>NC_055986.1:10586926-11882551 GCF_018446385.1 Zingiber officinale | reverse complement strand
CCATCGATAATCGTTCGACCGCCCCTACGTTCCGCTCGACCCAGTACCCAAAGGTACTTCAATATCCGCGAACAACATCTTCTGGCGAAGCAGGACATATTCAGCCGAGCGGAATACTTACTTAAAGTACTTCGTAAAAATCCCTTTCGAATACGAGAGGTTTGATAGGAGGCGAGCGGATAGCACACATATCGACTAGCAAAAGGACAAAGCAAGCAAAAGGAGATTATATTAAAAGAAACTAAGGCCGAGCGGCCGGATTACAAAAGGTGATAGTTTATCGCCGAGCGGCTAGATTACGTTTAAGCTTCTACTCTAAATAATCGTAAAGATCCTTTGGGATGTTATCGAAGAGCGCCACTTGATCTGCGGCCGGGATGACGGTGGACTCGGGAAGTTGCCCCCTTGGACTTCAAATATGTCGTCGTGGCGGTCATAGCAAGGTCGAAGGCAGTATACACCCGTTCACAGACCTTCTCCGAAAATTCGATCGAACGGATGTATTTCTGTTGCAGGGCAGCGACCCGGCTTGGTTCGGCCTCCTGATATTCTTTAAGGGCCGCTCGGGAAGCATCGGTGGCTGCCTCGTGTTCTTGTAAAGCCACCTCGAGCTTTGCCACCTCGTCCGTTCGGGCAACCTTCTCTTTGGCCAGTTGATCCATCAACTCCTTCACTTTCTGCTCCAGCCCCCGGGCCTCGACATTCTTTTTCTCCAGATCGGAGATGGCCGTGTTTTTCCGAGTGGTGGCCAAGGTTATCTTTTGGTCGAGCGTCTTGACTTGCCGCTAGAGCTCACCCAAAGTATGGGCCTGATCTGCCGTCTTCTTCTGCTCGGTCGCCAGCAAAGCTTGAACCTTCTTCAGCTCCTTCTGCAACTCGGCATACGAGGGGCCTTGAGAGCTGGACGGACCGCTTGCAGCCTTCAGTTGTCTCAACTCCTCGTCCACCATCGCTAGGCGGTTAGAGATAGCTATCTCCTCCACCCATCTCTAACAAAAAAGAAAGAATAGAGGTTGTTAGTGGCCGATCGGAAGGAAGTCATACAAAACGTGGAAGAAAACGAACTTACCCCCGTGGCCTCTTGCATATGGCTGTTAGCCAAATTGCGGAGGGGGATCATCGCAACGCGCGCCTGAGCGTCGACCCACATCTCGGCTAGGGGCCCCTTCAAGGTGATTGTGTGCTCGGGCGCGGTTGGACGATCGGCCTCGGGTAGCAATTCTTCAGTCGGAAGGTGAAGTGTAACCCGGACAGTGCAGCCATGACCGGGGGTCGTCCGAGCGGATGATGGGAGAGGATCAGAAGCTGGCGCCGAAAACTGGGATAAAATGGTCGAACGTCGGACTTGACGAGGAGCAGGCGGAAGGACGCTGACTGGAACAGCCTCAAGAGGGTTCGCCAGCGCGTCCAACTGAGAAGGGGTCCGGTCAGAGGAAATAGCCTCGATCTCTGGAGCCTTGCCGCGAGCGGTTGCAGTAACCTGCTCAGATGCTTGGACCGCGGACGCGGCCGATCGGAGTGGAGTCTCCACTCGGCGCCTCTTTTGTCCAGGTTGTTCCTCTTTCCGAGCGGAACCTTCCTCTTGGACAGTTGGTCCTCCGCTGGGGGTGGCTCCGCTTGCCACGTTCTGCTGAGAGGCCTGAGCGGCCGACTCTTCATGAGTCCCGCTCTCCCCTTCATGCGAGCCGACCGGTTGGATGCCGAGTGTCTCCATTTCTTTGGCTGCCGTGGCTTCGAGCGCCGCCACCTTCCTCTTTAGAATACCAGCCATGACCGACTCCATGATAATATCCGCTGCAAAGGAAAAAGAAGAAAATCAGTTAGTAATCAAGGCAAATGACTAAGTAAAATTCTTACCGAAGCTGCTCGGGAGGGGGGCTCTGATCGGACTCAGGCCGAATATGTATATGACCCCTTCCGGAAGGAACTTGTTGATGTCAAACCGCAGGACAGCGAGCATGTTGGCGGCATGAAGATAATCCGATCGGGTCTTGAATTTTTTGAGCTCTGGGGAAAGAGGATTCCCGACCTGCCATTGGGTTCGGAAGGGAGCCCGCTCGGGAAGGCGAATGTAAAAGTAAAATTCTTTCCAATGCTTATTGGAAGAAGGAAGTTTATTGAAGAAAACCAAGCCAGACCGAGCCTGGAACATGTAAGTGCCCGGCTCGGACTGTTTTGGGTAATAGAAGTAGTAGAAGACCTCTGGTCGGAGGGGAATGTTATGGATTTTAAAGAGGACGACTACACCGCATAAGAGGCGGAAAGTATTGGGGACTAGGCTTCCGAGCGGAATGCCGAAAAAGTTGCAAACTTCTACAAAGAAGGGATGAATGGGGAGTCACAGACCGGCCGTGAACTGATAACGGAAAACACAAAATGCTCCGCGCGGCGGTTTGTTTAGCCGAGCGGAATCTGTGGGTAAGATGATTTCAAGGTTGGAGGGGATCTCAAAAGTATTAATTAGAAGGTCGGCGTCACGCTGATCGAAGCGCGACTCCATGGTAGTGTACCATGGGCCGAGGGTTTGGTCTTCGGGTTGAGAAGATTAGGCCATTATCCGAGCGGACGAAACCAAAAAAGACGAACGCAGAAGATAAAAGCAAGATGGCAACGGAACAGTATCCCGAAGATGGAAACTTGGGAAAGAAATGCAAAGAAAACACCGGAAGCAAAGAGGGAAAGAAAGAGAACCTTGCAACGAAGAGGAGGATCGAAGAAAGAGCACCGGAGATCGCCGAAACCAGAGGAAGGAGATCGCCGGAAAGCTGGAACGCGAGAAGTTGGGAGGCACGCAAGAGCAAGAGTGCGGCGAAGGGAGAAAATGGAGCTTTTTATAGGGTGAAGCCCGAGCGGCCTCCACCGTTGGATCCAGGTCGCGAGAATCAGAGCACTCATCGCGCCATTCATTTCAAACCGCCTCGATCCCATCAGAACACCATGCCATCGTCGTACGATGACGGCAGTGTCGCCACGTGGCATTCAACCACTGGAACGCATTTAATGAGCGCGTGCTAGATCTTAATGATGGAGATTGGCGGAAAATTCAAAGAGATGCTGAGTAACGGTGGCGTTGACTGGCGTTTTGGCTGCCCCTGGTCTCCGGGTGGATGGTAGTTGCAGCACGCCGCTCGGCCCAACTGATGGTCCAGTCAGTCAGACTAACCGCCTCCTTCGACTAGACTTGAAGGGGAGGCAAGTGACCCGGCGGTAAGAACAGGGACCCCCCCCCTGAGGGAAGTCAACGCCATGTGGAAGTCAAAGGGCCAAACGGCCGACCGGAGAAGGGGAGATCGGTCGGCCGAATGGGGTCCCATCGGAGTCAAAGGCACCCGGCGAGGAGTCAGGGTTCCGACGCTCGTTGAATAGGATTGTACGGCCGAGCGGGTGGCCCACTCGGCCGAAGGCATAAGATAGCAATGCTGCGAACAGTCTCCACAGAGCACACTACCGGGAGTATCCCAAGTGGACCAGCACGTGTGACCGGCCTGACGCAATGGGACTGCTGACCGGCCGGACACTCGGCATGGAATAAGAAGAGAACAGGACTAGGAAACATCCTCTGACAGCGGATATGGCCCACGAGCGAACCATACGTAGGATCTCATGATAGGGTTCCGCTGTCCCATTAGAGACGTGCTCGGACTGTAGCAGTAAGGGGTCAGGTAAGCTTTTCTGACAAGCCCATATTGAGGTATGGGTTGAGGACACGTATTCACCTCGATATGTGTGCGTGAGCCCCTTTCCAACTCTATATAAGAGGCCTCACACATCACCAAAGGTACGGGTTCGTTGATATTCGGAGCCACCTTTTGCTGTCCACTTACCTGACTTGAGCGTCGGAGGATCGTCGCCGGGAACCCCTTCCCGGCCCGATTTCTTTGCAGGTTCGTCGGAGGCCCGTACGTCTAGTCAGGGATCTACGTCAGCAACGCGGAGCGCGCCACGTGCCCAGCGTCCGTTGATTCAACGATTCAGACAGGATCAATTGGTTTGGTTGTGAGTGAGCTCTATAAGTCTACAAAATTTAATGAGTACACTCAAGTCATTCCTTTGCGAGCGAGAGCAGAGGAGAGAGGAGAGAGGAGAGAGGAGAGAGGAGAAAAAGGTCGAAGAAAAATTTAAATTTCTTATGTGTGTACCTGTGTTCGTGGGAGCAGACTTTCAGTTATACTATCTCGTGGGAAAGACGTTGACCACTTGTCTCGTCTAGAAGTTGAGTAGGTAGATAGCCAATGAGGTGACAAAAATATTGATAAGAGGAAGAATTTTGAGCCAAAATCTATGAACTGGAGCATCCTACGGACAAAGTCAATGGGATATCTTTCGATCCTTAAGTTAAATTAATAGTCGAGCAAAAAACTGAAGAAGACAATGATCAGTAAAATAGTAAAAATGGATGTGTGTATGTGCGTATGTATATTTGGCTAACGGAGAAGATCCCTTTTTATACTATCTCTACCTTCGCAATAATTAAGTGGCATAGAATGTCTGGCCTCAAAATATGTCGAATGGTGGAGAATATAAGACAACCTTCCTCTAGGCAGAGGAAGGTTCTATTGTGTGTAAATTTAAGTAATGAAATATTATTTGATAAGTAACTATTATCTCTGACAGGTTGTTGCAATTCTTTGACAATGCTGTCTCCTAAAAGGAGTCAGATCGACCTGAATTTGACCAGGTTTAAGCTAAGAATAATGCTCATATGCAGAATGAGAAGCTAAGCTCTGTAGATCTAATCGGCTATGTGGCCGCTCGGATTTATGTTGGGAGCCTTGTTCAAAAAGAGTGAGGAGTTGAGCCCTACAAATCCGACCGGCTCTGTGTCCGCCTGAGTTTATGTTGGGAACCCCATTCATGAAGAGTGAGGAGTTCATCCCTGTAGATTCAGTCGGCTCTATGTCCGCCCGAGTTTATGTTGGAAATCATGCTCATGAGTGGGGGAGTTAAGCCCCATAGATGTGGTCAGCTTTGCGTCCGCCCGGGTTTATGCTGGGATTCTTATTCATGAGGAGTGAGGAGCTGAGTTTCATAGATCCCGCTGGCTCTGTGTCCGCCCAAGTTTATGCTAGGTGCCCTACTCATGAGGAGTGAGGAGCTGAGCCTTGTAGATCTAGTCGGCTCTGTGTCCGCTCGGGTTTATGCTAGGAGTCTTGTTCATGAAGAGTGAGGAGCTGAACCCTGTAGATTAGACCGACTCTGTGTCTGCCCAGGTTTATGCTAGGATCCTTGCTCATAAAGAGTGAGGAATTGAGTCCCGTAAATCCAGCCAACTCTGTGTCCACCCAGGTTTATACTAGGAATTCTGCTCAAGAGGAGTGAGGAGTTGAGCCACATAGATCTGGTTGGCTCTTTGTCTACCTCGATTTATGTTAGAGGTCCTACTCATGAGAGGAGGTTTATTAGGATACGTACACTTTGACTTTGGCTACCTCCTTACCTTGACTTTGATTGCCACCCCACATTACCTTCGGGGTCACTCATAACACGATGTATCACAAGCCTCCCCTTTAAATCTAGTCGAAGGAGACATGAATCCGACTTACTAGATAACATATAGTAAGATTGAATTTCTCCTGATCACAAACTTAGACCGTTGGGCCCGTCGCATAATATTGAACGAGTAGTTATGGCGAGACCGAGCATGTAGCAGTAACAATGCTGAGCGAATAGTGAAAACGATATTGAGTGAGCGACTATATGTAAGGGATGCCGAGAGGGCTGCGATATGTGAGTGCCAAGCAGGTAGCAATATGTAAGAAATACCGAGCGGGTGGTGATATTTAAGGGAAGCCTAGGGTGCAGTGATATGTGAGTGTCGAGTGGGCGGCGATATGTAAGGAATGCCGAGTGGACGACGATATGTAAGAGATGTTGAGCGGGTAGCGATTGATGATGAGTGTCGATCAGGTGGGAGCCATGCCCGCGTGAATTTCTATTTGGAGCCCTGTCCAAAAGAATGAGTGCTGGGAGTCATGCCCATATGAATTGCTATTGGGAGCCATGTCCAAGTGAATGAGTGTTGGGAGTCATGACCAAGTGAATTGATGGGAGTCATGCCCAAGTGAATCTGGAATAGCCGACCAGATCGTCGTTGGGCATGTGCCATGCACACTTATAACTTATAGCTGAGGCGAGAGTTTGGGATGGTCTGTCGGTTGGTCATTGGGCTTGTGAGTCATGCACCCTTATAACTCACAGCTGATGCGAGAGTCTGGAATAGACTGTCGGATGGTCGTTCGGCGCGTGAGTCATGCACGCTTATAACTCACAACCGGGATGAGAGTCTAGGACAGCTGATCGAATGGTCATTAGGCACGTGAGCCATGCACACTTATAATTTACAACTAGGGCGAGAGTTTGGGATAGCCAACCGGATGGTCGTTGGGTGCGTGAGTCATGTACTCTTATTACTCGCAGTTGGGGCAAGAGTTTGAGACAGTCGACGAGATGATCGTTGGGCGTGTGAGCCATGCACCCTTATAACTCATAGTAGGGGTGAGAGTCTAGGATAGCTTACCGAATGGTTGTTGTGAGCATGAGTCATGTATGCTTATAACTCATAACTGAGACGAGAGTTTAGGACAACTAATCAGATGGTCGTTGGTCATGTGAGTCATGCACGCTTATAACTCGCAATTGGGGCGAGAGTCTGGGACATAGGCGCGAGAGCAAGCTCGCTTATAACTCGGTCGGGCAGTGCAAGAGTGTAGGACATTGGCGTAAGAGCAAGCTCGCTTATAACTCAGTCGGACAGTGCGAGAGTCTGGGACATAGGTGCAAGAGCAAACTTGCTTATAACTCGGTTGGATAGTGCGAGAGTCTAGGACATAAGCACAAGAGCAAGCTCGCTTGTAATTTGGTCAGGTGATGTGAGAGTCTGGGATATATGCATGAGAGCAAACTCGCTTATAACTCAGTCATACGACACAAGAGTCTGGGATAGGCACGAGAGCAAACTTGCTTATAACTCCGGTGGGCAGTGCAAGATTCTAGGACATAGGCGCAAGAGCAAACTCACTTATAACTCGGTCGGGTGGCGTGAGAGTCCGAGACATAGGCGTGAGGCCAAGCTTTCTTATAACTCGGTCGAACGGTGTGAGAGCCTGAGACATATGCGGGAGAACAAGCTCACTTATAACTTGGCCGGACGATGCAAGAGTCTGGAACTTGGAACCCGAATGCCTTGGATTTTGGAGGCATGGTATATGACCTAAATGCCTTAGAGATTAGAGGCACAATGTATGACTCAAATGTCTTAGAGATTGGAGGTACGGTGTATGACCCGAATGAGATTACAAGCACGGTGTATGACCCGAATGAGATTGGAGGCATGGTATATAGCCCAAATGCTGGTTTGGTCTAAACTTCCTACTTGATAAAGAGATATTTTAGAATTTGAATTCTAAAATTCAAGTTCATACTTATCTTGAGATGGTTGAGCCGATAATCTCAAACTACCAAGTAGAGATGGATAAGATTCTGCGCCAAATTTGAAGAGTGGCAGATCGGCCAGGAAGATTGGTGGGTCGATCAGGAAGAGTGGCGGATTGGCCAAGAAGAGTGGCTGATCAGCCTTGAAAATTTGATTGTTTAAGTTGCAGATCGGATGTTCGTGTTGGTCCCTTGGAGGCCGGCAAGAGGGGGTGAATTACCCTATACAAAAAATGAACACCCTTCTCAAACTTTACAACTTAATTAAAACTAACACTTGCATAAATAGAATTTAAATGACTAATTAAAGAGAGAAAGAGACACAGAGGTTTTACTTGGTTTGCAATCAGAAGATTGTTAATTCAAGACGTTGAAAGCCCACTAAAGTTTCCTTTAGACAGAGAAGCCTCTTACAATAGTCAAAGCACACAATTACAAAACTAAACTCAAATAGAATTGATTACAAGTGTTGTTTTTAGCTTTTGGGATCAGAGCTATATTTATAACCTTAATCGGGGTGCCTAGAAGGGTTCCAGGCGTTTGGACATAGATAGAATTTTATCCGTGTCGCACTGGATCACAACAGTGCTCATTTTGATAAGTTTTCTCGTCTGGATGCCCGGACTGGGTTGAACCGGCCTGCGACCGCGGGCTCACACCCGGGGCTGCCATGGCTGCCTCGGGTGATCCGAGCGCCCAGACCAGGGTTAACTCAGAGTTGACTTCCTATCCGGGTCTTCCACTCTAGCTCCGCTCCGAGTGATTTCAGCCATCCGAAATAGGGCTCACCCAAACCCATTTGTCATCCTTCTCGAGCAACCTTTTGCTCCTGCTTCTCATCCCTCAGAACCGCCACATGCTTTCTTCTTGTCCGCCAGCGTACTCTTCCGCAGTGCCTCCTCCCTAGGATGCACCGAGTCGGACGACTCTCTCCCGTGCTGTCCTTCTCGCTAGCTGCGTCTTTTGCATGACTTCCTATGCTCCTAAGCTCCTGTACACTTAGAAACAAGGACCAAACTGTTGGTGCAACCTTAGGTCAAGGTTGACTTGGTTGACCTGACTCGAGTTGACCTGACTCGAGTTGTGTTTTGATGTTTGACGATGTTTGACGAGAAGAGAGTTGTATTCTTGATGTTTGACAAGAATAGGTGTTCGAGAGATTGTAGGTGCAACATTAGGTCAAGGTTGACCTGGTTGACCTGATTGAATCAAGCGGAGGATTGAAAAGTCCAAGTATGGAGCCGGGACTTGGAAAAGTCAAGCAGGGAGCTTGGCATTGAAAAGTCCAAGCATGGAGACTTGTGGAAAAGTCCAGCATGGAGGTGAAAGTCCAAGCAGAGATCCGAAAAGTCAAGGGAGCTTGGCATTGGAAAAGTCCAAGTATGGAGACTTGGCAGAAAAGTCAAGCGAGGGCACAAGCAGAGCTGGGAAAAGTCCAAGTATGGAGACTTGCACGGAAAAGTCCTGTGAGTGAAGCGCAGAGGAGAAAGTCCTAAGGATGTTAGGCGGTTGGAAAGTCCCGTGAGTGAAGCCAGGCAGTCAGTGAATCCTAGGCAGTTGGAAAGTCCCGTGAGTGAAGCGACAGGGGAAAAGTCCTAACTGGATGTTAGGCAATGAGAAAGTCCTAACTGGGATGTTAGGCGGTGTGAAAGTCCCGTGAGTGAATCCGGGCAAGGAAAATCCAGATGGATCAGGATGATCGGACTTGGTGTTGGAAAGTCCAAGTAGGTCAAAGGATTGACACTGGACACTTGCGAATTCTAGCAGTCAAGGGAGTGACCAGATGCTTGGGATGAAGTACCAATAGGTCAAGGTTGACCGGATATTGGTTTGAAGTCTTGGAACTTGGTTTGGGCAAAATACGATCAGCAGATCGGCACAGACCGATCCGGATATGCTTTCGACGGTTCGGTGACCGATCGACATCTGGCAGTCAAACCTTCGGTTCGTACATCGATCTGTGACCGATCAACAAACGTAGCAGGGCGAAAGAAAGGGCGTCCACGCGATCAGAGTCCACCAGGCCGTCGGGCCTGACGTCGGGACCGATCGGGAGACGATAAGTGGCGGATCGTTGCCGTGGACCGATCCAGTTTGCTCCGATCGTCCACGATCGGAACGCGATGTTCACAGAATACGCAATCGATCGGGTCTCGACAACTGATCACTCGGCGATCAGTACTAACTGATTGGTTGCAGCCGCGGCACGCAACTATTCCGGCTAGTTTCTTCGCCTTCTTCGCGGTATAAAGGGTCGAGGCCACTGCCGCGACAACTTCTTCCTCTTTCTACGCTTTCTGCTCCTGGCTCCGGTGCTTGAGCTTTGTTGAGCTCTTCTTTGCAAGCTTAGCGTGAGCTTCTCGACCGGGATATCTGCTTATTGTAGGTGTTCGAGGAGTCAACGATCAACCTGGGCGAGGAGGCAAGAAAACCTGTGTGTTTTACATTCATTGTTCTTGTCTTCTTGTATTTCTTGTTGTATTCTCTTCTTGTATTCTCATATTGAGGTTTCTCCACCCACAAGGAGTATATTATTAGCCGGTTCTCCGGGACTCATCCACCGACGGATTGATCCGGACTCGTCCACCTTACGGACACGCCGAGGAAGGAGCCCTAATCTCCGAACCTCGTTACATCGACGCGTTGAGGTTTGATCTTCTTGTTTTCGTTTCCTTGTTTGTTTTTCTCCTAACGAATTGTAGGAAGAAAACGAGAAATTGGGGTCAGCTATATTCACACCCTCTCTAGCCTCGTGATAAAGGATCCTAACAAGTGGTATCAGAGCGAGGCCGCTTCTGGACGGAACACCCGGGGAGCACGGGCTAGAGATGGATCTCTATGGAGAAGACATCACCATTCCACCCTTCTACGAATGCGGCGACTTCGCGTATTGGAAGGTAAGGATGAAGTACTTTCTTATGACTAACATAATGAATTGGTTTTGTGTACAAGAAGGTTTTACTCCTCCGGTGGATAAGGAAGGAAAACCACTTGAGAAGAAGGAGTGGACAAGAGAACAAATTCACAAATCCGAAATCAACGAAGAGGTAACGAGAATAATTGAATTTTCATTGCCTACTAACATCTTGTGTAAGATAGGTTACAACAATGCCAAGGAATTATGGGATAACTTGGCCAAGTACCATGAGGAGAGCTCCACTTCAAGCCATGAAGAGGAGTCTAGTGAGCCAAGTAGCTCACATCATGGAGGGAGCGAATTGGGAGTTGAGGGCTACTCAACATCCAAGGAAGAAGAGGAGGAGAGTTCCTCTTGTTCAAGATCGGAGCAAGAAGAAGATTCTACCTCCGGAAGGGATGAAGGAGAGAGTCATCCATCCCAAACCCTAGGTAACTCAAGCATTTTAGTTTCAAATAAATTACATATATTATGCTTTGAGTGTAGGGAGTATGGACATTACAAGAGCAAATGTCCAAAGAGAGTTAGGAAGACTCCACCGGCGCCAAAGGTCAAGGTAGCCGGAGTCCCAACACGCAAAGGCAAGAAGCACGTGGTGTGCTTTCAATGCAAGCAACGGGGACACTATAGGAGCCATTGTCCGAGGGGGAGGCAACCTCACAAGGGCAAGAGACCGGGCACATCGATAGGGGGAGCTAAGGCAAACCCTAAGGTATCTTTTAAGGCTCATTCGTGCAAGTCTAGTAGGATACATGCTAGTAATTTTATTGCATTAGTCAATAATGATAAGCATGTTAACACTAGAAATCAATACATGTGCTTAGGTGCTAAACATGTCAACCTAGATAGGGATACTACTAGGAATGCTAACCCTAGGATTAACACTTCTAAGGTTAAGGAAAACCTAGGTTGAAACCCCAAATCAACTAGACACATGCCTAGGAATGCCTCAAAGAAGAATGACAAATCAAAAATTGAGGTATTAGAGAAGGAGAATCAAGTCTTGAGGTCAAGACTTGATACTTTGGAAAAGGCTCTTAAAAACTTGGAGAAGTCATCTCTAGGGTTTAAGGGTCAAAAACCAATGTCCAAGGACAAAAAGGGTTTGGGTCACAAACCTAAGTCCCAAATGGTCAAGCCCACCTATCATAATGTTCCATTCGATTATGGAACAAAACCTAAGGCTAGGAAGACCATTACCAAGGTCACAAGGGGAGTCACCCCTATAGTTGACCTTGATGAGACCCAAATGACCAAGGCTTTAAAGCCTAAGAGGGTCATTAGGAGGGTTGCTAGGGAAGTCATCCCTAGTGAATTTTTAGTGAACCCAATGAGCTCAAGTAGGTATTGGGTTCCTAGGAGCATTTTCTCTACCCCATAGATGGGTTAGAGAGTCAACTCCAATAAGAAGGGTAGTTAACCCAACTTTGAGGAAATTGACACTCAAGGAGCATTTTCAAGGTTTTTGGGAACCTTTGAAAATGAAATGGAATAATCTTTATCATTCACTCCTTGGAAGAGTAAAGTGTGCCAAAGTGAGAATATATTAATCTTACTTTAAATTGACACAATGTGGAAAAACCTAGAGAAATATCAAATTGGGATTTTTGATATTCTCTTAGGTAATCAAGGCAATCCAGGCCTTAATTTAGAAGTGCTACTCTTGTAAAATTTTTAAAATGGTATAAATCAAACAAGAGATCAAGAAATGCCAATTTGGGTTTTGACATTTTCTTGGAGCACTTTGGGCAATCTAGGATTAGAATTTAAGTTAACTAAGTGATTAAGGATACTTAGATAGGTAATCTAGGTATTTTATTTGTGTTAACTTACCATGGTTGTTTGCCATATGACATGTCATGACATCATGTTTAGTTTTATCATCATTTGAAATGTCATGATAGTGCTTAGGCTAGTTTATATGTCATGCTCTATTTAAGTTTTCATACTTTATGCCATGACATCATGACATTGGCACATGTTTTCCATTTATGATATCATTTATGCCATGTCATCATCTCTTGCATTAATAATCAATTGAATTGATTTAAGGATGAAGAACACATCTTGATATTGAGATCAAATTTGTGTTTAGAAAATGCATGAGACCTTAGCCTAAGTTGACCTTAACCCATATCTCACATCAAATTGACTTGAATGTGGTTTGATGCACCTTAGATGTGTGTGAGATATTAGGATCATGAGTTAGGATCAAGGTGCATAGTCATTGTACCTAGATGACCCTAATTCAAGAAATTAAGGATCATAGGGAAAGCTTGTGTACAAGTCATGTACATCTAGCCCTAAGATTATGGTCCTAAATTCAAATGGTTTTAAAAACATTTTAAAATTGATTTGAAAAACCTTGATGAAGCTTTCCTAGTGATAGCATTCTTCATTGAGCAAGATGATACAAAGATGACTTAAACTTGAACTATTTCAAAGTTTTTGAACTTTGTATCAAGATTGAAAAATGGAAACTATTTTCATAGAAAACTATTTTTCCGTGATAGTATATGGTATGAGGAGTGTATCAATTTTACGATTTTTGGAATTTTCTGGAATTTATTAGGAGTTTCAATTTCCGAAGGGAATCGATTACTCAGTGGATCGTCACCGACCGATCGACAGAGTTCGATGATCGTCGGTGACCGATCGGCTGATCGAGGTCAATGATCGATCGGACAGGGCGAGGGATACCGCTTGAGATAGCGGTCGCGGTCGGCCGATTCGATTTTCAATCGTTGGTCTGAAATTTCAATTGGAAGTTGGTTTTGTGGATTTCTAAAGGTTTGAAACTCGCCAAGACATTGTTGGTGCAATGGTCAAGGGAGTTGACCTTTAGGGAAGTTTTACCTAATTGTCAAGGGAAGTTGACTTTTAGGAATTTTACTCCAAAAGACTTTTAAGGATTAGTGATATGGGATTATCACTAAGTTGATTGTTGAGTTTAGTATAAGGGGAAATTAAGAGTTTCAAATGAAAGGTATGGGACTTTCATTAGAAGAAACTCTTGACCTTGATACCTCCTTTTTCTCTTTGATGTGTGTAAAGGGAGAGTGTTCATTGGAGAATTATTGAGAACCCAAGTTAGGTTATCGGGTTAACCTAAGCTAGGAAAGAATGTCAAGGAATGTTCAAGGAAGAACATTGGAATACTTTTGATGTGTGTCAAAAGGGGAGAATTATTGAGAACCCAAGTTGGGTTATCGGGTTAACCTAAGGAGAATGTCCGAGAATGTTCAAGAAAAGAACATTGGACATTGAAGATGGTTGAAAACCTAAGTTAGGTTATCGGGTTAACCTAACTTGATTTTGGATTTTGTCAAACATCAAAAAGGGAGATTGTTGGTGCAACCTTAGGTCAAGGTTGACTTGTTGACCGACTCGAGTTGACCCGACTCGAGTTGTGTTTTGATGTTTGACGATGTTTGACGAGAAGAGAGTTGTATTCTTGATGTTTGACAAGAATAGGTGTTCGGAGATCAGGTGCAACATTAGGTCAAGGTTGACCCTGACTGATTCGGAAAAGTCGGGCGACTTGAAAAGCGGGGAGCTTGGCATGTGGAAAAGTCCAAGTATGGAGACTTGCATCGAAAAGTCCAAGCGAGGAGCTTGTAAAAGTCCAAGCAGGAGCTTGACATTGAAAAGTCCAAGTATGGAGACTTCACGGAAAAGTCCAAGCAAGGAGCTTGGCACGCGAAAATTTCAAGTATGGAGACTTGGCACGGGAAAAGTCCCGTGAGTGGAGCCGGTGAGAGAAAGTCCTAACCGGATGTTAGGCGTTTGGAAAGTCCCGTGAGTGAAGCCTGTTGGGAAAGTCCTAAGGATGTTAGGGTTTGGAAAGTCCGTGAGTGAAGCAAAAGGAAAAGTCCTAACTGGATGTTAGGTAATGAGAAAGTCCTAACCGGATGTTAGGCAGTGGAAAGTCTCGTGAGTGAAGCAAGGAAAATCCGGATGGATCGGGGATGATCGGACTGGTGTTGAAAGTCCAAGTAGGTCAAAGGATTGACCGAATACTTGACACGTGGCGGTCAAGGGAGTGACCAGATGCTTGGGATGAAGTACCAATAGGTCAAGGTTGACCGGATATTGGTTTGGAAGTCTTGGAACTTGGTTTGGGCAAAATTGCTGGATCCGCCGATCGGCCCGATCGATGCCTGTTTGCTTCGCGATCGGTCGTGACCGATCGAGATCGCATCGAAACTACGATCCTTGATGAGATGGATCACCACAGGTAACTGACGAAGGTCCACTGATGATCACGGGCGATGCGGTTCGGTGCTGCAGCCGGTCAGAATATCACCCGGTGTGTGCAGAGACGATCTACGATCGGCCGACCGTCCTGAGTGATCATGCCTCCAGCATCGCCGATCTTACGCACGGGGACACCTAACGACGATACTGATCCGGGCACCGGCACAACTGGATAGCCTACCCGGCCGCTATGGCTAGTTTCTTCACTGCTTCTTCGCAGTATAAAGGGGTCGAGGGTGCCGCCACAACTCTTCCTCTTCTCTTCGCCTTAGCTGGCTGCTCGGTGTGCTTGAGCTTTGTTGAGCTTTCTTTGCTTCGGAGCTTCAATCGATATCCTCGCCGCTGTAGGTGTTCGAGGAGCCTGCCGTCGAATCGAGAGGCAAGAAAACCCGTGTTTTACATTCATTGTTCTTGTCTTCTGTATTTCTTGTTGTATTCCTTTCTTGCTGTTGCAAGAATATTGTGGCGAGGTTTCTCCACCCACAAGGAGTATATTATTAGCCGGTTCTCCGGGGACTCATCCACCGACGGATTTGTCCACCTTACGGACACGCCGAGGAGTAGGAGCCCTAATCTCCGAACCTCGTTACATCGACGCGTTGAGGTTTGATCTTCTTGTTTTCATTTCCTTGTTTGTTTTTCCGCTGCGCTAACGAATTGTAGGAAGAAAAACGAGAAATTGGGGTCAGCTATTCACACCCCCCTCTCTAGCCTCGTACAAAGGATCCTAACACAAACCACAACGGGACCTAACTTGACTTAGTTGATCGCATCAAAATTACCATGGGGTACTTACAATCTCCCCTTTTTTTATGTGAGCAACCCAAGTTAAGTTAGGGTTAACCAAAAACAAATAATAGAAAACTAACAAGTATATATTTTGCATTTAATAAAAATATGCAAACAAATGTACACTCCTCCTAGACTTAACCTCTAGTTTTCCCCTTTGATCACATTAAAAATAGAGTATTCCATGAAAATAATTTGGAAAAAGTGTAAAAAGGAGTCTAAGGGATAAAAATAAGTTGACTAACATCCAAAAAAAGAAGTCATTAAGTTTAAATTTTGAAAATTTGAATTTTTATAACTTATAAACCATTTTTTTTTAAAAAAAAACTTTTAAAACTATTTTTAATTTAAAAAATTTTATAGTAGTAAAGTAGACATAACCAAGGCTATAATAAAATCTTCATGAAATTATGAATTTGATTTAAGCAGTAATAAATTTTCTTCTACATAAGTTGAATTTTCAAAAGAAATTCTTAAAAATAGTTTTAAGTTTGAAAATTTTGAAAAAAACTTCTAAGTATGTATTATAGCAAGTACCTTTGCAAAGAAAATAAATTTTCAAAAAATAATTTTTCGAGAATTTTTAATATTAAAAATTTTTATTTGGATAAATAATTTATAGAAAATTCACCAATAGTTAAAAAAATTCATAAAAAAATTTCTTAGATAGAGAAAATGATAATGTTTTACAAAAAGATAAATTTTGTGGAAATTAACTCGGTGAAATAATTTTAAATTAAAAATACGAATTTTGTTAAAAAATTCATAGAAAAATAATACAAAGGTTAAAAAATTTGTAATTTTTTCTATAGAAGAGTAATGAAATACAAAGGTTAAATTAATTTTTAACATAAATTATGAAAAAAATTATTTAATCAATTCTAAGTAAGAAAAAAATATTCAATCAATTCAAATGTAAGACATGCATAAAAATTTAATCCAAGCATGATTTTGAAACCCACAATATGTTCCTTTCTACTGGATTAATTAAAAAAAATTTAGGAATATATTTTGGTGACAACTTTCTAACTTGGCCTTTATGATATCTAAAACATAAATTTAGTCCTAAATTATTTCTAAAATTTGAAGGAATAAAAGTTAAACATGCAGAATTTTTCAAATTTGTATTTGTTCTTTTAAATTTTTATTTTTTATTTTTAGTTTGTCGAAATCCTCCAATCGACAAGATATTGCTAGGATTCCTTTTAAATTATTATTTTATTTTAATAATTTTTATTCTTTATTTCTAATTTGTAAGAACTTTTTGGCAATATTTTTTTATAAATTTAGACAATTTATCCGGAGGTAGAGATCGTACCTAACTTATCTTGTCGATCTCAGACGCTCCTCCTGAAGAGTTGATTTCCTCCGATGTTGCTCCCCCTTCATCGATACTCTTGATGCTCATTTCTGATGAGCTTGTTTCATCACCTTCTTCGTGACTTGACATCAGTGCAAGTCAGGCGTAGGCTTCGATTTCTGATTCTGATGAAGTTTCGTCTCGTGTCGTCTTTAGGTTCTTGTACCTTTTTTGGGTCGCTTGGGTCACCTTTTTATCTTTTTCCTTATCCTTGTTCTTGTTATTCAATTTTGAACAATTGTCTTTGACATGTCTTTCTTCATTGTAGTGGTAGCATCTTACCTTTCTTTTCCTTCTATTACGCTGTACTTGATTAAACTTATTAGTTTTAATAAATTTTTTGAATTTTCTTACCATAAAAGATCATTTCATCATAATCGAGAGTCATTTCAGATTTTGATTCATCCATTTTTACCCTTAAAGTAATGTTGTACTTCGACTCCTTCTTCATATCTACACATCTAGTTTCATGCACTTCAAGTGTAGAAAATAATTCTTCTAATGTACTTACTTCTAGATCCTTAGAGATGTAATAAGCATCTACTAAGGTTGACCATTCAAGATTCCTAGGAAATACGTTAGGTGCGTACCTTAGTGAATCTCGGTTGGTTACCTTTTCTCCAAAATTCGTGAGTCCGATGATGAGTTCCTTGATCCTTGAGTGAAGATGTGCGACAGTTTCACCTTCTTCTAGCTGAAGGTTAATTACTGATCTGGTTCTGAAGTAGGTCCCATCTCGTGAGTTTGGCTTCAGACGTACTTTCGTATAGCTCCAGGAACTTTTCCCAAAGCTCATTTGCTCATTCGTAGGCACTGATTATGTTGACTTCTTATGTAGGTAGCATTCTTAGTAGATGAAATTCGGCTCATCCATTTGCTACGAAATCCACTTGCTGTTTCTTGGTCTATTGATATTCTTATTTGTCTTTTGGAGCTACAAAATCATATTTTAATATTAGTAATAAATCAAAATCCATTTTTAAGAATACCTCCATCTTTCTTTTCCAAATCGTGAACTCCCCGTCGAACTTCAGTGGATAGATACTTGACCCGACCATTTCTTGTGCTTCGGTCGGTGGTTAGTTCTTTTGAAGTGTACTGGCTCTGATACCACTTGTTGGTCCCTTGGAGGGCGGTAAAAGGGGGTGAATTGCCCTGCAAAAAAAATGAACACCCTTCTTGAACTTTACAGCTTAATTAAAACTAATACTTGCATAAATATAATTTAAACAACTAATTAAAGAGAGAAAGAGACACAAAAGTTTTACTTGGTTTGCAATCAGAAGATTACTAATCCAAGACGTTGAAAGCTTACTAAAGTCTCCTTCAAATAGAGGAGCCTCTTACAACAGTTAAAGCACATAATTACAAAGCTAAACTCAAATAGAATTGATTACAAGTGTTATTTTTAGCTTCTGAGATCAGAGATGTATTTATAGCCCTAATTGGGACACCTGGAAGGGTTCCAGGAGTCTAGACATGGATAGAATTTTATCCATGTCACACTAGATTGCGATAGTGAGCATTTCAATAAGTTTTCTGGTTCGGGCGCCCAACCCTGGCTGAACCAACCCCTGACCGCGGCTCACACCTGGGGCGTCTGGACCAAGTTTGGGCGCCTGGAGTCCTAGCGCCCGGACCAAGTTTGGGCTCCCGGAGTCCGGGTGCCCAGAATAAATCCGGGCACTCGGATTAGAGTCAACTCAGAGTTGACTTCCTATCCAGGTCTTCCGCTCCGGGTGATTTCGATCATCCGGAATAGGGTTCACCCGAACCCATTTTTCGACCATCTCGAGCAACCTTCCGCTTCAGCTTCTCATCCCTCGGAACCGCCGCGCGCTTCCTTCTCATCTCCTAGCATACTCTTCCACAGCGCCTCGTCCCTCGGACGCACCGATCCCGTCGACTCTCTCTTATATCGTCTTCTCGTTAGCTGTGTCTTTTGCTCGACTTCTTGTGCTTCTACGCTCCTGTACAATTAGACACAAGGATCAAACTACAACAACATCTAACCTGACTTGGTTGATTAGATCAAAACTATCATGGGGTACTTATAGTTGGGTCTGAGCATCATTTAAGATCTTTTATTCAATTCTCCTGACTATTCTATTCTATGGTGCATCTTGACATATTGATGGCATTCACTGGTAGAATGATGATGAGATTAATGGTAAGTGCAATATCGAGATACCCCCTAGAGGGGTTCAACAAAAGAGGTATGAACGACCTTAATGTGTTGTACTGTTCTTGCCTCTCAAACCAGCGAAAGATTTGGTCGAGAGTCTCTAGAGCATACTGGAGGTGGCAATGGTCTCCGATCGGTTTGGTTGGTCAGAGCTAGGGCAGTCACCTCCTTTCAAGAGTCTTGGGCTTCCTCTATATTAATGTATTTGACCGTCTTCTCCTACATATCGTCAAAGTCTTTTGTGGGCTTTCTAATGAGGGTTCGAAAGAATTCTCCTTCTAATATGCCTTGAGAGAAGGCACTTATCAATATTTCGGAAGTGCCGAACGGAACATCTAACGCCACTTGGTTGAATCCCTTGATGTATGCTCGCAGGGATTCCTTGGTCCCTTGCTTGAGCATGAATAGACTCAGACCGGTCTTTTGATACCTCCTGCTGTTAGCAAAGTGGTGCAGGTAGGCTTTGTTGGATCGAGATGCACTAGAGGGGGGGTGTGAATAGCGCTCGTGGCTTTCACTTATCGTAATCGAAAAACGTTCGAGAGTTAAGCAGTGGAATAAGAAAACACAACATAGAAGGATCCAAGTATTTACTTGGTTCAGAGCCTAGGGCCACTCCTACTCCAAGGTCCATGCTCGTTGAGCATTTACTTTGGGCAACTATATTACGCAAAAGGTTACAAGAGTATTACAATTTAACAGTATTAAAAAATCTATACCGGCAACAAGAATTGAAGACTCGTAGCTTCGAGTTGTTGGGGACTTGTCGTAGCTTAGCCGGGTCATTTCTTGAGCAGCACACGAAGGATGAATCACTTAGAAATTGATATCTCAAGCTGTTGGTCAAAACCTCTATAAAAGGGCTATTGAAGGCGCCTCAAAGCCCCCTTGAGGGCGCCTCCATCACAGCCGAGTCAGCCGCGCGGATAAGCCCAAACCCCGTCGTCGCTCATCTACTTGAAGGCGCCTCCATGCTCCTTGAGGGCACCTTCAAGGTTGTCCGAGGTGCCTCACGCCTCCATGAGGGCGCCTCCAGCTCCGTAGCACGAACACTCTAGCCTTTGCACCCAAGGTGCCTCCAAGCTTCATGAGGATGTTGGATCACGACAGCCGGCTAGAAGGGGGGTTGAATAGCTTGTAAAAAAAAAGAAAAACTTGGTTACAACCGGCGAGGCTGTTAATCCAAGGAAGATGTTACACTAGAATATCTTCTTCAGGCGGAGAAGCCTCTTATAGCAATGAAAACGCAAAAAGAAAGAAGCTAAACTCTAAAAGAAGCACACAAGTGTTGGAATTATAATTTATGAGATGATGAAAAGCTTCTGGACCAAGGCCCCGAAGGGGTTCCGGGCGCCCTGAGGGATAAAACTTTATCCCCCAACGTTTAGATCGCGATTGACACGATCTGGTCAAAAAGTCAACTCCAGGCGCCCGGAAGGGTTCCGGGCACCCCGGACTGGTCCGGGCGCCTCGAACAGTTCTGGGCGTCCTGGACAGTTCCGGGCGCCCCGACTGGGAAAGTCAACCCCGTTGTGAGATGGTTGTGGAGTAAATCTCGGTTACTTACCGTCTCTCTGAGATTCAAAACTCCGGTAATGATTTCCTTTATCCTTGAGTGCAGATGCCCAACTGTCTCGTCTTCCCTAAGTCGCAGGCTGGTGAGCTGGTTGTGGAGTAAATCCCGTTTTGCGAGCTTTGCTTCGGATGTTTGTTCATGTAGCTCAAGAAACTTTTCCCAAAGTTCCTTTGCAGAGTCGTAGTTGCCGATTAGGTTGACTTCTTGTGGCAGAAGAACGATTAGTAGATGGTACTCAGCTTTGTCGTTTGCCACATAGTCGACCTGCTCCTTTTTCGTCCCGTGGTATTTCTCCTTACCTTCGGATGCTGTAAAATCGAACTCCATAATTAACATTAAATCAAAATTAGTTTTAAAGAATACCTGCATTCGCTTTTTCCAGCTAGCGAATTCCCCTTCGAATTTCGGTGGGTAGATGTTTGGTCCAACCATTATATCATTGCTTCGTTCGGCGGTTAGTCATCCTGAAGCATCTTGGCTCTGATACCACTTGCTGGATCGCGGTAGCCGACTAGAAGGGGGATTGAATAGCCTATAAACAAATAAAGAAAAACTTGGTTACAACCGGGGAGGTTGTTAATCCAAGGAAGTTGTCGCACTAGAATATCTCCTTTAGGCGGAGAAGCCTCTTACAGCAATGAAAGCGCAAAAAGAATGAAGCTAAACTCTAAAAGAAGCACACAAGTGTTGGAATTACAATTTCTGAGATGATGAAAAGCTTCTAGACCAAGGCTATATTTATAGCCTTGGTCGGGCAGGCACTTGGGCTGGCCGGGGATAAAATTTTATCCCCAACTTAGATCGTGATTGACGTGATGTCAAAGTCAACTCCCGGCGCCTGGAAGGGGTTCCGGTGCCCCGGATCGGTCCAGCGCCTGATAGTTCCGGGCGGAGAAAGTCAACCCGTTGACCTTTTTAGCCTAGGTCTTCTGCTCCATTCGCCTCGCTGTGATTCGCTTGGGTGATCTCTCACATCACCCGAACCCAACTTCCGATCTTCTCGAGCAGCCTTCCGCTCCGGCTTCTCATCCCTTAGAATCACCACGTACTTCCTTCTCGTCCGCCAGCATACTTATCCGCAGTCTTCATCCCTCAGTCTCACCCCGTGTCGACCTTCTCGCTAGCTGCGTCTCTTGCTCCTCGAGCAGTTTTCCACTCCGGCTTCTCGTTCCTCGGAACCACCGCATGCTTCCTTCTTGTCCGCCGGTGTACTCTTATAGCGCCTCATCCCTCGGACACACCGCGTGCTGTCCTTCTCGCTAGCTGCGTCTTCCACTCGACTACCTGTGCTCCTAAGCTCCTGCACACTTAGACATAAGGTTAAAAACACACGGGACCTAACTTAATTTGTTGATCATACCAAAACAACCTTGGGGTTCCAACAGAGGGCGCCTCGAGTGCTGTTCATCTGAGGCATAAAGTGCTATTTTGTCCCTGCAAGATAGGTTAGTCCATAAAACAACAATATATCCTGCAAGACACAGTTAGCACATAATAAATATAGCAACAAAAATATTTTGACAGCCTCCAGACTGTCCGGTTCTGACTTCGAATTTCCTACCAGAAACCCTAGGTCGAACTAACGCCTATTGTTCCCTCCGCGAGGAACACGCCCTCATCTACTCCACTTAAGAGAGCATACCTGATGCCAGTCCGATCCTCTAGATCGACTGGACTTTTTACCTAGGGTTACCACCCCCTAGGGTTTTTCCGCCACCTAGGGTTACCTCCCCCTAGGACCTAAGATTACCCCCCCCCCCCTCCCTTATGATTTTTCTCCACCTAGGGTTACCACCCCCTAAGACCTAAGGTTGCCGCCCCTTAAGTTTTTCCTTCACCTAGGTTACTACCCCCTAGGACCTAGGGTTACCACCCCCTAAGGGTTTTCACCTGCCTAACCGCAGTTAGGACTTTCCTGCAAACTTATTTACACACATTAGACAACAAAAAATCTTAACTTTGAATCCCTTTGCCATTATCAAAACTTAGGTTCGATCGTCGGATGCTTCCCGCACCAACAATCTCTCCCTTTTTGATTATGGCAACAAAAATTCAAAGTTAAGAAAAAATAATGCCATAAAAAGATAAGCATGATAATATAATGATAATACAAAATTAAGTGTAGAGCTCCCCTTTAGTGAAAAACTTAAGTATAAAGACTACCCCTTAATAAAAGCTCTTCTTAAAAAAAATTTGAAATTTGAATTCTCTTCTATTCCTTTGAATTTTCTTATACTCTCCCCCTTTGCTATATATCAAAATCATCAACAAAAAGAAGTTAAAGACAAATTGAGAAAGTTATTATTGGACTTAGCTAAGAATAACTTTGTTTGAGAAATGATTTAGCTTTTAAAATTGCAAACACTAAATTTTTTTTGAATCTTTCTTTTGACAACTTAGCTAACTTTTTGATTTCAAGATTGTTAGATTAAAGATTTAGCTAAGCTTTTTATAATTGTTTTAGAAAAAAGAGAACACCTTTAAAAATTTTCAAATCTCAATTTTCAATGTATAGCTAAAAATTAGTTTTAGAAAAAGATTTAAGGGAGTAAAACATTTAGCTAAAAAAAATTGACTTGAAAAGTGACTTAGCTAACTTTGAAAAATATGCGAAAACAAAGAGAAATACTTAATTAAATCCTTAGTTTTTAAAGAAGGGAGTTTGATAGGAAATAGAATAAACACTTAGCTTTAAATAGGAGTTTAAGCTATTTCAAAAATACTTTGAAAAACACTTAGCTTTTTAGAAGAATTTTCTTATAAGATTTAGCCAAGTGAAATCATAATTTCAAAAACTAAGTTAGAAATTAATTTTAGCTAAGGGAAAGTTTTGACTTGAAAAGTAACTTAGCTAAAAAGTTTGCAGAAAATAGATGATAAAACTTTAAGAAAACTTTAGAAAAAAATGGATAACACTTTAAAGTATTTTTCGAACAAGACTTTGATAAAATGTTTAAAAATTTTCAAAAAGAAACTTTTTAGGGTATTAAAAAGATTAAATTTATCTAAAAATTAAATTAAAAAAACTTGATAATCTTTAGCTAAGGCCATCCTTAAAAAAAAACATTCAAAAGTCCTACAGTCCAAGCATGAATAATAAAAACACTTAGCCTCCTTATCCAAATGTCTAACCATTAGCTACTAGCTATTTACCTAGAGGGCAACAATTTTCACTTGGTTAGTCAAGTTAAGTTAGTGATCCAGTTAGATTTGACTAAGACAGGATAACTTAACTTGATTAATGTAAGTTAGGTGTTTATAGCCCAGACTTATGTCGATGCACAGACATAAACATTCTTAAGTCCAAGCAGTACCCTATGCATCTCACACTATTCTAAGTATTTTCAAACACAAGCACGTTAGACCTAGGGTGCTTGTGAGATGCTTTGGTTGAAACTAGGGATACATGATTTCTAGGGGTAGATTCCTAGGCTAAACTAGATTTTTGAAAAACTAACAAAAGTTGGAATTTTGAAAAATATTTTTCCTAGGATTTAAAACCAATTTTAAAACCAAATTTGGTTTATGCAGAGATAAGTTCTATTCTACTAAGCACATTCCTATTTGTCTTCTAAGTACACTGAACTCAAGTTCAGGTAAGGGTTTTATGAATATGTCAGACAGGTTTGATTTTGACTCAACATAGTTAAGTATAATATTACCCTTGGCTACATGATCTCTTACAAAATGGTGTTTTACTTCTATATGTTTAGTTCTTGAGTGGTGAATTAGATTCTTGGTTAGATTAATTGAACTTATATTATCAATTAAAATCTTAGTATTTTGATATTCTAATTGATGGTCTTTTAGTGTATGCATCATCTATAATAATTGAGATGCACATTCTTCTAGGGTTATATACTCAGCTTCAGTAGTGGATAGTGTTGGTTGCTACTCGGAAAACCTAGAGGTTCCACTGTACAAAAATTTTGTACAAAGGTCTGAACATTTTCCTAGCTACCATGTGTTCTTTTAAATTAAATTTTGGATCGCCTACGGAACTTAACACGTTTGATCCAAAACTTAATCTATTCGTTCTTTTAGGTTTTGACTTGGGTCTCCTGCGGAACTTAACACGTTCGACCCAAATCACCTTAAGTTATTAATTCCATTAAATATTAATTTCCATAATTGGTTCCCAGTACTGACGTGGCGAGGCACACGACCTTCTTGGATATGGGAGCAACCACCACCGACTAGACAAAACCTTTTATGGAAAGCTAATATTTAATTTCCTAAAATAACTTTAGGTTAACCGAAAAGAACAATCAAATCACAAGGAAAAATAAAACAAAAGAACACAACATCGAAAAACATATTCGAAATACTAGAATCGTAAGCCTCTTGTATTTGGTATTATTTCCATAAATAACTAGTATGATGCGGAAAGGAAAAATTACTAGTTATACCTTCTAGAAAGACCTCTTGATCTTCTACCGTATTCCTCTTCTAACCTCGGACGTTGTGTGGGCAACGATCTTCCAAGATGAGAAAACACCAACCACCTTCTTCTCCTCCTAGCTAGGTTCGGCCACAATAAGGAAGCTTTACCAAGGATGAAGAACAAAACACCAACCAAGCTCCAAGAGATGCAAGCTTTCTCTCCTTCTTCTTCTTCTTCTCTAAGTAGTATCCGGCCACCACAAGAGCTCCAAGGGAGATGAAGGATTCGGCCACCACAAGAGGAAGAGAGGGAGAGGATGATGGCCGGCCACAACACCAAGGAAAAGAGGGAGAGAAATAATAGAGGTTGTATCCCATGAAGGCACCCCTACCCCTTCTTTTATATTTCTTGGCTTTGGCAAATAAGGAAATTTATTTATAATAAAATTTCCTTAACTTTCCTTGACAACAATTAATTAAGAAAAATTAAATAAATTTTCCTAATTAATTGTATGTGGTCGGCCACCTCATGTAGAGCAAATAGGATAATTTTAATCAACAATTAAAACTTCCTTATTTGTCTTTGGAAATTTTAAAAAATAAAATTTCCTTTTAAAATCCCTTCATGGTTGATAAAAAGAAATTTCTATAATTTTAATTTTCAACATGTGAATAATTTTTCAAAGAGAAAAAATAAAATATCTTTCCAATCTACAAATAAGGAAAGAGATCTAATCTCTTTCTTTTAATCTTTTGTAGATCTTTTAAAGAGAGATATTTTAATTTTAATTCTCTGTAATAAATTATATCTTCCATATAATAAAAACTAAAATTAAAATTCTTTTTAATTTAATGGGGGTCGGCCACCTAAGCTTGGGTTCAAGCTAGGGTCGGCCACCCATGAACCAAGGCTTGGCCGACCCTAGCTTGAACCACAAGCTAGCTTGGCCGACCCCCTTCTCATGGGTATGAAGGTGGGTATAGGTGGGTATAGTACTCTATAAATAAGAGGCTACGATAGGGACCGAGAGGAGGAATTGGTTTTGGTCTCCCGATAAAATTAAGCATCCCGTGTTCGCCCCGCCCCGAACACACAACTTAATTTTATCAATAATAATTCATTCCACTAGAGAACTATTATTGAACTACCGCACCAATCCCAAATTACATTTTTGGGTTCCTTCTTATTATGAGTGTATTAGTCTCCCTGTGTTTAAGATGTCGAATGTCCACTAATTAAGTGAGTTACTGACAACTCATTTTTAATCAATATCTTAATCCAAGAATAGTACCACTCAACCTTATCGTCATGTCGGACTAAGTCCACCTGCAGGGTTTAACATGACAATCTTTATGAGCTCATCTTGAGGACATTATCAACCTAGATTACTAGGACACAGTTTCCTTCTATAATCAATAACACACACTATAAGTAATATCATTTCCCAACTTATCGAGCTTATTGATTCATCGAACTAAATCTCACCCATTGATAAATTAAAAAAATAAATATCAAATATATGTGCTTGTTATTATATCAGGATTAAGAGCACACACTTCCATAATAACTGAGGTATTTGTTCCTTTATAAAGTCAGTATAAAAGAAACGACCTCAAATGGTCCTACTCAATACACTCTAAGTGTACTAGTGTAATTATATAGTCAAGATAAACTAATTCCTAATTACACTATGACCTTCCAATGGTTTGTTCCTTTCCATTTTGGTCATGAGCTACTGTTTATAATTTATAAGGTATTGATAATATCATCTTCTGTATGTGACACCACATACTATGTTATCTACAATATAAATTAATTGAACAACTACAACAAATGTAGATGATTTGACCAAATGTGATTCTTTATTCGAAATAAATGTTTACAAAAGCTTAGGCTTTCAGTATACACTCTAACAGATAGAGCAACACAGTGTTGCTTTCTTCTTGACCAACTTACTAGGCACTGACCTAGAAATTGACAGCTACCACTTGTGCTCTTTCTATGTAGTTTGCACTCGACATAATCTGAGTTAGAATAGCCAGTTAGGTTAAAGGTGCATGACCTAGGGTACCAGAGTCCTATATTTAAAGTTCCTTTAATATACCTAAGTATTCTTTTGACGTATGTTAGGTGAGACTCTTTTGCACAAGATTGATATCTTGCACACATACCTACTACAAAAAGGATATCCGGTCAACTAGCAGTTAAGTACAGTAGACTTCCTATCACACTTCTATAGTATTTTAAGTCTACTGGTTTTCCTTCTAAGTCAGAGTCTATATTAGTGTTAGTAGCCATTGGAGTATTAATATTTTTTGAATTTTTCATTCCAAATTTTCTAATTAATTCCTTAGCATATTTAGTTTGAAAAATATAAATTTCATCTTTAGTTTGTTTAATTTATAAACATAAGAAAAATTTTAGTTCACCTACCAAACTCATTTCAAATTCACTTTCTATTAATTTGATAAATTCTTTTAAAATTTTAGAGTTGGTTGGTCCAAAAATTATATCATCTACGTAAATTTAGGCTATAAAAATATCTTTTTCTAAGGTTTTTACAAATAGAGTTGGATCTATCTGACCTTAGTTGAACCCTTTTGATATTAGATAATTAGACAAACATTCATACCAAGCCCTAGGTGCTTGTTTTAGTCCATATAGGGACCCCGTGGGTCATCCGAGATGGCATGGGGCGGAAGTTGCTGCAATGAGGCCACCGAGTCGAAACTCAGTGGCAACGGGGGAATAAATTCCCTATCCCTGTATCCCACCCAGTCTGTCCCATGTTAGCTCGGGTGCTGCGATTTACCTCCCTCACAATGACCGTGGGTCCGGTCGGTGGGGGCCCTGGGGGCGAGGGTTTCACCTTTTGCTGCAATTATTTTAGTCCATATAGGGCCTTTTTAGCCTAAAAATATGGTTTGAATGTTCTAAGTCTTAAAATCCTGGGGGTTGGCTTACATATACTTCTTCTTTAATGAATCCATTTAAGAAAGTAGATTTTACATCCATTTGAAATATCTTGAATCCTTTATGTGCTGCATAGGCTAGCAACATCCTAATAGATTCAAGTCTAGCTACAGGGGCATAGGTCTCATTATAGTCTAACCCTTCTACTTGATTGAACCCTTTAGCTACTAATCTTGCCTTATTTCTAGTTATTTCGCCCTGATTATTTAATTTGTTCCTAAAAACTCATTTAGTATTAATTACTATTTTGTTAATAGGTTTAGGTACTAATTCCTAGACCTGGTTTCTTTTAAATTGGGCTAACTCCTCTTGCATTGATAATGTCCAGTCTGGGTCTGGTAGGACTTCGTCTATAGTTTTGGGTTCAATTTTAGAAATAAGGGCTATTTGACTTAGGTTTCTATAAGATGACCTAGTTCTGACTTCTAGAGTTGGGTCACCCAAAATTTGGTCAGATGGGTGATTGTGAGATTGTTTATTAAATTTATTGGGATAAGTTAATTTGTCTGATTTAAATTAATTAATTTATTAAGTTAATTATTATGTTGATTTATTTGATTAGGTTAATTTAATTATTAAGTTAACTATTAATATGTTAATTAAATTAATTTAATTATTAAGTTAATTATTAATTTGAATTGATAAAGTTAATTTAATTATTATTAAGTTGAATTGATAAAATTAATTTAATCATTGAGTTAATTATTAAGTTGAATTGATAAAGTTAATTTAATTATATTAATTTTAATAAAAAATTGCCTAAGTTCAACCTAGATCCATCTCACCCGATTCTAAGTTATCAATCAAGGAATCTTAAGTAGTTTTGTGAGATAGTTATCTTTAATTTAGATTATTTCTAAGGATTAATTGACATTTGAGTTAGACTTAAGTTTTCCAGTTATTCAATTAAATACACATTCAAAGATTGGCTCCCAAGCAGTGGCGAGACACTAGGCCTTCTTCGGTATGAGATCATCTACCACTTTCTAGATAGAGCCTTTCAAAGAAAATATATATTTAATTTTATTTTTGAATCCCCTAGGTTTAACTAACAAGTGTAAATTACGCTTAGATCCTTAATTTATCGTAATCTAAACATGCATATTATAAGGAAAAAAAACAAACAATCATCAAGCAATTTTATCTATTTATTAAGATAGTTTTTATATTGGCTCCCCCTGGATCATAGTCTCAATATGGTCTATCAAGGTAATAGACTTGATCCTTGGGGACCCAATATTGACCAAGTCCAACTTGATTGATCAAGTTGGACTTAGGTACTCATACTTGGACTACCTTTCTATTTAATCTGTTAACAAGTGATATATAAGATCGGTATTTTCTTTTAGCTTTAAACCCTAGTCCGGATCGATTGTATACGACTTTCTATTTTCCAAGAATCAAATCAAGAGTCTTGGAACCCAGTGTGAACCGTTCCAATACTATCTTCAAATCTTTGACTTGAATTTTCAGGCCAGAATTCTCTTCCTCAAGCTTTTGGACTTGAGTTGAGGTTCCAGTCTGAACTAGGTTAGTCAAGGATTTAGAGTTAGTCACTTCTTTAAGGGATGCTACCTCCTTTAAAAGTGTTTTGATCCGAATGTTAGATTTTACTAATTTATGCATTAAGTAATTAACTAAATTGTATAAATGAGAGGTATTTATAGAGGGGTTAGGCCCTTCATAAATGGATACAGATCTGTGGCTTCTCTCGGACTCAGATTTTGATTCATCCTCATTTCCGGATTCGTTGATTTGGTCCCGGACCGTCATCACAAGTGATTCGTCCTCCAGCTCCACAGCGCGCACACTCTAGCCTTTGCACCTGAGGCATCTCCAATCTCCATGAGAGCACCTTGGGTACTGTTCATCCGAGTCATAAAGTGATATTTTGTCCCTGCAATATAGGTTAGTCCACAAGACAACAATATATCCTGCAAGACATAGTTAGCACATAATAAATATAGCAACAGAAATATTTTGACAGTCTCCGAACTATCCGGTTCTAACTTCGGATTTTCTACCGGAAACCCTAGGTCAAACCGACGCCTACTGTTCCCTCTGTGGGGAACGCGCCCTCACCTACTCCACTCAGGAGAGCATACCTGATGTCAGTCCGGTCCTCCAGACTAATTGAACTTTTTGCCTAGGGTTACCACCCCCTAGGACCTAAGGTTACCCCCCCCCCCCCTCCCATAGGATTTTCCTCCACCTAGGGTTACCACCCCCTAGGACCTAAGGTTGTCACCCCTTAGGTTTTTCCTTCACCTAGGGTTACCACCCCCTATGACCTAGGGTTGCCACCCCCTAGGATTTTTTACCTACCTAACCGCAGTTAGGACTTTCTTGCAAACTTATTCACACATGTTAGACAACAAAGAATCTTAACTTTGAATCCCTTTGCCATTATCAAAATTTTAAGATTGGTGATCTTCAAGATTGGTGTTACCTCCATACTCTCCAACCAACAAATGTCGGAAATGCTTAGGTAGCTTTTCATCTAGTATCTCTTGATAGAAAGGCACAATGGATTGTTCAAGTGATTCCCAAGCTGTAGGAGTCTTGCCTCGCATTGGGTCCCTCTTGTTGGTGCATTTGGCACCAATGATCAAACCTATGTTTTGATGAATAACAAGTGAATTAAAGTTAGATATGTTGTTGATCTAACCTTGTTTCCAAGTATGCAGGGTTGACTAACTTGACAGGTCAAGAGGACTAGACACCAGGCAGGAAGTCCAGATGTGAGATTCTGGCAAGAGGTTTGGATGTTTTATTCTTGATATGTTGATGTCCGGATGTCCAATTCCGACAGGAGGTCGGGATGTTCAATTCTCGATTAGGGAAGTCTGGATGTGCGATTCCAGTAGGAAAACCTGGTAGGTCAAATTAGATGTCGAGGAGGTAACTTGACACTTGATAAGTGAATGTAAGTCACTGGAGGAGAGTGACTCAGTGAGGATGTGTCCCGGTTGAGGGGTTAGTAGGTGTCGATCCAATTTAGATTTATTTTAGAAACCTAAATTTAGTTCCTAACTAGATCCTGGTCTCAGGGAAACAAGATCTAATTATTAATCAATACTATTATTATTATGCTAAATCTGTTTTACAAGTTATTATTTGTTTTTAGCTAACATGAACTTGCAGGGCAAAAGGAGCACAACGTACCTTGAGTAAACAGTACTCCAGGCGTCTTCCATGCGACAGAAGGTGTCTTGAGTCAGGCTATGGAATGCGCCTTCGTGAGCTTGGAAGACACCTTCAGTCAGATAATGTAGAAGACTTCGGTGATGATAAGAAGCTAAAGTTCAAGGATAATTTTGGAGGTTGAAGGAACCTTCAGTGCTATAGAAGGCGCCTTCAACACTCAATAAAAGAGGCTCTCAACCGAGAACTCAAACACAACTCAGTTACAAGATTCTATGCGTTTATTCAAAGTTCTGAGTGCTCTGACTTCCTACTACTGCTCTGCTACGACACTGCTACGTCTGACCGCTGCTGAGGAGCCATCCAACACCGAGCATGATCCAATCATCTATGAAGGTGTTGGGTTACAAACTTTAATATTGTACTTAAATTATTGCATAAATGAAAGTATGAAGGATCAGATAATCAAGAGATGGGGGGTGAATCTCGTTCGTTAAAAATCTTTTCTATATTATACAACTGAATCAGAGTAACCAGTGGAAATAATAAAACAGAAGCAATACAAAAGTGCAACAATTATTTACTCGGTTCGGAGCCTATGTCGACTCCTACTCCAAGATCTGTGATTCTTGATCACACCATTGGATAATCCACTAAAACTCCTCTTTCTGAAACATTTAGAAAAAAAGTAATTCATACAATGAGTAAGAATGATAGTAACACACTACTATCTTCTTATGATAACAATAATGCAAGCTAAAATAAATATACTGACAAAGAATAGAAGGTGTAGATCACCGAAGCCTTTTTGGTGTTGTATCTTTCACACAAGGTTGAAGTGTAGTAGAGGAACAGTAGCATAGATGATGAATAGAGAGTAGATCAGAAAGGTGACATGGCTCAGACCTTGAGCTGTTCTTTTATAAGCCACGTTTGATCGACTAAAAAGATGTTCGGTTGACTGATCTATTGGTACCCAAAAGTTATTTTGATATGATTAAACAAGTTAGATTAGGTCTTGTTGTGTTTAACCTTGTGTCTAAGTGTGCAAGAACTTAGGAGCACAGGATGTCGAGCAAAAGACGTAGCTAACGAGAAGGACGACACGAGAGAGAGCCAACGAGCTCGGTGCGTTTGAGGGACGAGGGTTGCGGAAGAGTATGTGGGTGGACGAGAAGGAGGCGTGCGACGTTTCCGAGGGATGAGAAGCCGGAGCAGAAGCTTGCTCATGAAGGTTGAAAGTTGGGTTCGGGTGAGCCCTATTCCAGATAGCCAAAATCACCCAAGCAAGCGGAGATGGAGCGGAAGACCCGGACCGAAGCAAGCGGAGCCAAAGTTGGAGGCTCTTAGAAAAAGTCAACAAAATGTTGACTTCCCCTTTGGGGCACCCGGAACCATTCCGGATGCCTGGAGCAGTCTGGGGCACCCGAAACCCTTCCGGGCACCTGGAACCCAAGTTTTATTAGTTTGACATAGCCTTTGACCGTTGTGTTGGGGATAGAGTTCTATCCCACTCCAGGTGCCTGGAACCCTTCCAGGCACCCTGAACAAGGCTATATAAGCATCCCTACTCCCAGAAGCTAACAATAATAAGAATTATTCAAGCAACACTTGTACACGCTTCTTTGTATGTTTTAGCTTCATCTTTCTATGCTTCATTACTATAAAGAGGCTTCTCCACTTAAAGGAGAAATTAGCACGACTTTATTCCTTGAATTAACAACCTCCTCGGTTGTAACCAAGTAAAATTCTCTGTCTCTGTCTTTTTAGTTTATTTCTTATTTTTTCTGTGCAAGTATTTTATTCTAAGTTATAATTCCGAGAAAGGTATTTGTTTAATTTGTGCAAAGGCTATTCACCCCCCTCTAGCTGGCCACCAAGGGTCCTGACAAGTGGTATCAGAGCCATGACACTTCAGGAGGACTAACCGCTGAATGAAACACACGAGATAGCCCAACCGAGCATCTGCCCACCAAAGTTCGAGGGGGAGTTCATGAGATGGAAAAAGAAAATGGAGGTATCCTTTAAAACCGACTTTGAATTATTTTTAATAATAAAGTTCAGTTTTATAGCACCCGAAGGCAAGGAAGAATACCAGTGGACAAAGAAGGAGCAGGCCAATTTCATGTCAAATGGTATAGCAGAGTTTCATCTGCTGAGCGTCCTACCGCCACAAGAAGTCAACCGGATCGGCGCTTACAACTCAGCAAAGGAGCCTTTGGAGAAGCTCCTTGAGCTACATGAAGGGACGTCCGAAGCCAAGCTTGCGAGATGGGACCTGCTAAGGAATCAGTTAAGCAACATAAAACTGGAAGAAAAAGAAACCGTTGCACATTTTCACTCGAGAATGAAGGAACTAATCACCGGACTCATGAATCTCGGAGAAAAGGTAAGCAACTGATATTCGCTAAGGTATGCACTTAATGCATTTCCTAGATCTACTGAGTGTGCATCATTAGTAGATGCTTACTATATTTCTAAATATTTAGAAGTTGTCACCTTAGAAAAAATGTTTTCAACATTTGAAGTCCATGAAACGAGATGAGCAGATTCGAAGAAGGAGCCGAAGCACAATATTGGCCTCAAGGCTAAGATGGACGAACAAGATTTAGAAACCTCTTTGGACAACGATGAAACGATAATGATGGTAAGATAATTTAAAAAATATTTAAATCTAAAAAAACTAATCATCTGTAGGGTAGAAAGAAAATAAAATTCAAATGTTACCACTGCAATGAAGAAAGACATGTTAAAGATAACTACCCTAACTTGAAGAACAAGGGCAAGAACAAGAAACCCATCCAAACGAACAAGCACAAAAACCTAAAGGCGACGTGAGATGAAACATCGTTTGAATCAGAGATTGAGGCTTTCTCCAGACTTACGTTAATGGTAAGTCATCAATAAGATGAAAACGAAACAAGCTCATCTGAAATGAGCATCGAGAGCATTGATAAAGGGGGAGCGACATCGGAAGAAAGCAGTAGTACAAGGGGAGCTATAGATAACGAGATCGACAAGGTAAGTCAGGTACAATCTCTTCTTCCCGATAAGTTATTTAAATTTATTAAATTATTATCTAAAGATTGTTGTAAACTAGAAAAAGAAAATAAAGAATTAAAGCAAAATAAAGATTTTGAAAAATTAAAATTGAAAAATGATAAATTGAAAATATAAGTAGAAGACTTGAAAAATTGTGCATGCTTAAATGTTAAAAATTAAAATATTAGGAAATATAATTTAAACTGGTATTTTAATTACCACGAGGGACAAATTAGAAAAATTTCTCAGAAATATATTCCTAAGTGATTTTTAATTAATCCAGTTAGAAGGAACCTATATTGGGTTCCAAAATCATATATAAGTTAAAATCATAATTGGAATTAGCGCTCTCAGCGATAAAATTAAATGTTTGATTTCCTTAAGAGGCTTTGTCTAGAAAGTGGTTGTTACTCCAATAACCAAGAAGGCCTAATGCCTCGTCATAACCTGGAAGCCAATTAATGAAATAAAATATTTAATTGATTAACTGACAAAAGCATTTAAATGTAACTAAATAATAATTTAAATAGTTACTCGAACATTTTGCAGTATTTTTAACTTAGAAATTTTTTTCTTCTTAGAAAACTTTTACTTAGAATTTTTTTTTGTAAAACTTAAAGTTTCTAAAATTACTGCAAATTTTTCTAAGTGATATCAAAATAATTTTTAAAATTTTTCAAAGTTTTCAAAAAACTTGATAAGTTTTTCAAAATTGTTTGAAAATTAGAGTTTTATAAAAAACTAATTTTTTTAAAAGTACCCTTAGATTTTTTTTTTGGTACCCCATTTTTTTTATGTGATCAAAAGAGGAGAAGGGAAGATTAAGTCTAGGGGGAGGTAGTTTATCCTTTTTCAATTTTTTACATTTTTATTGTAAGATTTATTTCTTTTACTTTATGTTGGTTAATCCTAACTTAACTTGGGTTTCTCACATCAAAAAGGGGGAGATTATTGGTACCCCAAGGTTATTTTGATGTGATCAAACAAGTTAGGTTAGATCTTATTGTGTTTAACCCTGTGTCTAAGTGTGCAAGAACTTAGGAGCACAGAATGTCAAGCAAAAGATGCAGCTAGTGAGAAGGATGGCACGGGAGAGAGTCGACGGGCTCGGTGTATCTGAAGGACGAGGGCCGCGGAAGAGTACACGGGCGAACAAGAAGGAGGAGTGTAGCGTTTCTGAGGGATAAGAAGCAGGAGCAGAAGCTTGCTCGAAAAGGTTGGAAGTTGGGTTTGGGTGAGCCCTATTCCAGATGGTCAAAATCACCCAAGCGAGCGAAGTTGGAGTGGAAGACCCGAACCAAAGAAAGTAGATCCAAAGCTGGAGGCCCGGAGAGAATTTCACCTTCGGGGCACTCTGAACCATTCCAAGCGCCCGGAGTAGTCCGGGGCGCCTAGAACCCTTCTGGGCGCTCGGACCCAAGTTTTATTAGTTTCGACGTGACCTTTGACCGTTACATTGGGGATAGAGTTCTATCTCACTCCAGGTGCCTGGAACCCTTCCAGGCACCCTAAGCAGGGCTATATAAACAGCTCTGCTCCTATAAACTAACAACAACAAAAATTATTCAAGCAACACTTGTACACGCTTCTTTGTCTATTTTAGCTTCATCTTTTTGTGCTTCATTGCTGTAAAGAGGCTTCTCCACATGAAGGATAAATTAGCGTGACTTTATTCCTTGAATTAATAACCTTCCCGATTGTAATCAAGTAAAATTCTCTATGTCTCTGTCTTTTCAATTTATTTCTTATTTTGTCTATGCAAGTGTTTTATTCTAAGTTATAAGTCCGAGAAAGGTATTTGTTTAATTTGTGCAGGGCCTATTCACCTCTCCCTCTAGCCGGCCGCCAAGGGTCCTAACATGATCTTCCTATCGGTTGACTGAACACCTGGATGCCCTTCTTTGCCGATCGCTGCATTAAGTGCATTAATTGTTTGGTCGACCAATCACCTTGTTCGGTCAACTGATCCCTTAAATTGCCTTCTTCACTTTGATTCAAATCTTCTTTCTCTTTATGCATTTATTGTTCGGTCGACCAATCCTAAGTTTCGGTCGACCAATTATGCTATGATACCATGTTTACGAGCCTGATCTGTTTCTCCATTTTTGCATGTTTGGTCGATCGAACCTTCATTTGGTCGACTGATCAAATGCCCTGATCGGTTAATTGAACCTTTTGTTCAGTTGACTGAACCCTTGTTCAAATGAAGATTTCTGAGTGTTGGACACGTGACCACTGACAGAGGATGATTCTAAGTTATAAGTCAAAAGTTATGACCCTTTGAAGTTCAAAGGGTCATATAATTCTGCAACACAAAGTTAGTTCGATATAACAATAATATTTCTACAAAACAAAGTTAGCACAGTGATAATATATGAGTAGTAATATGCATGAGTATAATAGTTAGGATTGTCGTGATCTCAACTTAGAAACCTCTGTTGATTTTTTCAGTTGGATCAGCGACATAGGGTTTGTCCCTTCCCGGGACATGACCTCTCCGTCGCTCCACTCTAGTTGCTTACCTCAACCTATATCTCCCCCTTTGACATATATCAAAACTAGGGGTAACACCAAACAACATGTTAGAAGTAGTTCAAGTGAAAAATTAAGTGTTTGAGTTAGAAAAATCATTTGAAAAAAAATTTGAAACCAAGTTCTCTAAGTATAAGTTGTGTGTTTGAAAATAGTAGTATAAAAAGTTAAACATTTCTCACAAAATTTCTAAGCTTTGAATTATTTTAAAAGAATTAAGTTAATTTTAAAAAAAAAGATTTTAGAACAACTTGAAATTTTTCATGAAAAAGTGGAAAATTAGAAAAAAAAAAAAAATAATAAGTAAGCATAAATTTTAAGATTTGTGAGAAAAATTTTCTTTTGAATTTAGAAAATTTTCTAAGAGAAAATAATGAACTAAGTTTTGAAATTAGTCTTTTGAAATTTTAGAAAAATTTCTAAGTCTTTGTATTAGTTTAAATTTTAGGTTAATTAGATTTGTAAAGTTAAATTGATTAAGTTAAATTAATTAATTTCAAATTAAATAAGAATTAATGATTTAATTATTGTTTGAATAATTAAATTATTAGGTTTGAGATTAAAATTGTTTATTGATTTATTTAGTTTCTAATTTATTGTATAATTTAAGATTAATTAATTTAGAATTAATTAATTAAGGATTAATTTAAAATTTAATTAGTTTGGATTAATATAAACTTAATTAATTTAGGGTTAGTAATTAATTAAGAATAATCCATTCATTTATTGATTAAATTAGATTAATTGATTAAGTTAACTTAATTTAATTTTAATTGTTAATTTTAGATTTAAATAATTTGATTGATTAAGAGTTAATTAATTGAATTAGTTTTAGATTAGATTGATTTGCTTCATCATAATTTAATCATTCTATTTGGCTGAACCCCTTTCCTACTAGTCTAGCATTGTTTCTTACTATTTCACCCTTATCATCTAGTTTATTTCTAAATATCCACTTAGTGTCAACTATGGATTTATTCATGGGTTTAGGTACAAGTTCCTAGACCTAGTTTCTTTCAAATTGGGCTAGTTTCTCTTGCATTACAATTATCCAGTCTGGATCAGGTAAGGCCTCTTCTATAGTTTTAGGTTTAATTTTGGAAATTATAGCTATTTGACTTAGGTTTCTATATGATGATCGAGTTCGAACTCCTAGGGTTGGATCACCCAAAATTTGGTCAAACGGGTGATTAGAACTTATTCTAGAAGGTCTTGTGTTAGAGTTAATAATTGGTTATTGTGATTCTCTAGGTTTAGGTTTAATTTGAATATCTTTATCATCTTCTATGTTTCTTGTATTTTAATTAATATTTTCAGTTATTGAATTAGGTAAATTATTTTCTTCATCAAAAATCACATTGGTTGTTTCTTCAACTTTTAGGGTATTTTTTTATAAACTCTATAAGCCCTACTGGATGTGGAGTATCCTAAAATGATTCATGTTATTGATTTTGATGTAAATTTTCCTAAATAGTCCTTAGTATTTAGTATGTGGACTTTACACCCAAATACTTTTAAATAATTTAAGTTAGAAATTTTATTATAATATATTTCATATGGAGTTTTATTTTGAATTTTATTGATTAATATTCTATTTTGAATGTAACATGCCATATTTATTGCTTTGGTCGAGAATTGATTGCTTAGGTTATATTCGTTTAACATGGTTCTAGCGGCCTCTTGTAGTGTTCTATTTTTTCATTCTACTAGACCATTTTGTTGGGGGGTTATATTCGTTTAAAATTTATGATTGTAGCCATTTGTTTGATAAAAATTCGTTAAACCTATGATTGTCAAATTCCCCTCCATGGTCACTTCTAATTTTTGTTTATTTTGGTATCTTTTTCATTTTCTATTAATTTGTAAAAAGTCTTAAAGATCTCAAGGGTAGTAATACTGCTTATCTATGTAAATCTTGAGTAATCATCAATTATGACTAAGCAGTATTAGTTTCTGCTTAGTAACTTGACTCCATGTGAATCAAATAGGTCTAAGTGTAGGAGCTCAAGTATTGAGTTAGTTCAATTCAGGTTGATTAACTTGTGGGTTGACTTAGTTTGTTTATCTTATTGACAAGTATTATAGATTGTATTTTCTAAATTTTTAATTTGGGTAGACCTCTAACTATGTCATTTTGACTCATTTTTCAAATAAGTCTGATATGAGTGTGACCCAATCTTCTGTGCCACAATTTAGTCTCCTCTTGTTGTGTTAAAAGACACTTGAGTGAGGAGGTTGATAGGTTAATTGTGTATATGTTCTTTTTCTTAATTCCCTTAAGTATAATTTCAGGATTTTTGATATTTTTAATTAAACACTCGGAGTTTGAAAATGTTACTAAGTACCTAGAGTCACACAATTGACTTATGCTAAGTAAATTAAAATTCAATTTATCAACTAATAAAACTTTTCGAATAAAAAAATCGGAATTCAGTTTGATATTACCAGTTCTGATTACCTTAAGCGTTCCATCATTGCCAAACATAACTGACCCTAGATTTTTGAATTTTAGCTTGTGAACTTCAATCGGTCTCTAGCCATATGTCTGGGGCATCCACTATCCAATATGCATTGGTCCAAATCGTTATGTTCTTACACATAAGGTATTTGATTTGGATCCAAGTTAAAAGGATTGTAAGATAAATTGATTGAGTTCAACCCCTTATTCTCCATCTCACCTAATTTAGGTTACCAATAATGTTATACCTACAGGTGATAGTGAGATAGTCGATTGAGTTTTATTTAAGTTTAATTTTAATTTTGATTAATTGGTTGTTTTAGTTTAGATTTATTGATTAAGTTTAATTAATTTTGAATTGGGTAATTAATTAATTGAGTTTGAATTAATTAAGTGATTAAGTTTGAATTAGATTTATTGATTAAGTTTAATTAATTTTGAATTAGGTTTATTGATTAATTAATTAAGTTTGAATTAATTAAGTGATTAAATTAATTGATTAAGTTTAACTAATTTTTTTTATCTAACTCCATCTCACCCTTTTCTAGATTATCAATCAGGAACCTTATAGGTTTTTGTGAGATGGTTAATCTTATATTTAATTTTAATTAATGTCTAAGGATTGATTTACATTTGAGTTAGACTCAGGTTTACTAGTTTATCAATTCAATATTTATTTCAATAATTGGCTTCCAAGCTGTGGCGAGGCACTAGACCTTCTTGGGTATTGGATTATCAATTACTTCTAGACAAAGTTTTTTAAATAAATTGAATATTTAATTTCCTTTCTGATAATCCTAAGTCTAACTAGTCAAGTGTGAATCAAGCCTAAGTCTTTATCTATTTTAGTCTAAGCATGTATAACAAAAGTAGTAAAGCAAACATCAAACAAGTCTATCTAATAATAAATATGATTTTTCTATTGGCTCCCCCCTAGATAATAGCTTCGATTGGGTCTATAAAGGTAGTGGATTTGATCCTTAGGGATCCAATATTGACCAAGTCCAACTTGATTAATCAAGTTAGACTTGGGAACCCATGCATAGACTATTCTTCTATTGGCACAATTAATAAGAGGTAAATACGATTTATATTTGTGTTTCACCTTATACCCAAGTCCAAATCGATTGTATATAGTTCTTTATTTTCCAAGAATCAGATCAAGATTCTTGGAACCTAAGGTGAACCGTTCCAATGTTTCCTTTAGTTTCTTGACTTGACTTTTCAGTCTGAAATTTTCTTCCTTAAGCCGTTGGACTTAAGTTGAAGTTCTAGTCTGAGCAGGTTCAGTCAAGGAGCTTGGATTTGTCACTTCCTTAAAGGATGTTACCTCCTTTTGAAGTGACTTGACCTGAACGTTGGATTTAGCGAAGTTACGCATGAGATTGACTTGACCTAAACGTTGGATTTAGGGAAGTTACGCATGAGATAATTCACTAAGTTATGTAGTTTATCTATTTGAGAAGAACTTACAGTGGGGTTAGGCCCTTCGGAAATGGATACGGATCTATGGCTTCTCTCGGACTCTGTTTCCGACTCGCTCTCGATTTCAGATTCATCAACTTTTTCTCGGGCCATAAGTACGAGGAAGCTCATCTACTCGACATCTTCATCAGAATCTTCTGAAGAGGATTCATCTCACGTCGCTTGCAATGCCTTCTTCTTCCATTGCTTTTTCGTTTCCTTCTGGTTCAGACAATTGGTGTTGATGTGTCCCTTTTTATTGCAGCCGTAGCAAGTTACTTCAGACTTGACTTTTGAATTTGGTTGTACTGTCTTTGACTAAATCACCTTTTTGATGTCCTTTTTGGTGAATCCTTTCTTCTTCTTGTAGAGTTTTTGTACAATATTGATGAGCTCGGTAGTGATCTCGTCGTCATTGTCTTCTGAGTCCAATTCATCTTCGGACTCAAGTTCAGTCCAGCACTTGGTTTTTGGTTCTTGCATTCTTCTTGTTCTTGCAATAAAAGCAATATCTTTCTTGCGTTCTTCTTGTTCATGAGGAGTGAGGAGTTGAGCTCCGTAGATTTGGTTGGTTCTATGTCCGTCCGAGTTTATGCTGGAAGCCTTGCTTATGAGAGGTGGTTAGTCAGGATACGTACATCCTTACTTTGACTACTACCTCACCTTGACTTATCCAAAATGCATCATACTAATGGAAATATCTTTCTCTTATAAACTCATAATTTTTTTCATATATTTTCAATGTGGGATTATGTTTGTAGCTTTGCAACCCCAACAATCCCTCTCCCCTCCCCCTCAAACGAAAGATCACAGGGTCACCCTTAAGTGGAAGTCTATCCGGTTGACGTACAACTCTCGATCCACTAGGATTTCTTACCCCTTGGTCCAACCGACCTACTAGGACTTCCTTGCCTAGTCGTAATTAGGGCTTCCTGCCCCTCGGTCCAACCGGCCTACTAGGACTTTCTTGCCTAACCGTAACTAGGACTTCTTGCCCCTTGGTCCAACTGACCTACTAAGACTTCCTTGCCTAGCTGTAACTAGGACTTCCTACCCATCGGTTCAATCAACCTAGTAGGATTCCTTGCCTAGCCGCAACTAGGACTTTCCTGTCTGATGTCTTGTCCTCTTGATCCGGACATGAGAGCCCTTATTTCCTTTGTTCTTAGCCAATATTCTACTCACATAGCTTAATTCGACCATAACTTTTATGCATAGTCAGCGATTAGATCTTCTAGCAGTCTAGACTCATATCAATTGTTAGGACTAAAAGAATTAAGATATCTTTAAAATTGTATGATATTATTTACTTTAGGTTTAAGTTCTCATAGTTTTATTTTTAAGCTATATCCAAAAGAACTTATACAAATGAAAATATCTTTTCCTTATAAATTTATTTTTAATATGAGACTATATTTATAACCTTATAATTCCAATAAAAATATCACATCACACCCCGCCTCCCCTTTTACTCCGCATAGCCACGTTATGGTTGAGGGAGAATTCGGTCATCCAAGTTTCTTCTACTCAAGCTAAAGGGAGGGCTTGGGAATCAGAACGAAAGAGACCGAGTTTTGAGAAATCGAGAGTGACTGAGTTCGGAGAAGTTGGATCTAATTCGGGCCTACACTTACCGTGTATATTAGCGGGCTCAATTTAACTTGGTTTAGGTGTATTTTGACCCAACTTATTTCTTTTGATCTTAACTTCCACCTCAGCAAATTCATTGATCAGTCCTTACCACGTGGCCTCTACCTATCCTCCATATCAATTAAAAACTTCACTGATCTCAATTATCTCTTCGGGCCATCGTATACAATGAAAACTTTACTAAGGAATTGTTGTCTTTCTTGGTTTATTCTATTTTGTGGTCGACACAAAGTCTACGAGATGCTCATGCAGTCATGCTCGTTTGGAAGCAAAGGTGGGCCTACACAGTGATCGAAAGGCGAATTCCCAATACTTATTTTGATTCGTGGCCCAGATACAAATATGGCTCAGGTCCATTAATTGTGCGGACATACGACTAGGCCGTTCCAATTAGGAGTTTTTTAGGACAAAAATAATTAAAAAAGAAATATCAGAAATCAAAAGGCTATTAAAAGGCGTCCGATTCTAGTCACCACTTTAATTAAAAATAAACTTTTATATATGTATATATTTATCAATTTATCAAAATTTTCTTAAATTTAATTAAAATTATTTTAATTTAAGTAAAATTATTATAACAATTACTTAATAGTTTTTATAAGTTTATAATATATATATATATATATATAAAATTATTTTTCCATAATTTTATTCTAAAAATATCCTTTGGATTTAATAATTTTGTAGAAGTTGTCTATTAGCTGCTACAATATATTTAAAGTAGATTTAGAATTTAAAATTTAATATTTACACCTTGTAGAATCGTAGGTTCTATAACTTGTTTAGAGTGAGTTTAGGATTTAGTAAGATACATAATAATTTGTAAAATTATTTTAAAATGATTTTGATGAAATTTAAGTTATTTTGACCAAGTTAATAAATAATATTTTGATGTAATAGTGTTTAGAAATCTTAAACCCTATATCATAAATCATAAACTCATATTGAACACATTTATAATAGTTACTAAGTAATTTTACACATTATAAAAATTACTGAATAGTTTATACATAATATAAATCTTAAATTTTAAATTCATCCTAAACATATTGTAACAATTACTGAATAATTTATATACAGTGTGGAAGATACTTAGTACATGTTACACATTGTAAAATTTATCCAACACTACTACACGTTATACAAAGGTTGAGGAGTATTTCTAGGATAATATTATGAGAGGAGCCGCCCATATGAGTTTTTTTAAGAAAAAAACAAAGGGGTATGTAATTTATAAAATTTGGGTGTCCTTTAAAATTTTGCCCAAGTAATTGAGATTATATTAAAGTGATTTTGATACAGTGGATTTTTTTTATTAAATTGGTAAAAAAATATAAACATTATATGTATATTATTTTTTTTAACAAAATTAAATTAACAGCTACTAATTAACTATTAAAATAAAGTTATTTTTTGACATAACAAATAGTAGACTAGTGTTTTTTTTTTAATTCTAATAATTAGAAGCTTTTTTTGTCCGGATCAGCAGTTAATGCCTATGTTCAATTAGGTGAATTGCCTAAATAAATATAGCGGTTTATATACATACAAAATTCTTTCCATACGTGAACGTCACTTCTAAACATAATTCGCAATTGTAAGCATCATTGACCCACTTATATCGATCGTCTGGTATTGATAGTTCTACGTACTAGTCTCTTAAATCTGTTTTGCGGAAAACAGTTTTGTGTATTGATTGCACATCATTAACTGCATAACAGTCCTAAATTGATTCAACGAAAAAGTGAACATAAAGTCCCAGGTGCTCGGTTAATTAAAGGCTAATTGATTTATAATAGACAGAGATCAAATAATAACAGATATATATTTTCAAACAAAAACTCCTCTTGTCCCTAATAACGTAGCGGTTGATTTTTGATCCGGCGGTAAGAACAGGAGACTTCTATTCCGGGGAGTCAACATCACGTGAAAGTCAAAAGGTCAAATGACCGACCGGACAAGGGTCGACCGATCGACCAACCGGGGTCTAAACGGAAGAAAGGCCACCCGGCGGCGAGTCAGGGTTCCGACGCTCATGTTGAACAGGATCGTATGGCCGATAGCCCGCTCGGCCGAAACCATAAAGTAGCAATACTGCTAAATCTCCACAGAGCACACTACCGGGAATCTCCCAAGCGGACCAGCACATGTGACCGGCCGGACGTGAGGGGACTGCCGACCGGCCGGACACTCGGTATGGAGTAAGAAGAGACAAAAGGACAAAAAAACATCTTCTGACAGCGGGTATGTTCGATGAGCAAGCCATACGCAGGATCTTATGACAGAGTTCCGCTGTCCCATCAGAGATGTGCTTGGACTGTAGCAGTATGGTGTCAGGTAAGTTTTTTTGACAAGCCCATACTGAGGTATGGGCTGAGGACACGTATTCACCTCGGTATGTGTGCGTGAGCCCCTTCTCAGTTCTATATAAGGAGCCTCACACTTCGCTGAAGGTACGCATTCTCTAGGATTGAAAGTCACTTCTTTGTTGTCCACTTGCCTGACTTGAGCGTCGGAGGGTCGTCGCCGGGAACCTCTTCCCGGCCCGACTTCTTTGCAGGTTTGCCGGAGCTCCGTACGACTGGTCGAAGATTTACGTCAGCAACTTGGAGAGCGCCACATGCCCAGCGTCCATTGATTCAGCGTCCGGACAGGATCAATTTGGCGCCGTCTGTGGGAACGCTCCTGCGTCCGATCAGAAGCAATAGACGAAGCTGGACGACCGCACTCGGTAATGCTTTCCACAGAAGAGCTCGACGCTCTGATCGAGACAAGAGCTGCTAAGCTTGTGGAACAACAAAGACAGAAGTCGCAAGCCGAGCGGATTGAGCAGCAAGCGACATCAGCATCAGGAGGCCGAGCGGAAGCACCCCCGGCCACAGTTCCGTTTCATCGGGCCCTATTTCGCATGCCTCCGGAAGCCGTAGCAGTTAATCGTGATCGAGGATCTTCATCAGACGAAGTGCCAATACGAGACAGCAGAAAGGGCAAGGCCCCCCGAGCGGACGCTTCTCCCGAGCGGATCAATAGGCAATTCTCAGAGGTCATTCTACGAGACCCTCTACCAAAGCACTATGAGCCCCCAGTGATCGGTGAATACAACGGAACCACCGACCCGGACGATCATTTGGGTAAGTTCGACAACACAGCTACCCTTCATCAATACACAGATGGAGTGAAGTGTCGGGTTTTCCTTACCACCCTCTCGGGATCGGCTCAACAGTGGTTTCGGAGGTTGCCGGACGGATCCATCACAAGTTTCAAAGACTTCCGCACGACCTTCCTCTATCACTTTGCAAGCAGTCGGCGTTATCAGAAGACAAGTGTCAGCTTGTTCGCCATCAAGCAAGAGTCCATAGAGCCGCTCAGAGCTTATATCCAGCGATTCAACCAGGTGGCCATGGACATTCCAACGGCCACCTTGGAAACCATGATGAATGCCTTCACACAAGGCTTGGTGGATGGTGACTTCTTCCGATCGCTCATTCGGAAGTCGCCCCGAGACTATGATCATATGTTACACCGGGCCAATGAATACATCAATGTGGAGGAAGCCCAAGCTGCTCGAAGGAAAGAAGTTCCAATTGCCGAGCGGAAGCCTGTCACTCGCCTGGAGCTGCCTAGAGGACTGCGGGCCAAAGCAATCCGCTCTTACCCTGCGAGGTCCCATGTCCAAGAGGTAGTTGCCGAGCGTCCCAAGCCAAAGAAGAATGTATGGACTCCTATGTTCTGCTCATTCCACCGGACCGACACGCATAATACAAGAAATTGCCGAAGCCTTCCCCTGATTGCCCACCCCGTGCCCCGGGGTGGCCACCGTCGATCGCCATCATTCGACAAGCGACAGCGCCCTCGTGAAGCCGATCGGATGATATCCGACAGGCGACAAAGACAGACTCCTGAGCGGCATCATACTCCGAGGCGTGAGAATCCCCGGGTATCTAAGGAGCAGCCTAGGTCGTCCGCCCGGGAGGAAGAAAATAGAGGCAATACGTCCCGCGGCGAAATCAGCATCATCGCTGGCGGGCTGACCGGAGGTGACTCTAACCGAGCAAGGAAGGCGAGCGTCAGGCAGCTACAGATCCATGCGGTCGACTGCAGTCAAGAACGGGCGAGCGGACCCGAAATCAGCTTCGGGCCCAGGGATTTGGAGGGAGTTGAAGTGCCGCATGACGACGCCCTTCTCATCAAAGCGGTAATAGCTAATTACACTATTCACCGCATTTTCGTTGACACAGGCAGCTCGGTCAACATCATATTCAAAAAAGCTTTCGATCAATTACAAATTGATCGAGCCGAGTTGCTGCCCATGACCACCCCCTCTACGGTTTTACGGGCAATGAAGTTCTGCTGGTCGGACAGATCCGACTGGCTATTTCGCTGGGAGAAGAGCCGCTCAGAAGGACGCGGACTGCAAACTTCGTCGTGGTCGACTCTCCGTCAGCATACAACGTTATCTTGGGACGACCGGCGCTCAGTGAGTTCTGAGCGGCCGTCTCCACCTTCCACCAGAAAATCAAGTTCCCGGTCGAAGACAAGGTTGGGGAAGTACGGGGAGACTAATTGGCGGCTCGGCGATGCTACGTCGAGATGGTCCGAACCGAAGCTAATTACGCTTGGAAGATGCCACGGATTGAGGTAAACGCCATAACTGAAAAACCACCCTCTTTGGTTTATGAAGAAAAATAGGAGGTGCAAATCCACCCAACCCGATCGGAGGCCACCACATTCATTGCGGCCGATCTGGAGGCAAGCCAGAAAGAGGAAGTGATCAAATGCCTCGAGAGAAACTGTGATGTCTTCTTATTGTCAATACATGAGCTGCCCGGAATTTCGCCAAGTATAGCGCAGCACGAGCTCCATGTTCGACCGGACGCCCGGCCGGTGAAGCAAAGGAAGCGGGACTTCAGTGCCGAACAAAATGTCATAATCCGAGCGGAGGTCGAGAAACTTCTGGAGGCCGGCCACATACGCGAGGTCCAGTTCCCGAGCTGGCTGGCGAACGTGGTACTAGTCTCCAAGCCGGGCAACAAGTGGAGAGTGTGCATCGATTTCCGAGATCTCAACAAAGCGTGCTCGAAGGATTTTTATCCTCTGCCCCGGATCGATCAACTGGTGGACTCCACAGCCGGCTGCGAGTTGATATGCATGCTCAACGCTTATCAGGGCTACCATCAAGTGCCGCTCGCCCGAGAAGATCAAGAGAAGGTCAGTTTCGTTACAGCCGACGGTACTTACTGCTACAATGTGATGCCGTTCGGATTGAAGAATGCGGGAGCAACTTACCAGCGTTTGATGAACAAAGTGTTCAAGGAGCAGATCGGGCGAAATTTGGAAGTGTACGTGGACGATATTCTCATCAAGTCAATCCGAGCGGCCGACCTCTTTAAAGACATGGAGGAGACTTTCCGAACGCTGAGGCAGTATGGAGTTAAGCTGAACCCTCAGAAGTGTCTGTTTGGAGTAAAAGGCGGGCGATTTTTGGGCTATATAGTGATCGAGCGGGGCATCGAGGCAAATCCCAGCAAGGTGAAAGCATTACAAGATATGCCGCCCCCAAGAAATCTGAGGGAGGTGCAGCGCTTGACCGGTCGGATAACAACACTATCTAGATTCATCTCAAAGACAGCCGACCGGAGTCTCCCGTTTTTCAAAATCCTGCGCAAAGCCACTAAGTTTCATTGGGATAAAGAATGTGATCGGGCGTTCGAAGAATTGAAGACATATATGAACTCTTTGCCCGTGCTAGCCAAGCCAGCTATGGGTGAGCCACTTTGTATCTATCCATCTTCAACTGAGTAAGCAGTGGGCTTGGCATTAGTGAGGGCAAGCGGAGAAGAGCCCGTGTATTTCTTAAGCCATATTTTAAAAGACGCTGAATCTCGCTACACTGGGCTCGAGAAGTTGGCTTTTGCTTTGGTCCTCGCCGCTCGGAGACTTCGCCCATATTTCTTGGCACATACTATCATCGTCCGGACAAATAGCCCTTTGGGAAGAGTGCTGTTGAACCCAGAAGCGTCCGGACGGCTCATCAAATGGACCACGGAGTTGAGCGAATTCGACATTCAGTATAACCCCGTTCGGCGATAAAGGCGCAGTCCTTGGCAGATTTTGTCACAGAAGTACAAAAGCCAGAGCCCGAAGCTATGTGGAAAATATTTGTGGATGGATCTTCCACTCGGCTCAGAAGCGGGATTGGTGTAGTATTGCTATCTCCACAAGAAGAACGGATGCATTTATCCGTTCGGCTGGACTACAGAGCCACAAATAACGAAGCGGAGTACGAAGCCCTCATAGCCGGCCTGCAGGCAGCCCGGCATGTAGGAGCCGGTCGGGTGATAATTCATTCTGACTCCCAGTTGGCCGCTCAGCAGCTCTCTGGCACTTTTGAGATTAACAACGCTCGGCTCAAACTCTACGCTGAAGCCTTCGAAAAGCTCAAGGCCAACTTCAGAGAAGTCATTATCCAGAATATACCTCGAGCGGAAAACCAAGCAGCAGATGAGTTAGCCAAACTTGCAAGTTCAATATCACCGGTCGTCATCCAGCAGCCAATTGAACAAGTATCTTTGGTGGCGCACGTCGACTGGATGGAAGGCCTCACGTTTCTGAGTGATTGGAGGACACCCATCTTGGAGTTTCTCCGCTCAGGTGCTACACCGTCCGATCGGGATGAATCCCAGCTACTGAGGAGGAGAGCCGGCCGGTTCACACTCATTGGAGATCAACTCTACAAGAAGGCTTTCTCTCGCCCGCTTTTGAAATGCGTGAGCTCGGAAGACGTGGCGTACATCCTCCAAGAAGTGCATCAAGGATCATGCGGAGGGCATCCGGGCGGACGATCGCTGGCTAAGAAGATCCTTCTGGCCGGATACTTTTGGCCAACCCTGTAAGCAGACGCCGCTCGGACCGTCGGACGTGCCTTTCCTGCCAAAAGTATCACAACTTCTCCCACCGACCGGCGGAGGAAATGAAAGCAGCTACCGTATCTTGTCCGTTCGACCAGTGGGGGATGGATATTGTGGGTTCATTTCCTATGGCGACCGGTCAGAGGAAGTTTCTACTAGTGGCGGTCGACTATTTTTCCAAATGGGTGGAGGCCGAGCCGCTGGCGAAGATCACCGAGCAAATGGTCAAAAATTTTATCTAGCAGCATATAATCTGTCGGTTCGGCATCCCTCGCCGGCTCGTATCTGATAACGGACGACAGTTCGTAGGGAAGCAGCTCGAAGAATGGTGCGAAAGTTATGGCATCGAGCAACACTTTACTTCCGTGGCGTATCCCCAGAGCAACGGCCAAGCGAAAGTAACCAATCAGGAGATTCTTCGCATTCTTCGGGCTCGGCTCGACCACATGGGAGGAAGCTGGGTGGACGAGCTGCCGGGCGTCTTATGGGCTATCCGCATGACCCCAAAGGAAGGAACGGGCGTCACGCCATTCCATTTAGTGTATGGTGGCGAAGCAGTCATCCCGGTTGAAGTTGGCGTTGATTCCGTTCGGATCCAGAATTATGATGATGATAACATCGAGCGGAGGAACATTGAGCTGGATTTGGTCGACGAGGAGCGAGCCAAGGCGTCCGCCCGGCTGATGGCGTACCGACAAAGAATGAAGCAGAACTACAACTGGCGCGTGATCCTTAGAGTATTTCAAGTTGGCGACCTAGTCTGGAAGAAAGTACGGTCGGTCGGGGACGTTGGAAAGCTGGAGTCTCCTTGGGCTGGCCCCTTCATAATCATTGAAAAACTCCGCTCGGGTGCTTATTACTCGGAGGATGAAGACGGACGAAGGTTGGATAGACCCTGGAGCCAAATCATCTCCAGCCGTACCGCGCTGGGTGAGAGGTGCGCTGATGTAATTCACTTTGTGTATTTATTGGTTGCTTGTGTTCGTTTAATGCAGGAGGCAAAATGATGAACGCATTTAGCAATCTTCTCCGAACGGCAGTGTTGAAATTAGCCTTAAAGGCCGTCGAGCTCCGACGTTAAATATCGAGAGTCGAGCCGGCGACTATAAACCCTCCGAGCGGAAGACCGTCGAGCTCCGACGTTAAATATCGAGAGTCGAGCCGGCGACTATAAACCCTCCGAGCGGAAGACCGTCGAGCTCCGACGTTAAATATCGAGAGTCGAGCCGACGACTATAAACCCTCCAAGCGGAAGACCGTCGAGCTCCGACGTTAAAAATCGAGAGTCGAGCCGGCGACTATAAACATTCCGGCCGGACGAAGGCAATAAAGAGGACTTGTGAACAAGTACCCAAAGGTACTCGCCGTCAATATCGTTCGACCGCTTGTACGTTCCGCTCGGCCCAGTACCCAAAGGTACTTCATCAACAACTAGCGAACAACCTCTTCTATCGAAGCAGGACATATTCAGCCGAGCGGAAAAGTTACGCAAAATACTTCGTAAAAATCCCTTTCGAACACAAGAGAGGTGTGATAAGAGGCGAGCGGACAGCACATATATTGACTAACAAAAGGACAAAGCAAGCAAAAGAATATTATATTAAAGAAACTAAAGCCGAGCGGACAAATTACAAAAAAAAGGATAGTCTTTGGCCGATCAGCCAGATTACATTTAAGCTTCTATTCTAAATAATCATAAAGAGTCGTCGGGATGTTGTTGAGAAGGGTCGCCTGGTCCTTATCCGGGATGACGGTGGATTCGGGAAGTTGCCCTTGGGACTTCAAATATTCTGTCGTCGCAGTCATGGCAAGTTCAAAGGCCGTGTACATTCGCTCGCAAACCTTCTCCGAAAATTCGGCCGAACGGATGTAATTTTGTCTCAGGGGCGGCGACCCGGCTTGGCTCGGCGTCTTGATATTCTTTAAGGGCCGCTCGAGAAGCATCGGCTGCTGCCTGGTGTTCTTGTAAAGCAGCCTCAAACTTCGCCACCTCATCCATTCGGGCAACCTTCTCATTGGCCAATTGGTCCATCAACTCTTTAACTTTCTGCTCCAAGCCCCGAGCCTCGACATTCTTTTTCTCCAGGTCGGAGATAGCCGTGTTCTTTTGAGTGGTGGCTAGACTTATTTTTTGGTCGAGCGTCTTGACTTGCCGCTCGAGCTCGACCAAGGTATGAGCCTGATCGGCCGTCTTCTTCTGCTCGGATGCCAACAAGCCTTGTGCCTTTTGGAGCTCCTTCTGCAGCTCGGCATACGAGGGGCCTTGGGAGCCGGGCGGACCGCCTGCAGCCTTCAGTATTCTTAATTCTTCGCCCATCATCGCCAGGCGGTTGGAGACAGCGATCTCCTCCACCCATCTCTGACAAAAAAGAAAAGAGAAATTGTTAGTGGCCGATCGGAAAGAATGCACAAAAAACTTGGAAGAAAACGAACTTGCCCCCATGGCCTCTTGCATGTGGTTGTTGGCCAAATTGCGGAGGGGGATCATCGCGACGCGTGCCCGAGCGTCGGCCCACATCTCGGCTAGAGGCCCCTTCAGGGTGATTGTGTGCTCAGGCGCAGTTGGCCGCTTAGACTTGGGTAAGATCTCCTCGGTGGGGAGATGCAGGGTGACCCTAACAGTATGTCCATGACCGGGGGTCGTCCGAGCGGAAGATGGAAGAGGATCGGAGGCCGGAGCCGAAAATTGGGATAAGATTGTTGAACGCTGGACTCGGCGGGGAGCAGGCGGAAGGACGTTGACCGGAACGGCCTCAAGAGGGTCCGCCGACGCGTCCAAATGCGATGGTGTCCGATCGGACGAAATCGCCTCGACCTGTGGAGCCTTGCCGCGAGCGGTTGCAGTGACTCGCTCGGATGGCTGGACCGCGGACGTAGCCGATCGAAGGGGAGTCTCCACTCGGCGCCTCTTTTGTCGAGGTTGCTCTTCCTCCCGAGCGAAGCCTTCCTCTTGGATAGTTGGTCCTCCGCTGGGGGTGGCTCCTCTTGCCACATTCTGATGAGAAGCCTGAGCGGCCGACTCTTCATGAGTCCCGCTCTCCCCTTCATGCGAGCCGACCGGCTCAATGCCGAGCGTCTCCATTTCTTTGGCCGCCGCGGCTTCGAGCGCCGCTGCTTTCCTCTTCAGAATACCAGCCATCACCGACTCCATGACAATATTCGCTGCAAAGGAAAAAGAAAAAAATCAGTTAGCAAGCAAGACAAATGTACAAGTAAAATTCTTACCGAAGCCGCTCGGGAGGGGTGTTCTGATCGGACTCAGCCTGAATATGTACATAACCCCCTCTGGAAGGAATTTGTTGATGTCAACCCGCAGACCGGCAAGCATGTTGGCGGCGTGAAGATAATCCGGCCGGGTCTTGAATCTTTTGAGTTCTGGGGAGAGAGGATTTCCGACCTGCCATTGGGTTCGAAAGGAAGCCCGCTTGGGGAGGTGAATATAAAAGTAGAATTCTTTCCAATGCTTATTGGAAGAAGGAAGTTTATTGAAGAAAACTAAGCCGGGCCGAGCCTGAAACATGTAAGTGTCCGGTTCGGACTGTTTAGGGTAATAGAAATAATATAAGACCTCCGGTCGGAGGGGAATGTTATGGATCTTGAATAAGACGACAACACCGCATAGGAGGCGGAAGGTATTGGGGACTAGGCTTCTGAGCGGAATGCCGAAAAAGTTGCAAATTTCTACAAAGAAGGGATGGATCGGAAATCGCAGACCGGCTGTAAACTGGTCGCGGAAGACACAAAAAGCTCCGCGCGGCGGTTTGTGTGGCCGAGTGGAATCTGTGGGTAGGATGATTTCAAGGTCGGAGGGGATGTCAAAACTATTAATCAGAACATCGGCGTCGCGCCGATCGAAACGCGACTCCATGGTAGTGGAGCATGGGCCGAGGGTTTGGTCTTGGGATGGAGAGGAATGGGCCATTGTCTGAACGGACGAAATCAAAAAAGGCCAGGAAAGGTAAATGGCAACGGAACAGTACCCTGAGGACGAAAACGTGGGAAAGAAATGCAAAGAAAACGCCGGGAACCAAAGAGGGAAAGAAGGAGAACCTTACAACGAGAAGGAGGATCGAAGGAGGAACGTCGGAGATCGTCGGAAATTAGAAGAACAGGATCACCGGAGCGCTGAGAAGGAAGAAGCGGGAGGCACGCGACAGCAGAAGTGAGGCGAAGGAAAGAAGAGAAGGCTTTATAAGGTAGAGCCCGAGCGCCTCCACCGTTGGATCCAGGTTGCGAGAATCGGAGCACGTATCGCGCCGTTCATTTCGAACCGCCTCGATCCCATCAGAACACCACGCCGCCGCCGTACAATGACGGCAGCACCGCCACGTGGCATTCAGCCACTGGAACGCATTTAATGAGCGCGTGCTCGACCTTAATGATGGAGATTGGCGGAAACTTCGAAGAGATGCTGGGGAATGCTGGTGTTGACTGGCGTTTTAGCTGCCCCCTTACTTCCGAGCGGATGGTAGTTGCAGGACGCTGCTCGGCTCAACTGATGGTCCAGTCAGTCGGACTAATCGCCTCCTTCGACTAGACTTGAAGGGGGAGGCAAGTGATCCGGCGGTAAGAACAGGAGACCCCGTTCCGGGGAGTCAACGCCACGTGGAAGTTAAAAGGTCAAATGGCCGACCGGACAAGGGTTGACCGATCGGCCGACCGAGGTCTAAACGGAAGCAAGGGCACCCGGCGGGGAGTCAGGGTTCCGACGCTCATGTTGAACAGGATCGTATGGCCGATAGCCCGCTCGGCCGAAGGCATAAAGTAGCAATACTGCTAAATCTCCACAGAGCACACTACCGGGAATCTCCCAAGCGGACCAACACATGTGACCGGCCGGATGTGAGGGGACTGCCGACCGGCCGAACAGTCGGTATGGAGTAAGAAGAGACAAAAGGACAAAGAAACATTTTCTGACAGCGGATATGTTCGATGAGCAGGCCATACGCAGGATCTTATGACAGAGTTCCGCTGTCCCATCAGAGATGTGTTCGGACTATAGCAGTATGGTGTCAGGTAAGCTTTTCTGACAAGCCCATACTGAGGTATGGGCTGAGGACACGTATTCGCCTCAGTATGTGTGCGTGAGCCCCTTCCCAGCTCTATATAAGGAGCCTCACACTTCGCCGGATGTACGCATTCTCTAGGATTGAGAGTCACTTCTTTGTTGTCCACTTGCCTGACTTGAGCGTCGGAGGGTCGTCGCCGGGAACCTCTTCCCGGCCCAACTTCTTTGCAGGTTCGCCGGAGCTCCGTACGACTGGTCGAAGATCTACGTCAGTAATTCGGAGAGTGCCACGTGTCCAGCGTCCATTGATTCAACGTTCGGACAGGATCAATTTTAAATCGTATAAGTTATCTGACTGTATATAATCTAAAAATAAATTATGAAAAATACCTGCTGCGATTGAACGTAATCATATTTTAATATACGAAAGCAATCTACCAAAACACAATGATACATTTTAATTTCTTAAAAAATTATATAAAAAAAAATCTAATACATTCTACGTAGAAAGCCAATAATTGTTCCATCGGCAATTTACTGGACATGCAGATAAAGTTTCAAAATTATTAAGTTGCCTTTCCAATTTCCATTTTACTCCTGGTCCTTCCGTGTTACCATTCTGAATTGGAATGATCTAGTGGCCATGAACAAGTTCCACCCATCGTTGTTATAGTTTAGCAATCGATTAATATGCTCATAATATGTTTGTGAGCAATCTATAGATTTTGTCTGAAAATGATTGATGAACATAGACAACTCATCATCATTCTAAATCAAGACTTTTGTATTCGTTTAAGTCTCCTTAATATATCTATATCTTGAAACATCAATGTGATGTAAGAGCAATGATTTTTCCAACTCGTTTCGTAAGTGCGACGATGATGATACTCACTAACCGACGTTACAAATGAGTTCCTAGGATTCTTCTCTGTCAGAAAATATTATATTTTTTATTTTCTAAGTGACATAGGTCCAACAATCAATTTTATCCAAAAAGTAGTATGTGGATGGACCTAGAAAACTTTGAATCATTCCAAATCAAGACCTTTCAACCCGTCTAACACTTTTGAATATATTTTGCCCTAAAATATCAATTGACATACTATATTGAGAACATTAATTTTTTCAACTAATTATTTATATAAAAAATTATTTCAAATGCTCATTATAAGTGTTACAACGATGACACTTACTAAAAGACACCACAAATGAGTTTCTAAGACTCCACTCTGTCGAACAATATCAAAATTTTAATTTTCTGAATGACCTAAGTCCATCAGTTAATTTCATTCAAAAATTGATGATTGGCTGGTCAAGTTATTGTTAACAATCGATTGTTATACTGTAATAATTGATTGATAACAATAACTTGACCGACCAATTGTTTCAGAACAATAATGTGAAAGGGATGAGAGATAAAATAGAAATTGGGTATATGATTTGATAATTTTGAAATTAATGTACATGATTTGGTATTCTATGATACAAATCTAGTACTCAAGTACTAACTTGACTATACCTATAGGGTATTCTGTTGTGGCAAAAGGTGTTAACTCTCACTCTGAGAGCCCTTCTAAGACCACCCCAAGCATATTGGAAGGAAGTAAATCATGGAGGGCATTCCACCAACCGAAAGGCCTCATAGATGAGGGGGCCTAGCATGAGGTAAACTCCACGATTCAAACCCAAGACCTATTATGGGTGATTAAGGTATTATAGAATTTTATCTACGTAGTTCAATAAATTGTTGATCAATCGATATTATAAATTGTCTCCTCGTATTAGTGAACCATCAAATTAACATCGATAAGATGATATATATTTTTTAAACAAAATATATTATATATTCAAATATTTTAAAGTTTAGTGGTGTCAGAGCATCCACATTAGTATTAATGTTCACTATTATAATACCCAAATTATATTACAATCAATGTGAATGAATGTTATAGCACATACACATTAACAACATTCAATTTTTGAATGTTATTAATGAGTTCATTTTATAAAAAAAAACAAACAATAAGAAAATAAATTTTAGAGATAAAGATTAAAGATAAATGCAGTCGTATGCTTCGAGATTGAGTTGGTGGTCGCTTTGATCACTTAAATCAGAAGATCCTTGGGCTATAGAGGGAGTTGAATAAAACTTTGAGTTCGCATGAAGCAAAGGAGAATTACTCTCGCATTCTAGAGATGGAAAAGGAGTTAGGGAAATTGTTAGTGTAGAAAAAAATTCACTAGAAACAGAGATCCAGAGTAAATTGGTTAAAAAAAATGATGATTGGAATACTAAGTTATTTTATTCAACGATCTCAGCCCGACGACACACTAATTTCATTAAAGGACTATTAAATTCAAGGGGTGAGTGGTGCACGGATTTAGCAGGTATGGGAGAAACTATTAGGGAGTATTTCGCATCTTTATTTGTTTCCTCTAATTCATCTCAACAATCTATTGAATCGGTGGTGAAAGTTATTCATCTGGTGGTAAGGGAAAAGTTAAATAAAATCTTGTGTGCATCGTTTACCATAGCAGAGATACGTAGAGCGGTCTTTAGTATGCTCCCAACTAAGGTGCCAGGTCCAGATGGATTTACGGTTTTATTCTACTAGAAACTATGGTCAGTCATTGAAGTGGATATTGTCATTGCAACATAGCTATACTAAATGATCACAGAGATATTTCTGAATGGAATTCTACTACAATTACTCTTATTTTTAAATTTTGAGAGCCGAAATCTATCAAGGATTTTTCATCGATTAGCCTATACAACGCTTGCTACAAGATTGTGTCATGCACGATAACTAATAGACTAAGATCCATGATGAATACAATTGTGGATTCTTTTCAGAGTGTCTTTATTCCTGAGAGATCTATTCTAGATAATATAATTGTGGGTTTCAAATGTATGCACTTGATAAGGAACAATTGGAAGGCTAAGTCAGGTTATGCCGCATTAAAACTTGATATGAGCAAGACTTATGATTGAGTTAAGTGGAGCTTTTTGCAACACTCATGAGCAAAATGAGATTTGCAAATAAATGAGTTAATTTGATCATGAGATTTGTTAATTCTATTAGGGGATGTTTGGTTTAGGAGAATAAGAGTAAGGAATGAGAATGAGAATCATTGATTGTCATTGTTAATGTTTGGATTATAGGAATAGAAATACAAATAAGGGAATGAATCCTTGAAATTGGGTAATAACTCATTTCCATGTACCTCTCCTTCAATGAGTCATTACCCTATTTTCATCAATCAAAATATTCCCTTATTCTAAAAATACTCTTGACCTAAAACTTAAATTTTCTCCCTTAATATCAAATATCAAAATATATTTATTTATTTTTTCTTTCATACCACTTCTCTCTCCTTGTTCTCTCTCATCATATTTTCTCTCTCATCATTTTATCACACACTTTCTCTCTCCTTAATCTCTCCTATCACACTCTCTTTCATCTTTTTTCTCATTACACTTTCTCTCTCATCATACTTTCTCTCTCCTCAATCTCTTCCATCGCACTCTCTTCCTTCTTTTTTCTCATCATACTTTCTCTCTCCTCAATCTCTACCATCACACTCTCTTTTCTCTTTTTTTATCATCACACTTTCTCTCTCCTCAATTTCTCTTGTCACACTCTCTCCTCTTTTTTTCTCAACACACTTTCTCTCTCATCATATTTTCTCTCTCATCATACATTCTCTTTCCTCAATTTCTCCCATCACACTCATTGTTCTCTTTTTTTCTCATCACACTTTCTCTCTCATCATACTTTCTCTCTCCTCAATCTCTCTCATCACACTCTCTCTCCTTATTTTTTCTCATTATATTTTCTCTCTCTTCATCCTCTCCCATCATACTTTCTCTCACATTATATTTTCTCTCTCATCTTCTCTCATCATGCTCTCTTCTATCACACTCTCTTTTCTCATTCTCTCTCATCACACTTTCTCTCTCTTTATTCTTTCTCATCACACTTTCTCTCTCATCATACTTTCTCTGTCATCATATTTTTCTCTCTCATTCATCTCTCTCTCTCGCATCTAATTTTTTCTCTTATTTTCCTTTAAGGGTAAAAAAAGAAATTTTGATTTATTCCGATAGAAAATATGCAACTAACCAAACATTACTTTTAAGAGTGATATCCATGCTCATACCCATTCTCATTCCACACTACAATGATTCCCATTCCGATTCCTATTCCTAGGAAAGAACCAAACGCCCCCTTACTTTCTATTTTTGTCTCAATAATTCTATTATTAGAATAGTACATCCTCAGAGGGGGCAGCACGAGGGTGATCCGCTCTCACCATATTTGTTCGTCCTATGCGCATAATGATTGTCTACCATCTTATCTAAGATAATAGACCAACGTCTTTTCAAGGGAGTGAAGGTGGTGATATCGAGCCCAATGGTATCACATTTATTCTTTACAGACAATAGTCAACTATTTTTTTGGGCAACTAGAGAGGATTGCATTTAAGTTCAAGAATGTTTGTGAACGAACGAGCCTCTGGATAGTTGGTCAATTATGAAAAATCTACTCTTACCTTCAGTCCAAGTACCTCAAAGAATGCTATAAATGACATAAAGGTCATACTCTTAATGAAAGTGGTTAGGGGCAATGATATATATTTTGAACTTCCGACCTTTTCTTTGTGACACAAAAGGCTTCAATTTGCCCATTTGAGGGAGTGAGTTTGTAAAAGATTGGAGGGTTGGTCAGCGAGGTTGTTTTCGATGCAATACCCTCTTATGCTATGTCATGCTTTAGACTTCCTGTTTCTATTTGTCAAGGTATCGAGCAGGCTTGCGTAAAATTTTGGTGGAAGGATAAAGCTACCAAGAGGGGAGTGGTGTGTCATCGTGGGATGAATTGTGCAAACCAAAGATACACGGCGGGATGGATTTTCATGCTCTTATATCTTTTAACAAATCTCTTTTAGCAAAACATGTATGGAGGATCGTTCAAGCTCCATAGTCATTGCTGGCCCGGTATTGCAAGGGAGGTACTTTAAGCATTTGGATATTTTGGGAGCTACCCTTGGGTCAAACCCTTCTTATGTTTGGAGGTCGATGCTATGGGGTAGAGATATGATAAAGAAAGGCTTGTGTTGGTGAGTGGGAAATGGTCAGAACATCTTTGCCAAGGCAGACCGTGGATTCTAGGCATTCCTTCATTTAATGCATGTTTAATGTGTTGACTGACCAACCTACTAGACTACTAGAGTATCAAGCTTTATCATAGATAGAGGTTTGTGGGATGTACATGTTATTCCCACGAATTTTGCAATTCAAGAAGTTGATATAATCTTTAATATACCGTTGAACCGCAAGGGATGTGAGGATATCATATTTTGGCAGGGAAGTCCCAAAGGTGTATATACAGTTAAAGCTAGGTATCTAATGGAGAGGAATTCATTGAAGCCACCTCCTCTCCAATCCTCTCATGTGACAAAGTCATGGTGGAAATTTATATGGCGGCTCTAAATTTGACCAAAACTTTGAATTTTCTTATAGCGGATAGCTAAAGATATTATTCCTACAACATGCAATCTAAGTGATAAACATGTTCCAATGGAGGGATGTTGCCCTTTATGCAAGTTCCATAGTGGAACTACAAGTCGCTACATATTATTCTGTTTGGTGGTTTGACATGTATGAAAACACACTTAGTTCTGAGGTTTTCTAAGCAAGGGTCGTATGACCTCCTTTATGGATTGTAGATTCTATTTAGCAATAAATTAAAGGTGTTTAAGGAGGAGTTTGAAATGTTTGTTATGCTGAATTGGGTGGCGTGGGGCGAGGTATGCAAGCTGATTCATGGACCAGATGGTAGAGTATTGGAGATCATGGTTGACTGGGTAACTTGATGCTGAAATTGTATAAGGAGGCAACATCGATAGAAGAGGTCTTATTCCCCGGATCGAAGGTTGTGTTTGAACAGGTTTGGAAACCACCAAATAATGACCATGTCTGGTTAGATGTGGATGTATGATACGATGAGACCAGGCATAGATTTAGTGTTGAAGCGATTGTTTGAGATTCGTATGAACGAGTCTTAGGCGCGAAGGAGGAAGTCATTCGGAGTTCAGGGTCGGTAAAGGTTGGAGAGTTGATGGTCATTCACTATGGAATATATTTATATGCGTTATTTGGTGTTCATAACATTCGCATATACTCAGATTCCCTTTAGGTAGTTCGAACAGTAATTCAACCTACAAGGGAGTGGGGATAGAGGGGGTGCTGGCAATGAAAAGTTCTTGATATTTCCTCGAAGTTTGAATGGCTAGATGCACGACCAGCTCAAGACATAGACCACTAAGGCATATGCCTAGGGCCCCTATTATATTGGAGTATATATATATATATATATATAGAGAGAGAGAGAGAGAGAGAGAGAGAGAGAGAGATTTGATATGCTAAGCGACGCTTTGTGCACGACCGTGAGCGAAATCCTACGTGGATTATCTGACGCGACCAAAATCTAATTTTTTTTAATCTCTCTCTCATATGCATGCAATAATTTTTCTCTCTTTCTTTTTAAATTAAAATGAAAATTTATCTTCTCTCTTTTATTATTACATGTAAAAAATTATTATGGTAATAATGATATAACGTTGTAGCAGCTACTATGCAGTAGCTGCTACAACTTGTAGCAGTTAGTATGCAGTAGCTGCTCGAACGATGTAGTAGCTACTACAACGGTGCAGTAGCTGCTACAACATAGTAGCTACACAATAACACTACTACACGTTATAGCAGCTACTATACAGAAAATGAGAGAGAAATGAGAATTTTATAATTGTTGCATGCAAATGAGAGAGAAAAGTTGTTATATGCAGATAAGAGAGAGATTAAAAAAATTAGGTTTTGGTCGCGTCAAATAGGCCACGCCGGATTTTGCTCACTATCACGCACAAAGTGTTGCTTAGCATATCAAATCTCTCTCTCTCTCTCTCTCTCTCTCTCTCTCTCTCTCTCTCTCTATATATATATATATATATATATATATATATATACACACACACACACACACACAAAAGTTTGTGTGTATATATATATACACACACACACAAGTTTGAATAGTAAATATTTAAAATTATGATTAAAATAAAATCAAGATTTATTTTCGTCTGTGATACGGCGAATAAGGTTGGGCCCCTGAAGTTGGGTTGAAGTTAATAAAATTGGCTGATGTGGAGATCAAAGTCAAGGAGGGGTCAACACTCGGGGATGACACAGGTGTATGGCTCGGCCGAACCATCCAACCGATCAAACATCTTCTCTGATTGGATCACCAAGTCCGCCCGACTCGACGGAATCCTAAGTTATGACCTAGTTTAGTTTTGATCCGAGCGGCACAATGGTATGGCTCGGTCAAATAGCCCAATCGATCGGATATCTTGTCCAATCAGATCCTCATGCCTTCTCGACTTTGACTACTTGCCTGAGCGGGCATCGAGTCCTTAAGGAGGCCAAGTCCTCAGAATGGCCAACACTCAGTCGACCCTACCTCATCCAAGTACATAGACCAATCGGACGCTAGAGAGGACTCGGTCAGCCTATCAGCAAAGCATAGTGGGGTCCTATCAGTTCAATGACCTAATATTCCTTTTTGGTATCTTGTGTAACCGTTATTAGGGAATCAAGAGAATATTCTCTTTGCTAACTGTACACAGGAAGTTTCTACCCTACAAAGCATAGGGATTACATGCTTATTCTAGGAAAGGTGTTAGAAGGACATAATGGTCGGTTCTATTTTGGTAATGCATTGAGATTCATACAGAGAGGAAAAGTAATATTATATAAAGGGTCTCCACCTACAGGAACATATACGGGAAGCTTCACTATCACATTTCATTTCTTCTTCAATATTATTCATCTTCTCTACCATCATTTGCCTAGCTTGAGTATCAAAGTGTCTACGCCTAGAACCCTTCCCTGGCCCGATAACTGACTATTTTTGCTTCTAGTTCTCCTCTGTAGTGCGCAGGTCATATAGTGGTACCAGATCCCTGTTTCTTGGAGTCTCCTCATGATCAACATCAGCGCCCCTTACCCAAGGCGTTATCTTCCCTCATTTCAGACAAAATCAACTTTGGCATTGTTTGTGGAAACTTTGCCTGAATTTAGAACGCGAAGATATAAGAAACTGGACGATCCACTGTTACTTTGTCACAAGAGAACCCGGAGTTACTCGTGCCCACATGAGCACAAAATTTGGTGCAACAACAATAGTAAGCTACTGGACATCCCTTGCTGAACGACCCTGCGTTCTCGATGATAGGACCTCACACTGAGCAAAGGATAAGGGTAGAAGGACCGACAAAGTTCAATCAGGTACCTGTATAGCAGAGTGGATTTACTCCGGTGCTACCATCTCCAATTGCATTCCACCGATCGTTGTTTCACACTCCCATTGAGAACATGAGTCATGCGGAGAGGCCTTAAGGATCATCCTCAAATGACACGCTTGCTGGAGATCCATGGAAGGGGAAGGTTCCAGTCCCCAATGGCTCCCTCAAGTAGATAAGCATACCATTCTCCCAGGAAATATTGGAGGACAAACTGTCGAGTCATTTCTGGCCTTAGTAATTGGGGAATACGAAGGTGCAATTGACCCGAAAGATCATCTGCTTATGTTCGAGAATGCTACTATCCTTTATCAATATAAGATGACATTAAGTGTCGAGTGTTCATGACTTCGCTCTCGGGCTCAATACAAAGGTGGTTTAATAGGTTGTCTATAGATTCCATTTACCATTTCAAAGATTTCCACAAGACTTTTCTTCACCACTTCACCAGTAGTCGTTGATACCATTATACTATGTTGAGTTTATTTTCCCTCAAACAAAGGCCTAAAGAGACCCTAAGGGCATACATCAAGCTATTTAACCAAGTGGCTATGGACGTCCCCTCGGCCACTCCAGAGATTCTGGTGAACACTTTCTCCCAAGAACTCATAGATAGAGATTTCTTTCGATCGCTGATCGAGAAGCCGCTTAGGGATTTCGATCATCTATTAGGAAGGGCAACCAAGTACATAAATGTGGAGAACACATGGTCTGCTCAGAAGAAGGAGTTGACTGTACCTGCTCCTATCTCCACCTGGAGCGCCAAACCCCTCTCCCTCCTTTGCTACACAAAGGACCCTAAGTAGGCCATCCATCACATCCCCATGAGCAGAGGTCAAATGCGGTTCGACATGTGGAAGCCGAGCGGATGTGATTTCTCAAGCTGTGAAGATGGACATTGTCGTTCTACACTTACCATCGGGCTGCGTCTCATAGAGCTTGATCTAGTGGACGAGGTCAGAGATAAAGTGGTAGGTCGGTTGGTGGAGTATCTTTAGCGGATGAAGCATAACTACAATCAGAAGGGCATCCTAAGATTTCTTCAGATGGGCGACTTAGTTTGGAGCCGAATCAAGCTTGTTGGGAATGTCAACAAATTGGAGTTGCAGTGGGATGTGTTATACAAAGTGGTGCAAAAGCTCACCTTACGCTCCTATTATCCAGGATGCGAACAAAAGGAATTTGGATCAGCCATGGAGCGTAATTCATCTGCAACCCTATCAGGTCTGAAAGTATCCTTGTAATATGTTTATATATCATGTTAAATATTCAAGTTTAATGAATATAGGCAAACTCTACATAAAAGGCCTAAATCCTAGACTCTAATGTGGTGCTAGTCTCTAAGTCGGGCAATAAAACTTGTTGCCTCGACAGACTATTATCCGTTGTCATGCATTGATCAGATGATGGACTCAACGGTAGATTGCGAGCTGAGTTGCATGTTGGATGCGTACCAGGACTACCACCAAGTGCCTCTCGCCAAAGAGGATCAAGAGAAGGTCAACTTCATAATGGCTGACAGAACCTTCTACTACAATGTGATGTCGTTCGGATTAAAGAACGTCGAGGCCACTTACTAGAAGCTGATGAACAAGGTGTTCTGAAGGCGTCGATGATATTCAGATAAAATTCCTTCAATCTACTGATCTCTGCATAGATATCGAGGAGACTTGCTGAACGCCGAAGAAATATGGAATCAAGCTTAATCCAAACAAGTGTTTATTTGGAGCAAGGAGTGGACGCTTCTTCGGTAACATAGTAATTGAGCGGGGGATCGAGGTGAATCCAAGCAAAGTAAAGACACTCCAGGACATGTCCCCGCCCCGCAATCTCACGGAGGCCCAACGACTGACTGGGCGCCTCAAGTCTAGTTGAAGAAGATTGCAAGTTTGACTGACCATTTCTTCAAAGTTCTACGTCGGGCTACAAAATTTCAATGGGATACCAAGTGTGGCAAGGCGCTGGAGGAGCTCAAGAATTATTTAACTTCTTTACCTGTACTAGCAAAGCCCATCGCTGGCAAGCCACTCTGGATGTACCTATCATCCATAGAACGGGCGGTTGGCTCAGTATTAGTGCGGCATAATGACACTAAACAATAGTCGATGTATTTTTTAAGTCATATATTGAAAGACGCTGAGTGTCGCTCTGTGTCGTTCAATATAGGCTGAGCCAACCTCCCATTCTGTGTCATTCTGCTCCACAAAGGTTGTTAGTCAACAAGAAGCTGGCATACAAGCTGGACTCACTGCTCAAAGGCTATGCCCCTACTTTTTATCGCATCCAATAATTATGTTGACTAACAACACTCTAGGGAGGGTCCTCCTTAATCCTAAAGCATTCGACTAGATAATCAAGTGGATCATAGAGTTAAGAGAATTTGACATCTAATACCATCCCTGATCAGCGATTAAGATGCATGCCTTAGCTAATTTTGTGACTGAAGTACAGAACACTGAGCTAGAGGTAACTTGGAAGGTCTATGTGGATAGGTCGCCCACTCGGAAAGGTAGCGGCATAGGCATACTTCTGATATCGCCACGCAAGGATCAAATACAGTTGTTCGTTCGACTAGACTATCAGACCATAAACATGAGGCAGAGTACGAAATGCTAATAGCTAGTCTGCAAGCAGTAAGGCATGTGGGAGTTATGTGAGTTCTTATCCACTCAGACTCTTAATTGGCGGCGCAACAGCTCTTAGGGACTTTTGAAATAAGCAATGCCAGGCCAAGATTATATGCAGAGGTGTTCAAAAAATTGAAGACTGGATTTTAAGAAGTTATTATTTAAAAGATCCCCCGAGAGGAGAATCAATATGCAAACAAATTGACAAAATTGGCATGTTCCTTAACTCAAGTGATGTTAGAGAAGCCAATCGAGTAGGTGATGTTAGTAGCTCACATCAATAGGCCAACCGGAGGAGCTTCAGGCGACTGGAGAGCGTCTCTAATTGAGTTCCTTCGATCGGGTAGTATGTTGGCCGACGGGATGGAAAAGCTAATCAGTGCCAATCGAAAAATGTAAAGGAAAGAATTAGTTAAAAATATATCCTTGTGGATTTCTGAGTGAAGACGTCTGTAAGCTCCCCATATGGAATAGTTGATACTCGGACCCTAGCATCTACTCAAACTTGCGCTAATGGCCCTTGAATCTTAATCTGATGCTCAAGAGAGCATGCCTCAATGTCAACAGAACTCGTCGGTCGACAGGTGGATGAAGGTCGTGATGTGTCTGCGGCCACTCGGATCTGATAGCTCAAAGGTGGCCGAACCCTTTGACTTAGACATTGGGAAGGAGCGGATTACGGACACATGGCCAGCAAGACTGATCAACTGGGGCGAGATGTAAGCGATAGGTGTTGCACATATCATCTCGGCCAGCAGCGCAAACAATGAAGGTGCTGATTGGATGATGGAGGAGTGGGTGCGGTAGTCTCCCTCTCTAGGATGGCAGAACATGAGGTTTCGCCTCGCTCAGAATGAGGGTGAGAAGTTTCAGGTGTTGAGTCCTTCACAGCAGAGGTGGCAGAGCGGGAAGAAGCTTCCACTCGGTGACTCTTGTGTCGTTAGATGTGTGGCTCACCCAAATCGACCAACTCTGGAGGCACCACGATCGACACCATGGATTGCGGCTTAGGGAGAGGGGGGATAGTTCGCCTGTTGTGGCCGCGGTGACCCTAGCCACCACCCGACTTCCTGCTGCCTTGCAAGTTGTCGCGTGGCTTCCTCTTGCTTCACCGGTTGGATCGTCAGAGTGTTCGACTAGCAATAGACCCTTACTCTCCAACTTGGTGACGTCTTGGGCGTTGATATCTACATCGGCGAGCTTGCTCTTGCCGTTCAGTCGTGGTCTCAACATGATTTGTACTGTAAAAAAGGAAGAGAAGTCAGTTAGATTCAAAAATGAGCGCCAGAAAAAGGACATACCTACGGGGATAGGAAGCCACGTTTGGATTGAGCTTAACCCAAACACATATAAAACTCCCTTTAGTAGCAGACAATGTATGTGGTACTTTTGATTGGCTAGATTTGAGGCTGCTTGGAGGTAGTCTGGCTTGCTACGATATCTATCGAGCGGGGAGGCTTCGCCAATTCTATCTGCTAGCTGGTTGATAATCGAGCCGATCGGGAAGACGGACGAAGAAATAATGCTTCATCCAATGCTTATTCGAGGAAAACATTTTGTTGAAGTAAACTATGCCCACTCGAGATTGAAAATGAAAGGCTCCTAGTTCGGACAGCTTGAGATAATAAAAGTAGTGGAACACGCGGGGTACTAAGGGAATGTCGTATAGTCGGAATAGTATAACCACTCCGCACAACAATCTAGAGGAATTGGGGACTAATTGATGTAAGGAGATGTGAAAATATCTACAAACTTCCAAGAAAAATGGGTGAACGAAAAAGTGGAGGTCGACATAAAATTAGTCCTTAAAAAATAGAAAAAAATCATCCGGAGGTAATGAGGGAATTGTAATCTGATAGCCCGCGGGGAAATGGTAGGTCATTTGCATTTGGGCAACCTCGTCACCATTAACTTTATATTTGGTGGAAGTATACTAGAGCCCAGGGACGACCGAGGGAGGATGAGGGGATTCGGCCATAAAGTATAGATAGGGAGGAAGATTAGGGAGTCAAAGAAGGAAAGGAGAAGGGGCTTACTGCTGAGAAAATCGTTGGCGGAGAAGAGAAGAAGACAACGAGAAGCACAAGGAGGACAATAGGGCAGAAGAAGAGGATGGAGGCTTAAAAACCTAGAGAGCGACTGCTCTGAACCGTCCGATCGAGGGCTTTAGAAAATAGGGATTCATCTCAACCGTTGAATTCAAAAATCGCATCGAACCCGAACGGTCATCTGTCACATCACGCATGCGACGATATGCAAGGACGACACTTGACATTATGTTATAGGTGATATTAATGATGAGGCAGAAAGTATGATTACAGGGAATAACTGAGCGTGCTTTACATTAATGGATGGAGATTTGCACGATTCTCGAGAAATTATGATGACATCAACGATAATTAGAAAGCACTAAAGTCGAAAGCAAAGCTCAGCAAGAAGTCAGAAGATTGGCTAAGTGTCGCACACGACAGAGCCGAACGACAGCTATAAAACTGTATGTCTTCGTCATCAACAACCGAACGACGACTATAAAACTATATGTTTTCGCCATTAACAGCCGAACAACGACTATAAAACCGTATATCTTCGCCATCAGCAATCGAGTGATGGCTATCAAATTATATGTCTTCATCATCAATAGCCGAACGACGGCTAGAAAATCATATGTCTTCACCATCAATAGCTAAACGCGTGACTATAAAACTGTATGTCTTTGCCATCAATAGCCAAACGACGGCTATCAAACCGAATGTCTTCGCCATTAGTAGCCTAACGACGGCTATAAAACAGTATATCTTCACCATCATCAACCGAACGACGACTATAAAACGTATATCTTCACAATCAATAACTGAATAACGGCTATAAAATCGTATGTCTTCGGCATCAACTGTCGAACGACGGCCATAAGCCCCAGGATATCCTCAGGGGAAGGAGGAATTCTGGACCACACTAATTGTTCAGTCAGTCAGACTTGCAGTCTCCTTCAACTAGATTTGAGGGGGAGACTTGTGATCCAGTAATGACAAGGGGTCATACTAAGGAGAGGTCAAAGTATGGAGCATCGACTGACGTGTCCAAGTTAGCCGAGTAGACCGAGTATGGCCGAGTGGACAACGTATGGCCAACCGGATTGAGTATGGCCGAGCGGACTGCACAAGCTTATGAGACAAGCCAATCGTGCATTTCTCGGCCGGGTAAAGATAGCCCTCTGACCACAAAGAAAGCTATGCAGTAGCTGGTATCACTGATCAGGCTCCATGTCTAGTCAGACCGAGATAACCAAGGACGGTCAGTAAGTCGGGAAAAGGATGAGCCAACAGGTCCACTGGACACTATCGAGCGGGAGTAACCTGGCCGAGTGGACTCTGGTCGGCTGCGCATAACCCCACTAAATATCTTATCATATCTTTTTGGGAGTTTATGCAGCTGACAGCAAGACATGTTTAGTAGGCAATCGTACTTTAGAAGCTTCTAGATTGTCACATCAAAGAACATCATAACTATTTAAGTAATGGTCTCAGAGACATTTTTCGACTGGTCTTTGGAAAACGTATCTATGCTTTGGGATGCATGCACGAACACTATAGTGCCACTATAAAGGGGGGTTCCCATCTACAGGAGGAGGTATGCACAACTTCATTTCCTGCACATTTTCTCTACAATTCGATCATCGAAAACTGACTTGAGCATCGGAGAGTTAACGTCGAGAACCCCTTCCTGGCTCGGTACTGATACTTTTGTGTTGCAGGACTACGTAGAGTCTTCGCTTTGTCAACCTTTAGGCCACATCCTCATCTCACCATCATCTCCGTTTTCGATCGGATCAGTCAAAATAATTTATATTTTTTAACATTTTATTGAAGAAATTTAACTTTATTTATTTAAATAAAAATATTTATTAGATAAATATATTATTTTATAATAAATTAGGCTAGAAAGTTAAATATATAAAACAATATTTTTTTAAATTTTACTAATAAAAAAATGAATTTTGCCCAGAGATAAAATTACTGATTTGCCGACGATAGTGGTGAGCAAAAGTTCGATTAAACTGAATAAATCGATTAAATCGATCGAATTTAAAAATTTAGTTTAGTTTATTCAGAAATTTTAATTTTTTTTTTCAAAAAATCGATTAATTCGATTCGAATTTGATTTTGAATTTTTTTTATTCGGTTAAATCGAATAGATCGAATTTTTAAACAAAATTAATTTTTTAATTATAAATTTTAAAACGAATTAATTTTTTATTAAATTGAACTAAATTTTTAGAAAAAAATTAGTTTCATCGATTTATTCGATTCAATTTATTTGATTTTATTAAAAATTTAATTTAGTTCAGTCCGATTGGTTAAAAAATTCAATTCAATTCAATTCCATTAATTCGATTACGATGAATCTGATTTTAATCGAAGACGGGATGAGTTTTACCCTAGCGGACTTTTACTCAATTTTATCGGATGTCTCCGAAGAGACAGCTGGCTTTTACTCAAAAATCGATGGCTTTTACAAATTATAACTAACGATATGTTATGTCCTGGTGAATAAAAGTAAGTGTTTTGTTTAAAAAAAAATTGTGTGTTTTTTTTAAGAGAATGGATATCGAATTTAAGAGGGATATTTTTAATTAACATCTGACTATTTATTTTGTGCTATTTTTATGGAAGTTTGTAGTCGCTCGTCCGCCCTGTCAATCCCAACGGCCCCGACCCGGTGGCCGCTGCGCTGTCACCACCAAGAAAGAGACAATATGATCGAGATAGGGAGGGAGGAGGAGAGGCGGCGGAGGATGGAGAATGAAGTCAAGGCAGAGCTTCCTTCGCTTCCTTGGCCTCGATGGATTCTTCCCCCTCGCTTCTAGGGTTAAGCGCGTTTTGCTTCGCTGGCGATTGCTTCCAGGCCAAGCTTTCGCACTCGGGAGCACAAACCCTTGTGGATCGCGATCGGTAGCGGAGTCGCTTCTCCTCCGTTTCGCACTGGCGGGGATCAAAGGCGCCGTTGTCTTCCTCCTTGTGTCGGCGCTTTCCCGCCTCGCTGATAGCTTCGATTTCAAGACTCGGCGGCGGCGTCGGTGGCGGAAGGGTTGGGGCGGAGGAAGCCGCCGGGGTGGAGGAACTCTACGATGGGTCGTCCGCCTCTCCGGCTTGTGCTCCGCTGCCATGGTGATGGTGTTGTTGGCCCCCTCCCTCCAGTCGTTCCCCCCGGCCGAGGCCATTCGGTCCTCCCAGTACCTGAGGTTTCCCGGCGGTGGGTACAACCACCGTCTAGCCGCCTCCGCTATCGAGACCAAAGGGTTCTCCTTCCGGCAAGCGCCCTGGTTTTACAATGCCGCCGACTGCGAGCCCCCGTCTGCTAACGGCAGTTCCGTCTGCGATTCCTCGTTGGTCCATGTCGCAATCACCCTCGACGAGGAGTACCTACGGGGCTCAATCGCGGCGGTTCACTCGGTGCTGACGCACACCCAGTGTCCAGAGAGCGTTTTTTTCCATTTCTTGGTTTCGGAGCTGGGTCTGGAGTCGGTGGTGCGCTCGGCCTTTCCAGGACTCCGATTCAAGGTGTATTACTTCGATCCGGACCGCGTCCGCTGGCTGATTTCGACGTCGGTGAGGCAGGCCCTGGATCAGCCCCTTAACTACGCGCGTAACTATCTGGCGGACATTCTTGAGCGGTGCGTTAGCCGTGTGATCTACCTCGACTCCGATCTGGTGGTGGTGGATGACATCTCCAAGCTGTGGCGGAAGGGATTGGGATCGAGGGCCGTGGGTGCGCCGGAGTACTGCCATGCCAACTTCACCAAGTACTTCACCTACAGATTCTGGTCTAACAAGCGCCTCGCAGCCACATTTTCGGGCCGCCGACCTTGTTACTTCAACACCGGAGTGATGGTGCTTGACCTTGTTCGGTGGCGGCGCGCGGGGTACACGCGGCGGATAGAACGATGGATGGTGGTGCAGAAGAGGGGCGCCACGTCTGGTGGAGCAGGGCGAATCTACGAGCTGGGGTCGCTGCCTCCCTTTCTCCTTGTATTTGCAGGTCAAGTCGCTCCCATCGAGCACAGGTGGAACCTGCACGGGCTCGGCGGAGACAACGTGAACGGCAGCTGCCGGAATCTCCACCCGGGGCCAGTGAGCCTCCTCCATTGGAGCGGCAAGGGCAAGCCTTGGTCGCGGCTCGACTCAAACCAACCTTGCCCGCTCGACCACCTCTGGGCGCCCTACGACCTCTACGGTTTCGCTGCCATTTGACGTTTGCACAGCTTCTTCGGTACTAAGCTCTCTACATTTCCCTTCTATTTCTCATCGTAAATCCTCATCTAAAGCACCTCCATTGTCATCTTTGTCCATTATTTTTGTCGCTCTCTTCTACATCGTCTGATTCTTACATCTCCAGGTTTAATGATGCACTACTTGAAGTTGTTTTTTGTTCTTTCTTTCTTTCTTTTACTCATTCGTTGCTCTCCACTATTTTGGTGCGAGGCGATCTTTCATTTTGGCTACTGCTTTGTTAAATAAAAGGGTGACGGATAATTCATTTTGTTGGATGCCCTTGTACTTCCTCTAATGTTTGCAATTTTTTATGTGTAAAAGAAGCGATTTTGTGCTCCTGGTTTGGATGATCAATAGCTGGTTAACATCGTATATACCCTTCTCTTTCGTTTCTTCTCTATTCAGTTCGTCCAATGTGTTGAAGATTGGAAAAGAAGTCCTCTAATGTACCTCCGCAAAACAGTTGTTTAGTCCCGTTGTTCAGTATTTGTTCATTTTCCACAAGACATCATTTGTTTAGCCGTTTGCCCTTTCTTTTATTTCCTTTTCTCGTTGGGGGGTCGGTGGACTTGGTGGATGATGATAGTAACTTTGCATACAATTTTCCCTTTGCTTTTGGTTTAAGTGGTGGCATCTTTATATCAATGCACACAAAGCAGAAAAAGACAGTGGTTAGTAGCAGAGTGGGAGAAGAAATCATATGTTCGAGTTAACTTTTCCCAAATCTCCTCAAGCAACACTTAACCCTCTTTTCAGCAATACCTGGCTGTGTAAAGTTTGGTTTATCATTGTGCATGGGGGATCTTCTTCTCTCTTATCTGAGGTCAAGATGGGACTCTTTCTAATAGCCCGGAGACTCGTGCTTGACCGGTGTGAAGAGAGTCTCTGGAATCGGAACCAGGGGGCTCTTAAAAAGTGTCCTTATTTTCTTCACTGCAGGGGGATTTTGATTGATAGAGGTTGCTTGGCTGGCTGTCACTCTTGAAGGAACAAAGCGTTCCCTAAACGGACTGGTAGGCCCCGTCCTCCTCGAGTACTTAGTTTCATAACAAATTAATAACAATGAAAATCTAAGAATCAATATGCTTTCACCAATAAAAGTTATAAGATACTCTGTAATCTAAATGAGAAACAACCAAAAAGTGAGATTGCTACGTGATATTGTCTAAAATCAGGAAAAATTATTTATTGGATATATACTTCTACTGTTGATCGTAAGAACTCTGAGGTTAAAAGGGATGACATCGAGCGCTCATTTTTGTGCATACTATAAAGAGATCAAATAGAAATATTAGAATCAGAATCAGGGATGGAGTATCTAGCATAGATATTCCGACGTTTAAGTTAGAATCATACCTAAGAAAGTCGAGAAAAAGATGAACAGTAGAACAGTAAATGTGGATGCCTCTGCGTGAGTACACATAATAAAATGTAAGTGAGCATACTTGACTAACGGAGAGAATTCTCTTTTTGTATTAACCCTCAATAATGATGCGTCAGAATATGTCGAGTAAAGGTAGAGGTATGACCAACCTCAGAAGAAGATTTCATTGTGTGCATATGTTAGGGTAACGGAATATTCCTTGACGAATAACTGTTATTTTCTTACAGGTTGTTACGATTCTCTAATATTACTATCTTCTAGGAGAAATCTGACTTGCCCTGTAGCCGATCGGCTGTAGACTTGGAGACTGGCACATGAGAAGTGAGGAACTGAACTCTTGATGTTCGACCGACGTTGGATCCAATTGGTTGTATGCTGGGAGACTTATACAGGAGAAGTGAGAAGCTAAATCTCATAAGATCCGACTGGTGTTGGATCCGACCAGCTTCATGCTCGGAGTCTTGCCTTAAGGAGTGGGTAACTTAGTCTCGTAGGTCCGAGAAGTAGGGAACTGAGCCTCGTAGATCCAACCGACACTTTGGATCGATTGATTGCTAGGAGTCTTACCCCTGAGAAGTGGGGAGCTAAGTCCCGTAAGGTGAGTGATTTGTCCAACTGCATATACCCTGACTACCTCCTTGAGACTGCCACTCCATCGTGATTTTGACTGTCATTTCATTTTAATTTTGATTGTCACCTCACTTTCGGGGTAGAAATTAAACTTCAAAAACGAAATTATTTTGATTCAACCATCTCTCTTTTTCAACTCACCAATATGAATAAAAAATCATATTCATTAATTATATATTTAAGAGGTCAAGAATTTATATAAGATACCAAAGAAATTACGTAATATAATAACATATTATCAATATTCGACACTCATCTTTTTACTTTTTTTTTTATTTAATTCAAGAATAGTAACCGAATAAAAAAAAATCAATCTTAATCATAATCAAGGATTTCTTATATAACTAGAGTGACCCTTACAAATTGCGATTTTCATACTGCCCGATCTAGTTATAAGCGAGCATACTTTTATGCCCCAAGTTCTAGACTCTCATGCCCTCGGTCGAGTTATAAGCGAGCATGCTCTTGCTCCCCAATTTTCAAACTCTCGTGCCGCCCAATCGAGTTATAAGCATGCTTGCCCACACGTCTCAGTCTTAGATACTCGTGCCACACGGCCGAGTTATAAATGTGCTTGCCCACTGATAAGCATTGATTAGATATATTATTTTAGGGTTGATATGTGGTGTTCTCTATACATTTGTATGTTTTTATAGGATCGAACGAGTGAGATAGGGGGGGGGGACGTGAATATCGTGCTTTTAAAACTTTTTCTTTTTAGCATTTTAAAGACAATCATAATATACAGCGGAAAGTAAATGACTCGTTTGGTTACTTGGTTCGGAGCACAAGTCGACTCCTATTCCAAGACTTGCGATCCTTAATTGCACCGTTGGGCAATTCACTAAAACTCTTCTTTCCGAAAACCTCGGAAAGAAGCAATGCGTACAAGAAAATGAGTAAGATAGTAACAACCTACTATCTTACTTGAGTTAAGTACAATACAAGCAATAAAATAAAAGTATACCAACAGTATGTTAAAGTTGAAGCTCGGTCGACACTTGAACGAAGTAGTTACTTACGAGCTGTAGTAGCAGTAACACGAGCAGCTTTCGCAGAGATGAACTTCGAACCAACCAGAATCGTTCTCCAGGCTCATACCTCGAGCTCTCTTTTATAAGAATCGTCGATATTCGGTTGACCGATCCTTGTGTTCGGTCGACCGAACTAGCTCCCTTCCATCTTCGCTGAGATCTGATGCTGATTCGATCTTCGGCATTTAATGACCATTAAGGATTTGGTCGACCGAACAGGATCCTTCCCTATTTGTCAAGATTTGTCAAGATTCGCACTTACTGTGCCTTTAATGTGATGATTGTTCAGTCGACCGATCCATGTGTTCAGTTGACCGATCAACAAGCTTTCCTTCTTTGCTTCTGCTCAATCTGAACTGTGCTGAGTCATCAGGGTTCGGTTGACCGATCATCTTGTTCGATCGACCGATCAAGCTTTGATCGAACCCTGCTCTGTTTTGGTCTGAACAAATATCTACTTTGAGTTGACCTTATTCGGTCGATCGATCATCTGGTTCGGTCAACCGATCAGGCCGAACCTGTAAAACAGTGTTAGACAATAATCCTGCAAAATAGATATTAGTACAGTAATAATAAATGCATGAGTAATAATAATAGACTGTTCAACTGTCTTGATTTTAACTTGAAAACCTTCCCAGTTTCTTCAGTTGGATCAGCGACCTTAGGTTGTTCCTTTCAAGAATACGACCTCATTGTCGCTCCTCTAGTTGCTTACCTCAACTTACTTGCCAAACATTGGTCCTCCAGACTTGTTTGGACTTTCTCTGCTAGTATCTGATCACCTGATCCACTAAACCTTTCCTGCAATACTATATTAGCCAACAGTAATAATAGTAATAAAGAATGCTATGGTAAAACTAAATTTAGAATCACGAAGATCCGCTGGTCCGGTCGACCACATCAGATCAACCTTTCTTGGAGCACTCCTCCAAGACTTCTCGTTACCTAAGGTTATCTACCCCTAGGATTTTCTCCATCTGGCTTCACTCACCAGAACCTAAGGTTACCACCCCCTAGGGTTTTCTCCACCTGGCTTCACTCACCAAGACTCAGTATTTGGTTACCCAAGGATCAGGTCCTTCAGACCTTTCGAATCCACCTGGCTTCCACGATCTACCAAGATTTCCCTTGTCTAGTCTACAACTAGGACTTTCCAAGACTAAGCTCCATTAAAATACTTAAACATATTTGTCGAACATTAAACATTAGAGGTCGATTGCATCAACAATCTTCTCCTTTTTGATGTTTGACAAATATGTATAAGTTAGGGGTAATTAGATATCTAACTTAAACCCTCTTTTTCCCCCTTTTGTCACACAACAAAAAAAACCCTTCATAAATTTCATTGATTGCTAAGGTATCCTTAAGTTTTGCACCAATAATGATGTAATACCTTAAACATTCACAAGGTATTTCCTAAGGTGTTCTCTCACCCTTTTAAAAGACAATAATAAGATGTATTTTGGGTTTTCTAAATGAACATACATCAAATATATTTTGAAAAATAGTTGTTGATAATTTCAAAATTTTGGAAGGAAATTGCAGTATCATTTTCAAAAAAATTTCAAGATACTTTTAAAAGCAATTTTAAAAATATTTCAAAGTTGATTTCAAAAAATGTTTTCAAGTAATTTCTAAGGAATTCTCTAAGTGAAATCTTTCAAGAATATTTTTCAAAACAACAATGCTTCCAATATTTCAAGAAATTTTATAAGAATGATTTCTGAAAATATTTGATAAGTAACAATAATTTTCAAAAGGCATTTTTTTAGATAGTTTTTCAAAGAATGAAACATAAATTTTGTAAAAGTTACTCTTGAAAGCAATTTTCAAAAATATTTTCAAGTTAATTTCAAAACCAAGATGCTTTAAAAAATAATTTTCAAGAATTTTTGTAAAAGTAATTTTCAAAAAATATTTGATAAGAATTAAGAGATTTTAAAGATAATTTTCAAAAAGATTTGTAAAGAATTTTTATGAAGTATTTTCCAAAGAGTGTTTTAAAATATTTTTCAAAATATGTTTTCAAAAGTAAGATTTTGAGTAATATGTTTTAAAAAAAATGCTTGAAATCAAAACTTTTGAAACCCTTTTTGAAGATATATTTTTAAAAATATTTTAAAAAAATATGTCCTTCAGTATAGTCTCTCCCCCTTAACCAGACATTCTTTTTAGATATCCTTGTTACCCACAAGGAAGATATTCCTAGATGTGTCTAAGGGTGATGGTTGACTTAAAGATCTAAAGACTTAGGTGGTAAATAATAATAATTTATATATAATATACTCAATCAATTATCAATCAAAATTTGATAAATATTTCTTAAGAAAATATATTTATAAGTTTTCAAAACATTTTAAAAAAAATATTTTAAGTTTTAATTTTCTTAGCATCTCACCCATTCTAAATTTTCAAGTATCGTAATCCTATAATTGTGTGAGATGACTTTATTGATTGTGAGTTTCGTTGTAATTATGTTAAAATTGAGTTTGAATTTTAATTTTACTTGAATTATTTTAAGTTAATTGTGTGTTAAATTAGATTATTAAAATTATTAATGATAACAACATTATTATTATTATGATTATTATTATTATTATTATTATTGAATTTATAAATTTATATTTACTTTAGAAAATTTAAGATTTAATTAACTAATTAATTAAGGATCAATTTAAAGTTAATTAAGTAGATGATTATTAATTGAGTCAAGAATTAGTTAACATGATTTAAGGTTAAAGTACTTAATTAGTTAACTAAAGTTAAGATTACAAATTGAGATTCATTAATGATGTATTACGTTAAATTTTAAAGTTAATGATTAATTTAATTAAATTAAAATTATTAATTATTTATTTAATTATTCGTTAAGTTTAAAGTATTTTATTTATTTATTAAAGTATATTATGTGTTTTAATTTTAAGTTGATTTAGTTTGTTTGTAAATTAGATTTGAGTTAATTTAATTTTATGTTTTAACTAAGTTTAGTTTGAATTAAGTTTTTTTTTAATTTAGTGAAGTTTTTAAAATAATTTTTAAATGACTTTAAAATAATTTTTAATTAAGTTTTAGCATAATTTTAAGTTTCAAATAAGTTTTAAAATAAGTTTAATTAAGTTTTTAAAATAATTAATTTAGATTTTATTAAGTTTTGAATTTTAAAATTTAAGTTTGTTAGGGTTGTTTTGGTGCTAGAGAAGAACACGAAGCTCTCAACAATGCTAACACAAGGGATTTACTTGGTATCCACCTCAAGAAGAGGTGACTAATCCAAGGATCCACATGCGATACAACTCCACTAATCAAAACACTCCTTTTCAGTCGCAGCCAGAGGCGGAGAAGCCTCATAAAAACTCACACAACAATATACAACAACGATAAGAAGAAAATACAAAAGATACAAATGAAAATTTTTTCTTCTTGCTTACTTGTTGCTTGTTGTTGCCTCTTGAACGTTGGAAGTGTAACTACACTTGTTTGAACTAACTGTGAAAGTGTGGAGAAGATCGTGAATCGTCTCTTTTTGCGCTGGAGAAGAAGCACCCGAAGAAGACGCTCGCCAACGGCTATAAACTGCGCAACGATCGGATCCCTATCAATTGAATAGCTCTCAATCGATTGGGGAGACTTTGAATCGATCGGTTGATCAATTTAGAATGCCTCTGTGCTCTCTAGAAAACGCCTGAATCGATCACCCGATCGATTCAGCCTCTATCATGTGATTTCCAGTCCCCAATCGATTAGCTGATCAATTGGAGGTTTCAATCGATCAACTGATCGATTCAAAAGCTCACTGTTCACTCAGAAACTCTCACAATCAATTGACCAATCGATTGGGGAAATTTTGATGACTACCCAATCGATCTAGACAGTTTCTGCACAAAATCACGTCAACTAATCGATTGACTGATCAATTGAACCCCCCCAATTGATTGGTCAATCGATTAGCAAGTAGAAAATGTGTAGATCTTGAAATGAGCTTCATTTTGCATCTGAGATCATCTCATTCCGATATCCGAGTCAAAAGTTATGGCCTTCGGAAGTTTACTACGTCCGAACTTCTTAGTTCCATGACAACTCCCTATTGAACTTACGACCGCTAAGTGTTCGGTCAACTTTTGACCCATCTGGACTTTCTCTTTGCCAACTTCTCGATGGACTTCTGATCATCAAGTGCGGTCCTCCTTGACCCACTTAGATTTATCATCTCGTGTCGAGTGTCCGATCCTCCATGACCCACTTGGACTTCCTTCCACCAGATGTCCGATCACCCTTGACCCATCCTTATGCCAAGTATCCGATCAATCCTTTGACTTACTTGGACTTCTCAATATCAGGTATCTGGTCAACCTTGACCCACGAGGATTTTCACGTGTCTGGCTTCACTCACCAGATCTTTCCATCTGCCTAGCTTTACTCACTAGGACTTCCCATCTGCCTGGCTTCACTCACTAGGACTTCCACCTACCTTCACTCACTAGGGTTTTCACCTGGCTTCACTCACCAAGATTTTCCCACTGCCCAGCTTCACTCACTAGGACTTTCACCTGCCTGACTTCACTCACCAGGACTTTCACTTAGCTTCACCCACTAGGATTTTCTAACTTTCTAGCTTCACCCACTAGGATTTTCTAACTGTCTAGCTTCACTCACTAGGTCTTTCACCTGACTTTATTCACTAAGATTTTTCAACTGTCTGACTTCACTCACCAGGATTTTCCAACTGCCTAACCTCTAATTAGGACTTTCCCAGTCAAGTATCCAGTCAACCCTTTGACCTACTTGACTCTTCTTCACATCTAACTGGTCAACCTTGACAAGAGGGGAATTGTATCAACAATCTCTCCAAATGGATGATTGCATCTGTAATCTCCTTGAATTGTCAAATATCGAAACTCAAATATTAAGACTCAAGCCTAGGGATATTGCACCAACAAAGTTTTTAATTATTAATTGTTAAGATAATTTATTAATTGAATGGACATTAATTAGTGAGTTAAAGTTTGAATGATTAATCATTCATTTAATTTAGATTTTATTTATTTTATTAAATTTTGATTAATTTTTTATTTTTTAATTTGTTTAATTAAATTTTTAATAATTAAGTTGATAGTTTTAAATAGCTTAGTTAAGTTTAATTTTAATTAAGTTTAAAATCTAGTTTTAAAATAAGTTTGAAAATAATTTTAATTAAGTTTTAAAATAATTTTTAATAATTTTAAAATAATTAAGTTTTAAAATAATTTTTAATTATGCTTAAAATAATTTTAATTAATTTTTTAAAATTAATAATTAATTAAATGTAATTAAGTTTTAATAATTAAGTTAAACTTTAGTTAAGTATTTTAAATTTTAAAAAAGTTGTTCAATACATGTTAGATTCAAACTTAGTTTTGGGTTAATCAAGCAAGCTTCCTAAAAATAAGTTTTCAGTTCAGTGGAGAGACATATGACCTTCTTGTGCATCAACGGTGGACCACTTGCTGAATACTTTTCAAAATAGTCGTGCCCAAAAAACCTAATACTAAGTTTTAGTCTAACTAGCCCATGTTTGATTGGGGTAGATTCGGTCAGATCCACTAAGTGTGTGCACCATGTAGAATATAGAGGATTCAGCCTAGACATGCTTTTGACAAAGTTTCCTTGACGTACTATCATCCCAATCCATTCTGATGCTATGTTGTTAGGGTTTGGTAAACTTTTTTAACTAACTGTTTTAAATTAAGAGAAGATGCATGACATGTTATATAACAGATAAGTATGCATGATCATGACAAGTCAAACAATTCAAACAAGTCATGCATGATACCAATTGTTGGTGTTGTTGTTATTATTTTATTATTTTTTATTAATATTATTATTTTATTATTGTTGTTTTAATATTATTGTTCTAATATTATTATTTTATTGTTATTGTTTTAATATTATTATTTTATTATTGTTGTTTTAATTTTTTTTAATATTATTGTTTTATTGTTGTTGTTTTAATATTATTATTTTAATATTATTGTTTTATTATTGTTGTTTTAATATTATTGTTATTATTGATTAGTTTTATAATTAAATAGTACATGATTATAATTAGGTTGGTAGAAGTTTTGTTTTAGATTTGGTTTTGATTTGTAGCTTAAATCTAGATTTCATGAGTTTATAAAATTATTAATAATGTTTTCTAGTTTATCAATTTTATTTTTCAAAAGATTATTTTATTTCTCTAATTTTCTAAAATTTGATTTTGTATTTAGTTTATAGTTTAGTTTCTTATTTTCATTTTCTAATTTTTTTGTTAAATTGTGTTTATTGTTATTTAATTTTGGATAATTATTATTTTGATTCAAAATATCTTGAATATATAAATTTTGATTAACTAAATCTGGGTCTTGATTAAGTTTTGGGTTGATTTGGTCAATTGTAGTTATATTTGAATTAATTAAGTTTTTATTAATTAGATTATTTTTGTTAAGTAATGTTAATGTAGGATTTTCATGCATTTTTAATTTCATATTACAATTTAAACAAGAAAGACCTAAAGCATGTAAATTTTCATATAATTTAAATTTATTTACCATAATTGCTCCCCCTGAATCCTTGGGTCTTCTCTCCGGACATTGATATTTGTAGTGTCCCATCTTTTTGCACTTGAAGCATTCGATGTGATCCTTCCTTTTCCGGACTCTAGGCATCGGTTCCTCCTTTGCCTCTGATTGTGCGGATCGATTCATCAGACATTTACTTTTATAGTGTCCTTTTTCACTGCACTTGAAACATATTATATGAACCTTAAATTTAGAATTGACAATTTTACCTTCTGAATCCTGGTTAGGATTCTCCCCCTTGACCATTGTCATTTCGGATTCGGGCTTGGATACTTGTTCTGACTTGAGTTCGGATCCATCAGCCTCCTCCTCAGCCACTAGTGCGAAGAAGTAGATTTGGTCTTGATCTTCTAGGTCTGGCTCTGAGGATAACTCTCCGGATTTGGACTCGGATTTGAGCTCACTTTCGCCTTGATCTTATAGCCTTGATGGAGTCTCATGAAGCTCAATCAATTTGGTCCACAACTCGAATGCATTCTTGTAATCTTCTAATTGACACAAAATTTTGTTAGAAAAAACACTAATTAATATATCTATTACCTTTGTGTTTTCTTGTGAGTTTCGAGAAGGTTGTCTCAATGCGATCCAGTTGTCGAAATTGTTGCTTCCTACGAAGCATTCCATCATTTGCCTCCAGGAATTAAAGTAAACTTGATTGTATGGTGGAGATTCATGGATGTTTCTCCCTTCTTGATAGGATGTCGACATTCTTGCAAAAAAAAATAGAAAACCAATTTCCAAGACTTTCGTCTCGGGATTAGTAGTGCGGAATACAGAATTTTAAAAAATATATTTCTTAAGAATTAAGAGAAGACATTTTTAAAGAAAAAGAAAAGGTTTTTTAAAAATTACTCGAAAAATGGTTAAGTAATTTCAGAGCTACGGGGCTCTGATACCAATTGTAGGATCGAACGAGTGCGATAGAGGTGGGGTTGAATATCGCGCTTTTAAAAACTTTTTTTAGCATTTTAAAGGCAATCAGAATATATAGAGGAAAGTAAATGACTCGTTTGGTTACTTGGTTCGGAGTCTAGGTCGACTCTTACTCCAAGACCCGTGATCTTTGATCGCACTGTTGGGCAATTCACTAAAACTCTTCTTTCCGAAAACCTCGGAAAGAAGTAGTACGTACAAGAAAATGAGTAAGATAGTAACAACCTACTATCTTACTTGAGTTAAGTATAATACAAACAATAAAATAAAAGTATACCGAAAGTATGTTAAAGTTGAAGCTCGGCCGGCACTTGAATGAAGTAGTTTCTTATGAGTTGTAGTAGCAGTAACACGAGTAGCTTTCACAGAGATGAACTTTGAACCAACCAGAATCGTTCCCTATCCTTGGACCTTGAGCTCTTTTTTATAAGAATAGTCGATGTTCGTTCGACCGATCCTTGCATTCGGTCGACGAATTAGCTCCCTTCCATCTTCGTTGAGATCTGATGCTGATTCGATCTTCGGCATTATGACCATTAAGGGTTCGATCGACTGATCGTTCTTTTCGGTCGACCGAACAGGATCCTTCCCTATTTGTCAAGATTTGTTGAGATTCACACTTACTGTGCCTTTAATGTGATGATCGTTCGGTTGACCGATCCATGTGTTTGGTCGACCGATCAGAAAGCTTTCCTTCTTTGCTTTTGCTCGATTTGAACCTTGTTGAGTCATCAAGGTTCGGTCGACCCATCATCTTGTTCGATCAACTGATCAAGCTTTGATCAGACCCGGCTCTGTTTTGGTCTGAACAAATATCTGCTCTGAGTTGGCCTTGTTCGGTCGATCGATTATCTGGTTCGGTTGGCCTATCAGGCTGAACCTGCAAAACAGTGTTAGATAATAATCCTACAAAATAGATATTAGCACAGTAATAATAAATGCATGAGTAATAGTAATAGACAGTTCAACTGTCTTGATCTCAACTTGAAAACCTTCCAGGTTTCTTCAGTTGGATCAATGACCTTAGGTTGTTCCTTTAAGGAACACGACCTCACTGTCGCTCCTCCAGTTGCTTACCTCAACTTACCTGCCAAACATTGGTCCTCCAGACTTGTTTGGACTTTCTCTGCTCAGTGTCTGATCACCTGATCCACTAAGACCTTTCCTGCAATACTACATTAGCTAGCAGCAATAATACTAATAAAGAATGCTATGGTAAAACTAAACTTAGAATCACCAAGATCCACTGATCTGGTTGACCACATCTGATCAACCTTGCTTGTAGTTCACTCATCCAAGACTTCTCGTTACCTAAGGTTATCTCCCCTTAGGATTTTCTCTATCTGGCTTCACTCACCAAAACCTAAGGTTATCACCCCCTAGGGTTTTCTCCACCTGACTTCACTCACCAAGACTCAGTATTCGGCTGCCCAGGGATCAGGTCCTTCAGACCTATCGAATCCACCTGGCTTCTATGATCTACCGAGATTTCCCTTGCCTAGCCTACAACTAGGACTTTCCAAGACTAAGCTCCATTAAACATACTTAAATATATTTTTTGGACATTAAAACCTTGGAGGTCAATTGCACCAACAATTTTAATTTACAATTTTTATCATGTTTACAAAGCAAGGACCATTATGAACTTAATGATGGTTTTTATCTTAATTCATGATTTATTCCTCATAATTTGAATTTGGTCTTATAGGATGTTGAAATTGATACATGATTTGATTGAAGTCAAGCCAATTTAAGAGAAAGCAACCCAATCCAAAAGAAGTCTTCATCCAACCAAGTAAAGGAGTGAACCCATTGTGCTCAACCCAAATTCAATCCTCTCACCAAAGCCCTAATTCCCCATTGAACCTGACCCAAGTCAGCCAAAACAAAACTGAACCGAACCCAGTATAAAACCCAAAACTTGGCACGGTGAACAGTGGCTTGTGTTAATATTCATCGTGTAGTTTTTCTGACGCACGATCACAACGGCCCTTCCTTCCTACCCGATCTGCATCTCATTCATCTTCATCAGCGTTGAAGTCTTCAGCAATTGGCGATCAGCTTCCGATCATCTGGAATTGCCATCGAACATTCTCTTCGACGTCATTCTGTTTCTGCGATTTTTGCTTTCGCCTCTGATTGGAGGTGTTCCTTCGAGCTAGTGGAGCCACTACACACCAGTAAACACCGGAGGCGTTCCTCTGGTGCTATTGTGCCATTTTCGACGACATCCATCATTCAAAGCCCCTTCCATCAGAGCAGCGATTCCAGTTTCAGAAATCTCGGTGTAGTCAGTTGACAATTTCAGATTGCGCGAGCTTGTCAGAAGGTTTCTTCGGTGAGCCGAGTGATTTTGGATCTGAGCTTGGAGTTGAAGATTTTTTCTCCGACACCAGTTAGAGTGTTCTCTATGGTGCCTTGTGTGACAACAAGGAGAAGAGGATTTGAACTGTGATTTGGGTGTAGGGATGTTTAGATTTCCTTCTACATTTAATTTTTTTAAATTTAAGGAATTTTGTTTATTCAATTTTAATTATGCAATTTATAGTTTCGTAGCTTCAATTCTGCATTCAATCCTTCACGAATTTTTTTTATGTCAAGCAACGTTCATTTTCTACAAAATTTAGTTTTGAAATTCTATTCTTCAAATTGTTTTTGGTTAATCATCTAGGGTTTTGTTGGTCAATTAGATGAGTAGTTTAATAGGTTAAGCATTCCTTAGTTTTGTCTAATTATAATTAGTGTTAAGGGTTTAGTTGAATTTAATTAATAGCTTATGATCATGTCCGAAGGCGCGAAGTTGGAAAGCTAGGGAGGTGGCAGTTCCACTGACTGGATGAAGAGCTCGCTCCTCTTTGCAAAACAAAACCAAAACCAGGGAAGGGGTCCCTGGCGTTGACCCTCCGACACTTAAGTTAGAAATAGAAGAAGAAGAGAGTGAAAGTACTAGGGACAAATATTCATCTTTCTTTTATTCATACTTGGCATACTCTTTTATATCTTTCTAAATGTCCCTCCATCTTCCCCTATTTAATGATGATATTAATTACCGACGAAAAGTATCTTTGTCTTGGCTTCTTCTCATTTAATGATAGATGAAGTATTCTTTTTTTTCTCTTTCCCTCATTAATTATCTACCTTTTTCTCTTTTATTATTTTATCGGTTCATTATATGTACAATGACAATGCCCTACCTCAAGCCGAGCGGCTGACCCGCTCGGCTTAGGCTCCTGGCCCGCTCAGTTTGCTCTCCTATCGACCGGGTTGACCAATCACTGGTTTACTCAGATGGGCGACCGGACTGAAACATCCCTAGACTCAAGATTTTTTTTTTACGACCATCATACATATACATCGAACAAATTCATCACAGAAAAATTTTCATACTCAGCGTAAACAAAACATCACCGTCCGGAAATACGAAGGCCAAATGAAACACATGCATGACCGCGTACACCAATAACCAACTTTATTTCAACAGACCAAGAACTACAGAGCACTCCTGAAACTTCTAGACGGTATCGTGTATCCATCAAATCTCCTCGGCTACCCCGTCTGCATGCCCTCCCTCCCATCCTGGAAAACGTCTCCCTCACTTGTAAGTAGGCATCATGAGTCTACAACCCAGTAAGCACTGTTCGATATGAATAGAAGAAACATCCATAAAGTAACAGATATAGCCACTAGAAATAAAATGGAAATATAACTCAATAACGATACTGAAAAGAAGGATATATCATACATAAATGATCCTATGTAGCTAACTAGGGTGAATATGTTACATATCCAGTAACCACTATTAGAGCCAGTCACCAGTCCCATGATCCTAGAGGTACCTCCTACAGAACATGCAATTATTTAGCCGAAGCTACCATAAATAAGTTACCAGTCAAGTTTAGAAGGGTCCTCCCCAGAGCTCATCCCGGGACACCTAATCTGTATTGTCACCACATATGCACATACCCATCCAGTTAGCTATAACAAAATATATAATCCATTTCCATTTTCCTATATCGGTATACATATTGTTCATCTCCATTTTTCTGTATCAATACTGTTGGGACCAAATGTGTAGCTAGAGGGGGGGTGAATAGCTCGGCGCGATCTTGTGCTCGTCGTTGCTTTCTTCTTGCAATGATGTTCAACGAAAAATACAAGAACACAAATAAAACAACGCTAACTCGAGGATTTACTTGGTATTCACCTCACAGGAGGTGACTAGTCCAAGGATCCATACACTCACGGACCCTCCACTAATAAAACACTCCTTTACGGTAACTACCGAAGGTGGAGAAGCCCTACAAGCTCACAGTACAAGAAGAAAGAGAAGGGAGATACAATACAAGCAAAAGCTTACAAGATATGCACAAGAAACCCTAACCTAGCTTCTTCCTCGCCTCTTGACTTGGGCGTGCACCAGCACAAGCCTCCAAGAATCTTCAAGATCTGGCGTGAGAGCTGTGGAGAACTGCTGTGAAGATCTGTGTTCGTTGGAGAAGAAAACCGTGGAAGTTCTACCGAGAGAAACGCTCACCAACAGCTAAATACGACACCAACGGTCGAATCCCAATCGATTGGATTGCTCCCAATCGATTAGGGAGGCTTTGGATCAATCTGTCGATCGATCGAGAGCGCCTCTGTGCTCTCGGGAATTGCCTGGATCGATCCACCGATCGATCCAGGGCTTATCGCGTGAAAACACACCTCCCAATCGATCACCCAATGGATTGGAGGCTCCCAATCGATCGACTGATCGATTGGGAGGCTTTCTGTTCGCGCGACACTTCTCCCCAATCGATCCACTGATCGATTAGGAGAAGGTTTGTCGCAGGGACTCACCCAATCGATCAGCCGATCGATTGGGCATGAGCCAATCAATTGGCTGATCGATCCAACTCCTGTTTATGCCCAAAACCGAGTCTAAAGTCCCCTAAACCAACATCTGGTCAACCGTGACCTGTTGGTATATCATGCCTAGCATCCGGTCACCCTTGACCTGCTAGGACTCCCTCACCAAGTGTCCGGTCAATCCCTTTGACCCACTTGGACTTGCACCAGATGTCTGGTCAACCTTGATCCATCTAGATTTTCTTGTGCCAAGTATCCGGTCAATCCCTTTGACCTACTTGGACTTCCCAGCACCAGATGTCCAATCAATCTTGATCCATCTGAATTTCCTATGCCTGGCTTCACTAATCAGGACTTCCCTTCTGCCTAGCTTCACTCATTATGTCTTTCACCTGGCTTCACTCACCAGGATTTTCCACTGCTCGGCTTCACTCACCGGAACTTTCCACTCTGCCTAGCTTCACTCACTAGGTCTTTCACCTGGCTTCACTCACCAGGATTTTACATCTGCCTGGCCTCACTTACCAGGACTTTCAACTGCCTGGCTTCACTCACCAGGATTTCCTTTCTGCCTAGCTTCACTCACTAGGACTTTCCATCTGCTTGGCTTCACTTACCAGGACTTCCCTTCTGCCTAATTTCACTCACTAGGACCTTCCTTTCTGCCTAGCTTCACTCACTAGGACTTTCCAGTCAAGTATCCAGTCAACCTTGACCTACTTGACTCTCCTTCACAATCTCCCCACATGAACAATTGCACCTGCAATCTCCATATATTGTCTACATGTATTGTCAAACATCGAAACCCAAACATCAAGACTCAAGCTTGAACCAATTTAAACTCAGTCAACCAGGTCAACCTTGACCTAGGGAATATTGCACCAACAATCTCCCACTTTTTGATGTTTGACAATACCTTTAAGTTAGGCTAATCTCATAGCCTCAACTCTCCTTCATGCCAATGTAAGAATGATGGTTTCCTTCATTCTCCTCCTTTTCTAGAGGGCAAACTCCCTCTTAGGTAATGAAGACCTAACTTAACCACACATTCTCCCCCTATTGGCACACATCAAAAACTCTCCCCCTGAAGAGTTACCTAATGTTGTTTACAACTTCACTCGTTGTTCACAACACAATAACGAAGGTCCCATACCCTTCATTATTCTCAACGCTCATCCTTGAGCATATACCACTTGGTATATTCACACACGATTCAAATGAAGATCCCATACCTTTCATTGTCATCAAATGCCCATCCGTGAGCATACACCATTTGAATAATAAAGATATCCACTCTCCATTATATTCAAATGCCTAACCTTGAGCATTTTCGATAGAGAAGGTTAACCACCTTCCAAGGTGTATGAAAAATAGATTTTCATGTCCTTAAAGAGTAACTCCCCTTAAAGACATGCACGTAACCTCTGTCATTGCACCAACAATGACTTGGAATCCCTAAACATATAGGAAATCTAAATTTAGAGGTTCTGAGGTTCAAAAATTCAATATTGAAACCAAACTTCAACCTAAACCTCTACTTAGTCTTCCTTGACCAATTCATTCTTGTTTTCATCATGAAAACTCTCCCTAAATGTATACAAATGTTTTCCAAGGGGTTAGAAATGATTTTATAGACTAAAAATGGTTTAGAATGCTGAAAGTAAGCTTTCCCAGTCAAAATCAGCATCCCCAATCAATTGGAGTTGGGTCCCAATCGATTGGAGTTGGGTCCCAATCGATTAAATCCTACTGAATCGATCCACTGATCGATTCAGACTTCTTGGATCGATCGACTGATCGATCCAGCGAGCTTCTGCTCATGGGAAAATTCCTCTCAATCGATCGCCTGATCGATTGAGGCACTCCCATCGATCGGGTGATCGATTGGAGTTCTGAAAAACTGAAAATTTATTTCAGTCAATTTCAGAAACTCCCCTAAAATTCTACAAAATTTCAAAAATCATGAAAATTTATGTAGACATTATTTAGGGTATATATTATCAAGGAAAATTAGTTTTCTATGAAAATACTTTCTATTTTCCAAGATTGATACAAACTTGAAAACTTTAGTGTTTTCTTCTAGTTTGTGCATAACTTTTCAATGATGATTACTATCAAAAGATGGTTTTCATCAAGGTTTTCTAAAAGCATTTTAAAATGATTTTCAAAACCAATATCCAATCATGTTCTTTGAGCTCAATGCATATGACTTGTACATTAGCTTTCCCAATGATTGGAAAACACATACCTATGTGTTTTAATGAACTTAGAACTCAAAGGAATGCACTAAATCAACATATTGAGTTTTGTTCATCATCTTAACATCTCACTTATATCTAGTGTGCACTAAAACACAAACAAGTCACCTTATAGTTCTTTTGTGAGATGTAAAGTTTGGTTTTGCCCTAATCTAGGGATCATGCATATCTATCTAGGCATTTTGAGGTTAGGAACATCCACCAAGGATGTTACTTGTTAACAAATGTCATTTGTCCTTAATTGCGAGGAATTAAACATAATGCATGATATGTTATGGCATACATCAAAGATAAATAATTTTCAAAAGAAAATTTCCTATGACTACATGATGTATGACATGACATGACATGGTATGTTTGTGTTTTTCATAATAAGGTATGAGTGCAAGAATAAATATGATGTCATGACATACGATGGGCAAACAAAGCATGTCAAATTTTAGCATAAATAAAATATATCTAGGTTACCTATCTAAGTATCCTAAAGCCTTAGCTAACTTAAAGTTTAAACCTAGATTGCCCAATATTTCCCAAGAAAATGTCAACACCCGATTTTGACAATTCCTTTTCTTTTACTACATTGTGCCAATATAAATTAAGTATATTCCTCGAATTTTAGCACAAATTACTCTTTTAAAGAGTAACAAATTAAGTTAAGGCTTAAGTTGCCTCTAATTCCTAAGAACATACCACAATCCCAACTTGATAGTTCTTATAATTTTCCTAAATGTGCCAATTTAATTTTAAAAACAAATTTCTCACATTATGGCACTTCTTGCCCTTTCCAAGAGTAACTTGATTATCCATTTCATTTTCAAAGGTTAATAATAACCTTGAAAATGCTCTTAGAGTGCCAACTTCATCATTGGTTGGGTTAACTACCCTTTCAATTTGAGTTGACACTCTCTAACCCATCTAAGGGGTAGAGAAAATGCTCCTAGGAACCCAACACCTATTGGTACTCCTTGGATGCTCTAGGTACTCACTAGGAATAGCCTCCCTAGATACCTTCCTAGTGACCTTGTTAGGCTTCTTAGGGGCCTTGGTCACATTTTCTAGGTCAACCCTAGGGATTGTTTCCCTTGTGACATTCTTAGTGACTTTCTTAGACTTCTTAGAAGTCTTGGTCACGTTTGGTGTTGCAAAAATACTTCTAGGGATAACCTCCCTAGTGTTTTTGACTTGACCATTTAACGTAGGGTTGGTTCCATAATTATATGGAACCATATGGTAAGAGGGCACATCCTTTTTAGTTTTATGTTTGTATCCCAAACCCCTATGGCCCTTGGATGACCCTTGTTGTGCTAAACTTAGGTTTTGCTCATTTTACCCTTTTAGGATGTTTTCCATCCTTCTTAGGATCTTTTCTAATTTATCAAGTCTTGACCTCAAGACTTGATTTTCTCTCATTAAATCCTTAGTTTTTGATTTTCATTTAATCCTTGAGCAATTTTATTTTTAGGCTTATAACTATGATTCTTAGTATTATTGCCTAGACTTTTACCTACCTTCCTAACCCTAAGTGAGGTAGTCTTAGCATAGAGAGTCATATGTTTTTCTTTAATGCTATTATGCTCCCTATTTTTATGGTAAATAGCATTAAAATGATAAAAATTAGAATTAGCATGCTTTTTACCATTATTTAAAGGGGTAGGCTCAATAAATGATACCTTGCGTTTTACCTTGGAGACTCCCCCTTGACTCATGCTTCCTCCTTGAGCCTTGACCACTCTCTTCCCCTTGGGACATTGACTCCGGTAGTGTCCCCTTTGATTGCAAGAGAAGCACACAATATGTTCTTTGCTCTTCTTTGTTCCGGGAGCGGTCTCTTTGGGCTTCTCCTTTCCCTTTGGTGCCACTTGGCCCTTCTTCTTGGCCAATTTAGGACATTTGCTCTTGTAGTGCCTATGTTCCCTACACTCAAAGCATATAATGTGATTTTTATTTTTAATTGAAATATTAACACCTTCATATGTAGGGATGACACTTGATCCTCCATTTGATGTCTCTTGATTTTTGGAGGATGCATCATCTTCTTCTCCACTTGACTCGGATGTAGAAGCTTCTCCTTCTTCTTTATCCGATGTCACCAAGGGTTGCTCCCCCTCAATCCTAGAGGTGGAGGCTTCTTCATTTTCATCTTGTATGTGAAACAAAGAGTATGCTCCCTCTTTGCCCTTTTCATTTAATTCCTTTGAAGATGAAGCTTCTTGGACTTTTTCTTCGGAAGTTGAGCATCTCTCAACCTCACAGTCCTCTTCCTCTTGGTCTTGATCCAATGAGTCACCCTCTTTGGATTCTTCTTGGTTTGGTATAGTGGAGGGGACTTCATGAATTTTTGCTAATTTGCTCCAAAGCTCCTTGGCATCTTCAAATTCTCCAATTTTCTCCAAGATGTTGCTCGGCAATAGATTGACCAAAAGCTTGGTCACTTTGTCATTGGCCTCACATCTTTGGATTTGCTCTTGGCTCCATTTGCTCTTCTTGAGGATTTTGCACTTTGGATTTCTTGGAGCTTCGAAGCCTTCCATAAGAGCAAACCATTGCTCTATCTCCATCATAAGAAAATTTTTGATTCTTGATTTCCAAGAATCGAAGCTTGAGGATACATATGGTGGAGACACCCTCGTGTCGAATCCAAGCCCGTCTTGGAATTCCATATTTAAGTTGAGCCTTTTGATGAGGTCTTCGACTTGTAGAATTGCTCCAACTTCTTCACCCTCTAGCTCGTTGCCCCTTTCGGCGATGATTCCGGTGAAGAGCGGCCTTGCTCTGATACCACTTGTTGGGACCAAATGTGTAGCTAGAGGGGGGGGGTGAATAGCTCGGCGTGATCTCGTGCTCGTCGTTGCTTGCTTCTTGCGATGATGTGCAGTGGAAAATACAAAAACACAATTACAACAACGCTAACTCAAGGATTTACTTGGTATCCACCTCACAGGAGGTGACTAGTCCAAGGATCCACACACTCATGCACCCTCCACTAATAAAACACTCCTTTACGGTAACTACCGAAGGCGGAGAAGCCCTACAAGTTCACAGTACAAGAAGAAAGGGAAGGGATATACAATATAAGCAAAAGTTTACAAGATATGCACAAGAAACTCTAACCCTAGCTTCTTCCTCGTCTCTTGACTTGGACGTGCACCAGCACAAGCCTCCAAGAATCTTCAAGATCTGGCGTGAGAGCTGTGGAGAATTGCTGTGAAGATCTGTGTTCGCTGGAGAAGAAAACCGTGGAAGTTCTATCGAGAGAAACGCTCGCCAATAGCTAAATATGACGCCAACGGTCGAATCCCAATCGATTGGATTGCTCCCAATCGATTGGGGAGGCTTTGGATCGATCTGTCGATCAATCCAGAGCACCTCTGTGCTTTCGGGAATTGCCTGGATTGATCCACTGATCGATCCAGGGCTTATCGCATGAAAACGCACCTCCCAATCGATCACCCGATAGATTGGAGGCTCCCAATCGATCGACTGATCGATTGGGAGGCTTTCTGTTCGCGCGACACTTCTCCCCAATCGATCCACTGATCGATTGGGAGAAGGTTTGTAGCAGGGACTCACCCAATCGATCAGCTGATCGATTGGGCATGAGCCAATCGATCGGCTGATCGATCCAGCTCCTGTTTATGCCCAAAACCGAGTCCAAAGTTTCCTAAACCAACATCTGGTCAACCGTGACCTGTTGGTACATCATGCCTAGCATCCAGTCATCCTTGACCTGCTAGGACTCTCTCACCAAGTGTCCGGTCAATCCCTTTGACCCACTTGGACTTGCACCAGATGTCTGGTCAACCTTGACCCATCTGGATTTCCTTGTGCCAAGTATCCGGTCAATCCCTTTGACCTACTTGGACTTCCCAGCACCAGATGTCCGATCAATCTTGATCCATCTGAATTTCCTTTGCCTGACTTCACTCACCAGGACTTCCCTTCTACCTAGCTTCACTCACTAGGTATTTCCTTCTGCCTAGCTTCACTCACTAAGTCTTTCACCTGGCTTCACTCACCAGAATTTTCAACTGCCCGGCTTCACTCACCAGGACTTCTCTTCTGCCTAGCTTCACTCACTAGGTCTTTCACCTGGCTTCACTCACCAGGATTTTCCACTGCCCGGCTTCACTCACCGGAACTTTCCACTCTGCCTAGCTTCACTCACTAGGTCTTTCACCTGGCTTCACTCACCAGGATTTTACATCTGCCTAGCTTCACTTATCAGGAATTCCAACTGCCTGGCTTCACTCACCAGAATTTCCTTTCTGCCTAGCTTCACTCACTAGGTCTTTCACCTGGCTTCACTCATCAGGATTTCCTTTCTGCCTAGTTTCACTCACTAGGACTTTCCATCTGTCTGGCTTCACTCACCAGGGTTTCCCTTCTGCCTAGTTTCACTCACTAGGACTTTCCTTTCTGCCTAGCTTCATTCACTAGGACTTTCCAGTCAAATATTCAGTCAACCTTGACCTACTTGACTCTCCTTCACAATCTCCTTACATGAACAATCGCACCTGCAATCTTCATGTATTGTCAAACATTGAAACTCAAACATCAAGACTCGAGCTTGAATCAATTCAATCTCAGTCAACCAGGTCAACCTTGACCTAGGGAATATTGCACCAACAAATACCACATTCTGTTCTTACAATAATCTCACCCAGTTCTCAGGCATCTTACCACAGTTCCAGTCGGACTTTAAATAAAGTTACTAATGCTTATCAATCTAACACATGCTCAATGTAGTAAAGAATGAATTCTCTGATTTTTAACAAGCGTTAAGAATACAACAAATAAATAAAATTACCTCATATGTGCAGCTAGATGGGGAGTAGACTGTAAAATTTAAGCTAGCAGAAATTAATAAATGACTGAAACTAACTCATGTATACAAATTGGAGAATAGATCACAAAACTTAAATTAGCTATAAGGAATTAAAGTATGACAACCCAAACCCGGCAACCTCACATGACATAAAGAACAATCAACATGTGTATTCAATACAGAACAACAACAAATCGAACTAGAAATCTCAATTTACCCAAGGAAACATATCTACTTCTACCAAGGCGTAGGCAATCACAAGAAAAACAATTCATGAACTCAAATCTGTCAATGGACTAAAACTTCACAGAGACCAAATCAACACCATCAAGAACAGCAGAAGGAACACAGAGGTAAAACATCATGGTTTAAGCCATTCACAATCTATCTGAAACTTCCGAAAACCCAAGGAGAAAACAGATCGTCCTCAAAATTGACTCGGCAACCTCACGGAAACTCAAAACCAAATTCAGAAATCCACAGAAATTAACACATAGCTTATATCTCTATCTAACCTCTCAGTCAGGCATTCAAACGAACAGGTAGCATTCAAAGGGCTCGTTGAATTCTAGAAATCATATGCACCAAATGAGGATTGCAATGAAACCTTAAGACGAATCAAACTCCACAGAGGGAACCCGAATCAAAGCCAAAACCCCACCGAACCTATAACCCGAAACATAAGCACCACAGGAGGAACCACAAAGCCTAGCCATTCCATTCCCAGTTGCAAACGCTGAAATCCGTTGCGAAAACTCGAAGAAAATCATGAAACAGAGCATAAACCCGAGAAGAACAAGAATCGGAATTTGCAAGACAAAACCGTTGAACCCCAGAAAACCCCAAATCGCTCTTCAATCAACCCGAAACAGCTTCATAACCCGAAAATTTAGTTATGAAATTCCATTCTTCAAATTCTATTTTTGGTTAATCATCTAGGGTTTTGTTGGTCAATTAGATGAGTAGTTTAATAGGTTAAGCATTCCTCAGTTTTGTCTAATTAGAATTAGTGTTAAGGGTTTAGTTGCATTTGATTCATAGCTTAGTTTCAATTAGATTTTTTGAACTTCTAATTTCTATACTTGTTTCTTTTCTTAGTTTAGAATTTAGTTACATTTGATTAGTGAATTCAAGTTTAGCATAGCTCATGTAATTTAGTTTTTGTTTCTTAAGTTGCCAATAGTCTAATTCCATGAATAATCTGATTAGTCAAGCTAGTTGTCAACTATTATTTTACTTAGCTAATTTCTGGTTTAGGTTTAGTTTCTGCATTAGAACAGGTTTTATTTCATTGCAATAGATTTTGTTAATTTTCCATTCAAAACCCTCCATTTTCAAATAGAAAACCCCAAAAGAGTTTAAATTTAAGGCGAACATTCACTACTAGTTTTCCTCGAGAGATTCAACTTGGGATCTGTACTACATAATTTATTTTGTGAGTTGAGGGTTTTCAATACTAAATCAATTTGAAGTCCATTCGTGACACTTAGTTTTGGGCTAATCACCCACGTGCCTAAGTCTCAGACTCTCGTGCTAAGTAGTCGGCCTCTCAAAGTTGCTTAATAGCTCATTCTACACCATAGAAGAATGTCTTGTTAATACAGGGGATGAGCGCAGGCAGAAGTCACGGGATTGTAGGTAAGTCACCCTCTTAGCTGCAAGCATTCATCTTTCCTCGCTTGGTAATCTTTCAGCTCGACCTTGGATGCTATCAGTTCAAATATGGTCCCTGCTTACTTAGATTTAGAGGCTGTCAATTTAGACCTCGTGGCCTCCAACTCAACTTTCTAAGCATCCAAAACTATTCTGCTAATCAGACACTAGCATAATTTTGGCCACTAGCTCACTATCTTTTGCCATTAGCTCCTAGGTGTGCGAAGATTCTAGCTCTTTTAACTTGTTACAAAGGCCTTGAGCTTCAAGGATCTTCTTATCCAAATTAGATACTTGTAAGTATCCCAAGGTAGTTTTGATGTGGTCAACCGAGTTAAGTTAGGTCATGTGTATGCTTGATATATTGTGTCTAAGTGCACAAGAACTTAGGAGCATAAGAAGAGTGAAAGACGTAACTAGCAAGAAGGATGGTACGGAAAAGTGTCGATGGGCTCGGTACGTCTGAGAGATGAGGTGTTGCGGAAGAGTATGCTTCGGACGAGAGGAAACGTGCGACATTTTTGAGGGATGAGAAGCCAGAGCGAAAGATTATTCGAGAAAAGGCCTGAAGATGGGTTCAGGTGAGCCCAATTCCAAATAGTCAAAATCACCCAAGAAAACGAAGTTGGAATGGAGGAGAAAACGGATAGTCAACTCGATGTTTACAGTCTGGGTGCCCAGACCCCCTAGGCACCCCAGGGGCACCTCCTTGATGAACCGTTGTCGACGTGGATAAAGTTTTATCCATGCCCAGGTGCCCCGAACCAGGATAAGTTTATCTATTGTGAACTGTTGTCGACATGGATAAAATTTTATCAATATCCAGGTGTCTAGACCCCTTCTGTGTGGCCAGAGCTGCCAAGTCAGCAAACGGTCAGATTCGACCAACAAACTATAAATAGAGCTCTGGTCTCAGTAGTTCAGAACAACACTCGCAAACCAATTCATTTTCCATTCTACTATGTATTTCTGCACTTAAACTGTTGTAAGAGGCTACTCCGCTATAAGGAGATCTTCTAGTGAACTTTTCAATGCCTTGGACTAGTAATCTTTTGATTGCAAACCAAGTAATTCATGTGCCTCTTCGTTCCTTTCTTTTAATTAGTTTATTTTAAACAAATGTTTCTTAATTTAGTTCAAGAAGTCGAGAAGGGTTTTTACTTTTTATTTGTAGGGCAATTCATCCTCTCTTGCCGGCTGCATGAGACCAACAATACCACCCGAGCCCTCCTTATCATTTCGGATTGAAGCTTAGCTTCACTTGTTTTTCAGGGAGGCTGCTAGTTTTTGTGCTTTGGCCACCTCATCCCTCGCCAATTCTCAAGACTCCTATGCCTTCCTTTCCAACTCACTCAGCACTTCAGCTTGTGTCTGATCCCCGATTGTGCAACCATGTTAGGGATCTGGGGCGGCTAGAAATGATTCTAATTCTATTATCCATCCCTTTAGCACCTCGTTCTCATGGGTCAGGTCCACTAATGCTTGGAATATGTTCATCCCAACTTCCTAAAACTAAAAAGAAACATTGTTAATAGTGGTCTAGTTAAAAGGATAAGCCAATAGAAATTCACCATGGTTATATCTTGGGCAAACCCATTTGCCATCCCCATGATGGTGCACCTTCCGTTTGGGTTATCACCTCCTCCCAAGCCTCTGTAAACAAACTCTTCAGTTGTATCCACCCACAAGCCAGAGGTGGATTTGAGGGTGAGGTTTTCCCCTGAGAAGATGACACGTTAAAGGCCGCCGAGAACTGGTAGTGACTCTTTGACTTACGGGGCAGATTAGGCTCGGAGGAAGCCCTCACAAGCTGGATGGTCGGGGGAAGGGAGGGCGCCCAAGGAGTCGAGGCCACAGGGGACCTGCTCAGTTGGTAAACCATTTCCTCATGGATTGGACTGTGAGTGGGTAGGACCAGCGGTGTTTGCCCAGAAGAAAGGGACGAAGTACCCTCCCTGGCTGGTGTTCACTTGGAAGTTGATGGCTTAGTGGTGCCCGAGCGGCGTCTCTTACGCCTGACCCTCAGTGGTGTTTCAAATACGAGGGAAGGTATTTCCCTTGCACTTGTTGTTGTGCCAGCATTGCCCGCTCGACTGCTAGAGGCCTCTCAAGAGAGGTCAGCCACCTGATTTTCCTGCTCGGCCAAAAAGGCTTGGCCTCACCGATCTAGTTCGAGCCCTTCCACTCGTAGAGTCTCAGAAGTTAGCGCCTTGAATAGGGCATCCACTACACAAAATAGAAAAGATCTCCATTAGTGATAACATAGAAACTAAGTTAACCATTCTTACCCAAAGAGATGGGAGGCATGGTTCGGATTGGACTTAGTCCAAACATATAGAGGAGGCCCTCCCATAGCAGTTGAGGGATGTTGAACTGTAGGTCGACCAATTTCTCCAAAGTGGATACAAATGTAGAATGATGGTGGTAGTCTCTTAACTCAGGAATGAGATAAAGACCCACTTGCCAATTAGTCAGGTAAGACACGGGGTCGGATACTTGTATAAAGAAGAAATGAGATTTTCACCCCTTATTAAATGAAGACAATTTCTTGAAGAAGACTGCCTTGGGATGTGATTAAAATGAAAAAAAACTAGGGCTTTGATTTCTTAGGATAACAAAAATAATGAAATGTATGAGGGGTCAAGGGGATATCATACAAGCAAAATAAGATTGTCATTCCACACATTATGTGGAAGGCATTAGGAGTAAGTTGCTAGAATGGAATATGGAAGTATTCTCTTATTTCAGATAGAAAAGAAGGGATAAGAAAACACAAACCGGTTTGAAGTTGATCCTTGAAGAAGACAATGTAGTCTGGAGGAAGACAATGGGGACTAGGGATGATCTTGTAGACTAGGAATAAGAATGTGTAGGTGTTTAGGGATTTCTAAGAATAGACGAATCATCTCATGGTCATAGTTGTCGAAATCAGAATGAATGGTTGTGTACCAAAGGGTGAAAGTTTCTTATGTAGGATCATTGTGCTAGAGGGGGTGAATAGTGCTCGTGGCTAATTCGTTCGTTTAAAAAGTTGAGTAAAACATAGCGGAATAAAGATAGAAATGAAAAGCAAACAACGCTAACACGACCAAGATTTACTTGGTTTGGAGCCTGTGGCGACTCCTACTCTAAGGCCCGCATGTGAGAGTGCTTTCAATGGGCAATCACTAATCAATTCGTAAAGATTACAAGTGCAGTTTGAAATAATTACAAGTCATTCGAAAACTAAGAATACCGATGACTTTGTAGGATGAAAGCTTCAGCAGAGTCATCGTCGGAGCTTTTGGACGTCGTCGGGGCTTTATCGGAGCAGTGTGCAACTGCAGAAGTCGTTCTGAATGTCGTCATCAAGCTCCAGGTCGAATGCTGCTTATATAGGCTGTTTCAGAAGCCTGGAACCCCTCCGGGCACCTAGACCACGTGTAGAGCCATCAATTTGGGTTGAGCCCGTTGGGTTGGCCCGCCCCGCCAAACAATTTAAGTGGGTTGGGTTGGAATTTTATCAACCTAGCCCGTCGCGGGCTGACCCGCCTAGGCCCGCGATCCACGTGGGTCGACCCGCGACGGACTTGGGTTGGCCCGCGGGTTGAGAAACATATGTAAACTAAGTTTTATGTCAATTTATTATCTTTTTTTATTATTGGGTTGACCCGCGGGTTGAGAAACATATGTAAACTAAATTTATGTCAATTTATTATATTTCTTTATTATAATTTTAAAATAAAAATAGAACTTTTCATCCAACATAAGTACTCGTTTGTATCCATTTATATTCAAAATACATATTTATGCATACATTTAATTAATGAAATCTTTCCGAAGTAAAATGTTGAAAATATAAAATATTTTTAAATTTTTTTTTAAAAAATAATGGGCCCGCGGGTTGGCCCGCCAAACCTGCAACCCGCCTTGGATTGTGTTGGGTTGGAAATTTTCCAACACACCAAGTTGACGAGTCGGCCTGCCCCCGCCCCGCCAAATGGTTAGCCCGTTACGGGCCGACCCGCCCCGCCACGGATTGGCCCGCCTGACAGCTCTAACCACGTGTCCCGGCCAATCGGCGCACTCTACGTCAGTTTGTGGATGACTTTTCGGGTCTGGGCGCCTGGACCAAGTCCGGGTGCCCGGACCGCCTGGGCGCCTACCACTTGCCCCGGGCAAGGCTAGTCCAAGCGCCCGGACCCCCTTCCGGGCGCCCGGACTAGTTTTTTCCAGCCTTGCTTTTTCCTGCAAAATGAAGTTAGTCCAGGCAATAAACCATATATATAATATAAATTTGACAGCTTCTGACTGTCTGGTTTTGACTTTGAGTTTCGTTGAAACTCTAGATCGAATCGACGCTTACTGTTCCATCTTTGAGGGAACGCGTCCTCACCTACTTCTCTCAGAAGAGTTTACCTTTGCCAAATCGGTCCTCCACAACCCTCTAGACTTTTGCTTAGAGTCCAAGACTTCAAGTCTTCATGTTGAATGTCCACTCCATGACCCATCCAAACTTCCACCTGATCCACGGCCACTAGGATTTTTATCTAGAGTCTCCGACTCTAGGATTTCATCCAAAGTGCTCGACCCACCAAGACTTCACCTTGCCTAACCGCAGTTAGGACTTTCCACCACCTAGGGTTACCTCCCCCTAGGATTTTCCACCTGCTTAGAATCCACTAGGACTTTTACCTAAGAACACTTAGGACTTTCCTGTAAGCTTATTCAACCTTGTTAGACAACAAGTAATCTTAACTTTAGACCCTTTACCATAATCAAAAGTTAGGTTCGATCACCTGGTGCTCCCTGCACCAACATCTTATACCATAGATGAACAAAGGATAAATAAAGGAAGATCAGAAAAAAGCACTTACTAACAAAGATTGCAAGAAAGGGAAGATAGTCGGTGGAAATCACCGGAGAAGAAAATCAAAGAAGGCAAGGCATGAATGGATTACTGCCTAAGGCGCTTAGGACTTTTTAACATGAGCTCTAAAACATCCTACTGTCCGATCAAAATGGCCCGATTGGTTGCAATTGTTACGTCGGGGGCCACTGATCCATAAAAAAAAGGCATTTATTAGATGTCACATCGGAGAATGAAGAGTTGGTGGAACACGTGGTGCTTGCCCATGAAGCAACATTTATGATGAATGAGACAACCAAATCATTCTACTAATATACTCTCACACACGTCATTGTTGCCCTACCTTACATATCACACTCTTGAAAAACATGTTTTCAAGAAAAATAAATGCTGACATTGATTGATGATGAGCAGAGTCAACAGTCGTTCGGATGATTGGACGGTAATAGGACTCGAGTCTAGTCAGTCGATCATGAGCCTCCTTTCACTAGACTTCAAAGGGGGCTTGTGGTATGACGTATTGTGGGTGACCCCAAAAGTGAGGTGGCAATTAAAATCAAAATAAGATGACGGTCAAAGTCATAGTGGGGTGGCAGTCAAAACCACAGTGGGTTGGCAGTCAAAGTCAAGGAGGTAGTCAGGGTGTACGCAGTCAGAGAGACCACTCACCTTACGAGACTTAGTTTCCCACTTTTCAGAGGCAGGACTCCTAATATACAGTCGGTCTAACTTACGGGGCTCAGTTCCCCACTTCTTAAAGGTAAAACCCACTGTATAAGGCCGGTCGGCCCAAAGTGTCGGTCGGACCTATGAGGGAGCAATATCCCCGCATATAATTGGTCAGCCCAAAGTGCCTGTCAGACCTACGAAACTCAGTTCCCCACTCCTCAGGAGTAAGACCCCTTCCATATGGTCGATTGGGCCAAAGTGCCGGTCGGACCTATGTGGCTCAGTTCCCCACTCCTCAAGGGAAAGGATCCCAATATACAATTGGTCGGACTCAGTGTCAATCGGACTTTACGGGACTTAGCTCCCCACTTCTCCTATACAAGTCTCCCAGCATACAACAGGTAGGACCTAGCATCAGTCAGACATCCAGAGCTCAGTTATTCACTCCTCAGGGGCAAGGCCCCCCAATATATATGGTTAGTTGGCCAAAGTGTTGGTCAGACCTATGAGGCTCAGTTTTCCACTCGTCAGTTTTCATTCACGCAAAGGCATCCACATTTACTACTCTACTATTCATTTTCTTCTCCACTTTCTTGGATACAGTTCTAACTTGAGCGTCAGAGTGCCTGCGCCAGAGACCCCCTCCCTGGTTATTGTTCTAACGTTTCTGTTTACTCTCTTTGTGGTGTGTACAGAAAGGAGCTCTTGGTGCCATCCCTTTCCACCTCAAAGTCTTGCAACCTACCCAGCACGTCATTTTCCCCAATTTCAGATAGGATCACTATGCTTTTGTGATTTTCTCTATCTACGAGCGACGACCTCACCTTGTTCTCAGTCTCCTCCTGGGAATTGGTCACCCTTGTTTAAATTGAATGCATTATAATAGTTATGAAACTGTAGATGCTACAATGCATATTCTCATTATTATCATGTCTCCCGCCTAAATTGAACGCATTGTAGCAGCTAGGAAACTATAGCTATTATAATTCGTAGCATTGTAGTAATTACGATTTCATAGTTGCTACATAGTTGTAGTGGCTACAGTTTTGAAGTTGTTACAACATGATTTTTTTTAAGACAAATTGTTTGGAGTCTTCGAAAAGAATTTAAACAATATTTTTTTGAATTTAAAATTAGGTCGTTAGAAGTTTCACTTTATAATCAATTATAGATCTTTGAATGAGTTTTGATTTTATATATTCTGCATTTCATGGTTTAGTAAGTTAAAAGTTATGATTTCTTAAAGTTTAGAATTTAACATTTATATTATAGCAACTACGGTTTTGTAGTTGCTACAATATGAATGTTAAATTCTAAATTTTAAGAGTTCATAATTTTTCATTCGGATTAAACCATATGACACATAATCTATCAAATCAAAATTTATTCATAGATATACAATTGATTATATATTGAGTGAAATCCATAATAACTCGATTTTAAGTTTAAAAAGGTTTTTTAAAATCTTTTTTGAAGGTTCTGAGTTATTTGTTTTGAAAAAATTCATTATAATTTCGTTATTGTTATAACTATGTATTAAATATGATTTCGTAACTATTGTAATATGCTTGATATAGATAAGAGATAGGTAAAATAACAATGAGAATCATATCATAGGATAATTATATGTTCTTTTATCAGGGGAGATGCTTTTTCGATAAAAAATCAAAACAACCCTTTATTTGGTATTCTTCGTTGAATATCAAAAATTTTAAATATTTTTTAAAACACAGACTATTTAATTTTTTTTTTTCTTGACGGGATACGGAAAGACTACAAACAAACGATCGAAAAAAAAACAAAAAAAAAAAAAATGGCACGCCGGCCTCGACCGTTGATCTGCAGTGGGAAATGGGTACCGGTGGGCCCATGGTCACGGAGGCGGGTAAGACAGAAAGTGAACTAAATGGGGTTTCATTCTTGTGTTCAAATACGTGGAATTGAGAAGGCCGGTCGGTCGGCTGTTCACCCTTTTTGCCAAAATAATTTTTAATTAAAAAAAAAATCAAAATTAAAATCTCCGCCTTCTCTTCGCTTCCCTTCTCTCCCGTCCCCTCTTTCTCATCCCCATCTCTCTCATCTTTTTCGTGCTGCGGGTGGCAGTTCTCCGTGGCGGAATTGGCACCAGAATCTTAGGGTCAGCAAGGACTTGGGGAGGCCGATCGATCAACCATGGAATCCGATGCGTGGAGTCGGTTCTCCGCAGCTGCGTCGAAGCGCCACCAGGCCGCGCTGCAGTCGCGTTACGTCGACGCGTCCCGAGATCCAAGTCTTCGCAGCTGGAGAGGTACGGTGGTTCATGAATTTATGATTGTTGTGCTGTAGGCCGAAGTCATTCCTGATCGGTTGTATTGTCTGTAGATCTGTTTCTTGGGTTTGAGGAGCTCGATGGCGGTGAAGATGATCTCCGCACGGAGTACCCCTGCCCATTCTGCTCCGAGGATTTCGATTTCGTCGGCCTCTGCTGTCACATCGATGACGAGCACCCTGCGGAGGCTAGGAATGTGGTACCACCGCCCCTCCCAGACCTTGGATTTTATGATTGCCTTTTAGTTTCCTATCTTGATATGTTGGTTGAAAATTGTTATTTTGGTAGCAAACATTTGGTGGTGGTGTTTGCAAGGTTTCCTTCTCTTCCTTTTGGTGCTTTTACTAGATTAGTTGCTTTTAGCTTGTAAATTATGAAGATTACTGGGTGTTGATGAATATGATAGATGATTCTCTGAAATACAGTATTTTTTCATGGAAACTTCCTGGTGTCGCATTGAATGGTGAAATCTTAATTCAAATGCTTATTCTATTTATTAAAACTTACAATGTTTTGTTCCTTAAGATCGTGGTAAGTCTTGATTCTACTATCATCTATGATCATACAATAGGAACAGACTTATGCTTTCTGATTTCATACACTAAAATTGACCACCAATTTACTCAATAATCTCCAACTAGAGTACCCATTATAGTATATTGCCGTTATTCAGAGTCACCATTTTGTTGCACTAGAAGTGGGAAAATACTCACTGATTACTTTTAAGCAGTTGTCCACATCATGATATTGCCGATGACTATGCTTCTTGCAAGACTAGATTCTAATAGGATATCCTTTTACATAATTATTTCTCATAGGTGGTTTTAGTTTATTTGGACAATTTCTATGATGTAATTTCTCTTGGTGACTAATTTTATTTGTCTCTTTGGTCTTCAAAAATGTTGTCGAGAGTTGTTTATTTGCTTGTTGCTTCCAATGTGATAAATATAATTTTAATGGGCAAAAATCAAAAGGCGCCTCTTATGTTCGTAATCGTCAAAAGAGTGCTCCATGTTGAAAAAAAATATATCAGAAGAGTGCTCCATCCTATTTTTCATTCAAAAATACCCTGATTCCAGCACCATTATAGTCGTTTTAGCCAAAATTGCTACATTTTATAGTAGTTTGGCTAAAAGTATTATAAATGTTAATTTTAGAGTAGTTGTGACCAAGTTGGAGAAATTTTACCTAAGAGTAATTTTAATTAAGTAGTTTAACTAATGTTAGACCAGTTTTGATTAAAGTTAGAACAATTTTGGCCTACTTTGATGTAGTTTTTACCAAAATTAGTTGAAGCAGTTTTGCTCCACTTACTTATTATGGTGGCAAAAGGCGAATAAGCTCGCCCCCAGCGCCCCCCGCCAACCCGTCCCAGGGCCAACATGGAGGAGGTCCCACTTATCTATTATGAAAATAGGATAAGATGTCCTTTTGATATTTTTTTCAACATGGAGCATTCTTTTTTTTGATAATGAAAATAAGGGTGCTCTTTTGATTTTTGCCCAATTTTAATCCATTTCAGTTTTTTTTTTCGAACTCCACCCCCACCCTATTGCTTGATTTCTACTGAAATAAAACTTGAACAGTCTCCACCAGATCCTAGAGATTGTTTCTCTGATCCTTTTGCTGATCATATTCAATCCTCACATTTTAAATTATGCTATTTCATATTTTTTTGGGTGTCTTTTTGTATATAGATCATAAGATTTCTCGATTCTTGATGCTGTTCAGAGCATCTGCTAACCATCCATTTTGGTGCTATTTCATTTACATCTCATCCATGAGTAATGTAATCACTTTAGATGCACTATCAGTGATCTTTTAATTGGAATCTGAGTTTGTTATGCTCACATATGAAGCCCATTATTCTGTTTAACCTGTCATTTCTTGCCCTTTTTATCCCAAAATGTTATGCAATCAGCAATATGGAATATGGATCTTATTTTTCATTATGCTAAGCTATATCATTATTTATATTTAAATCACTACTAATTTTTTTTGAGTTTCCCTTTACTTCTTATACCTTCAACTATAAATTGAGACTTTGTTCAAACAACTTATACGCAAAATTAAGCATCCATTTTATGGTCAGTCAATTATATCTCACTCATAAAAATACATTTTTTTTACACGAGACTTATACACACTTCCTAAAGCACTGAGGGTGCGTTTGGTTCTTTCCTAGGAATAAGAATCGGAATGAGAATCATTGTATTGTGGAATGGGAATGAGTATGAGCATGGATATCACTCTTAAGAGCAATGTTTGGTTAGTTGCATATTTTCTATCGGAATAAATCAAAATTTCCTTTTTTACCCTTAAAGGAAAATAAGAGAAAAAATTAGATGTGAGAGAAAAATATGATGAAAGAGAATGATGAGAGAGAAAGTATGATGAGAGAGAAAGTGTGATGAGAAAGAATGAAGAGAGAGAAAGTGTGATGAGAGAAAATGAGAAAAGAGAGTGTGATAGGAGAGAGCATGATGAAAGAAGATGAGAGAGAAAATATTATGTGAGAGAAAATATGATGGGAGAGGATGAAGAGAGAGAAAATGTAATGAGAAAAAATGAGGAGAGAGAGTGTGATGAGAGAGATTGAGAAAAGAGAAAGTATGATGAGAGAGAAAGTGTGATGAGAAAAAAAGAGAACAGTGAATGTGATGAGAGAGATTGAGGAGAGAGAAAGTATGATGAGAGAGAAAATGTGTTGAGGAAAAAAAGGAGGGAGTGTGACAAGAGAGATCGAGGAGAGAGAAAATGTGATGAGAGCGAAAGTGTGATGAGAAAAAAAGATAAAAGAGAGTGTGATGGGAGAGATTGAGGATAGATAAAGTATGATGAGAAAAAAAGAAGGAAGAGAATGCGATGGAAGAGATTGAGGAGAGAGAAAGTATGATGAGAGAGAAAGTGTAATGAGAAAAAAGAGGAAAAAGAGTGTGATAGGAGAGATTAAGGAGAGAGAGACTGTGTGATAAAATGATGAGAGAGAAAATATGATGAGAGAGAATAAGGAGAGAGAAGTGATATGAAAGAAAAAATAAATAAATATATTTTGATATTTGATATTAAGGGAGAAAATTTTAATTTTAGGTCAAGGGCATTTTTGGAATAAGGGAATATTTTGATTGATGAAAATAGAGTAATGACTCATTGAAGGGGAGGTACATGGGAATGAGTTATTACCCAATTTTAAGGATTCATTCCCTTATTTGTATTCCTATTCCTATAATCCAAACATTAACAATGGCAATCAATGATTCCTATTCCCGTTTCCCACTTCTATTCCCCTAAACCAAACGTCCCATGAATCTCTTCCTTGATCTCCTATGTCAAGATACCTAACCGGTTATGAAATCAGATTATAACATTATTAAAATCTGAATAACTGTAATCTCCCAACATTTTTTATGATCAGAAGTTCAGAACAACAACAAGAAGAGGTGAAAGGTCCTACTTCAATCAAATCGGATCAGATTTTCATTTCATCTCCTCTCCTTCCTTTGGCTGCCAACTAATTGTTCTAGCTCTAAAAAACTCAATCAACCTATAAATGAAATTTCAGATTTAAAATAAGTTCAATTCAAATCAGTCAGTAAATAGATCATAACATCTCAATATTTAATGGGTTCAATTTTTCCTTAAAATTCATGTTTTTGCTTTAGTGATTTACCAAGAAATAAATGTAGTGAGGAGTGCCCCTTATATCTTGTATAATTGTACCACTATTCTACTAGGGTCTTGTTTGTATAATGATGTTAACTTCTTTAACTACTGTAGATCAAAATGGTAGCCTAGTGTTGTTAAAATTCCAGGTTGAAAAATAAACCTAGGTTTGTGACTGCTAGTTGCCGCAACAATAATTTTTTCTTGAGTTGGACTAATAACAATTACATTGTACAGAGTAATCTTACAAACAGGATGGATACAATGGGGATGCGCGTCTGGAAGAGACTGTTGAATTCTGATGTCTGAATTCCCACAAAAAGGAAATTTTAGATGTAAATTTGATTTGATATGCTTCATATATAGTGTTACTTGCCAAAAGTTGAAAATGCAATGATTCAAATGATTTAGATAGGGAATCTTAATATAGCAAGAGAACAAAAAGAAGACCAGCAAAGGTCGATGATAGCAGGAACTTCTAAAAATATTTCTATTCAGATTTATGATATGATTAAGGAAAAAGCATGGCTAAGAGAAACATTCAGAAATAGTAATCTTCTTTTTGTCTCTTTTTTCCTTTATCTGAGTTGTTGTAGGGCGACTAAGTTGCTGTAGCACATCATATATCTCTTTTCCTCAGTTGTTGAAGGGGAGTTTTGGCGCAACGGTAAAGTTGTTGCTTTGTGACCTAAAGGACACGGGTTCGAATCCTAGAAACAGCCTCTTGCGAAAAGCAGGGTAAAGCTGCGTACAATGGATCCTCCCTCGGGACCCCGCATCGCATGAGCTTCGTGCACCAGGCTGCCTTTTTTTATTATTATTTGTATTGTCTATGTATGATTGTTTATTGGCACCTGACAGTTGAACCAACTTCCTCTTCTTCTGTTGGAGCTTTTTTTGGATTCACTTTCAGTGGGATTGATGATAGTTGAGATATATTTCATTTGCAGGTATGCCCTATTTGTGCAGCTAGTGTAGGAGTTGACTTGGTTGGACACTTGATGACACAACATGGAAATTTCTTCAAGATATCCTTTTTGTTCTCCTCTGATTGTTTCTAGCAAAATGAGTTTCTGTGTTATTTATCAATTATGGAATTGTTGGAATTTGAAAGGTCCAGTTATAAATTTAAATCGTAATACAACCCCCGAGTGCATATAGTTCATACAGCTTTACTTGATGATTTGCTATTATATGGTTACAACATTCTTCCTTCTTTTATTGTTTGTGATGCAAAAGCATCATAGGGGAATCATATGCTTCGTACTAACTATGGATTTTTTTTTTCTATTTTCATAATAGATGCTGGATGATTTGCTAGTTAATATTTGATTCCATATCAGAATTTTGATAATAATTGATTTTTTGCTTCTGTACGAATTCCTTAATTTACTATCACATACAACGTAGGAGAAAATATCATAAAGGATCATCAGCTTCTCATACAATGCTTTCCCTATTTCGGAAGGATCTGAGAGAAGGCAATTTACATACTCTTCTAGGGGGATCTTCTCATAGGGTTCCTCCTCCAGCAGCAACTGATTCATTTATATCATCACTAATTTACACGTTGTCTTTGGATGAATCATCAAAAGAAGGACAAGCAGAATCTTTGAGTGAAGGAAACCTTACCAGCAATAATTCTGATGAAAACTTGGTTGAGAGGTATGCTATTTCTATGATTGAACTCCCATTTTAGATGCATGTGCAATTGGTGGAAAGCTATCAGCTATTTTTTTTTATATTTTTTGTAGTTTGTGCTTGGATTGACATCAATTGTTATTTTTTTTTCCTTTTAGCCAAGTGAAGCTCAGACCATTTAAGATGGTAGAATGTCTAAAGTATGATAATTTCATTATGATTTCATGCAAATTATGCTTAGTGTTTAGAACGTTTTTAACTTCTCAAGTTATCAATACACACACTCAATGCTTAAAGTGGTGGTGAATTGTTTTTGTTTTCTTATCAAATACAATCCAAACTCTAGTAGTTACATTGATATGATAAAGTAGGTAATACTGGAAAGTAGTTTAAAATACTATATGATCAGGAAGTTCTCATTCTTATGTCCTTTGGTCGGCAATATCATCTATAGAACTTGCTTTGATGGTCATTTTTATTAGTGAATCAGTGATATATATTAAGTCTTCCTGAATTCTACAGGTGGGTAAATAGTACCAAAAAGCTAAACAAATGAAGCACATGGATGATGAATGTAGAATTCCTAGCAATCTTGGTCAATGTCTTTGAGTCATTTTGTCGCAGTTGGAAAAAGAATATTTTGCCAATTTCCATAATTAGTAGTGAAGATTGAGTATTCTAGGGTTTTCTAAGTTGGGAATTATTTTTGGACAAAATAATTCACAGTCCAAATTCCCCCCTAACCTTGTGAATTGTTCACCCTTGAAAGAATACTGGGTAATTAAAACTGGTTCATGCAACAATATTGTACAGATTAACTCATCGATATTTACTCTTTATGAGAATAAATAATATAGTTGAATCACTTTTGTGCCAACCAAATGCTTGCTTTTGATTAGCATTTATTATACAGTAAAAGATTAGGATTTTTATACGTACATGTCCATTCTTTTGCTTGAGACAAGAATGCAGAGAAAGTGGGGTTACATGAAAACACAAAATAAAAACATGCTATTCTCCAAGAGCAATTAAGTGTAGCTTAAGAAAATGATAGACGCTAAGTTGAGGTGATATATAGATGTTCAAAGGTGATCAATAGATTCTACAATTAGTGAGGTTGAGTCAGATAGATTTGTAGGTGTAGGGGATTGAGGGAGATCCCTTTGATCTAGTAAATATATATATATATATATAATGATTCAAGTGAGGAGTTTTGTGGGGTTGGTTTGAACAATTTTTGCATATGGAGCCTTAGACTTCAAATAGAATATTGAATACATCCTGTTTAACTGATTCTAGGTAACTAAAACCTATTTCTTGCCTTTCTTACAAGGCCTCTTTCCATATTTTGTGGTAGAATACATTGATCATCTATAAAATGGACAACTGATTAGTTCTTTGTTTCAATTCACAAGTTTGGGGTAATCTTGCTGGCTTTAATAATCATATACTTGGCTTTCATCCTCTTGACTCTTTAGTCCCAATATGAAGTAGAAAAGATTAATTTTTTTGTCTGTGGGTTTGTGGGTTGGATTTGAAATTGTTGCCTATGCAGCCTCAGACATCATATGGAATTTTTAATACAGTTGTCTTGACTGGTTTTAGGTAACTACCCTATTTCTTGGTTAATCTGCTGCTGTAGAATGATCTAGATTTTTTAGTTAAGTTACATGGTTGTGTGTGGTAAAGTGCATTGTTTGCATAATAAATGGGCCACCTATAGCTTTCTTTTTACATACAAATTTAGCCTATTCTTTCTGGGCTTCAATGAACCTTCATTAAATGTTAGTTCCTTTTTGAGGCGTATCCCTAGTTGTATAAATATGATTATCTACAAGTTACCATTCTATGGTACATCAAATCTCTCTTTGTAGCTAACCTAGCAAAGACTCAAACTGTGTCTCGTTTATGGCTAATGTTAATTGATGTTTACATATGCAGTTGTAGTCTAGAAGCTCAATGATAATAAATGTGTTATGATATAGAACAAATATTATTCATGAAAAATTTGCATTTTCATTACTTATTTAAGTATCTATGTTAACATAAGATAAAAAAATGCTGGTGAGCATTGTTTAGTGGTTATTTGCTCCAAATAATGGTTGCACCTCTTTTTATGGGCAACCAAACTTCTCGACAAATTTGCATCTGGGAAAAAAAAATTGACACATTAGGATCTTTATCTAGTAATGGTTGTAGCCTTCCCATTTTCTTTTCTATTTTTTTACTGGGACAATAAATCTAAGCAAATGAATTATGCCATGTTCTCTAACTGTTTTTAGGTTTTTGTTCTCTAAATTTTTCTATTAGCCCATTTGATTAACGCATTACAAACCTCAGGGTTGAACCATCCCTAACTGACAAGGATCAGAAAGAGAGAGCAAGAAGGAGCATGTTTGTACAAGAGCTTGTTCTGTCTACCATCTTCGACAGCACATTGTGAGACAAAAATTTCATGGCTGGCGGTATTCGGTATTCGGAAATGCTTGACGAAAACAGCTAAGCATGCTAGCAGACAAATTCTTGCCATTCATGAGCTTCATTCTATTCAAGTATATTAAAATAAAGTTTACATATTTAAGGAGTGAGGAGGCGGGAGAGAACAATGTATTGTGTGATTGTACTTAGTTCTTACTATCTTGAGATACAGTTTGGTAAGAGTGAAAATGGACAGCCACACAATAGGGGCTTGTTTATAATGCATGATGCTTTCAACATTATCTAGCTAGGTGCTCATTTTATTGCAGTTGACTTGCAGAAGACTTGTACAGAACGCCAATGGTATATATATATAACCTCTATATAATAGATATATAAATATTGATAGAATTTGCAAATCCAACAGTTGGTTTATTTTGTATAGAATTCAATGAAAGGAATGAGATATAAGATAGTAAACTTCCGATTGTTTGCTACTAATTCAAACAAGTTGGATCCCAATCATCTATTCTAATTTTAATGGACTCGTGTTGAAAGATTGGAACTAAACATTTGAGAAATTGCTGCCTGTTTTGTTCCATTGTTGCAAGTTTTAGATGAGTAATCTGTTTTTTCTGGTATGGCGATCACTTCCCTGCTTTTCTATGTAAATTGTTGCATGTTGTGGTCATATTATGCCGAGAATGTTTGATAAAAGACATCGGTGGGTTTCTCCACGCAAAATGATCAAAACTAGGTTTGTAAACGAGCCAAGCCGAGCTTTGGAGTGTTCAAGCTTATTTGTTAAGATAGCCGAGTCGAGTCGAGCCGAGCTTAAAATGAACCAAGCTTTTGAAATGAGTGTTCAACCTTGGCTTGGTTTATTTGTTATAAGTTTGAGCTTGTTTGAAGCTTGGCTTGAGCTTGGTTCGTTTAAATGTTATCAAGCTTTCAATTCAAGCTTGGCTTGAGCTTGGTTCTGTTGGTGCGGGAAGCATCCGACGATCGAACCTTAGTTTTGATAATGACAAAGGGATTCAAAGTTAAGCTTAATTGTTATCTAATGTGTATGATTGAATGTTTCAGGAAAGTCCTAACTGCTATTAGGCAAGTGGAAAATCATAGGGGGTGGTAACCCTAGGTCATAGGGGGTGGTAACCTTATGCGGGAAGTCTTGGCGGGTCGGAGCTTTGGGCAAAACGCCTAGGGGGCGGTAACCCTAGGTTAAAATCCTGGCATCGCGAACCGGGTAGAAGTCTGGATGGGTCGAGGACCGGACATCCAGCATGAAGACCGGAAACTTAGGACGCTGAGCAAAAGTCGAGTCGGTCTGGAGGACCAAACTGGCAAAAGGTAAATCTCCTGAGAGGAGTAGGTGAAGACGCGTTCCCCGTAGAGGGAACAGTAGGCGTCGGGTCGACCTAGGATTTCCGGTAGGAAATCCGAAGTCAGACTCGGACAGTCGAGCAAAGGAGTATGTTATACCTCGGATGAACAGTGTCCGAGGCGCCTCCAAGCTACATGGAGGCGCCTTGGGTGCAAAGCTGGAGCTGGCTGTGAAACAGTGCTGGAGGCGTCTTGGATGAAGATGGAGGCGCCTTGGACCTGAGGTTGGAGGCGCCTTCAACTAGATAAGTTGCGACCAGTTCTGTGCTGATCCATGCGGGCGACTCGGGAGGCCTGGAGGCGCCTTAGACAGGCTTGGAGGCGCCTCCAGCAGTGTATAAAAGAAACTCTCGAGGCAGCACTCAAAACATTCAATTCCAAGTGACCTTTCTACATCCTGCTGCATAAGAGACGCCCTGAAGTGTTGTTACAAGTCCCCGACGACCCGAAGCTTCGAGATTCTGATTATTGTCGTCGGTATAAATTTTTATTATTGCACTTATTGTAATACATATTTGTAAACATTTTGCGCGATATAGTTGTTACTCACAGTAAGCGATCAATGATCGCGGGCCTTGGAGTAGGAGTCGCCCTAGGCTCCGAACCAAGTAACTCCTAGTGTCTTCTGTGTTTGTGCTTATTTCTTTTAATCTTTCCATTGCTTTATTCTGAACGAGTTCTACGAATTCGAAACGAGTGACAGCCACGAGCGCTATTCACCCCCCCTATAGCGCTTCTCGATCCAACAGATTCGTTTAGATGTTATCAAGCTCTCAATTCAAACTTGTTTGATTATTTGAAACTTTTAATTATTTGATTAGTTATTAACATTGATAATTTAAATTTATATATTTATTTATTTTATTATTTATATAGTATATTGAAAAGAGTTTTATTAATAAATATGATTCGTGAATATTATTTACGAACGTTGTTTATGAATATTGTTCACGAACGTTGTTCACAAACGTCAACGAGCTGAACACATATGTGTTCAACCTTGTTTGTTTAGTTTAACGAGCTGTTCAAACTTGTTTGTTTAATTAATCTTATGTATATTGAACGAACATAAACAAGCTCTTACCAAACCGAATACTAAACTTGTTCACGAAGGCTTAGTTCATTTACCGCCCTAATCAAAATCACGAAATATTTACCTTTTTTTAATGTGAAAAAATTTAGAAAGAATTTCGAGATAATACTTGTTTCTGAAGGAAAATTTAACTTTTTGCGTAAATTAATCCAAATTTATATTTCAAAATAATAGTTGTCTAAGGCCCAACTCAATACCAACTTAGCCCAGTATGTGGCCCAATACCCCTATAAAATATAGCCGGCGAACAAGTTCTAGGTCACGCTGTGCTTCTCCAGGTGCGTCCCTCTCGGTCTGCTTCTAATTTCCCACTATCTACGATTTCTTCAATTTCAATATTCTTCTTCTCGATTCAGAAATGGCGAAATCAAAGAACCATACGGCGCACAACCAGTCGTACAAGGCTCACAGGAACGGGATCAAGAAGCCTAAGAAGCACCGGCACACCTCCACCAAGGGGGTACTCATCTCTCTTCTTTCTACTCTTTCCACCAGTTTAGTTGTTTCCCCTTTGTTTGTTTTTTAAAATTTCCGATTATGTTTTTTTTTTTTGCATTTTATCCTATTATACACCTTTCAACGAGCATTTGATTTTGTAGATTCCTGTTAAAGTGTTTTTTTTTTATTTCATAATATCGCAGATGGATCCAAAGTATCTTAGAAACCTGAGATACTCAAGGAAGCATAACGAACTCAACAAGAAGAAGGCTGCTGCCTCTGGTTCTGAAATGGAGTAGATTTAAGACACAGTGTTTATCAAGTAGACTTGCTGTTGATAAACAATCGTATTATTCAGCTTCTGTTTTAAGATATTTCCCTAAAAATAAAAAAAAAATTGATAATTTCAGTTAGTTTTTATTGGCTATCACATCACCGGTCACACCTCCAGCTTCTCCTTCGTAAATATTTATTTATTTGTTTTTTTTTTCTAAATATAAATATTAAATTGTTATTTGAAACCAATTCCTTTGCTATTTATAGCAAGCTGCGGCGCTTCTTTCGCAACCTCCTCCAACCCCCCCTCCTCCGTCCATCGCCGATCTTCTTGCGTCTATTTATATCAATTTCCTTGATTTTCTCCTCTTGAGCGATTCGAAACGAAGAGGAACCGAGATGGAGCTCGGTAGCCCTAACAATGGTGAATCCCTGGACTGCTCCCCTGCGCGCGATCGCATTGGCAACTCTAATTCCGGCCCTGGTCCGGATGCGCCCGGTGGCTACTTCTTCAGCTGCCCCGCCAGCCCCGTCCACTACGTTCTCTCCTCCCCTCCTTATTCCTTCTCCTCCGACGCCGCACCTTCCCCTACCACGGTCGACGACGGATGGTCTGCAGGACCCTTCGAGTTCGACGGTGCCGTCAGCGGAGGGACGATGACCTCCGCCGACGAGCTTTTCCTCGACGGCCAGATCCGCCCCTTGAGGATCTCCTCGTACCTTCTTCGCCCTCAGCGCCTCGCGCCTCTGCTGGATGGCGACGAGGAGGAAGGAGAGATGACCGCGGAGGAGGAGGATGGAAGGTGGAGAGGAATGAGGTCGCGGAGCAGATCCCTACACCGAAGGACTAGATCCATGTCCCCCCTTCGAAGCCCTCGGTTCCAGTGGCAAGAGGAAAAGATGGAGAAGCAAGAAGACGCGAACGAGCTCGAAGTTCTCGACAAAGACCCGAAAGAAGCAGTGGCGGAGACGCCGCCGGAATCCGAGCCATCCTCCCGCTCCTCCTCCACCTCTTCCACCTCCCCCGGCGGCAGGAGCTCCAAGAGTTGGATCTTTCTCAAAGATCTCCTCCTCCACCGGAGCAAAAGCGAAGGGAGCGGCTCCGACAAGGATAAATTCTGGCGCTCGATCTCCTTCTCCCCGTCCGCCAAACCAAAGCCCCAATTTCCGAGCTCCTCCGCCTCAACCCCGGCGTCAGTCGCTTCGTCTCCGGCAGCAGCAGAGAGGATCAAGCCACGGTGCTCGAAGAGACCGACGAACGGGGTATCAACGAGGCGGAGGCCGCCTGCTGCGTCGCTGTCGCCGCACGAGAGGCATTACACTGTTCGCCGCGCTCAGGCGGAAGAGATGAGGCACCGGACGTTCCTGCCGTACCGCCCAGGCCTGCTTAGCTGCTTGGGCTTCAGTTCGCAAAGCTACAGCAGCGCCTTCGACAGCCTCACCAAGGCCCTCAATCCCGTCACCTCACGGTAAACACTAATCAACCACCCTTTCTCGTCAAAACGGAGAGTTCCATATATATTTCAATATTTGTACATTTTTGAGGAGTTGAGGGAACCTACAAACCACACCATGAGTCTGTATCCTCAAATTAAACCGAACCTGGACGCCGAATTATTTTGGTCCAATAACATTTCGCTACGGTTGTTGAGCAGCAATTAACCATCGATGTACCGTGTCGCATAACGGCATTATTACATTTATGCCATCAGTACCGGCCTTTCCGTGCACGTGATGTGTCGGAACTCGGAAGAAATCAAGCATGTTAAAACAATAATGGGAGGAAGGGGTGGGAAAGGAAGAAGGGAATATAATTAAATTAAATGAAAAATAGAGATATAGGATCAAAGCTGACGGAGTTTCGTCGTTCCATATTTCACTATATCTCCATGGCTCTAACCAGCTTCAATGTGCTAATTTTTAAGATCAGTATCAATACATTGGAGTTAATTTATGTAAATCAGCTCTAACATAGTGCTGATTCGTATAAATCAGCACCAACTGTAAACTAGCACCAATTATAAATCAACACCACAATTGATGTTGATTTATACAAAAATCAACACTACGTTGGAGTTGATTTATATATGTTAGTGTTAGTCTTTAAAGAAGACCAGCACTAATGTGTTAATGTTGGTCTTTAAAGACTAGCATGTTGAGTTGGTCTCCAATAGTTGGTATTAATTTGTACAAATCAACATTAGAAACCAATTCTAACATGCTAGTACTGGTATTTAAAAATCAACATAAATGTATTGGTATTGGTTTTTAAAGACCAACACATTGGAGCTAGACTTTAAAGACCAACTTTATCTTGGTGTTGGGTTGTAAAAATCAGCACCACCTTACGTGTAGGAAAGAGAAGAGAATTGTATGCAGATGAGAGAGAGATTTTAAAAAAATGATTTTCGTCATGTTAGATCGCACACGACGAATGTCGCCCATAAATGTTCACATAAAAGTATATATGTATAGGGATGACTCGCTACCCACTGCCCATGCATGACTCAAACACGTTGTCCACGTGGTAGTTGTGCCCACATGGGAGCTCATCCTTAGTCGCACACGACGTCATGTATACAGGGGTGGGTAATAGATCACCTTCATTGTCACGGGTAGCCTCTACCATGTGGGGTCCTCCCTCTCAGGCACTCATGATATGCTCGGACACCCACTGTGTAGCATAGCAGGTTGTTATATATATAATAGTGATATTCTACGTGACTTATGGTTCGATACTATGCACGACAGGTGCTCGAGGCACCTCGAGTGTTACTTTTTCATTATTTAAAATTTTTTTATTTAACCCCATGAGCGTGTTATTTATTTTTATTTATTTATTTTTGTTTTTTCTTTTTAAAAATCAACCTTTCTTTAATCTTAAATCCTAAATATGTATAATATACGTCATGAGTATTTAAAACTTTTTAGTGTTAATTTTTTTTAGCTTGAGCAGTATAACTTAACTTCTAAATCCTAAAGGTAAATTTAATTGATTTAATCCTAGAGTAAAAAAAATGATAGTAGATACCTAAATATATATCCTGTGAGCATCTAAAATTTTTTAATGTTAATTTTTTTAGCTTGAATACTATAATACCATCTCTAAACTCTAAAAGTAAAATATAATTGACTTAACCTCGAAGTTAAAAAAAATAAATAGAAAAACTACTAAAGCGTGTGTGTATATACATATATATATATATAATATCATTTATTTGGACGAGTAGATCAATTGGATTGATCCTGTCCAAAATCAAATGAAAGTAGTTGGCTAGAACGTGATTATAATGTTGACAAACAAAGACTCCAAGTTGCCCTACGTGTCATAAAGAGCGTTAGTTGCTGGATCAAAAAAGGGGGCCCCGACGTTGGCCCTCTGACTCTCAAGTCAGTAATTGAGTAGATGGATAGTGGAATCAATAGTAGCTACAAGCGTGTCCAAAAAAATATAACATCATATACTTGCGTCTATAGATGGAAACCTCTTTTTATAGTACCCTATGGTGTCTTTGCATGAATCTCAAAGTATTTTCTAAAAAGATTAGACCATAAAGAGTCTCTGATATCTTTTCCAAAATGGGCCCGCAATCTTTGTGATTGACATGGTGGAAGCTTCGAATATGTAGAATATTCTATGTCCTCCGTGGCATAAAATGTAAAAAAGAAATAAGAGGTCGATGAGTTACGGGGCCCATAATAACCTACTTTGGCCAACCAACCGAATTACTAGAATAGTCCGAATGACCATCCCTCTCAAGGGGTACTCGGTCGTCCTTTATGAATACAGTCAGGGACTCGATCTTCACTTGACTTCTTCAGTTGAGTTGGAAAGCTTAAATAGATTGAGTGTACAACTGGTCTAATCAGTTAGACCACTCTATTGTGCTCATTCACTGTGTTATTTCTGAATCAGAGATAAGGCTGACTCGGTAAAATGCTGACTTGGCTCAAAGCTTCATGAATGTCGTGTGGATGGGTATCAGACTCGACCCTCAGTCCGGTCGGCTTAACGACCCAGTCGGCTATATCTCAACCGGAGCCATCATCTACACTGGCTTCAAAGGTTGACACTTTCCCCCAGAGTGTAGTACAGACGATGGGCACATGGTATCTCTGGCGTAATGGCCAGGGGTCGATTCTCAGGAACTGACGATCTAAGGTTTACCCCACCATGCGTCTAACGCCTGTGTACCTGCATGTACCTCCCTCCATATCCGTGGGACCGACACTAGGGGAATTGTTAATGTAGCGGATTTATATTTTCCAAAGGTTGACACTTCCTTGACTTTGACCGCCCTGTCATCCTATCCTCTTGACTTTAATCCAACTCAGAGGCCCTAGATAAATCATTGCATCACAAGTCTTCCCCTCAAGTCTAGTCGAAGGAGGCTGCAAGTCTAATTGATTAGACTATTGTGTTATTTATGCTTCTCACCCTCTGATTGGGCGTTCACTTGCCCCTAACGGGTGTTATATTTTAGCTGCCAATGTTCGAGATTCTCTATTTCCCAACCGAAATGTCATTCATCTTAAGTTGATAAAAAACTTGGTAGTTGCTTCTTTTTACGTCCTTTGTTTCCTAACTTGATGCTCCTTGTACTATTGCTCAGCCTAAGCTGATCTCACCTTGATATCTTGGAAACCAATTGAATCACTTACCATTAATGTGCGGCATGCAGATCATGATTTTTCATCATAAACCTACGGATTGTCTTCCATCGCTCAGAAATGCACCCTATTATTTGTTAGCATGTATCGTATGCTTGTGTTGCAGAATATTCGATGTGACAGGCGACTGTTGGGATTTAATGTGATAACTACCTATTCAAATTCATTAAGTCTTGCTTTCCCAAGCCCTTGATCAAATGGCTCTTCGGCATTCCCACTAAGGTTTTTAAGGTTTATTGCAAACGATGTCATTTCGTCATTTTCGTGTTTTTTTTACATCTTCTTCTTCGTTCCCTTACTTTCTGTTTGCCATCGTCGATGATCTTTTCAACTCCTATTCCTTGTGTAAGTCTATTTTTCTTCGTCCCTTTCTCAACTTTCCTCCCCTCCCATGGCTTCCGATCAGTCCGTTGCAATTCACGGGCTCTGGTACACCTCCGTCGCCTCCAGTTTCAATGGCGATGAGATAGACGAGATGCGCCACTCCTATCATATTCCTCCCTCCTATCACCTTGTAATCCCTTCGGGCTTCGATCGCCCCAACCTTCCTCCAGCCAACTTCGTCACTTTCTTTAAGGACTAGTTTATGGCTAGCCTCTGCTTCCCTTTGCATCACTTCATTTCTAAAATTTGCTCTTACTTCCACATCCCTTTACAACAACTAGAATCTAACTCCATTTGGCTACTGTGACTTATAGTCTTTTTTCGATTGTATCGAGTCCCTTTACACCCACACGTCTTCCATTATTTTTATTATCCAAAGAAATCTGAGTCAGACGTCTTCCTTTTCCAAGCTCAAGTGGGCACAGTCTTTTCTGATAAAATATCCAACTCTAACAAAGGCTAGAAGTCCCACTATTTTTTCCTCTGATCAGACCAACCTTTTACTTTCCCAATCAAATAACAAATGGAGTTGTCAAATCCTCCTGAGTTAAGCAAGTATAAATGGGAGTTGGTCTTCCTGGAAGCCTCTACACAGCTAGTTGGTTTAAAATATCACATCTATAAGTTGTTGACTGAGGGGGTGTTATACATGTTGGGGGTGCTATATATGTTTGGATTAAGTCTCATCTGAACCCAACTTCTCGATAGCTTTGGTGAGATTTTCCTTCTTATAACTTTGTTGGATCTAACTGATTTTTCTCTTTTTTATGCAGTTAGGACCATCTGGAAGGCTTGGCTAAGTGATTCCACTAAGTTAGCCGATGATGAGATAGATGCTTGAGGAGTTGCCGAGCTAGAGAGTCACAAACTGCTGTCGATCAACCCATCTAATGAGCCAATCAGTGAAGAAGAAACAAGTTGGATAGTAGGGAGTGATGTTATTGCCAACACAGAGGAACTACCCCCACCTCGACCATCCCTGTTGCTAGAAGTTGTCCCCTCTGAGTCAACTTCTGTGGAGCCACTGATCCACCAACAACACCGCAAGAGGCACCTAGCGGTTGCACTAGTCCAATCAGCTACATCTTTCCCCAAGCTTCTGCTGCAACCCGAGCTCCATCTGAATAGGTGAAGAGCACCACTTCGGTGATCCCCGAGGTTGCAACCTACTAGCTTACTTCAGCCTCCTCTGACTAGACGCCCTCCCTTTCTACAATGCTGATCGGAGCTGTTCCAGCACAATCGATTGCCTTTATACTGCCTCCCCGGCTCAGCTTGCAATGCCCATATCGACAATACACTTAAACACTACCGCCAAGTTCCTAACTATGTCCATCTCGAACCCCGGTGAGTTGGGTAGACATAGACGGATCACTATCATCCTCAGGCTACCTACTGACAACTGGCGTTATCTCGACCTGTGCAAGTCGCGCGCCCCAGAGCATAAAATTAAAATTCAAGGCTCCTTGGCTCAAACTTAGGTGGATGCTTGAATACAAGCAACAACGAGCTCACCAAAGGAGCTGGCCGATCACTTTAGTTAGTACTCCACTAAGGTGAGCTCTCTTGTCACTCAAACACTTATATTCTTCAGTGTGATTTAACTAATCCTTCTTTTACTTTGACAGTTTTGGGTAGATGATCTGACTATGTGCCAAAAACTAGCCCAGTTGAGCCACGAGTATAAGCTTTTGTAGGACTTAGTCAAGAGAGCAAGTACAACATAGGATTTGGTCGAGCGGCTATCTGTAGAAGTGGATCAATTAAGGAGAGAGTTGGACATTCAGTGGGAACAGTTGCTGGGGTTCGAGCGAGCTCTCATTGTGGAGAAAGATAAGAACCACGACCAAGCTGTCCAGCTCGAAAAGCTTATGAAGCAAGCCCAAAACTATGAGTCACAACTTAACTCAGCTAACACAAGAAAACTTAGGGCCATCAATAACCTGGATATCAAAAACAAAGAGGCCTGAGTTTTTTCCAAGAAGCTAGAGGAAACAAAGGTTGCTCTCCTCACCAAACAAATTGATCGAACGGTCGAATAGGCTGCACAGGAGCTTCAAGTTGGGGAGCATCAATGGGCCCTTGCAGCTAAAGACACCGAGTTGGAGGCTCTGAAGACCAAGCTAGAACCTTCTAAGGTTGAATTTGCCAATTATCAAAAAAGAGAGTCCGGTCGGCTAGAGGCTTTTAGAGTCGAATACTTACGCTCCTGAAATTTTAATCAAATGCTAGCCAATCAGACCACCAAAATGTTAAGCCACGACATAGACTGGGTCGTCAAGTAGTTGTGGAAGGGGGCTACCTGACCATCGAGGTCCCTCACAATTTCATCAAGCGTCATAAGATCTTTGAAGATATTCCATTGGATGATTTCCTTGATTTTGCTTGATATTCTTTTAGACTTTCATTCAGAGAATGTAAAAAACTTAACCACTTATGCCTCTCAACTATGTACATTTCCTTTTATAATACAGAAAGTCTTCATGCCTCAAATATTCTCGAACATTCCTTATTTTTCCCTGCCTTTTCTTTTATTTAACTTAGCAACATTGGCTCACCCTTTCATAAATAATATTCGAACACCCATCCGCTTAGACAAGAATCACATAGACTTTCTGAGAGACTTTGGATGAGTAGTTTCATAATCAAAATGTCCAGGACTTAGTCGTGAGAGCAAATTCACTTACAATTCGGCTGAATGGTGTAAGAGTCTAGTACTTAGGCATTAGAGCAAGCCCACTTATAACTCGATCAATCAGCATGAGAGTCTGGGACTTAGGCATGAGAGCAAGCTCACTTATAACTCGCCTGATCGACATGAGAGTCTAAGACTTAGGTGTAAAAATAAGCTCACTTATAACCCGACCAATTGGCATAAGAGTCTGGGATTTAGGCATGAGAGCAAGCTCACTTATAACCTGGTCAATTGGCACGAGAATCTGAGACTTAGGTGTAAGAGCAAGCTCACTTATAATTCAGTTGATCGATACGAGAGTCTAAGACTTAGGCATGAGAGCAAGTTCACTTATAACTCGGTCGATCGGTATGAGAGTCTGGAACTTAAGTGTGAGAGCAAGTTCACTTATAACTCAGCAGATTGACATGAGAGTCGAGGCTTAGGCATGAGAGTAAGTTTACTTATAACTCGACCGGTCAGCACGGAAGTCAGGGACTTAGGCGTGAGAGCAAGCTCATTTATAACCCAGTCGATCGGCACGAGAGTCGGGGACTTAGGCATAAGAGCAAACTCACTTATAACTCGACCAATCGACACAGAGTTTGGGACTTAGGTGTGAGAGCAAGCTCACTTATAACTTAACCGATTGGCATAAAAGTCAGGGACTTAGGTGTGAGAGCAAGCTCACTTATAACTCGGCCGATCAGCATAAGAGTCTGGGACTTAGGCGTGAGAGCAAGATCATTTATAACTCGAACGATCGACACAAGAGTTGGGGATTTAGGCGTGAAAGCAGACTCACTTATAACCCAGCCGATCGACACAAGAGTCTGGGACTTAGGCATGAAAGCAAGATCACTTATAACCTGACCAATTTGCACTAGAGTCTGGGACTTAGGCTTGAGAGCTAGTTCACTTATAACCTGGATGATCGACCCGAGAGTCTAAAACTTAGGTGTGAAAGCAAGCTCACTTATAACTCACCCGATTGACATGAGAGTCTAGGACCTAGGCGTGAAAGTAAACTCACTTATAACCTGGTCGATTGGCATGAGAGTATGAGACTTAGTTGTGAGAACAAGCTCACTTATAACTCATCCGATCGGCACGAGAGTTTAAGACTTAAGCGTGAGAGCAAGCTCACTTATAACTCGGTCGATCAGTACAAGAGTCTAGGACTTAAGCGTGAGTACAAGATCACTTATAACTTGGTCGATTGATACAAGAATTGGGGACTTAAGCATGAGAGCATACTTACTTATTGTTAGAGTGTATACTAAAAGCTTAGCTTTTGTAAACATTTATTTGTTGAAATAAAAGAATCACATTGGTCAATATTTACATTTATTTGTTAAATGTAATTGTTCAATTAATTTATATAGTAGATAACATGGAGTGTGGTGTCACACTCAGAAGATCATATTGTCGGTTCTCTATAAATTATAAACAGTTGCTCACGACTAAGATGGAAAGGAACAAACCATCAGAATAGTCGTAGTGTAATTAAGTATTGGTTTATCTTGACTAATTTTTGTACTGACTTAGTAAAAGAACTAGACCTTAGTTATTATGGAAGTGTGTGCTCTTAATCCTAATATAATAACAAGCACATATATTTAATATTTATTTCTTTGACTTATCAAAGGGTGAGGTTTAGCTCGATAAATCAATATGTCCGATAAGTTAGGAAATGATATTACTTATAGTGTGTATTGTTGATTATAGAAGGAATCTGTGTCCTAGTTATCTAGGTTGAGAATGTCCCCAAGAGGAGCTCATAAGAATTATCATGTTAAACCCTGTAGGTGGACCTAGTCCGACATGACAATAAACTTGAGTGGTACTACTCTTGGAGCTAGATATTAATTAAGTGAGTTGTCAGTAACTTACTTAATTAGTGGGCATTCATAATCTTAAACACAGGGAGGCTAACACACTCATGATAAGAAGGAGCCCATAATGTAATTTGGGATCAGTGTAATAACTCTCTAGTGGAATGAGTTATTATCGATGAACTTGAGTTGTGTGTTAGGCACGATACTCATTGAAAGGCCAAAACCAATTTCTCCTCTAGGGTCTCATTATAGCCTCAAGTCCATCTAAATGTAAGGCTCTTCTTTGTGGAGGGGCGGACCATTGCTTGGTGACCAAGCAATGGCCGGCCACATCCTCTTATAGGGGCCAGCCCTATAGCTTGGTGACCAAGCTTGTAGGGATCGACCAAGATTAATTCAAATAGGAGGGGTGTTTTGAATTTTTAAAATCTTCTCTTTGTAGAAAACTATAAGTTTTAAAAGAGAGATTTTAATTTTAAAACTTTCCTTATTTGAATTAGGTCACATGTTTTAATAGAGAGTTTTAAAAGTTTTAAAACTTTCCTTTTTTTAACCATCCTCATGGTTTAAGAAAAAAAGGGGAGATAAGTTTTAAAATTAAATTTTCTATCATCATGTTAAAAAAGAAATTTTTAAGAGAGTTTTTAAATTTAAAACATGGTTTTAATTTTAGAAACTTTCCTTTTTTAACTCCTTCTTTAGGAAAGAGAGCTTCTAAAATTTTATAAGAGTTTTTTCTCTTGTAAAATTTTATAAAAAAATTATTATTCCTTTCCTAAATATGGTGGCCGGCCACCTTGCTTGGTGCCCAAGCAAGGGGCCGGCCAAGCTTAATCCTAAACCAAATAAGATTGATCTCAACCATTGATTGATGATTGATTCAATCAAGATGAAAGAAAATGAAAAATAAAAAGGGAAAAGGAAAAACTCTTGGATTATTTTATTTTTGTAAAAGGTTTTTCCTTATTTGCCTTGGGCAAGTAATATAAAAGAAGGAGTGAGGGGGCTTCATGAGACACAACTCTTATTCTTTTGCTTGGGTGATCTCTTGGTGGCCGGCCCTCTCCTTTTCCCTTTGCTCTCTTCTCCTTGGTGGTGGTAGTGGCCGAATTCTAGAGGAAGAAGAAGGACTCTTTTGGGTGGTGTTCATCTTGGAGAATCGTCGCCCACACGACGCCCAAGGCGAGGCGAGGAATACGGCAGAAGATCTCGAGGTCATTAGCTTACAAAGAGAAGGTATAACTAGTAGTTTTCTTCCGCATCATACTAGTTATTTTCTTAGTAAGAATTCTAAATACAAGAGGCAATTAGATCTAGTTTATCGAATTTATTTTTTGATTTTGTGTTTTCTTCTTTTTCGAATTTGTGATTCGATTGTTCTTTTCGGTTAACCTAGAATTATTTAAGGAAATAAATATTAGCTTTCCTTAAAAGGGTTTGCCTAGGCGGTGGTAGTTGCTCCCATATCCAAGAAGGCCATGTGCCTCGCCATGCAGTCCTGGAAGTCAATTTTGGAAATTAATATTTATGGAATTAATAATCTAGGTAGATTTGAATCAATAGTGTAAAATTCCGCTTGCGATTCAAATCTAAACCATTAAGAACAGATAAGTTAAATTTGGAATCAATGATGTTAAGTTCCGTCTGCGATTCCTAATTTAACTTCTAAAGAACACAATAGGTTATTTAAGGAAAGGTTTGACACTTGTACAAAAATTTTTGTATAGTGGAACATGTACGTTTTCCTAGGATTAACCAACAATTGGTATCAGAGCTAGGGTTTACCTCTGTGTATTTTTAGAATTCAAATAGGTTATGCACATGTCATACATAATTTAGGCAGGAAAATAGTAGGATGTGTTAACTCTTTGGTTGCAGGCTCCAACTAGTATGGCTTATTGATATTGTGTGTGATTGGACCCTTGGACATGTCAAGGGTATTATTGGAGTGCATGATTGTATGTATAAAATACAGCAGGAGCTGTATTATTTTGAGAATTTTATTTTTGTTCGATCTAGAATACTGTACATTCCCACGTGGAATATAGGATCGATATATGTAAAATTCTATTTTTGTTGCGGATCGAATTCTTGCAAGGCGTGGTACTTTTGGAGCACTAGAGACGCAGCGGAATAAGAAGCAAGATGGATGCGACACTAAAGATGGCAGCAGCTAGGGTTGGAGCATACTGAAGACAGTGATGGAAAATGCCATAATAGTTGGAAAATTAATTTTCAAATTTATTGCTTTTATTTACTGTGATGTTTATATGCATGTAATGTATGCTAGCATAGGTTAAAATCCTCATTTTAAATAACTAAGTAGGAGAGGGATTTTAATAAATCTCATGGTCTCCATTACTGGTTTGTAAGTGATGCAACAAGCTTGCGTGTTGGCTCTGAGTGCCTCCCTCCACAACAGATGGGTTTGTTGCGGATCACTAGATCAAACTTCCTTTTATGGATGGTTAAAGGAAATTATTTAGGAGTGTGTGATCTTCTCCAACTGAAGGGGCACAATCCTATTTAATGGACTTAGTATCAAGTAATGGTATACACTTAGACGCATTCAATAGTATCCTCCCCAACGGAGTCACTGCTATTGTATTTTGTGACCAAAGTGAAATCAACTATTAATTTTATTTATAATAAAGTTAGGATGACAAGATAATAAAATTAATGGGTCACACCCTCCTCTTACAAATGTTGAATTTGTATACGTCCACACTAACGTGGCATGCAATATTCACAGTGATTTGAGGTGTTGGTTAATTTAAAATAGTATTTTTTGAAGAATCAATATTATTCTAAATTTATAGTCTTGACCAAAGTTTATTTTTCTGATTCTTAGGATGACTTTCAACCCACTAGCCATTATACTGAAAGAGAACAAACTTACTGGTCCCAACTATATTGATTGGAAAAGAAACCTGGACATTATTTTTACTGCTGAAAGCTATAAGCGCCCTGATGCACCTGACGGTGACTCTACCCCAGAGGAGATTGAGTATCATAAGAAATGGGTAAAAACTGATGAGATGGCGCGGTGTTACATTTTGGCATCTATGTCAAATGTATTGCAACATCAGCATCAAGATTTACCAACAACTTATGATATAATGAACAATCTCAAAGAACTCTTTGGGCACCAGTGAGAGGCAAGAGGCAATGAGGAAGCTAATGACAGCCACCATGCGTAAAGGAACATATCCTCAAAAGATAGCTTATCCGAACGAAATACAAGTCCTTGGAGGAGAAATCGAGAAACCCAGGACGATATAATTCTCCAAATGCTACCCAAGAGTTCCGCCTGAATTATAACATGAACAAAAGAGAGTATACGTTGGTGGAACTTCTCACATAACTAATTTCGACACAGTTCTCAGATTCACTATGTCGAAAATGGTTCTACTTCTAAGTCGAAGGCAAGAAGAAGAAGAAAAATCTTTTCAAAGCAAAGAAGGTGAATAAACTTAAGAGTACAGGACAAAAAGCTGGAATGAAGAAGCCGAAGGGCAAGTGCTTCATCTGCAAGCAGTCTGGACATTGGAAAGAGGACTGTCCTCATAGGAACCAGAATAATAAAGGTATATCTCATACTCTAGTAGTTGAAACATGTTTAGCGGTGTTATCTACCAGCACCTGGTGTGTAGATACGGGAGTCACTGATGCAATTCCAGGAAACCCGGTGACTATTTGATGGAGAGATAACTGTCTACATGGGCAATGCTACTAAGATGGTGGCTGTTGCAGTGGGAGACGTCTACTTATCTTTTGATAGGAATAGAAATTTGATTTTAAGAAATTGTCTTTATGTACCCAATTTTAGAAAGAATTTAATTTCAGTTTCTAAACTGTATTTGGATGGATATTCAGTCTCTTTTAGTAACAATGTCGTTATAAATAGAAATAAGGTGATTATCTGTTCTGGTGCATTAGTTAGCAATTTATACACTTTAAATCCAATTTCTCTCACAAAGCAAAATATGGAAATTAATAACACATCTTTTAACTCTAATAAGAGAAAAGAACTTTCGGAAATGAACCAAACATATCTTTGGCATCTAAGGCTTGGACATATTAACTTAAGTAGGATTCAAAGGCTTGTAGCCGATGGACTCTTGGGTTCATTAGAGTTGGAAAACTTTCCAACATGCGAATCCTGCTTGGAAGGTAAAATGACCAAGAGACCTTTTAAGGCCAAGGGGTATAGAGCCAAAGATGCGTTAGAACATGTTCATTCTGATTTGTCCAGGCAAGAGGTGGTTATGAATACTTCGTCTCCTTTATAGACGATTATTCAAGATACGGATACATTTACCTGATGCGCCGTAAGTCTGAATGCTTTGACAAGTTCAAAGAATATAGGGCTGATGTGGAGAAACGTCTTGGTAAAAGTATCAAGACAGTACGGTCTAACTGTGGTGGCGAATACCTCTTTGGAGAGATTCAATCCCAATTGACTGCACCTGGTACACCCCAGCAGAATGGTGTGGCAGAACGAAGGAATAGGACTCTTATGGAAATGGTTAGATCGATGATGAGTTATTCAGAATTACCAAATTCATTTTGGGGATATGCTTTAGAAACAGTAGTGTACATTCTGAATATGGTACCTTCTAAAATAGTTCCTTCTACTCCCATGGAATTATGGAATGGACGTAAGCCTAGTCTGAATCATATCCGGATATGGGGTAGTCCAGCACATGTGCTGAAGGGAGATACTCACAAGTTGGAATCACGTACAGAAGTTTGTCTGTTTGTGGGATATCCAAAGGGAACGAAAGGTGGTTTGTTTTATAATCCTAAAAATCAGAAGATCATTGTTAGCACCAATGCTCGATTTTTAGAAAAAGATTATGTAATGAACCATAAGCCCATGAGTGAAATAGTTCTAGAAAATATTAGAGAGGACACGTCTACTTTAGTACCAACAGTACAAGATAAAGTACCACAAAAAACTGCAACACGTGTCACACATGATACACAGCCAGAGATAGTGTCTCGTCGTAGTGGGAGGGTTGTAAGGCAACCTGAGAGATTCATGTTTTTGGGTGAGTCTTGAACCAGATCCCCGAACATATGACGAAGCACTCCAAGATTTAGATGCAGTATCTTGGCAAAAGGCAATGAATTCTGAAATAGAATCTATGTAATCTAATAAGGTCTGGGAGCTTGTAGAACCACCTAATGATGTAAAAGCCATTGGATGCAAGTGGATCTACAAAAGGAAAAGAGGGATAGATGGGAAGGTAGAAACCTTCAAAGCAAGGCTTGTTGCGAAAGGGTATACTCAGAAAGAGGGAATCGATTATGAGGAGACTTTTTCACCGGTAGTCATGCTTAAGTCTATCCGAATTCTCTTATCCATTGCCGCTCATATGGACTATGAGATTTGGCAAATGGATGTCAAAACAGCTTTCCTTAACGGAAGTCTTGAAGAAAACATCCATATGAAGCAACCAGAAGGATTCATTGAAAAGGGCAAAAAGCATCTAGTGTGTAAGCTCAATCGGTCCATTTATGGACTAAAGCAAGCTTCAAGATCTTGGAACATCCGGTTTAATGAAGTAATCCAGTCATATGGATTTATTCAGTGTACGGATGAGTCTTGTGTATACAAGAAGTGTAACGGAAACGTGATGGTATTTCTTGTACTATACGTAGATGATATTTTGTTAATTGGCAACAATGTCAAGGTATTATCAGACGTAAGGGTATGGTTGTCCAAACAATTTGATATGAAGGACTTAGGAGAATGTGCACACATTCTTGGGATCAAAGTTATAAGGGATTGCAAGAAAAGAATGTTGTGCCTATCCCAAGCTTTATATATAAATACGATCCTTGCTCGTTTTAGCATGCAAAACTCCAAGAAAGGTTTCTTACCTTTTAGACATGGAGTAGCCTTATCTAAAGAGATGTCCCCGAAGACATCAAAGGAGATTGAGGACATGAAGGCAGTTCCTTGATAGTTGCTACTCGGAAAACCCAATGGCTCCACTATACAAAAATTTTGTACGTGATCTGAACCTTTCCTAGCTACCATGTGTTCTTTTAAGTTAAACTCGTATCTCCTGCGGAACTTAACACGTTTGATTCCAAGTTTAACTTATATGTTCTTTTAGGTTTAGATTTAGATCTCCTGCGGAACTTAACATGTTTGATTCCAAGTTTAACTTATATGTTCTTATAGGTTTAGATTTAGATATCCTGCGGAACTTAACACGTTTGATCCAAATCACCTAGGTTATAAATTCAATTAAATATTAGTTTCCAAAATTTGCTTCCAGTACTGCATGGCGAGGCACTTGACCTTCTTGGATATGGGAGCAACCACCACCGACTAGACAAAGTCTTTTAAGGAAAGTTAATATTTAATTTCCTTATATAACTCTAGGTTAACCAAAAGGAACAATCAAATCACAAGGAAAAAAGAAAAAGAACACAACATCGAAATTAAATTCAAAAAACAAGAATCGAATGCCTCTTGTATTTGGTATTTATACAAAGAAAAATTAACTAGTATGATGCGAAAATTAAATACTAGTTATACCTCTTCCTTGTATGCTAAAAACCTCGAGATCTTCTGCCGTATCCCTCGCCTCCTCTTGGACGTCGTGTGGGCGACGATCCTCCAAGACGAACACCACCCGGAGAGCTTCTCCTCCTTCTCTAGAATTCGGCCACCACCACCACAAAGGAGCAAAGGGAAGAGAGGGAGAGGGGTCGGCCACTTGATGATCTCCAACAACACAATATCAATTGTTATGTTTTTCAAGGCCTCCCTTCCCCTCTTTTATATTAGTTTCCCAATGTAAAATTATGGAAAGAGTTTTATAAAAATTAGACTCATTCCTATTTCCTTTTAATTTTTCTTTTTCTTTCCTTTTAATTAATCAATCCTAGATTGATTTATTAATTAAACAACTATTTGTTGATGTTTAATTATTTGACCGGCCCCTTGCTTGGGCCATTTATTAAAAGGGAAAGAAAGAAATTTTTTTTATAAAATTTTAAAAGAAGAAAACTTCTAATAAAATTTTACAAACTCCTTTTTTTTCTAATGTGGATATTAAAGGGAAAGTTTTAAAATTTAAAACCAAGTTTTAAAATTTAAAACATCTCTAATAATATTTCTTTTTAAAAGAAAGTTTTATAAATTTTACAACTCTCCTTTAAAACCTTGTGGCCTATTTTAAATTAGGAAAATTTTATAAATTTTTAAAATCTCTCTTTTTACAAATTGTAAATATCTGAGGAAAGTTAAAAATTCAAACCCCCTTGCCCAAGGCAAGGGCCGGCCACTTCTAGAGAATATGTGGCCGGCCATTGCTTGGTCACCAAGCAATGAACCGGCCCCTTCTTGGACACCAAGATAGGCTTTTCTTGGGATGGACTTGAGGCTTTATTGAGGCTACAACAGGGACCTAGAGGAGAAATTGGTTTTGGCCTTCCGATGAGCTTGAGTATCCCGTGCTCGCCCCGAACACACAACTCAAGTTCATCGATAATAACTCATTCCACTACCGCACCAATTCCAAATTACATTATGAGCTCCTTCTTATCATGAGTGTGTTAGTCTCCCTGTGTTTAAGATTACGAATGTCCACTAATTAAGTGAGTTACTGACAACTCATTTAATTAATATCTTAGTCCAAGAGTAGTACCACTCAACCTTATCATCATGTCGGACTAAGTCCACCTGCAGGGTTTAACATGACAATCCTTATGAGCTCCTCTTGGGGACATTCTCAACCTAAATTACTAGGACACAGTTTCCTTCTATAATCAACAACACACACTATAAGTGCTATCATTTCCCAACTTGTCGGGCTTATTGATTTATCAAACTAAATCTCACCCATTGATAAATTAAAGAAATAAATATCAAATATTCGTGCTTGTTATTATATTAGGATTAAGAGCACACACTTCCATAATAACTGTGGTCTTTTGTTTCTTTATAAAGTCAGTATAAAAGAAACGACCTCTAACGGTCCTACTCAATACACTCTAAGTGTACTAGTGTAATTATATAGTTAAAATAAACTAATACCTAATTACACTACGATCTTCCAATGGTTTTTTTTTATAATTTATAAGGTACTGATAACATGATCCTCTGTGTGTGACACCACACACCATGTTATCTACAATATAAATTAATTGAACAACTACATTTATCATAAATGTAGACATTTGACCAATGTGATTCTTATTTCTAGATAAATGTTTATACCAAAAGCTAGGCTTTTAGTATACATCCTAACATTCCTTATGTTTCGGCTGTAGGAAGCTTATGTATGCAATGCTGTGTACGAGACCTGATATCTGTTTTACCGTGGGCATGGTTAGCAGATATCAGAGTAACCTTGGACAAGGACATTGGACTGCAGTAAAGCATATATTAAAGTACCTGAGAAGGACTAGAGATTATATGCTAGTTTACCAAGCAGACGATTTGCTCCCTGTGGGTTACACGGATTCGGATTTTCAATCAGATAGGGACAATAATAAGTCTACGTCAGGCTATGTGTTTACTCTAGGAGGTGGAGTCATTACATGGAGGAGTGTTAAGCAGAAAGGCGTCTCAGACTCAACCATGGAAGCTGAGTATGTTGCAGCCTCTGCGGCAGCAAAAGAAGCCGTATGGCTCAGGAACTTTCTAATGGACTTAGATGTGATTCCTGGTTTGCCCAAGATCATCACAATTTATTGTGATAATAGCGGTATAGTTGCAAACTCGAAGGAACCACAAGCTCATAAGGCAAGTAAACATATAGAGCGCAAGTACCACCTGATACGAGACATCGTCAAGCGAGGAGAAGTTGTCGTCGCCAAGATTGCATCAGAAGATAACCTAGCAGATCCTTTCACAAAGGCCCTTCCGGCGAAATCTTTTGATCGGCATATGGAGGGGATGGGAATCAGATATAAGGCAACAGATATGGCAGCTTAGTCTTTTAGTATAAGTGGGAGATTGTTAGAGTGTATACTAAAAGCCTAGGTTTTGTAAACATTTATTTGTTGAAATAAAAGAATCACATTGGTCAATATTTGCATTTATTTGTTAAATGTAATTGTTCAATTAATTTATATAGTAGATAACATGGAGTGTGGTGTCACACTCAGAAGATCATGTTGTCGGTTCTTTATAAATTATAAACAGTTGCTCGCGACTAAGATGGAAAGGAACAAACCATCAGAATAGTCGTAGTGTAATTAAGTATTAGTTTATCTTGACTAATAAATTACACTGATACACTTTAAGTGTATTGAGTAGGATCATTTAGGTATGTTCTTTTTGTACTGACTTAGTAAAAGAACTAGACCTTAGTTATTATGGAAGTGTGTGCTCTTAATCCTAATATAATAACAAGCACATATATTTAATATTTATTTCTTTGACTTATCAAAGGGTGAGGTTTAGCTCGATAAATCAATATGCCCGATAAGTTGGGAAATGATATTACTTATAGTGTGTATTGTTGATTATAGAAGGAATCTGTCTCCTAGTTATCTAGGTTGAGAATGTCCCCAAGAGGAGCTCATAAGGATTGTCATGTTAAACCCTGCAGGTGGACCTAGTCCGACATGACAATAAAGTTGAGTGGTACTACTCTTGGAGCTAGATATTAATTAAGTGAGTTGTTAGTAACTTACTTAATTAGTGGACATTCATAATCTTAAACACAGGGAGGCTAACACACTCATGATAAGAAGGAGCCCATAATGTAATTTGGGATTGGTGCGGTAGTGCGGTAATAACTCTCTAGTGGAATGAGTTATTATCGATGAACTTGAGTTGTGTGTTCAAGGCGAGCACGGGATACTCAAGCTCATCGGAAGGCCAAAGCCAATTTCTCCTCTAGGTCCCTGTCATAGTCTCATTATAGCCTCAAGTCCATCTAAATGTAAGGCTCTTCTTTGTGTCCAAGAAGGGGGCCGGACCATTGCTTGGTGACCAAGCAATGGCCGGCCACATCCTCTTATAGGGGCCAGCCCTATAGCTTGGTGACCAAGCTTGTAGGGATCGACCAAGATTAATTCAAATAGGAGGGGTGTTTTGAATTTTTAAAATCTTCTCTTTGTAGAAAACTATAAGTTTTAAAAGAGAGATTTTAATTTTTAAAACTTTCCTTATTTGAATTAGGTCACATGTTTTAATAGAAAGTTTTAAAAGTTTTAAAACTTTCCTTTTTTAACCATCCTCATGGTTTAAGAAAAAAAAGGGAGATAAGTTTTAAAATTAAATTTTCTATCATCATGTTAAAAAAGAAAATTTTTAAGAGAGTTTTTAAATTTAAAACATGGTTTTAATTTTAGAAACTTTCCTTTTTTAACTACTTCTTTAGGAAAGAGAGCTTGTAAAATTTTATAAGAGTTTTTTCTCTTGTAAAATTTTATAAAAAAATTATTATTCCTTTCCTAAATATGGTGGCCGGCCACCTTGCTTGGTGCCCAAGCAAGGGGCCGGCCAAGCTTAATCCTAAACGAAATAGGATTGATCTCAACCATTGATTGATGATTGATTCAATCAAGAGGAAAGAAAATGAAAAATAAAAAGGAAAAAGGAAAAACTCTTGGATGATTTTATTTTTGTAAAAGGTTTTTCCTTATTTGCCTTGGGCAAGTAATATAAAAGAAGGGGTGAGGGGGCTTCATGAGACACAACTCTTATTCTTTTGCTTGGGTGATCTCTTGGCGGCCGACCCTCTCCTTTCTCATTTCTCCTTTGCTCTCTTCTCCTTGGTGGTGGTAGTGGCCGAATTCTAGAGGAAGAAGAAGGACTCTTTTGGGTGGTGTTCATCTTGGAGGATCGTCGCCCACACGACGTCCAAGGCGAGGCGAGGAATACGGCAGAAGATCTCGAGGTCATTAGCTTACAAAGAGAATGTATAATTAGTAGTTTTCTTCCGCATCATACTAGTTATTTTCTTTATAAGAATTCTAAATACAATAGGCAATTAGATCTAGTTTATCGAATTTATTTTTCGATTTTGTGTTTTCTTCTTTTTCGAATTTGTGATTCGATTGTTCTTTTCAGTTAACCTAGAGTTATTTAAGGAAATAAATATTAGCTTTCCTTAAAAGGCTTTGCCTAGGCGGTGGTAGTTGCTCCCATATCCAAGAAGGTCATGTGCCTCGCCTTGCAGTCCTGGAAGTCAATTTTGAAAATTAATATTTATGGAATTAATAATCTAGGTAGATTTGAATCAATAGTGTTAAGTTCCGTTTGCGATTCAAATCTAAACCATTAAGAACAGATAAGTTAAATTTGGAATCAATGATGTTAAGTTCCGTCTACGATTCCTAATTTAACTTCTAAAGAACACAATAGGTTATTTAAGGAAAGGTTTGACACTTGTACAAAAATTTTTATATAGTGGAACCGTTACATTTTCCTTGGATTAACCAACACTTATAACCTAGCCGAACAGCATAAGAGTCTGGGACTTAGGCATGAGAGCAGACTCACTTATAATATGGTCGATCGGCACAAGAGTCTGGGACTTAAGTGTGACAGCAAGTTCACTTATAACTCGCCCGATTGGCACGAGAGTCTGGGACTTAGGTGTGATAGCAAGCTTATTTATAACTTAGTCGATCGACATGAGAGTCTAGGACTTAGGTGTGAGAGCAAACTCACTTATAACCTAACCGATTGGCACAAGAGTTTGGGGCTTAGGTGTGAGAGCAACCTCACTTATACCCATCCGATCGACATGAGAATCAGGGACTCAAGTGTGAGAGAAAGATTAATTACCTGATTGATCGGCACGAGAGTCTGGGATTTAGGAGTAAAAGCAAGTTCACTTATAACTTGGTCGATAAGTACAAGAGTCTGAGACTTAGGCATGAGAGCAAGCTCACTTAAACTTGACCGATCGACACAAGAATTTGGGACTTAGACCTGAAAGCAAGCTCACTTATAAGTTGATCGATCGACATGAGAGTCTGGGACTTGGGCGTGAGAGCAAACTCACTTATAACTCGATCAATCGACATGAGAGTCTAGGACTTAGTCATTTCCACTTGCATTTGCCTATATTCATTGAATGAAAATATTTACAACTTACATAAATTTAGTACAAACATACTTTCAAGTATGATAGAGTTGTAGATGATTTGCACTCTAAGGTCGGTCCAAGTTTTTGTCGTTTACGTCTTGGAGCTAATATGGACATCGTAGGGCCTTTTCCAATGGCATTCGGTCAGATGAAACTCCTCCTCGTAGTAGTGGATTACTTCTCTAAGTGAGTAGAGGTCAAGCCACTGGCTAAAATAAAAGAGCAGATGGTCATCAAGTTTCTATGGAAAAACATAGTGTGTTGGTTTATTATTCCTAATAAGATTATTTCTGATAATAGAAGACAGTTCCAAGGGCGGAGGATTAGAGAATGATGGGTGAGTTACAGTATTTTACAAGCTTTCACTTCCATAGCTTATCTTCAAAACAACGGTCAGGCAGAAGTCACTAACAAAGAACTATTATAGGACTCAGAACTCGGGTTTATCATCTTGGAGGAAGTTGGGTCGATGAACTCCCGAGTGTATTATGAGTTTATCGCACAACGCCTCGGAAGACCATGGGCATAACCCCTTTTCACTTAGTGTACGAAGGAGAGACAATGATATCGGTGGAAATTGATGTTGAATTTGACTGCAGATAATTTTATGATGAAGGCAATTCCGATCAGCGCCTTATGAAGTTGAATCTTATAGAGGAAATCAAAGACAAGACAGTCGCTTGGCCAATGACCTACTGACAGAGAATAAAGCACAGTTATAATCGAATGGTTATTTCAAGATCTTTTCAGGTCAATGACTTAGTGTAGAAAGAGGGGGTGAATCATGTGTATTTTAAAAATGAGTATTTTCTGTTTTATAAAAATCAAGTGCACATCAGAATTAAACTAAATAACAAAACATAATTGGAAAAGCGAAAGCAACAAGGTTAGTTTATTTGGTTTGGAGCCTTCAGCGACTCCTACTCTAATACTCAGTTCCCTTGGATACATCAATGGGTAATCCACTAATATGTTTTATCGGTAAACTCTCGGTAGAATAATCGAGTATAAATAGAGAAATAGGAAAGTGTAACAACCCTATACTTTCGTTAGCAATAAAATAAATGCCTTTCAAAATAAACGTTTCCAATATAATGATGTTGAAGTGTGGAAGCTCAGGTGTTAGTGTTGGTCTGCTGGCAACGTTCAGATGTAGATGAGTAGTAGAACAGCAGTGGCACAAGAACGCAGCAGCAAAACAGTTGAGGGTTCGTGTAGAAGATTTATAATTTGAGAACTCCTGTAAATATATGTTAGTCCAAAACAACAAATAACCTATAAAATAGAGTTAACACAATAAGATAAAATTATTAATTAGATTATCTTTTTCTAAGATTAGGATCTAGTTATGGTCTCAACTTAGACTTCAAAAATGAATCTAAGCTAGACCAGCACCTACAGTCCCACTAGGACTTGTCCTCACTGGATTACTTTTCTCCAGTACTTATCTTACTTATCATTACAAACTTACTTGACATTGGACCCACTAGGACTTTATGCCAGATGTCTCATCTGGACTTCAGCCAATTGTTAGGTCCCACGAATCCAATTGAACTTCCTGTCAGATATCAACCTATTTGGTTTTCCCGTGCTATTTATCAGGTCCTTCAAACCTAATTGGACTTTAGTCTGGAGTTAGGTCCCATCAAGTCTTTCAGTACTGTATACTTGATAAATAGGATAAATCATAAGTCTAACTTTAACTTTTGTCATACATCAAAAGCTGAGTTTGATTTTTAGTACAAACTGTACCTACAACTTCTTCCTCTCCGACTTCAACCTTTTATCCTCAACTTCAAGGGATTCCACCTCCTTAGCTAGGTCATGCTTTGCTTGGAGTTTCTCTACTGTCCTTTCAGCTAAGACCCCGCTTAGTTAGTTGATCTCCACCTGGGATATGGTCAAGTCGACTCTTAGCTTCTTCGAAGAATCTCCAACTTTTCCATGGATGCCTGCCTATGAACTACAGCCAAGACATGGTCGGAGGGTGCTTGGGCTAGTTGAGCCTCCAGTTCGGTTATCCAAGCTCACATTTTCTTGACGACCTTATAGGGCTTCGTTGAATCGTTGGTCAAATATCATCAATTTGGACATATGCTTGACTCCATTCAGCACAAGTTCCTCTACCAGTGTCCTAAAGGTTATACCCTTTGCTGCCTCCTTAGAGTTCACCCACCTAGCTGTTGGGACCGAAAAGTAGCTAGGAGGGGGGGGGGGGGGTGAATAGCTCGTCGCGTCTTCAAGGATATGCAGCGGAAATACAAGAAACAAAAACATACAACGCTAACACTTAGGATTTTACTTGGTATCCACCTCACAATAGGTGACTAGTCCAAGGATCCACGCACACACACACACCTCCACTAATAAACACTCCTTTTTGGTAACTATCGAAGGCGGAGAAGCCCTACAAGTTAACACTACAAGAAGAAAGGGAAAGGATACACAAATACAAGCAAAAGCTTACAATGAGTATAGAAACCCTAACCCTAGCTTTCTTCTTTAGCTGTAGATCCGCCTCTTGACTTGGAAAACCTCCAAGAACCTTCAAGAACTGGCGATCTGATCTTTGTGGAGAAGCTGTGGAAGCGCTGAAGTGATCTGAGATGAATCGGTGAAGTTCTACTGAAGAAGACGCACGCCAACGGCCTTTATTTGCGCCAACGGTCGGATCCCGATCGATTGGATTGCTCCCAATCGATCGGGGAGGCTTTCGATTGATCCACGCATCGATCCAAAGTGCCTCTGTGCTTTCTGGAATAGCCTGGATCGATCGTCTAATCGATCCAGGGCTTATCGCGCAGACAGACCTCCCAACTCGACTCGATCGATGGGACCTCTGGATCGATCCACGGATCGATCCAAAAGGGTTCTGTTCGTGAGGACTCACCCGATCGATCAACTGATCGATTGGACATGATCCAATCGATCGGTTGATCGATCCAGATCTGCTGGATCGATCGGCTGATCGATCCAGATCTGCTGGATCAATCTGCTGATCAATCCAGATCTGCTGGATCAATCCGCTGATCAATCCACATCTTGGTTTTTGCCCAAAAGTAAGTCCAAAGCCCCCTAAACCAATATTCAGTCACCCGTGACTTGTTGGTACATAAAACCTAGCATTCGATCACCCTTAACCAGCTAGGACTCTCTCACCAAGTGTCTGGTCAATCCCTTTGACCCACTTGGACTTTTCTCTATCGTGCCAAGTATCTGGTCACTCCCTTGACCTACTTGGACTTTTCCTCATCGTGCCAAGTATCTGGTCAATGCCTTTGACCTACTTGGACTTTCACCAGATGTCTGGTCAACCTTGACCCATCTGGATTTCCCCGTGCCTGGCTTCACTCACCATGACTTCCCTTCTGCCTAGCTTCACTCACTAGGACTTCTCTTCTGCCTAGCTTTACTCACTAGGTCTTTCACCTGGCTTCACTCACCAGGATTTTCTATCTGCCTAGCTTCACTCACTAGGTCTTTCACCTGGCTTCACTCACCAGGATTTTCTATCTGCCTAGCTTCACTCACTAGGTCTTTCACCTGGCGTCACTCACCAGGATTTTCCTTCTGCCTAACATCCCAGTTAGGACTTCTCAGTCAAGTATCTGGTCAACCTTGACCTACTTGACTCTTCTTCAATCAACCTGATCAGAGGGAAATTGCACCGAACAATCTCCCCAAATGAACAACTGCACCTGCACTTGTCCATATCATCGAAGTCTTGTATTGTCAAACATTGAAACCCAAACCAAGACTCAAGCTTGGTCAACCAGGTTAACCTTGACCTGAGGGATATTGCACCAACACTAGCCACCATTGAATCATAAAGGGTAAGATTCAACTTCTTCTCCTCAAGAGCCAATTCCTGGGGTGCTTTAATGGCAACCGAGATGGTGTATTCACCCAACTCAAGACGAGGGGACTTAGTAGGGGCGTCCTCTTGCCCAGTTGGGTAACCAAGTCCCATATGGGAAAGAGATGTGTGGACCCTAAAGCAAGCACCCCCCCCCCCCCCGGTCGGGTTCTTGATCCTCAGGGGCGTGGTTGGGAGGAATTAGCTAGGGCCCGTTGGTTCCCTGACTCGGACTGTAAAGTCTAAATCTGAGCTTATGCTGATGACGACGAGCCTGAGGAGCCAGCAAGAGTTTTCAATGAGCTCCGCCTCTTCCTTGTTAGCCTCAGTGGTATTCTTGCACTCCACAGGTGAAGTTGGCTTCGCTGCCTCTAGGCGACTAGGTAAAGGCCTCTTCAACTCCCTAATGAAGTCAGTTCTTGAGTTGCTACCGGGAGAGTAACTTCTGTGGGAGCCACAGGTGGAGCTGGTGATCCCCCCCCCCCCCCCCCCTCCCGGGCATCTCCTCGTTCATTGTGAGATCACCAATCTCTGCATCTTGCACCTACAATTTAGCTTCGGTCATCTTTACCACCTTGTTCATCGAGGCCTTCAACATGGTATCTATTGTACAAATTGACAAACATTCAGTTAGATATCAAAATTGGTGCAACATAAAAAAATATTACCGGATGAAGTTCTTAGAGGAGTCGAGATGGGATTTAGCTCGAATTTATAAAACAAACCCTCCTCAAAAACAAGGTTGTTGTCGAACTTCAGATCTTGGAGTTTTTGGGAAGTAGTCAAGTAGTCCTGCTCTATACAATAGTCCTTCAAGGTAGGCACCGGGGGTAACTCAAGTTGCCATTGATTTGGCCACAACACGGGGTTCAGAGGATTCCACCCCCTTGTGCAAAGATGGGAAGCCTTTCAGAAGACTAAGTCGGACTCTAGACGAGAAGAAAAATACCCTCTTTTCCATCTTTTTGGGGCAAAAGAAAAAATGGTAGATGCAAGAAGAAGGGAGAATGCAATACAATCGAAATATGATGACTATGCTAGTTAGAATACGGAACGAATTTGGACCCTGTTGAAACAACGGAATTCAGAAAATATTGAGACACTTCGACAAAGAAGGTCGGAATGGGAAAGTGTAGCCCACTCAACAAATTACTTTTGAAAAAGGTTACAAAATCAAGTGCAGATGATTTGGACAGTCGTTATCATTTAGAAGCATTATCCAATGATTAACCGAGATTAGATATGTATGTTGTCCTCAACCGATCCAACCCATCGTTGGTGAAACTTGACTCATGGACTTATACTAGGAAGCATAAAAAGACTTCGCAACCATTACTAGGAGAATACAAGATGACAGAGGCTATGACTAGAGGACAGATGATCAATTGTTGATCAGAATGGAGGACGACAGTGAAGAACCAAGCAACTTACTAAGAGATAAGATGTGAATTGCTTAAAGATGAAGAAGACGAAGAATGACGAACACAGAAGCAAGGATTACACGATAGAATGCAATAGTGTCTCTTTGTAATCTTATATATCTTCACTTATGAGACTATGATCATAGGATTCCTACCATTGTAAAGGTGAGATAGATTTTCAACCATTTGATCAAGTACATGGATCAAATAAAATCCGAGTAATCATTGCACTTCAGATGATACTTAGTCTTCCCTGCTGCAGGTCATATCATATTAATGTGATCCAATCTCGAAGATACATTGGTGTAATCTGGACTCCCGAGATTAAGGTAAATGATGCATGCTCCTCATTTAATAGGCATGACTCCATTTAAGGTGTAATATTGGAGGCACAACTACAATTAATGTGTAATCTCATCGGAATCACGCATGAGACTTGTAACGTGGATGATGCAATCAGAGCAGTAAGAGTCGTCTCGTTCAGCCATACAATAGTCCAATTAGTCGGACTCCTACCTCATTCAACAAGACTTGAAGGAGAGATTGGTGATGCAGAAGGTAATTAGAGGTGGCCACGTGGCACTGGAGGTCAATAGTCTTACTAAAGTGGTGGTTAAAATCAGTGGAGAGTTTTTTCTTAATTCTGTAGCATTTTGACTCCAAGGACTGCAACTCCATGCAGCCTAGACTCCTTGTAAGGTTTCCCAATTGGAAAGTTTCCTTAACTCTGAAGGATCACTAACATAGAAGGGACCCCGACTCCGAAGAGTTCCCCAACCCCGAAGGGACCCCCCCTACTCCGAAGAGATCCCTGACTCTAAAAGGTTCCTGACTCCAAAAGGACCCCTAACTCTGAAGGAACCCCTGACTCCGAAGAGACCCTCAACTCCGAATGAGTCCTAAACTCCATGCAAGATTCCTCGATTTTGAAGGGAAACCACTTGAAGGTGAATGTTAGCCATCACTCACGAAAGATATGGGTAACGCTATCGTTCAATCCGGAAATTATGGGTAACACTTTAATTTATTGTAGGAGATATGTGTAACGTTAGCGGGAATCTCAAAACATATGGAGAATATGGGAACACAGTCACTACTCTATTAAAGGTAACCCACTCGTGCAGACAAAAGTATGCACACACACGCATTCAAATCCTAACTATTATTCTTCGTTCTTCTTCCTCCACCCCCACCAAAAACTACTTAAGCATCAGAGTGATTACGTTGGGGAATCCTCGGTCGTCATTCTAACTTTCTCTCCATATTTTCTCTTCGCCAGGCCCTGGTGGACCTCTCCACAAGTCTTCATCGTTGCTTGACACTCAACGCCCCAGTCAACATAGACGCCTACACACTATGGCTCATCTATCAACATTCTCGGACGAGATCAAACATGAAAAGTGCTTGAATTGCATGCAAGGATGAGAAAATTTCAATTACACTTAATAAACTAAATTGACCAAATTTAAAATTTTGATTTGATTATTTCAAAATATATATATTTTTTAAATAATTTATTCAGTTAAATCGGTTTGGGTATAGTTTTAACTTTCTTATTTAGTTAAACAAAATAAATCTAAATAAAAAATGAATGAATAAAAAAATTTAGTTATGATGAATTCAATTAAGTATTATTTTGATTTAGGATGGATTTTAAGTTCTAATTAGAAAATTTTAATTAATTAGGTTTTTGACTGAATTAATTGATATTATATCGATTTTATTTATTCAATTTAATCAATTCAATTAAATAAAAAAAATCAATTTATTTATTTATAATTAATTCAGTTAAATTTAATTCAATTCCATTTTAACCTAATACTCCACTTTAATTGCAAGTCCCATTTTTTTTCTTTCAACTTTGCAAAACTTTTGGTCAATAAATAAAACATAATAATAACTGTATTTATCACGCTGATTATCTCACAACTCGAATGGTATTATAATGGTATTACAGAACAATATATATATTTCAATTTATTGTTATAAATAAAGAAGTCTCTCAAAATTGATTTTGAAAGGATATTTCTTCCCATATTCTTAAATCTTAAATCCCAAGGTGGGATCTATAAATATTTAATTTATAAAATATTTAATTATAAAATTTAAGATATTTAATCAGTTAGAAATTTATTGATGATGTTAACGTAAAGATATGAATATTTAGGAGAAATATTACTCTAATTGCAAATACTCCTAGAAAAGTTGTATTTGTGGTAAGACAGAAATTCTTAAGGGCGTTCTAAGCTCTAATCTAGTTCAATTTTTTTATATATTATTACCAATGCTAAAATGTTTTTTTTTAAAAAAAAAATATCATTATTAAGTTTATTACATATTGATTATTTTTATAAAAAATATTTTACTTAGTTTATCCCTTCAGTATAACCCACCTCGAATTTCCTGGATCCTTTTGTGGCCTCTTAAATCAGTCATGCTCCAAGCTCTTTTATTATATGATGATAAGTTCTTGCCGTTATTCACCCGGAATAGCAGGCATTTAAATTGTAAGATTAATTAATGCACTATAAATTTTATTTAATTATGAAATAAATAATTAAAAAATTCTTTTACATATTGAAATATTTCATAACATAATATCAATCCACAAATCAAACAAATCAATCATAATCACAATGGCACAGGAATTGTTTTTTAATGGGCTTAGCTCAATTCGGCCCATACATTAGTGGTATGATGTCTTTTAGATATAACCCAATAATAAATTCATGAGTGGTTAGGTCCAAAATAAATAATATTATATCATTTTGGAGATATATGAATTCTTAATTTTAATCCTAATAAGTGATATCAGAACTATGGTTGGAGCTAGGCCCCTTATACCAAGTGGAGGGAAATATTTAAAACATAATATATTATATAAAAATTACATAACAAAATATTTGACAAGAATTCTCTACGAGTACACATATTTTAAAAATGACATAATATTAATTCAGTATCAATTGTATCAAAAACTTCATTTTCAATAAAAGTAACCAAACAATCATTCATCAACCGATTTCCTATTCGATTTCGAAGCCAATTTTTCACAATCTTCTTCATAGTAGAAAATGCCCTTTCCACAGTTGTTGTAGCCATCGATAACACAAGTGCAAGTTTAATAAGCTGATACACCAATGGATTTACAATATCTCTTCTTGTTTCAACTAATTCTCTCGCAAAACTTCCTATTCCTGTCAAATTTACAAACTCTTTACTGGAGTGCATATCCATGAAATAATTATCAAGCTGATTACTTAATTCTAGAATCTCAACTGATGAAAAATCTACTAGATAAAACTTAGCAAATTGAAACAACTTTTCCTTGTCAGAAGTAGAAAAAAGATTTTCTAGACAAAGACATTCCATACAAAGAGGCAATTTAGTATTTACTTCTATAAATCGATCATTAAGCTCTTGAAGTTGCATATCCAAGACTTCATAAAATAAACTAACCTTGTAGCAGTGTAAATTGGTAACAATTGGAGTTTTACATCTTGATTTGCTGTTGAGAACACAAACTTCATTCATGTCTGGAATTACAATATCATGGCAATTATAAAATATCATTACTTCATTCAATAAATCATCTCAACCATTATCTCTCATCAATTGTAACCTCTCTTTTGAGATTTTAACTTGTACCATGACATTGACAATATCTTGATTCTTTCTCTGTAAATTCTAGGAACCCTCATTTTTAACATCCAAAATGTTCTTTAGTAAATGCAAAGTGAAAGAAAAATCAAATGTTTCTAAAGAATCCAAAGACCAACAGCTTCAACCTTTTGTTCTGAATGAGAACCATCTTCCACTACATATTCTAAAACATAAAGAACAATGGAAAAATGTACAATTAAACTCATTAATATATCATAATGTGAACCCCAATGAGTATCATCATCTTTTTTGAGCCCAAGTTCTTGATTTAAGCCACAACCATTGAAAATTTCTCCATTTTCAAGTGCTTTTTTAACTTTAGCCATTCGTTTCTCTCGAAACATATCTTGTCTTTTACATGAACCTCCAACTACTTTAACTACAATAGCAACCACATTAAAGAGAGAAGCAACTTGGAGATGATTTTTTGCTACTGCAACAATAGTAAGCTGGAGTTGATGTGCAAAACCATGAACATAATATGCAAAAGGATTATATTTCAAAATCAAACTTTTGAGCCCGTTAAACTCTCCTCGCATATTACTTGCACCATCATATCCTTTTCCTCTAATTCTAGCTATACTGAATCCATAATATAAAAGTAGTGATTCTATAGTGTTTTTAAGTGACAAGGAAAAAGTATCACCAACATAAACAATCCCAAGAAAGCATTCAACAACAATGCCTCTCAAATTTACATAATGTAAAACAATAGTCATTTGTTCTTTATCTAATATATCGTGTGATTCATCAACTAATATGGCAAATACTTCATCTCCAAGTTCATTCAATATGGCATATGTAGTCTCAAGACTAACAATATTTATAATATCTTTTTGAATTTCAAAAGAAGTTAATTGATTATTTTCAGGAGCATTTTATAAAACTACCATCTTTATCTCTTCATTATGATCTACAACTAATTTCAAAAGTTCAAGAAAATTACCTTGATTAAATGAACTTTTAGATTCATTATGCCCCCGAAAAGCTAACCCTTAGCATAATAAAAATAGTATGCAATCAACTGAAGTAGATAACCTTACTCTATAAAGATTGTGAGCTTGCTCTATTTGCCTGATAAGAGCAACTTCAATGTGTTGACTTTCTTTCATCAAATCTACACATTTCTGCCAAACTTGATTATGTGCACTATTTGAACTTCCAACATGTTTAACAAAAATCTTCTTTTTCTTTTCCAATTAGTACACTCAACTAAAGTAAATGAATCTCCACCTACTTGTTTTCCAAAATCAGGTCGGAATAAGTAACAACACAAACATAATGCAACATCTTTACTTATGCTATATTCTAACCAATTTCCAAATTCATTAAACCGAGATGAATAAAATCTTCTTGATACTTCACCGATCTTTTTTTGTGGAAAATTATGATTGCGAAGCTGACAAGGACCTCTCTACAAGTAAACTCTTCTCATTTTTTTTTCTCTATCATTAGGATCATAATTTGAAATTTTTACCCGTAACCCAAGATCTGATTAAAGATCATCCAAATTGATTTCAACTCAATATTTTTTGAAGGAGCATGTTATAACTCTAGATTACTTTTTTCTCTTTGATTTATTTCTTCCTTTACCATCGACTTTCTTATAAGAAATGTATCCATTCCTTTTAAGAAGAAAAAGAAAATGCTATATGAATAATTATTTTTAAAGTTTAATATAATTTACTTAACTAGTAATGTAAGGCCAATAATATTTAATCAACCAAAATTACTAAATAAATTAAGCTTCCAATTCCAAATTCCAATAATATTACATTATTATAAATTATATATATCCTATGCACAAATTGTTCCATCAAGCAAGCACATGTACTAAAGACACAATGAAAGGACTAATTTCAACAAGTTTCCATTTTACATAGTCTAATATAGCTAAGCAAACAACTAAGGCGTTCCTCAGTTCCCTTCAACTGTTCAACAGGTTGGTATCCCTCAAAAATTTCAAATGCCCATACAAAAATGAAAATAAATAGGAAAATGGGGGAAATCTCAAAATCCAAGATTAGAGTGAAAACGCAAGAATAATCAAATTTGCCACACAAAAGTCAGAAATTAGACTTAAAATATCATATAAAAAAATGTCATGCCTAGTAAAGAGAGCAATAAAATCTTGAAGGCCCGAAACTTAAACATAGGGAGCAACAACCATCCATAAAAGCTTTCAATTTAAATCCTCAGAGTGTACATCGTCTATGATATTTTTGGTATAATAATCAAAATTGATTCTCAGGAATTAACGACCTGGAATTTATCTCACCATACATTTGACGCATGTGTACCTACATATACCTCCCTCCATATCCATGAGACCGACACTAGAAGGTCCGTTAATATAGTGGATCTACGTTTTAAATTTTCATTTCTTTTTGAGTGTAAGCTTTCATTACTTTCACAAAAACCATCAACTTCTTTTCCCAACTTGCAAGCAGTACAATAGATTAAATTGAAAAGGAAATAAAGGGTGAAAAAAAGTTAACAAAATTAATGAAGCTCTTCTATAGAATCGCTGGTCCGCTAGGAGAGGGAAGAATAGATTACTCCCTACGGGTCCAGTAATTTGCCGAGAGAGGGAAGGATCAAGAAGGATTGGCTTTGGAAGAGATGGGAGAAAAAATTGAAATTGGGGAAGATGGGCAGCGGCAACGTAGAGCGGTAGAGGGATATAAATTATAAGTGAAATTGGCCAATTGGGGAAGATGAGGAGTGGGGCCGAGGGTTGCATAGAAATATAAAGGAAGAAGAATTGACTTATAGAAAATAATTTTGATTTTTTAGTATTATCCTTACTTTTATTTTTTAGTGGGGCAAAACTAATATTTTTGTAATTTTATATATCTTTAGGGACACTTATAAAATATTGAGATGGGACAACTATCCCACCAAAATTATATATGGTTTCGCCCCTGCTTTAGATCGAGCCATGTGGGTGGAATGATATCCTTGAATGAAGGAGGTGGGAGCTCCTAATGGAGTGAACTCTAAGCAAAAAAGTCTAACCAGATCAAGGGTGACCGGATTGTTGACGAAAATCCTAGAGGAGTGAACCATAAGTGGTGAAAGGAAAATCTTAAAGGAGAGGGGTGACCTTGATTGATCAAATGCTTAAGGAGAGGTCTGGAGTAAATTAATAATGATTGAATGGTAAAAGGAAGATTTGGAGTAGATTAAAAGTGACCGGATGCTTGAAGGAAGACTTAAATTATGAACATAATGATGGTCCTTTATTTGAGTAGAGGATTGTTGAAAATACAATCAAAATCTCATATTGAAAATATATAAGAAAGATCATATGTTTTGATGAAAAATATTTTCATTGATATAAGACCTTTTAAATAAAGCCTAAAAATAAATATATGAGAAATTAGATTTAAAATGAACAATATCATATAATTATTATGATATGTGAGTTTTTTTTTATCCTAACATTAATTTCTACACTGGTAGGAGCTAATAATTAACTTATACATATGGTAAAATTTTATATTAGTTTTTAAATAGTTGATCGTGACCAAATGATATTCCTTTAAAATATAATAAGTATCATATAATCTAATATTTATTTTATTTATTAAAATATTATTTTAATCATATTATCATTCTAAAAATAAAATTAAAATATATAATAGAAACTAGTTAATTGTAAAAATTATTAATCTGTATATGATTGAATGCTCAGACAATATAATAATTTAGACCGTTCATATTAAATGGAGCATTTATTTAACTTTAATTGAAAATAGGATACGACTTTACAAAGCACCCTTCTAATTTTTACCCCTGTTTATTGCCTGTCATTTGCTGAACAAATGGTTTTTTTTTTTTCACTTGTCAATTCTCAATAGGTTGGAACCATTAAAGGCAATGCCTTAATTTCCCTTTACGCCTGCATTAAGATGCATGAAGTTTATAAAAAGAATGTCACGATGTTAAATAATTCATGTCCCTTGTCTGTACGACCATAAATTAATAACAACGTCATTATCCTTGGATGTGTCTAATGATTAGCACATAAAATATTATCATAATAAGATATGAGATTTAAATTTTAATAAAAGTGAAGTAAATAATTTTTTTTATGTGTTAGTCATTATTCTAAAGGTTAGTAGTCATCCGTGATTTATCTCCTCTGTATTAGTCTTGGGACGGATTGACAGGAGCGCTGGGGGCGAGCGTATTCACCTTTTGCCACAATAAATTAATAACAAGTCACTTCAGGACGGTCTAATGGCTAGTACATGAAGTATTGTCACTATGAGATATAAAGTTCGAATCTCGATAAAGCCGAGGTAAATGTCTCCCTTATGTGCTAGTCACTATTCTAAAGACTAGTAGTCACCCATGATTTACCTCCTCCGTGTTGACCCTGGGACAGGTTGGCGAGGGCGCTAGGAGCGAACGTATTCATCTTTTGTCATCATAAATTAATAACAAGTGGTCCCTTTGGGACGGTCTAGTGGTTAGTACATGAGTTATTGTCATCATGATGTCTGGAGTTCGAATTTTGACAAAGTTGAGATAAATGTCTCCCTTATGTGGTAGTCATTATTCCAAAGGCTAGTAGCCGCCTGTGATTTATCTCTTCTGTGTTAGCCCTAGGACGGGTTAGTGGGGGCGATGAGAGTGAGTGTATTCGCTTTTTGCCACCATAAATTAATAACAAGTGTCCCTTCAGGACTGTTTAGTGGCTAGCGCATCAGGTATTGCTATCATGAGGTCTAAGGTTCTAATCTCTGTAAAATCGAGGTAAATGTCTTCTTTATGTGCTAGTCACTATTCCAAATATTAGTAGCCTCCTGTGATTTACCTCCTCCGTGTTGGCCCTGGGACGGGTTGACGGAGGCACTGGGGGTGAGTATATTCGCCTTTTGCCACCATAAATTAATGACAAGTCTCTAGAGCCATGGTACCATAGTAGGACATCTAAGTTGTCCCCCAGATATCCGTGGTTCAAACTCCAGCTACGGCGTATTTACTGGTATTTTTCCTCTAAATAGGGGCAGTAATCAAAAGATGCTAGGTTTCTGCACTGACTGCTATATGCGCTTCCCGATTTACCTTAATGATCGATAGGAAACTTTCATAGGATCAAATCGATCCCCATCAAAATAATCAATGAAACAAACTAACTGAAATTATCATAAATTAATAACAAAAAAGCATCATACTCTGCTGCTAATATTTTAACTACACCATTAAAAGCCATGGACCGAGAGTAATTTAAAACTCGTCTGATGCGCTCTCAATTAGTTAACGTATGTAGTCGAAGGTGTAGCTTTATCAGAACAAGATGAGTACAAAATAAAAAATTCATAGTGATCTCTAGAGTGATCTCCATAGTAAATATCAGAAAGTTGTTTAAAATTCACAAATCAAATCTCACATAGATATATTTTTTTTTTTTACCGATTATTTGTTCACTCCTTCTACCTTTCAATTCCTTGGACACCTCTTATATAAAAGCAAACAATAATAATGTCACTCATAAAGGAGGACGATGAAGAATCGCTCATAAAGGAGGAAGATGAAGGGAAAAAGGTACCATGTCATCTTCGTAACTCCTATATTTTCCACTCGTCCAAGTTAATCCATAAAAATTAACTAATCACAAATAGTATATTATAATCAAGTCACAAAGATCAAAACAAAATACTAATTAGTCACAAAGACCAAATAAGAACATTCATTCCATACTTTAGGAAAAATAGTTTGTACAACAACAATCATACTGAGCAATTATTACTAAGAAAATTGTTACACCTTACATAACTGTTTTATAGAATGAATCACAAACATCAATAACTTGTCTTTATCTCAGATTAAATTATTTTCATTTACATCAATATAAATATCTCTAATCCCTCGTAACTATTATGTCAAGTGCATGTTCTATATTCGAATATTCACAATTATTTCTATACATAACAGAAATGAGTCGACCATTGGATAATATCTAAAAGATATAAATATATTTAATCTTCCTTTTAAACTAGAATCTATTTATTCTAATCGCCCACTTTCCTAATTATGCTCCATAAATTGAATCACCCAAAGTCAATAGGAAACATGTTGAAGTAGTAGACACTAATCAGAACTTCAAGTAGACAGCTAAATAGTCACTTATAGAAAAGTAGAGATTCATTTTCCTACTATCCTTATTGTCATCATAGCATACGTGGTATGAATTACACGCTACAATATTTTTCTCTTTACTAAAAAGAGCACATGTGTAAAATATGATAATTAAATAATAAATGTTATTTGAGAAATAACTTACAGAATTTTTTAGAAATTTTTTAAGATTTCGGACTCCGTATGACATGTTTTAAGGGGATGAATCTATTAGGTTATGAGAAAGCTTGGTTGAAATATCCCTTAAGTGAGAATTGACTGATTTAATTAAACATAAGGTTTATTGATTAACCTAAGTATAAATTATTAAACCTACGTCCCCTACCCTATTCCCCGATTCATCTCACGCCGCCCCTCTCTCTTCCTCACTCTCACGCGATCGTCGTCAACTCACCATCCACGCTACGTCGCACCGCCCCTTCAACGGTGCTGGCTAGGGCCATTGCTGCCAGTCGTAGCCAGCATCGCAGCTACCAAGCAGGCTAGTCTCTCTCAGTCGTTGTCGCTTCCCTCCTCTACCCTGGCTCGACACTATATGATCGAAAAGAATTTAAATATCTCCACAATGGTATAATATTGTCCACTTTGGGCCTAAGCTCTCATGGTTTTGCTCTTAGACTCTACCCAAAATGCCTCATACCAATGGAGATATATTTTTCTTATAAACCCATGATCTTTCCCATGTGTTTTCAATGTGGGACTATGTTTGTAACCTTGCAACCCCAACAATCCCCCCCTCAAACAAAGGATCGCAAGGTCCCCCTCAAGTATCGGGTTACTCTTGACCTGCTTAGAGCCTCCCCTCGAGCATCGGGTTACCTTGACCTGTTTAGGGTCTCCCCTACTTTGTTCAAGGTTTTCACCCACATTGTTCAATCTTGGATCATGGCTCTGGCTCATGCTTCTTCCGATGGTTAGTCCGGTGAAAAGCGACCTCGCTCTGATGCCAATTGTAGGATCGAAAAGAATTTAGGTGACATTTGGTTTAGAGGTTTGGGAATGAGAGAATTGATTCATTCTCAAACCTTGTGTTTAGTTGATGGGAATGAAATCAAGATTTTAGAATGAAATCCAAAAACTTGGATATGGATGAAAGTCACCCCCTCCCTTGGGTTTTGATAGAATGAGAATGAGAATTAAGTTTTGGACGAAAATACCCTTAGTATATTTGTTCAATTTTTCTTTCATTTCACTCTCTCTCGTTGTTCTCTCTCATCATACTTTCTCTCTTCTCATTCTATCATCATACTTTCTCTCTCAATATACTTTCTCTCTCCTCATTCTCTCTCATCACACATTCTCTACTATTTTCTCTCTATATTCTCTCTCATCACACACACTCTCTCATCATTTTCTCTCTTTATTCTCTCCTCATTTTTTCATCATACTTTCTCTCTCCTCAATCTCTCTTACCATACTCTCTCTACATTTTCTCTCATCACACTTTCTCTCTCTTTATTCTCTTCCATCATACTCTCTCTCCTCATTTTCTCTCATTCCACAATACTATGACACTCATTCTCATTTCCATTCCGATTCCTAGGAGAGAATCAAACACCACCTTAGATATCTCCACAATTGTATGATATTGTCCACTTTGGGTCTAAGTCCTCATGGTTTTGCTCTTGGGCTCTACCCAAAAGGCCTCATACCAATGGAGATATCTTTTTCTTATAAACTCATGATTTTTCCCATGTGTTTTCAATGTGGGACTATGTTTGCAACCATGCAACCCCAACAGACACCACAACAACCGATAGCTGAGCCCCACCAACCCGTGCCCTAGCCCGTTCCTCCATGATTGCTCGACGTCGCTACCCCTTTGTGTGAGGTGTGCAAGGCCAGACCGGTGATGCTGCGACCACCGCCATCGTGAGGGACTAGCCGTCAGTCTTCCCTTTCTCCCGATCGTCATGAGCACCAGTGTCGCGTCGCATCCCCACCAGGCTATTCTTGCGCCCGATGATCATCAGGTCGACATTGCACACAACAACTGATGGGTTGTCCCTTATTATTGCCGCCCTATCATCGTCACCCCTCCTCTTGTCTATCCACCATGGCTAGACGCGGTTAGCCGTGGCCACCATAACTGGACGCAGCCAGCACAACCAACCCACAATTGTGGCCATTTCTACGACTACCATAGCCAACTCCTCTTCAGCCATGAGTCAATCGTCGGCTATTGCGAGAGAACCACCTCCAGACCACCTCAATTCATCACTGCCCTCCCTTTGTGCAAGGTCGAATTGGTTATGCTACATCCACCGGTTGAGTGAGAGTCGTCGATTGCCATGAGTCACTTCTAGAGCAGTAAACAACCTGTTGGAACCCCAAGGTTGTTTTGGTGTGATCAACAAGTTAAGATAAGTCCTGTGTTATTTCTAACCTGGTGTCTAAGTGTGCAGGAGCTTAGGAACACAGATAGTTGAGCGGAAGACGCAGCTAGCGAGAAGGACGACAGTCCGAGGGACGAGGTGCTGCGGAAGAGTACACTAGCGAACGAGAAGGAAGCGTGCGGTGGTTCCGAGGGGGGAAAGCCGGAGCGAAATATTGCTCGGGGAGCAAGAGACGCAGCTAGCGAGAAGGACGGCACGCGGTGCGTTTGAGGGATGAAGACTGCGGATGAGTACGCTGGCGGACGAGAAGGAAACACGCGGCGATTCCGATGGACGAGAAGCCGGAGGGAAGCCTGCCCGAGAAGATCGGAACCTGGGTTCGGGTGAGCCCTTTTTCGGATGGCAGAGATCACCCAAGCGAGCGGAACCGGAGTTGAAGACCCGGACCGAGGTGAAAAAAGTCAACTAGAGTTGACTCAGGGTCCGGGGCGCCCGGAGCAGTCCGGGGCGCCCGAAACAGCCCGGGGCGCTCGGAATGGCTCCGGGCGCCCGAACCTTGAAAATCGACCAGATCGCGTCAAACACGATCTGAACGTTGGGGATAAAGTTTTATCCCCCCAGGGCGCCCGGAACCCTTCGGGGCGCCCCGACCAAGGCTATAAATATAGCCTTGGTCCAGAAGCTTTTCAACGAACTCCAAGTAATCATTTCCAACGCTTGTATGCTTTAGAGTTGTAGTTAAGGTTATATTTCTGCGCTTCAACGTTGTAAGAGGCTTCTCCGCCTGAAGGAGTTTTTAGTGCTTAATCTTCCTTGGATTAACAACCACATCGGTTGTAACCAAGTAAATCTCTTGTCTCTTACTTTATGTTTTTAATTTACTGTTCTACTTTATTTATGCAAGTGTTAGCTTAAAGAGTTCGAGGAAGGGTTGTTTGCTTTTGTGTTTTGCAGGCTATCCAACCCCCCCTTCTAGCCGGCCGCAACGATCCTACACAACCATTGGAGAAGAAGAGGGAGCTATGGGTAACAAATTTCTTGACCAAAGTTTGGTTGATCTATGTTAAATATTCAAATGTGATATATTTCATCATTAGGATGAGATATTATCATTCCTAATCAATTTAGGGTTTGGTTTTGTTGCCTGACTCAAGGTGGAGTTTTGGTTGTAATCATAATCTATGTTGCAAGATTCAAATTCAAGACAGAGCGTCGAATCTTAATATATTTAGCATGATTTACAGATAAAGACGGGTACTTCCTGTCTTGTTCTTTTAGTACTTTGACCTTAGTTTATGATCTATGTTTATATAGTTGTTATATTTACCTTGACTCTATTCATTCTCACTTCTTGAGCTTGATCTTTTATTTGTTGATCTTGTATTTTGATCTATTTTGATATCCATGTAGTCTCATTGTTATCTATGCTATTTATGACTATTTATGCTCGTACTATTATGCTAATGATACTATACCATAGCATAGCTTTAAAATATTGAACTAAATTACTGGCATAATATTTATTCATGCTTGTGTATTTGTAAGATCATATCGCAGTGTAGGATATCAAGTATCCTAATTAACCTTGTCTATTATTTAGGCTCATGCATAAACACTAGTGAGGTTAGACCCCTCTACGTATTGTTACATTGTTATACCCTGTCGATCATTATCTCTCATTCGTGGTTCAAAGGGTCGTCAGCAATCGTTGTTATATCCTATCGACTATTATCTCCCACTCTTGGTTGAGAGAGTCGTCAGCGACCATTGTTATATCCTGTCGACCATTGTCTTCCACTCATGGTTGAGAGAGTCGTCAACGATCATGATATTTATAATTGCCCATCAGACCATTCGTGGTAGTGAGTTTACATGTGGTCTGTAGCTAGACAGCCATGTATATACCCCGTCTACCCACGAGATCATTCTTGATAGCTAGTTCTCCCACAAATAGTGACTATTTACTTACCCTGTCTACCCATGAGACCATTCATGGTAGCAAGTTTGCTTACAAACAACAACTATTTGTTTACCCTGACTGCTCACGGGACCATCCATAGTAGAGCGTTCTCCTACAGTCAGTGCTTATTATATACTTGCTATATGACGACCATGTATTTGTCCGTGCAACTTGGGATGTACTATATGTACTCATGATTTATTGGTCACGCCTGATTGAGCAGATTTTGGCGTAGCGGGGCCGTAAGAGGGCGCAGCGCCTGAAAACAAAACAAAACCTTTTTCTATTTTTCCAACTAAGATTAGTAGCACTATCACAATAATTATAACCTAAAATGAACAACTAATACAATTAAAAGAGGCTAACAGGTTTAACTTGGATACAACCTAGGTGGTTGTTAATACAAGGCGATTGCAAAGCTCCACTAGAAATTTCTCCTTCGTGTAGGCGGAGAAGCCACTTACAATCTATGAAAATCTCAGAAAAGACTAGGAAATTGATTACAGCAGTTGTTATTGAGTTCCTAGGTCCAGGAGTCTTTTTATAGCCCCTCTAAAATCTCATCCGAAGTTTAAGGGTGCCTCTAAAGGGCTTGGAAGGCGCCTCCAGCATGGCGCAGTGGATAATGCTTTATCCACTTGCAAACGGCTAGTGTGACTGTTCACAGGCGCCTTCCATACTCATGGAGGGTGCCTTCCATGCTCATGGAGGACGCCTTCCGCCTGAAGGTGGTGGAGGCGCAGGCACGCCTCGAAGGTGCCTTCTATTCCCATAGAAGGCGCCTACAGCAGCCTTTACAGTCTCTCTCTGCTCCTTTGCTACTCCGATCGCCTGGGTGATTGCGGCCAACCGAAATAAGGCTCACCTGAACCCAATTTTCGACCTTCTCCCTGATCAAACTTCCGCTCTGGCTTCTCGTCCCTCGAACGTCACGTACGTTCTTCTCGTCCACCGGTGTACTCTTTTGCAACTGTTTCGTCCCTTGGATGCACCGAGCACATCGGCTCCCTTTCCGTGCCATCCTTCTCACTAGCTGCGTCTTCTGCTCGACTTTCTATGCTCCTAAGCTCCTACACACTTAGACACATGGATCAAAATCAAACAGGACCTAACTTAACTTGGTTGATCACATTAAAATAACCACGGGGTCCAATAATCTCCAACTTTTTGATGTGCATTAAACCAAGTTCAAGTTAGGGTAATAACAAACAAGTAGTAATAAAAGAATTTGCAAATAAAATATTTTAAGTATAAAGTTTGCAATAAAAGAAATTGCAACACTAAGTATGAAATAAACTGATTTATCAAAATTCAGACTTATAAAATAGAGTAAAATCCTAACTCCCCCTACTCCCCATAAACTTGTACATATTCCTTCCCCTTTGATCACATTAAAAAGAGGGTAAACAAAAAATTAATTTTTTTTTAAATTAAGTTTTAGAAAAAAAAAACTTGGTTTAATAGAACAAGTAAAAGAAATTTCAAACAATTACTAAGTTTGTGAAGATTTTTAGATAATTGAAACAATTTTAAAATATTATCTTAATTAATTTCACAAGCTTATCAGTTTGTCAATTAAATATTCAATTCAGTAATTACCTTCCAGGCTGTTGTGAACCACTAGGTCTTCTTGGTTATTAGATCATCAACCACTTCTACACAAAGCTTTTAAAGAATTTAAACATTTAATTTTTCTGAAATCCTTAGATTCCAAAAAAAAAAAGTTTAATCTAAATAAGATTTTGGAACCCAATATAAGTTCCTTCCTACTGGGTTAATTAAAAATTTGGGAGGTATATATCTTCTGGGAATTCTTCTAAGTTATTATTGGTGATGTCTAATATACCAATTTAATCTATTATACTTTCCATACTTTGATTTTTAACAACTATTCAATTTCTAGCATGCATAGTCATTCAAGCTTTTGATTTGAATTTTTAAATTATCATTTTGTGATTTTAAATTATCTACCTGTATTTTTAAATCAACGTTCTCTTTTTTCAATTTTACTAAATCTTTCGAAAGTGATTTAATGAACTGAAAAGAATGCTGGGGTGAAAGAGCACGTACCTCACTTACCTTAAGTTCTTATGCTCCCCCTTCATCGCTGCTTTCTTCCGATGATCCTCCCCCTTCATCTATGCTCATCTTTGAGTTGATCTCATCTTCTTCTTGATGGATTGCTGTTAGGGCTAGTCCGGCGTATACTTCGATTTTAGATTCGGAGGATGACGACTCGTCCCACGTGACTTTGAGATTATGCTTGGGCTGAGCTGGCTTCTTATTCTTTTCCGTGTCTTTGTTCTTCAGTTTCGGGCAGTCATCTTTGATGTACCCTTCATCGTTGCAATTGTAACATCGGGCGGTCCTTCTATTTCGAAGATGCTTTCTAATCTGCGATTTATATTTATTAGATTTAATAAATTTATTGAACTTTTTTACCAAAAGAGCCGCTTCGACTTCATCGATGGATGCTTCGGAGTCTTGATCTTCCATCTTTGCTTTTAGGACAACATTAAGATTTATCTTTTCTATTTCTTTAGGATCTGCAATTCGAGATTCATGAAGTTCAAAAGTAAAAAACAAATTCTTTAGTGTACTTACCTCAAGATCCTTAGAGATGTAGTATGCATCAACTAAGGACGCCCATTCTGAATTCTCGGGAAGGTATTGAGCGCATATCGGATTGAATCTTGATTTGTTACCGATTCTCCGAGATGTTTAACTGAGTAATCAGTTCCTTGATTCGTGCTCGGAGTTGCGCTACCTTTTCTCCATTGTTCATCCTCAGATTTGTTAGTTGGGTTCGGAGTGTTAGATCGGATGAGTGAGATAGGGGGGGTGAATATCGCTCTTTTAAAACTTTTCTTTTACTTTAGAAAACAGAGTCGTGCAGCGGAAGGTAGAATGAAAAACTCGTTCGGTTACTTGATTCGAAGTTTAGGTCGACTCCTACTCCAAGGCCCACGATCCTTGACCGCACCGATGGCCAATCCACTAAGTCTCTTCTTTCTAAAAACTTAGGAAAGAAGCAGTGCGTACAAAAGATGAGTAAGATAGTAATAGCCTACTAACTTAACTTGAGTTAATTACAATGCAAGCTAATAAATATCCCAACAAATATTGAAGTCGAAGCTTTGGTCAGTATTTCCGGATGGAGTAGCTTGAAGAGTTATAGATGACTTGTAGCACGAGCAGCTTGCGCAGAGGAGAGCTTTAAGATGATCAGTAAGCATTGTGCAACCTCAGACCTCGAGCTTCTTTTTATAAGATGGTCGATGTTCAGTCGACCGATCCCTGGGTTCGGTCGACCGGTCCCTAGGTTCGGTCGTCGAACTTGCTCCCTTCTGTGCTGAGATTTGATCTTCGAGCATTAATTGATCTTTAATGGTTCGGTCAACCGATAACCTTGTTCGGTCGACCGAATGGTGAACTTCCCTTCTCGTCGAGATTCACACTTAATGCTCCATTAATGCTCTTACTGTTCGGTCGGTCGAACCTCATTTTCGGTCGACCGATCATGCTGTGATACCATGTTTGTGAGCCTGATCTGTTTTGCCAAATTTGCTTGTTCGGTCGACCGAACCTTTTTTCGGTCGACTGATAAAATGTCTTGATCGGTCAACTGAACCTCTTGTTCAGTCGACTGACCCCTTGGTAAAATGAAGGTTTCTGAGTGCTGGACTCGTGACCACTGACAGAGTTTGATTCTGAGTTCTGAGTCAAAAGTTATGACCCTTTGAAGTTCAAGGGGTCATATGATTCTGCAACACAAAGTTAGTTCGATATAACAATACTATTCCTGTAAAACAAAGTTAGCACAGTTATAATACATTAGTAATACACACGAGTATAACAGTTAGGACTGTCTTGATCTCAACTTAGAAACCTTCCCGGTTTCTTCAGTTGGATCAGCGACCTTAGGTTGTTCCATTCAGGAACTCGATTTCACTGTCACTCCTCCAGTTATTTACCTCAACCTACCTGTCAAATATTGGGTCCTCCGGACCTGTTTGGACTTTACTGTCTGGTTGTGACTAGGGCTTTCCTGATTGAGTAAATAGCCTGCACACTTAGCCAAATCATTAGATCATAACAAGATTTAACTTGAACCTTTGACAACATCAAAACTCAGGTTTGATTCTGGTGCGCCTTGCACCAACAATCTCTCCCTTTTTGATGTTTGGCAACTAAGGTTCATAGTTAAGTTTAAAATATGAAGAGTTAAGTAAAAAAGATTTTAACTCTCCCCCTGAGTTCAATAACTCCCCTTAAATTTACTATCTCTCCTCCTTTGACACACATCAAAAATAGGATAATACCAACCAACATATTTGAAGCGGTTCAATAGAAAAATTAAGAGTTTAAGTTAGAAAAATCATTTGAAAATTTTTTTGAAATCAAGGTTCTCTAAGTATAAGTTATAAGTTATGTGATTAAAAATAATAGTATTTTTTTATAAAAATCATAAAATATCTAAGCATTTTAATAGAATTAAGTTAGAATTTTTGAAAATATATATAGAATAACTTAAAAATTTCCATGAATAAGTGTGAGTTAAAGAAAGCATAAATTTTACGATTTGTTAGAAAAATTTTCTAAGGAAAACTTTTAAAGTTAGAAAATTTTCTAAGAGAAAATAGTGAACTAAGTTTTGAAATTAGTCTTTAGAGTTTTTTAAAAAAAAATCTAAGTCAAAATTTTGAAGAAGAAAGTTTGATGCAAAAGTTAAGTTTTGAAAGGCTGAAGCAAAATTTTATAATTAAGAATATTTATACTTTTTTAGGAAAATAAGTGTATAATTTTTTAAATATTTTGAAAGAGAATTTTGAAATATATTTTAAAATCCATAAGTTTAAAAGAAACATTTAACAAATAAGTTTTGAAAATATGGATTTTGAAAATTTCTAGGAAAGCTTGGTCTTGAAATGATGTTGATGCTCCCCTTAATTAAATAATAACCTAAGGTCCAAGTGGGATATGAAAAATATATGTTAGACCAAAGTTTTGGAATAGTTTTTAATTTAATTAATTAATCCAACCATTTCTAAGTTATCAAACTTAGGGGTGAGCAGTCAACCCGCCAAACCGACCAACTCGCTTATACCGACCCGAAAAAAAATCCGTCGAATATAGGGTCGGATGTAGTGTCCTGATATTGCATTATCCGATCTAGTAGGGCCGGATAATTTTTTATTCTAATAACCGAACCAACCCGATCCTCGATCACCCCTACTTGTAGTAACTACTGTCGATAAGTTGCTACACGTTGTAATAGTTACTGTCGATAAGCTGCTACACATTGTAGCAACTACTGGCGATTAGCTGTTACAACGTGTAATAAATAATATCTATTATAATTTTAAAATATTTTATTTTTTTATTATTTTATATTTATATTTTATATTTCATTGGATATAGAGTTGGATATCCAAATAACTGACAACCCGTCGGATATATGATACATAATAACCACCGGATATAAGACTAGATGTAGGTCTTGATATTGTATTATCTGATATGGTAGGGTCGGATAATTTTTTATCCTAATAACCGAACCAACCCGATCCGCGATCATCCCTACTCAAACTAAATAAACCTATAGTTGTGTGAGATGATTCAAATTATTTTGGTAAATAGGTTAAATTAATACTTAATTAAAGTTTAATTTATGTTTAAAGTCTAAAGTTAATTTAATTAATGAGTAAGTTTGATTTAATTAATCAAATATTATTTGCTAAATTTGATTATCAAATTATTTAAGTTAAATTTAATTAAGGTTAGTTTTGAATTGAGTAAGATTAATTAATTATTATTTAAATTTATCAATTAGGATTAATAATTTATTAAAATAAATGAATAATTAAATTTAAATTAACAAAATAAAGTGATTAGTTTAAGTTGTTGATCAATTTTAGATTAATTAAAGCAAGTTAATAATCAATTGATTAATTTTAAATTAATTAATGTTAATTTTGAATTAAAATAGATTAAGATCATTTAAACTTGAATTAATTTACATATTAAATTAAATAATTAATTGATTAAGTTGAGAATTCAATTTGGATTAGTTTGAATTTTGTGTTAATTAGATTTGAAAGTTAAATTATTTAACTTCAAATTAATTAATGATTTAATTATTAAATTAAATCAATTAGATTTGAGATTAAAACTTTATTGATTTATTTAGTTTTTAATTTATTGTATAATTTAAAATTATTTAATTTAGAATTAATTAATTAAGGATTAATTTAAAGTTGATTTTTAAGTTAATTATTTAAAACAATTTAATTAGTTTTGATTAACTTAAACATAATTAATTTAGGGTTAGTAATTAATTACAAATTTATTAATTAAGAATAATTGATTCATTTATTTATTAAATTAGATTAATTAATCAAGTTGATTAACTTATTTTTAACTTTAATTATTAATTGCAGTTTTAAATAATTTGATTGATTAAGAGGTAATTAATTGAATTAAATTAGTTTTGAGTTAGAATGATTTGGTTTACATTATTATAATTGTTAGATTAGTTATTACTTATTCCAATGATTATCATTTTAAGTTAGAGTTTAATTTTGAGATAATTAAGTGTTAATTTAATTTGAATTAACTTTTAAACTTTAGTATTCAATTTAGGTCTAGATTAAATTTTATGTTGTGTAAGTTTTTTTTTTTTATTTATTTATTTATATTTTTATTTTTTTACTTTAAGTTTTAAGTTTATATTTATTTTTAAGTTTTAAGTTAAGTTAAGTTTTAATTAAATATTTTAAAAAATATTATTAAACCCATGTTAGATTCAAACTTAGCTTTGGGTAAATCAAGCAAGCTTCCTAAGGATAAGTTTTCAGTTCAGTGGCAAGGCATATGACCTTCTAGTGTATCAACGGTGGACCACTTGCTGAATACTTTTCAAAATAGTTTTGCCCAAAAAACTTAATACTAAGTTTTGGTCTAACTAGCCCATGTTTGACTGGGGTAGCTTCGGTCAGATCTACTAAGTCTAGTGCACCAGGTAGAATACATAAGATTCAGCCTTGACATGCGTTCGACAAACCTTCCTTAACGTACTATCATCCCAATCCATTCCGATGCTATGTTATATGGTTTGGTAAACCTTTTTAACTAACCGTTCTAAGCAGAAAGTAAACCTAACCCTAAGCATGTAAAGTTGGTTAATCAAGTTGGTTTAACCATTTTTCTATTTGCTCCCCCTGAGTTATAACTTAGATATGGTCTATCTAAGTAGTGAATTTGACTCTTAGGGATCAAATAAAGATTTAATTTAATTGGTTTGGTTAAATATTTTATTGGAACTCATGCTTGGACTTGACTTCTAACATTTTGACTGATTAAAGACAAGTATGATTTGTTTGTTTTATTTGATTTATAGCCGAGTCATGATTTGTTGTACACCGCTCGTTGCGACCCAAGTACCATATTTAAACACTTGGATCCCAGTTCAAACTTTTCCAACATTTTCTTGAGTCACTCGACTTGTCCTTTCAAGTTGGAATTTTCTTCCTCAAGTTTTGTAACTTGAGTCAAAGTTCCAACTTGAACATGATTAGTCGAGTTACTCAAGTTAATTTGCTCCTTAAGGTGGTCTATTTCCTTAAGTAGCAAGTTATTTTATTTTTCGGATTTTGTTAATTTTTTAAACAAGCATTTTATTACTTCCAACATTTCAGACTTTGAATTGAAAGTTACCTTATCGGGTCCTTCAGAAACGGATGCAAATCCGTGGCTTATCTCAGACTCGTCGTCGGACTCTGACCCGTACTCATTTTCAAACTCAGATTTGGACTCTTCTATCCTTGCCATAAATGCTATATGACTCAAGTGCTTTGGTTCTTGTTTTGTTCGGGGCTTAGCTTCCTTGTTTGGTCCTGCATACAAAGCTAACCTTTTCTTGGTTTGACTCAAGTTAGTCTGCTCATGTAATGTTAATTCACAAAATAACTCATCTAATTTAATAGTAGAAGGATCCTTCGCAACTTTATAGGCATCTATAATATATGCCCATAAGGAGTTTCGAGGGAATGAGTTAAGTGTATACCTGATAATATCATGATTCTCAAGTTGATGGTCGATGATATGTAGTCCATTGAGGATGTGCTTAATCCTCATGTGTAGTTGGCTTGCCGACTCACCATCTAGCATTTTAATATTTAGTAATGAATTTAATAAAAGATCACGCTTTATTACCTTTGTCTTGTTTGTCCCTTCATGTAGTTTGACTAACTTATCCCACAACTCGTTTGCATTTTCGAAGGGGTCGACTCATTTTAATTCTTCTTTTGATAATCCACATTGTAAAGTGTTGAGTGCTTTTGAATCAATTTATACTTTCTTCTTTTATTTCTTCTGTTCATTCCTCTAGGTTGTTGACTGGTGATGTGTAGCCGCATCGGATAATGAACCATTGATCAATGTCTGTTTTGAGAAAAACTTCCATCCTCTTTTTCCAGTATGGGAAATCGCTTTCATCGAATAGCGGAGGACGCACGGTCGAATATCCCTCAGATTGTGGCATTTGTTCTTGCACCAAAAGTTGAGAAACAAAAAGAATTTCCAAGACTCTCGTCTTGGGATTAGTAGTACTGGAAAAAGAAATAAGAAAAAGAAAGAAAATTCTAAAATAAAAAAAGAAAAGGAATAAGTGAAAAGAAAAATTTTTAAAAGTGCTTTGAAAAATAGTTAAGTAATTTTAGAGCTACGAGGCTCTGATACCAATTGTTGGATCGAATGAGTGCGATAGAGGGGGGTAAATATTGCGCTTTTAAAACTTTTCTCTTACTTTAGAAAACAGAGTCATGCAGCGAAAGGTAGAATGAAAAACTCGTTCGATTACTTGGTTCGAAGTCTAGGTTGACTCCTACTCCAAGGCCTACGATCCTTGACCGCACCGATGGACAATCCACTAAGTCTCTTCTTTCCAAAAACTTTGGAAAGAAGCAGTACGTACAAAAGATGAGTAAGATAGTAACAATCTACTATCTTACTTGAGTTAATTACAATGCAAGCTAATAAATATACCGACAAATATTGAAGTCGAAGCTTTGGTCGATATTTTTGAATGGAGTAGCTTGAAGAGTTGTAGATAACTTGTAGCACAAGCAGCTTGCGTAGAGGAGAGCTTTGAGATGATCAGTAAGTGTTGTGCAGCCTCAGACCTCGAGCTTCTTTTTATAAGATCGTCAATATTCGGTCGACCGATCCCTGGGTTCGGTCACCGAACCCGCTCCCTTCCTTCTGTGCTGAGATTTGCTGAGATTTGATCTTCGAGCATTAACTGATCTTTAATGGTTCGGTCAACCAATAACCTTGTTCGGTCGATCGACTGGTGAACTTCCCTTCTTGCCGAGATTCACACTTAATGCTCCATTAATGCTTTTACTATTCGGTCGGTCGAACCTCATTTTCGGTCGACCGATCATGCTGTGATACCATGTTTGTGAGTCTGATCTGTTTTACCAAATTTGCCTGTTCGGTCGACCGAACCTTTTTTCGATCGATTGATAAAATGCCTTGATCAGTCGACTAAACCTCCTATTCAGTCGATTGACCCCTTGGTAAAATGAAGGTTTCTGAGTGTTGGACGTGTGGCCGCTGACAAAACCTGATTCTGAGTTCTGAGTCAAAAGTTATGACCCTTTGAAGTTCAAGGGGTCATATGATTCTGCAACACAAAGTTAGTTCGATATAACAATAGTATTCCTGCAAAACAAAGTTAGCAGAGTTATAATACATTAGTAATACACATGAGTATAACAATTAGGACTGTCTTGATCTCAACTTGGAAACCTTCCCGATTTCTTCAGTTGGATCAGCGACCTTAGGTTGTTCCATTCAGGAACCCGACTTCACTGTCACTTTTCTAGTTATTTACCTCAACCTACCTGCCAAACATTGGGTCCTCCGGACCTGTTTGGACTTTACTGTCTGGCTGTGACTAGGGCTTTCCTGATTGAGTAAATAACCTGCACACTTAGCCAAATCATCAGATCATAACAAGACTTAACTTGAACCTTTGACAACATCAAAACTCAGGTTTGATTCTGGTGCACCTTGCACCAACATGGAGAATGTCTCGCCTTGCTAACTTTGCTTCCAAGGTGCCTTCGTGAAGTTCTAGAAATTCTCCCAGAGATCTTTGGCGGAGTCGTAGCTGCCGATTCGATTGACCTCCTAGGGCGGAAGAACGTTGCGTAGATGGAATTCTGCTTTACCGTTCACCATGAAGTCGGCTTGTTCCTTCTTCGTCTACTGATATTCTTCTTTGTCTTTTGAAATTGTAAAACCATATTTCATTATTAATAGAATTTCGAAATATGTTTTGAAGAATACCTTCATCCGACGTTTCCATTGTACGAAGTCTCCCTTGAACTTTGGTGGGTGAATGCTTGTACCGACCATCATCTTGATCTTGATGCTTCAGTCAGCGGTTAGTCATTCTGAGGCGGTTGGGCTCTGATACCAGTTGTTGGTGCAGCGGGGCCGGTAAGAGGGTGTGGTGTCTAAAAAAAAAATAAAACCTTTCTCTGTTTTTTCAACTAAGATTAGTAGCACTATCACTATAATTATAAACCGAAATGAACAACTAATACAATTAAAAGAGGCTAACAGTTTAACTTGGTTACAACCTAGGTGGTTATTAATCCAAGGCGGTTGCAAAGCTCCACTAGAAATGTCTCCTTCGTGTAGGCGGAGAAGTCTCTTACAATCTATAAAAAGCTCAGAAAATACTAGGAAATTGATTACAATAGTTGTTATTCATTTCCTAGGTCTAGGGGTCTTTTTATAGCCCCTGGAAAATCTCATCCGAAACTTGAGGATGCCTCTAAAGGGCTTGGAAGGCGCCTCCAGCGTGGCGCAGTGGATAAAGCTTTATCCACTTACAAACGACTAGTTGGCTCTTCGAATGCGCCTTCCATACTCATGGAGGGCACCTTCCATGCTTATAGAGGGCGCCCTCCATGCTTATGGAGGGTGCCTTCCGCCTGAAGGTGGCAGAGGCACAGGCACACCTCGAAGGTGTCTTTTATTCCCATAGAAAGCGCTTTCAGCAGCCTTTACAGCCTCTCTCTGCTCCGTTGCTGTTCTGATCCCCTGGGTGATTGCAGCTAACTGAAATAGGACTCACCCGAACCCAATTTTCGACATTCTCCTCGAGTAGGCTTTCGCTCCGACTTCTCGTTCCTCGAACGTCACGTACGTTCTTCTCGTCCATCGATGTACTCTTCCGTAGCCCTTTCATCCCTCAGATGCACCGAGCTCGTCAGCTCCCTTCCCGTGTCATCATTCTCGCTAGCTACGTCTTCTGCTCGACTTCCTGTGCTCCTAAGCTTCTGCACACTTAGGCACAGCGATCAAAACCAAACATGACCTAACCTAACTTGATTGATCACATCAAAACAACCATGGGGGTCCAACAGATTAGTGAAGGATTATTATTGTTGGTTATGCTTTAGTTAACAGACGATTATAGTGGCACACTTACTTTTGTAGCAAGTATTTTCCTAAAACTATATACCTTTGCTCTCCGTATGTAATTATCATGGACTATCTTCTATAACCTGCGGAGTCATTTGGACTCACTACCTATTGTATCTTTTTTGCTTTAGGTAGCAGGTAGATGATATATGTATGGAGTTGTTTAAAGGATCCTACTTACCAGTCCCACATTGCATCGAGAGTTTTGTTTCTGTTGTTACTTTTACTCATATTTTGGTTTTCCAAACATATTTATGTAATAATTAACTTGAGTGCAGGTTTTTGTCTTGTGTTGGTCTTTGGTTTAGTTTAATGGTTATTGTGTTAAGCCGTGCCAGCTCATAGTCCGTTGTTTTATTTATGTAGTTTACCTTTTGTCTTCCATTATGTTTATCTTCCATCCATGTGAGCTACTATATATCTTGCGTGGTTGTGATTGTTTCCAGCCATGTGGGTTGATATTATTATTTTTGTTTAGCTGTATGACTATGTATCCAAGTTTTATATGCTGTCATAAGGGGGGAGATGATGTCCGTTTATCAAGCAAGGACTCCTCTGAGGTGTGACAACATATTTTTCTCAAAATTTAATATCGTATAGATTTCGATATAGACATACCTAATGTCTAATCCTGAATTCAACATATGAATTCCAATCTGGCCTTAATCAGATTCAATAAATGGTGAGTTCACTTACTCCGATCATTACATAAATGACCTTATCATGGCACAATTATCAAGACGATCTTAATTTATGAGTATGTCTATATTCATAGCTACATAAGCTATCTCATAAGTAACAGTATTACCTCTATTTATACTTAACAAATAGAAATGATTGTCCATGTGAGTAAACCAATCTCAATATGCCAACATGCTTATCGAGACTTTATTCAAATGCAATAAAAACATATATAATGAATAGATCATGTCATTTTCATATATCCAATTGTCTTTATAATATATTAAATTCTTCAAAGTCCTAAAGACTTCATATATCCTTAAAATGACTCTTTAGTCAATGATTTAGTAAAAGGATCTGTAAGCATATTATGTGTAGGAATGTACTCAAGAACTATCTTTTTCTTGTCAATAATATCCCTTACAAAATTTATACTTAATTTCTATATGTTTATCTTTGCTATGATATTTGGAATCTTTGGAAAAAGCTATAGTAACATGACTATCACAGTATACTGTAACAGGACTCTCACTGTCCTTAGCAATCTTTAGATATATCAGGAACCTTCTTAACCAGATAGCATCTTGCACAGTCACTACATAAGCCACATGTTGGTGTAAAGAGCACCAGATGATCAAACCTGAATTTTGATATTAGCAAAGGATTCTAAGTTAAGTCTTATTGTTGTTCTAACAAGTTTGATTGAGTGTACAAGAAAGTCCTAAATGATCTTAGGCAAGGTGAAATTCCTAGTGGACTTAAAAAGCAAGTGGAAAGTCCTAATTACGGCTAGGTAATGAAGTCCTGGTCTATAGGACTAGGCGAAGTCTTGGTAAGTTGAGGACGTCAGCCAAAAATCATAGGTGATCCGGCGGTAAGAATGGGGGGCCCACCTTCTGAAGGGTCCCAACCTAAGGACGGATGGAGGGCTAGCCAAGCGGGTAATGGTCCGAGCGGAGCTAGAGATAACCCATCCATGGGCTTGGGTTTCCGACGCCAAGGCAGGAAGATCGAAGGGCCGAGCGGAAGTCCGCTCGGCTGGGACCGAAGGGCCGATCGGGTCAACAGAAGCATGTCCGATGATTAGGCGTACACAATATCACACGATGGAGGATCTTGCCGTCACATCATGGGAAGGTTGATCTGATGCGTATGGCCTCATGGACGTCTTATCCATATCTGGCATGGCCCTTCGACAGACCCATACACGCATGGTCAAGCGGTGGTTGCTTTGGATCAGGTTTCTTGAGAGGTCTATATAAGGCCTCCATTTCTTCACCGGAGGTATGAAAAGAAAAGAAAAAGTCTTCATCTTGAGGCCACCTATTCTTGATTCCTCGCTGACTTGGCGTCGGAGGGTCGCCGCGGACACCCCTCGGCGGGTTGCAGTTCGGGCGCTCGAGGATTCAGCGACGTGCCTGTCCGTTGACTCCTAGTTCGGACAGGATCAAACGCCGTCTGTGGGAACGCTCCGCATCCGATCGGAAACAATGGGCGAGGCCGGACGACAATACACGGTGGCACTTTCGACGGAAGAACTCAAGCTCTGGTCGAGATAAGGGCCACCAAACTTGTGGAACAAGCCGAGCGGCTGAGCAACAAGCAACATCTGCGTCGGTGGCCGAGCCAGCCACCGTCGCATTCCATCGAGCCTTGTTTCGCACCCACCAGCTCAAAGAGATAGGGGACCTTCTTCAGACGAGATGCCAAGGCGGGATGACAGGAAGGGGACTCATCTCCCGAGCGGATCAATCGCCAATACTTGGAGGCTATTCTACGAGACCCTCTACCCAAGCACTACGTGCCTCCGACGATCGGCGAGGACAACGGAACAACGGACCCGGATGATCATCTGGTAAGTTTGATAACTACACTCCATCAATATATGGATGGAGTAAAGTGCCGCGTCTTCCTTACAACTCTCTCGGGATCGGCTCAGCGGTGGTTTCGGCGGACGAATCCATCACTAGCTTCAAGGACTTCCGACCTTCCTCCAGCAGTCGGCGTTATCGGAAGACAAGTGTCGCCTTGTTTGCTATCAAGCAAGAGTCGAGAGAATCGCCGAGCTTACATCCGATTCAACCAAGTGGCGATGGATATCCCAACCACATCGGAGACGATGATGAATGCCTTCACGCAGGCCTTGTGGATGGGGACTTCTTCCGGTCGCTCATCCAAAGCCCCGAGATTATGATCATATGCTACATCCAACGAATACATAAAGCGTGGAAGAAGCGCCGCCTTAAAAGGAAAACTCCTACGGCGGGCACCTATTCATGGCGGCTTGATGCCCACCTAGAGGACCGAGGCAAGCAATCCGATCCCCACGCCAGTCACGAGTACGCCCTCGGCAAGCCAAAGAAGGTGGACCCTATGTTGCTCCTTCCACCCGGATCGCACAACACGAGGGATTGTCAAGTCTTCCCTTCGTGGCCAATCCTGTTCCGGAAAGCCGAAGGTCTCCCCATCGACAGGAGGCAAAGGACCCATGAAGCCGACCGGACGACATCGCCCGGCCGACACCGATCTCCAAGAGAGAATCGCCGGCGTCAGAGAGCGGTCCGGTCCCGTCCGCGAGGAAAATAAGCAATACTTAGGCGAGATCAAGCGTTATTCTGGGCAGAGGAGACTCCAGCCGAGCGGGCGTCCGCAGATCCACGCGGCAGAGCCAAGAGAGGGCAAGTGGACCGGAAATCACTTTCCCGGAGACTTAGAGGAGTTGAAGTGCCCCACGACGACGCTCTGCTCATTAAAGCGGTAATAGCAAATTACACTATTCACCGCATATTTGTTGACAAAGGGAGGTCAACATCATATTCAAGAAGGCATTCGATCACCGCAAATTGATCGAGCCGACCCGCTCGGGTTTCACGAAATTGGTAGGGGACAAATTCGGGCTACCTCAGCGGGAGAAGAGCCACTCGGAGGACTAGGACAATAAACTTCGTGGTGGTCGACTCTCCTTCGTCCTACAACGTCCGCTTAGCGAATTCCGAGCAGTCGTCTCAACCTTCCACCAGAAGATGAAGTTCCCCGTCGAAGACAAAGTGGGAGAAGTACGGGGAGATCAATTAGCAGCTCGGCGATGCTATATCGAGATGGTCCGAGCAGAATCCAACTCTGCTCGGAAGGCACCTCGAATCGAGGTAAATGTCATCACTGAGAAACCTCCTGCTTTAATTTATGATGAAAAGGAGGAGGTTCAGATCCACCCGACCCGATCGGAGGCCACGACTTTTATCGCCTCTGATCTGGAGGAGGAGCAGAAGGAGGAACTGATCCAATGCCTCCAACGAAATCTTGATGTCTTCGTCTGGTCGACACATGAGTTGCCCGGAATTTCGTCGAGTCTGGCGCAGCATGAATTGCATGTCCGACCGGACGCTCGACCAGTGAAGCAGAGGAAAAGGGATTTCAGTGCCGAGCAGAACGCTATCATCCGGGCGGAAGTAGAAATTTATGATGAAAAGGAGGAGGTTCAGATCCACCCGACCCGATCGGAGGCCACGACTTTTATCGCCTCTGATCTGGAGGAGGAGCAGAAGGAGGAACTGATCCAATGCCTCCAACGAAATCATGATGTCTTCGTCTGGTCGACACATGAGTTGCCCGGAATTTCGTCGAGCCTGGCGCAGCATGAATTGCATGTCCGACCGGACGCTCGACCAGTGAAGCAGAGGAAAAGGGATTTCAGTGCCGAGCAGAACGCCATCATCCGGGCGGAAGTAGAAAAACTTCTGGAGGCCGGCCACATACGCGAAGTGCAGTTCCCGAGCTGGCTGGCTAACGTAGTATTAGTCTCCAAGCCGGGCGGCAAGTGGAGAGTCTGCATCGACTTTCGGGACTTAAACAAAGCATGCCCCAAGGACTTCTATCCTCTGCCCCGGATAGATCAGCTGGACTGCGAATTAATTTGCATGCTTGACGCCTATCAAGGATATCATCACGCAGGAAGATCAAAGTAAGCGCAGTAGGGCAGATTGAAGAATGCAGGGGCCACCTATCAACGCTTGATGAACAAGGTGTTCAAGGAGCAGATCGGGCGTAATCTGGAAGTCTATGTGGACGACATTCTTATCAAATCCGTCTGAGCGACTGATCTTGTCAAGGATATGGAAGAAACCTTCCTACGCAAATATGGAGTCAAGCTAAATCCCGAAAGTGCTGTTCGGAGCAAAAGGAGGCGTTTCTTGGGGTACATAGTGACCGAGCGGGAATCAAGCAAATCCCAGCAATGTCGCCCCCAAGAAATACAAGAGAAGTGCAGAGGTTGACCGGTCGGATAACTGCTTTGTCCAGATTCATCTCCTTCCATTCTTCAAGATCCTGTGCAAGGCTACTAAGTTCCAGTGGGATGAAGAATGTGACCAAGCGTTCAAAGAATTGAAGACATATCTTAATTCTCGCCAGTGTTAGCCAAGCCGATCGGGGTGAGTCACTTTATAATTGAGCATCTGTAGGCTCGGACTTGTGAGGGCAAGCGGTGAAGAGCAGCCGGTGTATTTTCTAAGCCACATTTTAAAAGATCTTGAATCTCGTTACATCGGGCTCGAGAAGTTGGCCTTTGCTTTGGTTCTAGCCGCTCGGCGACCGTATTTCTTAGCGCACACCATCATTGTCCGGACAAACAGTCCACTCGAAAGAGTGTTTGAATCCGAAGCGTCCGGACGGCTCATCAAGTGGGCATTAAGTGAATTTGACATCCAATATCAACCCCTCGGCGATCAAAGCGCAATCCTTGGCTGATTTTGTCACCGGCCAGAGCCGGAAGCAATGTGGAGAATATATGTAGATGGGTCCTCCACTCGGCAAGGAGTGGGATTGGAATAGTGCTGCTCTCACCTCAAGAGGAGAAGATGCACTTATCCGTCAACCGATTACAAAGCAACCAACAACGCGGTATGAGGCCCTCATGGCGGATTGCGGCATGTGGGTGGTGACTCTCTATTCGGATTCGGCGGTTGGCTCAACAACTTTCGGCACTTTTGAAATTTGGCTTAAACTCTCGTTGAGGCCTTTGAAAACTCAAAGCCACTTTCCGAGAGTTTCTTATACGAAAGATCCCCGAGCGGAGAACCAGAGCGGATGAGCTAGCTCGCAAGTTCAATAACACCGGTTGCCATTTAGCAATCAATTGAAAAAGTGCTGGTGGCGCATGTTGATCGGATGCAAGGCCTCACGTTTCAAAGGGAGGACACCTATTATAGAATTTATCCGTTCGGGCACCACACCCTCCGATGAATATGCTCCTTAGAAGAAGAGCTGGTCGGTTTACACTCATCGGAGATCAGCTTTACAAGATTTCGCGTCCGTTCTTGAAATGTGTAAGCTCGGAGGACTCAGCTTACATCCTCCGGAAGTACATCAAGGATCATGCGGGGTCATCCGGGCGGGCGATCGTTGGCCAAGAAGATCTGGGTACTTTTGGCCAACTTTACAAACAGATGTCGCTCGGATCTACCGCCTTTCATGCTAGAAGTATCACAACTTCTCCCACCGACCGGCAGAAGAATGAAGGCGTCAGCGTTTCATGCCCATTCGACCAATGGGGAATGGATATTGTCGATTTGATGGCGGCCGGGCAGAGGAAATTTTACTAGTGGCGGTAGACTACTTCTCCAAGTGGGTGGAGGCCGAGCAAAGATCACTGAACAAATGGTTAAAAATTCATTTGGCAACACATCATTTGTCGGTTCGGCATCCCTGCCGACTTCAAAGGGAAGATGTTAGAGGATTGGTGCAAGAGCTACGCATTGAGCAACATTTCACATCCGTGGCCTATCCTCGAGCAACGGTCAGTGAAGTGGCCAACGGGAAATTCTCCGTATTTTTGCGCGCTCGGCTCGATCATTTGGGAGGAAGTTGGACGAATGGAACGTCTTGTGGGCCATCCGAACGGCCAAAAGAAGGGAGAGTCACACCGTTCCATTTGGTATATCGTGAGGCCGTCATTCCGGTCGGCGTTGAGTCGGCCCGATCCGAGCTACGATGATGACAACGAAAAGGAGAAACATGGAGTGGATTTGGTAGAAGAGAGGGCAAAGGCATCCGTTCGGCTGATGGCGTCTGTCAACGAATGAAGCAAAACTATAACCGCGTGTCATTCCCGATCATTCGGTCGGCGACCTTGTCGAAGAAAGTCAAGCTTCACGTCGGCAAGCTTGAAGCCTGGGTGCGGGTCCTTCAAAATCATCGAGAAGCTCAGCTCGGTGCGTATTATTTGGAAGATGAGGAAGGTCGCCACCTAGATAGGCCATGGAGCGCGAACCACCTCCAGCCTTACCGGGCAGGGTGAAAGGTGTGCCTATGTAAATCATCTTGTGTACTTTTTTCGACTGAATACTTGAAATCAACAAAATAACGAAGGCCCCGAGCCGCTCGGCCGGAGGTAAATGTGTCAAGCCAAGCGCTCGAAAATTGAAGGCCCCGTACCATTCGGACGGAGGTATATTAGCCTAGCCAAAATGCTCGACGAAGCAGACCCCGAGTCGTTCGGCCAGGAGTACGTTCTCCCAGCTAGGGAGCAAAAAGATGAAAACACATGGAGCATTCTCCGCTGAACGGCGTATGCATATAGATTCTTAAGCAAATGACCCTGCCGGTCGGATGGGCATAAAATTTGTTCGAGCACGGGAAAAGTTATGAAGGCCAAGGTCGCTTGACCTGGTAAGGAGTTAGCCTTGGAGGCCGTCTAGCCCAGACGTTAAACCGTAGAGCCGCGCCGACCGGCTATAAAAACCGAGCGGAAAACCGACGAGCACCGTCGTTAAAGATAAAGGACGAAGATGAAGGAGAAGAGGCACCTTTTCATCCTCGTAACTCCAAGCAACAAGAGTTTGCTAATCCTCTAGTCGTATAAGGTGAAGTTGGCCGGCACGTTAAATAAGATCTCCCAGGGAGATCTCGAATATACAAATCACGGAGGATGAGATGATCCGAAGAACCAGTATTTACACTTGAAGAGTTGTCTAATACTGTTCTATGTGTTAGATTATATGATTTATTAGAATTATTTGTTTATAGCCTTGAGAGCAATTTAGTCTTTTACCTTTTCAGTTTAGGGTTTGTTTAGATTTTTTCTTTAGACTTTTTCTTGTAATTAACTATATAAGACCTTGTACTCTTTATCTTTTGATTCATAAAAATAAAGATGACTACTCTTTTTCTTTGTCGTTAATTTCTACATGGTATCAGAGCCTTTATTTCTATCTTTTTGATAATTTGATTGAATCATTGTTAATTCGATCCATAATTTTCGCGGATCGTACAGTTTTGATTGGGCTCCTTTTGTTTTCGCAATACTTGGTTTTGTTTGGTGTTCGATTATTCTTGAACACAATTTGTTCTATCATCATGAGTGGTCGCACAGAAGATTCGCTTCAATCGATCAGTGTCCGATTGGATGGAAAAAATTATTCGTATTGGGGATATGTTATGAAAAAAATTTTGCGAGGAAAATCTATGTGGGGATATATTTCAGGTGTGTGAGTTCAACTTACGGACATCAATGCTGATGATTATGCAAAGTCGTTAGATATTTGGGAGACCGATAATGCGAAGATTATTACGTGGATCAATAATTCTGTTTCACACTCCATTGGTGCTCAATTGGCCAAGTACAAGACAGCCAAAGAGGTTTGGGATCATCTAGTAAGATTATACACGCAGTCTAACTTTGCCAAACAATATCAATTAGAAGCAGATATCCGCGCGCTTCGGCAACAAGATATGGGCATCCAAGATTTTTATTCTGCCATGTCAGAACTATGGGATCAGTTAGCACTCACAGAATCCTCAGAATTACGAGCATTCCCGGCTTATGTTACTCGTAGAGAAGAACAACGTCTGGTCCAGTTCTTGATGGCTCTTCGCGATGACTTTGAAGGATTGCGTGGAACAATTTTACATCGTAGTCCTCTCCCTTCTATTGATTCAGTAGTACATGAATTGCTAGCTGAGGAGATTCGCCTTAAGTCCCAGGTTGATAAGAAGACTATTGTGTCATCTACGCCATCTGTTTTTGCAACACCACAGCGGTCTATGCCGCATAATCAAAGTAGGTCAACTTCGAAGGTTTCTATTGATGAGTGTGCTTATTGCAAAGAAAAAGGACATTGGAAGTCTCAATGTCCATTACTATTGAACAAAGGTAAACAACCGCAGCAGCAAAAACGATCACCGCAACAACAATATCAGCAGCAAAGATCTCAACCCTCGTCATTGCAACATCAGAATGGTTCGTGGAAATCTAGTAATCAACCACAGTCTGGTAATGCAGTGGCTACCCTCTCTTTAGATCCGCATATGTTTGAGTAGTTTCAACAATTCCTTGCTTCACAGCCCTCTGCCATGTCTGTTTCTTCTCATATAGGTTTGTCATCCTCTAGTGCATCAGGTATATCTTCCTCTTTATGGATCTTAAATTCTGGAGCCTCTCATCATATGTCACCTAACTTGTCATCTTTTATCTCCTTATCTTCTAATTCATCTGTATCAGTTATGACGGTTGATGGTATTCCGATGCCATTATTAGGTGTTGGTTCTGTTGTTACAACTTGCTTATCTCTTCGCGATGTCTATTTTATTCCTAGTCTTACACTTAATCTTGTTTCTGTTAGTCAATTGTCTGAGTCTGGATATTTAATCTCTTTTTCCTCATCCAATTGTTATGTGCAGGACCCGCAATCTCAGAAGGTGATTGGGATGGGTCGTAGGCAAGGGGGACTTTATGTTTTAGATAAGCTTCAAGTACCAGATGTTGCAGCTTCTAGTATCGATTTGTCATCTTTCCGATTGAGTCGTTCTTCTTCTGATTTTTATTTGTGGCATACTCGTTTAGGTCATGTTTCAGCCTCTCGTTTACAATTTTTAGCTTCATCTGGAGTATTAGGAACTTTAAAAAGTCAAGATATTTCAAATTGTAGTGGTTGTAAACTAGCAAAATTTTCTGCACTACCTTTCAATAAAAGTCTATCTTTTTCTCCTAATCTTTTTGATCTTATTCATTCTGATGTGGGGGGCCTTCTCCTGTTACTACAAAAGGGGGATCAAGATATTATGTTTCTTTTATTGATGATTGCACTCGTTATACTTGGGTTTATTTTATGAAACACAGATCTGATTATCTTACGATCTTCAATAACTTTAAAGCTCTTGTCAAAACTCAACATTCAGCAGTTATCAAGTGTTTTCGTTGTGATTTGGAGAGTGAATACACTTCCAATACTTTTTCTCACTTACTTGCATCAAAAGGTACTATACATCAAACATCATGTCGAGAAACACCTGAACAAAATGGGATTGCAAAGAGAAAACATAGACACCTTATTGAGACAGCCCGTTCTTTCTTATTGTTTGCAGATGTTCCTAGTATTTTTTGGGGAGAAGCAGTTATTACTGCTACTCATGTAATTAATAGAATTCCAACTTCTCACAATTCGGGTTTGTCTCCTTTTCAAAAATTGTATGGTCATGCTCCTGATTATTCCTCTTTACGTGTTTTTGGTTGTACCTGTTTTGTTCTTCGACCACACATCGAGCGTGATAACTTGTCCTCTAAGTCGGCTTTGTGTGTCTTCCTTGGTTATGGTGTTGGTCAAAAGGGATATCATTGTTTTGATCCAGTCAGTAAAAAATTATTTGTCTCTCGTCATGTTGTGTTTCTTGAGCATATTCCTTTCTTCTCTATACCTCTTCTATCACATGACATGACTCATGCAGATCTTATTCACATTGATCCCTTCAATACCGACACCGACGAAGCCTCCCCCACGGCTACTCTTCCACATGATAGCTTCAGTGAATCTAGTATTCTCGAGACACCAGCTCCAGCTCCACCTCCCCCTCCTGCGCTTGTTCCATCACCTCAAGAGATTGCGAACAATCCTATTCATCGGTCTACACGTCCTCGTAAGTCTACTAGACTACCTGATTTTGCTTATTCTTGTTATTCCACTTCCTTTGCTTCTTTTGTTGCCTCTGTTCATCGTCTTTCTAAGCCTTTGTCCTATAGAGAAGCTGTTGGTAATCTTCTTTGGCAGAATGCTATGGACGAGGAATTAACTGCTCTGCATCACACTCATACTTGGGATTTGGTACCTCTACCACCAGGAAAATGCGCCATTGGTTCTCGTTGGGTCTATAAGATCAAAACTAAATCTGATGGTTCTATCGAAAGGTACAAAGCTTGTCTTGTTGCTAAAGGTTACTCTCAGGAATATGGCATGGATTATGAGGAAACTTTTGCTCCTGTTGCTAAATGACCACTGTTCGTATGTTGATTGTTGTTGCCTCTGTTCGTCAATGGAAAATATCTTAGATAGATGTCAAAAATGCTTTCTTGAATGGTGATCTTCAAGAAGAAGTGTATATGATGCCTCCTCCTGGAGTTTCTCACCGATCTGGTGAAGTTTGCAGGCTTCGCAAAGCTCTCTATGGACTCAAACAAGGGCCACGTGCTTGGTTTGTGAAGTTTTCCACGGTGATTACCTCACTTGGCTTTTGTTCCAGTAATCATGATTCAACTTTATTTGTCAAGAGTACGCGTACAGGTCGTATACTTTTGTCTTTATATGTGGATGACATGATAATTACCGGTGATGATTTTAATGGAATTGAGTCCTTGAAGTTTGAATTAGCTCATTGTTTCGCTATGAAATACTTGGGATTATTACGCTATTTTCTGGGGATCGAGATTACCTCTTCACCTAAAGGCTATCTTTTGTCTCAGTCAAAGTATATAGCTGATCTATTTGAGCGTGCACATCTCACTGACAACAGGGTAGTTGATACTCCACTTGAGACTAATGCTAAGTACTCTCCTTCATATGGTTCTCCTTTGCCTGATCCTAATCTCTACCATACAGTTGTGGGGAGCTTGGTATATCTCATTGTGACTCATCCTGATATTACATATGCTGTATATGTGGTTAGTCAGTTTGTCACTGCACTGACCACAGTTCATTGGGCTGCTGTTCTTCGCATTCTTCGGTATCTTCGGGGAACTCAGTTTCAGAGTCTTTTATTCCCTTCTACTTCCTCGTTAGAACTTTGTGCATATTCTGATGCTGATTGGGCAGGTGATCTTACGGATCGTAAGTCGACCACCAGCTTCTGTATTTTTCTTGGAGATTCTCTTATCTCTTGGAAGAGTAAGAAGCAAGATGTTATTTCTAGATTCTCTACAGAAGCTGAGTATCGTGCCATGACTACCGCCACTTGTGATATTGTTTGGCTACGTTGGTTGCTTGCAGATATGGGAGTTTTTCTTCAAAAGTCTACTGCTCTTCATTGTGATAATCAGAGTGTCATTCAGATTGCGCGCAATACATATCACACTACCTTTTGTTTCTTCCTCACTACAGATAGCTGATATGTTTACCAAGGCTTACTCCGCTTCACGCTTCCGATTTTTATATGACAAACTCTCAATACTTCTGGCTATAGCATCGTGAGTTTGAGCATCGTGAGTTTGAGGGGGGATGTTAGATTATATAATTTATTAGAATTATTTGTTTATAGTCTTGAGGGCAATTTAGTATTTTATCTTTTCAATTTAGGGTTTGTTTAAATTTTTTTCTTTAGACTTTTTCTTATAATTAACTATATAAGACCTTGTACTCTTTATCTTTTGATTCATACAAATAAAGATGACTACTCTTTTTCTTTGTAGTTAATTTCTACACAATGATTTCTTATCTTTCTTTCACGGAGGAAGGATTAATGCTGGAGATCGAGCACTATAATCTCATTGTCTGAGTAACTTTGGACAATAATTGATGAGCAAAGATGAGCGCGAGTCCGTGAAAGAAAGCAGCAGATGGCGTGCGTATGCGTCTACCTTCTCTCCTTTTTCATTTAAAGCCTACACCTTCCTCTTTCATCCTCACGGGGAATGCCATCACTGAACCAAACCTTTGTTTACCACCCATCAAATCTTCCACTCGCCTTCTTCTTCGATGACTTATGCCAATTAAAGCTATCAAATCCTTCATTGTATTGTATCTCCATGACTTTTAATGGTGAGCTTAGCTTGGAGAAGAGTGAAATGGGCATGTGGCCCGCACGTCGATCGTCGGCAGAGCTGTGTGTGTCCGCAAGTGATGAATCGTGATGAGTACAGCTAGCTCGATTCAAATTATGTTCCGAGATGGTGTCAACACTGGATTTGGATGCATCCATGCGTCATTATTAATCACCTGCTACGGCTAACATCATATACTAACTAAGATTCTATGTATTGTAACATCATCTACTGGATTTGGATGTGTCGTCATATTCGTGTACTGACGCTTCATGGATTCATGCTCAGCAGCGGACTCCGCTGATGAAACAAAAAACAGTTGGCACAGTTCTGAGCAGAGCACTAGGGCGGTGGCGGTGGCGGCCAGAAGGACAAGAAATGATGCTCACTGTGTCAGGGGCAGCGGCTGCCGCTGCGGCAGCGCAGGCATCAGATGCTGGTTCTGGGCGCTGAAATAAAGCCTGGCTCTGAAGCAGTGTGGGAACCTCGTGGATGTCCTTGACAATTCCAACCATTTTGGCCCATTAGTTTCAAGGAAATCGATGTAACACGTACGTCGATATAATAACCGTAAACAGGAAGGTGAATCCAATGTGAAGTCTCAATTGAGGAACTGGAACAGGGATTATATTACTTGCAGTAGTCACTGACAAATAGGGCATATTATACATGAGAAAGCAGAGGATCGAAGAGGGAAAGAGAGAAATTTGGATATCAAAGAACAAATGTAGTAATTCAGAATTGCATAGCAGGACAAAATTTCACGTCCGTGCCTCGCTCGATTCCCCCAAACCCGGACTGTACATTCATATATAATATAGGAACAGAATTAACGAATTCCGATCGCCATCCGATTTATTAGCAACTCAATGCTTCGTACTTCACTGGAATCGACCTGTGCGACAGCATGCTGCCCACCACGGCCATGTCGCGGCAGAACACACCTTGAAATACCGACGCCTTCTCTGCCTTCGGTTTCTCTGCCGTCATCGCCGCCGACACTTGAATTGCAGCGGCGGCGGTGGCGGCCGCAGCCTCCTTGGCCCTCTGTTTCTCCGTCACTTCCTCCGCCACCACCGCTGTCATGACGCTGGCGTACCCCTTTTGTAGCATGCGATAGAGAATCGACGCGGACATCCTCGCTTGGTCGCGGATTGAGTCGAAGTCCCGGTGGTCGTCTGCGAACTCTAACCGCTCGACAAATGCCACGGCCTTCTCTGGCTTGTGCTTCAGCGTCAGCAGCAGGTGCGCGCGGCCTAATTCGGTGCGCGTACACCCACGTCGAACACCTAGCAGCGTGTGGTAATCCACGTTGTTGGCCTCCCCGGCAGCGATGCGTCCGCGGAGATGCTGAATCCGCGCGGTGAGCGCAGGGAGATTCGCGGGGATGTCACGGTAGCGGACGTCGTGGTGCGGCCTCCACCGGGGACCGGGAAGCTTTCGGTCGCGGATGATGGCTTCGTGGAGGAGCTTCAAGTGCTCGAGATCATGAAGGCAGTCCGTGAGCGCGCGCACTGCCTCGAAGAGGTCAGCGCGGGCGCGGAGTGCCGAGATGGAAGAAGGATCGAGGGCGAGCGCGAGGTTGCAATCAGCAATGGCGTCCGCGAGACGACCAGCGGCCTTGTGAGCCGCAGCGCGGCCGATGAGGCAACCGGCTGCGAAGCTTCCAGGGAGGCCCCGGCGGCTGTCCAGAACCTTGGTGAAGTGGCGGATGGCCTCAGCGGGGAGACCGGCGTCCAGCGCTGCAACGGCGGCGGCGCGGCGCCGGAGGATCAGTTTGATGTGAGAGAGGAGCAAGGAGGCGGACTCCATCTCCGACGGCGGCAGAGCAGTAACCGCGACGCCGCCGAAGCTATCGTCCGACCAGCACACGGACTCTCGCCGGAAAGCGGCGGAGGCGAGACGGCGGCCTGTTTGGAGGAGAACCATCGCGTTCTCCATCATCCCAAGGTGGCAACAAGCCTGTCCGAGCACCAAATACCTGACGGAGAGGGGAACACAAGCGGCGAGACAAGAAAAGTCAGCGAACAGGCCGGTTCAGGAAAGTAAAACTTGAATTTCAAAAAAGCATAGAGACAGAGTCTTCATCTCCGAGTTGAAGAACCAAATTGTATTGATTGTTGTTGACCTTTGGATCGATTATGGATGAATTATCTATAATTTAATAATGTTTCCACCGATTTATCGTATCCATTTTGAGTTTCTTCGCTTTAATCAATGTGAGGTACTTGGAGATGGGATGGGAACGTACCTCCACTGGCCTTCCCTGTCAGAGCTCTTGGACATGCCTGCCAGCACACGGCGCTTGAGGTCGGAAACGGAGAAGCATCGGAACGAGTGGTCGCCGTCGGACCTCTCTCGGCCAGGGGATAGGAGATTGGCGCGCTCCCTGGTCAGCGGCGCGGAGGAAGCCATGGAGTGGTCGCCGGCGGCGCCGAGGGAGGAAGAGGTGGAATCGCCATCCCCTGATCGGTCGTCGGCCTTGTAGCTGGGTATGTAGTCCTGCAGCATGTCGGCCACCTCGCGGAAGCGACGGAGGAAGAGGAGGGAGCGGGCCTTGAGCTCGAGCGCGGCCTCCATGCGCGGGGAAAGGGCGAGGGCGGCGTCGAGGAGGCCTACCGCGGAGACTACGTTGGACTGCTCTTGCGTTGCGATGAGAGACCGGGCTTCCCTCAGGTACTTGTCGACCACCTAACCGCAGGGACAAGACAAAAGATCAGATTTTGATACACATTTCGCTGTAAAACAGGGGAAAATTCCATCAAGGTCCGATGAACACGAAGAACACCGGAAAGTCCGCCATGAAAGGTGGTAGTACGGAACTTCGGAGAGAAACGGGACAAGATCGAAACCCACCTTCTTGTTACTCAGCCACCATGGCTTCTTCTCCGAGGCGAGAGGAGGTGAGCTGGCTGCCATTGCAGCAGCACCTTCCCACCTCTTCCTCCCCATCAAAGGTCTCGACTTTCCCTGCTCTGAGCCAGGAGTACTCGGGATGCTATGCGGTCGAGCTCAGAGCCAACAGATGGAGATTTAAACGCGAGGAAGGGCGAGGCGGGGAAAAAATCGCAGCTTTGACTGCTCATCCTTTCCCTTTCAGTGAAAGCTTCGATCCTTCAATTTCCTCGCTGGCAAAGATGCTCTCACCCTTTCTTCTCCACTATAGTGGAAGGAAATCCCATTAAAAAAATGGAAGGTATGCGGTAATCGCACCCTTCACGGGTCCGACTCCCGAAAAAAAGGCAAAAGAAGGGGTTAAAACCGGTGACCAGACCGCGACCTGGGCGGAGCAACTAACACTTTCCCCTCCTTGCCGTCCCCATATTGTACCCAAAACTACCGCGCTAACTGCCGATCCTGGCCGTTGGTCCAATTCTGACGTACGGCACAAAATCGAACCGGCGCGGCGTAATGAGTGGGGCAGTGTGGATGGGTCCGCTCGGCCTGCCGTAGTGGGTCCCGTTCTGGGGCCAGTCACGAGGCAGGTAACAGAATTGAACCAGAGGGGAAAGCTTTCCTGTAGAAAATAAATGCTTATGTAGGAGCGTATTTAAGGAACGTGGCTCAATCCACAAGATTCCTGCTGCCACTTTTCTCTCTCTCTCTCTCTCTCTCTCTCTCTGTCTGTATTATTTTCTATTTTTGTTAGCGTCTTTGTATTCTGGCCCCTCGTATGCTTTCCATTTACACGTATGCATACTCACTTTGGGGCGACTGATCGGATAAGATCAGATTTTGAAGGGAAACAAAAATGGAAAATAAAAAACCACGATGGAAGATTGCAAGTAGGGAAAAGAATCGATGACGAGTAAAAGCCATTTTAAAGTTAATATTTTATTTTATTTTATTTTTTAACTTTTTAATATTAAATGTGGCTTAGAATTGCTACATATAAACTTGAATATATTGGCACTAAATTATGACAATTGTCTTAGAAAGAAATTATCATAACATAACATATTTAGTAAACAATAATTACACGAGTCCTTCAATCTTGCAACGTCGACGTCGGCGGGTGGGACCGTTAGCTCGGACTCACCCCAACCTAAAAAAAAGGTAGATCCGCTACCTTAGCGGCCCCCCTAGTGCCGGCCCTACGGATATGGAGGGAGGTTCATGCAGGTACACAGGCCATAGGCGCATGGCGGGGTAAATTAATTTATATTGAAAATCACATAAGCCATCAAAATGATCCCACGATTAAGATTATCCTAGGAAAAAAATCGATGATCGTAGATAATCGAATGGAGGATCGTGTATTGACTGAAATTCGGTAATCGACGGAAAGTCAGGGTGATCGGATCAGTTCGGAACACCTCAGACTGTAAGGTCTGTAGCGCAAGTTTGGACAATCCTTTTATATATATATATATATATATCGCGCTAGTCGCACAATGCGTGATTATGCTTGTACAGTACAATTTGTTTTTTATTTCAAACCCAAAAATATTATTAAAATCCTTATTGATGACCAAGGATTTTATCTTTTTTATTATATTTTTTTCATCTTGTTAGGGTTTTAAATTATTTAAACATATATTTAATTATTTTGAGTTAGTCTTTCTCCTTATTAGTGTAACTGAAAATATTCTCAATTACCTCTTAAGCACAAGAGCAATCACCAATGTAAAGATTTTATTCGTTCGTCATTGCACATAGCAAGAAAGTGCAAGGACACGTGAAGATTTACTCCTAATTTTGGATCATCTTATAAACCAAGGAAATATTTTTGACGTTGAATGTGTTATTATTATTGTGTTAATAGAAATTTTATATTCTTTCATTTTATGATATGAAAATATAAATATTATTACTATGTGAGAATAGTAGTTAAATTACTAGTTAATTTAAATTTGTACATGTAGTAATGTAATCTAAGGTGTTGAGTGTAAATGATTGCATATATATGCAAAATTAATTGTCTATTTATATGTAAATGAGTTTTTTAAGTATTTTTTCTAATTATTAATCATGTATGATAATATTTTAAGGGTTTTTGGTAGGATCGTACGATTCTACGATCCGATCCTGACCGATCCGATCCTGACCCTAAATCGATTCTACGTAGAATCGCGATTCTACAAACTATGCCCCTGACCATTACGCCAGAGATACCATGCGCTCACCGTCTGTGCTACGCCCTGGGGGCGACCCACCCCAACCTAAAGGCTGCATGCATCCTAGTCATGCTGGTCGTGTTTAGGTCACTTCGTCTGTAAGCTACCGATTCGATGCGGCAACAGAGGCTGCTGCTCCAATTAATTCACCACAATTAAATTCTTTTTATTCTCATCAAAAGCAATACAATTTACCTCTAATATAATTACTAGTACGAATAATTTATAATCTCTAGTCTTCATTATTTGAGAGGATTCTGACAAGAACCGGTAGGGTGGGGGCATGGAGAATTCAAGTAAAACTGAATCTCAGACTGTCAAATTAGACTAAAAGATTGTACCTCCACTGGCATTCTCAATTATAGACGGACCTCATCTGCGTGTATATTTTGCCGAAGACGTAGTGTGTAACCAAAGGAACTTCGCCGTTGGCGTTGGACTACACACAAATGAATTGTCTCTTGTCAGTAACTAATTATTGATTCTCGTTACTGTCTTTTCAAACACACCGCATGGCCTCGGATGCTAATGCTGATGAACCACATGAGCTGGACCCAGCAAGGATCATGCGATCTAATGAGAACTCGACACGCACCCGACCGAAAGAATCCTGCTGCCCGGCTGGCTCATGCATTTTGTCCGAACAAAAGACCATGCATAATGAGGATGATTAAGAAAGGAAGTATAGCAGCTGGTTGAATGCCAACAAGTCCCGTCAGAAACCCAGTGAATGGAGGATGTGATTTCAGAGTAGAAGGATTTACTTCCTATCAACCCTGAATTTCAACTCGATCATCTTTAAGTGGTAACCTCCGTGATAGCAGCATCAGGACAAGCTCAAAACAGAGGTACGTGAAAACGGAGAGAGTTTCAAGTGAGGAGAGGGAGGGCCCTCTCTCTGCTGGATCGAGGCACATGACACGTTATGGAATAAATGAAGCTCTGGCTGTTTGTGTGTGTCTGGTGGCGGCTGATAGTTAGTTTTGAGTGCTCGTTGAGGTGACTGAACTGGCATTTGCGAGTGAGGAATGAGGAGGGCTGGTATTGATTAGATAAGTAGGTCAACATGGTGTAGGTTCTATAGGTGGTGTCAGAGGCTTGAGTACGTCCTCTTTGTCACAAATGGGAAAACAAGGAAGGAGATAGATCAGGACAAGAATAATAATGCCTTGAATTCGACAACTTATCTAAGAATAGTGTGTAGTTTACTTATTTCGATGAATTGGTTGAAAATAATCAGAATTAAAAGTATTTTGTGTATTGTCCCTGGCTCATATTGGTCGTGGGCTTCACCATAAAACATAACAGCCCCATCCTGATCCCAAATCCCAGAAGGTAAATAAGTTTCTCTATTATAATAATAATAATAATAATAATAATAATAATTATAATTGATCCTGTCCGAATGTTGAATCAATGGATGTTGGGCACGTGGCGCTCTCCTGTTGCCTGCGTGGGTCTTCGACTGGTGGCACGAAACTCCGGCGAACCTGCACAGAAGTCGTGCCGGGAAGAGGTTCCCGGCGGCGACCCTCCGACGCTCAAGTCAGGCAAACAAACAGTGAAGAAAGTGGCTCCAGAAGTCTTGAACGCGTACCTCCGGTAAAGTATGCGGTTCTTTATATAGAACGGCGAAAGAGCTCCTGCACGTCCACCGAGGCGCATGTGTGTCCGCAGCCCATGCCTCGGTATGTGTCTGTCAGAAAGTTTACCTGACGCCATACTGCTACAGTCAAAGTATGTCCTTAATGGAACAATAGAACACCTCGTTGTCAGACTTGGAGTATGGTCTAACCATAGGACTTGACGGCTGTCAAAAGAGGTTCCTGTCCTTCTTTACCCACCACCGGCCGGGACGTTCGTCCGGCCGGCTGGACGAAGAGCGTCGTCCCGACGGCCCTCATCCCCTGTGCCGTCCGGGCGGCATGCCCATCACATCCCGCCTGTCCGGCCGGCTGGACGAAGAGCGTCGTCTGGACGGCCCCCATCCCCTGCGCCGTCCGGGCGGCACGCCCATCACGTCCCGCCTGTCGTTTGCATTGATATGCTGGGGAGACTTCCGGGCGGGTGCTACGTAAGGACTGTTAGCAGTATGACACCTTCTCTTAGGCCTTCCACTCGGCTCTTAGCTATTGTTTCAACTGAGCGCCGGAACCCCGACCCCTGTCAGGGCACCTTTTACTGTTGGATGCTCGTCGATCGGCCGATCGGTCTATCCTTTTCTCCCAAGTCCGGTCGGCTCACCCTTCTCCGGTGGATCCCCCGGCCCTTTGATCTCCACGTGGCGTTGACCCCTCGACATGGGGTCCTCTGCCATGGGGTCCTCTGCCTTGACCACCGGATCAATAATAATAATAATATATTAAAATTAAACTAAATGATGTATGTACCACCCAATCTAACTATCATCCATTAATATGATAAAATTGAAAACTACTACGGTTATAATGACTGACATGAATTCATCATAAAAGTTATTAATATTTAGGGTACATTTAGTTAGGAGTTATCTTTGATAACTTTAATTATTCATCCAATATTATTAATAAAAATTCTATCTGATTTAGATAATTTTTAAATAATATTTCATGTCTGATATGTCAATAAAAGAGACATACAATTCATACAATTCAGAATCAGAAAATCTCGAAAAATTAAGATTTTTTTTATTGGAATTAATGATTTTTTTATTCCTGAATTAACGATTTTTTTAACAAAAATATCAGGTGAAAAACAAAAATAAAAAATAAAAAAAACTTTAAAAAAGAAAAAAAATTAAAAAATACGTAAAAAAGAAAAAAGTTAAAAAAACACACAAAAAAACGTAAAAACACACCAAAAAAAAAAAAAAAGTAAAAAAATTAAAAGAAAAGAAAAAAAATTTAAAAACCATAAAAAAAAATTAAAAATATAAAAATATGAAGAAAAAAAAATAATATGTAGGGTTGGTTTTGTAACTGAGGGTAACATAGTAAAATATTAAATTAAGTTATTTATTAAAATCTTCAAATAAATAAATTTTTGTTGCATTACGTAGGTTGAACGAAATAATATTTAATTATATTTTATTCCTTATAATCTTGATTATGTGATTGCATGGTGATGCGGATGTAACGGAGAGCATAGGACTAATTAAGGAATAAGGGAGGGGCATTTTGGACTTTTGAGATGGGGAGGGTTTTGGTTTTAAGGGACGACACTGTTCATCAGCAGGGGAGGTTTTTTGGTGCTTTGTTTTTCCGCTGTCGTCGAGCACAGAGGTTTGGAGCTGTTGCCTCTACTCGGATCGTCGCTAACAGCACCTTGTCACTCCTACTCAGCGTCCTCAGCACCGGCCATCTCTGGCTAGCGAGGCCACCTCCGCTTTCCCTCTCCGTCGCCTTCTCCTCTCTACCTCTCCTCTCCTCTAGCCGGCAGAAACATCCGGTCGTCGTTTCTCCTCTATCGCACAACCTCAACCATGCTGATATCAGCCGACGACTCCGACGCCGCTCCAGGCGCTCCTCCTCATATGTCGTGGCCTCTTCGCGCCATCGCCGCTGCTGGGAGCACGCCGTAGCCCCCTGGTCGACTGCCTCCCCACGTTGCAGCCACATCCCCGCGCTGCCGCCTCCATGCGTCATAGCCAGCGGGCTCCGTCGCCAGCTTGCGCCGCCGCCAACATGCCCACCGCCCCCAACGGGCGCCGCCTCAGCCTCCTGCAGCCATCGCCGTCGCCTCCTACGGCCACCACCACCGCCTCCAGCAACGGGCGCCGCCTCAGCCTCCTGCAGCCATCACCGCCGCCTCCTGCGGCCACCATCGCCATCGTACTATCTGTCTACACCGACTCAGCCTCCTGCAGCCATCACCGCCTCAGCCTCCTGCACTCGTACTATCTGTCTACACCGACCTTCTAGTCGAGATGGGGTTCCGGCCATCGAGCCGATGTATTTCGCTATTCGCACCATTATTATGCTTTTGAGTTACTGGTATTATCCGGCCTGCGAGCCGTTATCATATCCGGCCTACGCGTCGTCTTTTTGGATCTCTGCTGCACCGGATTCCATGTCGCCGCCCTCAAATCTGGCTCCTCAGCTGACTCACATCCATCCATCTAGTCGTCAAGGTCGTGACGACTCAATTAGCACCGTGATTAGCTCACCGATCCATCCGAGGGCACCCCCCGAGGCTAGGATACGTCATTGTACTCATCTTGTGTTTATTTAGTTGTTCAACTATTGTTCGGCTGCTTATATATTCGTGGGATTCGCCTCGAGTATCGGGGTACTAGCGACCGGGACAACCCGGTCGCTGGCTGCAAGTATTGTTGACCAGAGAACTTTTGACGACTTGGTCAACACAGAAGACAGCTCACCATCTAGGTCATGGAGATACGGTCAACATCCCAGCCACGTCACACTGACAATTCCGTCTTCCCAGATTCCCGACAGGATCATATTAGCGCCGTCTGTGGGAATTTCGCCTGATTTGGAACGTGAAGATGGACGACGTCGGAAAATTTTGCCATACTCATGACTTTGGTGGGTTTCGACGAGTGTATAATATTCTCCTCACTCCATGGGTATTTGGGAGTCGAGGAATTGATTCAGATCCTCTGCTGGACGGCAAGTCAGTTTTTTCGTTGTATTTTCTCTTTCGATCATAAGATCTACCATAGTTCTCCGATCGAACACTCCCGTGTCGATAGGCAAGGCTTGTTTTATATTAGAGTTATGAGCTCAATGTTGAAGACTCCCGTGCCGATCGGCCGGGTTTACATTATATTAGAGCTACAAGCTCGATGTCGAAGACTCCCGTGTCGATCGGCCGGGATTATATTATGTTAGAGCCACAGGCTTGATGTCGAAGACTCCCGTGCGGATCAACCAGGATTATATTATGTTAGAGCCACGGGCTCAATGTCGAAGACTCCCGTGCCGATCGGCCGGTTTACATTATATTAGAGCCACAAGCTCGACGTCGAAGACTCCTGTGTCGATCGGCCAGGATTATATTATGTTAGAACCACAGACTTGATGTCGAAGACTCCCGTGCCGATCGGCCGGGATTATATTATGTTAGAGCCGCGGGCTCAATGTCGAAGACTCCCATGTCGATCGGCCGCGATTATATTATGTTAGAGCCGCGGGCTTAATGTCGAAGACTCCCGTGCCGATCGGCCGGGATTATATTATGTTAGAGTTGCGGGCTCAATGTCGAAGACTCCCATGCCGATCGGCCGGGATTATATTATATTAGAGTCACGGGCTCAAAGTCAGAGACTCCCGCGCCGATCGGCCGGATTTGGGTTATATTAGAGTCATAAGCTCTAGAAGTCGAGCGGCGACTATAAACCCATGTGAAAACCGTCGAGCGGCGATGTTAAACCCAGGTCTCCACCAACGGTCGAGTGACGATCTTAAACCCGAGTGTTCATCAAAATGTCGAATGGAGACGTTAAACCCAGGTGTCCACCAACCGTCAAGCAGCGACGTTAAACCCAGGTCTCCACCAACCTTCGAACGAAGACATTAAACCCAGGTCTCCACCAACCGTCGAGCAGCGACGTTAAACCCAGGTCTCCACCAACCGTCAAGCAGTGACGTTAAACTCAGGTCTCCACCAACGGTCGAGCGACGGCCTTAAATCCGAGTCTTCATCAGATCGTCGAGCGGCAACGTTAAACCTAGGTCTCAACCAACGGTCGAGCGGCGACCTTAAACTCAGGTCTCCACCATCGGATCTCCTATCTCCTCCGTTCGGGATCGAGAGGTCTTCACTGGTCGAGGACCAGCATATCAGATATTCTATCTCCCCCGTTCGGGGTCGAGTGATCTTCGATGGTCTTGGACCAGCTCATCAGATCTCATAGCTCCCCCGTTCGGGATCGAGCAGTCTTCATCTTCACTGGTCACGGACCTGCTCATTGGATCTCACATCTCCTTTGTTCGGGGTCGAGCGATTTTCACTAGTCTCGGATCAGTATATCATATTTCCTTATCTCCCCCGTTTGAGGTCGAGTGATCTTCGATGGTCTCGGACCAGCTCATCGGATCTCATAGCTCCCCCGCTCGGGGTCGAGCGGTCTTCATCTTCACTGGTCACGGACCAGCTCATCGGATCTCACATCTCCCCCGTTCGGGGTCGAACGGTCTTCACTGGTCTTGGACCAGTATATCATATTTCCTTATCTCCCCCGTTCGGGGTCGAGCTATCTCTAATGGTCGCGAACAAGAGTATCTCCACTAGTTTCGGGCCAGAATATCTCATAGGCTCTGCGCCCGCTCCGCTCACGACTTTTGCTTCCGTGCATCTTTGATTCCCGGGCTACACCTCCGTTCAGCTCACGAGCAACGCGCCTGCTCGGCTAACGACTTTTGCTTACGTGCGCTTTTGATTCATGGGATATACTCTCGTTCAGTTCACAAGCGATGCGCCCGCTCGACTCACGACTTCCATTTCCGTGCGCATGTGATTTTACGGGCTATGCTTTCGCTCTGTTTTTTAGCTCCACTTCCATCCGACATTGTCTCATCGCTCGTTCAGTATTCGCCCGGGCGCTCACTTGGCGTTCGCCCAATAGCTTGCGTGGCATCCACTCGGCACTATTTTTCGCCGCTCGGTCAACACACTTTTCTCACCACTCTGCCAAACATGCGTCATTCTGTCAGCACTTGCGAAGTCGTCCGACCAGTATTGCTCAACCGTCCGTATGGCCACACACCTAAACTACTTGGTTGAATGCTCGACATTCTCTCGATGGTGTGGTCAACATCTTACGGTCGACTGGCCGACACTTTCTCGGTCACCCGCTCGGCATCGCCCGCTCATTCGCTGGGTCTGCTCACCATCCCACGCGTCGCTCGGTCGACTATCATTTTACTCATCATTCTCTTAATGTTTTGTCGTTCGCTCGCCATTGGTCCGGTTATCGACTTGGTCCGCTCGGCACTGTTACCATCTCATGTGACACCATTACTATAGTGACCGCTTGCGTGGCATTATATGATGGGTTCAACGATTTGACTCAGTTATCGAGAGTGATTCAGCCTTTGTGATAGACTATCTAGTCAGTCGAACTCGCGCCTCCTTCGACTAGACTTGAGGGGGAGACTTGTGATGCGGATGTAACGGAGGGCATAAAAGTAATTATGGAAGAAGGGAGGGACATTTTGGTCTTTTGAGATGGGGAGGGTTTTGGTTTTATGGGACGACACTGTTCATTGGTAGGGGAGGTTTTTTGGTGCTCTGGTTTTCCGCCGCCGCCGAGCACAGAGGTTTGGAGCTGCTGCCTCTACCTGGATCACCGCCGACCGCGCCTTGACGTCGCTCCTACTCAACGCCTCAGCATCGGCCACCTCTGCTTTCCCTCTCCGCCGCCTTCTCCTCTCTCCCTCTCCTCTCCTCTCGTCGGCAAAAGCATCCGGTCGTCGTTTCTCCTTTGTCACACAGCCTTAACCATGCTAATATCAGCCGACGACTCCGACGCCGCTCCAGGCGCTCCTCCTCATATGTTGTGGCCTCTTCGCGCCACTCCGACGCTGCTCCAGGTGCTCCTCCTCGTATGTCGTGGCCTCTTCGCGCCATCGCCGCAGCCCCGTGGTCGGCTGCCTCCCCGCATTGCAACCACATCCCCGCACTGCAACCGCCTCCATGTGCCATAGCCAGCGGGCTCCGCCGCCAGCGTGCGTCGCCGCCCCCAACGGGCGCCGCCTCAGCCTCCTGCAGCCATCGCCGCCACCTCCAGCAGCGGGCGCCGCCTCCAGCAGCCAGCACCACTCGTACTATCTGTCTACACCGACCTTCTAGTCGAGATGGGGTTCCAGCCATCAAGCCAATGTATTTCGCTATTCGCACCGTTATTATGCTTGTGAGTTAATGGTATTATCCGGCTTGCGTGCCGTGTGCCGGCCTGCGAGCCATTATCATATCCGGCCTACACGAGGTCTTTTTGGATCTTTGCTGTATCGGATTCCATGTCGCCGCCCTCAGATCCGACTCTTCAGCTGACTCACATCCACCTACTCGTCAGGGTTGCGATGACTCGATTAGCACCGCAGTCAGCTCACCGATCCATCCGAGGGTGCCCCCCGGGGCCAGAGTACGTCACTGTACTCATCTTGTATTTATTTAGTTGTTCTACTATTGTTCGGCTACTTATATATTCGTGGGATTCGCCTTGAGTATCGGGGTACTAGCGACCGGGACAACCCGGTCGCTGGCTGCAGGTATTGTTGACCAGAGGACTTTTGACAACTTGGTCAACACAGAAGACAGCTCACCATCCAGGTCATGGAAATACGGTCAACATCCCAACCACGTCACACCGACAGTTCCGTCTTCCCAGTTTCCTAACAGGATCACCTGGTAATCATATAATCAAGATTATATATAATAACTTGAACCACATATACCCTTAATGTTTGAAGTAGCAATTCCTACAATACAATAGAAGTCTTCTATAAAAATGGATAACAACCTTAGTCCTCAATGGGGAAGAGAGCGAAGGAAGAGGAAGCTCTTGACTCTAAAATTCAAGATCTCAAGATGCCTGAATGAATCAAGGCCTTTTTCTTATATATCATGGCCAATTTTGTAGGAATCATTCACTTTAATTTTGTAGGATCCTGCCTGGATTGTTGGTTCAAGGTGCACCAGATCGAACCTAAGTTTTGATATTATCAAATGTTCAACTTAAGTCTTGTTGTGATATAACAAGTTAATTAAGTATGCAAAATGTTTACTCAACCGAGAAAGTCGTAGCTAATTGTGAAAACTAGGCAGGAAGTTCAATTAGAGAACTTGGTATCAAGAGGAAACCCTAGTGAGCCGATCTGATGCTAAGTGATAAAGTCCAAATCAGTCTGGAAGACTAATGTTTGGCAAGTAGGTTAAGGTAAGCAACTGGAGAGGAGCGACGGTGAGGTCGTGTTCCGGAAAGAAACAACCTTAGGTCGCTGACCCAACTGAGAAATCAGGAAGGTTTCTAAGTTGTGATTAAGACAATTTTACTATCAATTACTACTCATGCACATATATTACCACTATGCTAACTTTATTTTGTAGGAGTATTTGTTTTAACTCTATTTTGTAGGAATCGAAGTTATCGGTCAATCGAACACCATGATCAATCGACTGAACCAGCAGATCGATTAACCAAACAAAGGTGACATGACAAAGATCAGATCGAGCCAAAGCAAACATAGAAGCCAAGTCAATCGGTCGATCGAATACAAGGATCGGTCGACTGAACAATAAAAGCATTAATGGCAAATTAATGGTGAATCTCAGCGAAGAGGGAAACTGCACAGATCGATCGACCGATCAAGAGGATCAGTCGACTGAATAATTAATACTCATAAATGCGTGAAGATCAGATCTCGATGAAGAAGGAAAGCAAGGGGTTCAATCGACCGATAGGAGGATCAGTCAATTGAAAGGATCAGTCGACCGAACGAGACTTATATAAGATGTGCTCAAGGTCCTAGCCGAAGTAAATTTTCAATCTATTTTGAATCAATTCTCTGTTCGTGCTCTTGCTATTCTGTGCTTCATCTTCACAAGCAAGCTGCTCCATCAAAAAGTGCCGACAGAGCTTCATCTCCTACCTACTGTCGGTATAATTTTTAGTTAAGCTTGCATTGTTTTACTTTCTAAAAGATAGTAATGTGTTATTATCTTTTCATTTGTATGAATTACTTATTTTCAAAGATTTTGGAAAGAAGAGTTATAGTGGATTACCGATCGGTGCGATTAAAGATCATGGGTCTTAGAGTAGGAGTCGACATAGGCTCCGAACCAAGTAACTGAACGAGTCTTATTATTTTCTGTTGTACTCTTATTATTTTTACAAAACAAAAGAAAAAGTTTTAACTAGTGATATTCATCCCTCCCTTCTATCGCTTCTTTTCGATCCATCAGTGAGGTACGTTCTCTACCTCTCAATAAGTTGCACAAATTTGTCAAAATGCTTTTTAGAAGTTCTTGTAAATTAGAAAGAGAAAATTAAAAATTAAAAAAGGAAAATTTAAAATTAAGAGTAACCTTAGCAAAATCTTGTCTATTAGAAGACTACGACAAATTAAAAGTTGAAAATAAAAAAATTAAAGAATCAAATAGAAAAACTAGAAAGGGATCATTTATGCACATATTTTCATAATTTTATGAACTATCAAGGGTTAAATTGGTATTTTAAATATCATGAGGGCTAAATTAGAAAAGTAATAAAAAAATATATTTTAAAAAAATTCCTAACTAATCTAGTAGATAGGAAACTATATTGAATTTCTAAATCATGAAAACTTTATGCATATTTTAATTTTAATTTTCCTTAATATTTTCTTTTCTTTGCATGTTTAAAGTTATCTAATAGTTCAGATCCTCTGTCCCCAAATTTCTCTGTCTCCATGTCTCCTGTCGATCGGACGGACCAGATACATCTCAAGGCATCATGACATCTTTAAAATGTGTGCAGTATCCTCGTGATGTGTAAGACATCCTTGAGATGTAATCTGGTCCGTCCAATCGGCAAAGAGACACGGGGACAGAGAAATTTAGGGACAGAGGATCCGAACTCGTTATCTAATACTTAAAATTTTCAAATAAATTGTTTTATATTCTCTCTATTTAAAATTAATTAGATTTTAATTTTTTTTAGGAAAATATTTTTTTTTTTGTCAATGGAAAAAAATTGATAATTTTTCGATCATTAAATATTTTTTTTAAATTTCTTATCGAAAATAGTATTTTAAAAGTTAAAAATGTTTTGACAGTTATTTTCATAAAAATTTATTTTTTTATGATAAAATAGTATGTTCTCTTCTACCAGAAAATTTTTTAGTAGTTTTTGACCAATTTATTTTGAATTATTTATCAAAAATAATCTTCTTATAATTAAAAATCATCTAGACATTATCTTTGAATTTTTTTTTTTTGGATAAAAATAAATTTCTATATTTTAAAATTTTATTATAATTTTTAGATATAAGCTTCTATTTTTAAGAATTTAATTTTAAAAATTAGTATTTTTAATTAAATAATTCATACTGTTCAAAATAAATATTTATTTATTATCAAAAATTTTATTCTAACCCATCTTTTTCTGTTTAACCATTGGATTTTTTTTAATATTTTTTAATACTTAAAAAATAATTTTCAAATTATTTTTACCATTTTTTAACTTTTGAAAATTTGTACAGTCACAAAATAATTTTTGAAAAAATCTTCTCAAACTTAGAATTTTTTTTTTATTTTTGCCCCTAAGTTTTTTTGATGTAATCAAAGAGGAAGAGAAATTTAGATGGTAATAGGGTATATAATTTACAATATTTTTCTTGTACTTAATAGAAATATCTTACTTGAAATAATTGCCAAATTATATTACCTGAAATAATTGCCAAATTATTGAATTATTTCAATAATTACTTATTTATGTTTTGAGTAATCCTAACTTAACTTGAGTTGATACACATCAAAAAGGGAGAGATTGTAAGTACCCCAAATTGGTTTTGATGTGATCAACCAAGTCAAGTTAGATCTTGTTGTGTTTGATCCTTATGTCTAAGTGTGCAGAAACTTAGGAACACAATAAGTCGAGCAAAAGAAGCAGCGGACGAGAATGATGGCACAGAAATCGAGTCGATGAGCTCGATGCATCTGAGGGACGAGATGTTGCGGAAGAGTACATCGACGGACGGGAAGGATGTGCACGACGCTTCCGAGAGACGAGAAGCCAGAGCGTAAGATTGTTGGAGGAGAGAAGGCTGGAGATGAGTTTGGGTGAGCTCGATTCCGAATGTTTGATGAATCACCCAGGCGCTAGAGCATGCAATAGCCAGACAAGTCAACGCGGAGTTGACTTATCCGAGCGTTTGGACCAATCCAAGCGCCCAGAGTCTTGGTGCTTGGACCGGTTTGGTGCAGATAAGGCGCCCCCGTGTCGCCGTTGAAGCGTGAATCTACATCAGCAGTGATCCGAGTGCCCTAACCAGTCCAGTCGCTTGGGAGTGAATAAATAGTTTCTCTTAGCTATTGCGAGGTGGATTGAGGCGATAAGTTGGGGGCACCTGGAGCGGGTCCGGGCACTCAGAGATGCCACATCAGCAAACAGTCACTTCGACTAATGATGCTATAAATAGAGCGCTGATCCTCTTTATTTAAAAAATAACACTTGTATTCGAATCTTTGATAACTTTTTTTTTTATTTTCTGAGCTGTAAATTGTTGTATAGGGCTTCCGAGAATTTACTTGAAGAAGTTCTGATAGTGCACGTCATTTGTTTTAGATTAGCAACCTCCCCGATTACAAACCAAGTAAAAATAATCTTTTTTTTTTTACCGTTACTTGATTTATTTTGAATTATTTATAAAAAATAATCTTCTTATAATTAAAAATCATTTAGACATTATCTTTGAAAATTTTAATTTTTTTATAACTAATAAATTATCTATATTCTGAAAAATTATTATATTTTTAGATATAACATTCCATTTTTAAGAATTTAATTTTAAAAATTAATATTTCTGATTAAATAATTGGTCAAAATAAATATTTATTTATTATCAAAATTTTTATTCTGACCCCTCTATTTCTATTTAACCATCAAAAAATTTTCTAATATTTTTCAAAACTTAAAAAAAAAATTCAAATTTTTTTTGTCAAATTTTTTTAACTTTTGAAAATTTATATAGTCACAAAATAATTTTTTAAAAAATCTTCTCAAACTTAGGAATTTTTTAGATTTTTTTTATTTTAACCCCTAATTTTTTTGATATGATAAAAGGAGAAGAGAAATTCAGGGGGTGATGGGATAGATAATTTGCAATATTTTTCTTATACTTAATAAAAATATCTTACAAAATAATTGCCAAATTATATTACTTGAAATAATTGCCAAATTATTGAAATATTTCAATAATTGCTTATTTTATATTTTGATTAACTCTAACTTAAAAAGAGAGAGATTGTAAGTACGCAGATTGGTTTTGATGTGGGCAACCAAGTAAGTTAGATCTTTTTATGTTTTGATCCTTATGTCTAAGTGTGTAGGAACTTAGGAACACAACAAGTCGTGCAGAAGACGCAGCGGATGAGAAGGATGGCACAGGAAGTGGGTCGACGGGCTCGGCGCATCTGAGCGACGAGATGTTGTGGAAGAATACATCAGCGGATGAGGACACACGCGATGCTTCTAAGGGAAGAGAAGCTAGAGTGTAAGACTGCTCGAGGAGAGAAGGCCAAAGATGAGTTTGGGTGGCTTGATTCCAGATGTCTGATGAATCACCCAGGCACCAAAGCAGTAGTCAGACAAGTCAACATGGAGTTGACTTGTCCGGGCGCTTGGACCAAGTCCAGGTGCTCGGAGTCTGGGCGCCCAGACTGGTTTGATGTAGATAAGACACCCCCGCGTAGCCGTTGAAGCATGGATCTACGCCAGCAGTGATTCGAGCGCTTGAACCGGTCCAGGCACCCGGGAGTGGATAAACAGTTTATCTCTTAGCTGTTGTGAGGTGGATTGAGGCGATAAGTTGGGGGCACCTGAAGGGTCCGGGCACTCGGAGATGCCACATCAACAAACGGTCACTTCGACTAGTGATGATGTAAATAGAGCTATGGTCCTCTTCATTTAAAAAACAACACTTGTATTCAAATCTTTGATAACTTTTTTCATTTTCTGAGCTATAAATCATTGTACAGGGCTTCTTCACCTCCGAGAATTTGCTTGAAGAAGTTCTAATAGTACGCATCATTTGTCTTGGATTAGCAATCTCCCCAGTTGCAAACCAAGTAAATTTGGTAGCCTCATTTAATTTTTATGCAATTTATTTCTATTTTACTAGCAAGTGTTTCTTAATCAAAGTTGAAAGTTTTGAAAAGGGTATTTTTGTTATTTCAAGTAATTCACCCTTCTCTTGCTGGCCGCATGGGACCAACAATATCTTTATGTCAAAATCTCATACACATGTAAAAACTTTAGTACATACAATAAGTTAAAAATACATATGTTCATTAATATAAAGGATTACACCAAAATACATATTTCTACCAAATGAATACTTCGTCAAAAAGGAAAGTAACTCATATTCAACACATACTGATAAAACACCTTAGGTAGCAAGCCCTTATTGAGCACCTTAGGTAGCAAGCCCTTATTGAGCAGATTCACTAACATGGAATATGTCCTTATATGCTCATCACTCTAAACTCTTTTTTTAACCACCAAAAATTTTATGTCGATATGTTTAGAGTTCGATGAACTACGATTATTCTTGGAATACAATTATGCAACTTTATTATCACAGTTGATCCTCAGTAGTTTGTCAGTGTCCAATGATATATAAACTTGTGATAAGATTTCATATCCATATCCCATTGTAGGAAGTTTCATACCAAAATATAAACTTTGTCTCAATAGTAAAAGCGACTATTAATATCTATTTTTCTATGATATAACCCCTCTTGCTAGCATGAAGATATAATTTGAGGTAAACCCCTTGTTATTTAAGCATCTAGTAAAATCATAGTCTAGATATCCAAAAATCTTCAGATGACCTGATTTTCGATATGTGAACATGTAATCCTTAGTTCTTTGTAAATACCCCATCTTTCAACATTCTAATGCTCTAGTCTAGGGTTACTCAAAGATTTAACCAACATCCCCCCAATCATTGTAAGATTTGGATGTGTACATACTTGATCATACATCAAATTTCCTATTGTCGATGCATGAGGGAATTGTTGTATTTCCTTAATCTTAAGTTCATGGCATGGATATTGTTGCAAGCTAAGTTTATCACCCTTTGACACAGGTGTGTTGCTAGTAGCATAATTTTGCATTCCATATCAAATGAGTAACTTTTTTATATAGGTCTTTTTGTTGGGATTTTCGAGCCGCAAAAACCGCTTTTTGCGTTACGGAAATCCCGAAGTCTTGCCACGGATCCATGTGAAGATATGTAAAAATAAATCATGTACAAGTTTCTGACCTAGATCTACCTTAGATCTACATGAATAAGAAGCGTTACCCTTGTTGCGAAGCCCTTCGCTTATCCCGCTCGTCCAAAAGGTTGCCGGATCTCGAGAGTGTCAAGCGTATACTCCTCTATACGTATCCACACGGACAATAGGTGGAGAAGAACCACTTAGAGTGTGCTAGCACTCTTGGGTGGCTCAGCAATGGAGGAGAGGGAGAGAGAGCTAGAAGAGAGGAAGAATAATGATGATCCGTTCATGATGAAAAATAAGAGTAAAATGGCTTAAGTATTTTCATCTAATGAAAATACTTAATGCTCATTAACTCCATTAATGAGCCTCATTAATGAGTCTTAACGAGTATTTAATGAATATTCATTCTTCATTAAATGGTCATTTTGAAACTCCTCTTCTCTTCATAATTTGAATCTAATATTCAAATTGAATTCATAGTTCAATGAATGTCACAATTTATCATTGAATTCAAAATTTAATGAATATCATCATTAAGTCTCACTTGAGTCTAACTCAAGTCTAGCCTCACTTGAGTCTAACTCAACTCTAACTTAATCAAGTCTTACTCAATTAATCTAATTTGGATTATACTTAATCCAATTTGGTTCATCATATGAACCTAATCCTCTTGGTTCATTTTATGAACCTAATCTTCATCTAATTGCCCTTTGTGTGTGACCCTATAGGTTCTTGTAACGTTGGCAATGCTCCTAAACTCATTTAGAAACATAAGTAATGAGCAGTATCTAGCAACATATCATTACTACCCAAGTTACAAGAATGTTGAGATCCAACATCACCATTGTGACTACTAATTGTGACTCTCACAATATGTGACAATGTCCTTCTATCCTTGACATCTAGATTGATCAATTGAGGCATAGACCGTGTCATCCTCTAATCAATCTATGTCTTGAACCCCAAGTAGACTCACTTTAATCAAATGAGCTCAATATCTCATATTGACTCATTTGGGCATGGTCATGCACTTAGTGGTCTCACTCTATCAAGAATCATGATGTCACTCCCGTCATATAGGAGGAATAGATCACATCTACACCACTCACATCTCTCCGCATAATTTGTTACATACCTAGTAATCGCCTTTATAGTCCACCCAGTTACGGGTAACGTTTGACGAAGCCAAAGTACGCAACTCCTTATGTAGGGAACCATGGTGACTTCAGGTCCAAGGACTGATAGTCATACTAATAGTCACATGAGAAAGTATATGACACTCATATAACGATCCATGATACTTTCTCATGGTGGATCATTCAGTATACATTCTCCAATGCATACCCATGTGTTAACTTGATATCTCTATATCCATGACTTGTGAGATCAAGTCATAGAGTTGACCTACATGCTAGTCTCATCGCATTAACATTGTCCCTGAATGGTAATATTTGACTAGGAATGATTAAGAGTAGTGTTCTCTATATCATCTCACTATCAATTCAACCAATTGATTGATATAGATAAGAACTTTCTACTCAAGGACGCTATTATACTTAGTTATTTGGCACCAATACAAGTAAATATAATAACCATAAAGAAATACCTTTATTAATATATACAAATATGATACATCAAGTTCATACAGCAATCATCATATGATTGGCTCTAGGGCTCTAACTAATAATCTCCCACTAGCACTAGTGTCAATCAGTGTAGGCTCTAGGGCCCAATGACCTAGTGTGACCATCATGCTTTCTCTGTGCCAAAGCCATAGTCAAGAGATCAGCGACGTTAGCCTCTGTGGGTACTCTACAAATTTTCACATCTCCTCTATCGATGATCTCTTGAATAAGATGGAAGCGTCGTAGTATGTGTTTGGTCCGCTGGTGTGAGCGGGGTTCCTTAGCCTGTGCAATTGCTCCATTGTTGTCACAATAGAGTTCTATAGGATCAGCTATGCTATGAACCACCCCAAGCTCAGTAATGAACTTGCGGATCTAAACTGCCTCCTTTGCTGCTTCTGATGCAGCAATATACTCGTCCTCTGTTGTAGAATCAGCAACTGTGTCCTGCTTCGAACTCTTCTAGCTCACAGCACCACCATTCAAGCAAAACACGAACCCAGACTGCGATCTATAATCATCCTGGTCAGTTTAGAAGCTGGCATCACTGTAACCCTTTACAGCTAGCTCGCTCTCCATCCAAATATCAAGAAATATTCTTTAGTCCTTCTCAAGTACTTAAGAATATTCCTGACCGCTATCCAGTGACGTTCACCTGGATCTGACTGGTATCTGCTCGTTATGCTCAAAGCATACGAAACATCAAGACGAGTACATAGCATGTCGTACATGATAGATCCTGTGGTTGAAGCATAAGGGATCTTATCCATGCAGTCTCTCTCCTCTCTAGAAGAGGGACTTTAAGTCTTCGAAAGACTCACACCATATGACATCGGCAGAAATCCTTTCTTGGAATTCTGCATGGCAAACCGTAGTAATACCATGTCAATATATGTACTTTGACTTAGGCCAAGCAATCTCTTAGATCTATCTCTATAGATCTTTATGCCTAGAATACAGACTGCTTCACCTAAGTCTTTCATTGAGAAACAATTCCCAAGCCAAGTCTTTACAGACTGCAGCAAAAGGATGTCATTTCCAATGAGTAGTATGTCATCCACATACAATACAGGAAAGACAACTGTGTTCCCAACAACCTTCTTGTAGACACAAGGTTCATCTTCATTCTTGATGAAACCAAACTGTTTGATCGCATCATCGAATCGAAGATTCTAGCTCCGAGAAGCTTGCTTTAGTCCATAAATGGACTTATGCAGCTTGCATACTCTGCCAGTATACAGTGGATCTTCAAAACCCTCATATTGTGTCATGTACACATCCTCGAGCAAGTTTCCATTCAGAAACGCAGTTTTGACATTCATCTGCCAGATATCATAATCGTGGTATGTTGCAATAGCAAGCATGATCCGAATGGACTTAAACATCGCTACTGGAGAAAATATTTCATCATAGTCAATACCATAAATTTATTTGAAATCTTTAGCTACCAAGCGACCCTTATAGGTAATAAGTACATCCATGTTAGTCTTTCTCTTAAAGACCCACTTACACCCAATGAGTTTGACGCCTTCAGATGGATCAATCAAAGTCCATACTTGATTGGTGTACATGGATTCCATCTCGGATCTCATGGCCTCTAGCCATGACTCAGAATCTGGTCTCATCACAGCTTCCTGATAGGAGGTAGGTTCATTCTCAACGAGCATAACGTCATCATGATCAGACAAGAGAAATGAGTATCTCTCAGGCTGATGACGTACCCTATCAGACCTGCGAAGAGGGAGGTTTACATGAACTGGTTGTTGTTCCTCAACTCCTTGTGGAACAATCTCATCATCCACGATAATTTGTGGTTCCAGTTCAACTTCCATCAAGGCTTCAGTGCTATGGTCCATATCTTGAACTTCTTCAAGATTGAACGTACTCCCACTAGTTTTTCTAGAAACAAAGTCCCTTTCTAGAAATACCCCAGTCTTAGCCACAAACACTTTGTGTTGACTGGGAATGTAGAAGTAATATCTCTTCGTTTCTTTGGGATATCCAATAAAATAGCACTTATCGGATTTGGGTTCCAGTTTGTCCGAGAATTGACGTCGAACGTAAGCCTCACAACCCCAAATCCTTATAAAAGATATCTGGACATCTCTCCCAGTCCATATCATATATGGTATCTTTATCACAGCCTTGGATGGAACACGGTTAAGTGTGAAGGCTCTAGAGCATATCCCCAAAAAGAGATAGGAAGATCTGTGTGACTCATCATAGACCGTACCATATCTAATAAGGTACAATTCCTCCTTTCGGATACACCATTCCACTGTGGTGTTCCAGGAGGAGTGAGTTGGGATAGAATCCCACACTCAGCTAGATAGTCACGAAACTCATGGATAAGATATTCACCACCTCGATCAGATCGAAGTATCTTAATACTCTTGCCTAGCTGGTTTTGTACTTTATTCTTGAATTCTTTGAACTTTTCAAAGGATTGTGACTTATGTGTCATCAGATACACCTAACCATATCTACTGAAGTCATCAGTAAATGTAATGAAGTACCTATAACCACCTCTGGCAGCGACATTGAAAGGGCCACATACATCACTATGTATAAGTCCTAATAAGTCAGTCGCTCTTTCGCTGTGTCCACTAAAGGGAGTCTTGGTCATCTTGCCTAGTAGGCATGACTCGCATGTCTCGTATGATTCAAAATCAAATGAGTCCAGCAAACTATCTTTATGGAGCTGAGATAAGCGATTCTCATTTATATAACCTAATCGACAATGCTAGAGATAGGTTTGGTTCATATCATTTGACTTGAACATTTTGGTACTTATGTTATAGATAGGGTTCTCTAAGTCTAGAATATAGAGTCCGTTCATCAGAGGTGCACTACAGTAGAACATATCTTTTAAATAAACAGAATAATATTTGTTCTTTATTACAAAAGAAAAGCCTTTCTTGTCCAAACAAGAGACTGAAATGATGTTCTTTGTAAGAGCAGACACATAAGAACATTCATCTAATTCTAGTACAAGCCTAGAGGGCAAAGATAGATAGTAAGTTCTCGACAAGCCTTGTTGTCCTACCTCGTTGCCTCAATGCCACTCTCGTCCATTCTCTGTTTCTCGCATTTCTATTATTAATAGAAATGTGTGAGATGTGCCCTATATACATGTGAGGCACACACAGAACAGATAAAGATGATAGACTTGACTTCATATAACACATATATATGATGTAGTACTTCCTCTTCTTAAGATCTTCTTAGGATCTTCTAAGACTACCTTCTTCCCGCGACCTCCGACCTACCAAAGTGGCGCGGTAGCATCTTATTGGACTCTCCTTTAGATTTGATTTTGATGTTCTTGCCTTTACCCCTTGGCTTGGTGTCGCCTGACACCACCACTTACTATACTATTATGCCAGCACTATCAAAATGGATGGAGCTTTACCTTCTGTTGGCTCTCTTTATCGGTCGATTATCAATCAAATGGCTTAACACCAAAAACTTTCTTAAGGTGGTCACAAGCAATATGCTTAGCATTCAGTAGAGTGTTGTCAATTTCATGTTCATGTTATAATTGATTATAGCTCTGCTCTGCAATTAGGTCGCAGATCGGGCTGCCGTTCATCAAGTTTGGCCAAGTGGGTCCCACCGTAGGCTCTGCATGTTCTCTCTGTACCGTAGTTCTCTCTGCACACATCGAGCACATATGGACCTCCACGGAATCCCCATCTGTTGAAAGTAGCTGGCCATACGTCACACTTATAGGTTTTGATGTTTCAATGACATGACACAGTTAAGTTAGTAGTTTGTCGTTGTCCGACACTTTGATGCTGAGAGTCAATGTGAACATCGCTCCGCGGGAGGCGCATCTCATGCCAAGCTCAAATGTTTCGTCGATGTCTGGGGCTCACCGCGTGGGCGACCGAGGATAGGCGGTGACCGCGGGCAACTTAGTGAGTCAGTACACAGCAGTCCGTCGACGCGGATGCCTTGACGGTGTGAATAGGTGTCGTATATGACGGCGCATGTCTGGCGGTCGTCTCCGATCACTGAAGTGTAAATGGTGACAGCCCCTAGCGCCCGGCCGCTTTCCATTTTTGGATGTCTAAGTGAGATCGTGACTAGATTCTCTGCCTCTGAAATCTAAGTCACTACTATTTTGCTAATTAATTCGTATCAACTTTGCTTTGCTTAACGCCTGCAGGTAATTGCCTCCGGACTCCGGGACTAACGTTTGTCTTGCAGAATGACAAGATTACCTGATTCTGCATTAGAGCAGCGGTGGTAGGGTCGGATAAGGTGCGATCGGCAAACCGCTGCCATCGGCGTGACCGGTTTGGTTTACAACCGAAGTGACAGAGAGGGAATCCGTCGTGCGGGCAACATATAGAAAGGAGCTTCAAAAACCAGAGATACCTGCAGCTCCTGCTCACACGACGCACCAGGTCCGATACATCCCTCTCTTTTATTCTCAATTGTTTTTTTCATTAGCATCTTTTGTACTTAAATTGTAATTATCTGAATTGCTAGTGAATTGTCCAACGTAAGTACTCATGAGTACGGGCTCGGGAAGGTTCGAACAGGTAAAAATATCGTGTCTATTTTACTTTTTTCGATAGTTATACCGATATTTGAATCGATATTCACCCCCCACTATCGAATCTAACTCGTTGGTCAAGATCGTACTAACCAAACGGTGCATCGTGGGGTGAAATTTTTTTTTTTTTTCCTGCCTCAGTTTAATTCCAAACTGGTTTATCATTTTTTAATATTTTTGTTGCAATTAAATCTAAATTGGTGAAACACCAATCTAGATTTTTCTATTTTTTTTTTTTTACTACTAATCCAAGACCAAGTCTTGGGATTTTTTTGGTTATTTATGTGTACGGGATGTCCCAACAAGAAGGCTTCAAGACACGACCTCCCTTCATCAACGGGGATTTTCCGTTGGAAGAAGAAGCGCGTTTCAGGAGGGAGCACCGAATGCTATTTGGATGACGATGAGACCCTACAGAATCCACAGCAGACACCTCCGGAAGAATATCGATCCCTCAAGAGGATGCTAAGATTTGAAGAAAAGCGGAAAATAAAGCGATCAACACTCATGACTAACAAGAGAAGACGAACAAGTCGGTCCACACAAACGCTAAAGAGTTGTGGGACAAATTGATCGAGCTACATGAGGGAAGCGCGAGGTAACAAAACGAGACATGCTTTTAAATAAAATTTTTAATATAAAAATGCAGGAAGGTGAAACGGCGAATCAGCTCCACGCGAGGATCAAGGACATCCTCAACGGGCTTCATGCGATAGGCCACCAGATGAAAAATAGAGACTTAATAAGGTACGCATTAAATGCTTTCCCACGTAATATTTTGTGGGCATCAATCGTAGATGCCTATAAAATCTCTAAAAATCTTTCTAAGTTAAAATTAGATGAGCTCTTCTGTGAATTAGAATTACATGAACAAACTAATGAACAAGAAAGGTATAGCTTTATTGCAGGTTCAAGAAGAATGAATAGAAGAAGATTCAACCAAGACTCAAGACGAAGAACACCGTGAACTTGGTAAGAAAAATGTTCACCGAAAAAAGGAGAAAGACCTTCAAAAGACTCGTTCTCTCCTCGTATAAAAAGCGTGACTTGCTACTACGCAACAAAAGGGACACTACAAGAATGCCCAAAACAAGTTCGAACACCAATTCACAAGAAGGCCTCAAAAAAGGGGACGCACTTCGAATCGAATCGAGGAAGAAGAGTAGAACATCGAGCCACCACGCGATGGGTCGATGAAGACAAGTCGGTAAGTAAGAAGATGAAGCAGCGGCGAGAACAAAAACCAACACGTCATACTCGTTTCCGAATGCCCGAATGAGGTAGATTTTAACTTAAAAAAAAAATTTTAGAATTATTTCCTGCTTAAATAGTAAATTGATTAAACTAGAAAATGAAAACAAATCACTTCTTGAGGAAAATCAAAACCTCAAGGAACAAATAAAAAATTCAAATCCAACTCAAGATCTAACACTTGAGGAGGAGAATTTATCATTAAAAAATGAAATAAACAATTTAAAAGAGATGTTAGAAAAATTCACAACAAGATCAAAAAATCTAGACTTAATCCTAAATAATCAAAAAGCATGCTATAATAAAACCGGACTAGGATATAAGTCGAATTCAAATAAAACCTTCAAATCATTAATAACCCAATACAAATCAACCAATCTAGTTTGGGTTCCGAAAGCGTGCTTAACCACGCAAATAGGACTTAATCAATATTATATACCTAAAGAAAAAATACATTATATAGAATCGAATAAACCAAATCAAAATCCAAAATACAAACCTAAATCAAATTCAAAATCTAAACACTTTAAAAATCAACAAAATTATCACCAAGTTAATTATAATTATAAAAGGAATCGACACAAACCTAAAACCAAAGATTTAAATTAATGACCAATAATTCAGGGGGAGGCTCCAGAATAGCTGGCACCTCCAAAACTAACTTACCTGACAGGGTAACCCAAAATTAACTAACAGAGACCAAGTTTAACTTGAATCATGGTACTGGTGAAGTTTTTGGATGATAGTACGTTAGGGAAACTTGGGCATCGCATGTCTAGAAAGATATGGTTTCGATCTGGTGCATTTGGCCAAGTGGAACTGACCGAAGCTACCCTTAAATGAATCCTAACCAGTTAGACCAAGATTTAGTACTAAGCTCCGTGGATAGGACTATTCGGAAAACCTCGAAAGGTTGGTTACTACTAATGACGTCCATGTGACTCACCAAGCTTAGAAGTTTATCCGAAGAATGCCTATCTGTGGAGACCAAAGCTAAATCTGAATCTAACACAAGTTAAACCAAAACTCCATAATTAAAAATCCAATTTAATCTCACAAAATCATAGGATTCCCTGATTGATAATATAGATTGGGTGAGATGAATAAGGCTTAAATTTGTTAACTTAAAAATTAATTTCAAAATTTTAATTTTAAACTTAAAAATTAATTTCAAAATTCTAATTTTACACTTAAAAATTAATTTCAAAATTTTAATTTTAAACTTAAAAATTAATTTCAAACTTAAAAATTAATTTCAAAACTCTAATTTTAAACTCAAAAATTAATTTCAAAATTCTAATTTTAAATTTAAAAATTAATTTCAAAATTTTAATTTTAAACTTAAAAAAAAATAATTTCAAAATTCTAACTTTAAACTTAAAAATTAATTTCAAAATTTTAATTTTAAACTTAAAAATTAATTTCAAAATTTTAACTTTAAACTTAAAAAAAAAATTAATCTCAAATTTTTTAAAAACTTAAAAAATTTCAAAACTCTAATTTTAAACTTAAAAATTAATTTCAATTTTCAAACTTAAAAATTAATTTCAAAATTTTAACTTTAAACTTAAAAAAAAAATTAATCTCAAATTTTTTAAAAACTTAAAAAAATTTCAAAACTCTAATTTTAAACTTAAAAATTAATTTCAATTTTCAAACTTAAAAATTAATTTCAAAATTTTAACTTTAAACTTAAAAAAAAATTAATCTCAATTTTTTTTTAAAAAAAAAAACTTAAAAAATTAATTTCAAAACTCTAATTTTAAACTTAAAAATTAATTTCAAAATTTTAATTTTCAAACTTAAAAATTAATTTCAAAATTTTGATTTTAAACTTAAAAATTAATTTCAAATTTTTAAAAAAAAAACTTAAAAATTAATTTCAAAATTCTAATTTTAAACTTAAAAATTAATTTTAAAATTTTAAACTTAAAAATTAATTTCAAAACTCTAATTTTAAACTTAAAAATTAATTTCAAAACTCTAATTTTAAACTTAAAAATTAATTTCAAAATTTTAATTTTCAAACTTAAAAATTAATTTCAAAATTTTAACTTTAAACTTAAGAATTAACTTCAAAATATTAATTTCAAACTTAAAAATTAATTTCAAAATTTTAACTTTAAACTTAAAAATTAATTTCAAAATTTTAATTTAAACTTAAAATTTTTTTTAACCTAATCTCTAAATCTTAAAAAAAAAAAGGTCAAACACGTATTTCGGGGGCCGGAAGGGATCCGCACCTATAAATAGGGGGCAGCAGGCGCCCCCAATCCTTGCCCCACAAATCCTCACTTTTGCCAAGGTTCACTCCGAACCTCAGTGCAAGAGTATTTTAAATCAAATTTTCTTGCGGTGAAGACGCCGTTGCGATTCAACCGAGGTCATCAGATTTATATTTTGTCGATGGCTCCTCGGTAAATCTTCTTCCCTTATCTGAAAATTTATTAAAATTTGTCTTCTCATTTTTTCTTAGAATATCTTTTTATATACATAGAAACGAACAAATCAGGTGTTGGACCCTCTAATGCTAGCACTGACCCTAGGTTTCCCACAGATGAACTAAGGCTTAAGTTTGAGTCAACCATTTATAAGGCCATTAGGACTAAATGTATAAATAGATCGTTCTTTCTAGGTTCGTGTGCATCCGTTATAGAGGTTATAAACCACTATAACTTAAGGAACCTTGTCGAATGTACCAATCCAAGAAACATAAGTCTATTTGCAATAACATAGTGAAAGTAGACGATCTCACCTATACCACTAGGGCATGCAAGATACTTTTCGACTATCCAAGAGTTTTTAGAGTTACGTCCATCTACTTGTTCTTTCGTGATCTACCATTGGAGATCCCTACTCAGATCGATTTATTCATATTTTTTGGGGGAGAGCGAGATCCCACCATGATGACTCATTAGGTCGGTCGAAACTTGAGTCCGGACTATTAGGGTCTTAGATTTACCACTAACTACTCTGGACATCGGCGTGACGGCCCATTCCATTCTATTCTTACTCTATGCCATGTCATCTGAGATTGACATCACCTACATCTTCTCCACCATTATCTACTCACTGGATACGTGATTCATATGTCCGCTGCACGATTGTGTTTTTAAAGTTAAATAAAAGTTAAATCATTAAATATACATATATTTATTGCCAAATATCGTAGAGATGATATAATATTTGGTTCAACATTTAATTTTAGAAGAATTTATTAATCTAATGGAAAAGAATTTGAAATGAGCTTAGTAGGAAAATTAACTTATTTCTTAGGATTACAAATCAAACAAACAAATGAAGGAAATTATATTTATCAACATAAATACACTAAAGACTTACTTAAAAAATTCGGAATGGAAAATACAAATGAAATAAAAACACCTATGGCAGTAAACACAATCTTAAACAATGACCCAAGTGGAAAACCAATTGACTTAAAATATTATAGGAGTGCAATAGGAAGCCACCCTTACCATAGCAGTCGACCTGATATTTTATTTGCCGTTAGTATGTGTGCTAGATACCAACCTTGTGCTAAGGCAACTCATTTGAAAAAAGTTAACAGAATTTTTAAATATCTTAAGGGAACACCGAATGTAGGAATTTGGTAACCTAGGACGAATAATTTTGAACTAATAGGGTATTCTGACTCAGATTATGCTGGATGTAAATTAGACCCAAAAACAAGTGGTGGATGCCAATTATTAGGTTCATCACTTGTCATCGGTTTAGTAGAAAGCAACGTTGCTCATCCTCACCGAGGTGACATACAGCTAGCTAAATGCGCTGTACAATTATTATGGATGATGCATACTCTAAAGATTTCAACTTAATAAAAATGTAAAAATTAATTGACAATATAAGTTCGATTAATTAATTAACCAAGAACCACGTGCATCATTCAAGAACCAAACATATTGAAATTAGGCACCACTTTATGGATCATGTTACTAAAGGTGATATTGAACTCAAGTACATTGAGTCCAAATCAAATTTAGATGACATTTTAAACCTCAAAGTGAATTTACGTCAAAAATTAGGGATGTGCTTAATAGACTAGGATCTTCAAAAATATTTTCAAAATTGTTTTCAAATTATAAGTTAAACCTGTTTGTTTTCAAAACTTTCCATTTTTAGATTTTCAAAACACTTTTAGCCTTAGACTAGTTCAAAATCCTTAGAGAACATGCACCACTAGTTTTGAGCATCTCACCAACACCTTAGGTTTACCTTGCTTGTGTTTGACAAACATAGAAAGGTGAGATGCATAGGCCAACTGTCTGACTTAAGATGCTTATTTAAGGCATCGATAAGTGCAGGACGTTAAATGCAAATCGTACATTAATAATTAGAAGTTCATCAGCACATCTTATAATCAACTAATCGACTAACCAAGTGAAAGCTACTATCTTCGATAGTTAGTTAGTACCAATTGGTTGTAATGCAGTTGTGTAATTTTAAGTTTCAAGGGGAATTAATTAAAATTTGTGTTTTTGTACATCTATTTTAAAACTAACTTATTTTTGAACACCAGTCTTCAAAAAGGTTAAAATTCAACTGAGTGTTTTGGAAGTTTAAAAATCCCACTTAATCTTTGAACTTGATTTTAAAGTTGAAAATTATTACAAATCTAAACTTATTCAGTTTTGTAACATATGCTTGAAACTTAAACTTTCCAAACTTAGCTTTTATCAAATTAGCCTTAACAATTTATTTTGGATAAAATTTTTACTTGTCTTTTGAAAAATTAAAAATTTTGCTTTGTTTTGAAAAATCAAATTTGAAAATTGGAATTTGAAAAGTAGAAATTACCTTTTGACAAGTAAATGTTACTTAAACTTGAAAAGTAAATTTGAAAAATCGGATTTGAAAAATTTTACACGTTTGAAAAGTTAAACTTGATTAACTTTAAACCTATACTTTTCAAAATTAAACTTGTCTCCCCCAAGTCAACTTGACTAGTTTTTTAACTTGCTGTTAAAAATTATACTTTTATCAGTATCTTTGAATTTTTGAACTAAACTTTTTATTACTCTACACTATGCTTGTTTATCCTTGCTTATTTTTTTGATGAATGCCAAAGGGGGAGGGTTAGGTGGTTAAGTTAGCTAAACCAAATTGAAATCACTAAAACTAACTTTAAAACCGATGTACCTGTTTTATTTATTTTTGCGTCCTTTCACTAACTTAACCAGGTTGTCATTCCATCAAAAAGGGGGAGATTGTTGGTGCGGGTAGCACTAACGGTCTAACCTAGGTTTTGATGAATGACAAATAGGTTAAGTTAGTTTTGTTGTTGTCTGACACTTTGATCGAGTGTGCAGGAGAAGTCTAGACAGGTCGACGGGCTGACCGGATGTCTGGCACGAAGTCCAGCTAGGTCGACGGGGGACCTGACGATAGGTCGTCGGCGCGAAGTCAAGCGGTGTGACGGGCACTGCAGCAAGAAGTCCGGCTAGGTCGACAGGCTGGACCGGATAGCTAGCGAGAAGTCCAGGCGGGTCGATCGGATGTCTGGCAGGTGGTAAGTGAGGTAAGTCACCAAGGGGAGTGAGGACGCGTTCCCGGGAAGGGAACATTAGGCGTCGATCCGGCTTAGATCCATTTTGGATGTCTAAGTCGAAATCGTGACTAGATTCCGGTCTCGGAAAGACGGAATCTAAGTCATACTATTTTTGCTAATTCATACTCACTTTGCTTTTGCTAACAATCTGTGTTGCAGGGTAAATTTGCCTCCGGACTAACGTTTGTCTTGCAGGACGAATTCTGCGGGAAAACAGGGTCCGGGCGCCCGGGAGGCAAACTTCATCCAAACTCGCGCGTCGCCACGTGGAGCATCTCGGTTTGAGCAGCTACGTCACATTCCAGGCGCCCGGAAGGAATCCAGGCGCCCGGAGCAACATATAAAAGAAGCCCCAGGCAGGAGCTTCAGAATCAACTTCTGCATCTGAGAACTCTGAGATTACTCGCTCTGCTGCTCTGCGCTCCAACGACGCTGACGCTCACAAAGCTCCGACGACACGATCCCGCTCTTTTAAATTCCTTGTCTGTCAGTACAACTTTATTTTTCTTTTCATTAGCATCTTTTTGTACTTAAATTGTAATTATCCGAATTGCTAGTGAATTGCCCAACGAAAGTACTCAAGGAGTACGGGCCTTCGAGTAGGAGTCGTCACAAGCTCCGAACGAAGTAAAAAACACTATGTCTACTTTACTTTTCCGCTGCGCTTATACTCGATATTTTCGAATCGATATTCACCCCCCCTCTATCGAATCTAACGGTCCTACATCTTGCATCTTGCACTGAAACAATGCCTTGGAGATCTCAAATCTCTCATGCCTTTCTTGTCCTTGATATAGTTGATGAAGATGTTCAACCATATCATAAGCAGTCATCAACTCATGTTGCTTCTGAAGCTCAGAGTTCAAGGTCATGAGCATGAGGCATGACACATCTAATGCGTCATCCTGATGCTTCTTATAAGCATCTCGGTCAGCTCGCGTGGCAGTGGCAGGAGGTGCCTCCGGAATGGGCTGCTCCAAGACGTACAATTTTTTTTCTTGTGTGAGAATGATTCTCAGATTCCTGTACCAGTCCAGGAAATTAGCTCCATTGAGCTTGTCCTTGTCAAGGACAGAACGCAGGGAGAAGGTGTTCGTGTTTGTCGACATGAAAATTTACAACAGAAATAATGCAGAAAGTAAATATCATATTCCATTTATCATTTAATTAGGACTTTAACTAAATGATGCTCCTATTGAATTATAAGGCTTTTGTAGAATTAAGTCATGGATGTGGTCAAACCACACTACTGGATTTATACCAATTAGCGATAATTCTCGCGAGACAAGATCCACATCATACTACGCCTTGAGTTAGCTTTCGCTAAATCACCCAAGACTTAGTATGATCAGTAGATAACGAATTATCAATTACATCTCTATGCAACTCTTGTTTATAGGATCAAAAATCTCATTTATATTAAAACTTGAGTTAGCTTTGGCTAAATCACCCAAAATTTAGTATAAATGTGATTTTTATCCTATCTTCCAACCGTTGGAAAATGTCTATAGTTTTACTCAATCTAATTGAGTTAACTAGTTGCTCAATCTAATTGAGTTTGTACTTACCCAAGCTTTGATAGGCGGGACCAAGGTTGTCCCTCTGCACCCTTCCAAGATAATATGCGTTGCTCTGCTTTGGCAGATTCAACAACAACAAATGATCAAGGTAGTGATGGGTATCAAAACTTGGTAGACATATCGAGTTGACTTGATTAAGATCTAATCTAATCGTGGATTCGTATCTTATACGCATCAAGGCACTAATTATCCTACATTATCATGCATCACATACACAAGCAATGATAGATAACTAATTATTTTGTGATGAGGTCATGACCCTACTACGATCTTTTCAAGCCAATGAAAAAATCGGATGGTCAACCTAGGGTCAACGACTTCTTCAAGCGCCTCCCTTTGACCACCATGTGTTGAAATCACTCTCCTCGTAACTTCTTCTTGAATTGACCCTCCACCGCTTCATTTTGTGCATTACAAATGTGAAACTCGAGTTACATTCGAGTCTAAATTCTATTTACAACAAGAATATAAAAGAGAAGGTACGACGCGCAGGTCGCATATCAATACAACACGCACGACACAAAAATGACGTGTAGGCCATATTATGAATTACAACACATTTTAACCAATCATATTGGGATTTTTGGGCCATGACCATCACAAAATCACACATAATTCTAAATTATGTATTTTATATAAATTTCTATAATTTTACTACTGATTTTATCGATTTTATGAGTCACAACTTCCCGGCGGTCCCGTTTAGCGGTTTTCGGGCGTGATCGCGGGACAATGCCCCTTACGGGGGTTAGGGGCAGCGCCCCTTCTCGCGAAATGAATATCGCGAGTGTCCCATCTTGATCTAACAGTGCCTTAAGCCTCTGTCCCAAAATGATTTGGGTGAGACCTTGCCGTTTCAGAAGGTTTTTCTCAGTAGTCGAAGTCTACAAGTGTCTAAGCACTTGTTGCTTCGCTTCTACGAGAAAAATACTCACAAAATCTATAAAAATAGCAAACTTACAGAAACTTATAGAACTGAAATATTTTCATAAAAATAAAATACAACCTTGTACATGCTTCGCACGTGGCTCTGATACCACTGTTGGGACTTTTGAGCCGCAAAAATCGCTTTTTGCGTTGTGAAAACCTCGAAGTCTTGCCACGGATCCGTGCGAAGATATATAAAAATAAATCATGTACATGTTTCTAACCTAGATCTACCTTAGATCTACATGAATAAGAAGCGTTACCCTTGTTGCGAAGCCCTTCGCTTATCTCGCTCGTCCAAAAGGTTGCCGGATCTCGAGAGTGTCAAGCGTATACTCCTCTATACGTATCCACACGGACAATAGGTGGAGAAGAACCACTTAGAGTGTGCTAGCACTCTTGGGTGGCTCGGCAATGGAGGAGAGGGAGAGAGAGCTAGAAGAGAGGAAGAATAATGATGATCCGTTCATGATGAAAAATAAGAGTAAAATGACTTAAGTATTTTCATCTAATGAAAATACTTAATGCTCATTAACTTTATTAATGAGCTTCATTAATGAGTTTTAATGAGTATTTAATGAATATTCATTCTTCATTAAATGACTATTTTGAAACTCCTCTTCTCTTCATAATTTGAATCTAATATTCAAATTGAATTCATAATTCAATGAATATCATCATTTATCATTGAATTCAAAATTCAATGAATATCATCATTAAGTCTCACTTGAGTCTGACTCAAGTCTAGCCTCACTTGAGACTAACTCAACTCTAACTTAATCGATTCTTACTCAATTAATCTAATTTGGATTACACTTAATCCAATTTGGTTCATCATATGAACCTAATCCTCTTGGTTCATCATATGAACCTAATCTCCATCTAATTACCCTTTGTGTGTGACCCTATAGGTTCTTGTAACGTTGACAATGCTCCTAAACCCATTTAGAAACATAAGTAATTAGCGGTATCTAGCAACACATCATTACTACCCAAGTTACAAGAATGTTGAGATCCAACATCACCATTGTGACTACTAATTGTGACTCTTACAATATGTGGCAATGTCCTTCTATCCTTGACATCTAGATTGATCAATTGAGGCATAGACCGTGTCATCCTCTAATCAATCTATGTCTTGAACCCCAAGTAGACTCGCTCTAATCAAATGAGCTCAATATCTCATATTGACTCATTTGGGCATGACCATGCACTTAGTGGTCTCACTCTATCAAGAATCATGATGTCACTTCCGTCATATAGGAGGGATAGATCTCATCTTCATCACTCACATCCCTCCGCATAATTTGTTATATACCCAGAAATCGCCTTTATAGTCCACCCAGTTACGAGTGACGTTTGACGAAGCCAAAGTACGCAACTCCTTATGTAGGGAACCATGGTGACTTCAGGTCCAAGGACTGATAGTCATACTAATAGTCACATGAGAAAGTATATGACACTGATATAACGATCCATGATATTTTCTCATGGCGAGTCATTCAGTATACATTCTCCAATGTATACCCATGTGTCAACTTGATATCTCTATATCCATGACTTACGAGATCAAGTCATCGAGTTGACCTACATGCTAGTCTCATCGCATTAACATTGTCCCTGAATGTTAATACTTGACTAGGAATGATTAAGAGTAGTGTTCTCTATATCTTCTCACTATCAATTCAACCAATTGATTGATATAGATAAGAACCTTCTACTCAAGGACGCTATTATACTTAGTTATTTGACACCAATACAAGTAAGTATAATAACCATAAAGAAATACCTTTATTAATATATACGAATATGATACATCGAGTCCATACAACAATCATCATCTGATTGGCTCTAGGACTCTAACTAACACTTTTATGATAGTTTAAGTGTGCACCTTAAACGATCACGAATAATTTGTATATATAAGAGAAAGGATGCATTACCAAATCCTTGATTGCAAATTCACCAGATAAAAATGATTTGGTTTATGATAGCAGACTCTTATCATTATTTGCTAGCAAAATGTTGTCCACATACAGAATAAGTATACTAAACTTGCTCTCACTGAACTTGATATACAAATATTGATCAACTGGATTCTCTTTGAAACCATATAAAGAAACTACTTGATCAAACTTCTGATACCATTGACGAGATATTTATTTTAACCATAAATGAACTTCCTTAGTTTACATACAAGGTGCTTTGAATATCTCGACTCAGTTCTTTGATGACATCATGTATATTTTTCTTAATATTTACATTGGTGTAACTTTATGTCATAATGAGCTATAACACACTGTTTGGAAATAACTCAAGTTATGGAATTGAATTGAATTTCATTATGAATTGAATTTCATAAGGAGTTGAATTCAATTCTCATGTTTGGAATGAATTGCAACTTAAATTATGGAATTCTTATGTTTTACCATTTTATCCTTCTCTCTTTTTTCTTTTCTTTTTTTACAAAGAAGAGAGAATGAGGGCACAATGGACATAATATGGAGAATTGAATTCCCTATCTAAATCACACATAAAGAGGTGTGATTTACTTTTGCCTTGTTTGATGGAATTGGAATTAAATTCCATATTAATTCTTAGCTAAAAAAGCATTCCAAAGCATGGAATTCAATTCCAATTCTAAAAGGAATTGAATTCCATATCATTCCAAACAGGCTGTAAGTGTCTTGATCATCCTAACGGAGAATTTCATTGAAATCAATACAAAAAAAAGTCTCCTTTTGATCAATATCCTCTTTCTGAGTAAATCCCTTAGCAACTAGGAAAGGTTTATAATTTTTGACATTATCATGTGAATCCTGTTTAATTTTAAATATCTATTTACAACCAAGTCTCACACCTTCAGGTAATTTGACAAGTTCTTAAACGTCGTTGTCCATCATAGACTTCATCTCTTCGTTCATGACTTCGATTCATTTTTTCAGATAAGGATATTTTTTGACTTCTTGAAAAGATGTGGGATTATCTTCCAACCCAATGTCAAACTCATGCTCTTGGAGTTGTACATAGTCATGAGACATTGTGAATCTCCTTTCCCTAATTGATCTCCTTATTGGTACTAGATCTCCTTAAAAATCAATAATAAGCTAATCTTAAGCTTTGATATTAATTGAAAGCATTGTGATACATTAAAATTATACTAAATGATGTATCTACAACAGGATCTAGCTATCATCCTTCAATAGGATAAAATTGAAAATTGAAACAATAGGTTGATCTGAATCTATCGCAAGAGTCATTTATTCTTACTTGTAGTCGTAGCAATTCTTACAATACAGTGGAAGTCTTCTATAGGAATGAGCGACAACTTTAATCTTTCTCAATGGGGAAGAGAAGAGGAAGAAAAAGCTCCTAATTCTAAAATTCAAGATCACAAGATGCCTGAATGAATCAAGGTCTCTTCCTTATATACCTTGGCACATTCTATAGAACCATTGATCTTAAAGTCCGTTACTGTTTAATAATTTATTAATATTAATGAACTGGATTAACGGATTTACATATTAAATCTATATCTAATTAGCTTAAACCTCCTTCAAACATTAGATCATTTAATTAAGGTTTAACTCTTTAATGAAAAATCATTGTTTGTATTGTTAACCGGGTATTAGCCCACCAAATGAAGATTAATCCTTTCCTTCACATCATTCTAATGCTTAGTAAACAAAAATTGAAATTAAGATTGTAGGAAGATAGGGCTTTTGTTTAGATTTGGAGACGAGAGTTGAGGATGCGGTTGAGATCGAGGTACTGTCAAGGTAATTACAAGGAAATATAACTGATTTTTATTAACGATTTTTGAATCATTAGAATATTTTCGAAGATTTGTGACAAATAATCAATATGTTTTTGCGATAGTTTAAAATCCCATGAGCTTTTAAAGGAGTAGGCTTCAATGGAAGTTAGTTACAAGAAAATGAGAGAAATAAATATTATTATTATTATTATTATTATTATTATTATTATTAATAGTAGTAGTAGTATACGTGATAGAGTTTTATATATAATATTATGAATTTTTCTCTCGTATTTTTTATATTTAAGTAATTACTAATTAGGTTCAGATCGGTGATAGATTGTCATAGACAACATACAAACTTGGTCTAATATTTGCTCCATGCTGGGTGACAACAAAAGGGAAAACAAATAACCCTGGAAGTTATCAATGTGGCTGTCTAAAAATTTTTTATCACCATCAAAATAAATTTGAAAAATACATAATGAGTCAGATGGTCCAACATCACGAGTAATTCAATTTGGCCGTCTATTTGCTCCATGCTGAGTGACAATAAAAGGGAAAACAATTAACCCCGGAGGTTATCAATTTGGTCGTTTAAAAATTTTTTATCGGTCATCAAAATAAATTTGAAAAACACAGAATAAGTCAGATAGCCCAACATCACGAGTAATTCAATTTGGCCATCTAATATTTGCTCAATGCTGGGTGACAACAAAAGGGAAAACAATTAACCCCGGAAATTATCAATTTGATCGTCTAAAATTTTTTCATCGATCATCCAAATAAATATGCAAAACACTGAAGGAGTAATTCAAATATCGCAAACGCAAAGAATATTATACGTGAGTTTTGAATCTTCGTTGAATGATAGTTCGTCCTCCCTCTTACCATCACATCGCCCGAGGGCACTTCTGCCTTAATCCTTACATTCATGGATGGTGCCTAAGGCTGGTCTCCACTGCCGGCATCCACCCACCTTCTTACCACTCAAACCCGTCAGCTCCCCCTCCCAAACTGCCACCTTCCGTTCCTTTCCGCCGCCAACCTCCGGGAAGACTCGGCTCCGTGGACGATCCCCCTGCTTGCCCCACCGCCTCCGGCGGCCGACAGCCTCGAGTAGCGCCTCCACCTGACAGTCAGAGAGCCGGGACCCGACCCGGTTCAGTGGCAGCAGGAAGTATACCACTCCGGGCAGCAACTCCTCGTCCGCCCGCATCCCGGCCGCCCGCCGGGTCCTCAGCGCCTCCTCGGCGCGCGACACCGCGTGGCCTGGAAACTCCACCATGATCTCCGCGGCGCCGGCGGGCGCCTCGATCGGGCGGAGGAATCCGTCGGGGCCAACGACCTTGGCCGCGGCTGCCCTGGTGCACCGGGGAACGCAGGATGCTCCGTTGCCCATCCCGGGTGGGTTCTGTGCTGATCCCTCACGAGTACGCTACTGCTGATCTTTCCGTAACTGTTTGCTGTTGAACACTCTGAGGTAGAGACGTATTTATACAAGAGAGAAGATAAAAAAAAGGAGAGAGAGTAGGTTGACTCGATAAAAGCAAAGAACAAAATGGCTACGGCGTGGAAACTGGAAACTCGTGGAGTGCGTTGTGGTTTCTTTGTGGCTCAGTGCTCGTCGACGTCGCCACTCAGAGTCAGACGACTCCAATGACAGTCATCGTTCGTCTTATTACTGGTCACTTACTCTTACGACTGAAGAGAGAGGACTTCTTCCATTCCCGTTCCACCTTTTTCGCGTGGTGCAAGTGATGAGTCAGCCTGCACGTCCAATCATGCGTCGGCTCTCGCAAGTACTGCTGAATTACTATGATAGCATCCATAATAATCATAAATATTTTTTTCAAATATTTATGATCCATAATAATTCTAAATATTTTTTTCGAATATTTATGATCCGTATACATCATCAATTAAATATTTCATTCTTTAAATATTCCAAATCTTATAATTAAATATCCTCTCAATTAAATATATATGATTCTACCTATCAAATATCTTACTCTCAAATATCTCAAATTATATAATAAAATATTTTAATAAAGTAATCATTACCCTTATATAGCCCACTTGCATACCACCTATCATGAAATCATCGGGCATAAAGTTATATCTAGTGATTTTTATTCACCTCTCAAATATCCCCCACAATGTGAGGGAGATATTTAGAGAAATATCTCCTCAAAATATCCTCCATTGGAAATATCCTTAAGACATCTCCTTTCCATGAAAGTTTGTAAGTTTTCTCGTGGCAACGCGATGCAGTGGTTAAAATATAGAATGTTATTATATTAAATTATAGGGTTGAAATTTGAAAATCTGAATATATCTTTTATCTTTTTTATACTTTGGTCATTATATTAATGACTAATAGTCATTTATAATTTATCTATTCTATGTTAAATTAGAGACAGATTTATGGGAGTATTGAGGACGAGTAAATCATCTTTTATCATATCTATGATGATTTATAAAATAAAAAAACTTAATAAAAAAATTTGAATAATTATAGAAGTGAGATTTGAGGTCTATAGTTAAGAGCCACATTGAAAACTCAAACTTTTTTTATTTTTATTTTTATTTTTATTTTTAAGATGAGACTTATAATTAATGATAGAATAGTGTTACATTTTAATTTGTCATTTATAATGTAGAGAGTTTTATGATTTGTAACTTAGGCTCCATAAAAAAGTTTTAAAGAGATTTTTCATTATATAGGGAATAATAATTTTTTGTATTTTTAAGTGGCATTTACGTGGCACATGGAGCTATAGAAAATCTTATTTAGAGGTTTAAATGTCCTTAGTTTGGTTTGTTGGCTCGATCAAAGTCTAATTCAGAGGGGGCAGCGCGTTAATGAGGTGGGTGGGCGGTCACTGGCTACATGATAGCCATACGATCAAAAGCTATGGAATTTGATTAGAAAGAGCCCAACTACTATGAGAGTAAAATCTTTTGAACATTTTAAAGTTTTTTAATAAAAATTTAATCAGTTTAATAAAAATTAATAAACTTTATTTTCAAATTAATTCAGTTCGACCAGTTGTTTTAATTGAATTGAAATTGTACTCACTCCTACCGGTAAATGCGGCGGTCAAAGACGTCTCTAAGGATGGAATACTACACAGTTATAATCTGTTATTACGATTGACAAATTGGGCCTACGGGCCCAATTCAACAACAATTTTCCTGTTACCTGGCCCAATGAAGGGTAAAACAGTAATTGTGCATATGGGCATACGGAAGCACTCCCCTATAAAACCACGAGAAACCCTAGCCGACGCCGGTGTAGATCACGCTGTGCTTCTCCAGGTGCGTTACTGCTTTCGATCTGCTTCTGCTAATTTCCTGTAGCGTCGATCTCGTATTCATATTCCTCTTCGCGATACAGAAATGGCGAAATCGAAGAACCATACGGCGCACAACCAGTCGTACAAGGCTCACAGGAACGGGATCAAGAAGCCTAAGAAGCACCGGCACACCTCCACCAAGGGGGTACTCATCTCTCTTCTTTCTACTCTTTCCATCAATTTGTTTTTTTCCCCTTCGGTTTTTTTTATAAAAAATTTCCGATCATGTTTTGTTTTTTTGCATCTTATCCAAGCATACACCTTTCAACGAGCATTTTTCTTCCGAACCAAAAATCTGTTTTTGTTGATTCTATTGACGTGTTTTCTGTTTCATAATATTGCAGATGGATCCAAAGTATCTTAGAAACTTGAGATACTCAAGGAAGCATAATGAGCTCAACAAGAAGGCGGCTGCTGCCTCTGGTTCTGAGATGGAGCAGTAGAGGAATGAGCGTGGAGACAGATAGTTTCTCCCTTTTATATTTGATTATGTTTTAGTTTCTTTTTGCACCACTAGTATGTTACAGTGTTTTATCAAGTAGCCTTAGCTGTTGATAAGCAATGATGTAGCAATCACATTGCTCAATTTATGCTTTAAGATATTTTACCCTAATCTTCTATGAAGCAATTTGAATTACTTGTTCCGTTGGTTGTGATTTGTTCTTGTAGAAACTCTATGACATGGCCTTCTTCATATCAATTATCATCCAGTGTAGAACTATAGATGCACACAAAATTTTATCATACTAGAACTATAAATGTTGTTGGAAATGATTTCAATAACTGTTTTGTTTCAATATTGTTTGCATATTTTTTGGTATACTTTTGTTTTTATCACCTTCAGCAAAGTAGTTATTATACCTTTTCCTTTCTTTTCTTAATTCTTTCCTATAGAATTTGGCATCACTTAAGCTTGGAGACTCAATTGTATTACTCTTCTAAAATAATAAGTTCTGGATCATAACGTTTTGTATGTGTATATGCATCTTCTTTATAATTGCGATAAAATAGCTCAAGTTTTTGCCAAGTCTGTCAGTATAGTTATTTTACCTTTGCCTTTATGAAGTGGAATATATAATGAATGATTTTTAGAATGGGATATATATAAGTTCCCTTGCTTAATTCAGTTGGTTTTTTCTTGATTTGTTGTCTGTCTTGCTTGAATTCTAATTGGCTTGATTTTCTTGTTTATTCGGCTTAATTTTAATTTCTTCATATTTACTTTCTTGCTTGAACTCCAACTTGGTTGGGATAAAGATTAAATGGCCATTCCTGTTTTTTTTTTAATTATCAAAGGGAGTTATAGTTGTTATATCGTCAAATAATAATGCACCAAGACAAATTCATATGGTTTTTGAAAAAAATACTATATATAAATTATAATTTTTAGAAAATGTTTTAAAATTTACATTTAAAAAAAAGTAATGGAGAGAAAATTGCTATAATTTTTTATTATAATTTATAGAGAGTTTTTTTACAATGAAAATAGAATGAGATAAAAGTATAAATTTAATATAAAAATTGATTTTTATAATAAATTAAAATAGTACTCCACTTGATTAAAAAAAATACAAGTCTTTTTTTAATTTGTGTTATTTTTAAAAAATAATAACATAATGGAACGTGCAAAAATTATATACATTATCTTCTAAAATAGACAAAAAAAAAAAAAAAAAAAAAAAAAAACATTCACAACTTTAATCGACCTTTATTATTATAATTTTTCATTAAAAAAAGAGTTTTGTGCGTCTCTAAGAATAAATACAACGGCAATTGCCGGCATAAAGTTGCGAAAGCCCCACTTAATTTGAAGATTTGGCATAAAGTTGCGAAAGCCCCACTTAATTTGAAGATTTGGCATAAAGTTGCGAAAGCCCCACTTAATTTGAAGATTTGTCAAATGCTGCATTTATTTCTTACTTTACCTCTCTTATTAATGTTTTTTTTCAATAAGTAAATTGTATTTATCAAAATATGATGAGAGTATTGATCCTGTCCAAGCGCTGAGTCGACAGACGCTGGGGACGTGGCATGCTCTGCTGTCTCCGACTGGTGGTGTAGATCTTCGGCGAACCTGCAAAGAAGCCGAGTCGGGAGGGGTTTCCCGGCGACGGTCCTCCGACGCTCAAGTCAGGCAACGAGAGAAGTAGCGTAACTGTGGCTACAGTAGAGATTTGCCCATACCTTTGTCGACGTCTGGGGGTCTTTATATAGGACCCCGGGGAGAAGCGGGTACGCTTCTCTATGCGTGTACATTTTACCAAACATACCTTAACGAGCCCCTGTCAGAAAAGTATTTCTGGCGTCATTCCGCAATCGTCCGAGCATATCCCGGATGTGACGGTGGAAGCTTCCACCCTATGATCCTGTGTACGGCTCGGCCGCTAATCTTGCTGCCTGTCGGCAGTAGACGTCTCGAGGATGATGTTATCCCCTGTCTCCTTTGTCCTCTTGAACTTCCTGTCTGTTCCAAGGCCGCGCGGTTATGCCGCTCGGCGGGCATATCACTTCTGCCTCAGTTGTATGCTCGGACGAGATTGCTCCTGCCTATCTTTGTTGCCTTGTGCCCCGGCCGAACGGACGACCCGATCGGCCCTGAAACCATTTTACCTGAGCATCGGAAACCCGACCCTTAGTCGGGTTGTCTTTTATTCCATGGGGGATTCCGGTCGGTCATCTCGTTCCGGTCGGTCGAGCGGCCGGTCGGCCCTCTTCTTCCGGTCGGTCAGGTCTCAGGGTTGAATCTCTTAACTTTTGACCTCCGCGTGTCATTGACCTTCTGCCGACGAGGGTCCCCCATACTTATCACCGGATCACATACCTCCTCCTCAAGTCTAGTCGAAAGAGGCGCTAAGTCCGACTGACTAGACTGCCGGTCGGCCAGAATGACACTGCTCTACCACTTTCTGGAATATTCCTCCTTACGGCCGCTCGGCCTATCACTGCCGCTCGGCCTATCACTGCCGCTGGCTTTGTTACCGCGTCGACGGTCAACGCTGACGCCTTTCGGATCTCCTCGGGATTCGTGCAAATCCTCTTCATTAAGGCTAAGCACGCGTGCTGCGCGCCGTAATGGCGCTCATTAAATGCGCCCCTATGGCATGGTGCCACGTGGTGCTTCCGCTGGAGTCATCGTACGGCTCGGCGATGTGTCCGATGGGACATCGACGGTTTGAAATGAACGGCCCGACGTAGGCCTCGTTTCCTGTGACCTGCATCGGACGGTCGAGGCCGATCGGGCCCGACCTTATAAAGCCGTCACCTTCCTCCTCCGCCACACTTTTGCCTTCACGTGTCCCGCCGCCTTTCTTCGGTGCTTCAGCGTTCCGGTGACTCTGCTTCACTGTTTTCCGACGATTCCCCATCGCCTTCCTTCGATCTCCAGCTTCTTCGTAAGGTTCCTCCGCCTTTCCTCTTTGTTATCTTCGTCTTTTTTTGTCGAGTTCTTGTCTTCTGGTCGTTGTCCCTTTCATCGTCTCCTTGCCGTGTGTCATTTTCTATTTTCTTGCCTTTTGCTTCCTTGCCCGATCGGACAATGGCCAGTTCTTCCTGACCCGCAGACCTCACTTTAGGTCCCTGGTATACTACCATGGAGTTTCGCTTCAATCGGCGTGACGCCGAGGCTTTGCTTGATGGTTTTGACATTCCGTCCGACTTTGAACTTATTCTTCCCTCACCAATCGCGCGGCCTCACAAACCGTCGAGCGGAGCCATCTGTTTTTTCCGCGACCAATTCACAACCGGTCTGCGGTTTCCTCTCCACCCCTTTTTCGCCGACGTTTGCAATTTCTTTGGTCTTCCGCTCGCCCAGTTAGTTCCCAACACTTTTCGCCTTTTGTGTGGAGTGGTGGTATTGTTCAAGATACACCGCATTCCTCTCCGCCCGAAATTTTTTTATTACTTCTATTATCCCAAGCAGTTCGAGCCGGGTACCTATCTATTCCAGACTCGGCCCGGTCTAGTCTTTTTTGATAAACTCCCCTCCTCCAATAAACACTGGAAGGAGTATTACTTTTATCTTCGTCTCCCCGAGCGGGCTCCCTTCCGAACCAAATGGCAGGTCGGACCGCCTACTTCTCCCGAGCTGAAAGGTTCCTAGCCTCGAATTCTCTGGCTTGCTTATGAAAAGTCGTATTTGTATCACTTCCATTCAAATGATGATTTCAAACTCCACATTTCGGGAGCCTTAGGAAGACCGGCCCTCATTTTTCTTCTTTTGATTCTTTCTTCTTTTTCTTTCAGAACATGCTTGAGTTGCTTTCGAACGCTTGGTGAAAGCAGAGCAGGCGCAGCGCCAAGGAGATGGAGCAACCGGGCATCACTCCTCGGTTCTCACGAGGTGAGAGGCGAGACAAACGCGGAGGAGTCAGCGCGAGCCTCCCCATAGGGTGGCGGCGCGCGCTCGCAAGAGGCGTCGTTCAAGAAGAGGGTCCGATCAGGAATGCGAGCACCGCTTGCAGACAAAAGCGCGTGGATGGAGACACCGCGCTCGGCTATTATGTTGTGTATCCGAGCGAGGGTCCCTCTCGGGAAAACTCAATGGTGGAGGCATTATCCTCGATCGGACTCGTCTCAACTAAACTGCCCACCCTATTGAGGCGTGTCTTGTCGCACTCTTCCACTGCCTCCCGCGTGGTCCAGCTATTTTGTCCAAGTTCTCCGCCGACCTCTGCTCCCTCGCCTCGGCTCACACGACTCCCGGCCGAGCGCACCATGGCTACCCACACCTTCCCAAGGAGCTTTTGCCCGAGTCCGATCGGACCGCGAGCATATGATCACCATGAAGGGGCCACTGAGATGTGGGCGATGCTCGGGCTCGTGTTGCGTTGATTCCGCCGCCAACCTCAGCCAATGTACCAAATGCAGGGCCACCCTGGGTGAGTGTGTTTTCTTCCAAGTCCTTTCGCCATCTTTCTTTATTAATAATCTTGTTTATGTCGAGATTGGTGGAGGAGATCGCGTGATCGATCGGACCATGGTGGACCAAAGAAGAAGTCGAAAGAGTTGTCCGTCCTCCCAAGCCCCTCTTATCGAAATAGAAGAGCTCAAGAACACCAAGGATTTGTTGGAGGCGAGCGAAGAAGGCAACGCGACCAGCCTACGTGAACTCGAAGACAAGTCAAGACACTTGGAGGAAAATAAGCCTAGCCACCGATCGAGAAGAAGGACCATCGCCGATCCGAGAAGAAAACGTCGAGTGCGGGGCACGGAGCGAGTCAAAGAGTTGATGGAGCAGGCGAGAAGGCGAGCCGCTCGGGAGGCGATCAAACATAAGGACGAATCAAGATCTTGCGGAGTCTCTTGAAGCTTCGCCGAGGAATATCAAGAGGCCGAGGTCGTCGCGACCTTGAAGTTGCGGCACATCTGCTCGAGCAATTTTTCGAGAAGGTCCTGCGGATGTATACTGCCTTTGAGTTGGCCATTTCTGCCACGACGGACTATCTGAAGTCCAAGGGTCAGCTTCCCGACTCCGCAACCATCCCAGCCGAAGACTACATGGCGCTTCTTTCCTCCATCCCGAAGACCGTTTATGATTTTCTTGAGTAGTGTTTTTTGTAATCTTTCCGACCAACCCTAAGGGCCTGAATTTTAATAAAGATATGTCGTCCCTCTATTAGCTTACTCTTTTTTCGTTAAATCGTCAATACTTGTGTCTTCCGATCGGAGCGTGAATTACCGCCGTTCGCGTCCCCCACCTTTCCTTCTCGTTAAATCGTCTCTCGTCCTGTCTTCCTAGCTTTCCAAAGGAATTTTTCACGAAGTATTTTCGATAACTAGGTCGCTCGTCTGAACACACCCACCTCTTTAAATGGAGTTCCCGGTAGATTGTTCGTGAAGTATCTTTTGTAACTTGACCTTTTGTAACTTGGTCAATCGTCTGCTCGGCTCATAGGCTGACCTTTTTAGTATCTTCTTGCCGATCGACCCGAACGGAAGTATGCTATTATTTTCTTCTTGTCCCTAAGAACAAGGCATACCGATTGCTGGTGTTTATCATGAAGCTAGGACATATTAACCGGCGGTTTATAGTCGATTCGACTCTTAAGATTTTAACGCCGTCATCGTTGCCGGTCTCCGGAGGGTTTATAGTCGCGGTCGACTCTAAATTTAAACGCCCTTTCGCGGGCTCACTGACGGAGGTTTATAATCGCCTTGACTCTAAGATTTAACGTCATTCTTCGATGGTCTTCGGAAGGTTTATATCGCGGATTCGACTCTAAGATTTAACGGCGCTGGTTTTTATAGTCGCCAATTCGACTCTAAGATTTAACGTCACTGCTCAACGGTCTTCGTGCGGGGTTTTATAATCGCTGGTTCGACTCTAAGATTTAACGTGACGGGGTTTATAGTCGCAGATTCGACTCTAAGATTTAACGCAACTGCTCATCAGCGGTCTTCAAGCGGGGGTTTATAGCCGGTTCGACTTAAGATTTAACGTCAGCCGGCCGATCTTTGAGGGGTTTATAGTCGCGGTTCGACTCTAAGATTTAACATCGCACGCGGCGGTTTTATAGTGCCGATCCGACTCTAAGATTTAACGTCGTTGCTCGACGGTGGAGGGTTTATAGTCATCGACTCTAAGATTTAACTCGTGCCGTTTTGCGGCGGGGGTTTATAGTCGTTGGTTCGACTCTAAGATTTAACGTCGCTGCTCGACGGTCTTCAAGCAGGGGGTTTATAGTCCCCGGTTCGACTCTAAGATTTAACATCGCTGCTCGACGGTCTTCAACAATGAGCTCATAGCTCGGATAATATACGCCCGGTCGAACGGCACGGGGTATTCGACATCGAGCATGTGGCTCGGATAATATATACATGGTCGAACGACACGAGGTCTTCGCGCATCAGCCGAACGGCATCATGCAACTACCCGCTTGGTGCACCATGCTCATGCCTTTGCTTTGTTCTTCTAGCTTTCATTCCTGTAACCAAATGATACATCCAAACGGAATATTTATGAAATATGTTACATCGGCGCACCTTTCATCCGGCCCGATAGGGCTGGAGGTGGTTTGTGCTCTATGGCCTCTCTAGCCTTCGTCCATCCTCATCCTCCAAGTAGTAGGCTCCCGATCGAAGCTTCTCGACGACTTTGAAGGGTCCTGCCCAGGGAGCCTTCAGCTTGCCTACGTCCCCGACCGGCTTCACTTTCTTCCAGACCAAGTCACCCACCTGGAATGCTCGGGGAATCACGCGGCGGTTGTAGTTTTGCTTCATCCTCTGCCTGTAGGCCATCAGCCGGATGGATGCTTTAGCTCGCTCCTCGTCGACCAAGTCCAATTCTAGCTGCCTCCGCTCAGAATTTGCCTCATCGTAGTTTTGGATCCGGACGGACTCTACGCCGACTTCGACTGGGATGACCGCCTCACCTCCATACACCAGGTGGAACGGTGTTACTCCCGTTCCCTCCTTAGGGGTTGTGCGGATGGCCCATAGGACTCCCGGCAGCTCGTCCACCTAGCTTCCTCCCATGTGGTCGAGCCGAGCCCGAAGAATTCGGAGGATCTCCCGGTTGGCCACTTCGACTTGACCATTGCTTTGGGGGTACGCAACAGACGTGAAGTGCTGCTCAATGCCATACCCCTTGCACCATGTCTCGAGCTGCTTTCCGACGAACTGTCGCCCGTTGTCCGACACGAGCCGACGCGGGATGCCGAACCGATAGATGATGTGTTGCCAGATGAATTTCTTGACCATATGCTCGGTTATCTTGGCCAATGGCTCGGCCTCCACCCACTTGGAGAAGTAATCGACGACCACCAGTAGGAACTTCCATTGTCCGGTCGCCATAGGGAAAGGTCCTACGATGTTCATGCCCCATTAGTTGAACGGGCAAGACACTGTGGACGCTTTCATTTCCTCCGTCGGCTTATGTGAGAAACTGTGGTACTTCTGACAGGAAAGACACGTCGCGATGGTTCGAGCGACGTCTTCGTGTAGCGTTGGCCAGAAGTATCCGGCCAGCAGGATCTTCCTAGCCAAAGACCAGCCGCCCGGATGGCCTCCGCAAGATCCTTGGTGTACCTCCTGGAGAATGTACTCGACGTCTTCCAAACTGACACACTTCAGCAGAGGTCGGGAGAACGCCTTTTTGTAAAGTTGATCTCCAATGAGCGTGAACCGGCCGGCTCTCCTCCTCAGTAGCTGAGCTTCGTCCCGATCAGACGACGTGGCCCCTGAGCGCAGAAACTCCATGATGGCTGTTCTCCAATCGCTAGGGAATGTGAGGCCTTCCATTCGGTCTATGTGCGCTACCAAGGAAATTTGCTCGATTGGTTGTTGGATGACGATCAGCGATATCGAGCTTGCGAGCTTGGCTAATTCATCTGCCGCCTGGTTCTCCGCTCGGGGTATCTTCTGGATCACCACCTCGGTGAAGCTAGTCTTGAGTTTTTCAAAAGCCTCCGCGTACAACCTGAGTCTTGCATTGTTTATCTCGAAGGCACCCATGAGTTGTTGAGTGGCTAGTTGGGAATCTGAGTGAATCACCACCCGGCTGGCTCCAACATGCCGCGCGGCCTGCAGACCGGCTATGAGGGCTTCGTACTCTGCCTCATTATTTGTTGCCCGATAGTCCAGCCGGACGGTCAAATGCATCCGCTCTCCCTGAGGCGAAAGTAACAGGATCCCAACTCCGCTTCCGAGCCGAGTGGACGATCCGTCCACATATATTTTCCATGTAGCTTCGAGCTCGGGCTTTTGTACCTCAGTCATGAAATATGCCAAGGACTGTGCTTTGATCGCCGAGCGGGGTTGGTATTGGATGTCAAATTCGCTCAGCTCCGTCGTCCACTTGATGAGTCGTCCGGATGCTTCAGGGTTCAGGAGTACCCTTGCCAGCGGGCTATTCATCATCACAATAATGGTGTGCGCCAAAAAGTAAGGGCGCAACCTCCGAGCGGCAAGGACCAAGGCGAAAGCCAACTTCTCGAGACCGGTGTAGCGAGACTCAGCATCTTTTAAGATATGACTTAAAAAGTACACCGGTTGTTCTTCGTCGCTCGGTCTTACTAATGCTAAGCCCACAACATGCTCAGTTGAAGATAAATAAATGCGGAGTGGCTCACCTACGGCCGGTTTTGCCAACACAGGTAAGGAATTCAGGTAAGTCTTCAGTTCCTCGAATGTCCGATCGCACTCCTCGTCCTATTAAAACTTGGTGGCTTTACGGAGAATCTTGAAGAATGGCAGGCCACGGTCGGCGGTCTTAGAGATAAACCTTGACAACGCCGTTATCTGACCAGTGAGACACTGTACCTCTCGGAGATTTCTGGGAGGCGGCATGTCTTGCAATGCTTTTATCTTACTGGGGTTCGCCTCTATGCCCCGCTCGGTCACAATGTAACCCAGGAAGCGCCCGCCTTTTGCTCCGAACAGGCACTTCTGAGGGTTAAGTTTGACGCCATATCTTCTTAATGTTTGGAAGGTCTCCTCCATATCCGCATAGAGATCGGCCGCCCGGAAGGATTTGATAAGTATGTCATCCACGTACACTTCCAAGTTGCGTCCGATCTGCTCCCTGAAGACCTTGTTCATCATACGCTGGTAGGTGACTCCTGCGTTCTTCAGCCCGAACGACATTACATTGTAGCAGTAGGTGTCGTCCGCCGTGACGAAGCTGACCTTCTCCTGGTCTTCTCGAGCGAGCGGTACTTGATGGTAGCTTTGGTATGCATCTAGCATGCATATCAGCTCGCACCCGGCCGTGGAGTCCACCAGTTGATCGATCCGGGGCAGGGGGTAGAAGTCCTTCGGGCACGCCTTGTTCAAGTCCCGGAAGTCGATGCAGACTCTCCACTTGTTGCCCGGCTTGGAGACCAGAACCACATTTGCAAGCTAACTCGGGAATTGCACTTCCCTTATGTGGTCGGCCTCCAGAAGCTTCTCTACCTCCGCCCGGATGATTACATTTTGCTCAGCGCTGAAGTCCCTCTTCCTTTGCTTCACTGGCCGAACGTCCGGCCGGACATGAAGCTCGTGTTGCGCTACGCTCGGCGAGACCCCTGGCAGCTCATGGGTCGACCAAGCGAAGGCGTCATAGTTTCGCTGTAGGCATTTGATCAACTTTTCTTTCTGCCTCGCCTCCAGATCAGATGCTATAAAGGTGGTAGCTTCCGGTCGGGAAGAATCAATCTGCACCACCTCCTTTTCTTCATAAACCAAAGAAGGTGGTTTCTTGGTTATAGTATTTACCTTGACCCGCGGCACTTTCCGAGCGGACTTGGCCTCGGCTCGGACCATCTCCACATAGCATCTTCGAGCGGCCAGTTGATCTCCCCGCACTTCCCCTACTTGATCTTCCATCGGGAATTTGATCTTCTGGCAGAAGATAGAGACGACCGCCCAGAACTCATTGAGAGTCGGTCGTCCCAAGATAACGTTGTATGCCGAAGGAGCATCAACCACAATGAAGGTGGTGGTCCTTGTCCTTCTGAGCGGCTCCTCGCCCAACGAGATAGCTAGCCGGACCTGGCCGACCGGCAAGACTTCGTTCCCCGTGAACCCGTAGAGGGGGTTCGTGCGTGAGTTTGGTTCGGTCTTTGCGGTTGGTGAAGGCCTTCTTGAATATTATGTTGACCGAGGAAAATGCGGTGAATAGTATAGTTGGCTATTACTGCCGAATGATGCGTCATCATGTGGGACTTGACTCCTTCGAGGTCCCTAGGCCGCAGGGGCTCCATTGTCGATGTCGTCCGGTGAAGGCGATCGTGGTAGCTCCGCGCGATGAGCGATGGGGGAGGCCCAGTCGCGGGTGTTGTGAGTAGCGGCCCGATAGAGTGAACAAAACATCGGGTCCATACCTTCCCCTGGGTTAGGCCGATCAGCCGCGACTTGTTGGACGGGTGCCGTAGTCTGATAAGGCGGGCGGCGGATCTCGGTCACCTGGGCGTGCGTGGTTTCGGCCGGGCTAAGCTGGTTGGTTACTGAGGCTTCTTTCCTTCTCGCCGGGGCTTTCTCCACATTGATGTATTCGTTGGCCTTATGCGAAGCGTGGTCGTAGTCCGGCGGCTTCCGGATAATGGAGCCGGAAGAAATCACCATCCACGAGCCCTTGCGTGAACACATTCATCATTGTTTCGGTGACCGTTGGAATATCCATAGCCACTGGTTGAACGCTGGATGTACGCTGGGAGCGACTCTCTAGCACCTGCTCGATGGTGAACAGATTGACGGTTTTTGGTGGCTGCGCTGCGAAAATGATGGAGGAACACCGTGAATTCCTTGAAACTTGTGATGGATCCGTCCCTCAAAACCACCGCCGATCCGAAAGCGTGGTGAGGAACACTCGGCATTCACACCATCTGTATTGATGCGAGTGGCGGTCTTCGAACTTACCGGATGGTCGGTCGGTTGGTTGTCCGTTGTACTCCCCGATCGCGGGGCACATAATGCCTGGTAGTGGATCACATGACATCAGCGCGGTTGATCCGTTCGGTGTGGACGTCCGTTCGGCGCTTTTCCTTTCGCGACGTCCGACGGGTGTCGTCGATGAAGATCCTTTGTCTGATTAGCTTGGCGCCACCTCCAGGCGTCCGGAATAGAGCCGATGAAAGGGTATTCGGGCGGGTGGCGCCCATCCGGTTGCCGACGGTCCTTTATTTGCCCCAGTTGAGGCCCGCTCTCGGCCGTGCACTCGCCTCGACCTCCGACTCGATGTCGCTGTCTTGCGCTACTCGCTGACAGCTGCTGCTCACGATTTTGCGGCTCGGCAGGCGAGTGCTTCGAGCTCTTCAGGAGAGAGCGTTACCAGAATTCAGCTTCTTCCATCTTCTTGGCTCGTTCGGATTCGTGCGCTTCCACGGCGCCAATTTGATCTGTCCGTTGGAGACGGGACGTGATGGACGGGGCATCGCTCTGTGCCTCCGGGTGGTGTAGATCTCGTGAACGAAGGAAGTCGAGGGAGGGTTTCACGGCGACGGCCCTCCCGCTCAAGTCGCAACGAGGAAGTGTAGCGGCTATGATGAGATTTGCCCATACCTTTGTTCGGGGTCCTTATATAGGACCCCAGGGAGAAGCGGACACGCTTCTCTATGCGTGCACGTTTCCCCAAACATACCTTAACGAGCCCCTGTCAGAAAAGTACCTTTGGCGCCATTCCGCAATCGTCCGAGCATATCCCGGATGTGACGGTGGAAGCTTCCACCGTATGATCCTGTGTACGGCTCGGCCGCCAACTCTGCTGCTTGTCGGCGGCAGGCGTCTCTTACGCTTCCTGTCTGTTCCAAGGCCGCGCGGTTATGCCGCTCAGCGGGCATATCACTTCTACCTCAGTCGTATGCTCGAACGAGATTGCTCCTGCCTATCTTTGTTGCCTTGTGCCCCGGCCGAACGGACGGCCCGATCGGCCCTGAAACCATTTTACCTGAGCATCGGAAACCCAACCCCTAGTCGGGTTGTCTTTTATTCCATGGGGGATTCCGGTCGGCCATCTCGTTCCGGTCGGGCGGGCGGTCGGTCGACCCTCTTCTTCCGGTCGGTCAGGTCTCAGGATTGAATCTCTTAACCTTTGACCTTCGCATGTCATTGATCTTCGGCCGACGAGGGTCCCCCATACTTATAAAAATTGATTTTTATAATAAATTAAAATAGTACTCCACTTGATTAAAAAAAATGCAAGTCTTTTTTTAATTTGTGTTCTTTTTAAAAAATAATAACTTAATGGAACGTGCAAAAATTATATACATTATCTTCTAAAATAGATAAAAAAAAAAAAAAAAAAAAAACACCCACAACTTTAATCGATCTTTATTATTATAATTTTTCATTAAAAAAAGAGTTTTGTGCGTCTCTAAGAATAAATACAACGGCAATTGCCGGCATAAAGTTGCGAAAGCCACACTTAATTTTAAGATTTGTCAAATGCTGCATTTATTTCTTACTTTACCTCTCTTATTAATGTTTTTTTTCAATAAGTAAATTGTATTTATCAAAATATGATGAGAGTATAATACTCGAAATGATTGACGTAATGCCATGTCAGAGGAGACTTCCAATATTCTATAAATATAAATTTATACGTCTCTATAAATCCTCCTACTAGTTACAATCATCAAAGACATAGCTGCTACCATAATTTATAAAATCGTGATCCTACGTAGAATCGATTTAGGGTCAGGATCAGATCGATCAGGATCGGATCGTAGAATCATACGATCCTACTAAAAACCCTTAAAATCTTATCCTACATGATTAATAATTAGAAAAAATACTTAAAAAACTCATTTACATATAAATAGATAACTAATTTTGCATATATATGCAATCATTTACACTCAACACTTTAGATTACATTACTACATGTACAAATTTAAATTAACTAGTAATTTAACTACTATTCTCATATAGTAATAATATTTATATTTTCATATCATAAAATGAAAGAATATAAAATTTCTATTAACACAATAATAATAACACATTCAACGTCAAAAATATTTCCTTGGTTTATAAGATGATCCAATTTAAAGGCCAATAAAGCACCTAACGTACATAACAAAAGTTATTGGATCCTTTGATTCAAATATGAACGTCGAAAATAATCTTCTAAAGATTGATTGATGTCACACAATACTAGACAATAGACATCCAAAAATTCATCATTTTGGGGGAAAAATGACAGAATATTATTGATAAAAAACTAACTCAAAAATAATTAAATATATGTTTAAATAATTTAAAACCCTAACAAGATGAAAAAATATAATAATAAAAAATAAAATCTTCTAGGCATCCGAAAAGGATTTAAATAATATTTTTTGGGTTTGAAATAGGGTGGTTAAGGATAAACTTTGAAATTTATTAAAGATCTCTGAACGAGCTTTGATTTGATATATTATAGGTCCCGTGGTTCAATCCGAGTCAAAAGTTATGACCTCTCAAAGCTTCCACCGATCCTGCTCCGATTCTGCTCCGATCCCGTTACGATCCTACCGATCCTGTTCCGATCCTACCGATCCTGCTGCGATCCTGCTGCAAAACTCGATTCTGCACGATCCTGGATCGATTTTGGGTCTTAGGATCGTAGGATCGTACGATCCTACGATCCGGATCGCGATTTTGCAAACTATGGCTGCTACTAACTCTTCATACAAATTATAGATCAGAGGATGATCTTTTATATAAGATTGGATAATTTAGATAAATTCTATCTATTTATGAGTGGGATTCATCCAAATCTCCGAATTTTATATAAGAGACCATCTTCTGATCCATAATTTATGGACTAGAACATCTCGCCTGGTATCGAAGTTAATATGGTAAGATGTCTAACTTTAGTTAAGATTTGACAAGAAACATCTGAAAATATGTAATATCCGTGAATGAATAAAAATCTCTTGGTTCATATGTAGTCATTCTTTAATCCTCCTCCAGAATATTAAGATGGTGTTGATTATTAAAATGTAGTATAATGCTGATTTTCAAAATAAATTATAGTGGTGATTATTATAAGGATTATCCCACTAAAGTGGTGCTGGTGTTTGAAATACAACATCATATTACTATTGATTTTTGAAATCTAAAATCATGTTGGGATAAAAATGAGAAACAAATGCGTTCTCTCATAAATCTAAAAGTTAAGATTGGCAGAAACCATGAAATCCTCTACTGACTCCGTATGTCTATGTAGGATCTGCTACGAGAAGGAGGATGAGAATAACACGAGCATGGAATCCCCTTTGGATGCTCTGGATATCTAAAGATGATTTTTTTTTTTCCCGTTCTTCGGCTTCTCTTGGGTTAACAAGTGCGGATTGCTAGGTTAGAGACTGATTCCGTTTCCCCCTGTCTCAGTTTGCTTATCGAGACTGCATATAGAGGTGGCACGATGAGAAGGGAAGCAATTTTGATGAGCTTTGCAATAAGGTAAGGAAGTAATCGAATGTTTTTGCCCTATTGACCTTTTGCCCTATGTTTTTGCCTCGTCTCTGTTTACCTTAAATGATGCTGAAACTTTCAAGATACAAACTTGTTGTTGAATTTTATTGCCTTATTTTCCTTTTCATTAGGGGTATGGAAATAGAATTCTCTAATGAACATCCTTATTTCTGTTTGCTTTATCCATAAAATTCATATCTTTGATTTTACTTTTGTTGGAAATGTGAATTGAATAAAGAGGTGGAGACGAAATGATTTTGTGCATGAGTATTTAGTCTTATATTAAAAGTCTCTTGATTTTATTATTGATTTAAATTATGACACATGTATTAATGTTGTAAATATTTACATGAAGAGAGACTTTTTCATGCAAATCCAAAGCCTGGATTGAACTGAACTAAGGTTAACTCGTATGCGAGTACGATCTGCGCACGTCGAATACCGGACCGGTCAAGGCAAGATTGCCAGATCATTTATGAGGGCATCCGCAATGCTATCTAGTTATAACACCGACCACCTCATCAAAAAGCATGGGACCCACTGCCATATACTTATTATAACAACCTCCTTCTTTCACCCACATTCCTTTGAACATCCACACTAATTATTTATGGGTCCCACAATCCACTCAATCATTTTAAAATTATATCATATTAAATAAATATATTTTAAATATGTTTTAAAATATTTAAATTATTATTATAATTAATCTTACTTTTAAAAATATAATTTTATAGTTTTTCAAAAATAATATTAATTTTTTAATATATTTATTAAATAAAATAGATGTTGGTGAAAAATGAAATTACAATATTGGCAAAACGAAATTATAAAGTTGGGAAAACGAAATTATAACTGAGCGGCTAAAATTAGAAAGTTGGGAAAACAAAATTTATTTTAAATTACCATCTAATGCTAAAATTGAAATACAACAATAACTTAAATAAACCATACTATTATGAAATTAAAAATAATATATGAAATATTAATTCACGAATTATTGTTGTATTGCCCCCAAATATGCTCAACTAAGTCGATGCGAAGTTGGTGATGAACTTGAGTGTCACGTAGCTCAGAATTTGTTCGAATATAATCCTGAAATCCTCGGTTTGAGCCATGGATAGGTTGTGCGGGTTCGTTACTTTCATCGTTGTATCAATTTGTCACGTGACCTCTCTCATCCTCAACAATCATATTATGTAAAATAATGCATGCTAACATGATTTGTTTTAACTTTTTCCTATACCAATAACGAGCTGGACTTCTGACAATCGCTCATCGAGATTGGAGCACCCCAAATGCTCGTTCGACATCTTTTCTTGTAGACTCCTGTCTTTCCTTAAACAATTTCCTCTTGGGACCTTCTAGGTAAGGAAAAGCCTTAACAAAAGTAGCCCACTCGGGATATATTCCATCTGTTAGATAATATCCCTTCGTATATGCAGTGTCGTTCACCGTGAAATTAATCTCCGGCATATTTCCTTGCAAGACATTGTTGAATATGGGAGATTCATAGAACACATTAATATCGTTACGTGAACCGGCGACCCCAAAGAATGCATGTCATATCCACAAGTCATGAGATGTGACCGCTTCAAGTACGATTGTTGATGACCTATGTCCCCTTGTAAATTGACCTTTCCAAGCAACTGGACAATTTTTCCAGGTCTAATACATACAATCAAGGCTGCCTAACATGGCAGGGAAGTCATGCCTCTCATTATGCATTTGAAGAAGACGTTGAACATCATCAGCATTTGGCCTTCTCAAATACCTATCACCAAATATTTCAACCATGTATTCGCAAAACTTGAAAAGACACCTGATGGTAGTTGATTTGCCCATGCGTAAGTACTCGTCAAGATGATCAGCGGGGACTCCGTAAGCCAGTTGACGAATCGCAGCGGTGCATTTTTGTAGTGGTGACAACCCTTTTCTTCATACAACATCGTCCCTATGTTGAAAAAATGTTGGATGATTCTCTAATGCATTCACTATGCGGAGGAATAACTCTCTTCGCATTCAAAATCGTCTTCGAAATATTTCATCGTGATACATCAAGTTTATAAAGAAATAATCATTGACGAGTCTCTCATGCCCGACTTCACGATTTCTTTAGACGAACCTTCTTCTGCGTGTGTCCCTCCTCTAATATGCTTCCATAAGTTGTTGGTGTTGTTGAAGAACCATAACATCAGTTCTTCACCCGGATCATAAGCTTGCTCATCGATTTCAACATGAACTTCGTCTTCACTTGTCGAGCTGGAACTTGAACTAGAGTTGCCCGTAGAATGAGACATTTTTGGTGGAAACACGTTTTAGTATATGTGTTTGAGAAATGGTATAATAGTCGAATGAAAATCTCGTAGCACAATGTGTTTATATATATTGTTTTACTCATGCAACGGCTAGTTAGCAACGTTTTTTTTTTTTTTGCAACGGTTAGTTTGTAACGCCTAGTTTGCAACGGCTAGTTGCACCAGCTAGTTTCCAACGCTAGTTCATAACGACTATTTTACAAAATTATAATAATTAAAAAATAAATTAATCAAAATGAGAAATATAATAATTAAAAATTACAATCACTCGAAAATATAATAATACTAGAAAATGAACATTCAGTAAACAATTTAGATATTCCATCTCGATCTAATATCCTGGCATATGCATTCATGTATGATAAGTTGCTTCTTTGTCATCTGCGAGGTGTCTTTGTTCAATATTTTGTACTCTTTCAACTTCAAGCGACGATTCTTAGCTTTAGATTTTGACAAGGCGACTTTTGCCTTAATCTCCTCTACTTCGAGTTGTTTTTGTTTCAAATCAACTTCGGACTTCTTCACGCTTGTGTACTCAATGAACTTTGTGATAATATTGTTGTAGTTTATTGTTAGATCCTCCATGGTCGATTTTACTTTGTCTTTTCCCTTTCTTTTTGTTGTCTTTTGTCCCATTGGGCGAGTATCTTCATCATCCAGGTGTATACTCACATCTTGGTTGGAGGAGGTGTTGCTTGCTCCCGACTCTAAGGTCCTCGTCTTCTTTGTGGCCACAAAATGATCAGCGGACTGTGGAGTAAACATTGGACGATCTTTGACAATTCTTCACACATATTCAAGATTGAATGCAACGCCATTATTTTTGGATCGATATTTTTCATACGCAAACCTCAATATATCTTCGTCACTGTGACCACTTCGATATGAACTGTAAATACTATTGTAATTTGCGTTGAATCGATATATCTTCTTTTGGATTGTATTGTGCCAATGTGACCGTATAACATTTGCACTTCTGGTGTTTGAACCTAGGGGAAGATTCTCATTGTAGTAGCTTGCAACACGTTCCCAAAAAGCATCTGCCTTTTGATCATTGTCGATTATTGGATCATCACAGATAGTGACAAAACATCTCACTAAGACCTCGTCTTCAACCTTTGTCCAACTTGAACGCTTTCTTGTACCCTCAGCAATTGAAATCGTTTTTTCTAAATTGACCAGTCCTCAATTGGGGATTCACGACCGGAAAGTTGAGTCTCTGGGACAAAAGTCGGAGTTACAGGTTCATTTGACACCGAAGGAGTGAAAGACATACCAGTTGTGTGCGGGGTACCATATCCATGAACAACCGATGGCGTGAAATACGGATGACTCATGTTTTGCCAATATTCGGCTGGAAGCGGTTGATATGGACCTCGAAGGACATAATTCGGATGATTCATAGAATTTTCAAAACTTTGGAAATTTTGAAGATTTTGTGAAGGAAATGACATATTTGGAAATAGATGTGGGTATTGATAATTTGGTGGAATTTGTGGATTTTGGGAAGATGAATATTCTTTCAAGTTGTTTGTAGAATTCAAGAAATTTGTAAAAAATACCATATTATTTTCATCCATTTAGATAGAAAATAAGATGATAGGAACTTAACAAAATAGACAGAGAGCATATTTAGAGAGTAGAATTGAAAGAGTAGTGAGTTGGAATGAAAATATGTGTACATATGGGTGGATATTTATAGATGAAATTTCGAACTAGCTGTTAAAAAATAGCCGTTAAAAAAATAACCGTTTTATTTAATTTTATAATTTACATTTTAAAAAAATAAAAAAAAATTATACACATACAAAGCTTGAACGCGTTCAAGACCTTGAACGCGTTCAAGCGGATGAACGTAGACGCCGCATCTGCAACGCGACGTTAAATGAACAGTGTCGTTATAACGCGGCATTAACATCGCGTTGCAAATGCCCTTACGGCCAAAGGTTGAGCCCTTATATAAGGAGCTTTGATCTTGAGCAAAAAAGATAATAGCGATAGGAAGTTGTCCATTCGTGTTCTTCCAAAAATCTCTCTCATCCGTACTGCTTGGTGGTGATCACGGTTTTTCCATTATATCTTGGAAACAGACGACCTGAGAGAACCTCGAAGCACAACCGAAGATGAGCTGAATCTATTTTGACAGTCTGAGATTATCTATTCAGGTCATCACAACAGATAAGTTAGAATTTATTTTATATAATTTTAATTCAATTAATTTTTTAAAATCTCTGATAACAAATTATCCAACACCTTTGAGATGAGGATACAATTTAAACATGCTGGCGTTCAATAATTTAAACTCTCACTTTAGCAGATGTTTGACAAAGGTTATACTATGCTTAAGAAGAAGGCCCAGGCAAAAATGCTAACAACCATCATATGAGTTTTCTTGAAGCACTGGGCATAGAGCAAATCCAGATTCCAGTTCTTTGTTCTTTGTTCTTTGTTCTATGTTCTAACAGCCTTTGACATTGTTCCAGAGCAGGTGCAGTTTTAGTCACTTTGGCATACGACGTGGAGGGTTCAGATTATGATCTCTTCGGACTCTTCCCATGGGTATAGTATAAAAAGAACATATTTTAATGATCATGGTAAGATTTATAAATGTTTTTCAACTATTGAACTGTTTCTTGTACATTCGATGGAGTAGAAGTGGATTGTATCACCACAATGTATAAAGTTTGAACCATAAAAGATGAGGCATTTGTCTCTTTGTTTGTTGAGAGCCAAAAAAAAAAAAAAGTGGTTTTTCATTTGAGATTTTGTCTATGCCATGTTTATTTAGGATTAATTTTCATTTTGCGGTTTTTTAAGGGATGAAGAGCACCGTAGATGTTGAAGTTGAAGGAGATTATGAGTCGTCTACACAAACATAGAGTTTTAATAAATTTATTATAAGATTTTTATAAATTTTTATCTGTATCATAACATTCTAAGTTTTTGAATGTATATAATTATGCGATCGACTAATTTAATGTCCAATGTATATTTATACAATCATCCCCATAGAGATTATTCTATAATTTATCTTCTTTCATATAACCTGGAGATGATCTCTCTCTTTCTCTCTCTATATATATATATAATTTAAAGCACGCCACCCGTACACATATATGAAAATTTTATCAAAATTGTTATATAAGTTATAAATTATCAAAATAAATATTAAAAAATAATAAAAAATTAATAAATTATAAAATAGAAATAATAATTTTTTAAAAAAAATAGTAGTGATTAAAGTGATATAAAATTTGCCATAATTTTTTAAAAGTTATTAACTTATTATGTGAGTTATAAATTAAAAATATATAATTTCTTAAAGGATAAATTAAAAGAATTATCATGAAGCGAATATTATTTTTAACAGCTAATAGAAGTTAAGGTGATAAAATTCATAGGGTTTGAACAAAATTAAATTGTTTTAAAAAATAAAATAATGCAATAATAACCGTGTTATAAAATTGTAAATCTGACTATATAAATGCATTTTAGAAGATTATTGTCTTTTACTACATAGCAATTTTAACAAAATTACTATATAAAAATAATCATAATTTTTTTAAAAAAAAATACTTTCCTTCTCAGAAAAATATATTATGATAATTTTTAAAATTTATAAGATGTTTTAATATTTCATTACCCGTATACACCGGTGATTAATGCAATGCCTGGAACAATGACTCAAATTTAACTTGCATTTATATCGGTTTGGTAATAATGGAATGCCTGGAACAACGAGTCAAATGACTTGAAATTAAAAGGACGAAAAGGAGCGTCACTGCATCGTTTAGTTTTCTTTCTAATTGATTTTATTGATAGTGAATGTTTTAGGCATAATGAATTCAGGCAGGCAGATCATTCCCTCTCTCTGTACGGTGTTCCTCAAAACTAACCAAAGAAATAAATGGATGCGTGCGTAAGACAGTGAAACAATATGTTAGAATGGAGATATATACAATTAGGCAGCAGCCTTAACCTATACTACGAAGACTCCTTTGTTTGTTTTTCATCCGTCAATGAAGAAAATGTACGCTTGATCGATTCCTTTAACCTTTTGATCTTTGACTTCATCTCCGCACTTTTGATGAAGTGTGTATCGGCATTGGAAATCATAACATCGGAATCATGCTTCACTGCATCCACGGTGCGATAGTAGTTGTTTTCGAGTCTCCTCTTTATCACTTCAAGAGAAAGTGGAACAGGGTATCTGCGAACAACAAGACAGTGGGGATTATAAAACTGCGTTTAAATATCCAAAGCTTTTTTACAAAATAAGACTGAAAATTTGAATACATAATCGCTGATGTAAGAATGGTGAATTTTCGTTAACTTAGCTTTTCAAATTAATAAAATAACAAGAGCAATAAAGGATACTGAATTAGATGCTCATCACTTCAATTTGCAGTCATGTGGACCCTTTTATCATATTCTTCCAACTTATCATGTCATACAAAATATTGATTACTAAGCTCATGGGAAAAAGATCTCACGCCTTATATTCATAATCCTAAACTTGTAGACCCTACAGTCCCAACTATTTGAGATCAAATATATAGATCTTACTAGACCATTGAAATTTATAGAGAGGCTACATCATAATAATTTTAAGATCATTTGAAATGCATTTTAATTACATTAAATCAGTTTTCTTTAATTTTCTTCTAACCTTCATTATTCTTTAAGCATAAGCAGCATATGACGATTGAAAGACGCTAGAATCTTCTTTATAACTTAATAGTTCAATCACTCAATGATGATGTCCCTCATCATTATCTCCTTGTTGGATAAACTATCCAAAATAGCTAAAATTCTTACATAGATTACTTGCTAATCCATCTCGATTGTTCACAAACCTTTTTATTGTTGAACTACATCTCTATATCAATTTTAGCTTTAATTATAGTAACTAAAAAATTCTCTCAACAATGGAAATAATTTTATTTATGCTTTCATTCTATTAATTGAAGGGGAGTCTTGGGGCAATGGTAAAGTTGTTGCCGTGATCTCAAAATCACGGGTTCAAGTCGTAGAACCAACATCTTACAAAATGCAAAGGATGTGTACAATGGACCCAATGTAATCCGACCCTTCCTTGGGATCCTAGGTAGGAGCTTCGTGCACCAGGCTATCATTTTTCATCTATCAATTGTTGTCTTCAAATAACATTAACCAAGGACATTTATTTTGACTAGGACATTTATTACTTGCAAACAGATGATTATACTGACACGAGTTACAAGCCACTAAAAATGATATCGTAAGATTTCAAGTCATTTGAATTCAATCTAAATCAGTTACAGTGAACCATGATTGGGGCTTTCCTAAACCATGGATCATAAAACAAAAATCAACTTTACAAATCATATTATTAGCCTAATTACAACAAAAAAGAAATATCACAATATGCTTAGTCGAGATCAAGAGAATCCTTATCCAATCTGCTAATGGGTCTATGTTAACTATGTGCCTGGCACAATCCATATCGTATTATGATCGAACAGTAATAAAGAAAGTTACATGAGTATTTTATTACTCATGGCTATGAACTGAATCGACCAGACTGCAAGCTTAAGAATGGCAGGTTTGTCTGATTTCAACTATAAATTTCATTGTATAATCACAAGCAAGCAAAAACAGAATCTTAGACAGAAATATCATACCTGTTCAAGAAATTTGATTTCTGAGCCACCTGATTCATCTTTTGAACACCATGATAATCCTAATTTAGAAACACATAGATCAATATAAAATGCTCAGAAGAAAAATGCCAATTACTACCTAAAAGTTACATCTAAAAACATGGTTGACCTGATTTCTTATTGATGTCTGTTCTATCTTGGCAATATAATATAAAAGTGCATTTCTGGTTTCATTACTAATAGAAGGATGCTCCCAATGAGTATTGACATCGTGAAGTTCCCAAGGACTATGTAAATGCTGTCCAGAAGAATCATCCTTGTACTGTACTACATATTTTTCCCAAGGGCTATCTGGAAACTCAGAGTCTTTAGGTTTTACAGCTAAGATCCGACCACTCCACCAACTTCCACCCGATCCATCAGCATCCTTCCACCATACCTGGCACTTGTCTCTGTGGGTCCAATTCCTTTCAATGGAAGCATCATAGCGTAATCTTTCCACGAGAAAGTCAGGATCATTGAGTTCAGGCAATGTGACTCGGAAAGTTTTCTTGAACCCACAAGACGAAGGATCCGTGAATTCAAGGGTTAGTTTGCAGCAGCTATCACCAGATCCAGGAAGTGTAGAGTATTCAAGTTCTTGTACTTTGCAAAACTCGACAGCCTTTAAGCCTTTGATTGATTTCCATGGACCTACTTCAGTTGTAGCAGTGCTTTCAATGTATTCACGATGGCCCTGAGAACAGTTGACATTGAACAAGTTCAACATCACAAGCACATTATTTGTAACAATGAAATGCCATCAGATAAAAAAACAAAATTACCTGTATCAAATAGGCCACTTCATCACCTTTTTGAGGAATATATCTATAGCACTCCTCATGCTCTAATAATAAAAGCCATGAAAGCTTCCGCAACGATTGGTGGCTTTTCTTATCCATACATCTGAAATCAGTTGTATTGTAGTTCTCCCTTCTGTTTCTTACAGATCTTAAACCAACAGGCATTTTTGATGTTGATTTCCAATCATCAACTAAAAATTGATTACATGAACTAGATGCAGACTTTCCTCTGCTTGTGGAAGCTCCTAAAGAACTAAAAAAATTATTGTCAAAGTTATTCATGCTACAGCTTAGATCATGGTTAGGAGCCCTTCCACCAGTGGGTTTTTTTCTGTGAGAATCTCTAATCTTACCACTCAACAGCAACGTTGCTTCATCATGATCAACAGAATCTGAAGTAGTTTCTTGCTTAACTTGGACATCAGTTATGCAACTTTCCTTTCCCTTGGATGGCTTCGTCCTCTTATAAACAGCATCATACATTTTCGGATAAGACTTTAAGTCCAAGCAATCATGGGAAACAGACAAACTGGCATTTGTGGTTGTCCATCCTTCTGAATTTTCTGATATATTATTAGATTTTCCAGGTTCTAAACTCTTTCTGTTGGTTCCTTCATCCTCATCAGCTGCCAAATCCAAATCTTGGTCAGTTGGAGTTGGACTGTCTGAGACAAGCTCATCCTCTGCACTTCTCAAACTGTTCAGTACTGAAGATTTTAACTTCAAGGATGAACTATTAAACTCTTGTACTGATCCTCGTGTTTTGAACCACATATTTGGGTGAGTGGTCTTCATAGTTTCATCTACCTGAGGGTCCACATCAAAACTACACTTGCTGCCAAAATAATTGACAGTTTTATTTGGAACCAGTTCATATACTTCAGATGATTCATTTAGAACCTTGCATTCATGGTTAACAGGATTTAAGTTCTCTGCTTCAACAGATTCATTTCTAATGTCAACACACTTATGTGGAAGCACCACCTGTTCTGACTCTTGAATATAAATTGATGATTGCTGAACCAAAGACATACTTTCAAGAGAAAGCAGATGTGGGGTGGCATCCACTCCTTTGTTTCCTGCTGCATATCTGTCATTGCTTTTCTCATTAGTTGGTTTCCAAGAAATCGAGGTCCGACACTCGTCCCCAGATATAATTCCAATAGTGTTGTCTCCAGCTGTGTTAGGGTCATCTACACTTGTATTTGCAGCAGCCCATGTAACCATGTCACCAACTCTTGGGCGTTTTGAAGAGCGCTGCTTAACTTCTCCCCATTTAATCATACTGGTCTGGTGATCCACCAAGAAATGATGGCGGGAGGGAATCTCATTCTGCGAGCTGACTGATTCAGCTATCTCACTTTCAGGTATACGATGGCTATTGACAACAGAATTACTTGTGGGCAAGGATATAGACAAATTATCCTGTTTGGGCCACTCAGATATCACAGTTCCAGAGACAACATGGCATGGCAGCTTAAGGACCAACCTCCTCTTGCTTACTGGACTATACTGTTTATTGATGACTTCAGAAGGTATTGCAGCGGCTTCATACTCATCTTTGATGCTCTCCTTCTTCACCCCACTAAGCAGATTAAATTTCAGTGATCTTTCAGACTCGAAACTTTGGGTCTTTGAATCTGGGAACATTGATTCACTTTCAGAGAAATTACTGTCTGGTTCATGATCTTCATCTGTAGAAACACTTGTTAATTTAGAGAAGAAAGTAAGAGCATTTTTCTTAGCAATTCTCTGTGGCCTTGAAGGAGCTCAGTCGGACAAAAATAAAGAAATGAAATATTTAAAATAAGGAGCAAAATAGAAGAATGAATAAGTAACAAAGTGAATCTTACTTCGTATGAGTGCTTTTTCCTTTTAGATCTCTTAACGCCTACCTTTCCATCATTATCGCCTTCACTATTTCCGGCACTGCTTTCTGCTTCCCCACATGAACTGCTGCTCAAACTTTCTTGACCGGCTTGGCTGGAATATTCATCAGTTAAATTATATTCAGAATCAGCATCATCACTCTGCATGTCATTTTCTATTTCCCAATCTATAGCTTCCACAATCTCCGGTAAAGGCTCAACCCACTGCTCTAGATCCACAATTGGTAGTGCTTGAAAATCACCAATACTAGCATTGTAGGTTGGACCAACTGCAACTTTCAGTGAACCAGGGCGCCACTCAATACCAAGAATACCTAAACGACGTCTTTGATACATGCTCTGGTAAGGTTCAGGATATGGAATCATACCTGACAGAAAAAAACACTAATTGTGAATTCACCATATAAAGGAGTCAAATATTTCAAATAAGTGGTGACAGCTCATTCAACATCCGTCTGCACAAATCTATACCCGAATCACAGAGAAGATCCTGAATATTCCTTCTGTGTGGCGTAAGTTGGGTCTCCTGCATTAATTTTTTTTAAAAAAAACGTAAACATTCAAAACAAATACTATAATGTACAGGAGCAGGCAGGAAACTTGGTAGTGAAACAAAGTTATGTATCTACCAGAATGCTCTCAACTCATATCAAAAATAAACCTTCTGTTAAATGAGATCAATGAAGACTAGGGTGAAATTTGATTATATCACCATGGTCAAAAATCACAATACAGCCATACAGGAGGTAAACCTTTTTGACCTTTTTAATCCCTAATTTGCTCGAGTTGAATCAAAATCTATTTGTTTCTTAAGTTTGTTCATGAATAGTGGTTGAACTCCTTGTGAGTCATTATTTCATTAATCTTTCTGTAATATTAGTATATTTTGCATTGTTATTAATAGCCGATTGGTTGCAGATGATGAGATGAACATACAATTTTGGACTGCTAATGCTATGAAAGTGTATGTATTTGATCAAAAACAGAATACCATACCACTCTATGTTGGAGTGGAGGTCTCACACTCAACCCAAAATTGAATTGTGAATAAATGATGTTACCATAAAGATAAAGCAATGGCTGTTATTGTTCATATCTTGTTATTTATCCTTATTGCTGCATCTTTACTTAGCTCTTTCAATCTGACATTCCCATTATTTTTTGCCTTTCAATCCTCCCAAAGCATGTGCTAGGATAAGTTGCTGGGTACTTATATTTGTTGTTGGTGCTTTCAGACTTTTCAACTTAAGGAGCTTCTGTTTAGTTTATCTACATTATATTCTGCATTTAGAACTTGATGGACCTTTAACTTACTATTCAGTACGTACTTAGAAAATGTCCATTATGTTTTTATTATAAAGGTTCAAATAAAATTGTCTTTTATCATTTCTCTTGTTGTGTTCCAGATTAGTGGATAAAATGGAGAAATTGAATAGTTGGTATATATTATATTAGTGTTGTTGCTACTTATTCCAATGACCAACACAACGAATGTTGATGGGATTGTTGCGCCATTGAGTGAACTTAATCCAACAAAGGGGAAGGGTCGACTTTGAATGTGGCACACATCCTTTTCCCATTTTTTGCAGTGAGAGGATAATTAAATCGACAATATAGTGTTTTTCTTTGTAAAAACGTGATTGTTTCCTTGCTAATTAGAAGAGACATCCAACGAAAAAAAAAGTTCTCTTTTTGGAGCACAATTTGAAATCTCGTGTCATGTCAGACAACACAATCAAAACATATTATTCTCAATTACCAAAACCTAATATTAATTAGCATACCTTCCTATATGACATGTCCAAGTTGATAAGTATCACGTTGAAGTAATTTTAGTTGGTTTCTTAAAAAATTTAATTCCTATTCAATTGTTATAATCTTGTTACGGAAGACTATAGAATAAAAGTAAATTCATATCAACAAATACTGAAATACAAATGAACTCTAATACTTGGATTTTTCATCTCAACCCTTCATCCCATGTCTGATATTAGCGCTCAAAACACTAACACTCCAAATGGACACTTGAGTTCACGTGTAAAAAAAAAAAAAAAGAATAGTCATGTCAAAGACTTACATCTACACCCGTGACAAAGACTTATACTTGAGATCAAGTAACATGGCGAATGAGTTAAAAAAATATTTTTCATTCAACTATCTAATTAATATAGGTCATTAAAATAGAAAATCTCATCGAAAGAGTAAAACCCATTTGAATTGATCTCGATATGATGTATAAATGTCGAAGCATGTCAAGTATCTATACAATATAATGCAGTAAAATTTTAATCCAATAACCATCTAAAATAAATCAACTAAGAAAAGGGTATTTAAGAAGTAAAATTTAAATTCGTCTTTGTGCGCTACAATTCATGTGGTTCGACCCTGCTCTGGGCCCACATGGGAGCTTCACACCGGGCTGCCTGTTTTTATATTTCCTATCTCATGAAATTGTCAACTAGGCACAATATCCTAGCATTATTTTGAGTAAGTAGTTATGGAGGTTGGATTCCACTATATCCATTACTAGATACAAAAAAAAGTTTGAGTAATGAATATCAAGTCTCTAGTCTACAAAAATTGTGGAGGCTATATCCAAAGAGAATATTTGAAGTAATTAGCATATTTAAAGTAGATACTTTTGGGTTCATAGGGCCAAGGTCAATAGTTCCTCACAAATCCGCACACACAGTGGGTGGCCTTAAAAGTTGTGGTATGATGATGAAAAAAAAATCAGCAGATCATGAGATTGGTATTGCTTCAGTTACCTGTGCTACCAATAAATTTCCACACCTGGTCATATTTGGCATCCTTTTGCGACTCGCCCTGACCAGTTGCAATGATAAATATTTGACCAACTTCATCTGAGAGAATAACTGAAATTCCATCTCTAGTTTAGCACAGAAATGAAAAAATTACAATTTTAGCATCAAGGAAAAAAATCAACAAATCAAAAGACCATATTCTTGAAATAATAAAAGAGAAATTCATGCACAAGAGCAAAAACAAATGCAGCTGAATTCCAAAGAAATAGAAGTTAACGAGATACAAAGGCAACAGTCCAAATTTTAATCATAGAAAATGATAAATTTCAACAAATACAACAAAAAGGAACATAAACGGACTAATACCAAACATATCATATGCACCAGCATACCAACTAAAGCATATTTAGCTTTGTCCTGGAAAAGAAGATGAAGCTCATAGTAGCACCTTGCCTAGAGTCAAACCTCAGAGCTGGACTTTAGCTTGTTGCTCCTGCTTTCTTAATAAGTTCAAGATGGAAGCATTACATCCCTTATGTATTGCACTTCTCCTAGTGATAACTTGGGATCCCCATATTATATCAATTATCTAAGTTCGTTTTCAGGACATGACTTTCTTTATAACCAGTCTTTTGTCATAACAAGCTGTAATGGAAGAAGATAAATTCAATAGTTTTTCATAGTTGGCAGTTGGAACCAAGACCCGAATGGCCTATACCTATCTGTATTGGGTGGTATACAATCCTGTACTATTTGGAAGACACCCCAACAAAGAATCTAAATAAGTTGGTCCTATCAATCAACTGTCCATAATAGATTAAAAAAACAATCATTATAAGACTTCAACAACGACTAAAAAACACCATTATGATAAAAAATAACAAATCAAGTTTTTAATGATGTGTGAAGCAATGACGAAGAAAAACATTAGTACATTTTGTAGATGCTACAACAATTTGGATATTTCAAAGTAATACACATGTCATTTGACTCTATAAACAATGGTTTACAATATTCATTTTGATCACAAATCGGAAGCATACTGCTGGCCCATAATACACATGATAAGAGTTGTCACAAATCAATTGTGCACTCGTACAAGCAATGCTGAACGAGGAAGAAGAAGAAAAAAAGAAGACAAAAATTAAAGAGAAACAGAGGAAGAAGCAAAGGAAGGAGATGACACTGCCTACCATTGGGGCTGCGCCTCCCTCAATCATTGCTGATTGAAAATACAGGTAAGGCTGATGGACAATGAACATGGGTTGGGTTAATGAGTTACTGGTGCATAGGGCTTGAGGTAAGCAAGTGGAGCAGGGTTGTTGAGGTAAGTCTAATTGTTCATCCATCCATTTCTCTTTTACTCACCCAATATCACTCAAAACGTACCCATATATTGTGAATATATATGACAAGTTTGATTTCGGGTGGCATGGCTAAGACAAGTACATTTGACCATGCCATTTTGGTTTCAATAAACTGGAGGAATGGCAAGTTTCAACCTGCCGACATGAGCCAAAGGATATTAGGGGTTTGGGCTTTAGGTGTTAGGAGTTTAGGATATTTAAACATTGCAATTAACTAACAAGTACTCTTAAAGATACAACAATATTGGGTGAAATTGCTAAGGGACTAACATATTAAATAAGGTATTAAAAGGGAACTGCCGCGGTACAGCAAAATCAAAACTGTGAAGATCATAAAGTTAACTAGCACTGATCAGCTCAAACCATTTATTACAGGGAACTGCATCAGTAAATAAAATCAACTCGAAGCCCTAAAATCAAAAGCGTAAAGATCCAACTAGCATTAATCAACTCAAACCTATATAACTTACGGTGAGAATTTCCCATCAACCAACTTGAAACGGCCAGTTTCATATATCCGCACAGGCATGCCCTCCCATATCTAGTAGCATGAATTGGTAAAAGTGTAAGTTGGGATAATAGAAGAAATTACACTAAATTGTGAATATATACATGTGTATATATACATATAAAACACCAACAACATCAAACACCTACATCCCAGATGATCAGTTTTCCATCATAGCCAGCACTCATAGCTATCCGTGGATCAAAAGGGTGCACATCCAAAACAAATGTCTGTAATCAAAAGTCAAAAAGAATTAAGAGCTAAATACTGAGATCTTAACAAGAAAAGATCATCATAATGTCAAAAGGAATTTTCTATGCAAAATTAAAAGTGATGATTATATACGTTAGACATGACATGCTTCTCAAACATAATCTGAGTAAAAAATAAATTCATTCACATGGAGCATACAAAAATTATCAAAAGAAATAATAATAATAATAATATTTGACGATTAATATATTTTTCTATTTAGTAAACAAATCACAAAGAACCACAATAGCAAACAAGTCTAAATGAACCAGAGTATATCATGGAGTTTGCTGAAAAGGTATTCAATAAGAAATTTGTATGGTTCATATTGATCTTGTGGTCATGTTGATGAAATGAGAAGTAACTGAAAGGTATCATGATGTAGCATGTGGATGTTTTAAGTTTTAACACTAGGGGTAATGTCACAAGAAACATTTAAGGAAATTGAAGGGCTGTTGAAAGACTTATTTTATGGTCTTTTGAGTCTTTTGGTGACTGGAAATCTCTGGAGAGCAGGCGCTCATGGTCCTTTTGTGAGTGTGATACCTTCAATACGAATCTAACAGGGTGCTCTCAACCTTTGCATTAAGGGTTGATTCTCCCACCTCTGTATTCAGAAATTTGTTAAATCTTTCTTTATTCAAGGATGCTAGAGGATGAGATTCATTCTATTCATGTCGTTTTATTAGACTCTAGGATGGAAACTTATTAAGCTCAAGATGGCCAAAAACCACAATCAAGATTCAAGGGAAGGAACTCCTTATCAGACCTTTTGATTCCTAGATTGCTTAGAGTTGAATCAAAAGTCATTGGCTTCTTAAATCACCTGCACACCTTTACGAGAGTGACTGTGGATGACATCTGACGTAGGCAATCTGACACGGCCAAATCCCAATTTTTTATTTCCATCTCTCATCTGCATGCAACAACTTTTCCCTCTTTCATCTGCATGCCAACAAAAGTTATTGGCATAACCGGGAGCTTAAAAAAAACTAGTGTTTCGTTGGTTCTGAGTGTCGCCCACCGCTACCGCCTAGAAAATCATAATTTCAGATGAGAAAATTGTGAAACAAAGAGCTCATTCACAAATACTCAAGCATTATGCAGATAGCACATCAATCAATCACTGGTGAATGTGCATTATCTACCAGTGCTACAACAGTCGACTCATATTGAGTGCAATGTACCACTGTACGTAGTGTCAAAGTGCAAGGGAAAAATCATAGGCAACTGCGCACAATTTTTATAACAAATGTGAATAAATGAATTCATTGTGTTATGTTTACTTACTGCTCTACCTTGTTGCTTATCCTTTTGTTGCATTCTTACTCAGCTCTTCCTCTGACACTGTTGTTGATGTTCCAACCATACTCGAGACGAGTGATAGGATGAGTCACTAAGTGCTCCAAGATGTGTTTTCTGCTTAAGTGTTCAGACTTTTCCGATTTATGAAACTCTCATTTGTTTATACTGTTATGCATTTAATTTTTACGGCTATGTTAGTTATCTCCTCTTTATGTTATTTTGTGCTTAAAAAGCAATTCCATGGTCAATTTTATTACAATGGCTCCTTTATCCTTGTTGTGTATTAGAGAAATTTTATATGTGGCAAGCATTATTTACTGCTTTTGCAGCTCTTGTAATGATCAGCAAGGTGGATGCAGATGGAGTTGTTACACAACCAATTGAATCCATTTCTTGCCAATGGAAAGGATCAATTTGGGGTGTGACGCTAGGTCACCCTATAAGACATGAGAGGCACTGAGCACTTCCAGCTCCCAATATACAAAGTTGTGTTAGGTGGTCACTCAAAAGCAATTCATCATGTTAGGTTGAACTGGATAGTTGGAACAAATATGACTTTATTATGGTACATCCAATGTGTATGTAAATCATAAATAAAGAAAAGAAATGATGCTAACACGATATGCTATCATGAGAAACTACGATAAAAGATAAAAGAAACGGACAATCACTTAGAAAATTAGGAGAAAGACATGATTACAGAGTAAACAATAAAATTCATAATCATATATCATATTTAAAATGGATTAAAGATTGATTAAATGGAGAAAATACTATACTTCATACATACAGATTCCTCATGGCCAATCAATGAATGGAGTAAGCTACCATCTGAAGCATTCCAGACACATATTCTACAATCTGAAAATTGAAACAATTCGTTTTCAGAAACAAAAACAGAACAAGAAGAATATATGTGATTACTAATTGCAAGAACAAGAAGGCATAGTGTGAATTAGGATCCAAGTTAAGATGGTCTGTGGAATTAAAATACATTTTCAGCATGAAACAAGGGCCTAAAAGGTTACTGAAAAATCAGCAATGCATATTTCAATATAACAACAAAAAATGCAAGTTGTATATCAGGTTGGCTAAGGTCATCTACTCCTCCTTTGGTTGCTTGAATTTCCTTTGATTTTCAGTGCAATTAGGCATATATAACTATAAAATCTGCGCAGGGTGCCCTTAACATCCATTTGAATATAAAGCAATTAATTGCAAAAACCAGAAAAATGTTTGAACTTCTTATATCTCTTCCATGTGATACTTTTAGTTCACTGACTGTAGACACATGGACAATAAGTTGTTAAGGCAACATCAAGGCAAGTATTAAAAAAATGGTAAAATTGAGGATGCAATTTCTAATCTTTACATGGATATCCTATAATAAATAGCATCAAACCCCCTTCCCAAATGTTCTTATACTCTATTTACTGAATTGGATATTTACAAGATCCATATATTTATGGAGAAATTTTATCAAGTGAAAACAATTGTTTGGGTTTGTGATTTTTTGTATTAGCTGGGAGGGAAAAAAATTATACTGTTAAACAAACTAGCACACCATATATTGGACACTGACATGATATTCAATAACCAAATATCCAGGTGGGACTAAACGTGGCCCCAGTCAACTCTAAATCCTATATTTGCCCCTAAATATTAAGCTTTTTTCTATGACATCAAATCAACTTGAGACAGAGAAGAGTTTGGAAATTAAGATAGAGATAAAGGAGAATAAAGACATTAGATCTATCATCATTTTGTATACTATCTTTCTTTTGTTTTTGAGAATTTAACTTTTTCTTTTAATCTGTATGTATATTTTGTATACTATCTTTCTTTTGTTTTTGAGATCCTAACTTTTTGGGGGGGAATCTGGAAAGCAGATCATATTAGGAATTCTTTCTGCTGTCATTGTCCAGTGTCCAATGCTTAGGATCCTTGACAGATAGCAAACATGACCTTTTTTTCAGAAATTCGAATACTCTGAATTACTCTTAGGGAAAATATCCTATTTTGAGTTGAAAGATATAACAAGAAAGCCACTGCTCAATTTCAAACAAACAAAATATCCTTTTTTCAGATGAAAACAATCATTACACTATATTATATGTATATCAATAAAACTCTTACATAATACCTAATAACTAACACAAATGTGGTACTAATCTCAAAACTATTAATTTGCACCAGAATCTGTCTCGGCTCACAGTTTCTTCCTAACAGACTATAGTCACATTACTATATTTAAATGACAAGAGTTATCATACCAAAAAATACCAACACTCATCTGCTATGCATAGCATGCAAGCCTATGTTACATGGATTTGATTAGTAGCTGACATTAGTATGAATGTAGGTGTCTGACAGAACTGCTTTCAAAACATTTTTACACGCAATACATGGAGATGCAATACAGACATGGAAGAGGGATGAATAATGTAAGTATCAAAAGTACAAATTGCAAATGATGGAATGTCCAATGCATGCAAGAATAAGAAATGCCATAATAAAAACATCATAATGGAATACGATGCTAACCTATGACTAATGGGGCACATGAGGTCAATAATTGTCTGATAAGTGATAGCCCATGCAAAACCTATTAGCATGGTGGCCCATTCAAAACCTACTAGCATTCATCGTAACTATTTATATCCAAAAGGTTATCACAAAAATATTTAATCACTTAAGAAATAAGAATAAAGATGCACACCCATGATAGCAGCAAGCACATATCTATTATCCAAGCTCCAAACAATCATATTAACACCACGAGGAGTTGGCTGACATCTTAGACGAGGACCACCACGAGGTTGGGGAGGCATAGGTGGCATAGGGACTCTAAGATGATAAGCACGAGTCCAGCGCCCAACTTTTCCCTACCAAAGTACAGAGAAAACACTTCAGAAAAATGAAATGAAACAACAATAAGAAATCAAATAAAAGATTTGCAACAAAGGAACAAACTTGTAAGAAGGTGCAATCCTTAACTTTAATCATGAATAAGTACTAACATCTGTCAGGTTAACAATACAACTAGTGCAGTATTCCAAGCAGTAACAACAGTATAGTCCAAAAAATAAAAATACACAATGATACAATATCCCATATTGGTAGAAGTGGTATTTGTCTTTTACCAGACCAATGGAAACTAACATGTGTACCAATGTAGGTTAACAATGACAAAAACATAAATTCATAACCATTAAGTAAATCATCATCTTCCCTTGTTCTTACAGCCTGCAGGTATTTAGGGTTTAGGGTTTGTGGTTAGAAGAAATAATTTCTGGAAGATCTTCTGTACACAACGTTAAGAGTCCATTTAAAACTAGGACAAAGATTAAATTCACAATCAGCAGTGAAATCTAAATTTGTTGACTTTTTTCAACTTAGACCAATTTGCTAAGAATTAAACTTAATGACCAAATTACTGGAGTGAAATTTCCAGACTTCTAAATTGCAGTTTTCCCTTGAGCACTATTTTGATGCCCTCAAAGAAATTTGCAAAATTTTGTTCATCATACTAATGAAACGTTGATTTGATGTTAATTCTACAGGAAAATTTGTTTTATTCATAATTCAGGGAGATAACTATTTCAACTCAATTATGGGTCCTATTATTTCTACCAAACTAGAAAGAAAAATTAGTAAATTCGAGAAGGATATATAAAATTGTAAATACTTTAATTCTATCTTCATAACATAAAATGTAAGTATAAATTTCATCTTTGACCTAATCATGAAAAAAAAACTTCAATATACGATAGTAAGATTAGAATGCAAACTCACAATGTTTCTTTTGCATTGCTTACATGACTTGTTTCATACAAAGCTTTTTATCAATCACATTTGTTCTAAATTCATTTACTAAAATTTGACAAAATCACATTAGAAGAATTTTGGTTATAATTAGCATCCATCTACCCAAATGTTATTACAATTGAAACCAAGTTTTACCTAACTAACGATATAATGATTATACAAGTGCAAATAATGTAAGAAACAGATAATACAAAACTTTGATGAACCTTATACTTCAAGTGGAAAACTTAGTATGAGTAGAAACAGAGATTCAAAATAAAGTTTCAATGAAATAGACAAGAAGGCATTGAGGAAAGTAGTTTTGCATGGCTCAAAACATCATTGAGGATCATTTTCCTTGAATGAACCAAACAAGTTCGTAACAGCATAAAGAAAAAGTTCAAGGATTAAAAATGGCTATGAAAGATTTCCTCACATGAGATCGTCGGGATCTTGGAATCCAAATAATTGCACTGCCATCACGTGAGCAGGTAACAAGGTTGTCTTGAGTGAACCTAAAAATTATTTAAGATGAAATCCCAATTAATATGTATACTCTGAATCAACTAAAAAAACAGCTTTGTTTGATGCCAAGGCTCAGAATCCACTATGTAATATTCCAAAAGGATAAAAATGCAATTGATAATACCAAAAAAACAACATAAACTAACCAGGAATTTTTAAATTTAGGTAGATTATCTTCTTTCAGAGTATCACCAAGGGAAGATCTAGACCCCACAGCACAACCACTTGATAAAAGAAAAGTCATAATCAAAACGGCAAACAATAAAATTGAACTCTGACCAAAAGGGGAAAAAAAAAGGAGCTTTAACCAGCTCACCTAAATTGTACATAATTGACATCATTCTCGTGACCACACAAAAGATCCATCTCCTGGTTTGATTGCTCAGGGTCATCCAAATTGCTCTTATAAGCATTCCATACCTTCAAAACAACATGCATGTAAGAACTTGTTGCATTACAATTTAAAAGCATTTATTGCAAGAAAATTAAGAAAACCCTAAAATATGAACAAAAGATAAGATACCCGGGCATATGTGTCAGAGCTACCAGTAACAAATACAGTCCCATTAGCATTGAATGCACAACAAAGGATCTGATGTGTTTGTTGACCAGCACTAGGAGAGGGATCAGTGACCTTTCCTGGCATTTAACTCATCACTCTGACTTAGTTTTTAAATTAACAAGAAATATGGAATAAATTTTCATGAAAAGCAAATAAAACAAACCAGCTAAAGTGTCTAAAGGCTTTGGGATGTAAATGTGTGGCTTTGCATTTGATTGCCTGGCATCCCATATACGACATGTTCCATCATCAGAGGATCTGACAAGAAAAGGATCCTCACAAACAACATAAAGAAGGCACAATAAAATTAACATTATTTAGCATGCTAGATGTAATCAAATCTGATTTTTCACCTATCAAGACCAGTGAAACTGATCAAAATGGAAAACCTGCAAAGCTTGACCTCATTTTCTAATCTTTGAATCAAACATGTTATATGTTATTCCTTCACCATCTAATTGAACAAGTTAGGCCAGTTGAATACTAGAGCTGGTGTTTAGGCCAATTAAGTAGTCATTCCATGCCAAAGACATACATAGCTCCAGCACTTTCCTTATAATCTGCTTTTATATAAATAGTACTTTAAACAAGCCAACCAAAGAGGTTTGCCTAGTTCATCTACAAATAACAAAACCACGAACTGGTTATTTAGGATTGGCTATGTGAATTTTATTCCATAGAATATGAACTCAATTTAATGTTATATAGAAAAATAACATCTAATCTTCCAAATCATAATTAATTATGTTATGTAGCTTTTTGTTTGCTCTCTCTCTCTACCACTCGACATCCTCGACTAATATATTCAAATAAACAAACTATAACTTAGCAGTAATAATTGAACCTATCAATGACTTATTAAGATATTTTCAATTATCATCAAAGAATGGTTTTCAATTATTATCAAAGAATGGTTTCAATGCAGATTAGTACTGGCCAGTGTAGCACGGACACTCCTAAAAATATTTTTTTGGAAGTATCGGACACGGACACGACACGGACACGACACACAAATACGCGTGTCGGACACGGCAAAAACCGTGTCGTTGACTTTTTACAAGTTTGACCAGTTAGACACGGCTAGGACACGGATGGGACACATTTGGGCACAATTGCAAAAAAAATAAAAATTTCGAGGGTAAAATTGAAAAATAATAAAATTACGAGGACTACTTATTCAAATGAAAAAAAAAAACCCTACAATTTCATACACTCGAAGAGGAACAAGATAACACCATAAAGAGCGGAAGATTTGGTATATGTTCACTATAATCTTCATCTTTTATCTATATATATATATATATATAATATTTTTTAATAATCGTCGTATCCTAGTAGTATCGTGTCTTACATTTTTAAAATTTTTCGTATCGTCGTATCCGTGTCGTATCCAATACGATACCCGTATCCGTATCCATGCAACATAGGTATGGCTAACATAGTCAAAAACATCTATCATTCTAATTGCCAACCAATCACAATATTTTGTCAACAAGGTAAATGTCAATGAGCCACTCGTGTCTGTGTCAACACACGGTTTTGATGGAACCTACCTTAAGGACATGTCTCGATTGAGATTATGTAGAAACAATCCGAAGAGGAAGATTTTCTTAATATTTCTCATCCTTTCATTCAATCTGATAGCACAGGGAGGAGATAAATCGCCAAAAAAATAGGGAAAGGTAAAAGAAGCACCAAAAAAACTGTGCTTGCCGAAACAGCAAGATCCTCTCCCCACATCCATCCAATTATTTTTGTCAATCATGGAGAGGAAACAAAAGTTACAAAACTAAAAAGAGATGACAGGGAAAGAGGAGATATATCAACTAAAGCACTAGCAGTGGCATAGAGAATTGACATCAGAGTCATGTGCCTAAACATCACAATTTGCCACTACAACTTCACAAACTTTAATATTTAACATTATCTACAGTTTGAGAAAGTTAAGGCAGAATATTACATTGACTCTTTTAAAGATAAGATTGACTCCATCTTCGGGTTGACAAGCAGTTAAGATCAGAAATTCTTTTAAATATCAGATCAACTCAATCAAAGTCTTTTTTTTCAAAAATTGTCACCGACTCTAGACAGTAACTGCATTGTTAACATTTCTCAATTGCTGTGTCAATATTGGGTCTTTGTCATCTTCGTCGCCTGGCTTATTAGTGCTTCAATTTTATTTGTGGTACTTTGAATTGGTTGTGTAACAAATCGGGCAAAGTTTAAATCTATGTTCCAGGTTGAGAATGTTAGTAAATAGTTACAAAGTGTAAGTATGTATAGGTTTACTTTTGCATGGAGGGTTTAGGCAATGGCTATTATACTGCCATCCAGTACATGTGAATGTATTTATCTCGTTTTTTTAATCTGAATAACACAATTCCATCTTGACATAAATGATAATAAGATAAATAGGAGAGGACCAAAAAAGAACATTCCCCAGTGCCAAAGAAACCAACAAAAACAACACAGTGAAACGAAATCATAATCTGAAAACACGAACGAGAGTAGCTGATAAACAGCAGCAGGTCTGGGATTAAAAGCGATGGCAGTTACAGCTCCAGTGTGCCCTTTCAGCACTGATATTGGATGCCCATCAGGTAGATGCCACTGCATTTGTAAGCCAGAACTCTCAAAACACAGAAGAATAATACAGACAAATCAGGTAAATACTTCTCCGAAAAAACAAAATGAAAAGGACTAACAACTCTAATGATAAAGTCATTTGCAGAAGATGCCACCACAGCATTATTTGAACTCACAGCCAGGTCAGTAATGTCACCCTATATATATGCAGACAAATTTATAACAGAAAAATATCGAGTGAATAGAAAGATAAATGAAATCCCATGTCCAAATATGAAGAACATCATTGCTGCATCGAAGACTCACTTCATGTCCACGGCAACTAGCTAGACAAAATGCAGTTTCCATTGACCAGATCTTCACAAGGCGATCATCTGACCCAGTTATTACATACCGCCCAGAACGATCAAATGTAGCTACAAATACAATTCCACAAACATTATGTTGCACCACCTAGTTTGAAACTTGTAAAGAGTTTTAAATCAAAAATGGAAACCAGAAGCCACCAAACATAGAGAGGATCAAAAAGACTGTTAGAATAAAGAACTAAAAAAATAAAAGCGGCATGTCAGGTTCATAAAAAAGAGTCCAAAACTAAAAGCTTCAATGTTAGTATAATAATGCAAGAAGTAAATTAGATAGGATGGGAAAAAAGAAATGGACCTCAACAATAAAGCATCTAATTTCACTGGGCTTAACCTTTGTCATGCAAGCAGTATTCATAATAAATAAACATAGAAAAAGTTCTATGGGTTCCAATGATAAGAAAAAAAATGTAAAAGTGATAAATAAAACTATGTATATATGCATATAAAAATCATATGAATCCCCACAAGTGTTCAAAAAATACTTCAAATAATATATTGAATATAAGGCCAATGTATATGAATCCCCTTACTTAGCACGGAATTATACTTTTAATAACTTGATCTTAGTTAACCCAGGTTGCAATGGAAACATTACCATTGCACAAAGGTTCATAAAAAATGAATAGGAATGATCAATCAAAATAAGGCCAATGTACTTGGAGGAAACAATAAAAAAAAATAGGAATATTAAGTTCCTATGAATTGGCATGACTCTCATCCTCAAAACTTTGACGTGAAAAGGTCAGCAAGTATGCATAAAGCTAATTCCCACAGGCTAACTGAATTGCCAAAATTTGGCATACTACCCTGGTGTTACTGGAAAAAAATACATTTGGGAAGAAAAAATGGTCAAAACAGTATGTCCTTGACTTAACAAATAAACCCAATATGAACATAAATTCCCCAACAACCAATTCTTAAATTAGTGGCACTGAGGCACACACTGCAGCCAACTCTATGCAAAAGGAAATTTTATTCTCTGACACCTTGCTCAATGGATGTATTAGGCTAGGAGTAACATAAAAGAAAAGTAATGCTGTATCTTTTAGGAGCTCATGGTCAGAATTCCTTCCAAAAGAAACACAAAAACCTAGAAACATAAAGGCCTGATTGGAAAACCCATCTCACAAATTGGAGGAACAACATTGACATGCAAATGTGCCACTTGTATAAGGAGAAGTCAAGTTACTTGCAAAGTATTTGAAATTGAAAAAGGACCTAATATGTTTATGCACAACCCAATAGAAAAGTTACTCAAAAGTCAAAACTAATACGTAAAACATAAATAACATCTTTAAAGGGCAGCCCGGTGCACGAAGCTCCTGCCATGCGGGGTCCCGGGGAAGGATCCATTGTACGCAGTCTTACCCTGCTTTTTGCAAGAGGCTGTTTCCAGGATTCGAACCCGTGACCTTTTGGTCACATGGCAACAAATAGCATCTTTATCAGTCTAAAATAATCATAAAATAAATTGAGAGTTTCAGTCAAATACCTAATCATGAGAAGGTAAATCAAACATACCACAATAGACAGCATTCTGATGTCCCCTTAACTTTTTTATGATCTCCATTTTTTGTACCAAATTTGATGGTTTAGCAATTGCATAACATGCAGCACGAATCGATGGAGCACGACAGTGTTTTGTGAAACCACCACCTATCTCTCTTAAATTTAATCCATGAACTTGGCCAGCATGCATATGTGGCCAATGCAAGTAACGTGGCAACTTATTGGAGCTTTTAATCTCTTTATCTCTGTCGGCTGCATGTAGAAAAGTGAGTTTCAGGGTGAGAGAACTTCAACATAAAAAATATATCAAAATTAAGTGGAGACAAGAAGAAAAAGACGAAATGTAAAGCAATCGATTTCCATTCTATGCATTAATTTTCACCCAAAATAATTTTGATGCATTAGCAAGAATTCAATAACAGATCAAATAGAATTCTACCTACTGAATTAGGAATATAGTGGTGGAAAAATTGTTTACATACAAGCAAGAAGAGAGAAGGAACCAGATCCCATAAGCGTAGGAAAAACAGCAGCACTTGAAACTCCTCCAATCATGGCAGGCAAAGGAGATGAATTAACTAATAATTGTTTCAAAAGCTTTAATATGTGATCCTTTTCAATATGAGGATACCTAAAAAGAACAAACAGTCAAGCTATGAAGAAAAAAATCAGAATATTTAGCTTGTCAGCAAAGAAAACATGAAAACTGCAAAACTATACTACCCTATATACCTCTGAGTCAACTTGATATAACAAAGAGGTAGTGACAAGCCATCATCATCTTCATCACCACTTGGTGCACCAGAACGTGAATACCAAGCATGGTACCTTCTAGGTAAAAGTTTGTGCTCTAAAAGTTCATTCCGCAGCTGCTCGTATGTCCTCTTACATGGCCCAGATGACAAAAAATGCATGATCAAAAAATAAACTTCCCTAATATCAATTTCTGGCGTCATTCTTTGGTCAACAGAGTTGAGCTTCTCAAACATTCTTCTTGAGAACTTCAAAGGTGCCACAGTGGTAGGAGTTTCATCTCCAGGAGGTTTGCATTTACTGGGAGCCATCTACAAAAACACACATGTGATTATCAAGCAATGAGATATTAAGAGGCGAACAGGCTAAAAAGTGAAACCTTATGCAAAAGAAAGCGTGAGCAATGTGCTAACATAACTATAGATCACAAGGAACTAATCTATGATAACCAAAGAATGTTTAGATGTTTCCATCACAAATTCCTTCTAAAGTATATAATAAATATATTGAAAAACCAAAGAATGTTACTATCTTTCATGTTCAAGCACCAATCAGCAATAAAAGAATAGACCAGTAGCCAACTTCAAGTGTTCTCAGTAATTACATCTTCAAGGATATGCAGCAGATGGAAGCAGCAAAGCAGGATGAAAAAAGAAGGGAAACTGTGCAATAATACCATGAAATCAAGATGGAAAATTGGCCACCAGAGAACCAAATAAAACTTTATTTCTAGGCAGCCAAAATACAACAAAAGGAATATGCATCATGGAAACACTGATAGATAAGAGGTTCACCAACGAGTACATCTTTCATTTCCCTGAATGAGATATTGGTAGTTGCTGCATGCTGAATGTGTAGCTAAACAGTCACATGGCTAACATACCTAACATTCTCCATGATATCATATTTGTTTTGGGGAACTAAATTAAGGCAATTACTGAAGGGTCTAGCTTTTTTGGCCTTTTAATTACAAGAAAAAAAAATGGATCCCGATTTTTAAATTCCAAATGATTTTTTTCTTTGAAGCTTCTAATATACGTTAACTCCGCCCATAACGAACCAGGCATGACCGGTCCTAAACCCGGATAAAGGAGGAGGATTGTGTTAGGTTGTCAACCAGTGTTCAACTATGACAAATGTTTAATTAATAAATCCATTAAACTATTGTGTTAATGCTAGGTTGTTCCCCGGAAGGAACAAGTTGCAAGGTCCGACTGTAACATCTCGGCAAGGACCACTACATCTCCAAAACTCGAATGTAGTGCAAAATATGCAAGAATTCACGTTGAAGGGTCCGACAGTAACATATCGACAAGGACAACTACATCTCTATGAGAATTTGGATGCAGTATTAAATAGGCAAGAGTTCTCACACCATAGGTCGGAAAAGAACAAATATTATAGGAAAACTAATAATCTAAGATTTTGAACATGGAACATAGGAATCCTCACTAATAAATCAATGGAGGCAGTAGATGAGATGATTAGGAGAAGAATTGATATTTTGTGTGTACAAGAGACAAAATGGGTAGGTGAGAAGGCAAAGATGATAGAGAAATCGAATATTAAGTTATGGTACACAAGAAAAAGTAAAACAAAAAATGGAGTAGGTATTGTTATAGATAGTTTGTTAAAAGATGGAGTTGTAGAAGTAGTTAGAAAAGAGGATAGAATTATAGTCCTTAAAATAATAGTGACAAAAAAAACTATGAACATAATTAGCATATATGCACCACAAGTAGGATTAGATGAAGCTACCAAATCAAGGTTTTGGAGCGACCTAGATGAAGTATTACAAAACATTCTACTAAATAAAATGATTTTAATAGGAGGTGATCTAAATGGGTATGTCGGAGTGAAAACTGAGGAATATGAAAGTACACAGAGGTTATGAGTTTGGAACGAGAAATGAAGAAGGGAAAACTATATTGGATTTTGCGATAGTACATGACCTTATACTAGATAAAATATTTTTTAAGAAAAGAGAACACTTGGTTACCTTCAAAAATGGGAATAATAAATTACAAATTGACTTTCTTTTGGTTGGGAAGAGGGATAGAAAAATTTGTAAAGATTGTAAGGTCATCTCAAGAGAAACCTTAGCTATCCAACATAAATTAGTAGTGTTCGATATACACCTCAAGTATAGTATCAATAAAAATAAAATATATACGACTCTTAGAATTAAGTGATGAAAGATAAAGGATAAAAAGTAAAATATATTTAATGAGAATGTAGGAATACAAGTATTAAGTGAAATATACGGTAACTCTAATATGATATGGGATAAGATGGTATCAAAATTGAAAATAGTAGCTAAGAGTATACTTGATGAGTTAAAGGGACATGCACCACCAAGTAAAGAATCTTGGTAGTGAAATGAGAAAGTACAAAAGAAAGTGAAGGAAAAATGAACAACTTATAAGGAATTATATATTTGTAAGAATGAGAAAAACTTAAAAGAAATATACAATAACTAAGAAAGGGGCTAAGAAAGTAATGAATGAAGCAAAAAATGGAACTTTTGAACTATTATATCAAAAATTGAATACAAAAGAAGGGAAAAGAGATATTTATAGAATAGCTAAAAGTGAGAGAAAGGAAAACAACAAATTTTATCCAAATAAAATATATTAAAGATGAATGCAATAGGGTACTAGTAAATGATAGAGAAATAAAAAAGCGGTGAAAGAGGTATTTTCATCAATTTTTTAATAAAGGCCTATGTGACCAACTTAACTTAGGCAATTTAAGTAGATCAAATGAATATAAAAATTAAAATTTTTATTGTAGAGTTCAAACTTCAGAAGTAGAATAAGTTTTAAATGAGATGCACAATAAAAAAGTCATTGGACTAGATGATATTCTGATACAGGTATGGAAGTGTCTAGGGAAACAAGATATTAAATGACTAACAAAATTATTTAATATGATATTGAAAACGAAAAAAATATCTAATAGGGTAATTACTCTAGTTCTCTTATATAAAAACAAGTGAGATATATAAAATTATGCAAACTATAAGGGTATTAAACTAATAAGTTATACTATAAAACTTTGGGACGAGTAATAAAAAAAATAAGGAGACCACGGTGATCGAAAATCAATTTTGTTCATGCTTAAAAGGTCAACAATAGAAGCTATACATCTTTTTAGCCAACTAATTAAAAAATATCATGAGCAAAAATAAGATCTACACATGGTATTTGAAAAAAATTATAATAGAATCTCAAGAGAAATTATATAGAGAATTCTAGAAAAGAGAGGTGTTAGCGTAATATATATTGAACTAATTAAGAATATGTATGAGTATGTAACTACCAGAGTGAAGACTTTAGGCGGAGTAACTAAAGCATTTCCAATAAAAATAAGTTATATTAAAGATCAGTTCTAAGTCTCTATCTTTTTACACTAATTATAAATGCACTCACTGCACACATTCAAGATACAGTACTGTGGTGCATGTTATTTACAAATGATATTGTTTTGATAGATGAAATATGTGAAGGAGTAAATACTGAATTAGAATCTTGACGAAAAATACTAGAAGGAAAAGATTTTAGACTTAGTAAAATAAATATAGAATATATGGAATCTAAGTTTAGCAATATTAAACGTAATGAAACAATTGTTAAGATAGGAGATGACGAGTTACAAACTAAAAGTTTTAAATATTTAAAATCATTTTTTCAAAATGATAAGAGGAATTGAGAGAGATGTCTGACGTAGAATACAAGCGAGATGGTTGAAATGGAGAAGAGCATCAGGTGTTTTATGTGATCATAAAGTACCTCTAAAACTGAAAGGAAAATTCTACAAAACTACAGTTAGACTTATTATGTTATATGGAGTTAAATGTTAGGCTATGACTCGAGCACATGAGCAAAAAATGAGAGTTGCAGAAATGAGGATGATAAGGTGGATGTGTGGGCATACAAGAATAAACAGAATAAGAGCATTAGAGAGAAAGTCAGAGTTGCATCTATTGAGGAAAAACTCCGCGAGACACGTTTAGGATGGTACAACATGTACTTAGACAACCAATAAATGCTACAGTTAGACGATGTAAAACTATGATAAACGCACACATCAAATGAGAAATACTAAAAAAAGACTTGGTTAGCAATAATAAAACAAAATAAAATCTATTTAAGTATAAATAATGATATGTAAAGGATAGAGCTCAATGGTATAAAAGATTCATATAGCCGACCCCACCTACTGGAATAAGGTTTGGTTATTGTTGTTGTTGTAAGCTTCTAATATACATTAATCAGCAATTAAGAATCTTAACTATTGAAAGAAAAAAAAATAGATGATGAAGAAGAAGACATCTCCAACCATCTTAAAAAATTAAGGAATAGCCTACACTTGTTCTGCAAAATATTAAGGATGAAGTATCACACAAAATAGAACCCTAAATAATCGTGTCCAAAGATTGAATAGCACGGAAATTTCATCAGCATCGAGAATATAATTAAAATAAACTAAAATTATACTATGATCGTACCTCGACCAGGGAATGCTCTTCTGAGGGTCCCCCTTAAAACCTACAAAATAACTAACGACGCCGCATTACTCCACAATGTGAAGCAGAAAAAAACCTAGCCTTGCAGCACAAGGCACACCGAGAACATAAAAGATTCGGAAGTATCCCTAAGGTTATTAGAGATCAGATTACGAAGAAGATCAGATGAGAGGAGGTGAAACCAACAGCAGCAACGGCCGCGAGCGATCTGGAGATGAGGTTGCTTAGGAAATGAATCGGAGGCCAGAGACGACGGCGAGGGAGGGCGGAAGTGAGCAGGGTTTTCGCCGGCACAGAGAAGCCGAAGACATCGGCGGCTGGCTAGGATACCTTCACCCCCTCACACTTTGACGGAAACGGAGCCTCCGTTCTGTCATTTTGTGTACAGGATCAAAAGACGTAACGGACGTTTATGTTGAACAAACGGGACTCCAAATGATTCTAATTAACTTGTAAACTTTATTATACGGGCAATTAATAATTCGGAAATTTACTAAAAGATATATTTAGATTTTTAAACTTTATAAAAAAAATTATTTAAACTCTATATTTTTCGACTATTTTCAAAAAATATATGTATATTTTAATATTTTTATTTATAATAATAATAATATCACTTTAAATCATTATATAATAATTATTTCACTCTAAGTTATACTAATTTAATCGTGTTTACAAGATAATGGTTCATATTAAATAGATATGAAAGTGCCAAATTATAAATAAATAAGTAGTATAAAAGGTTAAATAGTATAAAAATATATATACGAACTAAAGCATAATCAAAATATAAATTTTTATCGTCAAGAAAATAATTTATCCTGTATCGATCACTACTTTCTTTGTATTCTATAATTTGTCACAAATATATCTTAATAAAAACTTGATTATTATACGGGTATTTTTGAAAAAGAAAACTTTTGTTAATAATAATTAAGATAAAATTAAGGGGATAATAGAAAAATAAAGGAGGTAATAATTAAAAAGACATTTATTTATCAAATCATTAATGGTGCTCCAATGACTTTTAAGCCTTCCGTATTATTATCTTTCATCAGACCCACATTAAATCCTAAATTGATCAGCCGTATTATAGTAGTTGTGAAACTATAGCTATTATAAATATCGTAGCTAAGTTCGATGATTCAAAATCATCAATTGGACAGTTTAGAATTATTAGTTCGACGATTCTTGGGAGGTCCATCTTTAACCTTAACGGTTTAAGATGGTTATAATTCATGATTTGAAATCAGTTTATTATTATTATACTAATTTTTTAAAAAATACATAAATTTATCAAATCATTTAAGTGATCGGATGGATTTATTGAAAATAATTATATAATAAATATTTATTAATTAGTTATTAAATAATTAATTAATATATGAAATCATTTTAGTAAACTATTATAAATTAATTAATAATTGAATAAATGTCTATCCCACTTTTCTTCTATTAAAATATAATAAAAAATATTGATTAGTTATTATATAATTAATTAATATAGAAAAATAATTATAGTTATAGTCTATTACATTGTTTGTAAAATCGTGATTCTAGATCGTACGATCGTACGATCGTACAATCCAGAAGCACAAATCAATCCAGAATCATGCAGAATCAATTTTACAGTAGGATCGCAGCAAGATCGGTAGAATCAGAATAGAATCTGTATGATCGTAACAGGATCAGTGCATAATTGGAACAAAATCGGTGGAAGCTTTGAGAGGTCATAATTTTTAACTCGAATTGAACCACGAGTCCTATAATATATTAAATCAAAGCTCATTTAGAGATCTTTAATTAATTTTAAAGTTTATCCTTAACCACCTTATTTCAAATCCAAAAAATATCATTTAAATCCTTTTCAGATGCAGATGCACAGAAGATTTTATCTTTTTTCATTATTTTTTTTTTTGTCTTGTTAGGGTTTTAAATTATTTAAACATATGTTTAATTATTTTTTAGTTAGTTTTTATCAATAATATTATATCATTTTCCCCCCAAAATGATGAGTTTTTGAATGTCTATTGTCTAGTATTGTGTGGCATCATCCAGTCTTTAGAAAATTATTTTCAACGTTCATATTTGAATCAAATGATTCAATAACTTCTGTTATGTACGTTAGGTGCTTTGTTGGCCTTTAAATGAGTTCATCTAGGAAATATTTTTGAGGTTGAATGTGTTATTATTATTGTATTAATAGAAATTTTATATTCTTTCATTTTATAATATGAAAATATAAATATTATTATTGTGCGAGAATAGTAGTAAATTACTAATTAATTTTAATTTATACATGTAGTAAATATGAGGTGTTGAGTGTAAACAATTGCATATATATGTAAAATTAGTTATATATTTATATGTAAATGAGTTTTTTAGATTTTTTTTCTAATTATTAATTATGTGTTATAAGATTTTAAGGGGTTTTAGTAGGATCATATGATTCTACAATCTGATCCTGACCGATCTGATCTGAACTCTAAATTGATTCTACGTAGGATCACGATTCTATAAACTATGGTCTAGTGGTACAATATTTAGTTCTAATTTGGAGACTGGAGACTTGTGTTTAAATCCTAGTATTAACCTATTTCTTTTTAATATCAGTATAAAAAAACAAATTCCAAACTTTAAAAAGAAAAAAAAAATAACACAAAAAATAAATAAACAGTTAATTTGAGTCGAATCATAACCAGACCGGTAGGAGGCTGACTAGTTTCAGCTCGAGAACCAAGTCAATTGGTACCTAGCCCGTTGACTGGGTTATAGGCCCGAACCGAATCCGATTCGGACTCGACCCAGAGTCGGATCTAATTATAGCTGTTATGTTTTTGTAGTTGTTACAACACATACTAAACCTATTTAAAAATATTTATAGCAGGTATTATGATCGTTTCACTTAATATTCATATAATAACAATTATGAAATCATAACTATTATAATTTAGATTTTTCTATTCAGCAACATTTGAACAGATCATAATAGAAAATCATTTGGTAAGACTATTAGAATTGAATCACCATTACAATTAATTCATTTAGATATTTATAGTCCAAGTTGGAAGGGTTACTAGGATACGACCCGATAGGAGTTGAAAGGGTTAATAGGATATGGCTCGATAGGAGGTCAGACTGGTTTCAGGTCAGGAACTGGGTCAACTGGTACGTGGCTCGTTAACCCGATTATAAGCTCGAGCCAAATCCGGTTCAGACTCAGCTCAGAGTCGGATCTAATTGTAGTTGTTAAGTTTTTGTAGTTGTTACAACATATACTAAACCTATTTAAAAATATTTATAGCAACTATTATGATCAGTTCACTTAATATTCATTTGATAACAATTATGAAATCATAACTATTATAATTTTTATTTTTCTGTTCAACAATATTTAAATATATCATAATAGGAAATCATTTGGTAAGACTATTAGAGTTGAATCACCATTGTAATTAATTCATTTAGATATTTGTGGTCCAAGTCGAAAGGATTAATAGGATATGGTTATATAACGAATGATTTCATGATTCTTAATGTAGAACCGGATATTAATTATGGTATTAATGGTTGCTTTTCAAATATTGCTCGTACTAATAATGTTGATATTGATATTGAAATTTGGCATGTTAAATTAGGACATATCAAACAAAAATGAATGAATAGATTAGCTAAAGAAGGCATATTAAGTGCTCATGCTAAAATTAACTTGTCTATGTATGAGCATTGTTTTACCAAAAAAGCAACTAGAAAATCATTTGGTAAAATTATTAGAGTTTAATTACGATTACAATTAATTCATTCGAATATTTATGGTATGATGAATGTGAAGGCTATACATGAAAATTCCTATTTCATTACATTTATTGATGACTTCACATGTTTCGGTAATGTGTATTTAATTTCTCATAAACATGAAGCATTATATTGCTTTAAACGTTATTTGAACAAAATTGAGAATTAACTGATCATAAGGTTAAAACCTTACACACTGACTATGTAAGTGAATATTTATCTGATCAGTTCAAGATAATATGTAATGATAAAGAGACTATTAGACAACTAACAATCACAAGAAATCCACGGTAAAATAGGATTGGTGAAAGAAAAAAAATCAAACTTTTCTAAATATGGTTAATTCTATGATGACTTAAGCTAATTTGTCAATTTCCTATTAGGGAGATGTATTATTAGTAGCAATATATATACTTAACTTAGTGTCTTCTACGTTTGTTTCATCAATTCGATATAAATGTTGGTCAGATAGAAAATTAAATTTTAATAGTTAAAGATCTTGGGGAGTAGCTATCTATGTTCATGATAGGACTTACAAATATGAAAAATTCAGACTCAGAGGTAAGAAGTGTATCTTTATAAGGTATTCTGATACCTCCAAGGGTTACATTTTCATTAGTAAGTAACAAGATGAAACTATCTCTGAAATAAAATCGAGAGATGTTATTTTTTTTGAAACTAAGTTCCCAACAAGAGGTGAAGTTGATAAAACTGTTCCTCTATTTGAAATAAAGGAAGAGGATGATACTTTATCAAAAAAATTAGGTATCACATGGGATACCTGAATCTAGTCAGCCTATTGGGAATGATTTGCAGATGAATTTAATGAGTTAGTTTCTCAACAGTCTAACCTAACCTACGAAGAAGTAGACATCAGATTATTCCTTGAAGAAGGATTAACATTTAGAATGTGACATTAATGATTATCCTAGTTGAGAATGAGGAACTTTGAACGATTAAGGAAGCATTGAGATGCTTAGTTAGAGAAACATAGAAAGTTACAATTAATGATGAAATGGAGTCTATGGGAAAGAATTAAGTTTGAGATTTAGTCAATCTTCCTCCAGGCCAAAGGGCTATTGGGAATAAATGAATTCTCAAAATAAAGAGGAAAATAGATGGGCCTATTAATCGATACAAAGTTTGTCTAGTTGCAAAATGATATACTCAAATGAAGAGTATTGATTTTGAAGAGACATTTTTCCTTGTTGTGAAATTTATATCAATACGTGTCATCTAAGCTATAGTAGCATATTTTTATTTGGAATTACATTAGATAGATGTAAAAATAGTTTTCTTTAATGGTTACTTAACGAGGAAATCTATATAGCACAGCCAAAGATTATATTCCTAAAGGTCAAGAGAATAAAGTATGTGTTGGATCGTTACACACGTGAGAGAGAGGGGTGAATCACGTGGGTCAAAAACTATTTTGGTTTTACAAAAAATAAGTACACAGTGGAAATAAAACAGAAACTGAAAAAAAAAAACAAGAATACAATAACTCGAGGAATTACTTGGTTTGGAGCCTTCGGCGACTCCTACTCTAAGACTCATGATCCCTCAGACCGTATCAATGGGCAATCCACTATAATCTTCTTCTAGAACAACCGGAAGAGGGAATCAAGTATAAATAGAAAAACGAGGACAAGTGTAACAAGTTACACTTCCCTTTATGCAGAAATTAAGTAAAAAAAAATAACTTCGTTACCCAACACTTTTGAGGATGATCGGATTGAGTTTGGTGTTGGACGACTTCTCAGCAGTAGTCAGACGTAGTAGTGTCGTAGCAGAATGACAACATGAAGTCGAAGCAGTCGGAGTGTTGAAGGATTTCGTAAAAACTTATAGAAGAGTTGTAAAAAAAGCCCTGGCTATGGTTCTCTTTTATTGAGCATTAGAGGCGCCTCTAATGCCACTAGAGGCGCCATCAACCATCAAAATTTTATCTTGAGAACTCCACTTCTTATTGTTGCTGAGGTCTTCTGCGTTATCCGACCAAAGGTGCCTTTAAAACTCTTCGAGGCGCCTTCATCGTCCAACTTCAAGGTGTCTTCCTTTGCATAGAAGGCGCCTCCGCGCACTGCTGCGCGAGGCCTTCAACCAATCCTCCATGGTGCCTCTACAAGCACAGGAGGCGCCTCGAGTACTGTTTACCCAAAACTTTTATTCATTTTTTCTCCTGTAAAATATGTTAGGCTAACAGAAAAATATCTAACATGTAAAACAAAAGTTAGCACAATTTATTAAATAGTAGTATTAATTAAACCCTATTTATCCAAGACCAAGATCTAGTCAAAGTCTCAGTTAAGAGATCCAAAATGGGCCTAAACAGGACCTACACCTAAAGCCCCTAATTGGGACTCATCCTCATTGGAACACTCTCCTCCAGTGACTTAACTTACTTACCATGCAGAATCACTTGACTCTACCTTGGTCCACCAGGTCTTCCCGTCAGTTGTTAGTGTTGGTGCATTTGGCACAAATGATCGAACCTGAGTTTTGATGAATAACAAATGAATTAAAGTTAGATGTGTTGTTGATCTAACCATGTTACTAAGTGCACATGATTGACTAACTTGATGGGTCAAGAGGACCGAACGTTGAGCAGGAAGTCCAGATGTAAGATTCTGGCAAGAGGTCGGGATATGCGATTTCCGATGGTTGAAGTCTGGGTGTCCGATTCCGGTAGGAGGTCGGGATGTTCGATTCCCGATTGACGAAGTCCAGATGTGTGATTATGGAAGGAAGACCTAGTGGGTAAGGTTGGACTTCAAGGAGGTAACTTGACATTTGGTAAGTGGAGGTAAGTCACTAGAAGAGAATGACTCAGTGACGACGCATCCCGTTTGAGAGGACAGTAGACGTCGGTCCAGTTTAGGTCCATTTTGGAAACCTAAACTAAGACCATGACTAGATCCAAATCTGGAGGACAGGATCTAATTAATATTATTATTATTGTGCTAACTTTATTTTCTAGGTTAAATATTTTTATGTTAGACTAACACATTTTGTAGGACAAAAGGAGTACAAAATGCCTTGGGTGAATAGTACTCGAGGCGCCTTCCAGGCAATGGAAGGCGCCTTGAGTACTATTTATGGAAGGTACCTTCGGGAGCTCAGAAGGCACCTTCGGTCAGATAAAATTAGACTTTGTCAATGATAAGAAGCAGACTATTTGGGATAAGACTTTGTAAGTACCCCATGATGGTTTTGATGTGATCAACCAAGTCAAGTTAGATCCTGTTATTATTTTGATACCTTGTGTCTAAGTGTGCAGGAACTTAGAAGCACAGGAGGTCAAGCGAAAGACGCAACTAGCAAGAAGGATGACATGGGAGAGAGTCGGCGGGCTCAGTGCATCCGAGGAACGAGACACTGCGAAAGAGTATGATGGCAGATGAGAAGGAAGCACGCGACATTTCCGAGGGATGAGAAATCGAAGCAGAAAACTGCTCAAGAAAGTTGGAAAATGGATTTGGGTGAGCCCTATTCCAGATGACCGAAATCACCCAAGCGACGGAACCAAAGTGGAAGACCCAGGCAGAAAGTCAACCGAGAGTTGACTCTAGTTTGAGAGCCCGGAGCTATTCTGAGCGCCCTGACCTGGTCCGAGCGCTCGGATCGCCCGGGGCAGCCAGGGCACCCCGGGTGCGAGCCCGTGGTCGCGGGCTAGTTCATCTCGGTCTAGGTGCCCAGACCTGGTCCAGGCGCCCAGACCAGAAAACTTATCGAAATTCCACATGTTGCGATTCGGTACGACGAGGATATAGTTCTATCTACGTTCAGGCGCCTAAAACCCTTCTAGGCATCCTGATCAGGGTTATAAATACAGCCCTGATCTCATTATCTTAAATCATTACTTGTAAAATGACTTCTATTTCTGTTCTATTACTTTTGTGAGTTGTCAACGTTGTAAAGAGACTACTCTGCCCAAAGGAGATTTGAGTAAACTTTATTTGTCTAGGATTAGCAATCATCTGATTGCAAACCTAGTAAATTCTCTTATCTCTATTTTTTAATTTATGCATTTACTTTTTGTTATTATACAAGTATTTTCTTAATTTAGTTTGAAACGTCAAGAAAGGTTGATTTTTATTTTCAGGGTAATTCACCCGCCTTGTTAGCCACTAGGGGATCTACAATTAGTATCAGAGCGAGGTTGCTTCAAAAGGAATAACCGCCGACCGAAGCAAAGAAATCAATGGTCGGACCAAGCCTCATCTCGCCAAAGTTCGAGGGGAAGTTCACGCATTGAAAACACCGAATGGAAGTATTCCTAAAAATCGACTTTAAAATTCTTTTAATAATTAAGTATGATTTTGTAGTTCCAAAAGATTAACAAGGCGTAGAGAAAGAAGAATAACTCTGGACGAAGAAGGAGCAAAGCGATTTCATAGTCAATAGTAGAGCAAAATATCATTTATTAAGTGTATTACCGCCTCAAGAAGTAAATCGCATCGGTAAAAGACCTCTAGGAGTTCTTAGAACTCCATGAAGGAACATCCAAAGTGAAACTCGCATGATGGGACATTCTTCGGAATAAGCTAACGAATATCCGTCTAGAAAAAAGTGAGAAGGTAGCCGAACTATACGCAAAGATCAAGGAGCTGATCACCAGACTGGTCAACCTCAATAAAACGGTAACCGACCGGGACTCGATATGCTATGCACTCAACGTTTTTCCCAGAACTCCAGAATGAACTTCAATCATAGATGGCTACTATATCTTGAAGGGTCTGGAGATAAGTACCCTAGAGGAATTTTTTTCGACTTTGGAATTACATGAAACTCAATGTGCAGATACAACAAGAGAGCCAAGCCAAAACCTGGCATTAAAAGCCACCAAGAAGGATGAAACCGAGTCAGACTCAGATATGGAAGGAGACCAAGAAGCTTACATGGTAAGAAAATTTAGGAAATTTCTTAAATCTAACAAATTTAAAGAAATGCAGAACAAAAAAAATCCAAGAAATAGAAAAAAGGTTTGATGCTATCAGTGTCAAAAAGAAGGACACATAAAAGAGGACTGCTCATAACTCAAAAAGGAAAAAGACAAGAGGCCAAAGCAAAACAAGCACAAGAATCTCAAGGCCACTTGGGACAAAAGCTCATCATCCGAGTTAGAAATAGAAGCATACGCCGGACTAGCACTAATGGCTAGCCACGAAGAACAAAGTACCTCAGAAGCCAGCATCGATAAAGGGGGAGTGATTTCAGATGAATACAGTGAAGCAAGGGGAGAATTAAGCTTCAGATCTAACATGGTAAGTGAGGTATGCCTCTTACCACCTGATCAACTATATTTTGACATTAAATCAATAGCAAAATCAATGTGTAAATTGAAAACTAAAAATGACAAATTAAAAAATAAAAATTTAGAAATAAAAAGAACCTTAGCAAAATCATGTTTAATAGAGGATCTAGATAGGTTAAAAATTGAAAATGCTAATTTGAAAGAACAAATAGAAAATTTAAAATATTTAAATTTTTTTGCTTCAAATTTTAGGAACTATAAAGGATTAAATTGGTATTATAGATTTCACAAGAGTCAAATTAGAAAAATAATGAAAACATGCATCCCTAGAAAATATTTGATTAACCCAACAGGAAGGAACCTATATTGGGTTCCAAACTCATGCTTAGTTTAAATTGTGCATATTTCTAAGTTTAATTTGTTTTAATTATTGAATGTGTTTCTTGTACAATTCCTTTTTTGAAATTAACTTTCCTATCTGTGGAAAAATTTTCAAAATATTTTGGTATTGTATTATTTTTTATGATTTTTTTAATATTATCGCAGAGTTATTTTTACAAATTTATTTTTCTATGAAAATTTATCATGTTCTCTATCCAATAAAACTTTTATAAAATTTTTTACTGTCATTGAATTTTCTGTGAATTTACTATTAAAATACTAATTTTTAACATTAAAAATTCTCGAATACTCAATTTTTAAAAATTTATTTTTTTTGCAAAAATATTTACGCTATTGTATTTTCAGAAAATTTTTCAAACTTTAAAACTATTTATTAAGCATCTTTAGGAAAAATTCATTTTTCTGTAGCAAATAATTTACTACTTAAATTTATTTTATTTTCTTGTGAAAATTTTTATTCCTATTTTTGATGTACCTGATTAACCTTTATAAAATTTTTTAAATTTTTTCAATAAATAAAATAATTTTTTGAATTATTTTTGTTTAAAAATATTTTTTAATCATAAAAATCAGAATTTCGAGTATAAATTTTCAAAGTTTTTCCTAAGTATAAGTCACTATTTTTAATTTCGAGTATAAATTCCTTAGACTTTAATTTCAATTTAATTTAGTAAAAACCCCTATTTTTAATGTTATCAAAGGAGGAGAGTTAAAGTTAAGTTTAAGGGGAATGTATACTTTTCTCAAAATATTGCATATCTACTGTTTCAAACTTGCATATTGATTTAATGTCTTTAATTTAATATTTTGTTTTACCCTAACTTAACTTGAATTGATCCACATCTAAAAGGGAGAGATTGTAAGTACCCCGTGATGATTTTGATATGATCAACCAAGTCAAGTTAGGTTATATTGTTATTTTGATGCCTTGTGTCTAAGTTGCAGGAACTTAGGAGTACAGGAGGTCGAGCGAAAGACGCAGCTAGCGATATGGATAGCACGGGAGAGAGTCAACGGGTTCAGTGCGTCCGAGGGGCGAGGTACTACGGAAGAATACGCCAGCGAACGAGAAGGAAGTGTGCGGCATTTCCGAGGGACGAGAAGCTGGAGTGGAAAACTACTCAAGAAGGTCAGAAAATGGGTTTGGGTGAGTCAAATTCTGGATAGCTGAAATCACCTAAGCAGAAGGAACAGGAGCGGAAGACCTAAACAGAAAGTCAACTAGGAGTTGACTCCAATCTGAGTGCCTGGAGCTATTCCGAGCGCTCGACCTGGTCTAGGCACTTGAATCACCCAGGGCAGCAAGGGCCATCCCAGGTACGAGCCACTGGTCGCGGGTTGATTCAGGCCGGTCCGGGTGCCTGGACCTAGTCCAGGCACCCAGATCAGAAAACTTATCGAAATGCTACCTGTTGCGATATGGTACAACAAGGATAAAGTTCTATCCACGTCTAAGCACCCCGATAAAGGTTATAAATATAGCTCTGATCCTAATAGCTTAGATCATCACTTGTAAAATGACTTCTATTTCTGTTCTACTACTTTTGTGAGTCGTCAATGTTATAAAGAGGTTACTCCGCCCAAAGGAGATTTGAATAAACTTTATTTGTGTAGGATTAGCAATCCTCTGATTACAAACCTATTAAATTCTCTTCCCTCTGTTTTTTAATTTATGCATTTACCTTTTGTTATTATACAAGTGTTTTCTTAATTTAGTTTAAAACGTCGAGAATGATTGATTTTTATTTTCAGGGCAATTCACTCTCTCCCCTTGCCAACTGCCAGGGGGCCTACAGACTTTACGCATTGAAGGTGCCTTTAGTGCTATGGAAGGCGCCTTCAACACTCAATAAAAGGGTGTCTCGACCAAAGCTTGAGAGCAACTAATATACAACTCTTCTATAAGCTTTTGCGCATTCGTTCGACGCTCCGATCACTCCAACTTCGTGCTGCGACTCTACTATGACATTGTTGCACCAAACTATTACTGAGGAGTCTATTGGAAGCTACTTGGAATTCCATTCTGTTTTCCCTGTATAAAAATTTATACAAGAACAAAACTTTTCCTAGCAGCCCATGTGCTCTACAGAAGTTAAACTTGGATTGCAAACGAAACTTAACATTATTAATCCAAGTTGTTCTTCAGAAGTTAAACTTGGATTGGAAACAGAACTTAACATTTTTACTCCAAGTTCAACCCACGTGTTCTTCAGAAGTTAAACCATATTACAGAAGTTGATTAAATATCTATTTGAAAGATTGGCTTCCAGGTTAAACATGGCGAGACACTCGACCTTCTTGGGTATGAGATCATCCACCACTTCCTAAACAAAGCCTTTCATAAAAATTGAATAGTTAAACTTCTTACAGTAACCTTAGTTTTAACTATAGAGACCAAAATCGAAACACAAAATCGAAAACATAAAATCGCTAGCCTCTTGTGTTGGTATTTCAGGATCCATACAAAAAACACAAACTACTTATGCAGCGGAAACAAATAATTAGTTATACCTTTCTTTGTATCTTAAAGACCTCTTGATCTTCTGCTGTATTCCTCTCCTCCTCTTGGACGTCGTGTGGGCGACGATCTACCAAGATGAAATCCACCCGAGCCTTTCTTCTTTACCTACAAGTTTCGGCCACCCAAGGAATGCCAAAATAGGAAGCGTCCTTCTCTTCTTCCCCTCCAAGCAAACCAGCCACAAGAAGAAGGAGCTTGATGTGCCGCCAGCCTCAAGAGAAGAAAACAAAGGGAGAAGAGAAAGAAAATGGCTGGCCACCAAGGAATAGAGAAGAGGGAGCTTTTGGTTGTGTTGTTCCATAAGGCACCATCTACCTCTCTTTTATAATCCTTGGTGAATGCAAAAAAAGAAAGTTTTAAGCATAATTAAAACTTCCTTTCAATTCCAATCATGACAAAAAAAGAAAATTTTAATAATAATTAAAATCTCTCTCTTTTAAATTTTCAATTGTGATGGCTACAAAAGGAAAGTTTAAAATTAAACTTCTATTTTAAATCATGGTTACAAAAAAGAAAAATTTTATCAAAATTAAAATATCTCTTTTTAAACCAATATAGATGGCAAAAAAAAAGAAAAATTTTAAAATTTAAAACTCTCTTTTAAAACCATCTGGATGACTTCAAAAAAGAAAAAATTTTAAAATTAAAATCTCTCTTTTAATCCTTTATAGATTGCTATAAAAGGAAAAAATTTTACAAAAAATAAAAATCTCTCTTTTTATTACTTTAGTGGCCGACCCCTTGCTTGGTCACCAAGTAAGGCTTAGCCGGCCACATCTTGGACACCAAGATGGGCTTGGCCGACCCTTGCTTGGGCACCAAGTAAGGATGTGGTCGGCCCCTAGCTTGGGTAAGAAGCTTAACTTTGGGTGGATAAAAAGGCTTTTAATAAGAGACTACAACAGGGACCTAGAGGAGGAATTGGTTTTAGCCTCCTTATGGACTTGAGCTTCCTGTGTTCGACCCGAACACCCAACTCAAGTTCATTAATAATAACTCATACTAGAGCCGTCAATTTGGGTTGAGCTCGTCGGGTTGGCCCGTCCCGCCAAACAATTTAAGCGGGTTGGGTTGGAACGTTATCAACCCAAGCCTGCCGTGGGCCAATCCGCCTAGGCCCGCGACCCGCGCGGGTTGGCCCGCGACCCGCGCGGGTTGGCCCGCGACGGGCTTGGGTTGGCCCGCGGGTTGAGACATGCATGTAAAATAAGTTTTATGTCATTTTATTATGTTTCTTTGTTATAATTTTGAAATAAAAATAGTATTTTTCATCCAACATAAGTATTTGTTTGTATCCATTTATATTTAAAATACATATTTATTGATACATTTAATTGATGAAACCTTTTCGAAGTAAAACGTTGAAGATATGAAATTTTTTTAAAAAATTTTGATGGGCCCGCGGGTTGACCCGCCAAACCCGCAACCCGCCTTGGATTGGGTTGGGTTGGAAATTTCCCAACCCGCCATGTTGACGGGTCGGCCCGCCCCGCCAAATGGTTAGCCCACCACGGGCCAACCCGCCCCGCCATGGGTTGGCCCGTCTGACAGCTCTAACTCATACCACTAAAGAGTCATTATTGAACTACCGCACCATTCTCATATTACATTATGGACTCCTTCTTATCATGAGTGTATTAATCTCCCTGTGTTTAAGATATCGAATGTCCATTAATTAAATGAGTTACCGACAACTCACTTAATTAATATCTAGCTCCAAGAGTAGTACCACTCAACTTCATTATCATATCAGAACTAAGTCCACCTGCAGGGTTTACATGACAATCCTTATGAGCTCCTCAAGGGGACATCATCAACCTAGATAACTAAGACACAGTTTCCTTCTATAATCAACAATACACTATATAAATAATATTATTTCCCAACTTATCGGGCATATTGATTTAACGAATAAATCTCACCCATTGATAAATTAAAGAAATAAATAGTATATATATGTGCTTGTTATTATATCGGGATTAAGAGTACGCATATCCATAATAACAGAGGTTATGTTCTTTTATGCAGTCAGTACAAAAGGAGCAACCTCAAATGACCCTGCTCAATACATACATAGTGTACTAGTGTAATTTTACAGTCAAGACAAACTAGTACCAAATTAACTATAATCATTCCAATGGTTTGTCCAATCCATCTTAGTTGTGAGCTACTATTTATAAGTTATAAGGAACTGATAATATGATCTTCTGTGTGACACCATACACCATGTTATCTACAATATAAATTAAATGGGCAATTGTATTTTACTAAATACAGATATTTGATCAATGCGATTCTTATTACAAAATAAATGTTCATACAAAAAGCTAGGCTTTTAGTATACATACTAACAGAGTCGTCCAACACCAAGCTCTATCCGACCATCTTCAAAAGTGTTGGGTAATGAACGTTTGTTATTGCATTTAATTATTACTTAACGAAAAGTGTAGCTTGTTACACTTATTCGAGTTTTTATTGTGTAAGTACCCCGTGGTAGTTTTGGTGCGATCAACCTAGTCAAGTTATGTCCTGTTATGTTTTTATACCCTATGTCTAAGTGTGCAGGAACTTAGGAGCGCAAGAAGTCAAGCGAAAGATGCAGCTAGCGAGAAGGACAACATGGGAGAGAGTCGATGGGCTCGGTGCGTCCGAAGGGCGAGGTGCTGCGAAAGAGTGCGCTGGCAGACGAGAAGGAGGTGCGCTACATTTTCGAGGGGCGAGAAGTCAAAGCGGAAGATTGCTCGAGAAGGCTTAAAAATGGGTTCGAGTGAACCCTATTCCGGTGGCCGAAATCACCCAAGCGAGCGAAGTCAGAGCGGAAGACCCAGAGAAAATGTCAACTAGAGGTTGACTTTTCTCTAAGCGCCTAGATCACCCAGACCTAGAACGCCCTAGGCGGGCATGTGGTCGAGCTGATTCAGCCCGATCTGGGTACCCGGACTTGGTCCAAGCGCCCCGACTAGAAATCTTATCAAAACTCGATGTGTCGCGATCCGTTGTGATGGAAATAAAATTTTATCCCTTTCTAGGCAACTATAACCCTTTCAGGCACCCCGATCAGGACTATAAATACAGTACTGATCCCAAAAGCTACATACAACACTTGAAAATGATCCCATTTGAGTTTAGCTTTGCAATTATGAGCTTTGACTGCTGTAAAAGGCTTCTTCACCCAAAAGAGATTTTTAGTGAGCTTTAATTTTCTTGTATTAGCAATCCGCTGATTGCAAACCAAGTAACTCTTTCTGTGCCTCTTCCTTTTAATTAGGTTCTTAATTCTTTATGCAAGTGCTTATTTTTAATCAAGCTATAAGTTTCGAAGAAGGTGTTTTGTTTGAATTTATTGTGCAGGCTATTCACCCTCCTCTAGCCGGCCGTAAGGGTCCTACAATTGGTATCAGAGCCAGGATGCTTCAAGAAGACTAACCGTTGATCGAAGCACATGAGATGGCCAGACCGAGCATCTACCCACCAAAATTTAAGCGAGAATTTACGAACTGGAAGAAAAAGTTAGAGGTATTCTTTAAGATAGATTTTGATTTATTTCTAATTAAAAAATTTGGTTTTGTAGCAACAGAGGGCAAAGAAGAATGCCAATGGACAAAAAAGGAGCAAGTCGACTTCATGGCAAACGGCAAAACAGAGTTTCATCTGCTTAGCATTTTACCACCACAAGAAGTCAACTGGATCGGAGCCTACAAATCAGCCAAGGAGCTTTGAGAGAAATTCCTGAAACTACACGAAGGGACCTCGGAGGCAAAACTGGCGAGATGGGATCTGCTTCGGAACCATATCAGCAACCTCCGATTAGAAGAAGGCGAAAACATTACACACCTCCACTTAAGGATCAAGGAACTCATCACTAGACTCACAAATCTCGGAGAAAAGGTAACCAACTGAGATTCACTAAGGTATATGCTTAACACCTTTCCTAGGACTTCTAAATGAGTATCCTTAGCAGATGCATATTACATATCCAAGGATCTAGAGGTAAGTACTTTAGAATAATTATTTTCTACATTTGAATTTCATGAAACTAGATGTGCAGCTCTGAAGGAGTCCAAGCACAACATTGCCTTAAAGGTAATAATGGATGAACAAGAATTCAAAACGTCCCTTGACGATGACGAAATGACATTCATGGTAAAAAAAATTCAAAAAGTTGTTTAAACCTAATAAGTTTAGTCAAGTGCAAGATAAAAGAAGAAGAAGACAAATAAGATGATATCACTACAATATAAAAGATAACTGTCCAAAATTAAAGAGTAAGGACAACGATAAGGACAAGAGCAAGGATAAAAGACCAGTCCACACAAAGCATTAAAATCTAAAGATGACGTTGGATGAAACATCGTTCGAGTCAAAGATCGAAGCTCTTGCCGGACTTGCGCTAGTAGTGAGTCACCAAGAAGACGACAAAGCACACTCTTCCGCAATGAGCATTGAGAGCATCGATGAAGGGGGAGCAATATTAAAAGAAAGCAGCTCTATAGGGGGAGCATCAGAAATAGACAAGGTAAGTCAGGTACAGTCTCTACCTCCTGACCAATTATTTAAATTCATAAAAATATTGTCAAAAAATGCATGTAAATTAGAAATTGAAAATATAAAATATAAAAAAGAAAATGTAGATTTAAAACTAACCTAAGCAACATCCTGTCGATTAAAAGATTTCGACACGATAAAAATTGAAAATAGAAGTAGAAATTTAAAAATTTTTGCATGCTCACATGTTCAACCAACTCAAAATTATTCAGGACTTAATTGATATTATATATATCATAAGAACCAAATCAGAAAACTATCACTAAAATATATTCTGAAAAAATTTCTTATTAATCCGGTAGGAAAGAATTTATTTTGGATTTCAAAATCAAACTTGGATTGAATTTTTATACATATCTTATATTTTAATTGATTTAATATTTTTATTACTTATAATTAGCTAAATAATTTTTTTCATATAATTTCTGTTTGAAATAAATTTGATCCTAATTTTTTTGAGAAAGAGGAATTCAATATTCATCTATAGAAAATTTTCAATTTCTTTTTACCATAGTATTTTTTTCTATGAATTTTTTAACAAAATTCAAAAGTTTCAATATAAAATTATTTTGCAAGGTTATCCTTGCTAACTTTATTTTCTTGTGAAACTATATCATTTTCTCTATCTAAGAAAAAAATTTCTGAAATTTTTTTGACCAGTGATGATTTTTTTATAAATTATTTATCTAAATATAAATTTTTAATATTACAAATTTTTTAAATTACAATTCTTGTAAATTTATTTTTTTTTTGTAAAATTGCATGCTCTATTACATTTTCAGAAAATGTATCATGGTTTTTTGAACATGGAAAGTATTTTTAAATAATTTTTTCCAAAAATTTTTTAATTCTTTTATGAAATCCATTCACAACTTTGAATATTTTCAATTTTTTTATTTTGTTACAAAAATCTAGATTTTCGGAATTAAAACTTGATGATTTTTTTTTATCCCTTAGACTCTGATTTTAACTTAATTTTAAAGTTATTTTCATGAAATATCTCATTTTTATGTGATCAAAGTAGAAGAAATAAATATTAAGTTTAGGGGAGGGTATATTTTTCTTGAAAATCTTGTACTTGAAATTGAAAATCTTGTACTTGTAATTTTTTTTTCTTTCTGTTACTTGTTTATGATTTGCCTTAACTAAACTTGGGATTGTTCACATCAAAAAGGGAGAGATTGTAAGTACTCCGTGGTAGTTTTGATGTGATCAACCAAGTTAAGCTAGGTCCCGTTATGTTTTTATGTCCTATGTCTAAGCGTGCAGGAACTTAGGTGTACAGAAAGTCGAGCAAAAGACGCAGCTAGCGAGAAGGACAACATGGGAGAGAGTCGACGGGCTTGGTGTGTCTGAGGAATGAGGCGCTGCGGAAGAGTACGCTGGCAGATGAGAAGAAGGCGCGTGGCATTTCTGAGGGACAAGAAGCCGGAGCAGAAGATTGCTCGAGAAGTCTGGAAAATGGGTTAGGGTAAGCTCTATTCCGGTGGTCGAAATCACCCAAACGAGAGGAGCTGGAGTGGAAGACCCGGAGGAAAAGTCAACCAAAGGTTGACTGTGCTCTGGGCGTCTGGAGCTATTACAAGTGCCCGAACTACCTGGACCTAGGGCGCCCCAGGCGCACGCCGTAGTCGAGCTAATTCATTCCAGTCTAGGCACCCAGACTTGTTCCAGGCACCTGAACCAAAAATCTTATCGAAACTCGACGTGTCGTGATCCGTTACGATAGGGCTAAAATTTCCCCCCTCCAGGTGCTGGAACCATTCCAGGCACCCCGCTCAGGGCTATAAATACAGTCATGATCCCAGAAGCTAAATACAACACTTGAAAATGATTCTATTTGAGTTTAACTTTGTAATTGTGAGCTTTAACTGTTGTAAGAGGCTCCTCCACTCAAAGGAGATTTTTAGTGAGCTTTAATTTCCTTGGATTAGCAATCCGCTGATTACAAACCAAGTAACTCTTTCCGTGTCTCTTCCTTTTAATTAGGTTCTTAATTCTTTATGCAAGTGTTTATTTGAATCAAGCTATAAGTTTCGAGGAAGGTGTTTTGTTTGAATTTATTATGTAGGCTATTGACCCCCCTCTAGCCGACCGCAAGAGTCTTACATGTTGTACTCAATTTTCTCTTTCGACGGTTCTAAAAGGGTTTATTAGTGGATTACCCATTGATAGGTCCACGGGACCTGGGTCTTGGAGTAAGAATTGCCGAAGGCTCTGAACCAAGTTAAACCGCTTGCACACTTGTGTTTTGGATTTTTGTTTTTATGTTTAATTTCGCTGCGTACTCACTTTTCAAACCAAAAAAAAAATAAAGTTTTCCAAAACCACATGATTCACCCCTTCTTACACATGCGTCTCGATCCAACAAGTGGTATCAGAGCTAAGTTCTGCTCTGAATTGATGCAGCCACCAATCAAGCTGGGAGAATTATTTTATTTCTTTTTGGATCTAAGTTTTTCATATTTTATTTGAATTGGTAAAATTTACCTCTTCAAATAATTCCTTCTCGTTCGAGTTTTACTCAAAGTTGGTGCAACGCCACTCGAGTCATCAATATTTTCTTCTTCTTCAAACTCTACTAATCCAAGACCTAGCCTTGGAATATTCCTTCTGATTTTTTGCAAGATATTCGAAATGAGACAAATCGAAGGGTACAGTACTGTTCACCCTCCTCTCTTCAATGAAAATGTCTTTCCTTATTGGAAGAAGAGAATGGAGGTTTACTTGAAGACTGACATCGAGCAATGGTTCTCAATCTGACACGGGTACCAGTCACCAATTGATGAAGCAACCAAAACACCTATCGACCTGGAGGACTGGAACCTGGATATGAAGAAGAAGGCCCAGACTGACAACAAGGCGCTAAATACTCTCTAATGCGAGTTAACTAAGGAAGAGTTGAATCGAGTCAGATCATTCAACAATGCAAAGGAACTATGGAACAAACTGGTCTAACTGCATGAGGGAACGACCGAATCAAGGGTAACAAAATGAGACCTGCTTCTAAATTCTTTATTTAATATCAAAATACAGGACGAAGAAACCGTAAGCCAATTACATGCAAGGATCAAGGATGCCCTTAATGGCTTACATATGATCAAACATCAATGTTAGAGTGTATACTAAAAGCCTAGCTTTTTGTAAACATTTATAAAGAGTCACATTGGTCAAATGTCTATATTTATATGCTAAGTGTAGTTGTTCAATTAATTTATATTGTAGATAACATGGTTTGTGGTGTCACACATAGAAGATCATGTTATCAGTTCCCTATAAATAATAAACAGTGACTCACGACTAAGATGGAAAGGAACAAACCATTGGAATAGTCGTAGTATAATTTGGTATTAGTTTATCTTAACTATAAAATTACACTAGTACACTCTGAGTGTATTGAGCAGGATCATTTAAGGTAAGTTCTTTTTATACTGACTGCATAAAAGAACAAGACATTTGTTATTATGGAAGTGTATGCTCTTAATCCTGATATAATAACAAGCACATATATCTAGTATTTATTTCTTTGACTTATCAAAGGATGCGATTTAGTTCGATAAATCAATAAGCTCAATAAATTGGGAAATGATATTATTTATAGTGTGTGTTGTTGATTATAGAAGGAAATTGTGTCCTAGTAATCTAGGTTTATGATGTCCCCAAGAGGAGCTCATAAGAATTGTCATGTAAACCTTGCAGGTGGACTTAGTCCGACATGACGATAAGGTTGAGTGGTACTACTCTTGGAGCTAGATATTAATTGAGTTGTCAGTAACTCATTTAATTAGTGGACATTCTATATCTTAAACACAGAGAGACTAACACACTCATGATAAGAAGGAGCCCAAAATGTAATTTGGGATTGGTGCGGTAGTTCAATAATAATTCTTTAGTGGTATGGATTATTATTGATGAAATTAAGTTGGGTGTTCAGGGCGAACACGGGAAGCTTAATTTCATCGGGAGACAAAAATCAATTCCTCCTCTCAGTCCCTATCGTAGCCTCTTATTTATAAAATATTATACTCACCCATACCCACCTTAAGGTGGTCGGCCAAGCCTAGATTGGAGCCCAAGCTAGGGCCGGCCAAACCAAGGTGAGTTGGTTTCATTAGGTGGCCGACCCTAGCTTGAACCCAAGCTTGGTGTGGCCGGCCACAATAAATTAAAATATTTTTATTTTTTAAATCTTTCTTATGTGGAAGCCATGGTTTTAAAAGAGAACTTAAAATTTAAAATTTTCCTTTTATAGTTTTTTACAAAAGATTAAGTGAAAGGTTTGATATCTTTCCTTATTTGTAGTTAAAAGGAATATTTTAATTTTTGATAAAACTTTCCTTTTTTGTAACCATCCTCATGATTTAAAAGAGAGTTTTAAAATTAAATCTTTCCTTTTATAGTTTCTACAAAAGATTAAGAAAAGATTTGATATCTTTCCTTATTTGTAGATTGAAAGGAAGATTTTAATTTTAGAGAAAACTTTCTTTTTTGTAAATCATTCACATGTTTTAATAGAGAGATTTTAATTTATAAAAGTTTCCTTTTATGACCAACCATGAAGGGAATTTTCAAAAGAGAAATTTCTATTTAAAAATTTTCAGAAACAAATTAGGCAGTTTTAATTTTGTGTTTAAAACTTTCCTTATTTGGAGGGATTAAGATGGTCGGCCATATATAGTTTGAAAGGGAAATTTTATTAAACTTTCCTTTCATTGGCAAAGAGAATAAAGAAGTTTTAATAAAACTTTCCTTTTTTTCCAATACCAAGGAATATAAAAGAGAGGGTAGAGGTGCCTCACCTCATAACACAATATCTCTTCTATTAGTTCCTCTCTTCCTTGGTTGGTGGTCAGCCCCTCTCTTCCTCTCCCTCTCCTATTCTTCTTCCTTGGCCGGCTGCATCTTCATCTCAAGGAGCTTGGTTGGTGGCCGGATCTTGCTAAAGGAAGAAGGAGAGATAGGAGACTTTGTTTCTTAGCATCCCTTGGAGCTTGGTGGTGGCAGAACCTCATCTTCTCTTGGAGTTCTTGTGGTGGCCGAAACTTGCTTGGAGAAGAAAGAAGCTTGGGTGGTTCTCGTTTCGGTAGATCGTCACCCATACGACGTCCGAGATAAGAAGAGGAATACGATAGAAGATCAAGAGGTTGTTGCTTACAAAGAAAGGTATAATTAGTAATTCTATTCTGCATCATACTAGTTTTCTTTGTATGGATTTTGAAATACCAAACACAAGAGGCATATGATTCTAGGTTTCAAATTTGTGATTCGAGTTTGTGTTTTTTTTTTTTCCAATCTTGTGATTCGATTGTTCCTTTTAGTTAAACCTAGGGTTACTATAAGGAAATTAAATATTAAATTTCGTTGAGAAGCTTTGTCTAGGAAGTGGTGGATGCTCCCATACCCAAGAAGGCCTAGTGCCTCGCCATGTTTAACCTGGAAGCCGATCTCTGAAATTAATATTTAATTAAATTTGTAACATGGGTGGATTTGGATCAATAATATTAAGTATCGTTTGTGATCCAAGTCTAAACCTCTAAGAACAGATAAGTTAAATTTGGAATCAATAATGTTAAGTTCCGCTTGCGATTCCTAATTTAATTTCTAAAGAATACAATAGGTTGTTAGGAATGGTTCAGGACTTGTACAAAATTTTTGTACAGGGAAACCGGTACGATATATCGAGTAGCAACCAACAATTGGTATCAAAGCTAGGGTTTGCCTCTGTGTGTTTGGTTTTCAATTTAATTATGCACATGTCATACATGATTTAGGCAGGATAATAGTAGGATATGCTAACTCTATGGTTGCAGGCTCCAACTATTATGGGTTATAGTGATTGTGTGTGATTGGACCCTTGGATATGTCAAAGGCATTTTATGTGTGTACATGATTGCATGTATTAAATACAGCAGGAGCTGTATTAGTTTTAGGATTTTACATTTTTGTTTCGATCTAGATTACATGTACATTCCTTCATGGAATATCGGATAGATAAATGTAAAATTCTATTTTTGTCGCGGATCGTATCCTTGCGAGGCGTGGTACTATTTGTGGACCAGATGTGCAGTGAAAAAAGAAGCAAGATAGATGTGGCGACTAGACCCGATTACGGTAGCTAAAGATGGCAGCAGCTAGGGTTGGCAGCACACGGAGGACAGTGATGGAAAATGTCATAATAGTTAGAAAATTGTTTTTCCATATTTATTACTTTATTTGCTATGATGTGTGTATGCATGTTAAAATTCCTCACCTTAAATAACTAAGTGGGAGAGGGATTAGTAAATAAATTCTACGGTCTCCATTACTAGTTTGTAAGTGATGCAACAAACTTGTGTGTTGGCTCTAAGTGCCTCCCTCCACAACGGATGAGTTTGTTTGCGGATCACTAGATCAAACTTCTTTTATGGATGGTTATAGGAAATTATTTAGGAGCGTGTGATCTTCTCCAACTGAAGGAGCACAATCCTATTTAACGGACTAAGTATCAAGTAATGGTATACACTTAGACACATTTAATAGTATCCTCCCCAACGGAGTCACTGCTATTATTTGTGTAACCAAAGGAATACCAACTATTAATTTTATTTGTCATAAAGTTAGGATGACAAGATAATAAAATTAATGGGTAAGACCCTCCTCTTACAAATATTGAATTTGTATACGTCCACACTAATATGACATGCAAAATTCACGGTGTTTTGAGGTGTTGATAAATTTAAATAATATTGTTTGAGGAATCAATATTATTCTAAATTTAGAGTCTTAACAAAAAAAAAACTGTGATTCTTAGGATGACTTTCAACCCACTGGCTATTATACTAAAAGAGAACAAACTTACTGGTCTCAATTACATAGATTGGAAAAGAAACCTGGACATTGTCCTAACTGCTGAAGGCTATAAGTTTGTACTGTTAGAGGTCTTCCCTAATGTGCCTAATAGCGATTCTAGTGAAGAGGAGATTGAGTATCATAGGAAATGGGTCAAGACAGATGAGATGGCGCAGAGTTACATTTGGCTTTTATATCAAATGTGCTGCAACATTATCATCAGGCCATGCCTACTGGCCATAACATGATGTACAATTTCAAGGAACTCTTCGGACACTAGAATTGGGCTGACAGGCAAGACTGTATGATCTCTAGGTACTGGACTAAAAGCAGGAATGAAGAAGTCGAAAGGCAAGTGATTCATTTGCAAGCAGTCTAGACATTTGTAGGTAGACTGTCCTCGTAGGAAGAGAACAATATAGGTATATCTTATTCTCTAGTAGTTGAAACATGTTTAGTGGTGTTATCTACCGATACCTGACGTGTAGATACAGGAGTCACTGATCATGTCTGCAATACATTGCAGGGGTTCCAAGAAACTTGATGACTATATGAGGGAGAGATAATCGTCTACATGGGACAATGCTACTAAAGTGGCGGCTGTTACAGTGGGAGACGTCTACTTATCATTCGATAGGAATAGAAATATTGATTTTGAGAAATTGTCTTTACGTGCCAAGTTTTAGAAAGAACTTGATTTCAATTTCTAAACAATACAAGGATGGATATTCTGTCTATTTTGATAACAAAGGTGTTATCAAGAAAATAGGGAAGTTATCTGTTCTGGTACATTGGTTGACAATTGTATACTCTAAATCCAATAACTCCCATGGTGCAACAAATGGAAATTAATAACACATCTTCTAATTCTAATAAGAGAAAGTAACCTTTGGAAATGAACCAAACATATCTTTGGCATCTAAGGCTAAGTCATATTAACTTGAGTAGGATTCAAAGGCTAATAGCTGATGGACTCATGGGTTCATAAGTGTTGGAAAACTTTCTAACTTGTGAATCTTGCTTGGAAAGTAAAATGACCAAGAGACCTTTTAAGGCCAAGAGGTATAGAGCCAAAGACATGTTGGAACTGGTTCATTCTGATTTGTGTGGTCCTATGTCTATCCAGGCAAGAGGTGATTTCGAATATTTTGTCTCTTTTATGGATGAATATTTGATATATGGATACATTTACCTGATGCACCATTGGAGGCACCATGTGTTGGATCGAGTTGCACGTGTTGGATCGATGCACTATTCGAGATCGGAGGTTGCGGATTGGATAAGCACTATTGGAGGCACCATGTGTTGGATCGAGTCGCACGTGATAGGGGGTGAATTACAAGGTTTTGAAAGACTTGTTCTTTTCATTTTGATATCAAAGTACGCAGCGAGAAAGCACAACAATTAAAAAGAACAAGAAGACAGAGACAGGCACGATCGATTTTACTTGGTTCAGAGCCTTTTATGACTCATACTCCAAGACGCAGGTCTCTCGGACCTATCGATGGGCAATCCACTAAAATACCTCTTCCAGAACCGTCGGAAGAGGAGATTGAATTTAATGAAAGAATAAGAAAGAGTTAATACGCTGCACTTTTCTTTATGCAATAATTAAGTATAGTATTAAAATTTTGTTACCCAACACCCTCGAAGATGATCAGATCAGACTCAGTGTTAGACGACTCCTTAGTAGTAGTCGGGTGTGGCAGCGTCGTAGCAAAGTAGTAGTAGGAAGCCAGAGCAATCGGAACTCCAAACGGACGCGTACAAGCTTGTGGAAGAGTTGTGTCTTGAATGCTACTAAAATAGGGCTAATATAGACTATGGAAGGCACCTTCAACCTCCTCCAAGGCACCTCCACAAGTAAAGTTATCCCCCAATCTTTGATGATGATAAAATCTATAAACTTCGGGGTTTATCCTCTGGAAGGTGCCTTGAAAGCTCTTCAAGGTGCCCTCCAGCAAGCTCAAGGCGCCTCCAACTGCTGGTTTGACACAACAATCTTCCGAAGGCCATAATTTTTTACTCTGAACTCAGAATTAAGTTCTATCAGTTGCCACGTGTATAGAGTTCAAAGGTCTACATTTATCTCTATAACATAGAGTTATAAAAATATATGCATGAATAGTTTATAAAGATTTATAAGTTATATTCTGTCTTCCCGATATCAGAATCTAGTTAGGGTCTTAATTTAGATTTTCAAAATGGACCTAAATTGGACTGATGACTACTGTCCCCTTAACCGAGATGTATCATCACTTAGTCACTTTCCTCCAATGACTTACCTTCACTTACCAATTAGCAGTCTATCGACTAGCCTCTCGACTGACCAGGTCTTTATGCCAGTTGTCAGGTCCGCAGACCCAACTTAACTTCAGCCAGCTGTCAGGCCCCGCAGACCCAACTAGACTTCCTGCCAGATATTAGGTCGGCCCTTTGACCTATCTGGACTTCACACCAACTATCGGGTCCCCCAGACCTAGCTAGATTTCAACCTGGTGTCAGGTCCTCCAGACCCGTCAACTCCTGCACACTTAGTTAAGTAATTAAATCACAAAAACACCTAACTTAACTCACTTGTCATTCATCAAAATCTGAGTTAGATCGTTAGTGCAAATTACACCAACACCCTGGACCCTTGGAGATGCCTTAAACACCGTTTAAAAGAGGGCCTCGAGCAGAGGCTTAACTATAGATTTACTATGCAATTCCTCAACCATCCGGGTACTTAAACTTCATACTACTACGTCAAGCTGCTACCTTACCACTAGACTGCTACATCCAACCACTACTGACAAACTAACACCAACATACAAGCACATTCATTTTCAACATCTTCATGTTGGTAACGAATCTATTATTGTGCATGCTTATTATTATATTTGCATAGGAAAGTGTAGAGTGTTACACTTGTCCTCATATTTTATATTTGAGATTCAAATTTAGTGGATTACCCATCGAAAAGATCCAACGGACTTGACTCTTGGAGTAGGAGTTGTCAAAGGCTATAAACCAAGTAAATCGTGTGTCTTATCTCATTCTTTTGTGCTTAACTATTTTTTTCACTGTGCACTTGATTTAAAAATTAGAAAAGAAAATATTTTTAAAATCACGTGATTCACTCTCTCTCTCACGTGCATTGATCCTACATAAAGATCATTGGAGATCAATCAAAAAGACTTTTGGATTTGTCTGAAGAGGCTTATATCACTAAGATGCACACTTTAATATGTAAGATTGAAACATTGAATAAACTCTTGCATTAAAAGGTACTGTTTTGAAAAAAATACATATCCCAAGAATCTTGAGGAAATAGCAAATATGATGAAAAAAAATATATGTCAATGTCATTGGTAGTTTTAATGTACATTATGTTATGTACACGTCCTGATATAAGTTATATTGTTGGTTTAGTTAGTCATTTCCAGTCAAATAGTGGATTGAGACATTAGAAAAAGGTGAAAAGGATATTCAGATCTCTTAGAGGGATGACAGATTATTGTCTCTATTTTTAATGGTCAAATATGAGCCTGAAGGGCTACACAGATGCAAATTAGGCAGGAGACATTGATGATAAAAAAATTCACATCTGGCTATACCTTCTTGTTGAATGATGGTGTCATCTCATGGAACAACAAGAAGTAGGATTGTGTAACACTCTTGATAATGAAAGTTTAGTAATTGGCTTGTGCAATGGTTGTACAAGAAGCTATTTGGTTAAGAAGGTTACTGAAGCATCTGAAAAATGTTGAGAATAGTGGGAGTCCTATTACAATCTATTGTGACAATCAAACTGCTATAACTTTTTCTAAGATCTCAGATATCACAGTAAAGACAAGCATATAGAAAGAGCAATGATATGCTCAAGGAAAAAAAACTCAAGGAAAAGCTCAAGGATAGACACATAAAGTCATGGTCCACCATTTCACTTTTTGTGGGTCCATCACTTTATGTGTCTATCCTTGAGCTTTTCCTTGAGCATATCATTTTTCATATAGAAATTAAGTAGAATTTTGTAAGGGATATTGTTGATAAGCAAAAGATAGTTCTTGAGTATATCTCTACACGTGTTATGCTTGCAAATCATTTTACTAAATCATTGATTAAAGAGTTATTTCAAGAACATGTAAAGTCTTTAGGACTTTGAAGAATTTAACATATTATAAAGATGATAAGATATGTGGAATGCCACGGTTTATTAAGTATATATATCTTTATTACATTTGTATAAAGTCTTGATTAGCATTTTGACGGATTGAGATTGGTCTACTCACATGAACAATCATCTCTGTTTGTTAAGTATAAATATAGATAAAATCATTACTTATGGGACAACTTATGAAGCTGCGAATAAAGACATACCTATAAATTGAGGTCATCTTAATTGTTGTATCAAGATGAGATCATTTATAATATTAATGATCAGAATAAATATATCCATCATTTACTGAATCTGTTGAAAGCCAAATTTGAATTCATGAGTTGAATTCAGGATGAGATATTAGGAATATCTAAATTAAAAATTTGTACGATGTTGAAATTGAGAAAAACATGCACTTTTTATTAGTAAAGAAAAAAATATCGTAGCGTGTGATTCTTATTACACGTGTTATTATAACGACAATAAGGATGGTAGGGAATTGAATATCTACTACTCTACTATATAAGACCTTTGAAATTATAAGTTAATCTCAATTTTATTATAAGTGATTATTTAATTGTCTATTTGAAATTCTAATAAGTAATTGCTACTTTAGTATATATCCTATTGATTATGGGTGATTAAAATAAATACATTTTAGCTAAAAATAAAAAATAAAATAAATTTACATCTTTAACATTTATTTATTGATAAATAAATTATATATTTTTTTAAATATTTAAAATTGGTTGAAAATATTAAACATACACTTGACATAATAACTAGAGATTAAAGATATTTATATTTATATAAATAATTTAATTTATGGTAAATACAAAATGATGATATCTCTAATTTATTTGAAAAATAACTATGTACGATATAATATTTTTTTAAAATTAATCGTTGAATATATCTATTGTGGCATGGACTTTTTTTTTTTTTTTTTAAGTATGAATTAGATATTTTTATTTAATTTTTATAACTAATTGAACTTTATTTTAAATTTCATGACTTAATTCTTAATTAAGTCTATGCGACCGTCATTTACTTAATCCCTCCCCCACCCCACCAAATACAGGCCATCTCTGTGCAAGTTGCTCCTGGCCTGGGTGGCAACTGGGTAGCAGCCAGCAAGTGGGAAGGAAGCTTCCAACCGACTTCAATCGCCAGCGATGTACTCCGCCAAAACGCATATTAAAAAAAAAAAGCAATTAAGCAATTTTTAATACCGAGAATCTTAGCCAGATACCGATTAAAATAATTGAAATTAGGACACTAATCTATAATTTTCATTTCCAAATTTAATATTCTTAAAGAGATCTGATGAGAAGATTTTCCATCGAAATCAACGGCGGTAAAACCAGCAGCGATTGGGACAACATTGGCTGCGCTAGATCAAGATGCCGTTTCAATGAAGTCATTGCACACGTCTTTGAATGCCTAATTCTTTTCCCAGAATGCCCCTCTATCCCTCTATAAATAACGCCCCTCCTCGCCCCTTGTAACATTCTTCCTTTCCTTTGGTTGGTGGCTCTCGTCCAGTGGATTTTGACGTCGTCCTTTGCCAGCTAAGTTCTTTCTCTCTTCTTTTCTCTGTTTCTTTCCGTTGTTTTCTTTTCTCTCGCTGGAATCCCTTTTTTTGGATCCAGATCCAGCTTCAAGATCATCCCTCTCCGGCTTGATTTTGCTCTTTGCTTCGTTTTCTTCCAGATCCGACTCCCAAAATCTGATATTTTGATCCTTCTCTGTGAACGTACCTTCAGATCTCTAATCCTTGATCTACCCTGCTTGCTCACAATCGAACAGATTTCTTGATGTTTGCGTCTCTAATCGCGTTGAAGACCATCGTCTTCTAGCCCTGTATGCATTTCGCTGCTCTTAGCGTCTGTTTCCTCCACTCCTTCTCCGTCGTCCTCCTTTACTGGTCGTATGTGATCTCGTGATCTGGTAGATCCATTTCGATTTCCGATTTTTTTTTTTAACATTTGTTTCCTTTTTTCTTTTCTAATCCGATCTCAAGTAACTTAGATTCGTAAATCGTAATACCTTTCTACTACTAAGAACAAAAACGCGATGTCTTCCTTGCCTGCTCGACGAGCTTCGAGTTCCGAAGAGGAAACTCACCCTGCGATCGACGAGAGGAAGCGTAAGAGGATGCTGTCCAACAGGGAGTCGGCGAGGAGGTCAAGGATGAGGAAGCAGCAGCGCCTGGACGAGCTGGTGAGCGAAGAGGCGAAGATCAAGACCCAAAGCGCCCAATTATCTTCCCAAATCCACGCGGTGACGCAGCGGTACGCGAAGGTGGAGTCCGAGAACGCCATCCTGCGTGCGCAGCTCGACGAGTTGACGCAGAGGCTGCAGTCGGTCAACTCGGTGCTCCGCTTTGTGGAGGAATTCAGCGGGATGGCCATGGACATTCCAGAGATGCCCGCCCACCCTATTCTGAAGCCATGGCAGCTTCCTTGTCCGGCGCAGCCAATCATGGCCAATGCTGAAATGCTCCAATTCTGAGGCGTCACAGATAAATGTGCGAGATCTATGAAATGTAGAATTTGCCTTCGTGCTTTGTGTCATCCGTCCCTGCCTACGGCTTTCTTCAGTCTATAACCTCTCTTGTCGCAGCATCTGGTAGGTTTGTGTGTGTCTATTGGAACAGTGTCTTCCAGCGAGGGTTTTGGTTTTCTTGGTAACATGAATCTGTAAATGTGTGTGGATTTGTTCTGTCCTAGCGTCCTTGTTAGGTCTTGATATGATATGTGCACTGGTTGTTCCCTATATGTGATGATCTGTGTTGGAATATTATCAATGGAAGTGATTGAATAACTGTTCAGTGTGTTGATGAAATTTCATTTGAAGAGATGATTGCAAATTACTCAAAAAAAGCTTTAATAAATTGGATTGACTAACTGTTCAGTGTGTTGATGAAATACCTGCTCCTGGTTATCGTATCAAGATAAATTGGATTGGATTCCTGCTCATGTAATGGTTACGTCCTTTAATAAATAATTATAAAATTTAAAGTTAGAATTTTAGTGTATTGTATGATTTTTTTTTCCAGTAAAAAGTAAGCATAAGAATATTAATTATTTGAATAAGTTTTCATTAATATTTTTTGATATTAATAAATTATCACACCGAGGATAAAATCATCCAACTAAAATAATTTTCAGTGTATGAATACATTTATTTTAATAAACAGTTGACAACTCACATCGAACAAACATTAGCACATCAAAGCATCTGCCAAGATAATTTGTGAAACATCAACAGTGCAAGTGCCGTCCATGTTTTGGAGACGGATATCCCAATAATAAATCACTTGCGTGCTATTGAAGTCCTCAGGTATATCACCCATTTAATTCTGCAGGACAATTCAGTTAGAATAATTTAAGGGCAAAAATTGATCCGAATTAATTTTATTGAGAAAAATGCATAAATTTTTTAATTTTTATTAAATTATAAATATTTAAGCGGAATAAAATATATATCATCTTAAAAAATGTCAATATCCGATATTAAATGAGTGACTGACCAGATTAAATCGGTAACGTTGATATCTAGAATAGTGTAGAGAATATAAAGGGTATTAGATTCATATCTAGTTCCACCGGTTCAAATAGTTGATTTATCTACAAATTGATTGATCGAAGTTAGGGAGTTGAATCAACATCCACAATTTCCAATAATATATTCAGTAACATGGTTTCAATTTGATCACGGAATGAGCCAATCAGGGGAAGGCAGGTTTATTGGTAGTTAATTTAACCAATACAAGGGCTAAGGTACCATCGACAAGCATGGGATCGGAGAGATTCTTATCCCCCATCAACTTCACTTCCTTCTCAATTGGGAAGTATAATGGCTCTAGTCCATGAGCATCAGTAATCCTCAGATTTTGTATAATGACTAATGGCCTGGCGCTTTGTAGCCTCATGCTTCTTTGCCAATGCCAAGAGACATGAGAATCTCAAGTGATCAGATACAGTCGCCTTCACCATTTTGAAGTTATGGCATCAGCTAGCAGAAAAACTCCAGCCATCTTCTGCCCACACATATGTCTGCATGCCATCATCCAGACATATGAGCAGGGTTGTAGGCCTTGGCCTTGCAGGTGTATTTGTAAACCCAGTTTCACTAAAAACAAAGAAATATATCCTCGACCAATGACAAAATTAGTAATGAAATTTAATTATGTAACTAAATTAGCAACCAATTTTTTATTTCAGTGTTAATTAGCGACAGAATTTAATTTGATCGCTAATTAACGACTGAAATAAAAAATCGGTCGCTAATTTAGAGACCAAAATATATTTCAATTATTAATTTAGCGGTAGAATTAAATTCCAGTCGCTAAATTATGAGGCAAATTCAACAACTGACATATAAATTGGTCGTTATATTTAGAGTTTAAAGTTTAAGGATAATTTATTATTTAATTTCATATTTAGCGCTAATTTATGGTTAAATGTCATATCTAGGGTTGAAGTATTGTGTTATTGATTTTATGACTAATTTAGGGACTAAATTTAATTTCAATAGCCAATATATATAGTGATCAAATTTAATTTCAGTTTCTAATATAATGATCGATTTTAATTCCGATCGCTAATTTAGCGATAGACTTTTATTTCAGTAGCTAATTTAGTGATCGAATTTAATTTCGGTAGCTAAATTAGCAACCGAAATTAATTCAGTCGCTAATGCACTCTAAAATTCACTTACGCTCATGCAACCTAGTACTAAATCTCGGTGGCGTCATCTCCTCCCTCGCTCACTTGATCTTCCTCCGATCCGACTATGTGATCTCCTTCAGCGTGAGCTCCTCTCTGGCCTCAGTAATCTTCTCTACCTTTACTCTCTTGCGGCGTGATCTCCTCGTCGTCACCTTAGGCCACAAGGCTGGTGTGACTTCGGTAGCCGCCTCAGGCTGCGAGGCAGGTGTGCCTCAGCCCTAGCCACAAGGCCAACCATGAGCTTGGCCGACCACAGCCAAGCTCGCGGCCTCAATCTTGGTCACGGCTAAGCTCGTAGCCTCACCACTAGCCATGAGCTTGGCCAACCTTTGCTTGGTCGGCCTTAGCTCGCGGTTGGCGGTGAAATTGACCAATCGCAAGCTCAGTCGCTACCTTGGTTAGTTAGCCCTACTCGCGAGCTTGGTCAGCTGTGAGCTTGGGCGATCGTGAGCTTCGGTGACCACGAGCTTGGTCGACCAAGAGCTTATTGAAAGAATTTCATTATTGTATTTAAAAAAAATGTGGAACCACCACATCAACAGTCTCCCTAGAGTCGGCACCACGGATATGGAGGGAGGTAAATACAGATACACAATTGAAAGCGCATGGTAGAGACGTTAATCCCAGGGCATGACTGATGCTAATGTAATGTGATTATTGTATTTAAGGCATTATGTAATGTGATTGATGCTAATTTTGTTTTTTTTTTTTGTTATTTTCATGTACACTAAATTTTTTGAGTGCTTATTTCTAGCCTTCTACTATCTTTTATTTCTGTTGTACTATCTCTATTGAGGTTCAAACTATTCGTGCAGTGAGACCGATAAAAAGGGGGTGAATTATCTGTAAAATAAAAATAATCCCTTTCTTCTTCTTTTGACTTAGATTAATAGCACAAGTTAATTAATCAAAAAATAATTGATATAAAGAAATAACAACTTAAAAGAGTAGGTAAAAGGCCAGAATTTACTTGGTTACAACCTAAATGGTTGTTAATCCAAGGTAGATGAAAGCTCACTAAAATTCTTCTTCGTTGAAGGTGGAAAAGTCTTTTACACATGTTGACAACTCATAAATAACTAGGAAAGTTAACACAGAAGTTGTTGTTCAGTTGTACTATATTTCCTAAGTCCAGGGGTCTTTTTATAACCTTTGGAAAATGTTATCCGAGGTTGGAAGACACCTCCAACAAGGTGGAAGGCGCCTCGAGCGAGACAAGAGAAGATAAGGTTTTATCTTCGCTAATGGTTAATTTTACCCAGTCTAAGGCGCCTTCAAAGGGTTGAAGGTGCCTTCCATGGGTGGTTGAAGGCGCCTTCCCATTGAAAGGCGCAGAGGCACCTCCAACCACATTGAGGGCAGCTTTACAGCTTCCCGATGGCTCTTCCGCTGCTCCAATCGCCTGGGTGATTTGGTCCATCCGGAATTGGGCTCACCCGGACCCATCTTCCGACCTTTTCCTCGAGTAGGCTTTCTCCCCGGCTTCTTATCCCTCAAACATCATGCACGTCCTTCTCGTCCACAGATGTACTATTCCGCAGCAGCTCGTCGCTTAGATGCATCGAGCCCGTCGCCTCATTTTTCGTATCATCTTTCTCGCTAGCTACATCTTCCGCTCAACTTCTTGTGCTCCTAAGCTCCTGTATACTTAGACACAAGGATTAAACACACACAGGACCTAACTTAACTTGGTTGACCACATTAAAACTACCACGGAGTACTTACAATCTCCCCCTTTTTAATGTGCATGAACCCAAGTTCAAGTTAGGGTTAAAAATACAATAACATAACTTATGTAAAGAAGTTGCAATTAGAATCAATATTGTAATGAATTAAGCAATAAAATTCGTAATGAATTAAGCAATAAAATTCAATTCATAATGAATTAAGCAATAAAATTCAATTCATAATGAATTAAGCAATAAAATTCTTACTCCCCTTAACTTGTACTTACTTTTCCCCCTTTAATCACATCAAAATAAAATAAACGGTTAGAAAATTTGAAATATTTTTCTAGGGATGCTTAAAAAGAATTATTAGTAAGCTAACATGTTTTAGATATAATTTTTAAAAATATTCTATCTTGACTAATTAATCTTTTGTTTCAAAAAAATAATTTAGAAATTCGTTATCTATTTCAGAAAATTCTGAAAATTTTTGTCAGCCTTAAATAGAATAAGTTTATGATTTTTTTTTAAATATCATTTTTCATTTTATACAAATAAAATTTTGAACAAAAAAAATTTGACCAAACAAAAATGATTGATTTTATCGACAAGAATAAATCAGGTAAATTAAATTTTTGGCATGCATTACTTTGTCTAATAAGATAAAGATACTTTAGGCATACAAATAAAAATTTATTTAATTATCTAAGTAAGATTTAGGAACCCAAAATAAATTATGTCCTACTGGGTTAACCAAATATTTTCTGGGAATTAATGGTCTTTCCATTTTTATAATTTAGTCCTTATGCTATCTAAAATACCAGTTAAGCTTTTGATGATATTTATAATTTCTTTCTGGAACATGTAAAGAATTTGAGCATGAATTGTCTTTTTGTAGTCATTCTATTTTATCTTTTAATTTATCATTTTAAATTTTAATTTATCAAAATCTTCCAAACCGCATGCATTTATTAAAGTCAATTTTAACTTTGCATTCTCTTTTTCTAAATCCACTATATTTTTATAAAGTATTTTAATGAATTCAAATAATTTCTCAGGAGGTTGAGAACATACCTTACTTACCGTTACGATTTCATTGTCCGATTCTCCCCCTTCGTCGCTGCTTTCTTCCGAAGACTCTCCCCCTTCATCAATTCTTGTCTCGGATGAGCTTTCTTTGTCTTCAGGTAGGTATTCGGCTATAAATGTCGTTTCGGCAATTTCCTCGATCTCGAGTTCTTCGGACGATGACTCGGTGTCTATCGAGGAGTTAGATTCGGCTTCTTTTAGTTCTTCATAGAGTTTTAAGAATTTTTTCCAAAGTTCTTTTGTACTCTTGTAGTTACCAATTTTGTCAAGTTCCTCAACTAGTAGTATGCTCATATGGTGGAATTTAGCCTCACCATTTGCCATAAACTCGTCGCGCTGCTTTTTGGTCCAAAGGTGTTCTTCGAGTTCTTGTTCTTTGGTACTTCAAAACTATATTTCATTATTAATAAAATACTAAAATTTGTATTAAAGAATGCCTCTATTCGTCGCTTTCAAAATGCGAACTCCTCCTCAAACACTAGTGGGTGGATTCTAGGTCTGACTATTGTCTTTGTACTTCAGTCGACGGTTAGTCCTTTTGAAGTGGTTGGGCTCTGATACCAAGTATTGGTATAGCGGGGCCAGCAAGAGGGAGGTGAATTGCCTGTAAAATAAAAACAACCTCTTTCTTTTTCTTTTGACTTAGATTAGTAGCACAAGTTAATTAATCAAAAAATAATTGACATAAAGAAATTGTAGAACCGAAAAGAATTTAGATATCTCCATAATGATATGATATTGCCCACTTTAGGCCTAAACCCTCATGATTTTGCTCTTGGCCTCTACCCAAAAGGTCTCATGCCAATGGAGATATCTTTTCTCTTATAAACCCATGATCTTTTCCATGTGTTTTCAATGTGGGACTATGTTTGCAACCTTGCAACCCCAATAATCCCCCCCCAAAACAAAGGACCACAGGTTTTTCCACATCTGATTCTCGACCCACCAGGTCTTTCTGCCCCTCGGTCCACCCAACCTACAAAGACTTCCTTACCTAGCCACAACTAGAACTTCCTGCCTGGTGTCTGGTCCTCTTGATCCGAACATAGGAGCCCCCACTTTCTTTGTTCGAGGTCAATATTGTACCTACATGGCTCAATCAGACCATAACTCTTGTGCACAGTCGACGGTTAAACCTTCTGGCAGTCCGGGCTCTGATTTCAATTGTAGGATAGAAAAGAATTTAGATATTTTCATAATGGTATGATATTGTCCACTTTAGGCCTAAGCCCTCATGATTTTGCTCTTGGGTTCTACCCAAAAGACCTCATGCCAACAGAGATATCTTTTCTCTTGTAAATCCATGATCTTTCCCATGTATTTTCAATGTGAGACTATGTTTGCAACCTTGCAACCCCAATAGAAATAACAACTTAAAAGAGTAGGTAAAAGGTCAGGATTTATTTGGTTATAACCTAGATGGTTGTTAATCCAAGGCAGATGAAAACTCACTAAAATTCTCCTTCGTTGAAAGCAGAGAAGCATTTTACACACATTGACAGCTCAGAAATGATTAGAAAAGTTAACACAGAAGTTGTTGTTCAGTTATACTATATTTCCTAGGTCCAGGGGTCTTTTTATAGCTCATAGAAAATCTTATCCGAGGTTGGAAGGTGCCTCCAGCGAGGCAAGCGAAGATAAGGTTTTATCTTCGCTAACATTTAATTTTACCCAGTCTAAGGCACCTTCAAAGAGTTGAAGGTGCCTTCTATGGGTGGTTGAAGGTGCCTTTAACCCTGTTTAAGGCGTCTTCCCATAGAAAGGCGTGGAGGCACCTCCAACCACATTGAGGGAACCTCCAATAGCTCCGCAGCTCCCCATTGGCTCTTCTGCTGCTCCAATCGCCTGAGTGATTTTATCCATCCGAAATTGGACTCGGCCAAATCTATCTTCCGGTCTTCTCCTCGAGCAGACTTCCTTCCTGGCTTCTCGTCCCTCGGACGTCGTGCATGTCCTTCTCATCCATCAGTGTACTCTTCCACAATACCTCGTTGCTCGGATGCACCGAGCCCGTCGACTAATTTCTCGTGTCATCCTCCTTGCTAGCTGCATCTTCCGCTCGACTTCTTGTGTTTCTAAGCTCCTGCACACTTAGACACAAGGATCAAACACACACAAGACCTAACTTAACTTGGTTGATCATATCAAGACTACCACAGGGTACTTACACAAACTTCATGTTTAGTTTAAGTTTGATTGTTATTGATAGTACTATATTTTAATGATTTAATTAAGTTTATGTTATAACTCTACGCATGTTTAGCTTTACGCAATTAACAATTTTGCAAATTTATTTCTCTTTAAGTTATAATGTATATGAATAAAGCTTGGGTGTATAGTAGGTTAGAAAATGGTTTATTACCGATGAATATTTTTGATAGAGTTGAAGAGTTTGTGAACTTTGCTAAGTGTCATCCAGAATATATGAATGAAGATAAGTTACGTCGTCCGTGTAATCATTGCAAATGTAGAAATATAACTTTTTACGATGATGATACTGTGACAATACAATGCAATCAATGATTTACGATACGATGAATGCATTTGATCACAGAAATATTGATGATCTATATGACATGTTAAAGGCTAGCAAAAGAGAAGTGTGGAAAAATATTCTTTCTGATCATTCCCAATTATCAGCTATTGCAAGACTATTGAACATCAAGGCATAACATCATTTCTCAGAACAATGTTATGATGATATTTGTCAAATGTCAGAGTTGCTCCTTTTCGATAATATAATGATTACTATAGCTTCTATAATACAAAGAAATTGATTAGAGGTTTGAGTTTGCCTATGGAAAAGATTGATTATTGTATAAATAACTATATGTGTTAGTATTAGCCCTAGTACCAATTATGAGATGATTGTAAAGGGCTCATTTTGTATCATATATCATTATTAATAAAAGACAAAATTGGTTATTATATTTATTGCAGTTCAGTGCCGATTGAGTAAATATAATAATGTCCTTGAATAGTAGGTTCTTATCTACAATATATCAATTGGTTGAATTGATAGTGAGATATTGTAGAGAACACTACTCTTAACTATTCCTAGTAGAGCATTAATATACAAGGACAATATTAATGCATTGAGACTAGCATGTAGGTCAGCGGATGACTTGATCTCACAAGTCATGGATATGAGATATCAGGTTAACACATGGGTATATATTAGAGAATATATACTGAATGACCCGCCATGAGAATATTTTATGGATCATCGTATGAGTGTCATAAACATTCTCATGTGACTATTGGTATCAATAGTCCTTAGACCTGAAGTCACTACGGTTATCTACATAAGGAGGTGTATACTTTGGTATCGTCAAACGTCACCCGTAACAAGGTGAACTATAAAGTCGATCACTGGGTATGCAATAAATTATGCGGAGGGATGTGAGTGATGTAGATGGGATTTATCCTTTCCATATGACGGAAGCGATAACTGTGAGCCCCTTGATTAGTGGACACAAGAAAGCATGGTCATGCGTAAATAAGTCAATATGAGATATTGAGCTTATTTGATAAGTGTGTCTACTTGGATATCAAGAAACACAAAGATTGATAAGAGGATGATACAATCTATGCCTCATTAATCAATCTAGATATCAAGGATAAAGGGACCAAGTCATACATGATGATAGCCATGGACAGGTTAGGTCAAATCTCGACTTTCTCGTCACTTGGGTAGCAATGATGCCATGCTAGATGTCACTCATTGTTTATGTAGCGCAAATGGTGATTTGAGTACATTGCTAACGTTACGAGAGCCTATAGGGTCACACACAAAGAACAAGTTGATATGGAGATGGGTTCATGTGATGAATCAATGGATTAAGTGTAATCCAAATTTGACTCATTGAGTTAGACTTAAAGGGATCCAATTGTTGAATTGAGTCGAGTTGCTTGAGAATCAATGGGTTGGACTCATTGGGTGAACTTGAGTTCACTAAGGAAGTTGAATGGTCAAAATTGAACCATTGGATTGAATGATTAATTTTGAGCCATTGGATTAGAAGATGAAAGGGTGGAGACTCTTGGTATTCCATGGGATGGTTATAAATATCATTTGGATGATATTTTTCATAAGATTTTCATCACTTGAGAAGGTGAAAAGTCTCTTTGCTTCTTCTTCTTTCTCCTTTCCTTGCTTGGTCGAACACACTCTTGAAGGTTGCTAGCACCACCTTGTGTGTTTTTCTCCATCTAGCTTTGTTTGTGAGACAATCAAAGACAAGGCGTGTTCGTGTGGATACCGTAGAGGCGCGGACGCTTGAACGTGCTGAGATATGCATCTAAACAAGAAGAGGTTGCTGTTGGGATTGCGAAGGGCACACAACAAAGGTATAATCCTATCATGTAGCTTAGCATAGATTATTTTCAGAACATGTTTCTTCCCTTCGCATGGATCTGTTGGATAGAGGATCTAGTTAATTTCCGCTACATTTCTGTGTCTTTGGGCGCGCTAGATCCCAACAATATAATCTTTTGGAATAAAGACAATGAATTAATTAAATACAGAATGTATAATCACCCTCATTATAAGCAGTACAATCACATACCAAGGAAGAAGAACAAAAAGTTACTATGAAAAGTTATATATTACTTTCCATTAATTGCTAGACTATAACGCTTGTATACATCTGCCGCAACGACGGACCGCATAATGTGGAATCATCAACATATACATGTAGGAGATATAATGTGTCATCCCTCTAACTCATCTACACGTAAACATCTTGATACAACATTTTCCTCCTTTGTAATGGAACCTCATAATGAAAGATTGAGACTTTTAGCAAATGAATTTAAGCTATTTTGTCAATCTGGATAGTAATATTCATCTTGGTCAGTTATAATAATACCATATAGCTTGTCACTATAGATGTGCATGAAAGATAAATTCATGTTCCTTACCATGCTTATTTCATGTCAAAAGAATCCAAAAGAGTAGATAGATATTTTTTACAACTTCTGATTGTCGAGCTAAATGAATTATTGAATATAGAGTCGGAGAATTATAATATTGCAAGTAAAACTAATTTATCCTGCATGTTGCTTTATTATAGATGATTAGTGATTTTTTAGCATACTCAATATTGTAAGGACGGAGCACTGCTGTTAAATTAGCATGTCCACATTGCATGACTGTGTCTGATAAATTTCATTACCATGCAGTGGGAAGGTATCTTAGTTTGATAATCATCGTAAATTTTTATCAGTTGAGCACTCTTTCAATTGAAATAAGAAAGATTTCATCAAAAATAAAATAGTCAAAAAACTTTCACCATCAATTAAGTCAGATGAAGAAATCATTAAGGAAATAGACAACTATGGATTTGTACAAGTAACTCAAACTGGTTCTGATGAATTAAATAAATTCATTGTTAGGCAGTGCAAGTGTAGTTGGAAGAAAAGAAGCATATTTTAGGAGTTATTATTGTAAGTACCCCAGAATAGTTTTGACGTGGTCAATTAAGTTAAGTTAGGTCCTATTGTATATGATCCTTGTGTCTAAGTGTGCAAGAATTCAGGAACACAAGAAATTGAGTGGAAGATGTACCTAGAGAGAATGATGGCACGGGAAGCGAGTCGACGAGCTCGGTGCATCCAAGAGATGAGGTGTTGTGGAAGAGTACACCGGCTGATAAGAAGGATGTGCGCGACACTTCCGAGGGACGAGAAGTCAGAGCGGAAGACTACTCAAGGAGAAGGCCGGAGTTGGGTTCGGGTGAGCTCAACTTTAGATGGTCGGAGAATCACCCAAGTGGCCGGAGCAGCGGCCGGATAAGTCAACATGAAGTTGACTTGTATAGGCGCCCAAACTCTAGGCATCTAGACCAATCCGAGCGCCAGGACCAGGCTGGTACAGTGCAAGCGCCTCTTTAGACCGTTGTGGCAAGGATAACTCTTGCCATCCACATCAACACCAATCCAAGGGCCTGAATAGATTCGGGCGTTTGGGCGAAGATAAAATATTATCATCAAGTTATTGAAGAGTCATTGCAAAGTAGATAAGGTGCACCACTGGGGGCGCTTGGACCTGCTCCAGGTGCCCAGAGCTGCCACGTCAGCTAAAGGACAAATTCGACCAGTAGGAGTTTAGAACAAGACGTGTAAAATGAATTCTGTGCTTTCATCTCTTTAGTGTATAATTTCTTTACTGAGCTGTCAATATTTGTAAGAGGCTTCTCCACCTTCCAAGAAGGAGATCTTTAGTGCTTTCACTGCCTTGGATCAGAAACCTCCCCGGTTGCAAACCAAGTAAAACATTCTTGCCTTTTCTTTATTCTATGCTTTTATTTCTAACCAATTAACATGTTTGTCTTTGCTAAATAGAAAGTAAAAGAAAATGTGTTTTTAATTGCACGGCTAATCACCCCCTCTAGCTAGCCTCAAGGGACCTACAAGTGATATCAGAGTGAGGTTGCTTCAGAAGGATTAATCGTCATCTAAAGCATAAATAGTCGGAGCGAGCATTCATCCACCAAAGTTTGAGGAGGATTTCACCAATTAGAAAAGAAAAATAGAGGTATTTTTTAAAAAAACTGACTTTGATATTTTATTAACTATAAAGTATGATTTTGTAACACACATCGATCAGAACGGTGAAGAAAAAGAAGAAAATCACTAGACCAAGAAGGAGCAAGCAGACTTCATGGCAAACGATAAAGCATAGTTCTATCTGCTTAGTGTTCTGTCACCCCAAGAAGTCAACCCAATTAGAGCCTACCAGTTAGCCAAATAACTCTGGGAGAAGTTTATGGAGTTGCACAAAGAAACCTCGGAGGCTAAGCTAGCAAAACGGAATCTACTACGGAATCAACTGACAAACCTCCAGATGGAAAAGGGAGAAACAATGGCTCAACTACACATGAATATCAAGGCATTGATCACCAGACTTAACATCGAAGAAGCAGTAACAAATAGAGATTCAATAAGGTATGCTTTAGATGCATTCCCGAAAGCTCCCGAATGGATCTTGATAGTAGACGCTTACTACATTTTCAAGGACCTCGAGGTAAGTAGTTTGTAAAATTTATTTTCTACCTTTGAACTATATGAATCTAGATGTGCAGACATAAGAAAGGACAAGGAGCCAAACAACAATGTCACCCTGAACATGACAAAGGTCGAATCGGATTTCAACACATCTCTCGACGAAGATAAAAAAGCTTACATGGTAAGAAAATTTTCAAAGTTCTTTAAAACTAATAAATTCAACAAGTCTCAGGCTAAGAAGTTTTCATGGAACAAGAGAAGAGTATGATGCTACAACTGTGATGAGAAAGGACACATAAAAGAAAGCTATCCAAAATTAAAAGACAAAGACAAAGGATCAAGAAAGCCAAAACAAAGGAACCTCGAAATAACATGGGATGAGTCATCAGAAGAGTCTGAACTAGAGGAATATACCAAACTGGCATTAATGGCGATTCACCAAATTAAGAGCATCGATGAAGAGGGAGTTACATCAAAAGATAGTAGTAATGAAGAGGGGGAATCCGTCTTCAGATCAGATATGGTAAATAAGGTATGCCTTCTACCTCCTGATTAGTTATATTCTGTCTAGATTAATGCGCAAACTTAGGTCTAAGAATAATATATTGAAAAGAGAAAATATTGATTTGAAAACAAAATTAGCTAATGCATGTCCATTAGAACTTTTTGACAAAGTTTAAATGGTAAATTCTAAGTTAAAAGAACAATAGAATCCTTGAAAAAGAATAATCCATGTTCAAATTTTTCAAATTTTAAAAATTATGATGGACTTAATTGGTATATTAGGAACCATAGAAGACAAATTACAAAAGTAGATAAAAAGATATCCCATAGAATTTTTTTAGTAAATCCATTAGATAGGAGTTTATTTTGGATTCCTAAATACTACTTAGTTTAAATTAATTTTTATGCATGCATTAAATACAGATTTAGTTCAACTTTTAACTTACAAAATTTAATTATTTCTATAATTACTATTCACAATTTGAGTTTAAATTTTTTTCTGTGCTACAAGATAATTTCGACTACAGATTTTTTAATAAAATTTCTTGACTTCTGTACAATTTTTAAAAATTCTTGACTAGAAAAATGAATTTTGATCATTAAAAATAACTGATAAAATCTATTTTTCAAAATTTAAATTTTTTTTATTATAGTGAATCAAATGTTCTGTTAGAATAAATTTTTCAAAATTTTTGGACAGTTAACTAAGCTTTTATGATTTTTTTATCAAAAAATGTAATTTAAATTTTAAAATTCTTTCAGAGATAAAATTTAAAATTTTTTAGGAGATTACCATTATATTTTTGTTGTTGAAAAAAATTAGCCAGATTTTTAGACATAGAAAACTACTTTTAAAATTTTAATTTTGAAAATAATTCTGTTCTTACAAAAAGATTTATTATGATTGCAATTAATATTTGTTTTTGATGAAAATTTTATTCCTAATCAAATTATTTATGTTTGAGTTTGATTAAAATTTATAGAATTTTTTGACACATAAAAATATTTTTTAATTTATTTTTGTCAAAACACTAAATTAATTGATTTACATATTACCTTTTTGAAAATTATTTATAGTAAAAAAAGTAATTTACTAAAGCTTTGTTGAAACACCCCTATAAAATTTTTTCATATTTTTCTAACTATTTTTCATCCCATATAATTTTTTAATAAATCCATTAGGTAGAAACTTATTTTAGATTCCTAAATACTGCTTAGTTTAAATTAGTTTTTATAAATACATCAAACACAAATTTAGTTCAACTTTTTTACTTACAAAATTTAATTATTTTATATAATTAATATTCACAATTTGAGTTGAAATTTTTTACTGTGCTACAAGATAATTTTTTCAACTACAATTTTTTTAAAACAAATTCTTGACATATGAACAATTTTTAAAAATTCTTGACTAGAAAAATAAATTTTGATCATTAAAAATAACTATGAAAATCTATTTTTCAAAATTTATTTTTTTTTATTATAGTGAATCAAATGTTATGTTAGAATAATTTTTTTTAAATTTTTTTTTATAATTAACCAAGTTTTTATGATTTTTGTATAAAAAATATAATTAAAATTTAAAATTCTTTCAGAGATAAATTTTAAAAATTTTGAAAATTTTCAGGAGATTACCATTATATTTTGGGTGTTGAAAAAATTAGCCAAAATTTTAGAGATAGAAAACTACTTTAAAAAATTAAATTTTGAAAATAATTCTATTCTTAAAAAAAGATTTATTACGATTGACATTAATATTTGATTTTACTGAAAATTTTACTCCTAATCAAATTATTTATGTTTGAGTTTGGTAAAAATTTATAGAATTTTTTGACACATAAAAATATTTTTTAATTTATTTTTGTCAAAAAAGTAAATTAATTGATTTACATATTAACTTTTTGAAAATTATTTCCAATAAAAAAAGTAATTTACTAAAGCTTTGTTGAAACACCCCTAGAAAAAGTTTTCATATTTTTCTAACTATTTTTTAAATTATTTTCTTAACATGTTATTTTTTATGTGATCAAAGAGGAGTAATATAGAGATTAAATTTATGAGAGATTTTTATTGTAATTTTTTCTTGCAAAATTCATGCTTTAATTGTTATTTTATTTCATAAAATAAAATATCATGTCTTTGTTTACCTTAACTTTAACTCAGGTTAATATACATCAAAAAGGAGGAGATTGTAAGTCCTTGAGATAGTTTTGACATGGTCAATCGAGTTAAGTTAGTTTTGTTGTGTCTGATCCTTGTGTTTAAGTGTGCAAGAGCTTAGGAACACAAGAAGTTAAGTGAAAGATGCATCTTGCGATAAGGATGGCACAGGAAGCGAGTCGATGGGCTTGGTACATTCGAGGGGCGAGGTGTTGTGGAAGAGTGCATCAACGGACGAGAATGATACGTGCAGCGCTTCCGAGAGACAAGAAGCCGGAGTAGAAGACTAATAGAGGAGAATGTCGGAGTTGGATTTGGGTGAGCTCAACTCTAGATGGCTAGAGAATCACCTAAGCGACCGGAGTAACAGTTGGACAATTCAATACGAAGTTAACTTGTCTAGGTGCTTAGACCTAGTTAAGCGCTTCAACTCCAGACTCCCGGACCAATCCGAGCGCCCGGGCCACTCCGAGCACCCGGGCCAATCTGAGAGGCCGAACCACCCTGGTACTGTTGGTGCAACCTTAGGTCAAGGTTGACCTGGTTGACCTGACTCGAGTTGACCTGACTCGAGTTGTGTTTTGATGTTTGACGAGAAGAGAGTTGTATTCTTGATGTTTGACAAGAATAGGTGTTTGGGAGATTGTAGGTGCAACCTTAGGTCAAGGTTGACCTGGTTGACCTGATTCGGGAAAAGTCCAAGCAGGTAGCTTGGCACGCGGAAAGTTCAAGTATGGAGACTTGGCACGGGGAAAGTCCAAACAGGGAGTTTGGCACGGGGAAAAGTCCTGGTGAGTGAAGCCAGGCAGTCGGAGAAGTCCTGGTGAGTGAAGCCAGGCAGTCGGGAAATCCTGGTGAGTGAAGCCAGGTAAAAATCCTAGTGAGTGAAGCTAGGTGAAGGTGAAAGTCCTGGTGAGTGAAGCCAGGCATTCGAGAAAGTCCTGGTGAGTGAAGTCAGGCAAGGGAAAGTCCTGGTGAGTGAAGCCAGGCAGTAGGTGAAAGTCCTGGTGAGTGAAGCCAGGCAAGGGAAAGTCCTGGTGAGTGAAGCCAGGCAGTTGGGAAGTCCTGGTGAGTGAAGCCGGGCAAGGGAAAATCCAGATGGATCAAGGGTGATCGGACATCTGGTGTTGAGAAGGTCAAGTAGGTCAAGGGAGTGACCGGATACTTGACACGAAAAGGAAGTCCAAGTGGGTCAAAGGGATTGACCGGACACTTGGTGAAGAGTCTTAGCAGGTCAAGGGAGTGACCGGATACTAAGCATAATGTACCAACTGATCAAGGTTGACTGGAGGTTGGTGTGGGAGACTTGGGACTTGGTTTGGGCAAAAACCAAGCTCTGGATCGATCAGTGGATCGATCCAGTAACCAATCGGTAGCCTACTGAGTGACGATCAGTGGCTTACTGAGGCTCTTCTGATCGGTCTGGAGACCGATCAGAGACGAGCCAACTCTCACAGAGAGTTGGCTGATCGGTCTGGGGACCGATCAGCCTAGAGCCTGATCGGTCCACAGACCGATCAGAGCACGATCAGTGGCTCTGTGAAGATATGGCTGATCGGTCTGGGGACCGATCAGACTAGAGCCTGATCGGTCCCATGACCGATCAGAGGGGCTCTGGACTGATCAGGGTGGAGCCTGATCGGTCTAGGTCCTAGCCGTTGCGACACAACGGCTAGTTCCTGTGTCTTCTTCTTCGCAGGTTATAAAAGGAGATCGAGCCTCTGCTTCTTGATCTCTTCTTCCGCTTTTTTTCTTAGAACTTCTGTTCTGGTGCTCTAGAGCTTCTGCTCTTACCTGCTATCAGAGCTTTGCTGAGCTCCTCGCTGCTGAAGCTTCGCGTGAGCTTCTCGACTGGATTCTAGTCAGCTGCTGCTGGTGTGAGGTTGCTGCTTCATCACTCCAGTCAACAAGAAAGGCAAGCAAGTGTTTCATATTGTCTTTTGCTTTCTTGTATCTGTTGTACTCCTTTCTTGTTGTTACAAGTATTGTGGCGAGGTTTCTCCACCCACAAGGAGTAGTTATTAGTCGGTTCTCCGGGGACTCATCCACCGACGGATTGGTAGGCTTCGTCCACCTTACGGACACGCCGAGGAGTAGGAGTATCATCTCCGAACCTCGTTACATCGACGCGTTGAGGTTTGATCTTCTTTTTTTCATTTCTGTGTTTATTTTCCGCTGCGCTAACACGTTTTGTAGAAAGAAACGACGATTTGGGGTCGGCTATTCACACCCCCCCTCTCTAACCTCCGTACGAAGGATCCTAACAAGTGGTATCAGAGCAAGGTTGCTCTTCGTCGGATTAACACCCGGGGGAGCACAAGCTAGAGAATGGATCGACTCGGAGAAGACATCACGTTTCCACCATTCTACGAGTGCTGCGACTTCGCGTATTGGAAGGTAAGAATGAGGTATTTTCTTATGACTAATCTTGAAAATTGGAGTTGTGTTCAATTAGGTTTCAAGTCTCCGATGGACAAGAAAGGAGAAACCCTAGAGAAGGAGTGGACCAAGGAGCAAATCCACCAATCAACCATCAATGATGAGGTAACGAAAATCATTGAATTTTCCTTACCTAATGATATATTGTGTAAGATAGGTGGTTACAACAATGCCAAGGAATTGTGGAACAATCTGGCCAAGCTCCATGAAGAAAGCTCCATTTCAAGTCATGAAGAGGAGTCAAGTGAGCTAAGTAGCTCACACCATGGGGATGTGGATTTAGAAGTTGAGGGCCACTCAACATCTAAAGAAGAAGAGGAGGGGATTTCTTTTTCAAGTTCGGAGCAAGAAGAAGAAGTTTCTACCTCCGGAAGGGATGAAGGAGAGAGCGTTCATCCATCCTCAAACCTAGGTAACTCAAGCCATTTAATTTCTAGCAAATTACACATAATGTGCTTTGAGTGTAGGGAGTATGGACATTACAAGAGTAAGTGTCCAAGGAGGATTAGGAAGACTCCACCGGCACCAAAAGTCAAGGAAGCCGGAGTCCCGATACGAAAAGGCAAGGAGCACGTGGTGTGCTTTCAATGCAAGCGAAGGGGACATTATCGGAGCCAATGTCCAAGGGGGAGGCAACCTCACAAGGACAAGAGATCGAGCACATGTATAGGGGGAGCTAGGGCAAACCCTAAGGTAATCTCTAAGGCACATTCTTGCAATTCTAGTAGGATGCATGCTAGTAGCCTTATTGCTATTGTCAAGAATGATAAGCATGTTAATTCTAGGAACCAATATATGTGCTTAGGTGCCAAAGATGTTAGTCTAGATAAGGATAACACTAGGAAAGCCAACCCTAGGATTAACTCATCTAAGGTTAAGGGAAACCTAGATAGAAATCCCAAATCATCTAGACATATGCCTAGGAATACCTCAAAGAAAAATGAAAAATTAAAAATTGAGGTATTAGAGAAGGAGAATCAAGTCTTGAGGTCAAGACTTGATACTTTGGAAAAGACTCTTAAGAACTTGGAGAAGTCATCTCTAGGGTTTAAGGGTCAAAAACCAATGTCCAAGGACAAGAAAGGTTTGGGTCACAAACCTAAGTCCCAAGTGGTCAAGACCACTTATCACAATGTTCCATTCGATTATGGAACAAAATCTAGGGATAGGAAGATCATCACCAAGGTCACAAGGGGAGTCACCCCTAGAGTTGATCTTGATGAGTCCCAAATGACCAAGGCTTTAAAGCCTAAGAGGGTCATTAGGAGGGTTGCTAGGGAAGTCATCCCTAGTGAATATTTAGTGAACCCAATGAGCTCCAATAGGTATTGGGTTCCTAGGAGCGTGATTTCATCACACTAGATGAGTTAGGGTGTGCCAACCTTACTTGAATAGGTAGTTAACCTAATCATGGCAAAAGGTGGCACTTTAGGATTTTTCAAGGTATAATCAAGCCTTGAAAATGAAATTAAGAATTATTCCTAAGGTGATTAGGATGTGCCAATCTCATTTGAGGAGTTTTCTAGGATCAATCTAATTGGCACATGGTGATCTAAAAATCTTTAGTATATGATTTTAGGTCTATTACACTTAGGAATATAGAACCTATGGCAAAATGATCAAAATTATCAAAAATAGCAACTAAGGCTAGAATTAGGTATTTTCTATACCTTTATGTGCTATTTGCCATATATTGTTTGTCATATGCCATGTCATGACATCATATTTAGTTTATGATCATTTAAAATGTCATGATAATGCTTAGGTTATCTATATGTCATGCTTTATTTAAGTTTCATACTTTATGCCATGACATCATGATGTTGGCACATGTTTTCATTTATGATATATTTTTATGTCATGTCATCATTTCTTGCATTTATAATCAATGAAATTGATCTAAGGATAAACAACACAATTTGATATGGAGATCAAGTTGTTGTTTTAGAAAATGCATGAAAACTTAGCCTAAGATAACCTAAACCCATATCTCACATCAAAATTGACTTGGATGTGTTTTATACACCTTAGATGTGTGTGAGATATTAGAATCATGAGTTAGGATCAAGGTGCATAGTTCTTGTACCTAGATGAGCCTAATTCGAAAATGGGGATCATAGGGAAAGCTTATGTACAAGTCATGTACATATAGCCCTAAGATTGTGGTCCTAAATTAAAAAGGTTTAAAATCATTTTGAATTTGGTTTGAAAAACCTTGATGAAACTTTTCTAGTGATAGCATTCATCATTGAGCAAATTGATACAAAGATGAGTTAACTTTGAATTATTTCAAAGACTTTTGAACTTTGTATCAAGATTTGAAAATGGAAGTTATTTTCATAGAAAACTATTTTTCCTTGATAGTATATGGTATGAGGAATGTATTCTCAAAATTTCACAATTTTTCGAATTTTCTGGAATTTGTTGTGAGTTTCTGAATTTCGGGAGAGAAGAAATCAGAAACCGCCTGATCTGAACTTGGATCGGTCACTGGACCGATCCAAGGAAGGCTGGATCGGTCTGGGGACCGATCCAGAGGGGTCCTGATCGGTCCGGTGACCGATCAGGCGCGCTGAATTTGCTGAATTTCGACTGTGATCTGAAATTTCAGCTGTGGGAGTTGAGTTTCGGGTTTCTAAAGGTTTGAAACTCTCCAAGACATTGTTGGTGCAATGGTCAAGGGGGAGTTGACCTTTAGGGGGAGTGTTAACCAATTGTCAAGGGGGAGTTTTTACTCCTTAAGACTTTTGAGGATTAGTGATATGAGACTGTCACTAAGTTGAGTGTTGAGTTTAGTATCAAGGGGGAAATTAAGGGTTTCAATGAAAGGTATGGGACTTTCATTAGGAAGAAACTCTTGACCTTTATTCCCTCTTTTTGATGTGTGTCAAAAAGGGGGAGAGATGTCCAAAGGGGGAGAGTGTAGGTTTTGGAAGAATGTTCAAGGAAGAACATTGGAAAACCTAAGTTAGGTTATCGGGTTAACCTAACTTGATTTTGGATTTTGTCAAACATCAAAAAGGGGGAGATTGTTGGTGCAACCTTAGGTCAAGGTTGACCTGGTTGACCTGACTCGAGTTGACCTGACTCGAGTTGTGTTTTGATGTTTGACGATGTTTGACGAGAAGAGAGTTGTATTCTTGATGTTTGACAAGAATAGGTGTTTGGGAGATTGTAGGTGCAACCTTAGGTCAAGGTTGACCTGGTTGACCTGATTCGGGAAAAGTCCAAGCAGGTAGCTTGGCACGCGGAAAGTCCAAGTATGGAGACTTGGCACGGGGAAAGTCCAAACAGGGAGTTTGGCACAGGGAAAAGTCCCAGTAGGAGACTTTGCACGGGGAAAGTCCAAACAGGGAGTGGGCACGGTGAAAATCCTAGTGAGTGAAGCTAGGTGAAGGTGAAAGTCCTGGTGAGTGAAGCCAGACATTCGAGAAAGTCCTGGTGAGTGAAGTCAGGCAAGGGAAAGTCCTGGTGAGTGAAGCCAGGTAGTTGGTGAAAGTCCTGGTGAGTGAAGCCAGGCAAGGGAAAGTCCTGGTGAGTGAAGCCAGGCAGTTGGGAAGTCCTGGTGAGTGAAGCCGGGCAAGGGAAAATCCAGATGGATCAAGGGTGATCGGACATCTGGTGTTGAGAAGGTCAAGTAGGTCAAGGGAGTGACCGGATACTTGACACGAAAAGGAAGTCCAAGTGGGTCAAAGGGATTGACCGGACACTTGGTGAAGAGTCTTAGCAGGTCAAGGGAGTGACCGGATGCTAAGCATGATGTACCAACTGGTCAAGGTTGACTGGAGGTTGGTGTGGGAGACTTGGGACTTGGTTTGGGCAAAAACCAAGCTCTGGATCGATCAGTGGATCGATCCAGCGATACGCTGGGTATCTGATCGGTCTGGTGACCGATCAGATAACGATCAGTGGCTTACTGAGGCTCTTCTGATCGGTCTGGAGACCGATCAGAGACGAGCCAACTCTCACAGAGAGTTGGCTGATCGGTCTGGGGACCGATCAGCCTAGAGCCTGATCGGTCCACAGACCGATCAGAGCACGATCAGTGGCTCTGTGAAGATATGGCTGATCGGTCTGGGGACCGATCAGACTAGAGCCTGATCGGTCCCATGACCGATCAGAGGGGCTCTGGACCGATCATGGTGGAGCCTGATCGGTCCAGGTCCTAGCCGTTGCGACACAACGGCTAGTTCCTGTGTCTTCTTCTTCGCAGGTTATAAAAGGAGATCGAGCCTTTGCTTCTTGATCTCTTCTTCCGCTTTTTTTCTTAGAACTTCTGTTCTGGTGCTCTAGAGCTTCTGCTCTTACCTGCTATCAGAGCTTTGCTGAGCTCCTCGCTGCTGAAGTTTCACGTGAGCTTCTCGACTGGATTCTAGTCAGCTGCTGCTGGTGTGAGGTTGCTGCTTCATCACTCCAGTCAACAAGAAAGGCAAGCAAGTGTTTCATATTGTCTTTTGCTTTCTTGTATCTGTTGTACTCCTTTCTTGTTGTTACAAGTATTGTGGCGAGGTTTCTCCACCCACAAGGAGTAGTTATTAGCCGGTTCTCCGGGGACTCATCCACCGACGGATTGGTAGGCTTCGTCCACCTTACGGACACGCCGAGGAGTAGGAGTATCATCTCCGAACCTCGTTACATCGACGCGTTGAGGTTTGATCTTCTTGTTTTCGTTTCTGTGTTTATTTTCCGCTGCGCTAACACGTTTTGTAGAAAGAAACGACGATTTGGGGTCGGCTATTCACACCCACCCTCTCTAGCCTCCGTACGAAGGATCCTAACAGGTACAACACAGGTGCCTCTTTGGACTATTGCGGTAAGGATAACTCTTAGAGTCCATGTCAACACCAATCCAGGTGCTTAGACTAATCCAGGCGCTGGACAGATCCAGGTGCCCGAGCGAGGATAAAATATTATCATTAAGTCGTTGAAGTGTCGTTGCGAAGAAGATAAGGTGCACTACTGGGGGCACTCAGACCTGCTCTAGGCGCCCAGAGCTGTCACGTCAGCCAACTAACAAATTCGACCATTAAGTTATAAATAGAGACCTGGTCCTAAGTGTTGAATAAGTGAATGGAGAAGAAATGGAATAGGAAAGATGCTCCATTGTGAATGAGACTTTAGTCTCACATTGGAAGTTTCAAGGCACTTTTGTTGGTTTATATTGATTCACATACATTGAGGTTGTGAACAAATGCATGGGGAGAGGCTCTCTCTCACGCGTGGGTGCGCAGGGGGGTGCAAATCCAGGACCCGGATTTGCACTGAACCAAGTTGACTCGTGTGCGAGCGCGACCTACGCACACAAATGTCGGATCGGTCTGGGTAAAATTCGCCCAAGTGGAACAACCAACATTTTGCTACTTGTGTAGCGGATGCATTAAGGAAGATTAATGCAGAATCAAAATGGGCGAGAGAAACACTGACGTTTCGTAGCTTGGTGAGTAATGATCATTAATCGATCATTAATTTTGTCGTTCATTTGAGCTCCTATAAAAGGAGGTTGTGACTACAGGCAAAAGGGTTACGCGCACAGCATAGCAAAGACTCTCCATTTTCTTCCTCCTCCTCTGTCGTGCAGCTCCTGCTCGGCGGAGTGCCCGTGATAGCAATCGGGTGTCACTCAGTTCGCCGTGACCACCAGTGCTTGGTCGGATTCACGATCTACCGTTGTATCTTGGGAAACAGACGACCCTTGTAAGCCTTGAAGCACAGCCGGAAGTGGACAAATCTGTTTCAAGGAAACTGCGACACTCGTAGGCCTCGGTCAGCTTTCCCGGTCAGCCAGTCTCCTCGCCCGATCTGTCTTTTGCCAGATCAAGTGCAGACCTGGTCTTCCGCTCTACAAACTAGCCCTGTCGTTCCATTCTGCAGACCTGGTCTTCCGCTCTGCAGATATGGTCTGACGCTCTGCAGACCTGCGTTGCCTCTCTGATCTGCTGCTCTGGTCTGCCGCTTTGCAGACCTGCCCTGCTGCTCTGGTCTTCCACACTGTAGCTCTGGTCTGCTGCTCTGCAGACCTGCCCTGCTGCTCTAGTCTTCCACACTGCAACTCTGCCCTACCGCTCTAGTCTGCCGCTCTGCAGACCTGCCCTAGTCTTCCGCTCTGCTGACCTGGTCTTCCGCTCTGCTGACCTGGTCTTCCGCTCTGCTGACCTGGTCTTTCGCTCTGTACTTTACAGAAACCAGCATCTGCTGCCAACCTAAGATTATCCACTCAGGTCATTTTGACTGTAAGTTGAATTTAATTCAATGTAGGTTAAATTCAACTATTACCCATAAATCTCTGGCATTAGATTGTTTGTGTCCAACACTAAGAGCTTAGAACAAGACGTGTAAAACGAATTCTATGCTTTCATCTCTTTAGTCTATAATTTCTTTACTGAGCCTTCAACGTTTGTAAGAAACTTTTCCGCTTTTCAAGAAGGAGATCTTTAGTGCTTTCATTGCCTTGGATTAGCAACCTCTCCAGTTGCAAACCAAGTAAAACATTCTTACCTCTTCTTTATTCTATGATTTTATTTCTAACTAATTAATGTGTTTGTCCTTGTTAAATAAAAAAGCAAAAGAAAGTGTGTTTTAAAATACAAGGCTATTCACCACCTCTAACCTGCCTCAAGGGACTTATAATTATATTAGAAGTATCTGTTCATTCGACATAATTTAGATGTGATGTATGTAGATAAATTTTTTTGATAATATTTTCAATACTGTGATAAATATTATGGGTAAAACTAAAGACATGACAAAATGTAAGGAATTAAAACAATTAGTTAACAGACCTGAGTTGCATCACAATGAAACAACTAGTAAATTTCCAAAAACTTGTTAAACATTGAATAAAGAAAATAAGAAAATATTATGTAGTTTGTTGAAAGAAGTCAAATTCCTTGATGGGTATGTCTCGAATATGACTTAATACGTGGATATGAACAAATTAAAAATATTTGGAATAAAGAGTCATGACTATCGCATGTTCATGCAAAGGCTTATTCCAATCGCCTTCCATAATCTACTTACTAATAATGTTTGGCGAGCACTTATAGAATTGAGTTTTTTTTTTAGAAATTTGACATCAAGGGTTATTATGATAGCGAAAATGCTTCGGCTCGAAATAGAAATATCTCTTACACTATGTAAACTTGAGCGCATATTCCCACCTAATTTTTTTTTTGATGTAATGAAACATCTACCAGTTCATTACCTTACGAGTCATGACTAGTTGGTCCTGTGCAGTACAGATAAACGTATCCATTTAAATGATTTTTAAGGAGATTAAAGAACAATGTTCATAATAAAACAAGAGTTGAGGGGTCAATGTGTAATGCTTATATGGTTTAAAAAATTTCTTTTTGCTCATATTATTTTGTTGATAATGTGAAACTCAGAATCACAAGCGTCCTTAAAATGCTAATGATACTCAACCAATAGACCGAGAGAGATTCTTTCTATTTTTAAGTTACTTGGTAAGACGATGGGTGCATTTGGTAGTAGATGGTTAAATCCAAATGAATACCATACAGCAAGAACATATATACTCTGGAACTGTGATGAGGTCAAACCCTATTTAAAGTGAGTTAACTTATAATTTGAAACATTTATCTTGTTATGTTTGTTTTTCATACCATATGTTTTAAAATGACTCCTTGATAACTTGTACAAACAACAACTACAATTAGAAAATCCATAATAAGTGCAAGTGAGATTAGAAAAGAAGATAAAGATAGAATTTGCACTTTGGTTAGAAATCTATATATGTAAGTTTGAGAATAATTTTTTTCCTATGTATGCTATAGTCAATTTATATCATAACTACTTTTTTAGATAAAGGACTATAAAATTTCAAATGTGTAAGGTGAAAGGATAAAGAATATTGTGTCAGGACCTCTCCATAACATAAGAGTTTTTTCTAATTACTTTGTGAATGACTTCAAATTTCACATGGCATAACATGATTCACATACAATAACTTCTAATTCAGGTGTTTGCGTAAAAGGATCTACCACCAACGTTGGTATTGAATTTGATTACTATGGCAAACTTGATAAAATTGTTGAGGTCGAATATCCTGCTTTGCCCATAAAAAGGTGTATTATTCAAATATTCATGATATGATCCAACTCCAAAAATAAGTACTAAAATACATGTAAATTACAATTTAATTGATGTTTATGCAAATAAAAGATTCGACAAGTTTGAATTTTTCATTTTCATGGTACAAGCTGGGCAAATTTTCTATCTTGAATATTTGACGAAGAGAAGGAGATCTAGTAAATGGTTATCATTTTGTCGAATCAAGCCTCACTCAAACATAAAAATGTTGAACTCCATCATGATCCAAAACCATAATTCATTTCAGAATGAGGAAGTGGAGATATATTCAGTTGATTCAGATATTCAATCCACTTCCCAATTACTTATACATGTAAATGTCATTTACAAGAAAATAGATTATGGAGAGTTGTCTAGCAGTGAGGAGTAGTTTGATCTGATAGTGTCTAGCGATAAAGAAATAGAAACGGTTAATGTTAATGATTCTGATTATAATGATATTAAATATTAAGGTTGAAAATTGTTATTGTTATTAATATGTTTGCTTTCTACATGTTGGATTGTGAATGTGTTATAATGTTATTTTATAGATATAATCCTTTCAGCTAGTGCACCAGAATAGAGTGGTCAGATTGTGTTGAGTATTTTTAGGGGTTGATATATATTGATGCTATTAGTATTTCAAATTTAGCTCTTCTTTTATATTGAAACATGATTAATTTTTTTATGCAATTTTATTCCCAATGGTCATAGTATTGTTGCGTACATGTCAAAAAAATTTAAAGAATGACAATGTGCTTTTGGTATCACATGGAGGCATATAGAATAAGATATGAAAGATTTTTATTTTCATGAATTTTTTGTAAGTAATATGAATATTATTGATACTGAATGATATTCTTTGATACTGATATTTTTTTGATATTATTGTAGAAAAAGTATACCTACAATCTAGAATATGAGGTGGAATTCAAATCAACATAGAACAATTATTGTTAGAAGTTGTACAATGGCTTGATGTGCAAGTGGAGAAGAAAGGGAATAAAGTCATCATATATACTAGATGAGATTTGGGTTGTATGGTAGAACATTTGGGTTGCAAAAAAATTACAATGAAATTCAGTGACTACGCAAAGCAATAGAAATGCTAAAGTTGGTGGCATGAGTATGGGATCATCAAAGTATACGGCTAAAGTCGATGGCATGAGTACGGGATCATCAAAGTATACGGCTGGATTCCAATCTATTGTTGAACATGCAATATAATTGGTGATTTTACAATAACATTACAATAATTGGTAATAAACTTATGTTAATCTTTTAAATATTTTATTTTTTAGGAAAATATTTTACAAAAAATTGGTACTAGTTAGGATGTATTACGTAACACCCATAAGAAAAAGGATGACATATTTGTGGATGCGAAATCAAAGGCCATAGATGTAAGAATATACATTTTTTACCACACACATTTAAAAATAATTAGCTTTATTAATTATTTATTATATAAAAATAATATTTTTCTTTAATAAGATGATATGACTGATCGAGTTGCATAGACATCTCAACTTATTGTAGAGGGAGAGGACTTACAGATTTTATCAGATGAAGCTATGAATGATATATATTATGATGTTGCTGATGGAAGTAAAAAGACGACCTTTACGGCCTTGGCTCTCATGTATGGGTTGCATATGATCATATGATGACTCTTAGGATCATGAGTTGACCCAATTCTTCATCGACTAATGTGCAAGAGCTACAGCTAGAAAATTAAGCATTAATGGATCGGGTCGCGGCATTAGAGCAGTTGATCATATCAAAATTACCACGAGGAACTTACAATCTCTCCCTTTTTGATGTGAGTAATCCAAGTTAAGTTAGGATAAACTAAAAATAAATAATAGTAAAATAGCAAGTACAAAAATTATAATTAATAACATTTAATGCAAAATGAAAAAAATGTAACCTCCCCCTATACTTAATCTCTAATTCTTCACCTTTGATCACATTAAAAATAGGAAAAATATTAGAAGAAATTTGAAATAAATTTGAATTAATCTCTAAGGGCTAAAAAAAAATACTAACATTAAAAAATATTATGAAGTTTAAATTTTGAAAATCTAAACTTTTACGATTTATAAGACATTTTTAGAGAAATAATTTTTAATTGCTGGAAAATTCTAAAAATGTTTATATTGGTTAAACAGACTTATCCAAAAAAGTGATAAAATTTTCAAAAAAAATTAAAATTAATTTAAGCAGTAATAAATTCTTTTCTATAGAAAAATGTATCTTCTTTAAAAAAATACTTAAAAATAGTTTTTAAGCTAAAAAAATATTTAAAATTTTTTATGAGAATATGATAGAGAAAGCATTTTTTAGAAAAAATAAATTTTTAAAAATTTAATATTTAAGAATTTTTAGTATTTAAAAATTAGTATTTAGATAAATAATTCATAGAAAATTTAATAATGAGTAAAAAATTTTGAAACTATTTTCATTGACAGGAACATGATAAATTTTCTCAAAAAAATAAAGTTTGTAAAAAACACTATGCAAAATATTTTTTAAATGAAAAATATAATTTTTGTTAAAAAATTCATAAAAAATAATTCAATAGTTAAAAAATTTTGAAATTTTTTTCTACAAATAAGTAATAAAATCCTCTTCCTTGAAAAAATTAAGATAAAAATAATTTCAAACAAAAATTATACTAAACAATTTATTTATACAATTCTAAGAAAAAATTATTAAATCAATTTAAATGTAAGACATGAATAAAAATTAAATCTAAGCATGATTTTGCAACCAATATAGGATCCTTCCTACCCGAATAATAAAATACTTCCTAGCAATATATTTTTGTGATAATTTTCTAATTTAGCCCTTATAATATCTAAAATACTAATTTAGTTCTTGATAATTTTTAAAATTTGAAATTACAATATTCGAACATACATAATTCTTTAAATTTTCTATTTGTTCTTTTAATTTTTTATTTTTTATTTTTTATTTTTATTCTATTGAAATCTTCTAGTCGACAAGATTTTGCTAAAGTTCCTTTTAGCTCTTTATTTCCCATTAATAATTTTTAGTATTATTTTCTAATTGACAGGATTTTTTTTAACATTTTAATAAATTTAAATAACTGGCCAGAAAGTAGAGATCGTACTTGATTTACCTTGTCGATCTCATTATCTGAAGCTTCCCTTGTAGTGCTGCTTCTTTCTGACATTGCTTCCCCTTTATTGATACTCTCGATGCTTATCTCGGATGTGCTTGCTTCATCATCTTCTTTGTGACTTGCCATAAGCGCAAGTCCAACGTAGGCTTCAATCTCCAATTCTTATGACGTTTTGTCCCATATTACTTTTAGGTTATGTGTTTTTTCTAGGCTAGTCTTTTGTCCTTGTCCTTGTCCTTGTTTTTCAGTTTTGTGCAGTTGTCTTTCATATGTCATTCTTCATTGCAATGATAGCACCTCACTTTCCTTTTTCTTCTTTTGGCCTACACTTAATTGAACTTATTAGCTTTAAAAAATCTTTTAAACTTCCTTACCATGAATGTTGTTTCATCCTCATTGAGAGATGTTTCAAAATCTTGTTCATCCATTTTCACCTTTAATGTAATATTTTACTTCGGCTTATTCTTTAGATCTGTGCATCTAGACTCATGAATTTCAAATGTAGAAAATAGCTCTTCTAAATTACTTACCTCTAGAGATGTAATATGCATCTACTAGAGTTGACCATTCAGGTGTTCTAGAAAAAGCATTAAGTGCATACCTTAGCGAATCTCAGTTGGTTACCTTTTGTCTGAGATTCGTGAGTTCAGTGACTAGCTCCTTTAGCTTGGCATACAGTTGAGGAACTATTTCACCTTCCTTTAGTCATAGATTTGTCAGTTGATTCCAAAGAAGATCTCTTATTGTAAGTTTGGCTTCAGAGGATCCTTCGTGAAGCTTTAGGAATTTTTCCCAGAGGCCTTTTGCAGAAGTGTAGACTCCGATTCTATTTACCTCTTGTGGTGACAGCGCACTTAGCAAATGGAATTCTGCTTTCCCATTGGCCACAAACTCGGCATGTTCCTTCCTTGTCCAGCTTTCTTCTTTCTTTAACTAGCCATTGCTGTCGATAGATACTGCAAAATCATTTTTCAGGATTAGAAATATATCAAAATCAGTTTTGAAATATACCTCCATTTTCTTCTTCCAGTGTGAGAAGTCTCCCTCGAACTTCGGCAGGTGGATGCTTGTTCCGACCATCGTCTTTTGTGCTTCATTCGACGGTTAGTCCTTCTGAAGTGGTTGGATTCTAATACCAATTGTTGGTCCCTTGTGACCAGAAAGAGGGGTGAATTTCCCTGCACAAAATAAAACAGCAAACATCTTTCTCAAACAATCAGACTTAACACAATTACACACTTAATCAAAATATAATAGAATTAAAATAAGTACGAGACACACAAGGTTTTACTTGATTTATAATCAAAGGATTGCTACTCCAAGGAAACTCAGCTCAGTAAGAAGATCTCTGTCTTGAATAAAACGTCCAAGGCAGAGAAGCCTCATACACGAAAATGACGCTCGAAAATGAAAAACAGAAAGAAACTTGAAGTACAAAGTATGTTGTTCGAAAAGGAGAAGACCAAGATTCTATTTATACTCTGCTGGTCGAAACTGATTGTTTGCTGACGTGGCACGGTCTAGGCGCCCTGACCCTCTCCAAGCACCTCCAGTGTGGCAAATCTTATCTCTTCATAAATGACTATGCAATGGCAAAAGATAATATTTTATCTAGTTCGGGCGTCTAGAACAACTTCGAGGGCTCAGACCGCCTTCGAACAGGAACGCCTCGTCGAGGCACCCTGGGATAGCCCTGGGCATCCGAGCGCCCGGACCGTCTAGGTGCCTTGACTTGGTCCAGGTGCCCGGGCAATCAACAACATGTTGACTGTTCGTTTCTTCTTTGTTCCGGCTCCATTCGCTTGGGTGATTTCAACCATTCGGAATAGGGTACACCCGAACCTATTTTCTGGTCTTTTCCTCGAGCAACCTTTCACTCCGATTTCTTATCCCTCGGAAATGATGCGTGCTTCCTTTTCGTCCGCTAGTGTACTCTTCCACAGTGCCCCGTCCTTCGGACCCACCAAGCCCATCGACTCTCTCCTGTGTCATCCTTCTCGCTAGTTGCATCTTTTGCTCGACTTATTGTGTCATCCTTCTCTTAGACACAAGGATCAAAACACAACATGACCTAACTTGACTTGGTTGATCACATCAAAACTACCATGGGATACTTACACCATGCGGCTGATAAGAGGGGGTGAATTGTTCTAAAAAGATAAAAAAAAAAGCCTTTCTCAAAACTTTCAACTTAATTAAGACAAACACTTTAAAAAGCAAAACTAAATAGCATAAAGAGAGTACGAGACCAAAAAATTTATTTAGTTTGCAACTGAAGAGGTTGCTAATCCAAGGCAGATGAAGCTCAACTAGTGGTCTCCTTCTTCAACACAAGTCAGAGATGGAAAAACCTCATACAAGACGTTGAAAGAACATAACTTGAAGAACAGAATGAAATAACTCAAATACAAAAAGTGTTGTCATAAATCTCAAGCACCATGCCTCCTTTTATAGGCTCATTGGTCGAAGTGATTGTTGGGTGATGTGGCACGCTTTGGTTGCCTAGACCCGCTCTGAGCGCCTACAACTGGTCCCCTCGATCGCTTCGCAATGGTAAAGGGATAAGCATTTATCCACTCCCGGGCACCTAGACCCGCTCGGAGCACCCGGACTACTACTGACGTGAACCTGAAGATAATTCACTAGACAAGGCGCCCTAGGTAGAACCAAACTAGTCCGGGCGCTCGGACTCTGGATGCTCGGACCAGCTCCGAGCGCTCGGACAAGGGTCAACTTAAAGTTGACTTTTTGTCCGTCCTTCCGCTCTAGTCGCTTGGGTGATTTTCTGGTCATCCAGAGTTGAGCTCATCTGAACCCAACTCCGGCCTTCTTTTCTCAAGCAGTCTTTCGCTCTAGCTTCTTGTCCTTTGGAAGCGTCACGCACGTCCTTCTCGCTCCACCGGCATACTCTTTCACTACTTCTTATCCCTCAAATGCATCAAGCCCATCAACTCGATTCTCATGTCACCCTTTTCGTCCGCTGCGTCTTTCGCTTGATTTCTTATATTCTTAAGCTCCTACACACTTAGACACAAGGATCAAACACACAAGACCTAACTTGACTTAGTTGACCATATCAAAACCAACACGGGATACTTACAATCTCCCATTTTTTGATGTTATCAATCCAAGTTAAGTTTGGATTAAAAAATAGTAACATAACAATAAAATAATTACAATTAATAAACATGAAATGCAATTAATAAATATGTAAAATTAAAACATTTAATAAAAAAATTGTGTACCTCCCCTTAAACTTAATCTAATATTCTTCCCCTTTAATCACATTAAAAATAGGGGTATAAAAAAATTTTAAGGGTTACACAAATAGTGACTAATATTTAAAAAAATTATGACATTTATATTTCGAAAATTTAAATTTTTACAATTTAAAAGTCAGATTTAGAAGAAATAATTTTAAAATTATTTTTAATTATTAAAAAATCTAAAAAATTTTGTAATGGTTAAACATACTTATCTAAAAGAATGATAAAATTTTCATAAATAAACAAAATTAATATAAACAATAATAAATTATTTATACAGAGAGATGTATTTGTAAAGAAAAATACTTAATAAATAGATTTTGAGCTAAAAAATTCTTGTAACTTTTTCTCAGTATGTAAAACAGAAATTATATATTTAAAAAAAAAAATTCAAATATTAACTTTTTTTAAAAAAATAATATTAAAAATCAATATTTTGGCAAAAAATCATAGAAAATTTATTAACGGTAAAAAGATTTTCATAATTTTGCTTACTAATAAAATGTTTTTTCAAGAAAAAAATTAAGATCTAATTAATTTCAAAGAGAAATATTACAAAACAATTTATTTGATAAAATTAGACGATTTAAAGCATGCAAATAAACTATTAAGGCAAATTAAAATTAACACATGCATGAAAATTTAGCATCAATGTGATTTTAGAACTCAATATAAGTTTTTATCTACTGGATTAATCAGATACTTTGTATGAATTAATTTTCTTATTATTTTTTTAATTTATCCCTTATGATATCTAAAATACTAATTAAGCCTACAATAATTTCAAAACTTTAGAATTGTGAAAAGAACCTAGATTTGGGCATGCATCATTCCTTTTCAATATTTCTATTTGGTCTTTTAATTTTTCATTTTCAATTTTTAACTTGTCGAAATCTTTTAATCAACAAGATTTTACTAATATTATTTTTAATTCTATATTTTCCTTTTTAAATTTTTTATTTTCAATTTCTAACTGACACAAATTTTTTGAAAGCATTTTTATAAATTTATATAATTTATCATGAGGTAGAGATCGTACTTGACTTATCTTGTCAATCTCGTTATCCAATGCTCCCCCTATATTGCTGCTTTCTTCTAAAGTGGCTCCCCCTTCGTCGATGCTCTTGATGTTCATTTCAGATGAGCTCGATTCGTTGTTTTCTTGGTGACCTATCATCGGTGCAAGTTCGACGTAAGCTTTGATTTCTTATTCTGATGATAATGTTTCATCCCATATCACCTTTAGATTTTTGTGTTTTGTCTGGGTTGGTCTTTTGTTCTTTTCCTTGTCCTTCAATTTTGGGCAATGGTCCTTTATATGCCCTTCTTCTTGGTAGTTATAACATCACACCTTTCGTTTGCTTCGTGAATGTTTCTTAGCCTGTGACTTGTTAAATTTATTAGTTTTAATGAATTTACCAAATTTTCTTACATAAACGTGACTTCGTCTTCGTCAAGTGACGTGTCTGAATTTGGTTCGTCTTTCTAGTTAGCTTTCAATGCTAGGTTTTGAGTCGTCTTTTCTTCTTTATTCTTTAAGCCTGCATATCTCGATTCATGAAATTCAATTGTAGAAAACAAATTTTCTAAGGTACTCACTTCGAGGTCTTTAGAGATGTAGAACGAGTTGACTATCGATATCCACTCAAGTATTCTCATAAATGTATTTAAAGTGTACCTTAATGAATCCCGATTTATTACCATTTCTTCGAGATTCCTGAGTTCGGTGATCAGATCCTTGATCCTCAAATGTAGATGTATGACTGTTTCGCCTTCTTCCATTCAGAGGTTGCTTGTTTGGTTCTGGAGCAGGTCCCGTCTTGTGAGTTTCGCCTCTGAGGTCCCTTCGTAAAGTTCTTGGAATTTCTTCCAAAGCTCTTTGGTTGACTCGTAGGCTCAAATCTGATTGACTTCTTATGGTGGTAAAGCGCTCAGCATATAGAATTCTCCTTTGCCGTTAACAACAAAGTCGACTTGGTCCTTCTTTATCCATAGATATTTTTCTTTGTCGGCTCATTGCTGAAATCAAAATTTATTTTGAAGAATATCTCCATTTTCTTTTTCCAAGTTGCAAACTCCCCCTTGAACTTAGGAGATAGATGCTTAGTCCGACTATTTGTTGTATGTTTTGGTCGGCGGTTAGTTCTTCTAAAGCGTCCTCACTCTGATACCAATTGTAGGTCTCGTGCTGCCGACAAGAGGGGGTGAATTGCCCTAAAAAGACAAAAATACCCTTTCTCGAAGCTTTTGACTTAATTAAGACAAACACTTTAAAAAGCAAGACTAAATAGCATAAAGAGAGTACCAGACAAAAGAATTTACTTGGTTTGCAACCGGAGAGGTTGCTAATCCAAGGTAGATAGAGCTCAACTAGTGGTCTCCTTCTTCAACATAAGTCGAAGGTGGAGAAATCTCGTACAAGACGCTGAAAGCACAAAACTTGAAGAACATAATGAAATAACTGGAATATAGAAAGTGTTGTCATAAATCTCGAGCACCAGGCCTCTTTTTATAGGCTCATTAGTCGAAATGATTGTTGAATGATGTGGCACGCTCCGGGCGCCCCTAGTTGGTCGCCTCGATCCACTTGGCAATGATAAAGGGATAAGCATTTATCCACTCCCAGGTGTCAGGACCACTACAGACGTGGACCCATAGATGATCCACTCGACGAGGGGCCCTGGGTGGAATTAAACTAGTCCGGGCACTCGGACTTCGAACGCCCAAACAAGGGTTAACTCAGAGTTGACTTTTTGTCTGCCCTTCCACTCCGGTTACTTGATTGATTTTCTGGCCATCCAAAGTTGAGCTCACCCAAGCCTAAATCCGACCTTCTCTCCTCGAGTAGTCTTTTGCTCCGATTTCTCATCCGTCAAAGCATTGCGTGCATCCTTCTAGCTCCACTGACGTTCTCATCCCTCGGATGCACCAAGCCCGTCAACTCGATTCTCATGCCATCTTTTTCATTCGTTGCATTTTTCACTCGACTTCTTGTGTTCTTAAGCTCATGCACACTTAGCTTAGACATAAGGATCAAATACACAGGACTTAACTTGACTTAGTTGACCATATCAAAACTAACACGGGGTACTTACAGTTTGATGTTTTGTTTGAATATTGTTTACAATATGGCTTAGGGATGTGAATGTTGATTGTATTTTATTTGTCCATCGTGTATGTTGGTTGTGAAGTTTGGATATATATCATGTATTGTTTGTGATATTTTGATATAACAGGGTATAAATAAGTAGGGGTGGCAATTTTTGACCCGACACGAAAACACGACCCAAACCGAACATGAAAAAATCAGGTTAGGGTTGGGTAGTTTTGGGTTCGGGTCGAAATCAGGTCGACCCAATTGACCCAATTAATAAATAGGTCGGGTTCGGGTCAACCTGAAATGACCCAATTACAATCTGCGAACCTATTTATAAATAATTATAAATTTAAACTAAAATTACAAATTTAAAAAATTTTAAAACCCTAAACATAGAGATATGCTATTGATTGTAATGTTGCTATGGCTTATCATTTATGATATGGATTTTCAATTTGTGTAGATAAATGTTATTTTTAATTTTTAATTTATAATTTATAATTTATAATTTAATATACAAAATTTCTTTAATGAATTCAGGTCATGTTCGGGTCAAACAGGTTAAACGGGTCAAACGGGTCGGGTTCGGGTCAAGTGCAAATAAACAGATCAGGTTCAAGTTGAATAGTTTGACCCAAATTAATAATCAGGTCGGGTTCATGTTGTCATTTGCTAACCCGCCAACATGTCAACCCGAACCCGTCAACCTGAATCCGAACCGAATTGTCACCCCTATAAATAAGGAAAATAGAGAGAGTGTTGTTGAAATTGATAAGAAAATTAGCGACGGGAATTAAAATTTTTTATGCTAATTTTTAAAAAAATTGTCCCAAATATAGCGGCCAAATTTAAATTTCGGTCGCAAACATAGCAATCAAAATTTTAATTTGATCTCAAAAATAATGACTGAAATTATATTTTGGTTCTGTCGCTATGTTTAGAATGAGAAAAATTTTCATTTGCAAATTTGCGATTGAAAAAGTATTTCAGTCATAAATTTAGCGATGGAAAAATATTTTACCATCGCTAAATTTAGTGATAGAAAATATTTCCGTCGTTAAAATTAATGACCGAAATTATTGTTCGGTTGCTAAATTTGCAACTAAATTTTTAATTTGGTCATTAAATTAAATTGTGACGGAAAATTTTATGACTATTTTTTTCCGTTGCAAATCGGTCACTAAATGAGTTTATTGAACAAATAGTGACGAAAAATTTCATTACTAAATTTGGATATTTTTGTTGTGTTTGTTCCTATTTAAGATCGCTAATGGGTAAGCCACCGGTGACACGGTGAGCTATCTTCTATATTAATGGAGTCATTGCATGCCAAGGAGGATGAAGGAAAGAAGCTCTGAACCTCCATAATTGCCCACAAAGCTTAGGAGAAGGAGAGTTAGAATGGAGGATAGAGGTGCCTTGACTCAAGCATTTCAAGGCTCAAGTTAGTTTCTGGTGGGGGAAAAATGGAGGAGATGAACAATTGAAGAGAATGTATTTGTATCAGTTAGTGAATGTGAGCGTGGATGTCTGCATACTTGTGACCTGGAACGAGCTTTTTATATAATTTTGATGAAATGATATTCTCTCCTCATTAATTAAGTGTCATATCACAGTAGAGAAAATATTCATCACTGTATTTCCGTTATATGACACTGCCCATACTCCGTATCTGATATAATCATATCGCTTCATGTGCTCTAACAATTCAAGTACTGTAGTATTTATGGTACTAGCCCGTGAGAGGAACATCTATGGGGCTAAAGGACCTATCCCATTTAGGCAAAATGAGAGGCGAATCACCTATCTAGAATGGTCGAGGAAGCTAAGCAGTGAGTCGACAAGGCTGAATGGAGCTGAGCAGAGCGCTCTATTAAGGAATAATAGAGCTGGGCTTCTGGAGTCGGATCAGGGAGCTGAATAGTAAGTTGGTGAGGCCGAATGGAATTGGGTGTCGGATCAGAGAGGTAAGCTCCTAGAATTGCGTAGAGAAGTTGAGCTCCTAGAATTGGGTCTGGGAGCGAGAGTCAGGTGGACCGATCAGAAAAGTTGAAAGAAAGCTGGTTTAGTGGAGTGATGGCCGGAGAGCTGACATTCTGGGATGGGATGGGATGGGCTTATTGGAAGAGTCAGAGCACTGGATCCGACAGACTAAGATGATAAATTCTTTTACCTTGGGCAAATCAATCAAGGTATTATAATTGACCTCTTTGACTTTAATTCCGTTCAACAGGACGATTGACCTCCGCATACGTAGAAAATCATGATTTGTTTTCCGTTTCACCAGCTAATTTGACAGCTCCTTCTTACGAGCTCCATAGAGGCATTTGCTCTCATTTTTAACTCTTTCAAATCCTCCAGAGTTCTCCCGTTGTATTTGATCACGGAACTAGAGCAGGTTCTTCTATCTTCTCCTCCAAATTAGACAGCAACCAAGCGACGAAGGTGGCGGAGCTAGCACAGGAGAGTAAGAGCCGCTCCTTCCTGAATATGTCTTTCTGGTAATATATAGCAACAGAGCCGCTCCTTCCTGAGCAAATAAGCTGAAAATTCTACTGCTCAACTAACTAATTAACGAACAACCAACCTCTACCAACGTGCTGCTTTTTTGCACCACTACTGATATATGGAATTTGTTCGTTACATCATCGTCCTCTGAACAGCTGCATGCGTGGGCCTCGCAGGTCTAAAAGTGCGAGCTCTCGGCCGTGAGAAATGGCTCCACACGCTTTCTCTCTCTCGACGTCTTTACGCAATCGTCTTGATTATAAAATATTATCATACAAATCAATCTTCTTAGGTAGCATCGGACCAAAAGCATCTACTTTTTCTTTTGCAAGAAGACAAGATTGCAGGGTTCCTGTAGGGTTTAGGTTTAGCTATAATTGCATATAAATTAAGACTGTAATTCAGACTCTGCTATTTTATGATATGCATGACAACATAGAAATGCCACTTATTCCTTGGCAAAAAAAAAAAAAAAAAAAAGACTTCTTGCAGCACTGATACATCATTAAATTAAAGCTAAAGTAGATATATAATTAAGTAATTAATTTAGAGTAGTGAAGTTCTTCCGGCGCGCCGCCGATCGACCTCTTAATTATATGATGCTTTCGTGGCCTAAGTGATGAAACCCCTGCACCATCCCGCAGCGCTTGCAGGGCCTCAGAACCGCCGGCGCCGGCGGATGCACCCCGCCGTGCGTTGGCTTCCTGGCGACAATGACCGAGTTGATGACCTCGTCGGCCGGGTGGTGCACCGTCAACACCTCGAAGCCCTTGAGGTCCTCCGCCGGGTCCACCACCGGGTAGAGGAAGGCCCTCGCCCCGTGCGCGCTCCGCGCCACGAGGACGGCTCCCGGCGCCATGTGGCGCGCCAGGTGCTCGACCACCCGAGCCTTCTCCTCGCGCTCGACGCCCACGAGCGCCGCCAGGAACACCACGTCGTACCCCCGCAGCGCCAGCGTCACGTCCATCACGTCCGCAGTGTGGAACTCCAGCCGCGCGCCGCCAGGAACACCGCCGTCCCCCCTCACCAGGCGCCGCGCCCGCTCGTTGGCCGCCGCGTCGACGTCGTAGTTGTCGATCTGCGCCGACGCCGGCACGTGACGCGCGGCGAGCACGATGGAGCTCAGCGGCAGGGGCCCCGAGCCGACGAACGCCACGCGGGCAGGCGCCGGAGCGTGACGCGCCAGGAGGGTATACTCGAGCTGGCTCAGCTTGACATAATTGTTGTAGTAGGGAAAGAGCTCCAAGTGGTCGAGAGGGTTGTCGAAGGAGGCCAAGAGATCGGAGTAGTGGCACTCCAAGAGCCCCTCTGCCTCGCCGCAAAGCTTGATCAGCTTAGTCCTCATGGCCTGCACCTCCGGACTCAGCTCGCACACTTCAATTGCGACGACAGGGATGCACAAATGCACCAGCTCAGTGAAGAGCCCGTCCACCTCCTCGGATGGGCTCAGACTCCCCAGCTTGGAGATCCTCTCATAGATCCCCGAGATCCTCTGAACAAGCATCATCTCACCTTCTTCGTTTTCCCCTCCCATGGACACTAATTAAAATGCTACAACTCGGAGACGATCAGTCGATGCCACACTCCCCGATGCTAGAGGGGGTCTCTATATATATTATCAGCTTGGCCTTGGGGGAGGTAGAAGGATTCCGTTGACGCCTTCGTTTTCACACAGGGCGTGACAGAGTCGCCCTTGCAAGGAGAAAAGGCTACGCAGTCCTTTTGGTAATTTCAGACATTTTAATTATTAATTTCGATTCATAATTTCGATCGAAGTCTCAATGCAATAATTAAACTATTCTTGTTAAGTGGTCCATAGCAATCCAGGAATATATACTTTTACCCACGTCTGTTTAATCTAAATTATCAGCATCATTTTCTATTGTTTCTGTCCACGTACGTCGCGTCAAGAACTTTAAGAGTTCATTTCATGCCATCTCTAATATCTGTGAATAAGACTCCCTTAAGCCAGAGAATATTTGAGTTGGTTCATTTCATGCCATGATGCATGCGAATCCCATTACCCATCTTAATAGTAAAACAATGTGTTATTGAAGATAAATTTAAGTGAATATTGTCGTTTATCGGATTGAGTCGCCGATGACTCAGTTCAATTCAAGCGCTTTCCTACTCATTTGACACTCTACTTTGGGTTCAAATCGCCAAAAGTAAATCGTCCTATCTCATTGTCCATAATAATGTATGTGGATAATGAGATAGGATAATTTACTCTTCATCTCATAAACAGTGATATGGCATTTGGCAACAAAGTGACTACTGTGGGAGCATCCACCAAGTTGTCTGACTGAGTGTCGAAATATACTGATCTTTTTAGTTTAGTATTGTCGATTGTATGTAAAAAAACATGATAGGAACTAATTTTTTTGGAAAGAAAATACTTAAAACTGAAGATGAATTTTAGAAAAGCTTGACAGTGATTTTTACCACTATAAGAATATTGGTAAGGAGCCTGAGTGTCGACATTGTGTCACAATCATTCACTCGATGGAGGAGCAATGATCAAACTCAGTTTCCCCTGTTCCTGATCAATTATTCAAAACAAAGGCATAAGGTGCAGGGTTCTTTAATGGTGGTGGCCGTCGTTCCACTCCACTTGCAGCCTTTTGAGATCATGCACCTTGCCATTTCCATCCCAAATCAGTGGCGCTGGATTGGAGAAGGTGGGCACTCTGCGATAGAATATATGGAAAACTGTTGCTCCTGCTTTAGTCAAATTTGTCACTGCCCTCCGAAGAAGCAGAGCCTTGTTTTTGCGACTACTCGACGCAGAGATTGGACGTCACGTATCCACCATTGACTCTGTTGGCTATCGGCGTCCCCCAAATGCCATTCATTGCCTTGGAAAAGCAACGGCCAAGCGCCGATGGTGGCCATTGCAAGTCACTAACGGCCAATCAATTTGATGCCAATGATATCTATGACCGACGCAATAGTGCAACAGAGCAATAAGTAAAGATGTGAACTATTGCTTAGCAATTAGAATAAGATTCGATAAGTAAGATTACTTACAATAGACTCAATGTAGTTTTTTTTTTATTTTAAAACAAAGAATTTTGACATGTATTCAACTAGATTACTCTTCTGAAAGCTAGAAAAATAGAGGCTGATTATTCTTCTGGAACTATAACACTGATTTCGCCCTTCTCCAGCATGTCATAGAAAGCTCTTGTTTTCTTCTGCTTGTCCCAGTGGTGCATCTTCCACAGGCCGCCGGCAAAGAGTCCGAGTGTGAGGCCAATGCAGATCTCCTTAACAACACTAGGACCTTTTAGCGCAGCATGTGCAATTTTATGAGCAGCCATCTGTTATTCAGTGAACGAACTTTGAAACCCTGAAACGAAAGAAGCATGCAAAAGTAGCCATCTGTTATTCATGAAGTTGTGCTGTAGAGACATTACTTTTATGATTTAGACATGTTGAATATATAGACAATATCTAGAAATTCCACTTCGTATACTTTAAAATTGAAGTCTATTTGAAGTGTCAAACATCTTCATATATGATTCTGAAGTGAGCATGAAGCAGTTAGCAATCAAAGATCACAGAGAGTAGCTAGTCACACTTTCCCATGATAAAAAAAAGTTGATGAATTTCACATTCCAATGTCATGGGACTAACAGATCACAGCATTTCAGTCTCTCTGATCATGTTCACATGTTGTCACCCACCAAATCAATTTGTATAATGATTAATGATAACTTGAAACTACAATATTAGACTTGAGAGCCAAGAATATTCTGGCAAACAGAATTAATGATAGGATGATCAAAAAGAAAGCTTTATTTTAACAGGCTTAAACAAATGATCTTGGCATGCAATCTGTAGCACAGTTTGTTTTTAAGATCAATGAACTACTTGTTCAAATGGAAGTGTTAGGTACAGATCTTTTCAATTTGTTTACTGCAGTTTCAGAGTGAATCACTAGTGCTAAAAGTACAATGAGTGTTAGATAAACACAATGATTATACAGAGATGTACTAAAGAAGTTAGGTCTTGGTACCATGTTAGTTGACAACAGAATCTCCAAATTCCACTTCTAATTTGATTATTTCAATATCCAATAAAAAGTATTCATATGATGTAATACATGTTTTAATTTATAAATCATGTTATTGACTAGAATGAAGATTTAGAAAGAGAGGGGAACACAGAACCCATTAAGATATCATAGAATTATTACTAAGGACACACAGAAATAAAAGCATGCAAGGGAGAGTGCAGAGTATCATAGAATGTTATGGTACTTCAATTAAAACAAAAAAACTACAGATAGAAATAAACATAGTGAGAAGCAAATTTACCCTGGTCCAAAAATACTGTCAAATGAAGTCTAAGTGTTCATGTGAGAAGTTCTTTTGCAGGAGGAAAATTGTCAAGCAAACTTGAAAATGTGTAAATCACAGTTTCAGCTATAGCCATTTCCCCAGCTCATTGAGATGGCAGAATGATTGCAATTTATTCGCAGTCATTACCACAGGCAATAGATCATTGCAGATATTAGCGAACACAGTATAGAAAACTCAAAAGCTACTGAAGCAAAGTAACCAATCAAGGATTTCAATCTACAAGTAGCATATGATAATTAGATCTTTTCACTTTTTAAGGTTCCCATGAACATTTATACATTGAAATATGTGTTTATTAATTCATCTAATATAGATATCGAATCATAATAGTTTACTTGTTTGCAATAGAAGACATCGCCATTTTTACATTGAAATGCGAGTTGAGAATGAAACATAATTTCATTCAATCCTCCGTTTTGTTTCTGCCCAAATAGAAAAATACGAGTTTCTAGGCATCCTTGTAACGATGTAGCTATGAAAATAATGAGGGGAAAAAAATCAAGATGGTGCCCCAAATTAAGAGAAACATCATATGAGTGTCCTTTTTCCAAAAAAAAAAAAAAAAAAAAATCAAATGGGCGTCTCTCCCATGATTTTAATCTGAAATTACCCTTTGATCCAACGTGGTTGGCAGCTACAAGGTAGCTTCTACAACATAAAGCATCAACTCATGATTGAGTTTAGGATTTAGGATTTATACATTAGATGAGCACCCTTTTTCCAAAAAAAAAAAAATCAAATGGGCGTCTCTCCCATGATTTTATCCCAAAATTACCCCTTGATCTAGTGTTGTTGTAGAAGCTACCAAGTAGCTTCTGCAACGTGTAACAACGTGTTTAGGTTGAGTTTAGAATTTAAGATTTATACCATGTAGAAGCTGTCGAGTAGCTGATATAACGTGTAGAAGTTACTTGGTAGCTGCTATAACGTTTAGAAATTACTCAGTAATTGCTACAACGTGTTTATGGTGAGCTTAAGATTTATGATTTATACTATGTAAAAGCTATCTAGTAATTGCTGCAACGTGTTTAGTGTAAAAGTTTAGTGCTGGTGCAATCGTCATTGGATCAAGGTTGACCAGTTTGACTAAGGTCGGATTGGATCGAGCTTGAGTTTCGATATTTGACAATATGTGATAGAGAAGTCAAGTAGGTCAAGAAAGAACCAGATACTTGTATAGGGAAGTCCTAACTGGAGGTTAAACAACGAGAAATCTTAACCGGAGGTTAGGCAACGAAAAAATCTTAATGAATGAAGCTAGGAAGTGAACGTCCTAGGGAGGCTAGGCAGTGAAGACCTAATTGGGAAATAGGCAATTGAAGTCCTAGTGGGGCTAGATAGTGAAGACCTGGTTGAGAACTAGACAATGAAAGACCTAACGAGGCTAGGCAGTGAAGATCTAGTTGGGAACTAGTCAACTAGGCAGTGCAAGTCCAAGCAGGCTAGGCAAGAGAAAAGTCCAAGTGGATCAAAGGTTAACCGGACACTTGGTGATCAAAAGTCCAATGGGAGTTGGCACGAGATGAAAAGTCCAAGTGGATCAAAGGTTGACCGGACACCTAATGAAGAAGCTCTAACAGGTCAAGGGTGACCAGATGCTAGGCAACGGGAAGTCCTAATTAGTCACATATGACTTTAGGATTGGATAAAGGGACCCTAAACTCGAGTTTAAAGTTTAGGGTTAGACAATCGATTAGCCCAAGGTCAATCGATTAGGTTGAGTGCCTAATCGATTGGGGTATGTTCCAATCGATTAGGCTGGAGGTTGATTCGCAAAAATTAGAAGGGTTGAAATCGATTGAAGTAATTAATCCAAACAATGCCAATCGATTGGGCGTTGCTTTCTCCGCAAACAGAAAAGTTGGAATAGATTGGGTAATCGATTCAGCATGGTAATCAATTAGGGTAATTGATTAGCTATGTTTTCTTGAGAGAACAGAAAGCTTCGGAATCGATTTTGTAATCGATTAGGAATCGCCGAATCGATTGGTATGACTCACATATCGATTAGGTGTTTGAAAAATAGCGGCGGTCGAACGGTTGAATTATGACGTGACAATCAATTGGGAAGAAAAGTTAATCGGTTAGTAGGCGGAAATCACATCTAACAGCAGTCATATAAAGGGGAGTGAAAATTTCCACACGCCAAATCTTAGGAAGTTGAGGGAGAAGTGTTGCTGCATTTTCAATCAAACAAGAGGCAATTCCTGAGCAATAAGAAAGCGCTCAAAGCAAGATTTATGTAAAATTGTGTATTCATTATATTTGATTTCATTTTTTTGTATTGTATTTCTTGTGCTCATACGAGATTTCTCCGCCTCTAGAGCTAATTTCAAAATCAAATTATGGTAGGGTCGCCCATTTGATTTGTTCAGAAAAAGGGACGTCCTTTTTGTGATTTGTAAAATCTGAGGCGTCCTTTTGATTTTTTGCCCAAATACAATACTACTCGTTCCATATCGCCTATATCCGATATCGTGCCTCTCCAACATACTTTAGAATAACCCCCAAAAAAATAAATCATCTCCTTTTCGCTGCAAAGTTAGAAGTGGATTTAGGGCAAAATTGACTCAGAACTTGAGAAATAAAAAGAAAAAAAGAAAAAAAAAATCAGCAAGGCGATCATAAAATTGAAGAGAAGGAAGAAGAAACGAAAAAAACCTCGTGAAAGCTCCCACAGTCTCGCAGCGATTGTTTGTTCCGACGAGAAACTCCGCAGCGTCTGATAAAATGGAAAATCTTTCATTCTCCTCCCAATATTTACCTTTTCTTTCACAATATCCTAAAATTAATCAAGATCGTTGATTTATTATTTAGAATGGTGTGACGAATTATTTAAAACGGTACAATAGCTCGTGAGCTATTGTACTGACACGTCATCCTTTACGAGTTTGACCCATTCTTCCGTCCAATAATTTCCCGCCAACCAACCAGCCAATAATAGCCCACTTTCCCGCCTTTCATTCTCCTCCAGCTCCCGCCACGCCCCACCTCCCATTTCCCGTCAAAGCCTCCTCTTCTTCTTCTTCTTTTCCAAATCAAACAAATGATTTGGAGCGGCCAAACCAACGTCCCCACCGGCAGAGCGAGAACGCAGAGAGGCTCATGAAAAGTTCCTCTCTCCTCTCCTCTGTTGCCCCCTCATCCTCCCTTCTCCATGGACTGATCCAATTCATTAATCCGATTGAATTCCCGGTCAGTAATCGAGCATCGCCGGTATCATGAACCCCTCCTCCGGTTTTCTCCGGTTCCTACATATTATCCTTCTAGTTTTGGCATTTTGTGTGTCTGATGGCGCTTATGTGCCCTCCGACGAAATCCTCCTCGACTGCGGCTCCTCCTCGGAGGCTGCCGATGCAGACGGGCGCAAATGGCTGGCCGACTCCACCTCCTCCAAGACCACCCTCACGTCCAAGGACTCGACTCCCGCCACCGCTGTGTTTCAAGACCCATCTCTCCCTTCCGACGTCCCCTACATGACCGCGCGTATCTTCTCCTCGGAGTCCACCTACAGGTTCGCCGTCAACAAGTCCGACCGGCACTGGTTGCGCCTTCACTTCTACCCCTCCACCTACAACGGCCTCCCGCCGGAGAATTCCTACTTCTCCGTCTCCACTGGAGACGGCATCACTCTCCTCAAGAACTTCAGCGCCTACGTCACCGCCAAGGCCCTCACGCAGGCCTACATCATCAAAGAATTCTCCATCTTGCCGTCCTCCGATGGGAGCATCAGCCTCACCTTCACGCCGTCCGACAAGTACAACGCCTCCTTCGCCTTCGTTAACGGCATCGAGGTCATATCGATGCCTGACATCTTTGACCAGCCCGCGCAACTGGTCGGCTTCTCGGATCAAGATGTGGAGGTCGGCACCTCTGCCGTGCTGACCATGTACCGGCTCAACGTCGGAGGCCAGTACGTGCCGCCGAACAACGACTCCAGCCTTAGCCGGACTTGGTACGACGACTCCCCTTACCTCTACGGTGCCGGTTTTGGCGTCACCTTCGCGGCAGGCAACGATCTCAAGCTCCAATACCCAGAAGGATCGCCGGACTACTTCGCCCCTACCGACGTCTACCAGACGGCGAGGTCGATGGGTCCTGACCCGAAGGTCAACATGAACTACAATCTGACATGGATTTTCCAAATCGACGCCAACTTCACCTACATCGTCCGCTTCCACTTTTGCGAGCTCCAGATGACCAAAGTCAACGAGAGAGTGTTCGACATCTTCATCAACAACCGAACCGCTCAAGAGCAAGCCGACGTCATCGGTTGGACCTCTGAGACGGCCGTCCCCATGCACAAGGACTACGCGGTGTTCGTCGCCGATCAGCCCGGTGAAGACCAGATATGGGTGGCACTGCACCCCTCTGTCTCGGCCAAACCCGAGTACTACGACGCCATTCTCAACGGATTGGAGATCTTTAAGGTGAGCGACAATGCCGGAAACTTGGCAGGCCCCAATCCCGAGCCGTCTGCTCTCCTGGCGGAAGCGGAATTGGAGGATGACCAGCCCGGCTTCGAGTCTAAACCCAACGGCAAGCTGCACATAATCACCAGAGCCGCAGGTGGAGCTGCAGTTGCCAGCGTCGCCCTTGCCATTTTCCTCGTGGTCTACCAGCGCAAGAAGAGGACGGACGTTAATGACTCAGCCGGCGGCAACTGGCTTCCTCTCTACGGCGGCAACTCTTACACCGGAAACTCCACGGTATCCGGCAAGAGCACCGCGAGCAGCCATTTGTCCAACTTGGCCGCCGCGAACTGCAGGTACTTCTCCTTCCCAGAGATCAAGAAGGCAACCAAGAGCTTCGACGAGTCACTCGTTATAGGAGTCGGAGGATTCGGGAAAGTCTACAAAGGAATCATCGACGAGGGAACTAAAGTGGCGATCAAGAGATCCAACCCTTCTTCGGAGCAAGGCGTGAACGAGTTCCAAACCGAGATCGAGATGCTCTCGAAGCTGAGGCACAAGCATTTGGTCTCCCTCATCGGCTTCTGCGAAGAGAACGGGGAGATGATCTTGGTTTACGACTACATGGGGCACGGCACTCTCAGGGAGCACATTTACAAGAGCAACAAGCCTCCCCTGTCGTGGAAGCAGAGGTTAGAGATATGCATCGGAGCTGCCCGAGGGCTTCACTACCTGCACACCGGCGCGAGGTACCCGATCATCCACAGAGACGTCAAGACCACCAACATTCTGGTGGACGAGAATTGGGTGGCCAAGGTTTCCGACTTTGGACTGTCGAAGACCGGCCCGACCATGAACCAGTCCCACGTCAGCACAGTGGTGAAGGGAAGCTTCGGCTACCTCGATCCAGAGTACTTCCGGCGGCAGCAATTGACCGACAAATCCGATGTCTATTCATTCGGCGTGGTTCTGTTCGAGGTGCTCTGCGCGAGGGCAGCGTTAAACCCCAGCCTTCCCAGGGAGCAGGTCAGCCTCGCTGACTGGGCGTTGCACTGCCAGAAGAAAGGAGTCCTCGGCGACATCGTCGATCCCCTTCTCGAAGGGAAGATCAGCCCGGAGTGCCTGAAGAAGTTCGCGGAGACGGCGGAGATGTGTCTCTTGGAGCACGGAGTCGACAGGCCTTCCATGGGCAGCGTGCTGTGGAACCTCGAGTATGCACTTCAGCTGCAAGAGAGCTTTGAGAGCGGGAACCCCGTCGCAGATGAGGGTGCCGTTAAGCCTGCATCGGCGGCCGGCGACGGCGACAGCTTTGTCGCAGGAAGTGGGACCGGCGAGGAGGCCGATGCCCTGACCACCACCGCCGTGTTCTCTCAGCTCGTTCATCCCACGGGGAGATAATAACGTACCGATTATAAACCTCTGGCTTCATCGTAACAGTGATTTAAAAAGTATTAATTTTTTCTCTGATTCACAATATATAAGTGTTTTTTTAAAATTATTATTCCTCTTTGAAATCGATCGAATTTTGATTCAAAGATCTCTGGTTTCATCGTGCTCTCTTCATCGTCCTAGTAATTAACTTGATTATGATTAATTAATTGTGATTAAAAGTGAGGATTGGGTAGCTCCTTAAGATAAAATAATACAGTGTTGGGCTGTATGTTAGCGAGTACAGCTGGTGTCTCGTGGTAATTAAACAAAATCTAGAGACCGTGACACCAGATGTAAGATGACAAAAGCCAACCGAGCCTTGAACATATATATGCTGGTTAGCTCATCTTATATTTCATTATTTTTTAATCTAAAATATATCTATATATTTTAAATTTGAAATTATTTTAATCAAAATGGTTTTATAGTTATTTTAATAATAAATTGTTTTAAAATTTCTAACCATTATTTAAACTTTACCGTGCATCATCATGTCAAAAAAAATATTTATTCTCACTCTCTGTAATTAAATATAATGGATATCAATTTATTTAATTATATTTATTTTTATAAATATAAAAAATTTAAAAAGAAAAATCCGAATAATTCCTCTTAAATTCAACGTAATTTAAAAATAAATTAATATATTTTTTATTTAATTGAGCACAACTTTTTTTTTACTTGACTAATCGATTGAGAATCATATTAATGATTGACATAAACTGAATCAATTAGTCGTACTTAATTTAATAAAAAATATATTAGAGTCTAATTTAAGTACGCTAAATTTAGAAAGAATTATATCTCTTTTTAAAATATTTGCCTATAAAAATAAAATATAATTATATAAATCGATATGTATTAGGAAATTAAAATAAATTAAAGTTTATACATAGGGAGTGGAAATAAACTTGGATTGGGGAGGAACAATAGCTTGTTATAGGAAGTTTTTAACCATTTTTCCTTATTTTAACCTAATTTATAGTTGTTTTATTCAAATTATTTTGACCCTAAAGCTGGTTTAATTGGTAAGTGTGAGATAATGACGGTAACGATCGGGTCGAAATTTAATTTAGATAAAAAAATTATTAGAAAAATATTTTTTTAATATTTTTTAAAAAATATGACCCGATATTATAATTAAATGGATCAACCGGACTCGAATGCTATTTCACTCAGATGTAACCGGCTGATTATATGTTACCCAAATATTGTTGACCTTCTCCAGTCCAGACCGGCCTTTCCGAGCTATGAACTGCGCGTAGCCGCAATTTCCCGAATTTAATTAATTAACCTTCGAGTTGACTTATTAAACTAGATTCTGAGTGCATGTCCTACACAAGGTCATCAATAGTGGTATAATGGTAAAATGAACAACTAATTTTTTTAAACGCCTGGTGAGCAATTTATTAATGATAAAATCCTAATCTGATTTTCATAATTCTTTATCAGAATCTCTAATAAAAGTTTCTTATTTTGTGTTTACTGCAAAGGAACAAGATCTACAAAAAGGGAAATAATTCAAGAATTAAGTTGTAGAAATTTATTTCTGTTTTATATCATATATCATGCCTATTTAAAAAATGGGAAAATAATAATCACACGCGCTTATTAATATCTATTCTTATTTGTGTTCGATTTAGATGAAAACAAAAAATCGAAAAAATAAAATAAAATTCTCACTTTCTTCATTCTAAATAAAATAAGATTTTTTTAATTTTATTTTTGTTTTTACCTCCACTGTCATTGGTTGAAGTAAACACGGCATATGTCCGGAATGGTGGAGTGGATCACCCGGTGCTTTGCAAGCGTCAACGTAACCGATACAATTTGCTTTATCTAACAATATGAAGTGGGCCACCGTGTTGAGTACCCGATTAATTTGAATCACACAATTGGAGGCGTATAAGTGGGGACCAGAGATCCTCAGTCACAGTCGGTAATGGGTGGAATCGGGTGTCCGCGTCTTTCTGTTCTTTTATTTCACATAGCTGTGGGTTTTAATTCCAAACTCTCTTTAGGCGCTCCTTCTATCTCTTTCTTCGCCTCTCGCTCTCTGGCCGTCTTCGTGGGCTGGAGTGGTTGCTTCTTCCCAATCTCGGCGATCTGCCGCTGCCCTCAGCCTTGCCTCCACTTCGGTTGCTTCCACCGGCCGGGTGTAGCGCGTGGCTGAGATGTGCCAAGTTGGCAATTGATACGGAGGAGATCTGAAGAATGAGCCTCAGGGAAGGGTGCTGAAGCCGAGATCCGAACTGTGGTAACCTAAAGATCTGATCTTACCCCGTTTCAACTTGGTATTTTTTTTCCTCCGAGTGTTCGGAGATTGGAAGTGGCTGAGATGGGGAGCGGCCGGCCTCTGGGGTTGCTTTTGGCGCTGCTGCTGGCACCAGTGATGGCGTTCGTGGCTGCCCAGGAGGTCGCGACGACCGCGCCGAGGCGGAGGAACGCGTATGCTGCGATGATGTACATGGGGACGCCGAGGGATTACGAGTTCTATGTGGCGACGAGGGTAATGATGAGGTCTCTTGCGCGACTTGGCGTCGACGCCGATCTCGTCGTCATCGCTTCCGTGGACGTGCCCAAACGATGGGTCCAAACATTGTGAGATCTCTATTTCTCTCCCACCCCCTCTCAAATCTCCCCCTTTTGGCGAGCTTTCTCTTTTGGCGTGGTACCTTTTGATCTAATTGATGGCTTTGCTTCTGAAACGAGCTTCAGAGGAAAGTTTAGTTTACTCAAACTTTACTCTTTGTTTTTTTTTCCCTTCAAAACAGAAAGGTTTCTCTTTGAAAAAAAGAATTTGTGGTTTAATTGCTACAAATTTAATTGTCTTTGGTTTGTCGATCTTACACGAGTTTTGGACACCGGTTTTTTGTTAAATCATGTTATTTATTTCTGGAAAGTGTAGAATAAAGTGATCCGAGGAAGAAGAAAGGAGCATTAGATGTCATGGATTTATGTTTCCTACCGAAATTGTCCTTGCACTGTGTGCCTTCTTAGTCTGTAGCGTGAACGAATGGGGTGGTTTTCTAGGTTTTTTTGCTAATGTTTTCTGTTCTTCTCACTTCGCGGTGGCATGTTTTTCGTGATATCCATTTTCATTTTTTTTTTTAAAAACTTTTAGGTGCTTTGAAAGCAAACGACGACTTTTTTGGGCCATAGATTTTTATCGGCGTTGACCAGTTATTTGAGAACTGCTAGATTCAAGATAGGTTGAACCGAAAGAAGAAGAAGTCCAAGTTAATTTATTACAAATTGGCACTATATTCTTGACGTACATATTTCTAATTCAGTTTGAACTTCCATGATTAATGATTATTAATTCCATGATTCCTTTCATGGCCAACATAAGTTTCTGAACTTTTCACCTGATTTAATTGCAAATTAAAGAGTGAGAAAAACAACCATGATAATTCAAAATTCATTCAGCACAAATTTCAGTTATTGTTGAACTGAATCTAAATTTTATATGATATATATGGAGTTTACCAACTTAAAACTTTCAACTTTTTTTGTTTAACCTGATTTTCTTTTTGGCAAATTTATCACATAAGTTTGTTTTGTCATCAGAAACATTTAAGAATAAATTGTGCAAAACTGCAACGCAGTTGATAGTGCGCTCGGAGCATTAAGTACTTATACTTGATTAATTGGCATGATCAGGCAAGAGGAAGATGGCGTGAAGGTGGTTTCTGTTGAGAATTTGAAGAATCCGTATGAGAACCAAGGCAATTTCAACACCAGATTCAAGTTGACATTGAACAAGCTTTATGCATGGAGCTTAGTTTCATATGACCGGGTTGTTATGCTCGACTCTGATAACATTTTCCTCCAGCGTACTGATGAACTTTTCCAGTGTGGGCAGTTCTGTGCTGTGTTTATCAATCCCTGCATCTTTCATACTGGACTTTTTGTTCTTCAGGTACCCCTCTCAAACTCCTAGTTTTGCAAGGATTAACTTCTTTTCCTGCAGTCCATCCCAAATTAGTAGAATAAACATAATCACTCATCATTGTGAAACAATTTAAAGAGTGCTGAAACCATTATCAGCAATGTACTCCACACATGAGATCTTAATGTTTACAACGGGACTGCTTAAACTATAGCTGAATGTAAGATGCTACCAAATAGTTATTTACTTCGTAACATGTTTATGCAAACAGCACATTGAAGTGATGCCATTTAGCAGTTGTCAGTTGAGAAACCTTGAAATAGCCAACTTGTTAAAACATTGGATTCTAGTTTCTTATGCCCTGTCACATCCAATTGAAAAATTCAATGGTGCAAGCCTGTTGTTGAGCTGTACCATTGACTTTAATAGAAGCCACTAGTGTATTGAAATACTTCAGTCCAATTTGTACCACAACTAGATTTAAAGCATGCATTGATGGTACCTCCAATCTTAGATCTATATGGAGGAAAACATCCTGGTCAGATTTCACTAATCTGCAGGTAACAAGAAATGTAACACGGACTTTAATTTTTTGTTATTTTTTTTCCTAGTGCCTCCATGAATTACAGTTTTGTGAAGTTTCTTCTACAATCTTGCTAATAGCAGATGTGGAATGAATTCAGGAAATTTTGCTTGGTGTTCAACAAATTTCATCTTCAGTCACGAAGAAAATGTTATTCAAGTTGGATATCAATCTATCAGAAACTTAGCGTCTTCAACTGCAATTTATGAATAGTTTTTCTAATCATTTCTTAAGCTTCTAGCACAGAAGCCTGGAAGCAATATAATCAACACTACTAGGCAAAGACCTTATAGCTTCACAAAAGTTCTACATTACTCCTGGATATCTGCTTTAGTCTACTAAAAACATTAAGATTGTTGCATGGGATATATAGGATATCACAAAGGAAAAACATTAGTTGAAGAATAGAAGAATGCTGTATTTAATAAATTATGATGATTTGAGAAGATTTCAATATTCAAGCAGCATTGCCAGTTATGCATAAGATTCCCATGATTTGTGAGCATGCTTTAAAGTCATCTGTAGCAAAAAGGGAACTGTGATTTTGTCTTCAACAGTGAGATCATTCTCTTTTGTTTGACTTGCAGCCGTCGATGAAGGTATTCAAAGACATGCTTCACGAGTTAGAAATTGTTCGTGATAACCCAGATGGTGCAGATCAGGGTTTTCTTGCAAGCTATTTTTCTGACTTGCTTGATCAGCCAATGTTTCATCCACCTTCCAATGGCACCAAGCTCATTGGTTCCTATCGACTTCCTTTGGGATACCAGATGGATGCTTCGTATTACTGTAAGTGCCTGAATTACAATTTTTGCCATCCCTTATAATACGATACTTCCATTTAGAAATAAGCTGTAATAATAGTAGAAATTTTTGTAGTGAGCAATTCTTGTTTGATTACATCGCAGATCTGAAACTCCGATGGAGCATACCATGCGGACCAAATAGTGTGATCACATTTCCCAGCGCCCCATGGCTAAAACCTTGGTATTGGTGGTCTTGGCCTGTCTTACCATTGGGTCTTGCTTGGCACGAGCAGCGTCGAGAAAACCTTGGGTACGTGAACAAACACTCAAAAACCAGTAAACCACAAGCAGTTCCATGATAAAAACACTTTTTTTATTGTACATTTGAGATCTAATTTTTGGATTTTGTGAACAGGTATGGTTCAGAATTACCTGTCTTGTTGATCCAAGCAGTCATGTATATCGGAATCATAGCAATCACTCGGTTGGCTCGACCAGGCCTGTCCAAGTTGTGCTATAACCGTCGACCAGAGAAAAGCATCACAATATTACATACGACACTCAAGATAGCAGCATTTTGGTCCATACTCGCTGCCTACGCGGTGCCCTTTTTCCTTATTCCACGAACTGTGCACCCACTTTTCGGTTGGTCGCTTTACATGCTCGGAGTCGCATCTCTTCTATCAATCGTAATCAATGTCTTCCTGCTGCCACCCCTGCCAGTCCTTACGGTACTGCTGGGAATGCTGGGCTCACTGTTTGTGATGGCGTTTCCTTGGTATTCTGACGGTGTTGTCAGGGCGTTGGTGGTCTTTGCTTACGCCTTCTGTTGCTCGCCAATTGTATGGTCGTCTCTGATGAAAGTTATAGTCTCCTTGCAGAACTTAGTCGAAAGGGATGCCTTCTTTCCTAGATTGGGGGAGTCCACCGAGATGTCGGAGTTCAACAAACTGTATTGAGCTGCACAGGAAACAGGCCTGCTTCCAAGCAGATGATCAGAATTGACTAATCGTATTAATTTTGAGAAATTTCCATTCACACGCGTTGAAATGCTTGGATTTTGATACGATGTAGGGAGAATCAAGGGAATGGCTAGCGAAAATGGGGAATGCGGATTTGTATGAGCGAGCGAACTCAGGTCACCAGATGGTTAGGAGATGAGAATTCTTGTACCAATTCGTTGCCCATATTTGATGTGAACCCTTTTACTTTACAGAATGTTTTATTTATTTTCTTGAGATCGAAGAGTTTGGCTTCAAACTTGACGAATGTGTTTCGAATTCATAGTAATGTGTTCACTGTGATGAAGAAATAGAAGGCGGAAACTACGAGGAACGGATAAAAAACATTCATTTTATTATATCTGAAATTAAAAGATGGTGACCAAGTCAATAAATATAAAAATAATTTGTTACTATTTTATATTGATTTGGTTATTATTGGATAAAAATTAAAATGATGTCCAAAATAATAAAATTAACAGAAATATCAGATTAACATTTCTTTTTTTATTATTATATCCTAGAAAATACCATTTGATTTAACATTGTTGTACAAGCAGGATTTAGTTTTTATAATGTGTAGTAATTATTGGCTAGTTTTTTATTGTAATAGTTAACAATTAGGTGATGTTTGGTTAAATAATGAGGATGATTATTGATATGAGTTTGATAGGAAAGTGTAATAGGAATGAGAATGAAAATTAAACTCATCTAGTTATATGAGTTTGGTTGATTTCCATAAATCTAGAAATCATTCCTAAATTGTCATTCCCAAATTCATAATCTAAACATCATCTTTTACTATCATTCCATTCTCTTATTCCCAAATCCATCAACCAAAGTTTCATAACGTTATAGAAGATATATATTAGCTTTTACATGGTCATATGTGCATTTGAAATATAATGAATGTCACGGAGTCTTAATTATTTATTTTACCGATTGAAATATTATTTTAATTAATAAAATTAAAATAATATAAAATTATAGAAGCTAATAATTAATTTTTATAACAGATAGAAGCTAACATCTACTTTCTAGATCTTATAAAAATTAGATGCTAATTTCTACCATTATAGATGATCATGTCTGAATGCTGAACCAACGGACGCTGGGCACGGGGTACTCTTCGACTATTGACGTGGATCTTCGACTGGTAGCACGAAGCTCCGACGAACCTGCACAGAAGTCGGGCCGGGAAGGGGTTCCCGGCGATGACCTTCCGACGCTCAAGTCAGGCAAGCAAGTGGTGGAAAAAGTAGCTCAAAAGGAGTTCCACACGTACCTCCGGCAAAGTATGCGGCTCTTTATATAGAGCGGTGAAAGAGTTCCCACACGTCCATCGAGGCGCGTACGTGTCCGCAGCCCATACCTCGGTATGTGTCTGTTAGAAAGCTTACCTGACGTCATACTGCTACAGTCCAATCACGTCTTCGATGGGACAACAGAACACCTCGTTGTCAGACTCGGAGTATGGCCTAGCCATAAGACGTGACAGCTATCAGGAAATGTTCGTCCTTCTCGATACACCACCGGCCGGGACGTCCGCCCGCCCGGCTGGACGAAGAGCGTCGTCCGGACGGCCCTCATCCCCTGCGCCGGCCGGGCGGCACGCCCATCACGTCCCGCCTGTCGTTTGCATTGATATGCTGGGGAGACTTCCGGGCGGGTGCTACGTAAGGACTGTTAGCAGTATATCACCTTCTGTTAGGCCTTCCGCTCGGCTCTTAGCTATTGTTTCAACTGAGCGTCGGAACCCCGACCCCTGTCAGGGCACCTTTTACTGTTGCATGCTCATCGATCGGCCAATCGGTCTATCCTTTTCTCCCAAGTCCGGTGAGCCGGTCGGCTCACCCTTCTCCGGTGGACCCCCCCGCCCTTTGATCTCCACGTGGCGTTGACCCCTCGCAATGGGGTCCTCTGCCTTGACCACCGGATCACTTGTCTTCCCCTCAAGTCTAGTCGAAGGAGGCGAAGTCCGACTGACTGGACTGCCGATTTGATCGAGTGACGACCGATACCTTAGTCCGCTCGGACGGGCTAATGGATGCTCAGCCGTTCGGCGATATCTTGCTCGTGCCTTGGAATTTATGTCGAAGCTTCTGTTAACCACGTGCGTTAACCCGTAACTTGCTGACACGTGGCTGCCTTTCTCTTGTCAGGGTATGGCGGTGGCGTCACATCCGATGGGACAGCCGCCGTTTGAAAGGAACGGCTGGATGATGACCTCGTTATCGACGACCTGGATCGGACGGTGGAAATTGATTGCTGCCGCCCTTATAAAGCTCCCGACCCCTGCTCTTCGCCGCATTTCGACCTCCTCGTTTCCAGACACCTCTCTGCTCTCTTCTTCTTCGGCGACCTTGCACCTCCGACGACCTCAAACCCCCTGCGACTATCTGTTTACTAGTAAGCCTTTCTTCTCCTCAGTTCCTCGCTCCTTTCTTCCTGTTAGTCGCTTTTATCATTCTGCCTTCTTTCCTGGCTTTATTTCTTTTTCCTTCCATTCCGCGTTCATTCCCGGTCCTATACCATGACTAGTACCTCACAGTCGACCGACGACGCTCCTGGTCTGTGGTACACGGCCATGGAGAGCCGTTTCGATGAGGAGGACGCGTTGCGTCTGGCCAGGACTTACGACATTCCTCCCGACCACCACATAGTATTAGCCACCCCGGCCGATCGGCCTCATGAACCGCCGCCTGGCACTGTTCTTTTCTTCCGAGACCAATTTTTGGCCGGGCTACGCTTCCCACCCCATAAGTTTATCTTGCAAGTCTGCAATTACTTCCGCATCCCGCTCGGCCAGATAGTTCCCAACTCCATTAGGCTGCTGAGCGGGGTGATAATTCTCTTTAAGCTGAACAGCATCCCCCTCGACCCTAAGATTTTCCACTACTTTTTTTATCCCAAGCAAGCCGAGTGGGGCACCTTTGTTTTCCAATGTAGGATAGGTTTCGTCCTCTTCAATAACATGCCGAACTCCAACAAACATTGGAAGGAGCACTTTTTCTATGTGCGTTTCCCCGAGCCGCCGACCTTCCGTGTCAAATGGCAGACGACAATGCCCGCGCAACCAGAGCTCGGCAAGTTTAGAGGCGATGCGGCCTACCTTCATGCAGCCGATCGGCTGGTCGGCCAGCGCTATCATATCGACAAGCTGCTCCTCCCGGGAGTAATGTATATATTCGGCTTGTCTTCTACCCCGGCCGATCTGCCCTGCAGCATGAGTAAGTTTCCTCATCTTCCCGTTTATTTTGTTCTAACTGATTTATTTTTTGCTTCTGCAGCTGAAGTTATGTGGCGCGTCAAGGCAACCGAAAAGCTCAAGCTGAAAGCCGCCAATATTGAGGAGGCCAAGAACAAGGAGATCGCCGAGCGGGGCCTTGCTCCAGCGGATCCGGTCGGCGAAGAAGGTGAGGGGACTCAGGATGTCCCCGAAGCCTTAGCCGCTCCTGCCTTTCACGACGAGGATGTGGGCGACATAGAACCCTCCGCTCAAGTCGAGGTAGAGGGTCGTTCGGCCGACGACGTTCCACTGCTCACTCGGAAGCGCAGACGGCCAGAGTCGGCACCTGCATCGGTTCCATCTGATGAGCCATCATCCGAGCGGGGCGTTGACGCTCCGATGTTATCCGGGACGATTTCCCTAGAGAGCACCCCGACCCCGCATGGCTCACCGAGGGCAAGCTCTGAGGTGCCGCCGTCCAGTCCACCGAAAACTCTGCGCCGTATCAGGCGGTTGGGCGAACTTTCTTCTTCGTCCACCGGTAGGCCGTCCGGTGAGGCAGCTGCTTCTCAGAGCGAGCCGAGCGGCCCAAACTTAATTAAAACCGTCCTGCGCCTCCCCTCGGAGGAATACATGGCTGCTGCTGATCGGCCAGTGGTCCCCGAGCAGTAGATCACCTTGACGGGCCCTCTTGTAAAAGCTTGGGAGGATGCTCGGCGCCGAGTAGCCGCGTTGACTCCCGGACAGCTAGGCGATAGCAACCTACAACAGGCCACCGGGGTATGCTCTTTTTCTTTGTTCGTGTATTTGAATTAAGTTTTTAACTTGTTCACGTTTGCTCGCAGAACTGGGTGGAGCAGATTGCCATTAGCGATCGGTTGGCCGAACTGGAGGACGAACTGAAGAAGCTCAAGGCTGCGGGGGACAGCAGACAATCGACGGCCGCTCTGGAGAAGGCCAAAAGGTTGCTGGAAGCTGAGCGGGGTAAGACTTCCGGATTGACAAGCGAGGTTGCCCGCCTTGAAGCCTTAGTCAAGCAGCGGGACAAAGAAGTAAAGACCGCGACCGCTCGGAAGCTCAAGGCCATTGATGATATGGACTTGATGAAGGTGGAGAACCGGGGGTTGGAACAACGGGTGAAGGAGCTAGACACCTCACTAACTGCCGAGCGGGAGGGTCGCTCCGCCGATTGAACCAATGCAGAAGGAGCCTTGCAAAATCTTCAGGCTGCCCTGGATGCTTCCCAGATCGCTCTCAAGGATTACCAAGATGGAGAGCCCGGTCGATCGGCGGAGGTACGCAAGGCCTTCATCCGCTCGGACGAGTTTGGCGAGAAGTTTACCGACAAGCTCTCCTTGACTTTTGAGGAGGCAATCAAAGTGGCGGTGGAATACATGAAGAACAAAGGTCATGCTCCTGCCGATCTGTCCGTCCCTGCCGAAGACCTGGCGACCATGATGGGCTCCATCCCTGACCATCTTTTTAATTTTGATGACTAAGAATCTGTCTGTGAGGCTATTTTGTAATTTTCTGTATGCGCGCCGTTCGGGGCAAACTTTATAAATTTTGTCAATCCGCCGATCGGCGTGGATGAACTGTCTCTTGTTATTTGTCCATTCTTCCCGCGTCCAATTTTTGTTTTTTGCCTTGGTCTTGAGCTTTTTGTGCCCAAGTACATGTGGTAAAGTAGCCGCTCGGCCCAACCTTATTATGTCGGGTTCTACCGAGGGCTGCGCAGAAAACCATCCATCCGGCGGCCTCATAGGCTCCGGTCGCCCGTCGAATTTTATCGTCGGAACTTGACTACTGTCCGATCGGTAGGTTTATAAACGCCGGCTCGTCTTTCGATATTTAACGTCGGAGCTCGACGGTCTTCCGCTCGGACGTTTATAGACGCCGGCTCGTCTCTCGATATTTAACGTCGGAGCTCGACAGTCTTCCGCTCGGACGTTTATAGACGCCGGCTCGTCTCTCGATATTTAACGTCGGAGCTCGACGGTCTTCCGCTCGGACGTTTATAGACGCCGGCTCGTCTCTCGATATTTAACGTCGGAGCTCGACGGTCTTCCGCTCGGAGGGTTTATAGACGCTGGTTCGTTTCTCGATATTTAACGTCGGAGCTCGACGGTCTTCCGCTCGGACGTTTATAGACGCCGGCTCGTCTCTCGATATTTAACGTCGGAGCTCGACGGTCTTCCGCTCGGACGTTTATAGACGCCGGCTCGTCTCTCGATATTTAACGTCGGAGCTCGACGGTCTTCCGCCGACGTTTATAGACGCCGGCTCGTCTCGATATTTAACGCCGGAGCTCGGCGATCTTCCGCTCGGACGTTTATAGGCGTCGGCTCGTCTCGATATTTAACGTCGGAGCTCGGCGGTCTTCCGCCGGAAGGTTTATAGACGCCGCTCGTCTCGATATTTAACGTCGGAGCTCGGCGGTCTTCCGCCGGACGTTTATAGACGCGGCTCGTCTCGATATTTAACGCCGAGCTCGGCGGTCTTCCGCTCGGGCGTTTATAGACGCCGCTCGTCTCGATATTTAACGCCGGAGCTCGGCGGTCTTCCGCTTGGACGCTTTATAGACGCCGGCTCGTCTCGATATTTAATGTCCGAGCTCGGCGGTCTTCCGCTTGGACGGTTTTAGACGCCGGCTCGTCTCGATATTTAACGTCGAGCTCGGCGGTCTTCCGCTCGGACGCGTTTATAGACGTCGGCTCGTCTCGATATTTAACGTCGGAGCTCGGCGGTCTTCCGCCCGGACGGTTTATAGACGTCGGCTCGTCTCGATATTTAACGTCGGAGCTCGCGATCTTCCGCCGGACGTTTATAGACGTCGGCTCGTCTCGATATTTAACGCCGGAGCTCGGCGGTCTTCCGCTCGGAAGGTTTATAGACGCCACTCGTCTCGATATTTAACGTCGGAGCTCGACGGCCTTCCGCTCGGACGTTTATAGACGCCGGCTCGTCTCTCGATATTTAACGTCGGAGCTCGACGGTCTTCCGCTCGGACGTTTATAGACGCCGGCTCGTCTCTCGATATTTAACGTCGGAGCTCGACGGTCTTCCGCTCGGACGTTTATAGACGCTGGCTCGTCTCTCGATATTTAACGTCGGAGCTCGACGGTCTTCCGCTCGGACGTTTATAGACGCCGGCTCGTCTCTCGATATTTAACGTCGGAGCTCGACGGCCTTAAAGGCAAACTTGAACACAGCCGCTCGGTGAACACATTAGCCATCCTTTGAATTAATTTTGCTTCCTGCATTACAGGGACATTGGGTGATCAAAATATATGCAAAAATGAGTTACATTAGTGCACCTTTCACCCAGCTCGATAAGGCTGGAGATGATTCGCGCTCCACGGCCGGTCCAACTGGCGCCCGTCTCCATCCTCCAAATAATAAGCGCCTGAGCGGAGCTTTTCAATAACCTTGAAGGGGCACGCCCAAGGAGCTTCCAGCTTGCCGACGTCGCCAACCGGCTTGACTTTCTTCCACACAAGGTCGCCGACCTGGAATGATCTGGGAATTACGCGGCGGTTGTAGTTTTGCTTCATCCGCTGCCGGTACGCCATCAGCCGGACGGATGCCTTGGCTCTTTCTTCTTCGACCAAATCCAGCTCCAGGTTCCTCCGCTCGACGTTGTCCCCATCATAATTTTGGATCCTAGCGGACTCAACTCCCACTTCAACCGGAATGACCGCCTCGCCGCCATACACCAGGTGGAACGGGGTGACGCCTGTCCCTTCCTTTTGGAGTCGTTCGGATGGCTCATAGGACGCCCGACACTTCATCTACCCAACTTCCTCCCAAATGGTCGAGCCGAGCGCGCAGAATACGAAGAATTTCCCGATTGGCTACTTCGGTTTGACCGTTGCTTTGGGGATAGGCCACGGACGTGAAGTGTTGCTCGATGTCATAGCTTTTGCACCAGTCCTCGAGCAACTTCCCTGTGAATTGCCGCCCATTGTCAGAAACCAGTCGGCGAGGGATGCCAAACCGACAGATGATATGTTGTCAGATGAATTTTTTGACCATCTGTTCGGTGATCCTGGCTAGCGGCTCGGCCTCCACCCACTTGGAAAAATAATTGACCGCCACTAGCAGAAATTTCCGCTGTCCGGTCGCCATTGGAAATGGACCAACAATATCCATCCCCCATTGATCGAACGGACATGAGACTGTGGATGCTTTCATTTCCTCTGTCGGTCGGTGGTAGAAGTTATGATACTTCTGGCATGAAAGGCACGTCGACACAGTCCGAGCGGCGTCTGCTTGTAAGGTTGGCCAGAAGTACCCGGCCAGCAGGATCTTCTTAGCCAGCGATCGTCCGCCCGGATGCCCTCCGCACGATCCTTGATGTACTTCTTGGAGGATGTAAGCCGAGTCCTCCGAGCTCACTCATTTCAACAGCGGGCGTGAGAAAGCCTTCTTGTAAAGCTGATCGCCGATGAGTGTGAACCGACCGGCTCTCCTCCTTAGCAGCTGGGCTTCATTCTGATCGGGCGGTGTGGCGCCCGAGCGCAGAAACTCCGTAATGGGTGCCCTCCAGTCACTCGAAAACGTAAGACCTTCCATGCGGTCGACGTGCGCCACCACCAACACTTGTTCAATTGGCTGCTGAATGACGATCGACGTTATTGAGCTCGCGAGTTTGGCTAACTCATCGGCCGCTTGATTTTCTGTTCTGGGTATCTTCTGGACAATAACTTCTCTAAAATCGGCTTTAAGCCTTTTAAAGGCTTCAGCGTAGAGCTTGAGCCGAGCACTGTTGATTTCGAAGGTACCAGAGAGCTGCTGCGCGGCCAGCTGCGAATCTGAATGGAGCGTTACCCGACCGGCGCCAACATGACGAGCTGCCTGTAAGCCGGCTATGAGGGCCTCATACTCTGCCTCATTGTTTGTAGCTTTATAGTCTAGTCGGACGGATAGGTGCATCTTCTCTTCTTGGGGGGAGAGCAGTAGTATTCCGATCCCGCTTCCGAGCCGAGTGGACGACCCATCCACATATATTCTCCATATAGCTTCCGGCTCCGGCTTCTGCACCTCAGTCACAAAATCGGCCAAGGACTGTGCTTTGATTGCCGAGCGGGGCTGGTATTGGATGTCAAATTCACTTAACTCCGTCGTCCATTTGATGAGCCGCCCGGATGCTTCTGGATTCAGTAATACACGCCTGAGCGGGCTATTGGTTTTGACAATGATGGTATGCGCCAGGAAGTACGGGCGAAGGCGCCGAGCGGCGAGGACCAGAGCGAAAGCCAGCTTTTCTAGTCCAGTGTAGCGAAATTCAGCATCTTTTAAAATATGACTAAGGAAATACACAGGCTCTTCCCCGCTTGCCCTCACTAATGCCGAGCTGATTGCTTGCTCGGTTGAAGACAAGTACATATAAAGGGGCTCACCCGCAGTCGGCTTGGCTAATACCGGGAGAGAACTCAGATATGCCTTCAAATCTTCGAACGCCCGATCGCATTCTTCGTCCCAATGAAACTTATTGGCCTTGCGTAAGATTTTGAAAAAAGGAAGGCTCCGGTCGGCGGTTTTGGAGATGAATTTGGACAGAGCAGTTATCCGACCGGTCAAACGCTGCACTTCCCTTGTATTTCTTAGAGGCGACATGTCTTGTAGAGCTTTCACCTTGATGGGATTTGCTTCGATGCCCCGCTCGGTCACTATGTACCCCAAGAAACGCCCTCCTTTTGCTCCGAACAGGCACTTCTGGGGATTTAGCTTGACTTCATATTTGCGTAGCGTCCGGAAGGTTTCCTCTATGACTTTGAAGAGATCGGCCGCTCGGACGGACTTGATGAGAATGTCGTCCACATAAACTTCCAGATTCCGCCCGATCTGCTCTTTGAACACTTTGTTCATCAAGCGTTGATAAGTGGCTCCCGCGTTCTTTAATCCGAACGGCATCACATTATAGCAGTAGGTGTCGTTGGCCGTCACGAAGCTGACTTTTTCTTGATTTTCACGGGCGAGCGGCACTTGATGATAGCCTTGGTAAGCGTCGAGCATACATATTAATTCGCAGCCGGCCGTAGAGTCCACCAGCTGATCTATCCGGGGTAGAGGATAAAAGTCTTTTGGGCAAGCTTTGTTGAGATCCCGAAAATCTATGCATACTCTCCACTTGTTGCCCGGCTTGGAGACTAATACTACGTTAGCCAGCCAGCTCGGGAACTGCACTTCTCGTATATGACCGGCCTCCAGAAGCTTCTCAACTTCCGCCCGGATGATGGCATTCTGCTCGGCGCTGAAATCTCTTTTTCTCTGCTTTACTAGCCGAGCGTCCGGCCGGACGTGGAGCTCATGCTGCGCTACACTTGGTGAAATTCCGGGCAACTTATGGGTCGACCAGACGAAGACATCATGGTTTCTTTGGAGGCATTTGATCACTTCCTTCTTCTGGTTGGCCTCCAGATCGGACACAATAAAGGTGGTGGCCTCCGATCGGGTTGGATGAATCTGCACTTCCTCCTTTTCTTCATAAATTAAAGAGGGTGGCTTTTCAGTTATGGCGTTTACCTCGATCCGGGGCGCCTTCCGAGCGGAGTTGGCTTCTGTTCGGATCATCTCGACGTAGCATCGCCGAGCCGCAAGTTGATCTCCCCGTACTTCACCCACTCTATCCTCCACGGGGAACTTGATCTTCTGATAGAAGGTGGAGACGGCCGCTCGGAACTCGCTGAGCGCCGGTCGTCCCAAAATGACGTTGTAGGACGAGGGAGAGTCGACCACCACAAAGTTTGCTGTCCTCGTCCTCCTGAGCGGCTCTTCTCCCAGCGAGATAGCCAGCCGGATCTGTCCGACCGGCTGAACTTCGTTACCCGTAAACCCGTATAGGGGGGTTGTCATGGGTAGCAGCTCGGCTTGATCGATTTGTAGCTGATCGAACGCCTTCTTAAATATGATGTTGACTGAGCTTCCTGTGTCAACAAATACGCGATGAATAGTATAATTGGCTATTACCGCCTTGATGAGCAGAGCGTCGTCGTGGGGTACTTCCACTCCTTCCAAGTCCCCGGGACCGAAACTGATTTCGGGTCCGCTCGCTCGCTCTTGGCTGCAGCCGACTGCATGGATTTGGAGCTGCCGGACGCTCGCCTTTCTTGCTCGGTTGGAGTCTCCTTCGATCGGCCCGCCAGCAATAATGTTGATCTCGCCTCGGGAAGTATTGCTTCTATTCTCTTCTTCCCGAGCGGATGGTCGAGACCGTTCTCGTGACTTTCAGCGATTCTCCTGCCTTGGAGAGCGGTGCCGATCGGGCGTCTATTGCTGTCGCCTATCGTTTCGAGTCCGATCGGCTTCATGAGGCCTTTGTCGCCTGTCAGACGACGGTGATCTACGCCCGCCACTTCGAGGCACAGGATGAGCAATCAAAGGAAGGCTCCGACAATCTCTGGTGTTATGCGTGTCCGTGCGGTGGATTGAGCAGAACATGGGAGTCCATTTCTTCTTTGGCTTGGGTCGTTCGGCTCCTACTTCTTGCACTTGGGACCTCACATAAGGGGAGCGGATTGCTTCGGCCCTCGGTCCTCTTGGCGGTTGATGAGTGGCGTGCTGTTTCCGCTCGGCAGGAGGAGCCCGCTCGGTTGGAGTTTCTTTTTTCCTGGCCGCTTGCGCTTCTTCCACGTTGATGTATTCGTTAGCCCGGTGTAGCATGTGATCATAATCTCGGGGCGGCTTTCGGATGAGCGATCGGAAGAAATCCCCATCCACTAGGCCTTATGTGAAGGCATTCATCATGGTCTCCGAGGTGGCCGTTGGAATATCCATGGTCACTTTGTTGAACCGCTGGATGTAAGCTCTGAGCGATTCACGGGCTTCTTGTTTGATGGCGAACAGACTAACGCTGGTTTTTTGATAGCGCCGACTGCTTACAAAATGATGGAGGAAGGCCGTTCGGAAGTCCTTGAAGCTTGTGATGGATCCGTCCGGCAGCCTCCGAAACCACCGTTGAGCCGATCCTGAGAGAGTGGTGAGGAAAACCCGGCACTTCACCCCATCTGTGTACTGATGCAGGGTGGCCGTGTTATCAAACTTGCCCAAATGATCATCCGGATCGGTGGTCCCGTTGTATTCGCCGATCGTCGGAGGTACGTAATGCTTGGGCAAAGGGTCTCGTAGAATAGCCTCTGAAAATTGGCGATTGATCCGCTCGGGCGATGCATCCGCTCGGGGGGCTTTCCCTTTTCTGTCGTCTCGTCTAGGCATTTCGTCCGAAGAAGATCCCCGATCTCTATGAGCTGCTGCGGCTTCAGGGGTACGGAATAGGGCTCGATGAAATGCAACGGTGGCCGGCGGTGCTTCCGCTCGACCACCAGACGCTGACGTTGCTTGCTGCTCCGGCCGCTCGGCTGTGGCTTTCTGTTTTTGCTCCACAAGCTTGGCGGCCCTTATCTCGATCAGAGCGTCGAGTTCCTCCGTCGAAAGCGTCACCGTGTGTTGTCGTCCAGCCTCGTCCATTGTTTCCGTTCGGATGCAGGAGCGTTCCCACAGACGGCGCCAAATTGATCCTGTCCGAATGCTGAACCAACGGACGTGGGCACGGGGTACTCTTCGACTATTGACGTGGATCTTCGACTGGTAGCACGAAGCTCCGACGAACCTGCACAGAAGTCGGGCCGGGAAGGGGTTCCCGGCGATGACCCTCCGACGCTCAAGTCAGGCAAGCAAGTGGTGGAAAAAGTAGCTCAAAAGGAGTTCCACACGTACCTCCGGCAAAGTATGCGGCTCTTTATATAGAGCGGTGAAAGAGTTCCCACACGTCCACCGAGGCACGTACGTGTCCGCAGCCCATACCTCGGTATGTGTCTGTTAGAAAGCTTACCTGTCGCCATACTGCTACAGTCCAATCACGTCTTCGATGGGACAACAGAACACCTCGTTGTCAGACTCGGAGTATGACCTAGCCATAGGACGTGACAGCTATCAGGAAATGTTCGTCCTTCTCTATACACCACAGGCCGGGACGTCCGCCCGGCCGGCTGGACGAAGAGCGTCGTCCGGACGGCCCTCATCCCCTGCGCCGGCCGGGCGGCACGCCCATCACGTCCCGCTTGTCGTTTGCATTGATATGCTGGGGAGACTTCCGGACGGGTGCTACGTAAGGACTGTTAGCAGTATATCACCTTCTCTTAGGCCTTCCGCTCGGCTCTTAGCTATTGTTTCAACTGAGCGTCGGAACCCCGACCCCTGTCAGGGCACCTTTTACTGTTGGATGCTCATCGGTCGGCCAATCGGTCTATCCTTTTCTCTCAAGTCCGGTGAGCCGGTCGGCTCACCCTTCTCCGGTGGACCCCCCGACCCTTTGATCTCCACGTGGCGTTGATCCCTCGTAATGAGGTCATCTACCTTGACCACCGGATCAATAGAAATTAATTGTTAATTTTATACTGTTAAATAATCAAATAATGTATTATAAAAATTAGTAGTTAGTTTTTATAATTTATAAAAGCTAGATGCTAATTTCTAGCATAGAAAAGTTAGTTGAATGTAAGAGTATTTTAAACAATCATTTTAAATGAAATACTCATTTAACTTTAATTAAAAATAAAATACCCATCCCATTGAAATATAAAGGATGAATGTCCATTTAATTTTTATCTATTATTATTTGTTAATATTTATATGATAATCATAATCTTACGTCAATTTTTATTACTTTATGATTTTTCAAGGCATCGAATTAGGGCTAGCGATTGCTTAGCGCACACACATTAGAAAAGTTATATATATATACCATTGATACCATCCCTAGCCCGATTGCTTCGTAAAGTCTATTGTCTCGCCTTCTTCAGTTCGCAAGGCAAACGATTCATCATCGATCGCCGATAGCTTTCAAATCAAGTCAGTATTTTGTTTTCCCATTTCTGGGGCTTTCTTCCGGTTTTCCCTGGTGTTTTTTTCTTGTCGAATTTGTTTGTTTCGTGGTGAGGCCGAGCCCTATGATCGCGTCGATGATTTTAATTCTGTTTTCTGCAATTTGTACTGTGATCGGTCGCAGGAAGAGATGTCGAGGCAGAGCAGTTACAAGCAGCAGCATGACCTCGGTGAGTGATCAGTCGTCTTGCTTTTTCCTTGTGCTAATATGTCTAAACATCATGATTTTTCATATTTGTTCTGTAGAGAAGAGGAAAGCTGAATCAATGAGGATTAAGGAGAAGTACCCCGGTAGAGTGCCGGTATGGGTTATTCATTGCTTTCCATATCGTTCTTCTTTATTGTGTTTTTTTGGTTATTTCTGTAATCGTGATTAGCCAAAATCGACAAATTTCATGCATAATCACATACTATTTTGCATATATGTCATTGCATTCAAAGTCTTAATATATTTCATACATGACTCAATTGTTAACTTCGTTACTAGTGATTGTAATTGATAATATTATTCTTTAACTTTTTGCTGTTACATGAAGTGCCTTTGAATTTAATCTTATTATAATTTTTTAATGTTTTGGATTTCATTTAAAGATGGAGAAAGTTTAAATTTTAGTTCATGTTGCTATCCAATTTTAGTTCATTGAAAAGATTTTAGTATAAACAAAATGATATTTATTTGAGATTTGTAGATCTGAAAAGATATTGGATATTGCAATGCTAAATATGACTTTCATAATTTTTAAAAAAACATTTGTCCCCTTATAGAATAGTCTAAAGTGAAGGACCACGAATATGGTAAGGTTTAAACTTTCCACTTCTTTTAGGATGGCTCCTTGTCAAGTTAAGCTTGTCCGTTATTGATTATCAAAAAGCTCTGATTCTTGTTTTAATTTACATATACATAAAATAGAATCTCAACTCTCATTAATGTAGCATACATTTTATAAACTAGATTGCCTGATATACTTTTTGGACATCTGCTTGAGGTAATCTACCAGCTCTAAAACACCATTACAATAGGTGTCTTCTTTCTTTGATAGAGTAAATTGGATTGATGAAGATGATCTGTTAAGTACCTTAGGAACTTGAATCTTATTTGTCATGACACAATAAGACAACACTTAAATCAGTAGAATTGTTTGTTTCAATGCATTTATATGTTTTTTACATGTTTTTATTTCTCTAATAGTTAGAAGGAATTGCCATTTAGATAATCATATTTGTATTTGATAAGTTTCAAAGATTTTTTTTCAGGAAGCATGTAATTGCATCAGTGTTTGCATTTCTGATTGTTTGCAATATACTGAAGTTGACATGACCATTTATTTCTTTACTTCTTATATTATCGATTCCATATGGATCCTTCCTGGGACCTCGCATGGCGGAAGCTTCGTGCACCGAGCTACCCTTTATGTTTACACTAGACTAAAGATAAATTAGATCAATTGTATCTTTCATATTTAGTTCAACCCTAAAGATACTAACTTGATCAGTTATATTCTTCCTATCTAGTCTATTCCTAAAGATATTGAATCAAGTTGAACTAAGAAACTGGCCTAGTTGATGAGTCACTTGAGATTAAGGCTTTAGTTACATTGAAGGAAAGTTGGATGCAAGGAAGAATGGAGATTGGAAACTTAATTAAACCCTTCGTGCCCTTCGTTGATTTCAACAAGCATGCTTGAAAACGGAAATGAGAGAATGGAAAAGGCACTTTTTTTCTGCATATTTGATTTGGCCCAAATTTCGCTGGACATGAAAGGAGGGAAAATAATTCCCATCCAAAAGATTATTGTATCCTGATCCTTGGATAAGCAAACAAGGTTATGTATGTTTTTAAAATAAATTTAAGTTTCCATCCTCATAACTTTTCCCCCAAGTAAACAAAGGAAAGAAAACTTTAAAATACTTTTCTTCCACACATTGAACCTTTACTTGTTCTTGCTATTTCCCATCCTTATTACTCTTTTTCTTCTTCGTCACATGTATTGTTTCAATGAACTGAAACCGTGTATGCATAAGTGAACCACCTTTTAGATCCTTGAAAATTTTGGGTTCTCAATTATCATGCTCCAGTTGTAGTATTCTGATACTTGCTGCAGTTCAATCATGCGTTAGTTTGCAACTGTAGCATTTTCACTTGCCTCGGTTAATTGGATTTAGGTTCATGTTTGCTTTGAGCTTTACAGGTAATTGTCGAGAAAGCCGAGAGAAGTGATGTGCCAAACATTGATAAGAAAAAGTGAGTGTCCTTACCCAATTTGTTACAATTTAATAATGATGTCAATTCCTTGTGCTTTCGCTAACTAATAATTCTGGAGTAAATTTTTATTTTTTTTTTCTTTTTTTTTTTCATTTTTATTTTTACCAACCATGATAATTTTGAGTTTTAGGGAAATCTACTGTTTGTGAGCAAGACTTTTTTTTTTCTCTCTATCTTTTTATTAACCATGGTCTGTGACCTGAATCGCTTCATTCAGGTATTTGGTTCCGGTAGATACTACGCTTGGGCAATTTGTTTATGTCATTCGAAAGAGAATTAATTTAAGTGCTGAGAAGGCCATATTCATGTTCGTCGACAACGTGCTTCCACAGATTGGTACTTCATCTTAACCCTTTCCATCCATAATTCAGATTGAACAACTCACGGCGCTATTATTTCTGATGTGTTAGGAACTCTGATGGGCCATCTCTACGAAGAGAAAAAAGATGAAGATGGGTTCCTTTACGTTGTCTACAGCGGAGAGAACACCTTTGGCTCTCAGAAACCGTGACTCGACCAAGCTTAAGTACTGCAGACCCGACCAGCATATTGTTCATAATGGCATGACTCGTGTCTGGTGCCGGAAGCGAGCTTTTGCAATAACGCAAAACCATGTATATTTTCTGCAATCTCTTCTGAAGATGGATTTTTGCACGTACATATATATTCTGTGTGCTGTGTGCTGGGTCGCAATTATCGACCAGTGGTGGCGGTTGATGTAACAAAAAACTAAGATAACATCTACCTTCACTTCTGATCTTAGCTCATTTAGTGTAACACCAAATGAGGTCGAGCGAGTTGTAGAGTGGGGGTTCAAGAGGAGGCGGCTTGTTCTTTTTTCCACGGTTAACAATTTCTATAGAAACAAATCTCCTGCTCTTCGCTATTTCATCGCCTATTAAGTAGCATATGCTATCATTCCATTTTACTATGAAACTGGCGACCTGTATTTTAGATTTGATCGTGATTTTGACGGTTTGGAATTGTTGGTTCAACTATTTAGAACTATCGATTTGACAGTTCCTAACAGGTTGTTCATAGTTCGAAACTGTCGGTTCATGATTTATCATGGTTCTAGATTAATATATTAAAAATTAAAAATTTTAATTTATTTTTTTGTTAAGTTTGTACTCATTTAAGTTATCTACCTATCCCCTTAGGGTATAGGGGAATCAAAGCTCACATAAATTTTTTATATTTTACCCTTTTATATTTGAAAGTGATGTTGTCACTCGCTTCCATTTCTCGTTTTTGTTGTATTTGTTTCTAAGTATCAAAATATTCAACTTCGTCATCTGAAAGTTGTATCCTTGGATTCTTTTATCAATTTTCCCATTTCTGTTGTATTTGTTCCTAAGTATCAAAATATTCAACTTCGTCATCTGAAAGTTGCATCCTTAGATTTTTTTTATCAGCTTTGGTCCAATCGTTGAGTAATGCTTCGGTTTCCAATGAGTCGGGAGACAATGTTGATTATCGTTCATATAATATGTTGTCGTCGACACTGAACGTATACTCCACAGTAACCGTTGACACTGGATAAGCTAAAATTATTTTAGCGAAAACAAAGAGGACGGAAAAGCTTTGAGCCTTTTATGATCACTATTTTAAGATATCGAAATTTTTACTATCTGCTTCATTAAAATCAAAAGAAGTTATAAAATAATTCTCAATTTCCTGTGTAGAACTTGAGGGTCCTCATGAGCGTTTCATCATTTCTTTTAATAAAAATTATGTTTTTGTAAATTTTAAATTACTATTAGCAGATTGTTGTATTTTAGAAATATTAGTTTGTGTTTCATATTTTACATAATATTGATTATAAATATTATATAGATAAATTCTAACATTATATATAATATTAACGAGAAGAAGAATTTTAATTAGAATTAAAGTGTCATAATATAAATTTAACATTTAAAATTTCAAGAATAAAATAAAAATATTTTTTCTATTTAGTTTCATATCTAATATGAGATAAAGATTCATTATTAATATAAATATGTTCAATTAAAATTAATACTATATTAGAAAAATTTTCAAAAACTAATTGAACAATGAGATAATAAACAAAGTTATTTGGTTATATTATTAAATACTTTTACAATTTTACAAATATTATTACAAATATTCTATTGTAGTAAAAATAAATATATATTAATATTAGTATTTTGTGTAAAAAAATAAACATAATAATTCTTTATATTGAAATAAATCTTGTAATAATTGGGATGTTAAATCTAACGTATTGATATATCATATGAAATTTTTTTTTAGATCTCATTCTATTAATTTTACAAAACCTACCATATTATTTCATTATAGATGGATGTGGCCATAAATAAAAATTTTAATTTTAATTGATTTAATTTAATTTTCTAAAATTTTTAATCCATCTTAATATATAAATTTAAAACATGACATATACAAAGAATATGAAAAAATAAACAATTGACAAACTATAAGCTAACAATCTTTTTTGAAGATTCCAAGAGTTATCGATCCAATGTCAAATCACAACCATATACTGAATGTTTGTCAATTATCACTCCAAATATCAGAACATAAAGAAACTTTAATATCTAATTTACTAAATTCATCAATTAAATTTTTTCCCCTTATTTTACTAATTTTTTTAATTACAAGAGTAAGTGTAGTCCTAGAACGCGTTTAGCACATGGATTAAAAGTTTCTTTACAAAAAATCTTCAAATATGCATTTAGATCTAAAAATAAAAGAAAGATATTCTACGAAAATAAATTTAGCTAATGATTCTATTAATTTATTATTCGAATATAAAAATAAACCAAAATCAGTACTACCGCTAGTTGACGAAAATTTAGATAATTATGTTTGAGAACGATCGAGTTCATATTCTGTCAGGGCTTCATTTCTACATGTCGTTTTAACCATCCATAGCTGCCATCGACTTGAAATTTGTAGGAAAGCATTGCAGTACTTACATTTTGCACACAATTCTCCCGACAGAAGAGTGATCTTATCAAAATATTTACTGAAAATAGAAGACTTTAGAGGAGGAATTTCTCAAACCTTAGAAGTAATTACATCGGTACTTCTTTGTGTTTCGGGTGTCGGATTCGGAAGGTGCTCGATCTCATCATTAATGGATTGAATGTTGGGGCCCTTGTGCGGATTCACTATTTACTTTCTCTTTTAAACTCGAGATGTTGTACCTCCACAACCTTTTTCATTGTAATTGAAAATTGGAAATAAAAGTACATAGAAATGCAGACAAAAATATATAGAGAATATGAAATTGAGATTAAGAGTAGAAAAGATGTGTGTAAAAATGATGAAATGAACTCTCTATTTATAAAGTTTAGATAGTAACAGACACTAACTCATAGTCATTTGTCAATAAACGATCAAATGTCTGTTGAAAAAAATATTCAAAAAAAATCCCACCCCTACTCTCAACGGCCAGGAATTGTCGGGTCCAATTGGCAAAAAAAAAAAAAAAAAAAAAAAGAGAGAGAGAGGGTGAATTGGCAGGCCGAACCGACAATTAATTTATAATTTAAATATAGACGATCATTAATTTTTAATTTTAATTAAAAAGTTAATGGAGAATGAGATATTTAATAATAAGATATTTAATTGATAGAATTTATAAATATTTGACGGCAAAATTTAGAATGTTTAAAAAATAAGATATTTAAAGAGTTGTTATAAGATTAAAAATCACTTATATTTAAGAGAAATATTTCGTTCATATAAGAGGTCAATTTTTTTTTTTGTCTATATTTTATGAATCAGGGATGATCTATTTATATATATTGGTGGAAATTTATGATCCCCATCTATTTTACTAGTGGGGATCATCAATTCTCACCAATACATATAAAGAGATCATCCTCTGGTCCACTTTTATGGACTAGAGGATCTTAGCTGTCAGTAAGGCTGAATTCTCTAATCCCCATTTTAAGAACCATGTGATGATCCACTTACATGTATTTGTGAGAATTGATGGTCCTCACTTATTTTACAGGTGGAGGCCATCAATCCCCACCAATATATACAAAGGGATCATCTTCTGATCCGCAAAAGCGGACTAGAGGATCTCAGCTGCAAGTGAGATCGGATTCTCTGATCTTACGGATTAGAGGATGATCCGTTTATATACATTGATAGGAATTGATGATCCCTATTTATTTTATCAGTAGAAATTATTAATCCCTACCAATATATGTAAAAAAATCATCCTGTAGTTCGTAAAAATGGATCAGAGGACCTCACTGTCAGCGAGATCAGATCCCCTGATCTAATCCCGACCTATGTTTAGGTATCAAAAGACCTCAGCTGCCAGTATGGATGCTGTAAACAGCCGTCCCGGATCCCCTGGGACAGTGCGATCATTGAGTTATTAGTTAGGAACAGATGGACAAGAATGCTGAGAACAAATGAATCACCTTGATATCCACATGTAAACAGCTGCCCTCGCTGATGTATACAGAATACTGCAGGCCTATTAAACGCTTGCTATTTGCTTTACTCTGTGCGACACGGAAAAGAGGGAGAAAAAGTGTCCCTTGTTGCTTTCCAGCATGACAGATATAAATAAACACTGCTCCATCGTATATATATCCCCAACCCATGTGCCTTTGCCATCAATATAATATTTATTTCACGCGCATTTAAAAATTAATCTTTAAAACATTTATTTCAATTAGTTCAGGCACCGTCCTCGTTATAGGGTAGCAAGCGTCCATCTGTGAACTATCTGGCGCAGTTTAATATAAATTAGATCCCACGGCATGCTTGGAGAAGGACTGCCGTCGCACCCAGCAGTAGCAGTGGCGGATGATGGTCCTGTCATATTTAATTCAATGTAAAGGCGTCTCTGATCTATACAAGCCACTTGAACAGACTGCCACAGATTTCCAGCAAAAGTTAAGTTTGAAGGTTGTCTGATATATTAGATTGTAGCCAGCCATTCATTCATGTTGCATGCTCCTAATTATTGCCACAGTGCTCCTAATTATTGCATGGCACGCATTTAGTGTGTACCAAATTGAAGAGTCTTAGCGTATCGGGCAAAGATTTATGGTTTAGAGGAAGGATGATTATATCCGTTGGTTGATAGTTAAAATGGATCATACCTATTAAACATATGGGATTCATCTCCATCAATCAATCAATTTGTATGATCTATTCTTTAAACCATAAATTACAATTCAGAGAATCCTAACTATAGCATATCTTTAAACTGAGTACAGATCCTCTGGACCGTAATTTACAGTTCAAAGAATGGACCATTACATCCATTAGTTGATGGGGATGAATCCCACTTATTAAATGAGTAGGATTCATCTCCATCAATCAATCAACTTATATGATCCATCTTCTAAATTATAAATTATGATCCAAAAATCTTGACTGCTTTAAACTTTTAAAGGAATTTTTTTTTGGATTCTACTATGATACATCAATAATTGAGAGTTTATTGAAATATCTTTTAACTAAAAATTTTAAATAATTTTTTTAAATTCAATTTGTAGTATGAGTTGTATGATTTTGTATTGTGTCAATTTCAAAATTAAAAAATAAATTTGAATAAATCAAGATCTTTTATTCTACTTTTTAAATTTTATAAATTTCATATAAATCTTGCAAGATAATTTTAGAAAAAGTTCTCCCAATCCTAATCATTTAGTGGTCGATGATGCATTAATATCATAATTTATTTATTTTTTATATAATCTGGGATGATGAGCTATGATAAATATAATCATTATTGCTATAATTGATTTGAAAATCATGGAGAAGGCTAGGGATGTGACTTCTCGGTTGATTGCGTGAAGACTCGACTCCGATCTACAATACAAGTAAAGTCACTGTCAAGTCAGGGAATGGGTATCTGACGTTGGCCCTCCGACGCAGCGACGCTCAAGCCAGTCATCAGAACAGTAGAAGAAAGCGGAGCAACAACAAAAGCAATGAATAATGAATAACATATACCTCCACTAGTATATAAACCTCCTTTATATTGTACTACAGTAGGCGACGTACACGCTTCTCAAGGCATGAATATATATTTTCTAACCATCTTATAAAAGGATACGTCAGAAAAGTGTCTCTGACATCATACTTTAACAAGTTTTGAAAATTCCTGACATGACCATAGAAATTTCCGTCGTACGATTTGCCTGTTGACCTTATCCTATTGTCAGCGGCACTACCTCTCAAAGGGATATTATGAGATATGGGAGGGGCCCACCGTCTAGCTGAGCGAGATAGCTGCTCGGTCAGGACTCCTCGTCCGGTCGATCTCAGTTGTTCTTCTCCGTTGTAGTTTGGTTCCGTTGATTATCTCTAGCCCGACTGGACACGAGCTCCGGTCGACTCGGTACTCGTTTGGTCAATTGTGCATCATATGATATTCTTTCTATATAACCCGTCCAGATGAGCAATCTGCTCCGATGAACCTGTTGGTCGATCAGGCCCTTTAAGCTCGATCGTCGACTGAACTCGATCTCTATTGACCCATTTTTAGTGAGCTCATTGATTTTATGACGTTGACCATCTTAACTTTACTCTCCATATTAACCTTAACTTTAATCTTTACATCCAATGCTATCTCCACCCTTACCCGTACTTGGACCTCCTTATCATGACATCAATAATTATTTGTTAGGGAGCAATTTCTGAGAGTGCATAATTTAAAGAAAAAAATTACTCCCATCGTCCGATTATTTGTAGGGATGGATGCAACAAAGCTGTTAGATGTATTTATCATCCACGTTGTATCTTCGCTGTCACGAGCTTCGTTCTTCTTCTTCACTAGCTGCCAAGAAAAAGCAACCAAACTAACGTGATCAGCTGACTAACTAGTTACTTTTGAGTTCCTACAGGACGTCTGTGGTTCACCAAAATGTGTCATAAAGCTGATGGACTCGTTCTCAGGGTTTGCCTCTGTCAGTCCGTTCTTAGTTAATATGAAAATTTTTAAATTATGAGCCACTACTCATATTTTTAGTATAGTAGTTAAGATATGAAAAAAATATATTTGAATACGTCGAGTTTTGATTTTATAATTTAATATAGTAACATCTATATCTTAATCATCACATTTAGATTTCATAAAAAAAAATTGATAATTTCAGTTAGTCTCATTGGTTAGTTCTGGGATGACCTGTCCGACCTCACGAAAATTTCCTATCGATCACTAAGATAAATCGGAAAATTCACGCGACGGTCAGTCCAGAAATTTAACATCTTTTGATTACGTCTCCTATTTAAAGGAAAATTTTCTATAAATACGTCGTAACTGGGGGTTTGAATCACGGATGTCTGAATGATAATCTAGATATCCTATCACGGTACCATGACAATCTAGATTTCACGAATGAGACATTATAGTTAGTTGTCATTTAGGATGAGATTGTCTATTAACTGTATAATTTATATTCTTTTTAAACAAAAAGAGTTTGAGTAAATGGAAAACTGGAGCTAAAATTATTGAAGCTATCAGATTAATGTACACATGACTATTTCATTGATGAAAGAAGATAATAAGAATATTTTTTTACCTCAAATTCTGCACGTACAGTATAAGAACAAGATAGTTGATTGATTACTGTCTACAGAAGATGGATGAACAAATGTTACCCCTCTCTATCTTTGCTTTGTGAGTGTGTGTGTGTTTTTTTTTGCTTTTTTCTTTTAAATATTCTTTGTCTGCAATCTGCTTTGGATTCTTTCCTGAAAATAGGACTCCAACGACTCCATCGAGTCTGCATGTCCGGAATCTGAAAAAGGAGGAGGATGTGTGGGAGGCACTTTAATTTACAGCACCGACTATACTCTGACATGGATCATCGACAATTGTCGAAAAGGAGACATTGAAAGGGAATTCCTCGGCCTATTACTTTGGTTCATCAGCACTTTGCACCATCGACAAAAATCAAATAAAAAAAATGCTGCATGTTATCTAACCTGATATAGTTTTATAACACCGCAAGTGATGCTCAACTGCATACTCACCAAATGCTTTTGTTCCAGACCAACAACAATCTAGTTAGTATATTATAACTTTACAGTAAGAAACATGTTAGGGACGGGACAGTTGATATTTTATCAAAGATCATCTCTGAGTCGTTTAACATCTCTTGATGCAACTTAAAATTTTGACCCAAGGGCCGAAGGTGGTCCGGAGGGCACATTCCAGCCACCTCAAGTTTCTTCTACGAGGATCTGATTAGCTATTCCTCCAAAGCAGCTCTTGGTCTCGTTAGCCATCAAGCAGATGTTCCTTTGTGCAATGTTCGATCACAAATCTTTGCACATATGGGGACGGCAACAACAGTTTTCCACGTATCTCCATTTCTAGCTCTCTGCATACATCAAAGAGCAAGTCAATAGATATAGCTAGTATGGAATCAAAAGAGAAACATAGTTTGCTAACAAAACAAATACGAGGGACAAATCAGTATTTACAGCAACAGAAGTTTCAATATAACATGTACGATTGTCGATTCGCATAGCAAGAGCTAAAGGTACTTATGTTTTGCATCTGAAAAGCTGAGATTTAGCTTTTGGACTGTTTGGCATAATAGTTGGCTTATGTTATGATGCAGCAGCAAACTAGGTACTTCAATGATGAATACCTATTTCAGTTGTATCATATCTATGTTCGTTGCATGTTTATCTATTATGAATTGGAACTCGTCAATCTGAAAACAGTCTACTAGATACCAAGAAATTTCTGAAAATTTGTCAACAACTCCTAGTTTTTGACGAAAGGGCAGGAGTTCAACTAACAAAAAGACTTCAAATAATAAGTTGTCTATTAACAGATGACAATGTGAAAATTAGTAAGTTCAGCTCCAAAACTTCATAGAAAAGAAAACTAGGCAATTGTAGTAGTTGAAGTGAAAATTTCATAAATGCATAATACATACCTGAAACCATCAACACCTTCTACTGATGTTATAGGGCCTTGATCGTCTACTTCTAGTAGGAAGTAAACAAGCTTCCTCCGAATTCCTGCTAGAGGGGTTCTTTCTCAGCTCATACTTAATGGCATAAAGATCTTCACATATTTCATGCCTTGAGAGAGATATAATTCCTGGCAATATATCCTTTTGAAAATCCCGTAGTCCCCTTCGTAGCTTACACCCTCTTATGACCTTCCTACCATCTTTGTCTATTTGTTTATCACAGACCAAGCTTCCATAATCTCTGATTTCCTTCAGCTTCAAAGTTACTGTCTCAAAAGAATCCTCAGAGGACTGAGGTTGATCCTTGCTTTCTTCAGATTCTGATTCAGTCTTCCTGTCACCAAGATGATCCATGGTGTATTGATTCGTTAAAGAAAGAAGAGTCTTTGCTGCTGCAACAATATGATCATTCGATACCACTTGAGCTAGCTTTTGGTTCAAATAGACTTTAGATTGAGATCTATAGAAATGGCATGCTCTCTCCTCTATGTTGAAGGGTGCTTCACAGTCTTCAAAAGGTTGAGCTTTGTTGCTAGAAATATCTAATTCAGTTGCAGAATACTCAGAATTGGAGGCAACTACCTTATTTGCTAAACTTCTGTTCTCTAATGCACATTCAAAGTGATTGATCTTGGCCACACTAGGGGACTCAGGTTCATCTTGTTGCTCTCCATGTGCGACTTTGGCATGACTTGATAAGGTATCTTCTTCGCTCTCTTCTTTTCGTGACATTTTCTCTTCCAAACCTCCTGTATTTGGTGGTAAATTGGTACTCTCAGCTGGTGCATGTAAGCAATTATTTTCCAAATAACTGCAGGAAACTGGAATCATAGTTCTGCTATCAGAAATAGTTGGCTGGTCCAACACTGAAAAAGTATGTCCTTTTCCATGTTTATGTAACTCTTCAAGTATGGGTCCATCTGAACTGTGCTGAGTTCCCATCTTGTTGGCTTTAGCAATACTTTCAACCGAGTTTTTGCAACATTCCTCGGGATTCCTGATGCTAGGTGTGAGAAATTCATTGTCTACACCTTTGTAATTTATATGATCAATGGCATTACTGCTTTGTACAGAAGTTTGTGCTGAAGAAAGATAAGAAATATTAAGATCATGATGCAATGAATTGGCAATCCTTTCCCTTGAATTTCTCAAATCAGGAGATACAAAACCAGGCTGCACTGTGCTGGTCGATCCTTTTGAGTAAATATTTGACACACTCAAATCAGCTCCATTGATAACAATTGTGGATCTTGTGGATGGCGAAGTAGATGCTTCCACAGTATTTGCAAAACTATTAACAAAGTCATAATCTTGGGCTATGTTCAGGTCGATAAAAGTAAGTTTGTATTTTGATTGTTGCTTCTCAGTTGGTGAATTAACAGATTGAGGACCTCCATGTTCTAATCCTGACAGAAGAACTGATTAATACAGAGCAGAATGGCAGTTAATTATTGAAGAAAAGAAACTTCAACTGCCATTTAGAAGATGAAAATCCTTCTAGATGCCCATTAAAAACTTACAAACAATACATTTTCTGATTCCCAGCACATAAAATCAAGTAACTCCTTAAAAAATGATAATTAACTCCACAAAAGATTTGCCATGGCAAACATACCTTTCCAAAAAAGGTATGTTACAATATCTTTGACCTTCAAAGCAGATCATCATCAAAGTTTGCAAACACAAACAAAAAACATCAAATAGCAAGACCTTTTTTCCAGATAATTCTTTTCTTTCTCAAAAGAAATTAAAAAGGAATAGGGCATGAATTTTGAAGCTGGCAGGGTTGTTGCACCTAAAAATCATATCAAACCATATAAACTTTTTATAGATGACTACCAACAGAAATTTCCAAAGTTTTTATTCAAATTGAAGCTTTTGTGTAACATGGATTCTCAAACTTAGATTTGCATGTAGCAAATAATCAGGACATGGTACATAAAGCTGATAATAACATGTTTTAGACTAATGAAGTAAATACAAACTAACTAAAGAGAATAATCACATCTACCAAGAACTATCCTTCAACAGTACAGAGGAAAACAAAGGAAATGAAAGAGAAGAATGAACAGGAATAGTAAAGACTTCAAGAAAAAAGAGGAATCAATTTCAAGCATATATAGCAGTTCCTTTATGATATTATATCTATCCACCAGTTTGTGAATTTGACTTACAATACTATTTTGATCCCACCAAATTCAACTGAAATTCACCTCCTATAGTGGATTTGGATAGACAAGATGAACTAAAAACGGTTATTTAAGCTTCACCAAAATTCTGCAAGAACTTTTGCCACCACAACTAGTCAGTAGGCTATGGTAGCTTATCAATGATATAAGATTTTGCTCCTTTAAGTTGGTGACGGATTTGGCATGAAAAATTTTAAACAAGGTCAAACAGAGAATGAACATAGTTTCAGTGCCCAGCTACATCTAGAATGAGTGTCATATGAAAGAGGAATAATAAGAGATGATATCTATCTAGCCTCGCAATGCCAGATCTAGTCATTCTTTAATACAACTAGTTCAAATTTAATCCTGTATCATATTAATGAATAATGAGCCATAAATTACATCATACCATTTACATTTATAAAGCTTATCTACAAGCCACCAAATTCATTATAATAACTCACCTGTATCTGAGTCAATGAATTTATTGTTTCTCCATTTTTCAGCCAAATTTTCTGAATGTGCATACTTCTCCAATGGCCTATGACCAGACTCATTCAGCATTCTAATTTCCATAGATGGGATATCAGAAGCAGTAGATTTAGGATGAGCCTTTTTCTTATCAGTATATTCTACCACTTTTACATCTGATGCCTTATTGACCGTAGCTTCTGTAGAAATGAAGTTGACTTTGAAATGACCTGTAGCCAAAGCATATTGATAGAGCCCAGACCTAGTTTCTTCTGTGGATGCATTCACAATTTCATCAGCAGAATCGCTAACAAACTCAATTGAATCTACCTGCACGAAGGAATCCAATGAGATATAATAGGTTAAAGTCAACATTTTACTAACTGATATCTTAGAAAAGTTGTTGCGAATATGTGTAGATGTCACAGCCAGTAGCTCTCACCGCAGGCACCTCCTCGTGAACTGAAGTGGACACAGTTTGTCTCCAGCTAACCTCGTTCATCAATCTTTTCTGAATCCAATAGAGGCGATGAAGCTCCCTCACCTAGAAATCGAAAATCCACACAACCGTCCATGATTTAACAACCAGCCAAAAAAGGATTCCAGTGAAATTCAAAGTAAAGATAACAAAAGAAACTAATTCTCGAAAGAATACTGAAATCATATGTATATATATACACCCATAAAAGATAGTAAAAAAAAAAACCTGATGCTTGAAGAGGATCTCGTGCTGAACCATGGCGTACTTCAATCCCTCCTTCAAGTGTTCTTCGTACTCCGGGGCCGGCGTGAGGTTTAGGTTCAAATCTCCTCTTGACGCCATGGCCGTAATGCCACCGATGCTTACTCCTCGACGCCTGACGAACCGCCTCTCACGTAACCTAAACACAAAATACCACGCACGCGAATCAAACAACATACTTTTGACATGCCATTCTTGAAACAAAGCTCGAAGCCACCGACCACTGAAGGAGTCAAAGAACATTCTCATAAGAATCGGATTACAGAACTAGAAAATTAAATTTGGGAGGCAATAGATAAGTAAATAAAAGAATCTGAAACCAAGCTAGTGGTGCCTTTCTTCCCCTTTTCGATTGCCATCCTTACCCTTTTCTCTCTCGCTCAACTCCCTCGGCAGCTACTGCTCATTCTTGATGTCACTGCCAAAAGCAACTGCAACGGACAGAAACAATACATACAGGAGGAGCGAGAGCGGATGGACAAGCTGGTCCGGCAGCGATCTCGCCCCCAGGCCCAGCTACTACCGTTGTTCTCGCTGCAGTTCCACTTCCATCCCAGAGCCTAGAGACTAGAGAGAGAGGCGGGGAGGGTTTTGTCCCCTCGCTGAAACAGTGCGACAGCGACTTGGCCCGTCGTCCCCTTGTCGTCTGCACACCCCGACCCCGCCCCGAGCGGCCCTTCCTCGCGGGATCGGGAGTGGGATCAGGATCGACTCCTGCTGATCGTGCTACCGCTGCTGCTCCTGATCTCGAGGGGAAGGGCGAAGCATCTCGTCGCTGGGCTCGGAATTACAACCAGCGTTGTTCTTTCGCAATCTCACTCAATGACTCAAAAAAGAGTGAAAGGGACAATCGTACCTTCAAACACATTTGTTTTCTTCTTTATTCGGCGATCGATGTTATTGTTTAGACACAAAGGAAAAAAACAAGAGTGAAAAAAAGGGTCGAGATTTTAAGATTCTTCCAATTATTCGTCGCAAACAGCGCGGATAATCACATTTAGTTTAATACCAATCGAGCCCGAATTCCACAGACACGGCTCTCCTCGAGCCACACGATCTGACAACGATTCGGATTTAAGACCGACAGAACTCTACTCGCCGAAAGATTGGCAATGGATTTCACCGTCATCGTCAAATCGTTTCTTTGTGCATTCGACGAATCACGAAATGACAACGTAAAATATCGATGGGCCATCAAAACATTTATTCTCTTTGGCACCTTCTTCCCTCCCTCGATTAATCTTTAAAGTGATAACTCGATCCATTAAAATTTACCGCGGGTTATAAGATTAAATCGAAAAATATTTAAGAAGGGCAATTCATCATTCTAATATTTTTAGATTAATTATTCATTAAAAAAAATTATTTGTTAATTTAAAATAATTAAGAGTATATTTAATTTTTAATTATTTTGAATGACTTTTATGGATTTTAAAAGTTAATCTAGACTTTTATAAATTTTATAAAAATATAATGATATCCAAATTAGATTTTTATAGGGTTTTAAAAAGTCATGTGGTATTTAAACTTGATTTTTTAAAACTCTATGAAAATATTTTGGTATCCAAAGATTTAATAAATTTTTATGGATTTTTTTAGAAATCCTTAGATATAAATTTTAACTAATAAGAGCTCTCCAAAATACTTTACAATTTTAAAAATAAAATAAAAAGTCTTTTCCTCATCCTTTTGGTTTCTATACACTTCAAATCGCTTTAATTTTTTACAAATAAGTCATTTCTCTTCCTGCTCCTTAATTTTGATTTTTTTTCTTTGATTTTAAAGGTCTTGTACTTGTTCAACCTCTCTACGGTCTGCATGAACTTCTCAGCATGCATTTTATGCGAAGCTGAGAGTACTCGGAATGTCATTATCCGACGTTATAACGGTAAAAGAATGGATCAGAATAGCTGGAACGAAATAGTAGCCGCTTACAGCCTTTTCTCTGGCAATGACTCACGGCAGTGGGCTGCAAGCGGAGATTTTTTCTCCGGTTGCTCGTAATGGGAAACAATGAGTGTCATCCGGTGAAGCCTGCAATGTGCCGGAAAGGAGGAAAACAAATAGAAAAAAATTATTTGAGGTGACCGATGATGCTTCTGTCGACTACTTGCGAGCAGGTTGAAGTCGAAGTCGATTTGGACGGCGGCATTGTGCGTATAGGGAAAAGAAATTTGAGACAGTAGGTTTTAATATAAAATATATATTAATAAATCAAATTAATTCTTAACTTAATTAATAGATAATTTAATAAAATATAATGAAATTCGATCTAAAAATATTCTATAAAATTTATTAAATTTTAAAAATTTTTAAATAAATTTTATATAATAATATTATTAATTTTATTACTTATCAAATTTATCAATTCAACATTTTATTAAAAATTTGACCAAATTAAAAGGTTGACCAACATTTTAGGTTAATTTGGGTCAAAATTATAAATAAAAATATTTAAAATTATTATAATATTATTGGATTTAAAATTATATTATTAAAAAAAATTTATGTGAAACGTTATCTTCTCTAAGGGTGTCAATTCGGGTGGATCGGGTCGAGTTGGGTCGGATTGAATTTTTTTTTAACCCAACCTGAACTCGACCCGAACCCGAATTCAATCCGAAATCCCTAAACTCGAACCCGAACCCGACCAACCAGAACCTGACCCAAATAACTCGAAAATCCAATTCAAAATGACTTTTTTTTAGCTATTGTTCTTATAGTTCTTCACTTTTATCCAAATACTCCATCATTATCATACTAACATTGATATTAATATATATAAAAACATCTTAATTTTCAAAATAAAATTTGATTTAACCCCAACAAATCGAACAAACCCTATATTTGGGTTAATCCGAACCTAACCCGTTCCAACCCAAAAATTTTCAACCCAAAAACCCTTCAACCTGAACTCGACCCGAACCCGAAAATGTCCAACCCAAACCTGATTTTTTTTTGGTCGACTTGGGTTGGGTCGTCGGGTCGGATTCATTTTTGACACCCCTAATCTTCTCTTTGTTTTTAGCCAAAACAAGATAAAAGTATAAAAAGTTGGGGAAAAAAATTTAGACAAGTATGCTATTTATTATTTTATTAAAAAAATAAATTTAATTAGGTATTTTAGGTTTTATTTGAAAATAAATATCGTGCAAGATCATGACTGCCTACGCTTTTCCAAGATTGAATACACCCTCTTAAATCCATAAGTTTCCGTGAAATTTACAAATGTCTGTAAAAATCTTGTAAAAAAGTCTATAGAACTCCATGAAATTCTTTTCACAACTATATGAGACTATAAAAGTCAATAAAAATCAATCAATTCCACAAAAGTCTATAATTAAAAAAAAGTAAATGAAAGTCATTGACTCTTTGAAGGCCCCTCTGATCGGCCTGACCGACTAGGGGAGTGGGACAGAGAAGCGGGAAAATCATGTCAAAGACGAGAATGAGGCCCACGGGAAATTTGTCCGACCGGAAAGGCAGATCGAGAGCAAGGGAGTTGAGTCCCTAGTGAATCTGATTCACGTCAATAGTAGAGCCCACGAAGGACCTATCCGATCGGTAGGGCCGATCAGGAATGAGGGAGCTGGGTCCCTAGTAAGTCTTGTTTAAACCAAGAATGAGGTTCACATGGAACCTATCCGATCAGCAGGGCCAATCGGGGATAAGGGAGTTGGATCCCTAGTAAGTCTGGTCTGAGCCAGGAGTGAGGTCCACATGGAACTTGTTTAATCAGTAGGGCTAATCAGGGATGATGGAGTTGATCCCTTGTAAGTCTAGTTCGAACTGGGAGTGGGGTCCATGTGGAACCTGTCCAATCTATAGAGCTAATCGCGAAGGTGGGTCCTATAGGCCAGTTGTTCGTCTTTCTAACCCACGTGAACTTTGACCGCTACCTACACAGCTCATTGACCCCTTTTCTTACTGACCTTTCCTTATTCACTATATATATATATAGGTAATTAAAAATGAAATTGTTATCATGACGGGTCCTCTAGAGCGACCCCGACAATTTGAAAAGGAGATAAATTACGAGGGGATTCATCCAACAATAACAATATATGCAAGAAGAGGCATGTGTAACAAAGGGGTCACCTCACGTGGCCCCCATTGCCCCTCTATGTTGCACATGTTGGGTGTCTAGTATAATGACTATATATAAGTTAGCATGTACATTCATATAAACTCCTTCGCAACCAACATTATTTTTTTTAAAAAAAATTATTTTATTTTTTTAAGTTTTCAATTATACCAATAAAATATTACTTTTAGAATTTAGGAATTAAGTTATAGTATTAAACATAAAAAAATTTAAATCAAAAAAATTTCTGGGTGTACACGAATATGCGACATATGGTTCTTAGGATAATAAAATCATGTGATATATACATATAGATTTGATATGTTGAGAGACGCTTTGTGCGCGACCGTGAGCGACGCGCAGACGTGGCGTTGCCAGCTCGATTTCGCTACAAAAAATATCTCATTTATTCTCTCTCCCCTTCTGCCTTCTATTCAAAACTTCTGCGTGGGAAATTTCCCAAATTAAAATCTCCCTCGCTGCTCTCTTTCTCTCGCTCCCTCCGTCTCCGTTGTCTGTTGGACCTCGCGCTCCCGCCGGAAAAGTTTCACTGGCGTCTTCAATCTCACAACTGCTGTGAGAGCTTACCACCTCTCTCCATTCCCAATGGTAATTCATTTCATTTAATTTTAATTTGTTATTCCCCACCGTTATAGCATACATATATTAGAAGATTAATGCTATAACGTGTAGGGATGACGCCGGCTACAAGCGCCTGCAGGCTACAACCACGTCTGTGCGTTAGCTGCTACACGTTGTAGCAGTTACAAACATGAAGCAGACACTTGATAAGTCATTTTTTTGTAGCTACATTTCTAGCAGATATTACCCCTACAAATATTTAAGTTCATGTATATCAACTTGGTAAAAAATTATTTGAAATTATTTTTTACTGATGCAGCGCCTTTGCTTCACTTCAAAATGTCGCAGCAACTACTTTGTAGCAAATTGTCGTTGTAGCTGCTATAACTTGTAGCAGCTAACTTGGAATGGTGGTCATAGAAGGAAGGAAGGATTTATGCTACAACGTGCAAGGCCGACGCCTGCTACAAACGCCTGCAACCACTTAGACGTTCCTTTGCTGCTACAAGTTATAGTAGCTACTTCGACAGTTAACTGCTACACCTTGTAGCAGCTAACTCTCCATGTAGCTACTACAACTTGTAGCAGCCGCTTGGTAAGTTATTTTTTTACTAGCTATATTTTCTAGCAGATATTAACCCTAAAAATATTTTTGTAGCTGTATATCAACTTGCTAAAAAATTATTTAAAATTATTTATGCTGCTACAGTGCCTTTGCTTTGCTGCTACACGTTGTAGCAGCTACTTCGACAAATAACTGGTACACCTTGTAGCAGCTAACTTTCTATGTACCTGCTACAACTTGTAGCAGCTAACTTGTAATGTTAGCTGCTACAACGATGTAACGGCTCTTTCTTCGTTTACGCTAAACAAGATGTTACTCTGCATTTTTAACCAATAATAGATTATAGCTAATCTCAGTTTTTTATTTAGATCAATTAAATGAGGTTCTACACGTTGTAGAAGCAACTACAGCAAGTTGAAGCAGCTAGTCGTTAGAAGCTGCTACACGTTGTAGCAACTTGTCAAGAGTGGCTGCTACATTGTGTAGCAGTTACTTCTGAGCTGCTACACTTTGTAGCAGCTACTCCAGAATAGCTGTTGCAACGCGTAGTAGGTACTGCTGATCTCCAAATAATCTTTTTTTACTAATCACCTTTTTGTAATTATTGTGCAAATATATATACTGTGCAATTACATTTTTACCCTCATTGGCCAAAGGTTTAACCCCTAAACTCGCTGTGTGAAAAATATTTCGAAAGAATATCAATCATAGTAGATCGGTGCCCACACGGTGTCTTCGTCAATCAATCTCCCCGCGATGACTTGTTTCTCATCCAAATCTTCGCCTCTATCATAAGTATTCTGTTAGGGATGAAAATTTTGAGTCATCTCATTTTGTTTAGGGGTTTGAATTTTTAGGGTTTTGATTCGTCTCCTAGCTACTACAATGGGGTTTAATGATTTTAGGGTTTTCGGGTTTAAGATTATGGTTGAGGGAATAGAGTGTTTAAAAAAAATTTATCTTTGTTATAGTAGCTACTGTAGTTGAACGCTATTGATTGATACAATGTGGTTAAACCCTACAGTCCCGATTAGCTTCTCGCTATTATAGCAGCTGCTTGACCCTAACTGCTACAACGTGTAGCAACTACTCATGTTTAGCAACAACTACTCACATTGTACTACTTAGGAGAAATTATTGACATTGTAATGTATCAGATTATGGTTAAAAAAATAACAGTGTAAGGTATCATAGTATGGGTGAAAACCAACTGCATTGCACTGAAGGCAACTCAGTATCACTAAGATTTTATCTATTTGTTTGACAGAATTAAATTGTAAGCCAAAGAACTGCTGCTTCTGGGGCATATCGTAAGAAAGTGCATTGAAAAAGTAATTACCCACATTTCAAGGTTTTTTTTATCATCACTACACATAAACGACCGATAGATGGAGATGATCAATGGAAGCCCATTTACTTAGGTAGTAGTTATGCCTGAAATTGCAAATATCTGAAGCCTTATACAAAATATGTTTGACAATTGGGACGTTGAAGCCAGATGTTTCATCTTTCATGATAAGGAGATTAGCTTCACAAGGAAAGATGTTTCACTGATTCTAGAACTCTCAGACCAAGGCGATGTAGTAAATTTGTAGCAACATGCTGCCACCACCCCACTACTTCTTCAACACTTCAGTAATGTGGAGTGTACACAGAAGGAGTTAGAGAACAAGATGATCAGCCTCAACAAGCAACCTTCATCTGCTGAATCTAATACTCTCTTTTGCCAATTTTTAATATTGTATTTCTTTGTTTATGTTTTATTTACTAGTATATCTAGATTACCAGTACAGTCACTAATAGATTGTGTAGATGATTTTGCTAATTTAGGTAGGTATAATTGGTGTAAGGTTGTATATGACTATATAAGCCCACAACTGGGGGTGATTAGTGTGATGCTTTCATAGAGGCGAAAACTAGAGGGCCTTGTGGGAAATCAAGCTCCCATGCTCAAAGGGTTCACACATCTCCTAGCTGTAAGTGATTAAATATAATGATAGTCTCATAAGATTTATGTAGAAAATATCTTATTTAAACAATTTTATTGTATTGTAGGTCTGGATATGTGAACATATCAGAATAATGAATCCTTACAGATGACATGTCCTTCCAAGAATATACAGATGGAAGTTGTCAGGCTCTCGTGTGGAGACAATAAAGTCTAGGATCGCAGAATTACCTGCTACTAAAATAATTGTTGATTTAAGTCCATCGGACCTAGAGACACATCTGCTCTTAAATAATTCCCTGGATGATGTTGTAGAGCATATAGATCAACAAATTGCTGGGGGATTTTTACAATCAGCTGATGAGCAACATCTTGAACCAGTTCTTGAGCAATTTTCTGAACAGATAGCCGAAGCTCAGGAAAATCCCCAAGCATGTCCTGAGCAGGAGAAAGAGGTTTGTACAAATTGTCAAGCAAGGGAGGCCAAAATTATTCATTTGGAGTCTGTGGTTGAGGGCAAGGACTGACTCATTGCCCAGATGGAGGCCAGAATTAGTGAGTTAATTGTTGAGAATAAATTATGTGCTAGTGATGCAGAAACTTCATTAGCTTCCACGGACAAAACAATTGATGAGAATGACAGAATTATAGATGTAAAAGATTAAATTATAACAGAGTAAGATAGAAAAATTAAAGATCTTCAAAGTCAGTTGCTTGCCAAGGTTGTAGTGCCATTACCTGCTAATCGACCATTAACAAGGTCAAAGAGGTGTGCTACAAAGAGAATGACACCCCCAACTGCGAAAGAAATTAAGGGAGTGCCCTTGGCCAAAAGGAGTAAAAGAATCACTTTCCAAGATGAGCATGAGACAAAGATGACCAAGGGCAAAGGAGAGGAAAATGTTAAGCCTCATGTTAAAGTACAAGAAGCCCCTATCTCATCTACTGATGTAGCTGCCACATCTTCATCAACTAAACTCTTGTATACGTTTGTCAAACAAAAATCCAAAATCATTAAGATACGGTTTTGGTTGGTTAAATGTTTTGTTTTTTAGTCCTAATTCACGTATAATTACTCACACAGAAAACTTGTCTCTATGTATTTGTTCAGCAAGCGAAGTCATATTTTAAGAAAACTAAAGATGATGCGGTGGTAGAGATATTGTTGAAACTTAGTCAGCTAAAGTGAGTCAAATGTTTGTTGAGTTATACACTTATTGTAATGCAAATATATGATGAATTATGTTAATACTTCTATTGTAAACACAAGGATAAATTATATTGGAATTACCTTCTTATTGTATAGTCAAACAAACATTTCATATTGTTGAATAAAATCAACCATGACTAATTTAGAAGTTGCTATAACACATATAATTTCTGTAACTGCTCCAATTGTAGTAGTAATAGGCACTATTGATGTAAAACCAAATTTATGGGCATGCTTTATGTTTGGTTTATGTAGGGCTACGACAAAGCCAATATGGTCCAACAGAATGACTTCATTGAATATGTCATCTTACAGATGGTTTTCCTTCTACTCTGAATCTTACACTATTATTCCAATAAGAATCTGAGATGTATCACACAAACTTAAATTTTAGTTATAAGAAAATCATTTGTCCATAAAACTTCCTTTCATCACCATCCCTCTTTCTGACATTAATTAATCGATGAGACTGATGGCCTCCATAAATTCAATAATTTCAAATTATATAAGTGACCATTGATTTATTAATACAGAATAAGACTTGTTTGCTGAATGGGCAGTAGCTACTACACTTTGTAGCAGATCACGTCTCTGAAGTAGCTGCTATAATGTGTAGCAGGTAATCCGCACTAACTGCTACAGCGTGTAGCAGCTAATATTCAGCCGCTCATTCTACTCAGATTTCCACTCTATTTAAATTATATAACTGACTATTGAGTTATTAATACACAGTGTAGCAACTAATCCGAAGTAACTGCTACACAGTGCAGCAGCTACTCTTGAGAAGTTACTACATCGTGTAGCAGCTCTTTATACATTAAGTTGATATAATGTGTACAAGCTCATTTTTTTATCCAAATAAAAATTACATGTGGGAATAGTTGTATTCACGCATTCACTGCTGGGCTTTTGACAAAGTAGGTTTTTAAGTTGATGTTGTAGCAGTTCGGGGTCGGAAATTGCTATAACATATGACTTCATGTTGTAGCAGCTATCGATCCGTAGCTGCTACAACATAGAAAGAGGAATTAGGTAAGACATCTCAGATCATTAATAAAATAATAGCGTAAAAATTTGAGTAGTAACATAAATTCTACCAATCCTCGTAATGTTAGGAAAAAGGTGACGGTTTGAGTAAACCTTACCTTGCGTAAAAATCAAAAGAGGAAACTAGACGTATAGAAAATGAACGGAAATGTTTGTGAATATTCTATTATAACAATTAATCTCTAATTATAGGCAAGGTGGCATATACATATTGTTGGATCGAGACCGCGCTAGAGGGGGGGGGGGGTGAATAGCGCTTGTGGCTTTCACACGTTTCGTAATTGATAATTAAATGAGTAAAGCAGTGGAAATGAAATAAAGACAAGACACAAGCACAAGGGACGCCAAGATTTACTTGGTTCGGAGCCTTGGGCGCCTCCTACTCCAAGGCCCGCGATCGTTGATCACTTTCGGTGGACAACAACTATAATCTTGGAAATCTTTTACAAGCAAGTATAATTACAGTAGTAAAAGTATATCAACGACACGAAAAATGGAAGATTCTGAGCTCCGGGTCGTCAGCGTCAAGTCGTAGCTTCGTCGGAACTTCTCGTTAGCAGCTCGCTGCAGAAAGATCGCTTGTCAATTGATGATCTGGACTGCTACTCGAACCCTCCTTAAATAGCCTGCTTGAGGCGCCTCAAACGTGAAATTGTATCCCGGATCCTGCGCTGCAATAAGCCTTTGCATCGCTGTTGTTTATCCGCCTTGAGGCGCCTCCATCACACTCCAAGGCGCCTCCAAGCATAGGTCCAAGGCGCCTCCAAATCCCATGGAGGCGCTTCCAGCTCCTTTTGGCAGCCATCTCACTTTGCACCTGAGGCACCTCCAAGCTCCATGGAGGCGCCTAGGATACTGTTCCTCCGAGGCAAACTTTGTGTTTTAGTACCTGTAAGATACGTTAGTCCCAAAATACCTTGTAACACAAAGTTAGCACATAATAAACATAATAAAAAGAGTATTTGACAGTCTCTGGATTGTCCGGTTATGATTTCAGATTTTCGACCGAAAATCCTAGGTCGAACCGATGGCTACTGTTCCCTCTTCCGGGGAACACACCCTTACCTACTCCACTCAGGAAAGTTTACCTTTTGCCAGTTCGGTCCTCCAGACCGACTGAACTTTTACTCAACGCTAGAGTCTTCCGGTCTTCATCCTAGACGTCCGGTCCACGACCCGTCCAGTCTTCCACTCGGTTCGCGACACCAGGATTTCAACCTAGAGTTACCACCCCCTAAGATTTTTGCCCGAAGACCTCGACCCGCTAAGACTTTTCGCATAGGGTTACCACCCCCTATAACCTAGGGTTACCGCCCCTAGGGTTTTCCACTTGCCTAACCGCAGCCAGGACTTTTGCCTAAGTACACTTAGAACTTTTCCTGCGACGCTCATTCAACATATTAGTAAATAAAACACCTTAACTTTGAACCCTTTGACATAATCAAAACATAGGTTCAATCATCGGATGCTTCCCGCACCAACAATCTCCCCCTTTTTGATTCTGGCAACACAGTTCAAAGTTAAGTAAAACATAACAGTAATTATGAAAATGTCTAACAAGAAATAGGAGCATAAGTAAGCAAAAAAAATTTATAAATTACAAACACTTACTCCAAATCTCCCCCTAGATCAAAGGTTATATATTTAAATATGTTTAAATTAACTTTGATTTTTCTCTCCTTCTTTGACATAAATCAAAAAGAACCCAAGTCGAGAGAGGTTTGTTAAAAAAAAATATTAACTTTGTTTAGTGTTAAGCTCCCCCTGAAGGGTAGCTAAAATTTGAACAAAAAATGTTTAAAATTTTAACAACAAATATTTTGGAAAAACACTTAGCTAATTTTAAAAGTAGTTTGAAAAGACTTAGTTCTTTCAACAAAAACTTAGGGTGCGTTTGGTTTACACATTTTTCATTTTCATTTTCTGGAAAACGCGCGTTTTCTAGAAAATAGAAAATGACTTTTTGTCATTCTCTATTTTTCTAGAAAACACTATCTAATATTTTAGAAAACAGACACGAAAAATGTAAACCAAATACCATTTTTCAAAAATGCGCATTTTTCAGAAAATGAAAATGAAAAACGCACAAACCAAACGCACCCTTAGCTTTTTTAAATAATTGTTTGGAAAAATATTTAGCTAAATTTGAAAACTTTTTAGCAAAATTTGAAAAAGACTTAGCTAAATTTTAAAAATTCTTTTTAGCAATATATATATACATATTTTCAAAACTTAATTTTTCAAATGTATTTAAAATGATTTTTCAAATATTTTAAAATGATTTTTCAAATAATTTTTAAAGGATTTTTAAATACTTTTTCAAATAATTTTTAAAGAATTTTTAAATAATTTTTCAAATAATTTTTAAAGGATTTTTAAATAATTTTTTCAAATAATTTTTAAAGGATTCTTAAATAATTTTTCAAATAATTTTTAAATAATTTTTAAAGGATTTTTAAATAGTTTTTCAAATAATTTTTAAATAATTTTTAAAATAATTTTTAAAGGATTTTTAAATAATTTTCCAAATAATTTTTTAAAGGTTTTTTTAAAATAATTTTTCAAATAATTTTTAAAGGGTATTTTAAATAATTTTTCAAATAATTTTTCAAATAATTTTTAAATAATTTTTCAGATAATTTTTAAAGGATTTTTAAATAAATTTTTAAAGGCTTTTTTTAATAATTTTTCAAATAATTTTTAAAAGATTTTTAAATAATTTTTCAAATAAGTTTTAAAGAATTTTTAAATAATTTTTCAAATAATTTTTAACGGATTTTTAAATAATTTTAAAAAGTATTTTTAAAAGAATTTTAAAATATTTTAAAATAATTTTTAAAAGAATTTTAAAAAGTTTTTAAAATAATTTTTAAAAGAATTTTTAAAAGGTTTTTAAAATAATTTTAAAAAGATTTTTTTTAAAAAAAATAAAAGAATTTTTTAAAAGATTTTTAAATAATTTTTAAAAGAATTTTTAAAAGATTATTGAGTTAATTAAGTTGATTCCAATTTGATTAAATTTGAATTAATTTGTTTTAAATTGAATTTACTTGATTGATATTATTGATCAATCTTATCCGATTCTAAGTTATTAATCAGGTAATCTTAAATAATTTTGTGAGATAGTTATCTTTAATTTAGGTTATTTCTAAGGATTAATTTACATTTGAGTTGAACTTAGGTTTTCCAATTAGTCAATTAAATATGTATTTCAAAGATTGGTTCTCAGGTCATGGCGAAGCACTTGACCTTCTTGGGTATGAGATCATCCACCACTTCCTAGACAAAACTGCTCAAGGAAATTATATATTTAATTATCTTTTTGAGCCCCCTAGGTTTAACTGAACAAGTATAAATTACGCCTAAGTCCTTAAACTATCCTAAAACTAAACATGTATAATAAAAAAAACCAGACAATTCTATCTATTTATAAAGATGGTCTTTCTACTGGCTCCCCCTGGATCATAGCCTTGATATGGTCTATCAAGGTAGTAGATCTGATCCTTGGGAACCCAATATAGTCCAAGTCCAACTTGATTAACCAAGTTTGACTTGGGAACTCATGTTTGGACTATGTTTCTATTTTTTCTATTAACTAAGGATAGATATGCTTTGTATTTTCTTTTGTTTTTAAATCCAAGTCCGGATTTGTTGAAAACAGCTCGCAGTTTCCAAGAATCAGATCAAGATTCTTGGAACACAGGGTGAACCGTTCCAACGTTTCCTTGAGTTCTTTAATTTGAGTTTTCAAATTAGAATTTTCTTCCTCAAGTTGTTGGACTTAAGGTGAACTTCCAATTTGAACTGGCTCAGTTAAAGAACTTGAGTCAGTCGCTTCCTTAATGGATGTTACCTCCTTTTGGAGTGACTTGACCTGGACGTTGGATTTAGCCAAGTTTTTTAATAAATAAGGAACTAAATTCTTTAAATCATCTAATTGAGTTTCGGCGAGTAGAGAACTTACAGTGGGGTTCGGTCTTTGGAAATGAATGTGGATCCGTGACTTCGCTTGGACTCGGTTTCTGACTCGCTCTAGCTTTCAGATTCGAACTCGGAATCGATTTCGACGATGTTTGCTTGCACTGGTAATGCGAGGAAGCTTGCCGACTCTGTTAGAGTGTATACTAAAAGTCTAGCTTTTGGTATAAACATTTATCTAGAAATAAGAATCACATTGGTCAAATGTCTAAATTTATGATAAATGTAGTTGTTCAATTAATTTATATTGTAGATAACATGGTGTGTGGTGTCACACATAGAGGATCATGTTATCAGTACCTTATAAATTATAAACAGTAACTCACGACCATAATGGAAAGGAACAAACCATTGGAAGGTCGTAGTGTAATTAGGTATTAGTTTATCTTAACTATATAATTACACTAGTACACTTAGAGTGTATTGAGTAGGACCATTAGAGGTCGTTTCTTTTATACTGACTTTATAAAGAAACAAAGACCTCAGTTATTATGGAAGTGTGTGCTCTTAATCCTAATATAATAACAAGCACATATATTTGATATTTATTTCTTTAATTTATCAATGGGTGAGATTTAGTTCGATGAATCAATAAGCCCGATAAGTTGGGAAATGATATCACTTATAGTGTGTGTTGTTGATTATAGAAGGAAACTGTGTCCTAGTGATCTAGGTTGAGAATGTCCTCAAGAGGAGCTCATAAGGATTGTCATGTTAAACCCTGCAGGTGGATTTAGTCCGACATGACGATAAGGTTGAGTGGTACTACTCTTGGACTAAGATATTAATTAAATGAGTTGTCAGTAACTTACTTAATTAGTGGACATTTGTTATCTTAAACACAGGGAGACTAACACACTCATAATAAGAAGGAGCCCAAAATATAATTTGGGATTGGTGCGGTAGTTCAATAATAGTTCTTTAGTGGAATGAATTATTATTGATGGAATTAAGTTGTGTGTTCGGGGCGAACACGGGAAGCTTAATTTCATCGGGAGACCAAAACCAATTCCTCCTCTCGGTCCCTATCGTAGCCTCTTGTATATAGAGATTTATACCCACCACATACCCACCTTCTTACCCAACCAATAGGGGCCGGCCAAGCTAAGCTTGAAGCTCAAGCTTAGGGCCGGCCAAGCCTAAAGGTTGGCCTTAAGGTGGCCGGCCAATAGCTTGGAGCCCAAGTTTAGGTGGCCGGCCACATCATATTAAAAAGGATTTTTTTTAAAAATTATTTCTTATGTGGATATCATAGTTTTAAAAGAGAGTTTAAAAATTAAATCTTTCCTTTTAAAGCTTTCTACAAAAGATTAAGAAAAGATTTGAAATCTTTCCTTATTTGTAGATTGAAAGGAGATTTTATTTTTAAGAAAAACTTTCCTTTTGACCATGATAATAATTTAAAAGAGAAGTTTAAAAATTAAATATTCTCTTTTATTAGTTTCTACAAAAGATTAAGAAAAGATTTGATATCTTTCCTTATTTGTAGATTGAAAAGAGATTTTAATTTTTAGAGATAACTTTCCTTTTGGAAATTATCCACATGTTTAGAAGAAGAATTTTAATTTATAAAATTTCCTTTTATTAACCAATCATGAAGGGATAAAATTATTGGAGAAATTTTATAAATTTCTAGAAACAAATTAGGAAGTTTTAATTCTTGTGTGAATTAAATTTTCCTTGTTTTGGGGAATTAGAAGTGGCCGCCATTATTATTAAAAGAAGAAAATTGTTTTTAATTAAAATAATTTTTCTTTTTATGACAAAAGAATTAAGGAATTTTTATTAAAATTTCCTTATTTGTCAAGACCAAGGATTATAAAAGAGGGGTAGAGGTGCCTTCAGGGTGATCAACTCTATTATTCTTCCTCTCTTTTCCTCCTTGGTGTGGCCGGCCCTAGCTTCTTCCTCTTCTCTTCTTCTATGGCCGAACCTCTCTTGGAGATCTTGATGGTGGCCGGTTCTAGCTAGGAGAAGGAGAAATGTGGTTTTGTTTCTTGCATCCCTTGGAGCTTGGTGGTGGTGGCCGGACCTCTACTTCTCTTGGAGAATTGTGGTGGCCGAAACTTGCAAGGAAGAAGAAGGTGCTTGGTGGTTCTCATCTCGGAAGATCGTTGCCCACACAACGTCCGAGGTTAGAAGAGGAATATGGTAGAAGATCAAGAGGTCTTTTTAGAAGGTATAACTAGTAATTTTTCCTTTCCGCATCATGCTAGTTATTTATGGAAATAATACCAAATACAAGAGGCTTACGATTCTAGTATTTCGAATATGTTTTTCGAAGTTGTGTTCTTTTATTTTTCTTTTCCTTGTGATTTGATTGTTCTTTTCGGTTAACCTAAAGTTATTTTAGGAAATTAAATATTAGATTTCTATAAAAGGTTTTGCCTAGTCGGTGGTGGTTGCTCCCATATCCAAGAAGGCCATGTGCCTCGCCACGTCAGTACTGGGAACCAATTATGGAAATTAATATTTAATGGAATTAATAACTTAAGGTGATTTGGGTCGAACGTGTTAAGTTCCGCAGGAGATCCAAGTCAAAACCTAAAAGAACAAATAGATTAAATTTTGGATCAAACGTGTTAAGTTCCGCAGGCGATCCAAAATTTAATTTAAAAGAACACATGGTAGCTAGGAAAAGGTTCAGACCTTTGTACAAAATTTTTGTACAGTGGAACCTCTAGGTTTTCCGAGTAGCAACCAACAATTGGTATCAGAGCTAGGGTTTTGCCTCTGTGTATTTGGTATTAGTTTAATTATGCACATGTCATACATAATTTAGGCAGGTTAATAGTAGGATGTGCTAACTTTGTGGATGCAGGATCCAACTATTATGGCTTTTAGTTATTATGTGTGTGATTGGACCCTTGGACATGTCAAGGGCATTTATCTGTGTGTGCATGATTGTATTAAAATATAGCAGGAGCTGTATTTAGTTTTATTAGGATTTTATTTTTGATCTAGATACATGTACATTCCTTTTATGGAATATAGGATCAAAATGTAAAATTCTATTTATGTCGCGGATCGAATCTTGCAAAGCGTGGAACCTTCTAAGGACCAGAGGCGCAGCGGAACTAGGAGCAAGATGGATGCGACAGCTAGACCCAGTGGCCAAATATGACAGCAGCTTGGGATGACAACACACGGAGGACAACTAGAGATAAAAGTCATAATAGTTGAAAAATTAGATTTTCTATTTATTGCTTTTATATTGTGCTGTGTGTGCATGTTAGTATACATGACTAGTAGGCTAGCATAGTTAAAATTCCTCGTTTATAAATAACTAAGTGGGAGAGGGATTTTTAAATAAATCCCATGGTCTCCATTACTGGTTTGTAAGTGATGCAAACAAGCTTGCGCGTTGGCTCTGAGTGCCTTCCTCCATAACGGATGAGCTTGTTTGTGGATCACTAGAACAGACTTCCATTTTTGGATGACTATAGGAAGTTAATTAAGAGCGTGTGATCTTCCCCAACGGAAGGGGCATAATCTTATTAATGGACTTAGTGTCAAGTAATGGTATACACTTAGACACATCTAATAGTATCCTCCCCATCGGAGTCACTGCTATTATTTGTGTGACCAAATGAAACCAACTATTAATTTATCATAAAACTAGGTTGACAAGATAATAAAATTAAAGGGTTAAAACCCCTCTTACAAATGATTGATTTTGTATACGTCCACACTAACGTGGCATACAAAATTAACGGTGTTTGAGATAATTTTATTTGTCATAAAGATACGTTGACAAGATAGTTAATGGGTAAAACCCTCCTTTTACAAATGTTGAATTTGTATACGTCCACACTAACGTGGCATGCAAAATTCACGGTGTTTGAGGTGTTGGTGAATTTAAATAATATTGTTTGAGGAATCAATATTTTATTTTAAATTCAAAAGTTTTGACCAAATATTTGATCAAAGACAGATCAACTATTAATTTTATTCGTCAAAAAGTAAAGTTGACGAGATAATAAAATTAATGGATAAAATCTCCTCTTTGATTTTGTATACGTCCACACTATCGTGGCATACAAAATTCATGGGGATTTTAAAGAATTGATCTTGACCAAATATTTTTGTGATTCTTAGGATTTAAAATGTTTGTCAATCCCCTAGTTGTTATACTATAGAAAAGACTTAGTAGTCACAATTGTAATGATTGGAAATAGGACTTGGACATTAAGGTAGACTGTCTTCTTAGAACTAAGAACAATATAGGTGTATTTAATTCATTAGTTGAAACATGTTTAGTGGTGTTATCTACCAGAACCTGGAGTGTAGATACAGATGCCATCAATCATGTCCGCAATTCATTGCAGGGTTCCAGGAAATCCGGCAACTAAATGAAAATTTAAACACCGTTCACATGGGCACTACTGTAAAAATGGTAGTTGTTGTAGTGGGAGATGTTTATCTTTTGATAAGAATAAAACATGGATTTTTGAGTAATTGTCTTTACGCACCAAGTTTAGAAAGAACTAGTTTTCAGTTTCTAAACTATTCAAAGAACTTGATATTCTGCCTCTTTTAATAACAAAGTTGTTATTAAGAAAAAGAGGGAAGTTATCTGTTCTGGTACGTTGGTTGGCAATTTATAAATCCAATAACTCCCACGATGCAACAAATGGAAATTAGTAACACATCTTCTAATTTTAAGAGAAAGCAACCTTCGGAAATGAACCATTAATATCTTTGGCATCTAAGGCTAGGTTATATTAACTTGAGTAGGATTCATTGGTAGCTGATGAACTTTTGGGTTCATTAGTAGTGGAAATCTTTCCAACCTGTGAGTCTTACTTGGAAGAAAAAATAACCAAGAAGCTTTTAAGTTTAAGGGGTATGGAGTCAAAGATATATTGAAATTGGTTTATTCTGATTTGTGTGATCCTATGACTATCCAGACAAGAGGTAGTATTGAATATTTCGTCTATTTTATAGACAACTATTCAAGATACAAATAAATTTACTTAATGTACCGCAAGACTAAGTACTTTGATTAGTTCAAATAGTACAAGGCTGATGCGGAGAAATGTTAAAGTAAAAGTCACTATGGTTAGAACATAGTGGCAAGTACCTCTTGGGAGAATTTAGGAGTCACTTATCAAAAGTAGGGATTCAATTCCAACTAACTGCACCTGGTACACCCCAACAAAATGGTGTAGAAAAAGGAAGGTATAGGACTCTTATGGAAATAAGTAGATTGATGAGTTATTTAGAATATTACCAAAATCATTTTTAGGATATACTCTGGAAACGGAAGTGAATATAGTACATTCCAAAGTCAGAACTCTCTACTCATATAGAATTGCTGAATAGGCGTAAGCATATTCGGATTCGGGTAGTCCAGCACATATGCTGAAGAGAGACAATGATAAGTTGGACAGGAATTCACTTGTTTGTGGGTTATCCTAGAGAAATGAAAGTAGGTTTATAGTCTTAAAAATCATAAGGTCATTCTTAGCATCAATGACCGATTTTTAGAAAAGGACTATGTAATAAACCACGTGCCCATAAGAAAATTTGTTCTTAAGGAAATAATAAAAGACATGTCTAATCTAGTACCAATTGTACAAGATGAGATACCACAAGGAAACTGCAACACGTATCACAAATGATACACAATTGCAGAAAGTGCCTTGTCGTAGTGGGAGGGTTGTTAGGTAACCTAAAAAGATTCATGTTTTGGGAGAGTTTTTGGACTCGATCCCTGGAGGACATGAACCTGATCATATGATGAAGCACTCCAAGATAAAGATGCAATATCTTGGCAAAGAGTAATGAATAATAGAATTAGAATATATGTATTCTAATAAAATCTGGAAGCTTGTAGAACCACCAAATGGTGTAAAAGCCTTTGGGGTATAAAAAGGTCTATAATAGGAAAAGAGGGATAGACAGGAAGGTAGAAACTTTCAAAGCAAGGCTAGATGAAAAAGGAAACTTTTTCACTGGTAGCCATGCTTAAGTCTATCCGGATACTTTTATCTATTTGGTAAGTGGATGTCAAGACAACATTCCTTAATGGAAGTCTTGAAGAAAGCATCCATATAAAGCAACCAGAAGGGTTCATTGCAAAGGGCTAAGAGTATCTTGTGTGCAAGCTCAATCAGTCTATGGACTGATGCAAAGCTTCAAGGTCTTGGAACATCCAGTTTATCAAAGTAATCCAGACCTATGGATTTATTGAGTAAACGGATAAGTCTTGGTGTGATGGAAATGTGGTGGTATTTCTTGTACTATACGTAGATAACATTTTTGGTAGTTGGAAACAATATCAAAATGTTGTCAGAAGTAAGGGTATGGTAGTCCAAATAATTCGATATAAAGGACTTGGGAGAATGTATATATTTTTGAGATCAAAGGATCGCAAGAAAAATATACTTATCCTAAGCTTGATACATCAGAAAAATCTTTGCTCGTTTTAAGCATGCAAAACTCCTAGAAAGGTTTCTTACTTTTTAAGCATGGAGTGTCTTTATCTAAAGAGATGTCTCCGATGACATCAAAGGAGATTGAGGACATGTAGGCAGTTCTTTATGCTTCGGCAGTTAGACAACCTAATGTATGCTATGCACGAGATCAGAAATCTGTTTTGTCAAGGGCATAGTTAGCAGATATCAAAGTAACCCTAGACAAGGACATTGGACTGCAGTAAAGCATATATTAAAGTACCTTAGAGGAACTAGAGATTATATGCTAGCTTACAAGGCAGTTAATTTAGTCCCTGTGGGTTGCATGGATTTTGACTTCCAATCGGATAGGGACAATAATAAGTCAACCTCGGGGTTTTGTGTTTACTTTAGGAGGTAAAGTCATAACTATGGAAGAGTGATAAGCATAGGTGTTTTTCTGGACTCCACCATAGAAGCTTAGTATATGGCAAGCCTCTGAGGAAACCATAAAAGCTGAATGACTTAATTACCTCAAGATAGACTTAGATATGATTTCTAGTTTGTCCAAAGATTATTACAATTTATTGTAATAATAATGGTGTAGTAACAAACTCGAAGAAACCATGAGTCTATAAGGCAAGTAAACACAATAGAGCGCAAGTACTACCCAATACGAGAAATCGTATAAACGAGGAGAAGTTGTTGCCGCCTAGAATGCATCAGATGATGACCTATAGATCTTTTCACTAAGGTCCTTAAGGCAAGAGCTTTTGATGGACATGTTGAAGGGTTGGGAATCAGATGTATGGCAGCAGATATGGCAGCTTAGTCTTTTAGTATAAGTGGGAGATTGTTAGAGTGTATACTAAAAGCCTAGCTTTTATAAACATTTATCTAGAAATAAGAATCACATTGGTCAAATGTCTACATTTATGATAAATGTAGTTGTTCAATTAATTTATATTGTAGATAACATGGTGTGTGGTGTCACACACAGAGGATCATGTTATCAGTACCTTATAAATTATAAACAGTAACTCACGACCATAATGGAAAGGAACAAACCATTGGAAGGTCGTAGTGTAATTAAGTATTAGTTTATCTTAACTATATAATTACACTAGTACACTTAGAGTGTATTGAGTAGGACCATTAGAGGTCGTTTCTTTTTATCTTGACTTTATAAAGAAACAAAGACCTCGGTTATTATGGAAGTGTGTGCTCTTAATCCTAATATAATAACAAGCACATATATTTGATATTTATTTCTTTAATTTATCAATGGGTGAGATTTAGTTCGATGAATCAATAAGCCCGATAAGTTGGGAAATGATATCACTTATAGTGTGTATTGTTGATTATAGAAGGAAACTGTGTCCTAGTGATCTAGGTTGAGAATGTCCTCAAGAGGAGCTCATAAGGATTGTCATGTTAAACCCTGCAGGTTGACTTAGTCAGACATGACGATAAGGTTGAGTGGTACTACTCTTGGACTAAGATATTAATTAAATGAGTTGTCAGTAACTCGCTTAATTAGTGGACATTTGACATCTTAAACACAGGGAGACTAACACACTCATAATAAGAAGGAGCCCAAATGTAATTTGGGATTGGTGCGGTAGTTCAATAATAGTTCTTTAGTGGAATGAATTATTATTGATGGAATTAAGTTGTGTGTTCGGGGCGAACACGGGAAGCTTAATTTCATCGGGAGACCAAAACCAATTCCTCCTCTCGGTCCCTATCGTAGCCTCTTGTATATAGAGATTTATACCCACCACATACCCACCTTCTTACCCAACCAATAGGGGCCGGCCAAGCTAAGCTTGAAGCTCAAGCTTAGGGCCGGCCAAGCCTAAAGGTGGCCGGCCAATAGCTTGGAGCCCAAGCTTAGGTGGCCGGCCACATCATATTAAAAAGGATTTTTTATTAAAATTATTTCTTATGTGGATATCATAGTTTTAAAAGAGAGTTTAAAAATTAAATCTTTCCTTTTAAAGCTTTCTACAAAAGATTAAGAAAAGATTTGAAATCTTTCCTTATTGGTAGATTGAAAGGAGATTTTATTTTTAAGAAAAACTTTCCTTTTTGACCATGATAATAATTTAAAAGAGAAGTTTAAAAATTAAATATTCTCTTTTATTAGTTTCTACAAAAGATTAAGAAAAGATTTGATATCTTTCCTTATTTGTAGATTGAAAAGAGATTTTAATTTTTAGAGATAACTTTCCTTTTGGAAATTATCCACATGTTTAGAAGAAGAATTTTAATTTATAAAATTTCCTTTTTATTAACCAATCATGAAGGGATAAAAATTATTGGAGAAATTTTTATAAATTTCTAGAAACAAATTAGGAAGTTTTAATTCTTGTGTGAATTAAATTTTCCTTGTTTTGGGGAATTAGAAGTGGCCGACCATTATTATTAAAAGAAGAAAATTGTTTTTTAATTAAAATAATTTTCCTTTTTTATGACAAAAGAATTAAGGAATTTTTTATTAAAATTTCCTTATTTGTCAAGACCAAGGATTATAAAAGAGGGGGTAGAGGTGCCTTCACGGTGATCAACTCTATTATTCTTCTCCTCTCTTTTCCTCCTTGGTGGCCGGCCCTAGCTTCTTCCTTTTCTCTTCTTCTTATGGCCGGCGGCAACCTCTCTTGGAGCTCTTGATGGTGGCCGGTTCTAGCTAGGAGAAGAAGGAGAGAAAGGTGGTTTTGTTTCTTGCATCCCTTGGAGCTTGGTGGTGGTGGCCGGACCTCTACTTCTCTTGGAGAATTGTGGTGGCCGAAACTTGCAAGGAAGAAGAAGGTGCTTGGTGGTTCTCATCTCGAAAGATCGTTGCCCACACAACGTCCGAGGTTAGAAGAGGAATATGGTAGAAGATCAAGAGGTCTTTTTAGAAGGTATAACTAGTAATTTTTCCTTTCCGCATCATGCTAGTTATTTATGGAAATAATACCAAATACAAGAGGCTTACGATTCTAGTATTTCGAATATGTTTTTCGAAGTTGTGTTCTTTTATTTTTCTTTTCCTTGTGATCTGATTGTTCTTTTCGGTTAACCTAAAGTTATTTTAGGAAATTAAATATTAGATTTCTATAAAAGGTTTTGTCTAGTCGGTGGTGGTTGCTCCCATATCCAAGAAGGCCATGTGCCTCGCCACGTCAGTACTGGGAACCAATTATAGAAATTAATATTTAATGGAATTAATAACTTAAGGCGATTTGGGTCGAACGTGTTAAGTTCCGCAGGAGATCCAAGTCAAAACCTAAAAGAACAAATAGATTAAGTTTTGGATCAAACGTGTTAAGTTCCGCAGGCGATCTAAAATTTAATTTAAAAGAACACATGTAGCTAGGAAAAGGTTCAGACCTTTGTACAAAATTTTTGTACAGTGGAACCTCTAGGTTTTCCGAGTAGCAACCAACAGACTCTTCTTCGTCTGACTTGGATTCATCTGACGACTCAGACCAAGTTGCCTTTAATGCTTTCTTTGTTGCTTCTTATTTGGATAGTCCGACTTGTAGTGCCCCTTTTGGTTACAGCCGTAGCAGGTGACTCCAGTCTTGTCCTTCGTGTTTGTTTGAGTCACCTTTTCAATTTGCATATCTTTCGTACGAGCTCTACTAGTTCGGAAATAATCTCGTCGTCGTCTTCTGCATCTGATTCGTCTTTGGACTCGAGTTTGGTTTTACGCTTTGGTTTAGTTTCCCCAGTTTTGTTTGTACCTGCAGTTAAGGCAATACCCTTCTTGGCTGGGCGTGCATTAGTCTGCTCAGATAAGTCCTTGGATACTTTGTAAGCATCAACCATGGATGCCCATAAAGTGTTCCTCGAAAAAGCGTTAAGCGCATACCTTATGACGTCGCAATTTTCTATTCTCTGGCCAATTGCATGGAGGTCGTTAAGAAGGTCCTGGATGTGTGCATGGAGCTGGCTCGCCGTCTCACTTTCATGCATTTTGATGTTATATAATTTATTTAAAATTAAGTCGCGTTTGCTTATCATAGCATCGGGAGTGCCCTCGTGCAGCTCGATCAGCTTTTCCCATAGATCTTTGGCGCTTGAGAAAGGTCCTACTCTGTTGAGTTCCTCCTTTGTCAGCCCACATTGTAGCATGCAGGTTGCTTTGGCATTGACTTCAACCTTCTTCATTATGATGGTGTCCCAGTTGATGCATGAAACTAGTTCTCCGGTGCCGTCACGTGGAAGCTCGAGATCGGTCTGGATAATGATCCACATCTCGACTTGCGTCTTGAGGTGGTATTCCATCCGGTTCTTCTAATTGCCAAAATCATCTCCGGTGAAGAGCGGGGGTTGGGCTGTGTAGGTGCAGTGGAGGCCGGCAAGAGGGGGGTGAATTGCTTCTGAAATCAAAAATAAACTATATCCTCCTCGGATTTCAACTCAGAAATAAAATCAGCAGTAAAAATAACTAGCAACTATATAAAATTAAAGATAGAAATAAAACGGGAGACCGAGGTTTAACCTGGTTACAACCAAGGAGGTTGTTAATCCAGGACAATCGAAAATCGCACTAGCAGAGTCTCCTTCACTATAGGCGAGAAGCCTTTAAATTTTACACACTTAATGAACTCACAAGTTGCTAGGAATTGAAAGCTTGAATGAATGATAAATTCCTAGGTCCAGGGGTCCTTTTATAGCCCCTCGAAAGTCTATCCCGAAGCTCTAAGACACCTCCAACAATGGTCCAGGGCGCCTCTAAGCAAGTGTTCGGATAGAACTCTATCCGAAGCCAAACCGTCGATTTGACCAGACTCAAGGCGCCTTAAACAAGCCTTGAAGGCGCCTTCAAGTTGAAGGCGCCTTCAAGCATGATGAAGGCGCCTTGAGCTGCATTTTCAGCTCCTTTGCTTCTTTGCTTCGTCTTTCGACGTCTTCCGTAGTTCCGGTCTTTTGGGTGATTCCGGCCAACTGAAATAGGGCTCACCCGAACCCAATTTCTGGCCTTCCTCGAGCAGGCTTCCGTCCGGCTTCTCGTCCCTCGAACGTCGCGCACGTTCTTCTCTCTCCACTGGAGTACTCTTCCGCAGCTTTCTCGTCCTTCGGACGCACCGAGCCCGTTGGCTCCCTTCCCGTGCTGTCCTTCTCGCTAGCTACGTCTTCCGCTCAACTTCCTGTGCTCCTAAGCTCCTGCACACTCAGACACAGGGATCAGACAAAACGCAGGACCTAACCAACTTGGTTGATCACATCAAAACACCCACGGGGTCCAACAATCTCCCCATTTTTGATGTGCATCAACCCAAGTTCAAGTTAGGGTAAATAGACATAAATAGTAATTTTAAAGGAAATTACTAAACTAACATATTTAAGCATAAATTTGTAATAATTAAAATTGCAACACAGTTTAGAAAAAAATTTATAATTTTCGTACTCCCCCTAAACTTGTACCTTTCTCTCCCCCTTTGATCACAGCAAAAATGGGGTACCAATAAGAGAATATTAAGCAAATTATTAAGGTAAAACAAATTTTGAGCAAAAATTTCTAAGTTTAAACTGAATTTTAAAAAAATTTCTAAAAAATGAATTTTTAGAATTTTACAAAAAAAATTCTAAGTTTAAAACTGAATTTTAAAAGAAATTTCTAAGTAAAAAAAAATCCTAAGTAAACTTTTTTGAATGTTTCCAAAAAAAATTTCTAAGTCAAATGAAGTTATTTAGAATTTCTCCAGGAAAAAAAATCCTTAACTAAAAAAAATTTCTAAGTTAGAATTTTCAAGAATAGTTTCTAAAAAAAATGTTTGATAAACTTTCAAAGCATTATTTAATTCTTGTTTTTAATGCTTTTTCAGAAAGTTAATTAAACATTTTCTTTCAATATTTTAGCTTCCAGGTCGTGGCGAGGCACTAGGCCTTCTTGGTTATTGGAGCAACAACCACTTCCTTAGACAAAGCTGTAGGACCGTTAGATTCGATAGAGTGGGGGGGTGAATATCGATTCGAAAAACAAGAGTATAAATACGCAGCGGAAAAGTAAATGAACACAGTTGTTTTTTACTTCGTTCGGAGCCTGTGACGACTCCTACTCGAAGGCCCGTGGTCCTTGACCACTTTCGTTGGGCAATCACTAGCAATTCGAATATGGTTACAAGATGAACACAGAAAATGCTAATGAAACAAAGTAATACCGACAAAGAAGTAAACTAAAAACTGAATGAGCACTTTGTCGGAGCTTTATCAGCGTCGCAGGAACGTAGAGCAGCAAAACCAGCAGTAGAAGAGTTCTCAGATGAATTGATGATGAAGCTCCTGCCTGGGGCTTCTTTTATATGCTGTTCCGGGCGCCTGGATCCCTTCCGGGCGCCTGGAATGTGACGTAGCTGCTCAAACCGAGATGCTCCACGTGGCGATGCGCAATCAGGATAAAGTTTGCCTCCCGGGCGCCCGGATCCCTTCCGGGCACCCGGACCTCCGGGCGCCTGGATTCCTTCCTCCACGACAAACGTTAGTCCGGAGGCAAATATATATATCCTGTAAAACAGATTGTTAGCACAATTAAAGTTCAACAAAGTAATAGCAAAGAGTATGACTTAGATTCCGTCTTTCCGAGACCGGAATCTAGTCACGATCTCGACTTAGACATCCGAAATGGATCTAAGCCGGATCGACGCCTAATGTTCCCTTCCCGGGAACGCATCCTCGCAGTCACTCACCTCCAGTGACTTACCTCACTTCTCGCCAAGCGTCCGGTCAGCCCGTCGACCCGCTTGGACTTCTCGCCAAGCGTCCGGTCAGCCCGTCGACCCGCTTGGACTTCTCGCCAGCTATCCGGTCAGCCCGTCGACCTAACTGGACTTCGTGCCAGACATCCGGTCAGCCCGTCGACCTGTCTGGACTTCTCCTGCACACTTGATCAAAGTGTCAGACAACAACAAAACTAACTTAACCTATTTGTCATTCATCAAAACCTGGGTTAGACCGTTAGTGCTACCCGCACCAACAAAAGCTTCCATAAAGAATTTCAATGTTTAATTTTCTCTCTTAAAGCTTTTAATTAAAAAAAATTAATTTAGCACAGATTTTGGAACCCAATAGAGGTTCCTTCCTACAGGGTTATTCAAAAATTTAGGGGGTACATAGTTTCTTGGTACTTTTCTAAGTTGACCCTGATGGTTTCTAATGTACCAATTTAATTTACCATAAATTCTAATTTTTGAATTTGGAAACTTCTTTAAACATGCATCATTTTTCAACTTTTCAATATCATTTTTTAATTTTGTATTTTTTAATTTCAAATTTTCATTTTCCTTTTCAAATTTATCTAACTCTTTAGAAAGTGCTTTTATAAATTTAAAGGACTGAGTCGGGGTTAGATTGCGTACCTTACTTACCTGACTCGGTGATGCTCCCCCTTCACTACAACTTTCCTCTTCTGACATTCCTCCCCCTTCGTCGATGCTCATCTCTAAGTTGGACGTTTCTTCTAGCTGATGGTTGGCCATCAGTGCTAGTCCCGAGAATTCTTCGACTTCCGATTCGGAGGATGACGAATCATCCCACGTGGCCTTTAGATTGTGTTTGGTTTGAGCTTGCTTCTTGCTCCTTTCCTTATCCTTCTGTTTGCTCTTCAATTTTGGGCAGTCCTCCTTGATGTGTCCTTCTTCGTTGCAGTTGTAGCAACGGACTCTCCTTCTCTTTTGACGATGTTTACTTGACTGCAATCTAAATTTGTTAGATTTAAAAAACTTATTAAAACGTCTTACCATTAATGCAACTTCGTTTTCGTCGATTGTCGCTTCGGAGTCAGGATCGTCCTTTTCGGCTCGTAGGGCAATGTTGAGGTTCGACTTCTCTACTAGATTTTATGCAAGTCGAGATTCGTGAAGTTCGAAGGTTGAAAACAATTGTTCCAATGTACTTACCTCGAGATCCTTAGAGATGTAGTAAGCATCTGTTAGAGTGTATACTAAAAGCCTAGCTTTTGGTATAAACATTTATCTAGAAATAAGAATCACATTGGTCAAATGTTTACATTTATGATAAATATAGTTGTTCAATTAATTTATATTGTAGATAACATGGTGTGTGGTGTCACACACAGAGGATCATGTTATCAGTACCTTATAAATTATAAACAGTAGCTCACGACCATAATGGAAAGGAACAAACCATTGGAAGGTCGTAGTGTAATTAGGTATTAGTTTATCTTAACTATATAATTACACTAGTACACTTAGAGTGTATTGAGTAGGACCATTAGAGGTCATTTCTTTTATACTGACTTTATAAAGAAACAAAGACCTCAGTTATTATGGAAGTGTGTGCTCTTAATCCTAATATAATAACAAGCACATATATTTGATATTTATTTCTTTAATTTATCAATAGGTGAGATTTAGTTCGATGAATCAATAAGCCCGATAAGTTGGGAAATGATATCACTTATAGTGTGTGTTGTTGATTATAGAAGGAAACTGTGTCCTAGTGATCTAGGTTGAGAATGTCCCCAAGAGGAGCTCATAAGAATTGTCATGTTAAACCCTGCAGGTGGACTTAGTCCGACATGACGATGAAGTTGAGTGGTACTACTCTTGGAGCTAGATATTAATTTAGTGAGTTGTCAGTAACTTACTTAATTAGTGGACATTTGTTATCTTAAACACAGGGAGACTAACACACTCATGATAAGAAGGAGCCCAAAATGTAATTTGGGATTGGTGCGGTAGTTCAATAATAGTTCTCTAGTGGAATGAATTATTATTGATAAAATTAAGTTGTGTGTTCGGGGTGAGCACGAGATGCTTAATTTTATCGGGAGACCAAAACCAATTCCTCCTCTCGGTCCCTATCGTAGCTTCTTAATTATAGAGTACTATACCCACCTATACCCACCTTCTTACCCATCCTATAGGGGCCGGCCAAGCTAGCTTGGAGACCAAGCTAGGGCCGGGTATGTTCATGGGTGAATTCATGTGGCCGTCCCTATTAAAATAAAAAGGAATTTTAATTTTAAAATTTTTCTTATGTGGATAATATAATTTAAAAGAGAGTTTAAAAATTTAAATCCTTCCTTTTATAAGATTCTACAAAAGATTAAGAGAAGAGTTAAAATCTCTTTCCTTATTTGTAGATTAAAAGGTTGATTTTAATTTTGGTAAAAACTTTCCTTTTAATTATATTCATGATTTAAAAGAAAGTTTGAAAATTAAAAATTCTCTTTTATTAGTTTCTACAAAAGATTAAGAAAAGATTTAATATCTTTCCTTATTTGTAGAATGAAAGGAGATTTTAATTTTTAGAGATAACTTTCCTTTTTGGAAATTATCCACATGTTTAAAAGAAAGATTTTAATTTATAAAATTTCTTTTTATTAACCAATCATGAAGGGATTAAAATTATTGGAGAAATTTTTATAAATTTCTAGAAACAAATTAGGAAGTTTTAATTTTTGTTTTAATTAAAACTCTCCTTGTTTTGGGGAGAAGAGTGGCCGGCCATTATAATTTGAAAAGAGAAAATTATTTTAATTAAATAAATTTTCCTTTTCAATGGCAAAAGAATTAAGGAAGTTTTTATTAAATTTTTCTTATTTGCCAAGACCAAGGATTATAAAAGAGGGGGTAGAGGAGGCTTCAAGGTGAACGACTCTATTCTATTTTTCCTCTCTTTTCTCCTTGGGTGTGGCCGACCCTTTCTTTCCTCTCCTCTCCTTTGTGTGGCCGAAACCTTCTCATGGTGGAGATAGCTTTGGTGGCCGGATCTAAGAAGGAGAAGAAGGAGAGAAAAGAAGCCTCTTTTCTAGCATCCCTTGGAGCATGGTGGTGGTGGCCGAACCTCTTCATCCTAGGAGAAGTTTTGATGGCCGAAACTTATAAGGAAGAAGAAGGTGCTTGGTGGTTCTCATCTCGGAAGATCGTTGCCCACACAACGTCCGAGGTTAGAAGAGGAATACGGTAGAAGATCAAGAAGTCTTTCTAAAAGGTATAACTAGTAATTTTTGTTTCCGCATCATACTAGTTATTTTTGGAAATAATACTAAATACAAGAGGCATACGATTCTAGAGTTTCGAATTTGTTTTCGATATAGTGTTCTTTTGTTTTTCTTTCCCTTGTGATTTGATTGTTCTTTTCGGTTAACCTAAAGTTATTTTAGGAAATTAAATATTAGCTTTCTATAAAAGGTTTTGTCTAGTCGGTGGTGGTTGCTCCCATATCCAAGAAGGCCATGTGCCTCGCCACGTCAGTACTGGGAACCAATTATGGAAATTAATATTTAATGGAATTAATAACTTAAGGTGACTTGGATCGAACGTGTTAAGTTCCGCAGGAGATCCAAGTCAAAACCTAAAAGAACAAATAGATTAAGTTTTGGATCAAACGTGTTAAGTTCCGCAGGCGATCCAAAATTTAATTCAAAAGAACACATGGTAGCTAGGAAAAGGTTCGACACTTGAAAATTTTTGTACAATGGAACCTCTAGGTTTTCCGAGTAGCAACCAACAATTGGTATCGAGCTAGGGTTTGCCCTGCGTATTTGGTATTAGTTTAATTATGCACATGTCATACATAATTTAGGCAGGTTAATAGTAGGATGTGCTAACTTTGTGGATGCAGGATCCAACTATTATGACTTTTAGTTATTATGTGTGTGATTGGACCCTTGGACATGTTAAGGGCATTTATCTGTGTGTGCATGATTGTATTAAAATACAGCAGGAGCTGTATTTAGTTTTATTAGGATTTTATTTTTGATCTAGATACATGTACATTCCTTTTATGGAATATAGGATTAAAATGTAAAATTCTATTTATGTCGTGGATCGAATCTTGCAAAGCGTGGAACCTTCTAAGGACCAGAGGCGCAGCGAAACTAGGAGCAAGATGGACCCGGTAGCGGTGGCCAAATATGGCAGCAGCATGGGATGACAACACACGGAGGACAACTAGAGATAAAAGCCATAATAGTTGAAAATTAGATTTTCTATTTATTGCTTTTATATTGTGCTGTGTGTGCATGTTAGTATACATGACTAGTAGGCTAGCATAGTTAAAATTCCTCGCTTATAAATAACTAAGTGGGAGAGGGATTTTAAATAAATCCCATGGTCTCCATTACTGGTTTGTAAGTGATGCAAACAAACTTACGTGTTGGCTCTGAGTGCCTTCCTCCATAACGGATGAGCTTGTTTGTGGATCACTAGAACAAACTTCCTTTTTGGATGACTATAGGAAGTTAATTAAGAGCGTGTGATCTTCCCCAACGGAAGGGACATAATCTTATTAATAGACTTAGTGTCAAGTAATGGTATACACTTAGACACATCTAATAATATCCTCCCCATCGGAGTCACTGCTATTATTTGTGTGACCAAATGCAACCAACTATTAATTTGTCATAAAACTAGGTTGACAAGATAATAAAATTAATGGGTTAAAACCCCTCTTACAAATGATTGATTTTGTATACGTCCACACTAACGTGGCATACAAAATTAACGGTGTTTGAGATAATTTTATTTGTCATAAAGATACGTTGACAAGATAGTTAATGGGTAAAACCCTCCTTTTACAAATGTTGAATTTGTATACGTCCACACTAACGTGGCATGCAAAATTCACGGTGTTTGAGGTGTTGGTGAATTTAAATAATATTGTTTGAGGAATCAATATTTTATTTTAAATTCAAAAAGTTTTGACCAAATATTTGATCAAAGACAGATCAACTATTAATTTTATTCGTCATAAAGTAAAGTTGACGAGATAATAAAATTAATGGATAAAATCTCCTCTTTGATTTTGTATACGTCCACACTATCGTGGCATACAAAATTCATGGGGATTTTAAAGAATTGATCTTGACCAAATATTTTTGTGATTCTTAGGATTTAAAATGTTTGTCGATCCCCTAGTTGCTATACTGTAGAAAAGACTTAGTAGTCCCAATTGTAATGATTGGAAATAGGACTTGGACATTAAGGTAGACTGTCTTCTTAGAACTAAGAACAATATAGGTGTATTTAATTCATTAGTTGAAACATGTTTAGTGGTGTTATCTACCAGAACCTGGAGTGTAGATACAGATGCCATCAATCATGTCCGCAATTCATTGCAGGGTTCCAGGAAATTCGACAACTAAATGAAAATTAAAACACCGTCCATATGGGCACTACTGTAAAAATGGTAGCTGTTGCAGTGGGAGATGTTTATCTTTTGATAAGAATAAAACATGGATTTTTGAGTAATTGTCTTTACGCACCAAGTTTAGAAAGAACTAGTTTTCAGTTTCTAAACTATTCAAAGAACTTGATATTCTGCCTCTTTTAATAACAAAGTTGTTATTAAGAAAAAGAGGGAAGTTATCTGTTCTGGTACGTTGGTTGGCAATTTATAAATCCAATAACTCCCACGATGCAACAAATGGAAATTAGTAACACATCTTCTAACTTTAAAGTAACCTTCGAAAATGAACCAATTATATATTTGGCTTCTAAGGCTAGGTTATATTAACTTGAGTAGGATTCATTGGTAGCTGATGAACTTTTGGGTTCATTAGTAGTGGAAATCTTTCCAACCTACGAGTCTTACTTGGAAGGAAAAATAACCAAGAAGCTTTTAAGTCTAAGGGGTATGGAGTCAAAGATATATTGGAATTGGTTCATTCTGATTTATGTGATCCTATGAGCATCCAGGCAAGAGGTTGTTTCAAATATTTCATCTATTTTATAGACAACTATTTGAGATACGGATATATTTACTTGATGTGCCGCAAGTCTAAGTGCTTTGATTAGTTCAAAGAGTACGAGGCTGATGTGGAGAAACGACAAAGTAAAAGTATCAAGACACTACGGTAAGATCGTAGTGGCAAGTACCTCTTGGGAGAATTTAGGAGTCATTTATCAGAAGTAGGGATTCAATCCAAACTAACTGCACCTGGTACACTCCAACAGAATGATGTAGAAAAAGGAAGGTATAGGACTCTTATGGAAATAAGTAGATTGATGAGTTATTAAGAACATTATCAAAATCATTTTAAGGATATACTCTGGAAACGGGAGTGAATATAGTACCTTCTAAAGTCAGAACTCTCTACTCATATAGAATTGCTGAATAGGCGTAAGCCTATTCGGATTCGGGTAGTTCAGCACATATGCAGAAGAGAGACAATGATAAGTTGGACAGGAATTCACTTGTTTGTGGGTTATCCTAGTAAAATGAAAGTAGGTTTATAGTCTTAAAAATCAGAAGGTCATTGTTAGCATCAATGACCGATTTTTAGAAAAAGACTATGTAATAAACCATGTGCCCATAAGAAAATTTGTTCTTAAGGAAATAATAAAAGACATGTCTAATCTAGTACCAACTGTACAAGATGAGATACCACAAGGAAACTGCAACACGTATCACAAATGATACACAATTGCAGAAAGTGCCTTGTCGTAGTGGGAGGGTTGTTAGGCAACCTAAAAAGATTCAAGTTTTGGGAGAGTTTTTTTGGACTCGATCCCTGGAGGACATGAACCTGATCTCGGGACATATGACGAAACACTCCAAGATAAAGATACAACATCTTGGCAAAGAGTAATGAATAACAGAATTAGAATATATGTATTCAATAAAATCTGGAAGCTTGTAGAACCACCAAATGGTGTAAAAGCCTTTGGGTGTAAAAAGGTCTATAATAGGAAAAGAGGGATAGAAAGGAAGGTAGTCACTTTCAAAGCAAGGCTTGATGAAAAAGGAAACTTTTTCACTGGTAGCCATGCTTAAGTCTATCCGGATTCTTTTATCTATTTGGCAAGTGGATGTCAAGACAACATTCCTTAATGGAAGTCTTGATGAATGCATTCATATAAAGCAACCAGAAGGGTTCATTGCAAAGGGCTAAGAGCATCTTGTGTGCAAGCTCAATCAGTCTATGGACTGAGGCAAAGCTTCAAGGTCTTGGAACATCCGATTTATCAAAGTAATCCAGACCTATGGATTTATTGAGTAAACGGATAAGTCTTGTGTATACAAAAGGTGTGATGGAAATATGGTGGTATTTCTTGTACTAGACGTAGATAACATTTTTGGTAGTTGGAAACAATATCAAAATGTTGTCAGAAGTAAGGGTATGGTTGTCCAAATAATTCGATATAAAGGACTTGGGAAAATGTATATATTTTTTAGATCAAAGTGATAAGGGATCGAAAGAAAAAATATATTTTACTTATCCCAAGCTTGATACATCGGAAAATCCTTGCTCGTTTTAAGCATGCGAAACTCCTCGAAAGGTTTCTTACCTTTTAAGCATGGAGTGTCTTTATCTAAAGAGATGTCTCCGATGACATCAAAGGAGATTGAGGACATGTAGGCAGTTCTTTATGCTTCGGCAGTTAGACAACCTAATGTATGCTATGCACGAGATCGAAAATCTTTGCCTAGGCATAGTTAGCAGATATCAAAGTAACCCTAGACAAGGACATTGGACTGCAGAAAGCATATATTAAAGTACCTTAGAGGCGCTTAGAGATTATATGCTAGCTTACAAGGCGATTAATTTGGTCCTGGTTACACAGATTTTGACTTCCAATCGGATAGGGACAATAATAAGTCGACCTCGGGGTTTTGTGTTTACTTTAGGAGGAAAAGTTATAACTATGAAAGAGTGATAAGCATAGGTGTTTTTCTGGACTCCACCATAGAAGCTGAGTATATGGCAAGCCTCTGAGGTAGCCAAAAAAGCTGAATGACTTAATTACCTCAAGATAGACTTAGATATGATTTCTAGTTTGTCCAAAGATTATTACAATTTATTGTAATAATAATGGTGCAGTAACAAACTCGAAGAAACCATGAGTCTATAAGGCAAGTAAACACAATAGAGCGCAAGTACTACCCAATACGAGAAATTGTATAACGAGGAGAAGTTGTTGCCGCCTAGATTACATCAGATGATAACCTAAGGTCCTTAAGGCAAGAGCTTTTTGAAAGGCATGGGAATCAGATGTATGGCAGCAGATACGGCAGCTTAGTCTTTTAGTATAAGTGGGAGATTGTTAGAGTGTATACTAAAAGCCTAGCTTTTGGTATAAACATTTATCTAGAAATAAGAATCACATTGGTCAAATGTTTACATTTATGATAAATGTAGTTGTTCAATTAATTTATATTGTAGATAACATGGTGTGTGGTGTCACACACAGAGGATCATGTATCTTATAAATTATAAACAGTAGCTCACGACCAAGATGGAAAGGAACAAACCATTGGAAGGTCGTAGTGTAATTAGGTATTAGTTTATCTTAACTATATAATTACACTAGTACACTTAGAGTGTATTGAGTAGGACCATTAGAGGTCGTTTCTTTTTATACTGACTTTATAAAGGAACAAAGACCTCAGTTATTATGGAAGTGTGTGCTCTTAATCCTAATATAATAACAAGCACATATATTTGATATTTATTTCTTTAATTTATCAATGGGTGAGATTTAGTTCGATAAATCAATAAGCCCGATAAGTTGGGAAATGATATCACTTATAGTGTGTGTTGTTGATTATAGAAGGAAACTGTGTCCTAGTGATCTAGGTTGAGAATATCCCCAAGAGGAGCTCATAAGGATTGTCATGTTAAACCCTGCAGGAGGACTTAGTCCGACATGACGATGAAGTTGAGTGGTACTACTCTTGGAGCTAGATATTAATTAAGTGAGTTGTCAGTAACTTACTTAATTAGTGGACATTCGACATCTTAAACCAGAGAGATTAACACACTCATAATAAGAAGGAGCCCAAAAATATAATTTGGGATTGATGCGGTAGTTCAATAATAGTTCTCTAGTGGAATGAATTATTATTGATAAAACTAAGTTGTGTGTTCGGGGCGAACACGGGATGCTTAATTTTATCGGGAGACCAAAACCAATTCCTCCTCTCGGTCCCTATCGTAGCCTCTTAATTATAGAGTACTATACCCACCTATACCCACCTTCTTACCCATCCTATAGGGGCCGGCCAAGCTAGCTTGGAGACCAAGCTAGGGCCGGCCATGGGTATGTTCATGGGTGAATTCATGTGGTCGTTCCTATTAAAATAAAAAGGAATTTTAATTTTAAAATTTTTCTTATGTGGATAATATAATTTAAAAGAGAGTTTAAAAATTTAAATCCTTCCTTTTATAAGATTCTACAAAAGATTAAGAGAAGAGTTAAAATCTCTTTCCTTATTTGTAGATTAAAAGGTTGATTTTAATTTTGGTAAAAACTTTCCTTTTAATTATATTCATGATTTAAAAGAAAGTTTAAAAATTAAAAATTCTCTTTTATTAGTTTCTACAAAAGATTAAGAAAAGATTTAATATCTTTCCTTATTTGTAGATTGAAAGGAGATTTTAATTTTAGAGATAACTTTCCTTTTGGAAATTATCCACATGTTTAAAAGAAAGATTTTAATTTATAAAATTTCTTTTTATTAACCAATCATGAAGGGATTAAAATTATTGGAGAAATTTTTATAAATTTCTAGAAACAAATTAGGAAGTTTTAATTTTTGTTTTAATTAAAACTCTCCTTGTTTTGTGGAGAAGAGTGGCCGACCATTATAATTTGAAAAGAGAAAATTATTTTAATTAAATAAATTTTCCTTTTCAATGGCAAAAGAATTAAGGAAGTTTTTATTAAATTTTCCTTATTTTCCAAGACCAAGGATTATAAAAGAGGGGGTAGAGGAGGCTTCAAGGTGAATGACTCTATTCTATTTTTCCTCTCTTTTCTCCTTGGGTGTGGCTGGCCCTTTCTTTCCTCTCCTCTCCTTTGTGTGGCTGAAACCTTCTCATGGTGGAGATATCTTTGGTGGCCGGATCTAAGAAGGAGAAGAAGGAGAGAAAAGAAGCCTCTTTTCTAGCATCCCTTGGAGCATGGTGGTAGTGGCCGAACCACTTCATCCTAGGAGAAGTTTTGATGGCCGAAACTTGTAAGGAAGAAGAAGGTGCTTGGTGGTTCTCATCTCGGAAGATCGTTGCCCACACAACGTCCGAGGTTAGAAGAGGAATACGGTAGAAGATCAAGAGGTCTTTCTAAAAGGTATAACTAGTAATTTTGTTTCCGCATCATACTAGTTATTTTTGGAAATAATACTAAATACAAGAGGCATACGATTCTAGAGTTTTGAATTTGTTTTCGATATAGTGTTCTTTTGTTTTTCTTTCCCTTGTGATTTGATTGTTCTTTTCGGTTAACCTAAAGTTATTTTAGGAAATTAAATATTAGCTTTCTATAAAAGGTTTTGTCTAGTCGGTGGTGGTTGCTCCCATATCCAAGAAGGCCATGTGCCTCGCCACGTCAGTACTGGGAACCAATTATGGAAATTAATATTTAATGGAATTAATAACTTAAGGTGACTTGGGTCGAACGTGTTAAGTTCCGCAGGAGATCCAAGTCAAAACCTAAAAGAACAAATAGATTAAGTTTTGGATCAAACGTGTTAAGTTCCGCAGGCGATCCAAAATTTAATTTAAAAGAACACATGGTAGCTAGGAAAAGGTTCAGACCTTTGTACAAATTTTTGTACAGTGGAACCTCTAGGTTTTCCGAGTAGCAACCAACAGCATCTACTAAGGAGGCCCACTCGGGAGTTCTCAGGAAGGCGTTGAGCGCGTATCGAATTGAGTCCCGGTTTGTTACTTCTTCTCCAAGATTGGTGAGTTGAGTGATCAGCTCTTTGATCCTCGCTTGGAGTTGCGCTACCTTCTCGCCTTGGTTCATCCGGAAGTTCGTCAACTGGGTCCGGAGGATGTCACATCGCGCCAGCTTTGATTTGGAGGTACTTCGTGAAGCTCCAGGAATTTCTCCCAGAGATCTTTCGCCGAGTCGTAGGTTCCGATTCGACTTACCTCTTGTGGTGGCAGCACACTGAGCAGGTGGAACTCTGCCTTTCCGTTGGCGACGAAATCGGCTTGCTCCTTCTTGCTCCATGTGTTTTCTTCTTTGTCTTTTGGCGCTGCAAAACCATATTTCATTGTAATAAGAATATCAAAATCTATTTTAAAAAATACCTCCATTTTGCGCTTCCATGTGGCAAAGTCTCCGTCAAACTTTGGGGGATGGATGTTCGCTCCGGCCATCGTCTTGATCGTAGTGCTTCAGTTGGTGGTTAGTCCTTCTAAGGCGATCAGGCTCTGATACCAATTGTAGGTGCAGCGGAGGCCGGCAAGAGGGGGGTGAATTGCTTCTGAAATAAAAAATAAACTATACCCTCCTTAGATTTCAACTCAGAAATAAAATCAGCAGTAAAAATAACTAGCAACTATATAAAATTAAAGACAGAAATAAAACGGGAGACCGAGGTTTAACCTGGTTACAACCAAGGAGGTTGTTAATCCAGGATAATCGAAAATCGCACTAGCAGAGTCTCCTTCACTGTAGGCGGAGAAGCCTTTTTATACACTTAATGAACTCACAAGTTGCTAGGAATTGAAAGCTTGAATGAATGATGAATTCCTAGGTCTAGGGGTCCTTTTATAGCCCCTGGAAAGTCTATCCCGAAGCTCCAAGGCGCCTCCAACAATGGTCCAGGGTGCCTCCAAGCAAGTGTTCGGATAGAACTCTATCCGAAGCCAAACGGTCGATTTGACCAGACTTAAGGCGCCTTAAACAGGCCTTGAAGGCGCCTTCAAGTTGAAGGCGCCTCCAAGCATGATGAAGGCACCTTGAGCTGCCTTTTCAGCTCCTTTGCTTCTTTGCTTCGTCTTCCGACATCTTCCGTAGTTCCGGTCTTTTGGGTGATTCCGGCCAACCGAAATAGGGCTCACCCGAACCTAATTTCCAGCCTTCCTCGAGCAGGCTTCCGTCCGACTTCTCATCCCTCGAACGCTGCGCACGTTCTTCTCGCTCCATCGGAGTACTCTTCCGTAGCTTTCTCGTCCTTCGGATGCACCGAGCCCGTGGGCTCCCTTCCCGTGCCGTCCTTCTCGCTAGCTGCGTCTTCCGCTCGACTTCCTGTGCTCCTAAGCTCCTGCACACTCAGACACAGGGACCAGACAAAACGCAGGAGCTAACCAACTTGGTTGATCACATCAAAATACCCATGGGGTTCAACAGACTGTACTGTAGCCTTCTTGGAGAGTCATGAAAACAGAATCTCGCACACAAAGAAAAAAATGGAAAGAATGTCCCAATACTAAATCCTGGATTAGTAGTGTGGGAAAAAGATAGAAATAGAAATTCACGAATTTTGAGAAAAATTAATAAAATAAAAAAATATTATTTCAAATTTTATTAAATGCGATATTTTATCAATACTAATAAGCGGTGAAAGATGAAAATGAATTTTTCGAAAATAATTTTGGAGGGAAAAAAATGAAAGACATAAGGTTTTATTTTTACCCTAAATGAACGAGAAAGCGACGAAAAAATGCTCGAACGGTAGTTGTACCAATTTAGAGTAACCCCGCTCTGATACCAATTATTGGATCGAGACCGCGCTAGAGGGGGGGTGAATAGCGCTCGTGGCTTTCACATGTTTCGTAATCGATAATTAAATGAGTAAAGCAGCGGAAATAAAATAAAGACAAGACACAAGCACAAGGGACACCAAGATTTACTTGGTTCGGAGCCTTGGGCGACTCCTACTCCAAGGCCCGCGATCATTGATCACTTTCGGTGGGCAACAACTATAATCTCAGAAATCTTTTATAAGCAAGTATAATTACAGTAGTAAAAGTATATCAACGACATGAAAAATGGAAGATTCTGAACTCCGGGTCGTCGGCGTCAAGTCGTAGCTTCGTCGAAACTTCTCGTTAGCAGCTCGTTGCAGAAATATCGCTTGTCAATTGATGATCTGGACTGCTGCTCAAACCCTCCTTAAATAGCCTGCTTGAGGCGCCTCCAAACCTGTCCGAGGCACCTCAAATGTGAAATTATATCCTGGATCCTGCGCTGCAATAAGCCTTTGCATCGCTGCTATTTATCCACCTTGAGGCGCCTCCATCACATTCCAAGGTGCCTCCAAGCAGAGGTCCAACGTGCCTCCAAATCCCATGGAGGCGCCTCCATCTCCTTTTGCACAGCCAGCTCACTTTGCACCCGAGGCGCCTCCAAGCTCTATGGAGGCGCCTCAGATACTGTTCATCGGAGGCAAACTTTGTGTTTTAGTACATGCAAGATACGTTAGTCCCAAAATACCTTGCAACACAAAGTTAGCACATAATAAACATAATGAAAAGAGTATTTGACAATCTCTAGACTGTCCGGTTCTGATTTCAGATTTCCGACCGAAAATCCTAGGTCGAACTGACGCCTACTGTTCCCTCTTCCGGGGAACGCGCCCTTACCTACTCCACTCAGGAGAGTTTACCTTTTGCCAGTTCGGTCCTCCAGACCGACTGAACTTTTGCTCGGCGCTCGAGTCTTCCGGTCTTCATGCTGGACGTCCGGTCCATGGCCCGTCCAGTCTTCCACCCAGTTCGGGACACCAGGATTTCAACCTAAGGTTACCGCCCCCTAGGATTTTTGCCTGAAGACCTCGACCCGCCAAGGCTTTCCGCATAGGGTTACCACCCCCTATGACCTAGGGTTACCACCCCTAGGGTTTTCCACTTACCTAACCGTAGCTAGGACTTTTGCCTAAGTACACTTAGGACTTTTCCTGCAACACTCATTCAACATATTAGTAAACAAAACACTTTAACTTTGAACCCTTTAACATAATCAAAACATAGGTTCGATCGTCGGATGCTTCACGCATGCACCAACACATATGCCGCTCTACAGATTTGTAGCAACTATCATACTTGACCCTAACTGATACAACGTTGTAGCAGCTAACCGTTGAGTTAGTTGCTATAAATTTGTAGCAGCTATCCTTCCAAGTAGCTGCTACAGCGTTGTAGCAGCTACCTATGGAATTAATTACCTGTTTATCAACCGAGACGCCCAATAAAGATAATCAAGGATACAACCTATAGCATATAGTCAGCCCAAGTTGCTACAACGTGTAGTAGCTTCTCAAGAGTAGCTGCTACACTATGTTTCAGTTAGCTGATATAAATTGAAGCAACTACTCTAGAGACGTGAGCTACTACAATGTATAGCAGCTACTGCCGATGCAGGTAATGAGGCCTAATCTCGATTAATAATTCAATGGTCACTTATATAAATTGAAAATAATGATTTCTTATAGCTGTCATAACCCATATGGCTAGTCATAAATCATAACCCGTGACTACCTCTCTTGGTAAAATCCTGCATTGTCAAAAGGGCAACTGTGGGCTCGTGGATACACCTATTCCGTGATTAAATTGTATAGCACCACAATGCCCTTATATAACAGAGGGTGGCTCCATTCATGACATCCCAATGGAAATGAGTAGCTTATTCATGGAATGATGACATTTTCTCGACACCACCTTCATCATTTTTTTCATGCCATCCACTGTCAATCTTGAAGTGTATCTTGCTCCCAAATGGAGAAGGACAAAGCGGTCTTGTTGCCTTCCACCATCTAGTGAAAGTTTCCATGTTTGTAAAGGAATTTCTTTAAAGCAACCACTAGCGTCTAGCCCCGATGCGTGTATGTTGAAGAGGTTAGGCCACTCATGGAGTAGCTTAAAGAGAGGGTGATCGCCTCGAAGAACTTTTCCCAGTCACGACCAAAGGATGCAAGGGAGGTGGAAAATAATATAAGCTGGTTGGTGTTCATAATACTCTGTACGTTGATGAAGGGCGTTCCCTCATGGATAAGACTGTGGACGCAACTCAGCCAATATGAAAATAACGTTGTACAACTTATGAGAGAAATGTAAGCGATCATGGGGGTTCTAAACACTGTTCAATATTAAACTTACGATATAATCAAAATGTAAATTTATTGACAATATTTTCTCATGTAAAGGTATAAATGTATTTTATAGGTGCTACACTTTGTTATCTTACTCCTAAGTAGCTGCAACATAATGTAGCAGCTACTACAGTTATTTTTAGTCACCCAATTAATTTATTTATATATATATTATTCCTATTTTATTTCTTAAGTATGTTGTCATATCATGAAGTGGTAAATTTAAGTGGACTCATGAATAATGATCAGGCTCGCGAACACAGAATATGAGGTCCACGTTGTAGCAGTTAGTTTGTGGTAGACATAAACACCATTGTAGGAACTAAAAAATCATTTCTAGACACCACATTAAATGTAACGGAAGGAATCGGTGAAATTTAATTTTATTCAAGTTAATGTTGTAGCAGTTACTGGTCCGTAACTGCTACAACCCGGACTTTATGTTGTAGCAGCTACCTATCAGGATCCAGTATAACAAAGACAATTATAAGTCGAACTTTATCAAGATCCATTATTAAAGTGATTTGCTACAACGTGTAATAGCTTCTCATAAGTAGCTGCTACACTGTGTAGCAGTTAGTACGGATTGAGGATAAAAGCGCACTCCTATCAATTTTATGCAGACCGGTAGAAAGCCTGCTCAGCCGTTAAGTTAGCTGCTACAACGTTGTAATTATTTTGGCAGCAGGTAATTCTGCGATCCTAGACTTTATTGTCTCCACACGGGAGCCTGACCACTTCCATCTTCATATTCTTAGAAGGGCATGCTGTCTGTAAGAATCTATTACTCTAACATGTTCACACATCCAGACCTGTAATACAATAAAATTATTTAAATAAGATAAACTTTTTTTAAACACTCTATTCCCTCAACCATAGTTTTAAACCTGAAAGCCCTAAAATCATTAAACCACATTGTAGCAGCTAGGAGACAAATCAAAACACTAAAAATTCAAACCCCTAAACAAAACGAGATGACTCAAAACTATCATCCCTAACAGAATACTTACGATGGAGGCAAATATTTGGATGAGAAACAAGTCGTCGCGGTGAGATTGATTGATGAAGATACCGTGTGGGCACCGATCTACTATGATTGATATTCTTTCGAAATATTTTTTACACGGCGAGTTTAGGAGTTACACCTTTGGCCAATGAGGGTAAAAATGTAATTGCATAGTATATATATTTGCACAATAATTGTAAAAAGGTAATTGGTAAGAAAAGATTATTTGGAGATCAGCAGTACCTACTATGCGTTGTAGCAGCTATTCTGGAGTAGCTGCTACAAAGTGTAGCAGCTAATCAGAAGTAACTGCTACATAGTGTAGCAACCACTCTTGACAAGCTGCTACAAGGTGTAGCAGTTTCTGATGACTAGCTGCTTCAACATGCTGCAGTTGCTTCTACAACGTGTAGAACCTCATTTAATTGATCTAAATAAAAAAATTGAGATTAGCTATGATTTATTATTGGTTGAAAATGCAGAGTAACATCAAGTGAGCGTAAATGAAGAAAGAACTGTTACATCATTGTAGCAGGTACATGGAAAGTTAGCTGCTACAAGGTGTAGCAGTTATTTGTCAAAGTAGCTATTACAACGTGTAACAGCAAAGCAAAGGCGTTGCAGCAACATAAATAATTTTAAATAATTTTTTAGCAAGTTGATATACAGCTACCAAAATATTTTTAGGGTTAATATCTACTAGAAAATATAACTAGTAAAAAAATAACTTACCAAGCGGCTGCTACAAGTTGTAGTAGCTATATGGAGAGTTAGCTGCTACAAGGTGTAGCAGTTAACTGTCGAAGTAGCTGTTATAACTTGTAGCACCTGTTATAACTTGTAGCAACAAAGGAAAGTCCAAGTGGCTGCAGGCATTTGTAGCAGGCGTCGGCCTTGCACGTTGAAACATAAATCCTTCCTTCCTTCTATGACCACCATTCCGAGTTAGCTGCTACAAGTTGTAGCAGCTACAAGGATAGTTTGCTGCAAAGTAGTTGCTGCAACGTTTAAAAGAGAAGAAAAGGCGCTGCATCAGTAAAAAATAATTTCAAATAATTTTTTACCAAGTTGATACATGAACTTAAATATTTATAGGGGTAATATCTACTAGAAAATGTAACTATAAAAAAAATGACTTACCAAATGGCTGCTTCACGTTTCTAGCTGCTACAACGTGTAGCAGCTAATGCACAGACGTGATTGTAACCTGCAGACGTTTGTAACCAGCGTCGTCCCTGCACGTTATAGCATTAATCCTTCTAATATATGTATACTATAGCAGTGTGAAATAACAAATTAAAATGAAACGAATTACCATTAGGAATGGAGAGAGGTGGTAAACTCTCACAGTAGCTATGAGATTGAAGACGCCGGTGAAACTTTCATGGCGGTAGCGCGAGGTCCGACGGACGACGGAGATGGAGGGAGCGAGAAAGAGGGCAGCGAGGGAGACTTTAATTTGGGAAATTTTCTACGCAGAAGTTTTGAATAGAAGGCGAAAGGGGAGAGAGAATAAATGACATTTTTTTTAGCGAAATCGAACTGGCAACATCACGTCTGCATGTCGCTCACGATAGCGCACAAAGCGTCGCTCAGCTCATCAAATATATATATATATATATATATATATATATATATATATATATAATTTTTTATTTTTCAAATTATTTCATTTTTTAATATGAAATAAATATTTCATTAATTGTTAATTTATCAAACCGTAGAAAGTAAAACGTCAAATTTTTTTTTGTAATTCGACACTCGACAGGCTGCAGCCGAAAGAGAGAAGACAAGCGAGGAGTAACTAGGCTTCCGATTCTCGCCTTGTCGTCTTCCTTCGACAACTACGGCATTGACAGTGATGATGACGTCTCTGCCTCGGCGGCATAGGGATCCGGTATCACCTGCCCCTTCGACGACGGCTGCCTTGGCTACAACCCTCGCCTCCCATCCCAGTGCTTCGATTCAACGCCTTCTCCACCACTCCCCCTCCGAGGACGCAGATCCCCTCCTTTGATCACATTCCACTGATTACCACGGCTTTGCCACTAATGTAACCGCCAACGCAGGCTTGAGTGGCGGCGACAACATCCCCCTTCCCCCGAAGGTTACGACTTCTCCTTGGAAACGACCCGCTTCGGGATGCCCCAGGCCAATGGAACGTCCTAAGGCGTGGAGAACGGCGAGATTTTCACTTCGGATGGCGCCGTCCTTCCAGATCCAGACAGGATGCACTACGAGGAGGGTTTCATCCTTTGACAGTGGCGCCAGTGAGTCAGATTTCCTATAGAATTTAAGATGGTTGTCTAATTTTTGGTTGATATGGACTTCAACTGTTTTCATCACAACTTTTTGATCAATGATGTAACAATGTAAATTGATACTGATGCGGTGATGATGAGGGGTCATATCCCACGGTCACGATAGAGATCAAAGTTAAGACGGTCAATACGTAAATAGCATTAGTGGATCGAGTGAAGCATGTCCCGACTAAAAGAGATAAAAGAGAATTACCAGAATTGACTGGATCAAATCATCAAATCAAATCAAATTAATTTTAGGATTATTCTAATAATTCTATTGATTTCAAAATCAAGTTGAACGATATTTTAATCGTAAAATACTTTCTTTTCATTCTGATTGGGGAGGTGAATATCAAGCTCTCCATTGTCATCTTATCTCTTGTGGAATTGTTCATCGAGTCTCTTGTCCTCACACTCCAGAACAAAATGGCTCTGCTGAGATAAAACATAGACACATAGTCGAAACTACCTTAGCTTTTCTTCATCATGCATCAGTTCCACGTAAATTTTGGGATGAAGCTGTTACCACTGCTATATATCTCATAAATCGACTCCCTACTCCATTGCTCAATCATAAATATCCTTTTGAAACACTTTATAATCAAACTCCTAATTACACTTTCCTTCGAATTTTTGGTTGCGCATGTTATCCATGGTTACGCCCCTACTCTAAACACAAACTTGACTCTCGTTTACTACAATGTGTTTTTCTTGGTTACAACAATTTGCACCATGATTATCGTTGCTTACATATACCAACAGGTCAAATTTATATTTCACGACATGTTACTTTTGATGAGGCTTTATTCCCTTTTTCAGTATCTTCTTCGATCTCTCCTCCAGATACTGGTGGCACCTTCTTAATACCACCTAATATTGTCTGAAATGATGGCATCCTAGGTCCTGCTCCGCTCTCTAATAACTCCCCTATACCATCAGAATAACCTCAGGATGCTGCTCCAATATTGGAAACCTCGTCGGTCGAAGATAATATGCTCTCTAGTTTTGGATCCTCGGATAATGCAAGTCCGTCATCTACATCACCATGTCAATCTACTTCCTCATCACCATCAACAAGTGATTCAGATGATAATGCTCCTCATCACATGCTTCCCATTAGTGACATTTATGAACGTTGCCCACTAAATGCAACTCGATATCCTCTTCCATGGGCTATAGTGGTCTCTTCATAATCTATTGAACCAACTTATTTTATGCAAGCAAACAAGGATCCAAATTGGCGTAGTGCAATGGCTATAGAATTTGATGCACTTCTTCGCAATGGAACATGGAGTCTAGTTTTATGCACTTCCTCAATGAATGTTGTGGGCTCTAAATGGGTATTCCGTCTTAAGTATCGAGCTGATGGTTCTCTTGAACAACACAAATCTTGACTTGTAGCCAAAGGTTTTAGTCAGCAACCAGGTATTGACTTCAATGACACTTTTAGTCCAGTCATCAAGATTACATTTGTCAGACTATTATTATCGATAGCTGTTAGTTCCAATTGGCCTGTACGCCAATTGGACATCTCAAATGCGTTTCTCCATGGTCATCTTGAGGAAACTGTATTTATGGAGCAACCACCTGGGTTCATTCATCCACAATTTCCATCTCATGTTTGCCAACTTAAGAAATCCTTATATGGTCTTCGACAAACTCCTCGTGCATGGTTTCATCGACTATCCAATTGGTTACAAGCTCAAGGATTTTCTGGATCAAAGACTGACTCGTCTCTATTTCACAAATATAATGATGGGTCCATGATATTTTTTCTTATTTATGTGGATGACATCCTGATAACCGGTAATGATCACAAGGGCATCATAACTTTATTAAGTCTTCTCAATCAAGAATTTCCTACCCGAGATTTGGGCATTGCTCATTTTTTTCTTGGTATTGAGCTTATTCCATATGAGGATGACTATCTTCTCTCTCAGAGCAAATACATTACTGAATTTCTTCAAAGAGCCAAAATGGATGGAGCACGTTCGGTCTCTACACCAATTGCAATAAACAACTCTCCATCTTCATCCTCTCTTGCTCTGTCTGATCCACAGATTTATCAAAGCATTGTTGGAGCCTTACAATATGTCACTATCACACGCCCTGATATTACTTTTGTAGTAAATCGTGCTTGTCAATTCATGCATGCTCCAATTGAACAAAATTGGGATAATGTAAAAAGAATACTTCGCTATCTCAAAGGTACTATTCTACATGGTCTTCTTTTATATCGTCAATCGTCTCGAGATTTACATGCCTATAGTGATGCGGATTGGGCAAGTTCTCCTGAAGATAGACGCTCTACTAGTGGATATGCAATATTTCTTGGATGAAATCTTATCTCATGGAATTCGAAAAAGTAACCTACGGTATCTCGTTCAAGTATTGAGGCAGAATATAAAGCTATAGCAAATACAACATCTAAAATTATTTGGCTTCAATCACTTCTCTCTGAACTTCATCTTGCATCAAATATTGCACCAAAAATTTGGTGCGATAATATTGGAGCAACATATCTCACAGCAAATCCAATCTTTCATGCTCGTACAAAACATGTGGAGATTGATTTTCATTTTGTTCGTGAACGTGTGGTAACTCAACAATTATCCGTCTCTTATATCTCTGCTGAGGATCAAATTGCTGATATCTTTACTAAGCCTTTATCCAGATAACGTTTTAACAAGTTATCAAGCAAACTCAACGTCAAAGATCTCCCGTTAATTTTGTCGGGGGGAGGGGGAGGGGTAAAAGAGATAAAAGAAAATTACCAGAATTGACCGGATCAAATCATCAAATCAAATTAAATTAATTTTACGATTATTCTAATAATTCTGTTATAATTATTAGAATAATTCTCAGAATAATTTTTAGAATTATTCTGTTATTTATTAATTGGTTAATTGACCGAATACTTGTTTAAACTCTATATATTGTATTGTCTTGAGGGCAAGTATCAATGAACAATAAGATTAATTATTACTCTCATATTTTTATCTTCTTTCTATTCTTCTTTTAACACCGACCTGGAGAGAAGGTCCCGATCTACCGCCACCTTCAACACGGGAAGGAGTCAAACAACCGACGCTCAATGAATTATTGGACGCTGAACGGAGGAAGAGACGGGGTGTAGAAGTCTGGTCGAGCGGCCACCCTGCTCGTCCAGACAACAAAGCTCGACATTGGCAGAGGTCAACTTCGGCCGAGCGGCTACCCCACTCGGCTTGGTAGCAGGTCTCGACAGTGGCAGAGTGGAACTTCGGTCGAGCGGACACACGCACAAGAGTAGCGAGGTTCTGGCTGATCGAACGGGACACCAAAGTGGCGAAATCGCGGCTGAGCGGCCAACCCGCTCGTCCTAGCAGTACACTCGCTCTAATATCCATCGACGTTCTTTTAGGAGTTGGTGCCGCCGACATCGGACATAGACGGCCAAAAGATCATATGGCGGAAGTTTCCACTGTCACTTCAGAGATATGCTCAGCCTGTTAAGGTACTATGTCAAAGACACTTTACCGACAAGTCTTTCCAGGAAAAACTTAGGGAAGCGAGCCTATCTTGGGAAGCGTGCACGCGCGCTACAGGAGCTCTATATAAAGGGGGGGTCCAAACATCGGTGAAGGTACACAATACGTTAGACGCTGTGCTCTCTACTGTTCATTTTTTGCTCAGTCTTCTACTTCATCGCCGATGACTAACTTGAGCGTCGAAGGGTCAACGTCGGGCACCCCTTCCTTGGCTTGGCAATGACGTCATCTATGTTGCAAGTCTGAGCGGAGTTTACAGGCGGTCAACGGGAGTGTCACATCCCCGTCTTTCCATCTCTTCGACTTTCGGACAGGAACATAAAAATTATTTTAAGATAAAAATTATTTTAATATAAAAATTATTTAAAATAAAAATTATTTCAACATAAAAATTATTTTAGCATAAAATTTATGTTAAAAATTATTTTAACCAAAAATTTATTTTAACCTAAAAATTATTTTAACTTAAAAATTATTTTAACATAAAAATTATTTAAAAAATTATTTTAACTTAAAAATTATTTTAACATAAAAATTATTTTAACATAAAAATTATTTAAAAAATTATTTTAACTTAAAAATTATTTTAACATAAAATTATTTTAACATAAAAATTATTTTTAAAATTATTTTAACATAAAAATTATTTTAAAAAATTATTTAAACCTAAAAATTATTTTAGCCTAAAAATTATTTTAACTTAAAAATTATTTAGCTTAAAAATTATTTTAACTTAAAAATTATTTTTAAAATTAACTTAAAAATATTTTTTAAATTATTTTAAAAATTATTTTGAAATTAACTTAAAAATATATTTTAAAAATTATCTGAAAAATATATTTTAAAAATTATCTGAAAAATATATTTAAAAAATTATTTTTAAAATATATTTTAAAATTAACTTAAAAATTATTGTAATTCTATTTGCGAACTATTAGTAATTGTCTAACGAAAGCACTCAACGAGTGCGGACTTTGGAGTAGGAGTCGACGAAGGCTTCGAACCAAGTAAAACTGGTTCGTGTTACCATTGTGATTTTTTTTCCCGCTACATACTCGCTTCGAATTTTCGATCGCTATTCATCCCCCCTCTAGCGACTTCTACGATCCAACAAAACTCTAGTCTCCATCAATGGTCGAGCGGCGACCTTAAACTCTAGCCGTCATCAACGATTGAGTGGCGACCTTAAACTCTAGTCATCATCAACGGTCGAGTGGCGACCTTAAACCCTCGTCTTCCCCAACGGTCGAGCGGCGACCTTAAACTCTAGTCTACATCAACGGTCGAGTGACGACCTTAAACCCGGATCTATAACAACGGTCAAGCGGTGACCTTAAACCTCAGTGTTGGCCTAATCTTCCTCAAAAGTCGAGCGGCGACCTTAAACCCTTGGCTCAGTGAGCGGGCAAGTGTCAATGAATAGCCGACCGTGAACCTGAGCTACTCAAAAGCTCGAAGTCTATTCTCCAAATCTTACTCAATAGCCGACCGTTCGGGACTATTCTCCAAAATACTTCTAGGGCCGATCGGAAGGTCGCAGAATCATAATGAACTCTGGAGACAAAAAGGATCGATCGGATGGATAGACTAATCGTGGATGATCGGAGGAGTCACGAGGCCATGGGTTCTTGCAATGCTCAAAAGACGAGTTGATAAAAATAAATACAAGGAGATAAAGCGTGACCGGACGGACCGACATTCATTAAAACTTCAAAAATTTTACAAGAACTCACGACCGTACTCAAGGTAATCTAACGCGTCATCAGGCAGCGATGCGGTAAGCTTGTCCCGGCTAATGATGTTACTGGTCAGAGCTACCGACAGGTAGCCACCCTCTTTGAGCTGGTCGATCATCCTGTCGATCGCCAGGTCAAACAGGTGGAGTGCTCGGTCGATAACTTTGTCATTGAAAGCATCCGAGCGGATGTACTTCTTCTTCATCATCTCGAACTGGCCAGCCTCGGCATCTTGGTAAGTCTTCAAAGTCGCTCGGGAGGCCTCCAACTCGTCCTTCGCGGTGGCCAGTGCATTATCTTTGGCAGAGAGTTGGTCGCGAAGGGCAGCTTCTTCGGCCAACTGACTGTTCTGCTCGGCGACCAGAAAATCCTCAGCTTCTTTGAATTTCTGAGCGAGAGCTCGGGCCTTCTTATTCTTAAGTTTGATGTCTTCGAGAGCCCAAAGCTTCCTGGCATTGGTCGACTCGATCTTGTTGTTGAAGGTGTTGACATGCTTATTTAGCCGAGCTAGCAGAGTGGCCTTCTCTGCGCTCTTTCCCCGCTCAGCCTCTAGCAGCTAGTTGCTCTTCTTCAGGTCAGCCCTTAACTTAGCCACTTCGATGTTCGTCTGCTCATGAGTGGCGGAGGATTGGCCACTCGATGCCTTCATTTTCTTCACTTTCTCCTCCAAAAATGCGAGCCTTTGACATATGGCCAGGCTCTCCACCTAGTACTGCAAACAACAAGGAGAATATATGCGTCGATCGGAAATAAACTATGAAAATGCAACACTTACCCCAGTAGACATCTGAGTATGACTGTCCGCGAGCACCCCCGGAGGCATCATCGCTGCGCGGACTCGAGCATCCACCCATATTTGGGTGAGCGAGCCTTGGATAATTATCTGATGCTTGGGAGCTCGGGATTCAATGCTGGATTTCCGCCACTCCTCGGTCGGCAGATGCAGTATCGCTGTTATGTGGCGTTGGCCGCTCGGGGCTGATTGTGCCGAGGTTGCTCGCCCAAACAGCCGTGACGAAGACGCCGGACGGATGTCTGACTTCTTGGCCTTCGATTTTTGTGGCATGAAGGCCACTGGCAGTGCGCAGACTATTCCCTAGGGTAGAGCGGACAAGGAAGGAGTTCGATCAGATGACGTAGGAGCCGTCGTCTCTTAAAATGGAGCGGGGGTCGAAGTCTCAACCTGCTCGATGACCTGCATTGCTGAGGAAACAGAGTGCGACTATGTCTCTGCCCGATGCCTCTTGCGCTTGATTAGTGGCTCTGCTGAGGAGGACGAGTCTAATGCCCCCTCAGCCTGGATGACCGGTTGCCGTTGGGAATGAGGTTATGAGCCTCCAGTCGCTCCACCGCTTACCAAGACGGGAGCCGCTTCACTCTCATCTTACAGCTCTTCTTGTGAGCCGACCGTCTGCAAGCCGCAGCTCTCCAGCTCCTCTACAGCAACCGCATTGATCGCGGCATCTGCAAGTTTCGCCTTGTCGGCTAGACGTGTACGTAGCATGACTTCGACTGCAAAAGAGGAAGAAAAATCAGTTAGAATCAAAAGAAGGATTGAAGAAGTTGCATACCTAGGCTGGACGGAAGCCGGGTGCGGATCGGACTCAGACCAAAGATGTAGAGGACACCCTCCAACAACAATTTGTGGATGCCATAATTCTAGCCGGTCAGCATAGAAGCGGTATGAGATAGTCCGATCGACTCTTGTACTATTTCAAGGGAGGTTGATTCGTCACTTCGAGCTGCCAGTGGGTCGGGAAGTCTGGCCGCTCGGGAAGGCGTACAAAAAAGAAATATTCCCTCCAGTACTTGTTGGAGGTCGACATCTTGTTGAAGAAAACTAAGCCCACTCGGGCTTGGAAAAAAAAAGTCCCCGGCTCGAAAAATTCAGGTAATAAAAGTAATGGAAAACCCAAGGAGTGATGGGAATGCCGTGCAAACAGAAAAGAATGACGACCCCGCATAGTAGGCGAAAAGAGTTCAGCACTAATTGGTGAAGGGAGATACAAAAGTATTTACAAACAGAGAGGAAAAAGGGATGAATGGGGTACTGCAGACCGGCGGTAAATTGATCTCTAAAGAAGGTGAGACAGTCGGGCGGCGAAGAGTGTGGCCGATAGGAAGGGGAAGGAAAAATAACTTTGTAGTTAGGAGGAAACTCGAATGCGGTAGTCAAGCTCTTAGCATCACCAGCATCAAATCGGGACTTGGTTGAGGTGTACCATAGCCTAGGGATGCCGGCGGGAGGCTATGAGGAACTCACCATCGCAAAAAAAAAGGGAAGGTGAAAAGATGGTAGAATTATCGCCGGAACGCTAAGAGATGCCGAAAAACGCGAAGACAAGGAAATACAGAGGCCGGAAGATGAGAAAGCAAGGGCCGATGGGAAGGAAGCTTACTGGAAAGAGTTATTGGAGGAGTAGTAAGGGAGGAATGTCGCCGAAGCACGGAGGAGTTAGCGCCGAAGAGCTCGAAGACGAAGATGCGAAGGAAAAAGTGACGACACACATGGGATTATAAGCCTCGAGGCCGGCCGACTGGAGCCGTCCGATCTAGGTTGCAGAAACCTAGGCTGAGATCTGACCATTGAATTTGAACTGCTAAACGTCACATCACCAGTGGATATCCGCCTGTCACGTCAGGCGTGTGGCGGTAGTGGGCAGGACACATGGCGCATCACCACGGGTCGACATTTAATGAGGGAATTAAAAGGCATAGGGGCACGCTCGACCTTAATGCGAAAAGATTTGCACGATTTTCCAAAAATATGGATGGTGTAAGCCTAGCTCGCGCTCGCCCAAGACATCCCAAGAAAATATTTCACAAGTATAAACCTTCGTTGTGCCGATCAGATGGAGGGAGCATACCTACGATCGGACGACAAGCTTAAACAGGCCAAACGATACAGAGTGATTGCAGCCCTATCAGAAACCAAGTAGTGCCGAAGGTTGATCGAGTGGAAAGCTGCTTAGACAATTATCCAGTCAGCCGGACTTGCAGTCTCCTTCGACTAGACTTGAGGGGAAGGCATGTGATGCGGTGATGATGAGGGACCTCACCCCACGATCACGATGGAGGTCAAAGTCAAGGCGGTCAACGCGCAGATAGCATCGGTCGGTTGGGCGAAGCATGCCCTGACCGGGGGAGAAGGCCTCGATCCACCGCCACCTTCAACATGGGAAGGAGCAAACAACCGACTCTCAATGAATTATTGGACGCCGAACGGAGGAGGAGATGAGGTACAGAAGCCTAGCCGAGCGACCACCTCGTTCGGCCAGACAACAAAGCTCGACATTGGCAAAGGTCAACTTCGACCAAGCGGCTACCCTGCTCGGCCTGGCAGCAGGTCTCGGCAGTAGTGGAGTGGAACTTCGGTCGAGCGGATACATGCACAGGAGTGGCGAGGTTCTGGCCGACCGGACGGGACACCAGAGCATCGAAATCCCAGCCGAGTGGCCAACCCACTCGGCCTAGCAGTACACTCCCTCTGATATCCATCGACATCGTTTTGGGAGTGGGTACCGCCAACACTAGGCATGGACGACCAGAAGATCGTACGACGGAAGCTTCCACTGCCACTTCAGAGATATGCTCAGCCTGTTAAGGTACTGTGTCAGGGACACTTTATCGACAAATATTTTTAGAAAAAATTTAGGGAAGCGTGCTCGCCTTGGGGAATGTGTATGCGCGCTACATGAGCTCTATATAAAGGGGGGGTCCAAGCATCGGTGGAAGTACACAATACGCGAGACACTGTGCTCTCTATTGTTCATTTTTGCTCTGCCTTCTACTTCATCTTCGGTGACTGACTTGAGCATCGAAGGGCCAACGGCGAGGACCCGGTACTGACGTCTTCTGTGTTGCAGGTCTGAGCGGAGTCTACAGGCGGTCAGCGGGAGCGCCACATCCCCAGCTTTCCATCTCTTTGACTTTCAGACAAGATCAGATACGATGAACGTCCGTCCCCACGGGTGACCAGTTGAACGCTCTCAGATAAAAAAAACCCCTCTCACCCCTGACCACTTAGACAGTAAGCCAACACCCCTGGTTACTTGGACAGTAAGTCGATTCGTGACTTACCTCTCTTCACGTAACTTGGGAGGACTATGAGGACACCTAGCGTAAGCACCTTTGCTAAAATCAGGCCATCAACGTCCAATAAATACTCCGCTGGGAGCATTCATGTCATAGATTTTCCTCCAATTACAGTTTTGCCACCAATGCCTTCTAGCTCAAGTCTATCTTGAACATTAAGTATGTCGCTCTTGCATCTTTACATGAGTTGGAGTAGCAATGCAATTATTATTGTATCTCTTGTCTTCCATTGTTAAACATGGTAATTTAGGGTGGTTATCTAATTTTTATATAATGTGGAATGGCCAATTGATGTAGATAGAAGAGTAAATCGAGAAAGTAATTTTAATTTTTTTATTATTATTTTTTGTTGAGTTTGGTATTTATAGTATTTTTAATAATTTTTATTTTGTTATATCTTTATATTTTGAGTTCGTTTGAAGATTTTAGAATTTTAAGATTCCTTTCTTTTCTTTACAAGTTAGGGATTAGGGTCATTATATTGTAATTTATTTCATTTCCATCTTAATGTTTATAGTCTATATAAGATTTATTTTTGGCCATGCCATTCTTTTTTCTAAAATTTCGAGTAGTTTTTGGACGTCTATTTCCTGGTATTTGTATGTGAATCAACAGGTTTAAAAGATTACTTCCGATATTCGTATGTGAATCAACGAATTCAATAATTACTTTCGGTATTTGTACACGAATCAACAGAATCAATAGTTATCCATTGCATTAGTTTGGTATCAGAGCTCAAGATCCCATGGATGATCGTCGTGGTCGTGACAGATAGGTTCCGGGTAAGAAAGTCTCACACCGTGGTCATAGCACCTAAGATAAGATACTTGAAAATCTAATTATCCCAGCATCTAGGAGCACTAAATCTTAAAGATTGTAAATTCTTTTATTTTGATTTTGATAAAATTTTCTTTAAAAAAGATATGCATTGAGTCAACTAAGGAGTCAATTTTTGATGACGATGAAATAAAGGAAGTTGTCAATGAAGTGGGTGATGGAGATTCAACTGATTTTAATAAGGAGGTGGAAGCGACTTTCCATCTGGCTCTTACTGGAGTCTGCAGTAATACTCATCTTCTTGCTTGAGAGGTGTCAGATAACTTTGGTATTATTACATCATGCAGCATTCACCAGAGTCGTTGCTGCACTAGTTCTACCAGGACGTCAGTAGATTAGGATGATTAGATGCTCATAGTGCCCTGGAATCTGTCAAGTTCAATACTATTGATATGATCGATCACAAGGTTCTGCCGACGGGATTGGGTAGAGTCGATATAAAAACGGTGAATGCACAAAGTTCTTTTGGAGGCGGAGTAACTGCATGTGCTTGTGGCAGGGTATCTCATTGGGAACGATTATGTCAAGAAGAACTTTATTCAATCCTTCTTCCTTGCACCTTGAGGGAATGATTTTATGTCTTGAATGATGTGTTCAGAGTTGTGGAACAGGAAGACCACCACCAAGAGCAGCAACAGCAGTTTATAGAAATCACATCAATCCAAATCCTATATTCCTTGGAGCGGAGGCCTCAAATGTTGGAGGTTTTTTATGCAGCAAATCGAAGGGGAGAAGGTCTACTGTCTACTATCAATGAAGCAACTATGGTGCCCTTTGTTAGTAACCAACTAAACAATTTGGAGCTCGTTGTCAACCTTGCAAAACATAGAAATCAGTCGGCAGAAGCAGATGAACTCGAGGACAAGTACAGCATCCCGCAGTATCATGCTCATCGGCAAATCAACAAGGATTTCTAAAGTCTAGTGGATTTTGCTGATTTGAGGGTGGATCGAAAGAATGATGTAGACAAAAGAGTAAATAAAAAAAAAAATTTAATGATGCAGACAGAAAGAAAGTAAGAAAGTAATTTTAATATTTTTGTTGAGTTTGATATTTAAAGTATTTTTGATAATTTTTATTATGTTGTATTTTTATGTTTTGAGTCCATTTAGAGATTTTAAAATTATAAGAGTTTTCTTTCTTTTTGGGAAGATTATTTTCCTTTCGTTGCAAATTAGGAATTGAAGTCAGTGTATTGAGATTTATTTCCTTTGTTTAGTCTTAATGTTTAGAATTTATATAAGACCAATACTAATTAGACAACATTGATTTTCTTTCTGATGTGGTGATAAAAGAGGGACCCACAAAGTGCGGGTCAAAGGACGAAGATAACAGTCGACGTAGAAGTCAAAGTTAAGGTGATCAATACCAAGATGTCAAAGGGCTCACCTATGGTGGCCGAGCGGAGGTCGACTACGATGGTCAATCGGTGCAGGCAGTGTCCGATTGGTAAGAGGCTTGTCCAAGCCGACCCTAGTCAAGCTCGGAACAATAGGACAAGATTGCTAGAATCTCACGACAGATCGACAGAATGCTAAGGTCACCGAAGCACATGTCCGAGCGAAAGGAGATACACTACTATACCCAGTCACCACAAGGAAGAACAGCCGAGGTCGATCGAGTGGAGGAGTCCCAGCCGAGCGGCTACCTCGCTTGGCAGAATAACGAGATCACTGTCGTATCTCTCAATATCCTTTTGGGAGATAGTACAACGAAAACTTCTATTGTTTTGTCAGGGATATGCATGCCCTGTTAAGGTATGGTGTCAGAGGTACTTTCCCGACATGTCCTTTCATAGGACAAATTAGAGAACGTGTCGACGACCAGTTGAAGAACGTGTGCCCACTGTGAAGACATGATTTTGGACATGGTGATGGACACTAGTGGACATACCTTTAAAGGTTAAGTTAGGTTCAACTCCTAAAAATCTTAATACCATAAAATTGAACCCAAGTTTATGATTACTTTGTGTCATGTGTAGGTTTGGATCTTAGGGATTTCGAATATTAGGTCTAGTTACTCATATGTTTCTTCGATGCTCTTCATCATGAGAATTTATGAGTCACATATTAATTTTATGTGTTTTAAATTTTTATTCTAGTTATATCTATGTTTTTCTTGATTTCTATCGAGATGACTTAGTGAGTCATATGTTAAAATTTTATGCATATGTTTCTTTTGGTTTTATCATGATAACATAATAAGTCATGTGTTAATCCTTTTATGTAACTTGGACTTATTCTAGCTATGCCAATATTTCATGTGCTAAGTTGTAACGGTATGGTGGTTTTTCACCTAGCCTTTTTAATGAATAGATAACCTTTCACCTAGCCATTTTAATATGGATTTATTTGATATAAAGAAGAGAGAATTCGAATAGCCATAATCATGATGATTAATGGAGAATTCGAAGAGTCATCATAATGATAATTAATGAAGAATTTGAAGAGTCATCATAATGAAGGTTATAAATGAAGAATTTAAGGAACCTATAACTCTTCATCTTCTTAATTAATGAAGATCATAAATGATAAATTAATTGAGAACTTAACTCTTCATATTCCTTGGAGGCTATAAGTAGTCATCCTCGAAAAGATGCAAGAGGGAAATTCCTTCTATCAATTTCTCCCTCGTCAACTTCTTCTTCGTTGAGCTTCCACCGGAAGAGATCGGTGCTTCCAAGTCTTTGTCGATCCAAGAGGTTAGCACCTAAAGGACCGTATCAAGTTCGTGATTTAGTACGTGTGGACATCGCTAGAGGAGTCACACGTGGAGCTCTTATCTGTCTATCTGTCTGTGATATCATTCACACCTATCGAGAACTCGAGTTGAAGCCAAGTTCTGATTAACAAGCGCAAGTTCAAGTTCTGTAAAGTTTCTGGCCAGGTAAGTGGGCTTTTCGTTTCGAGTGTAGCTGCGGAATATGTTTACAATTCATCATTTTATATTTTAAATTCATTTCTTTTTATTTCAAGATGCACTGTTATGACTCAAGTTAGATATGGTAAAGGAAATTTCTGAAAGTATGATAAGATATGACAAGTTATGACCTTGATGCAGTGGGTAATAATAACCGATATATGATCTCACCCCTTAGAGGAATTACATATAGGGGATTGATCAGTAAAAGAAAATTTTCAAAAATATGATAAGATATGACAAGTTATGACTTTAATGCGGTGGGTAATAATAATCGATATATGGCCTTACCCCTTAGAGGAATTATATATAGGGGGTTGATCAGTAATACCATGGAAAACAAGATGATTAACAGTACTATGTTTTTGATTAAGTGCTATGTTTTTGATTAATTTATGTTTTTGTCATGAATTTTGAATGTCTTGCTAAAAGTATATATTTTCGATTAAGTTATATTTCTGTCATGTTTCATGAAATATGTTTTCATCATGAATTCTGAATATTTTACTATATTTTGTATTCTGTCATGCTATGTTCGATCGATCCCACTTACTGAGTGTTTTTCCAAACACTCACCCCCTTACTCCCATCCCCAGATAAAAATGAAGAACAAGTTGAGAAGGAGGAGTAAGAGATGTTTTGGGGCTGGTAATAAAGCCGTGTCTGTTGGAGTGTATACTAAAAGTCTAGCTTTTGTAAACATTTATTTTTAAAATAAAAGAGTCACATTGGTCAATATCTACATTTATTTATTAAATGTAATTGTTCAATTAATTTATATAGTAGACAACATGGTGTGTGGTGTCACACACAGAAGATCATGTTGACGGTTTTTTATAAATTATAAACAGTTGTTCACGACTAAGATGGAAAGGAACAAACCATCGGAATAGTCGTAGTGTAATTAAGTATTGGTTTATCTTGATTAATAAATTACACTGGTACACTCTAAGTGTATTGAGTAGGACCATTAAGGTAAGTTCTTTTTGTACTGACTTAATAAAAGAACTAGACCTTAGTTATTATGGAAGTGTGTGCTCTTAATCCTAATATAATAACAAGCACATATATTTAATATTTATTTCTTTGACTTATCAAAGGGTGAGATTTAACTCGATAAATCAATATGCCCGATAAGTTGGGAAATGCTATTACTTATAGTGTGTGTTGTTGATTATAGAAGGAATCTGTGTCATAGTTATCTAGGTTGAGAATGTCCCCAAGAGGAGCTCATAAGGATTGTCATGTTAAACCTTGCAGGTGGACTTAGTCCGACATGACAATGAAGTTGAGTGGTACTACTCTTGAAGCTAGATATTAATTAAGTGAGTTGTCAGTAACTTACTTAATTAGTGGACATTTGTTATCTTAAACACAGGGAGACTAACACACTCATGATAAGAAGGAGCCCATAATGTAATTTGGGATTGGTGCGGTAGTGCGATAATAACTCTCTAGTGGAATGAGTTATTATCGATGAACTTGAGTTGTGTGTTCGGGGCGAACATGGGATACTCAAATTCATCGGAAGGTCAAAACCAATTTCTCCTCTAGGTCCCTGTCGTAGGCTCATTATAGCCTCAAGTCCATCCAAATATAAGCCCATCTTGGTGTCCAAGAAGAAGGCCGGTCCAATGTTTGGTGACCAAGCAAGGGCTGGCCACATCCTCTTCTATAGGGGCCGACCCTTTGCTTGGTGACCAAGCATGTAGGGGTCGGCCACAATAATTCAAACAAAGAGGGATGTTTTGAATTTTTTAAATCTTCTCTTTGTAGAAAACTATAAGTTTTAAAAGAGAGATTTTTAATTTTTTAAAACTTTCCTTATTTGAATTAGGCCACATATTTTAATAGAGAGTTTTAAAAGTTTTAAAACTTTTCTTTTTTAACCATCCTCATGGTTTTAGAAAAAAGGAAGAGAAGTTTTAAAAAATTAAAATTTTCTATTCATGTTAAAAAAGGAAGTTTTTGAAGAGAAGTTTTAAATTTTAAAACATGGTTTTAATTTTTAGAATTTTCCTTTTTTAACTCTTACTTTAGGAAAGAGAGCTTGTAAAATTTTATAAGAGTTTTTCTTCTTGTAAAATTTTATAAAAAAAATTATTTCCTTCCTCTTATAGGGGCCGGCCACCCTTGCTTGGTGCCCAAGCAATGTGGCCGGCCATGTTTAAAAAAATAAAATCATCAAATTTATTTTTGGTGATTGATTCAATCAAGAGGAAAGAAAAGGAAAATTAAAAGGGAAAAGGAAAAGCTAGAGGAAGATTTTAATTTTTGTAAAAATTCTTCCCTTATTTGCCTTGGGCAAGTATTATAAAAGAAGGGGTGAGGAGGCTTCATGAGACACAACAATTCTTATTCTCTTGCTTGGAGATCTTGGTGTGGCCGGCCCCTTCTTCTTCTCCTTTCCCTTGCTCTCTTCTCCTTGGTGGTGGTGGTGGCCGGATTTTAGAGGAAGAGGAAGAAAGCTTTTGGGTAGTGTTCATCTTGGAGGATCGTCACCCACACGACGTCCAAGGCGAGGCGAGGAATACGGCAGAAGATCTCGAGGTCATTAGTTTACAAAGAGAAGGTATAATTAACAATTATTTTCCGCATCATGCTAGTTATTTCTTTTTGTAAGAATTCCAAACACAAGAGGCATTAGATCTAGTTTTTCAAATTTATTTTTCGAGTTTTGTTTTCTTTGTTTTTCGAATTTGTGATTCGATTGTTCTTTTTGGTTAACTTAGAGTTATTTAAGGAAATTAAATATTAGCTTTCCTTAAAATGCTTTGTCTAGGCGATGGTGGTTGCTCCCATATCCAAGAAGGCCATGTGTCTCGCCATGCAGTCTTGAAAGCCAATTTTGGAAATTAATATTTAATGGAATTAATAACATAGGTGGATTTGAATCAATAGTGTTAAGTTCCGCTTGTGATTCAAATATAAACCATTAAGAACAGATAAGTTAAATTTGGAATCAATGATGTTAAGTTCCGTCTGCGATTCCTAATTTAACTTCTAAAGAACACAATAGGTTATTTAAGGAAAGGTTCGACACTTGTACAAAAAAATTTTGTACAGTGGAACCGGTACGTTTTCCTAGGACTAACCAACAGTGTCCAAGTGATTCGTCCTTTTAGTTCATGTTATCTTTATTTGTACGCTTTCTCTTTTGGATTGTAAAGACAATATTTTCATTATAGTATTACTAGTTTGGTATGTACTTTTTGAGGCTTGTTATTTTTGAGTATTTATATTCGTAAGCAATGCCGGTGTCACGTGCCTAGGTCACGGGGCGTGACACCCACGTCTCGAGAGAAGTACGCACATCGCACACCAGAGCACTATATAAAGGAGTCTATACATCGACGAAGATACGCATTATTCACTATTCACGCCTGTGTCTACTGTTGCGCCATCTTTTTTCTCGTTCCAGTGACTGACTTGAGCGTCGGAGGGCCAACGTCGAGGACCCCTTCCCTGGCTCAACACTGACGTTTCTTGTGTTGCAGAGCGGAGCGGCGTCTACATCCAGCCAACGTGGCAGCCACATCCCCAGCTTACTATCTCCACGATTTTCAGACAGGATCACTTTCTTTGGGATTAATTAATGTTTGGGATAATTTTGATCAATATTAATTCGGTCACGCCGTTTTTTTCCTCAAAGCTTCAAGTAATTTTTGGATGTCTATTTCCTGATATTCGTGTTAGAATGTATACTAAAAGTCTAGCTTTTTGTAACATTTATTTGAAATAAGAATCACATTGGTCAAATGTCTACATTTATGCTAAGTGTAGTTGTCTTTTTAATTTATATTGTAGATAACATGGTGTGAGAAGACACACAGAAGTTCATGTTATCAGTTCCTTATAAATTATAAACAGTTGCTCACAACCAAGATGGAATGGGGCAAACCATTGGAGTGGTTGTAGTGTAATTAGGTATTAGTTTACCTTGACTAATAAATTACACTAGTACACTATGAGTGTATTGAGCAGTACCATTTGAGGTAGTATATTTTATACTGACTATATAAAAGAACAATACCTCTGTTATTATGGAAGTATGTACTCTTAATCATGATATAATAACAAACACATATACTTAATATTTATTTCTTTAATTTATCAAAGGGTGTGATTTAACTCGTTAAATCAATAGGCCCGATAAGTTGGGAAATGATATTATTTATATGGTGTGTTGTTGATTATAGAATGAAACTGTGTCCTAGTAATCTAGGTTGATGATGCCCCCTTGAGGAGCTCATAAGGATTGTCATGTATGTTGGGACCTTGACGTCCGCTAGAGGGGGGGGGGGGGGTGAATAGCGTCTCACCCAAATCGATCGCTTCCTATAATGTTAGTTCACAGCGGATATACAAAAACAAATACTAACAAGAGAAAACAAACCTAACACGTTGATTTAACGTAGTTCGGAGATAAAACTCCTACTCCACGACTGTCCGTAAGGTGAACGATCCCGATCCGTCGGTGGATGATTCCCCAGAAAACCTCCGGCTAGCTCAAGCTCCTTGTCGGTGGAGAAACCTCGCCACAAACACTTGAATACAAGCACACCGATCACACGAAGGCTTGGGAGACTCTAATAGGCTTTAACCAAGTCTATTTTGTCAACCATGCCCAAACACCTTGAGCTCTATTAAATAGAGCTCGAGAGGAAAACACTAAGCTGTTTTCCCGCTACCAGTCGACTGGTGTATGTACCTGTCGACTGGTCCTTTTAAGTGAAGCCGACTGTTACCTAACGTTCGACTACCAGTCGACTGCTACAGTATACCAATCGACTGCTACAGTGTACCAATCGACTGTTACAATACTGCTGCAGTGCCACAACAGTACTGCTACAGTGTCACTACAGTATGCTACAGTAAATCCTAAAAAACACATAGAATTTTGCCCTGAGTACAATCACTCAGCACTCGTCCTCGCCCGACCAACCTAGACCTAGCCTTCTAGCCTCCTCCATCAGCCTCGTGTCCCTCGGATGTCTCCCCATCCTTCACGTCTTACCTTCTGGAGTTTCCTTCGGCCTTATCCATATTGTCGGGTGTTCCTTTGCCAAGAGGCTCCTCACCTCCGAGACTTCATCCATTGTCAAGTCACACTTGGACTTACGTTGCCAAGACTACATGCTTGGACTTACACCACCAAGACTCATTCTTGGACTTTCCTCCTTTGCCAAGGTCACACTTGGACTTTCCTAGTTGTACCTGTATCCTGCACACTCACAATGCATATCAAATACAACAATAAACCTAACTTAAACCTTTGCCCAAACATCAAAACCTAGGGCACCTAGATTGCTCCAACAATCTCCCCTTTTTTGATGTTTGACAACCTGTTTAAGTTAGGGAAACATAGATGCAATACATATATAAATAAATATGCAAATCAACTCATGCATAAATAATGGAACCTAAATCCCTAGGCTCCCCCTTCACCTAAGCTCTCCCTTGAGCTAGGATTTCCCGTAAAGGTAAACTTCTCCCCCTTTGCCTAAACAATCTGTCACGCCCCGGAGGAGTCTCTGTCCGAAGAAATTTCGGCAGCATCTCCCCTGTACGGCAGACAATCTGAAACTTTAATACATCACTATATACCTCAGCCACAAGCGGCTGGAATAATAACAATAATAAACAAACAATCACCCACGCAGTTAATAATTTAACAAACTGAAATAGTGATAATATGACTCAAAATCAACCCTACTCAACTACACCCATAAAGCTCAAAACCGACGATAAAATCAACTTACCTCTTCTGCCATCTAGGCAGGCATGTAGTAAAAGCAAATCCAAACCAAATCCATCGACATCTCAAAATCCATACAATGTCCATACCATCAAACAGAACAAGTTTAGCATAAACTAAGTAAGAAGACCAAAAGACCAACAATATCCTCGTGGTCTGCAGGGGACTAGCAACTGGAACTCTCTCCTGACAGCATCAACCTGAAAATAGTAAATATCCACGGGGTGAGTCAACTCCTCAATGGGTAACAACTGATATACATAGTAGAGAAATAACATCTAGCACTAATCATGCATACAGTCTCCTGATATAAGAAAGATAAAATGCAACTGTAGTAAACAGGAGAAAATTGTACTAACTAGGACCTGATACAAGGATAAACAGTCCGAGAGGTATAGAAATCCTGTATGCATGTCAAGCATGACATCCAACCAATATGCATCAAATAAATGTAGCAAACACAAACACAACCAATAAATGCATCATGCATATGATGCCCATGACATGCCCTGGTCACCCCTACTCTCCAGTCAGCCGTCTCACACACGATAGTGAGACCGAGTGGGTAGGGCTGTGACAACCGTGCACTCTGTCATCACTACTCCTGATAAGTAATCGAGTGAATGGGATGCTGTCGGAGTACACCTATCCTCCTACCCCAAATCATAAATGGGGGAGCTCAATGCTCTCATCTCCCGGTATACGATGACGGGGAGGGATCCCTGTCCTGCTACAACGCTGCATCACACTAACCCATGAGTGGACCAACGGAGCCCTTGACAGAGTAACTGCTGCAACACACCCTGCCTGAATATACCACTAACCTATTAGTGGTCGTGTGTGCAGTTACATGTAACTGGCGATGTGCTCAACAATAATGGAGCCGACAATCGCACAGCATGCAATCATGCGAATGGTGCATGGCACTAAGTATGGTAATATACTGAACCAATCTACATACATATATGATGTGCACCATAGTCAATAAATCATATCAAGGGTACACAGATCAGATAAGGTATCACACCTAGGTCCTGAACATGGTGATGTATGGTTATATCACTACCCCTATAAGCACGTATAACCAGGTAAGTAATAACATGAGATGCAAAACAAACAATCAACCAAGCATGTAATAGGTATCGGGTAGTGATTAACCGAAGCAAATAAGAAACATAATTATTGTTATTTGTTAACTTCACTACTATGCATATCAAAGACATAAAGTCAAAAGTACCCGCCTTCAAACGAAAAGTCCAAATTTGGTCCAAATATAACATCGAGATACTCGTCTCGCGTCAAAATCCTGTGATATCAAACAAATAATGTATTTAGCTATATAGCTAAATAAAAATCTCTAAACCTATTTAATAATCTTATCCTTCCTAAAAAAAAAATGGAATTGATCCCATGTAACAAAACAAAGCAATGGATTAAATTTAACACTAATCCAATTTTATACACATCTTACCCCAATCGAGATCTGCAACAACTCGGTGAAAGATCTTGATACAGCCGCTAACCCCTGTCAGAATTAACGCTCTTATCCTATTATGAACTTGTGTAGTAATCAACAGGAATCGCCTGAGCCAAAAATCTGTAACCCTACTCCTTACCTCAATTCACAGTCGTGCCAGTGCTGGAAGGAGTGACTGCCGGATCCAAGAAAACCCAACAGCAAAATAGCCTCTCCGCTGGACTCACCTCACGATCATAAAATCTCACTTCACTGGAATCAACCGAATCACAAAGAAAGCAAAAGGTCAACACTACATAAGGATCAAGTACCCGATTCACCAATTAGGGCAGAAACCCTACCTCTGTGCTCTGAGCCCCAACTCGACGCCGGTGATCTAGGGCTGAGATCCTTTGATGGTGCGGCAGCAACTCACGAAGAGGGAGAGGCTCGGCAAGGATGCGAAGGTGAGGCCGATGTTAGGGCACAGGTGATGGCGGCCGGCGTTGGGGTTTGAAAGTGTGGGGTCGGCAGACACAGTGGTGGTGGCAGCCGGCGCTAGGGCAGAAGCAGTCTCGGTCGACAGCGTCGGCTCGAGCTCTCGGGCAGAGGAGCAAGGGGCGCTGCCCGGTGACCGGTGCTAGGGCTGGAGTGGCGGCACCTAGTGCGGCTCGGGAAAGAGAGGTTGGAGGCAAAAATCTAGGGCACAGGCGACAGCTAGAAGGTCGGCGACCCGAGAGATGAGGGAGGAAGGAGGGTTCGGCTCAGGAAGAAGAATTGGGTTTAGCGTCAGGCAGAGGAAAAGAAGAAGAAGTGGAAGGAAGCGGAAACCGCCTCTACGGTTAGGGCTCGGAGGAGGGCGTCGGGCGCGCGGGGGAGGAGGAGAAGTCGGGCACGGGTTCGGCGTCGAGGGAAGGAAACAGCGGGGAAAAAGAAAAAAATAAGGAAAAGAAAATAGAAAAAGAAAAATAAATCCAACTTTTCCTCGCTTAAATGGGTCGCCTAAACAGGCTTTTTCCCGGCCCCGTTTTTATCCCCGTTAACTCGTTCGTACGAGCTCCGAAAAATTCTCGAAAAATTTCCAAAAATTTTGGAAAATTCCCTTATTAATTTTCGCCTATTTTCAGTATTTTACACAATCGCTCCCCCTTCACCTAAGCTCCCCCTCGAGCTAGGATTTCTTACAAAGGTGTATTGGTTTCCCACTTAAACCTAAACTTCTCCCCCTTTGCCATACATCAAAAAGAGCTCCAACAATATCTCAATTGTTGAAAACATATCATCCAAATTGACCCTAAACTCATGTATTTATCCCCCATGGATCTCATACATTTAAACAAGTTGACACGATCAAGAACAATGTTGAAAAACACTTTTAGGCTGGTATCAGTCGACTGAACTAGGTACTAGTCGACTGCCCCCTTCGATTTCCACTCACAGAACCTTCTGTGTTCGAAATACACTGTTACCAGTCGACTGGTATTGGAACCAGTTGACTGGCATCATCAAAATGAGCTTACAGAGACATTCTGTGCTAAAAAATATTATTACCAGTCGACTGGTATTTTTTTGGGCAAAAATCAACCTTTTTTACTTACTTTCAGAAATGCGCCAAAAATTCTACAGACCTCCAAAAAATCCCAAATTTTGTGGAGAGGTCTATTTTATCCATGTCTACTTGGAAAAAATATATATAAAACTATATTTATCATAGATCCCAAGATTGACACAAATTCAAAACTAGCTAAATAGTTCAATTGAACATTGACCTAAAGTCCTAGTTTTGGCTTCCTCTTGATGTATATGCCCATACTAAACCACAATACTTCCCTAGCATGGGTTTATATGACATCTATACATCAAAAACTAATTTTTATGCAATATGACCCCCCAATGTCATATTTTCATTCATGAAACACATTCCAATTGTGCTAACCCACTAGGTTAGAGACTTAAGTCTGCCTCCTAACCACTTGGCACATTTGATAACCCATCTATCATGGGTCCCAACGGCTCTTTCTAACCTTAGGAATCTTAACCTTAGTCGCCTCCCTTGGTGACTCATCCACTATGGCTAGGCCACTTCGGTGCACCTCAGGTGACACTTGGCCTACTAAACTCACCTTCTTAACCTTAGACACCTTATCTTTGGTTAATTTCTTCTTGTCCTTAATCTTGGATACCTCATCCTTGCTATAATTATATGCTACCCTAGCATATTCCTTCTTATTGGCCTTGGATGACTCTCCCTTGTCCTTGGTAACACCTCCCATACCAATGTCATGTGTTACCTTAACACTTGACCTCCTTTTGGTCTTGGAAAAGATTTTTATGTTTTCAAAGAGTAACTCCCCCTAAAAACATGGTCAAACTTCTATCATTGCACCAACAATGACTTGAAGTTCCTAAATAATTAGGAAAATCAAAACTCGAAGTTTTGATGTTCAAAATTCAATAATGAAACTAAACCTCAACCGAAACTTCACTTTGGTTTTTCTTAATCAATCCATACTTGTTTTCATCATGAAAACTCATGTAGACATTATTTAGGGTATACTTTATAAGGGAAAAATAGTTTTCTATGAAAATACTTCCTATTTTCAAAGATTGACACAAATTTAAAAACTCTTGAAAACTTCAATGTTTTCTCCTAATTTATGTCTAACTTTTCAATGATGATTACTATCAAAAGATAGTCTTCACCAAGGTTTTTCAAAATTATTTTGAAATCATTTTCAAAATCAATATCTAACCACGTTCTTTGGGCTCAATGCACATGACTTGTACATTAGCTTTTCCAATGATTAGAAGACACATAACTATGTGTTTTGATGAACCTAAAACTCAACAAGATGCACTAGATCAACATCTTGAGTTTTGTTCACCATCTTAACATCTCACTTGTATCTAACGTGTATTAAAACACATACAAGTCATCTTATAGTTCTTTGTGAGATGTATATTTGGTCTTGCCCCTAAACTAAGGGATCATGCATCTCTATCTAGGCATTGTAAAAATCATGATCATCCATCTAGGATGTCACTTGATATGATCCCTCTTGTTGGGACACTTACATACATAATAAATGCCTTTTGTCCTTAATTACAAGGAAATTGACATACTGCATGATGATTAATGACATACATCAAAATAAGTAATTTTCAAAAGTAAAGCATGCTATAGCTACATGATGTATGTATGACATGACATGATATTTTTGTATTTTTCACAATAAAATGTGAATGCTAAATATGATATCATGACATATGATGGGCAAACAATCATGACAAGTTAGCATAAATAAAATTTACCTAGATTACCTATCTAAGTATTCTTAACCCTAGCTAACTCAAAATTTAACCCTAGATTGCCCAATTTCATCAAGAAAATGTCAAACCCCAACTTAATATTTCTTTAATTTCTTTCTAAATTTGTGCCATTTTAAATTAAACAAATTCCTCAAAGTATGACACATTTTACTCTTTCCAAGAGTAAATGAAATCAAATTAAGACTTAGATTTGCCTTTAACCTTCTAAGAAAATGTCAAAACCCCAACTTGACATTTCTTATCCTTTTCTAAATGTGTCAATTTAAATTAAGTTCAAAACCTCAAAGTTTGACACATTTTACTCTTCCAAAGAGTAAACATCTTACATTAGGACCTAGATTTTCCTTTAATTACCCTAAGAAGATACCAAAACCCCAATTTGGTATTTCTTATATTTTTCCACATTGTGCCAATTTAATTCAAACATAATTCCTTAAGATTTGGCATATGTTACTCTTTCCAAGAGTGACAATTTGGATTAAGGTTTACATTTCCCTTAATTCCATAAGAAAATGTCGAATTCCAAATTTGGCATTACTTTTGCTTCTCTCTAGTGTGTCAATTTAAATTAGATTTAACTCCTCAAATTTTGACATATTTTGCTCTTCAAGGCTTTAATCATATTTGATTAAAGCATGAGTTTTCTCTTAATTCCTTAAGAAAGTATCAAAATTCTAACTTGATTTTTCTTATACTTTTCTTAAGTGTGCCAAGTTAGATTAAATTCAACTCTTCAAATTTTGGCACATATATTACTCTTTCAAAGAGTAACCCTACAATCCTGTTCATTTTCAAAGGTTAACAATAACCTTGAAGATGCTCTCAAGTGTCAACTTTAACAAGTTTGGGTTAACTACCCTTCCAATTAGAGTTGACACTCTCTAAACCTATCTAGGGTGTAGAGAATATGCTCCTAGGAACCCACAACCTATTGGTGCTCCTTGGATGCTCTAGGTACTCACTAGGGATGACTTCCCTAGATACCTTCCTAAGGACCTTTCTAGGCTTCTTAGAAGCCTTGGTCACCTCTACTAGGTCACTTCTAGGAATAACTTCTCTTGTAATCTTCTTTGTGACTTTATTAGGCCTTTTTGGAGCCTTAGTCACCTTTACTAGATCAACTTTAGGGATGACCTCCCTTGCGACCTTCTTTGTGACTTTGTTAGACTTCTTAGAAGTCTTAGTCACATTTGTCTTGTCAAAAGTACTCTTAGGGATTCCTTCCCTAGTATCTTTGACTTGACCTCTACGCCTAGGGTTGGCCCCATAGTTATATGGAACCCTATGAAAGGAAGTCACATCCTCCTTGACTTTAGGTTTGTATCCCAAACCTCTATCGCCATTGGATGACTCTTGTCTAGCTTTTCCTAGGTTATGCTCATTTTGACCCCTAAGCATGTTTTCCATTCTTGCTAAGGTCCTTTCTAAATTATCATGTCTTGTCCTCAAGACTTGATTTTCACTCCATAAATCCCTAGATTTTGGTTTTTCATTGAATCCTTGAGCATTTATATTTTTAGGCATATATCTAAAATCCTTGGTGTTATTGCCTAAGTTGTTATTTACCTTCCTAACCTTAGGTGTGGTAAATCTAGCATGAGGAGGAATATATTTATCTTTAAGGTTATCATGCCTCCTATTCTTATGATAAATAGAATTAAGATGATAAGAGTTATTTCTAGCATGCTTTTTATCATGTGTCAATGGAATGGATTCATTAAATGATACCTTGGTTTTTACCTTGGAAGCTCCCTTCTTCTCCCACTTCTTCAAGTGCACCAATTTCTTGAGCTCTCCTCTCCTTGGGCACTTTGTGTGTTAGCGACCCCACTCACCACATGTAAAGCACCTAATGTGCTTCTTCTCCTTCTTCTTCTTCCTACAACTCACATTAGTTTCTAAATTAACTTTAGTGAGTTTAGGGTTTACCTCCTTTACCTTCTTGAGCGAAGGACACCTACTCTTGTAGTGCCCCATCTTACCACACTCAAAACATTTGATGTGGTCCTTTGTGCTCTTCTTGGTAGTTGAGGTGGAGGGGTGAGCTTCCAAGATCTCCTCTTCCTTGGATTGCTCTTCTTCCTCTTCACTTGAAGATGTGGACGGTTCTACTTCTTCTTCCCTTGATGATGTGGATGATACCTCCTCATCTTCCTTCTCCTCCTCGGATGTTGAGCTCGTGTCAACATTCGATTGGTTCTTCTCTTCTTGGACCAATGAACCCTTCTCCTTGGGCTCTTCTACTCCTTGGATTTTTGTAAGGTCTTCATGATAGGCATGTTAGAGTGTATACTGAAAGCCTAAGCTTTTGTAGATATTTATTTTGAATAAAGAATCACATTTGGTTAAATTATCTACATTTATTTGTAGTTGTTCAATTAATTTATATTGTAGATAACATAGTATGTGGTGTCACATACAGAAGATAATGTTATCAATACCTTATAAATTATAAACAGTAGCTTACGACCAAAATGGAAAGGAACAAACCATTGGAAGGTTGTAGTGTAATTAAGTGTTAGTTTATCTTAACTATATAATTACGGAAGAACAAAGACCTCAATTATTATGAAAGTATGTGCTCTTAATCCTAATATAATAACAAGCACATATATTTGATATTTATTTCTTTAATTTATCAATGGGTGAGATTTAGTTTGATAAATCAATAAGCCCGATAAGTTGGGAAATGATATCACTTATAGTGTGTGTTGTTGATTATAAAAGGAAACTGTGTCCTAGAAAGCTAGGTTGAGAATGCCCCTAAGAGGAGCTCATAAGGATTATCATGTTAAATCCTGTAGGTGGACATAGTCCGACATGATGATAAGGTTGAGTGATACTACTCTCGGACTAAGATATTAATTAAGTGAGTTGTCAGTAACTCATTTAATTAGTGGATATTCATTATCTTAAACACAAGGAGACTAACATACTCATAATAAGAAGGAGCCCAAAAAATGTAATTTGTGATTGGTGCGGTAGTTCAATAATAGTTCTCTAGTGGAATGAATTATTATTGATAAAATTAAGTTGTGTGTTCGGGGCGAACACGGGATGCTTAATTTTATCGGGAGACCAAAACCAATTCCTCCTCTCGGTCCCTATCATAGCCTCTTAGTTATAGAGTACTATACCCACCTATACCCACCTTCATACCCATGTTATAGGGGTCGGCCAAGCTAGCTTGAGGACCAAGCTAGGGCCGGCCAAGCCTTGGTCCATGGGTGGCCGACCCTAGCTTGAACCCAAGCTTAGGTGGCCGGCCCTATTAAAATAGAAAAGAATTTTAATTTTAAAATTTTCTTATGTGGAAGATATAATTTAAAAGAGAGATTAAAAAATTAAAATATCTCTTTTATAAGTTTCTACAAAAGATTAAGAAAAGAGATTAAATCTCTTTCCTTATTTGTAGATTAAAAGGATATTTTATTTTTCTTCTTTGTAAATTATCCACATGTTGAAAAAATAAAATTATAGAAATTTCTTTTTATCAACCATGAAGGGATTTTAAAGAGAAATTTTATTTTTTAAAATTTCCGGAAACAAATAAGGAATTTTAATTGGTTGATTGAAAATTGCCTTATTTGCTCTTCCATGAGGTGGCCGGCCATGACATGGGCTATTAGGGAATTTTATTTAATTCTTCCTAATTAATTCATGTCAAGGAAAGTTAAGGAAATTTTATTGTAACTAAATTTCCTTATTTTCCAAAGCCAAGGATTATAAAAGAGGGGGTTTGGGTGCCTTCAAGAGACACAACCTCTATTCTATTTTCTCCCTCTTTTCTTCCTCGGTGTGGTTGGCCTCTCCCTTTTCTCTTCTCTCCATCTTTGTGGCCGAACCTCTTCTTCCTCTTGGAGATCAAGTGGTGGCCGGATCCTAGCTTGGAGAAGAAGAAGAGGAAGCTTGCATCCCTTGGATCTTGGTTGGTGGAATAAGTTCTTCATCCTTTGGAGGTTTTGTGCTTAGCCGAAACTTGAAGGAAGGAGAAGAAGGTGCTAGGTGGTTCTCATCTCGGAAGATCGTTGCCCACACAACGTCCGAGATTAGAAGAGGAATACGGTAGAAGATCAAGAGGTCATTATTCACAAAGAAAGGTGTAACTAATAATTATTTTCCGCATCATGTTAGTTTTTGTTTCTTTGTAAAAATACCAAATACAAGAGGCATGCGATTCTAGTTTTTCGAATTAGTTTTCGAAGTTGTGTTCTTTTGTTTTTTCTTTTCCTTGTGATTTGATTGTTCTTAGCGGTTAACCTAGGGTTACTATGGGAAGGTTAAATATTTAATTTCCTTAAAAGGCTTTGTCTAGTCGGTGGTGGTTGCTCCCATATCCAAGAAGACCAAGTGCCTCGCCATGCAGTACTGGAAGCCGATTTTGGAAATAGATATTTAATTGTCTTCGTGACCTAGGTGATTTGGATCGAACGTGTTAAGTTTCGCAGGAGATCCAAGTTTAAACATAAAAGAACAAATAAATTAAACTTAGGATCAAACGTGTTAAGTTTCACAGGCGATCCAAGTTTAATTTAAAAGAACACATGGTAGCTAGGAAAAGGTTCAGACCTTTGTACAAAATTTTTGTACAGTGGAACCGTTAGGTTTTTCGAGTAGCAACCAACAATTGGTATCAGAGCTAGAGTTTTGCCTTTGTGTATTTGGTATTAGTTTAATTATGCATATGTCATACATAATTTAGGCAGAATAATAGTAGGATGTGCTAACTTTCTGGATGCAGGATCTAACTATTATGACTTATAGTTATTGTGTGTGTGATTGGACCCTTGGACATGTCATGGACATTTTATTGTGTGTGCATGATTGTATTATAAAATACAGCAGGAGCTGTATTTAGTTTTATTAGGATTTTATTTTTGATCTAGATACATGTACATTCCTTCGAGGAATATAGGATCGAAAAATGTTAAATTCTATTTATGTCGCGAATCGAATCTTGCAAGGCGTGGAACCTTTTGAGGACCAGAGGCGCAGTGGAACAAGGAGCAAGATGGATGCCACAACTAGATCCGGTGGCGGTGGCCAAAAATGGCAGCAGCTAGGGATGGCAACACATGGAGGACAACAATAGATAAAAGCCATAATAGTTGAAAATTAGTTTTTCTATTTATTGCTTTTATGCTGTGCTGTGTATGCTTGTTAGTATGCATGTTAAGTAGGCTAGCATAGTCAAAATTCCTCATTTTAAATAACTAAGTGGGAGAGGGATTTTAATTAAATTCCACGGTCTCCATTACTGGTTTGTAAGTGATGCAAACAAACTTGCGCGTTGGCTCTGAGTGCCTTCCTCCATATCGGATGAGTTTGTTTGTGGATCACTAGATCAAACTTCCATTTTGGATGACTATAGGAAATTAATAAAGAGCGTGTGATCTTCCCCATCGGAAGGGGCACAATCTTATTAATGGACTTAGTGTCAAGTAATGGTATACACTTAGACACGTCTAATAGTATCCTCCCTATCGGAGTCACTGCTATTATTCGTGTAACCAAAAGAAACTAACTATTAATTTTATTTGTCAAAAAGTTAGGTTGACAAGATAATAAAATTAATGGGTTACACCCTCCTTTTACAAATGTTGAATTTGTATACGTCCACACTATCGTGGCATACAAAATTCACGGTGTTTTGAGGTGTTGGTTAATTTAAAATAGTATTGTTTGAGGAATCAATATTATTCTAAATTTAGAGTTCTGACCAAAAGTTATTTGTGATTCTTAGGATGACTTTCAACCCACTGGCCATCATACTAAAAGAAAACAGACTTACTGGTCATAACTACATAGATTGGAAAAGGAACCTGGACATTGTTCTTACTGCTGAAAGCTATAAGTTTGTACTGACTGAGCCTTGCCCTAATGCACCCAATGGTGAATCTACCCAAGAGGAGATTGAGTATCATAAGAAATGGGTAAAAGCAGATGAGATGGCGCGGTGTTACATTTTGGCTTCAATGTCAAATGTATTGCAACATCAATATCAAGATTTACCAACAGCTTATGATATTATGAACAATCTCAAGGAACTCTTTGGTCACCAGGATCGGGCCTCTAGGCAAGAAGCCATGAGAAAGATAATGACGGCCACCATGCAAGAGGGTACTCCTGTGAGGGATCATATCCTAAAGATGATGACTTATCTAAATGAAATACCAATCCTTGATGGGGAAACCCAGATTGATATGATCCTCCAAACGCTACCTAGAAGTTTTGAGCAATTCCGCCTAAATTATAATATGAATAAAAGGGTATATTCATTGACGGAACTACTGACAGAACTTCAGGCAGCAAAAGGTTTGTTTCGTCACAATTCTCAGATTCACTATGCTGAAAATGGTTCTACTTCTAAACCGAAAGGAAAGAAGAAGAAGAAACAAGTTAGCTCAGTAAAGAAGGTGAATAAATCTCAGAGTATAAGACCTAAAGCTGGAGTGAAGAAGCCGAAGGGTAAGTGCTTCATCTGCAAGCAGTCAGGGCATTAGAAGGCGGACTGTCCTCGTAGGAATCAAAACAACAAAGGTATATCTCATGCTCTAGTTGTTGAAACATGTTTAGCGGTGCTATCTACCAGCACCTGGTGTGTAGATACGGGAGCCACTGATCATGTCTATAAATCTTTGCAGGGGTTCCAGGAAATCCGACGACTATATGAAGGAGAAATAACCATCTACATGGGCAATGCTACTAAGGTGACGACTATTGCAGTGGGAGATGTCTACTTATCTTTTGATAGGAATAGAAAATTGATTTTAAGAAATTATCTTTATGTACTCAGTTTTAGAAAGAATTTAATTTCAGTTTCTAAACTGTATTTGGATGGATATTCTGTTTCCTTTAATAACAATGTAGTTATAAAGAGAAATAAAGTGATTATCTGTTCTGATGCATTAGTTGGCAATTTATATACTATAAATCTAATTTCTCCCATAAATCAAAATATGGAAATTTATAACACATCTTCTAACACTAATAAGAGAAAACAACCTTCGGAAATGAACCAAGCGTATCTTTGGCATCTAAGGCTTGGTCATATTAACTTAAGTAGGATTCAAAGGCTTATAGCCGATGGACTCTTGGGTTCATTAGAGTTGGAAAATTTTCCAATTTGTGAATCTTGCTTGGAAGGTAAAATGACCAAGAGGACTTTTAAGGCCAAGGGGTATAGAGCCAAAGAAGTGTTAGAATTGGTTCATTTTGATTTGTGTGGTCCTATGTCTATCCAGGCGAGAGGTGGTTTTAAATATTTTGTCTCTTTTATAGACGATTATTCAAGATATGGATATATTTAACTAATGCGCCACAAGTCCGAGTGCTTTGATAAGTTCAAAGAGTACAAGGCTGATGTGGAGAAACGACTAGGTAAAAGTATCAAGACACTACGGTCTGATCGTGGTGGCGAATACCTCTTAGGAGAGTTTAGGAATTACTTATCAGAGGCCGGGATTCAATCCAATTGTCCGCACCTGGTACACCCCAACAGAATGGTGTGGCAGAATGAAGGAATATGACTCTTATGGAAATGGTTAGATCGATGATGAGTTATTCAGAATTACCAAACTCGTTTTGGAGATACGCTATGGAAACAGCAGCGCACATTCTGAACTTAGTACCTTCTAAATCAGTATCTTCTACTCCCACAGAATTGTGGAATGGGTGAAAGCCTAGTCTAAGACATATTCAGATTTGGGGCAGTCCAACACATGTGCTGAAACCAGATGCTGATAAGTTAGAATCTCGTACAGAAGTTCGCGTGTTTGTGGGTTATCCCAGAGGAACGAAAGGTGGTTTATTTTATAGTCCTAAAGACCAGAAGGTTATTGTTAGCACCAATGCCCAGTTTTTAGAAGAAGACTATATAATGGATCACAAGCCCAGTAGTAAAATTGTTTTAGAAGAACTTAGAGAGGACACGTCTACTTTAGTACCAATAGTACAAGATGAAGTACCACAAGAGACTGCAACACATGTCACACATGATACACAACCACAGACGGTGCCTCGTCGTAGTGGGAGAGTTGTGAGGGAACCTGAGAGATTCATATTTTTGGGAGAGTCTTCGGACTTGATCTCGGGTAAACATGAACCTGATCCCCGAACATATGACGAAGCACTCCAAGATATAGATGCAGTATCTTGGCAAAAGACAATGAATTCTGAAATAGAGTCTATGTACTCTAATAAGGTCTGGGAGCTTGTAGAATCACCTAATGGTGTAAAAGCCATTGGATGCAAGTGGATTTACAAAAGGAAAAGAGGGACAGACGGGAAGGTAGAAACCTTCAAAGCAAGGTTTGTTGCGAAAGGGTACACTCAGAAAGAGGGAATCGATTATGAGGAGACCTTTTCACCGGTAGTCATGCTTAAGTCTATCCGGATACTCTTATCCATTGCCGCTCATATGGATTATGAGATTTGGCAAATGGATGTCAAGACAGCTTTCCTTAATGGAAGTCTTGAAAAAAACATCCATATGAAGCAACCAGAAGGGTTCATTGAAAAAGGCAAAGAGCATCTAGTGTGCAAGCTCAATCGGTCCATTTATGGACTGAAGCAAGCTTCAAGGTCTTGGAACATCCGGTTTAATGAAGTAATCCAGTCATATGGATTTATTCAGTGCCCGGATGAGTCTTGTGTATATAAGAAGTGTAACGAAAACGTGGTGGTATTTCTTGTGCTATACGTAGATGATATTTTGTTAATTGGCAACAATGTCAAGGTATTATCGGACGTAAGGGTATGGTTGTCCAAACAATTTGATATGAAAGACTTAGGTGATTGTGCACACATTCTTGGGATCAAAGTTATAAGGGATCGCAAGAAAAGAATGTTGTTTCTGTCTCAAGCCTCATATATAGATACAATCCTTGCTGGTTTTAGCATGCAGAATTCCAAGAAAGGTTTCTTACCTTTTAGGCATGGAGTAGCTCTATCTAAAGAGATGTCTCCGAAAACATCAAAGGAGATAGAAGACATGAAAACAGTTCCTTATGCTTCGGCTGTAGGAAGCCTTATGTATGCAATGCTGTGTACGAGACCTGATATCTGTTTTGCCGTGGGCATAGTTAGCAGATATCAGAGTAACCCTGGATAAGGACATTGAACTGCAGTAAAACATATATTAAAGTACCTGAGAAGGACTAAGGATTATATGCTAGTTTACCAAGCAGACGATTTTCTCCCAGTGGGTTACACGGATTCAGATTTTCAATCAGATAGGGACAACAGTAAATCTACATCAGGCTATGTGTTTACTTTAGGAGGTGGAGTCATTGCATGGAGGAGTGTTAAGCAGAAATGCATTTCAGACTCAACCATGGAAGCTGAGTATGTGGCAGCCTCTGAGGTAGCTGAAGAAGTAGTATAGCTCAGGAACTTTCTAATGGACTTAGATGTGATTCCTGGTTTACCCAAAATTATCACAATTTATTGTGATAATAGCGGAGCAGTTGCAAACTCGAAGGAACCACGAGCCCATAAGACAAGTAAACATATAGAGCGCAAGTACCACCTGATACGAGATATCGTGAAGCGAGGAGAAGTTGTCATCGCCAAGATTGCATCAGCAGATAACCTGACAGATCCTTTCACTAAGGCCCTTCCAGCAAAAGATTTCGATCAGCATCTGGAGGGGATGGGAATCAGATGTATGGCAGCAGATATGGCAGCTTAGTCATTAGTATAAGTGGGAGATTGTTAGAGTGTATACTGAAAGCCTAAGCTTTTGTAGACATTTATTTTGAATAAAGAATCACATTTGGTCAAATTATCTACATTTATTTGTAGTTGTTCAATTAATTTATATTGTAGATAACATAGTATGTGGTGTCACATACAGAAGATAATGTTATCAGTACCTTATAAATTATAAACAGTAGCTCACGACCAAAATGGAAAGGAACAAACCATTGGAAGGTTGTAGTGTAATTAGGTGTTAGTTTATCTTAACTATATAATTACACTAGTACACTTAGAGTGTATTGAGTATGTAACGCCCGAAAATTCTCAAAACTATTTTAGAAATATTCTATGATTTCTCTGGAATTTTAGGATATTTTTACAGAATTTTTAGAGTAGCGGAAGTAGCAAAAACAAATAGAAAACGAAAACGGCCTAAGCGGGAATTGAACCCGAGACCTATTGGGTCCTACGACTTATAGATAGCTTTAGTAACCAATTGAATCCAGCAGGGACGTGCTGAAAGGAAAGGGGAACAATTAAATTTATATTTGAGTTGGGCCGAATTACCCACTTAATATAAATATGGGAAAATAAATAAGTGAGGGTTATTTCTTTCCTTTCCACCGAGAACTTCCTCTCCTCACCCTAGTTGCCGCCGACCCCTCTCCCTTCCTCTTCTTCTCTCGGCGCCAACCACAAGTCAAGGCTAGGGTTCCGTCCCCTAGGCTAGGAACACTTTCCGGCGACGACTTCGACACGAGGACGCTCCCCTCCGCGAGGGAACGCATAGACGCGAGAAGATCGTCGAAAGGATCGTCTCCTCCGGAAATCCAGCGATTAGAATCGTAAGAAAATCCAAACGGGAGGTAAGAAACCCCTCACCTGCAGTATAAGTAGCTTCCGTGTGAATTCCATGATTTAGTTAGTAGTATATAGCTTTTCGGCACAAAGGATGCGAATTAGCGCATACCAAGTGTTCGATTAAATTACTAGCACAGCTAAAATGCAAATTAGGCATTTCATTAGCTTGGACAAATGCACTAGAAGCATTTACACAGCCTATTTAGTCTTGCTTCAGCTTTTATAGGACCAGATGTCCCACGGGTGGGCTCCCACAGTCGCCTCTAGGTTTAGATAACCTAGTTCTGGGTTTAGACAACCTAGTAAAAGCAAGACAAGAATTTATTAGCTTATGTTCAGTATTTTACTTTCTCAGTGGCACTATACTGAATTAGATATCCATTGGGTTGGGCTCCCACAGTCGTCCCTAGGTTCAGCTAACCTAGTAACCCTGCTAAATTCGGGACTTACAAACCCGGGTCTAGTTAGGGATGCGCGCACAGCAAAGTACAGTTGCCGGGCCCAAACAACAACATGATTATGTATTTTAATCTATTATATGTATATAGTTTTTAAACTCCCACAGAATAGCTAGGTGAAATCAATACAGTTCTAGCATTTGATAGAATTAGCTCAGTTCATGCTTCAGTTCAGTTCACTCTTATGATTATGTATGATAGTTCTATGTTCAGTTTTATTACACCTGTTTTAGATGATAGTATGCCATGATCAGTTAGCTTTCTATGTGTTGTATGCCATGCCATGCTTAGCACATTCACTATGTATTTTCAAATAGCATGTTTTAAAATCATAAATTGCATCGTATGCATGTTTTAGTGAGGTAGATGGTTTCTTACTAAGCGAAAGCTTACAGATACTTTTTCCTTATACTGCAGATAAAGGTAAAGGAATGATGGACTAGCGGAGGCTAGAGGGCAATGCTACGAAGATGTGTGTGGGCAGGAACTTGGAAAGAAGATCTTAGGAAACTCTAGCAAGCTTTGTTTAAACATTAGTACTTTTTAGTGTTTTAGTAATTTGCACTTTAGTATGTTGATCACTATGAATTAGTTAACCATGCACTCTATTATGCTCAGAACATTGTTCTTTATGATGTTAGAATGTTAGTTGTGGTTGTTAGAGTGTTTCCTAACCATCTTAGAACATGTAATATGATTGAGGCACGAAATAGTGCTGAAATCAGGGGTTCTGGTTCGAAATCAGAAACCCAGATCGATCTACAGATCGATCAGAATTGGGTTGTGCCACTGGATCGGTCAGCTGACCAATCCAGTCGCGAACAGAGAGTTAGCGTTTGTTATGGGTCGGTCAGCCGACCGATTCAGATGCGAACAGAGAGTACAGAAGCTCATTGATCGGTCAGCCGACCGATCAGAGAGCCGCTGGATCGGTCTACCGACCGATCAGTGTACTCCTGGATCGGTCGGTAGACCGATCTAGCCGCATACAGAAGCAAGATAGCTTGTGGATCGGTCAGCCGACCGATCCAGAGTATCAAGCTGGATCGATCACTGGATCGATCCGACAGCCCAATCGATTCATGGATCGATTGAAATGCCTGATTACAACTAGCAGGACATCCAAGAGGCATAGATTATCTTCCCTAGCATGTGTACAACTCCTAGGTACACCTAGAATATTAAGTTCAGATTTTACAGTAATCAGTTTAGTAAAATTTTAATCAATCCAGATTTCTGCAATAGTAATTTAGCACAGCATAATGTAGCGATCGGCCTCACAGCCTAGTCAGTTGAAGGCGGGTCGTTACAGAGTGGTATCAGAGCAGTTTCCATACTTCCTACACACACATCAGCATTGTACCTGCAGCTTCCAAGTAAGAATATCTCTTACTTTGTATGTTTATTGCTTTTCTGTTATGGATAACTAAAGCATGCTTGATTATGATAGTAGTTAACATGATAACAATAGTTTCTCTATTATGCTTGTGTTAGTCATGTATGTCCTGCATGTCTTTAGAAATGGCACGAGGACGCCCAGCTAGAAGGGCGCCAGCCACTGAGCCCCAGCATGAGGCAGGCAGTTCAGTGCCTCCCCCAGACCTTACAGCACTAGTGGCTCAGTTACAGGAAATAGCCACCTTAAAGGCTAGTCAGCAGAACACCCCTACTGTCACCCCGGAGCCTAACTTAGCGACACCAGTGGTCTTAGAGGTTCCACCAGTCCAGCCTACGGCACCAGTAGCCCCAGCAGCAAGAACGCAGAGAGAAGCCTATCTGATCCAGTGGCAGAGAGTCAAGCCATAGAATTTCTCAGGCAGCAATGAACCATGGGATGCTCAGACATGGTTCAAAACACTGGAAAGTACGATGGAGCTTCTGGACTGGCCAGAACATGAGAAGGTGAAGTGCGTCTCCTTCTGTCTGACAGGAGATGCACGTATGTGGTGGGAGAGAATCAGAGCGAAGCGCCCAGTGAACCAGATGACATGGGCTGACTTCGAGAAGGAATTCTTTGAGGAGTTCTTTCACATGCAGGTCACCAACCGTCACTACGACGAGTTCACTGAGTTTCGTCAGGGCAACCTATCAGTTGAGGATGCCGTGAAGAAATTCAACAGGTTGGCTCGTCTATGCCCTGAATTAGTCAGCACAGAAAGAGAATGAATCCGGTTGATGCTCAAGTTGCTGAGGCCGGAAATAGCAATGAACGTGGCTGGTGGCGTTCATAGGCCACAAAACACAGAAGAATTAGTGAGCAGTGCTCTAATCACTGAGCATTACCAGAATAGCATCAAGCAGCAGAAGCAAGTCCTATCAGAAGCTAAAGGTCAAGGAGGCTCAGGCACTCAGAAACAGCAGGGCCACAACTCCCATGGCTCTAACTGGAAAGGGAACTCCAGCAACAAGCGCAAACCAGGGAGTTACCCAAAAGGAGGGCCAGCCAGCAAGTAGCCCAGTTATCCAAAGTGTGCTACTTGTGGGAAATTCCATCCTGGAGTTTGTCGTAAGGGCACACGAGGATGCTTTGAATACGGACAGGAAGAGCATATGGCCAAGCAGTGTCCAAACAAGACCAGTCTTCCTCAGCCACAGCCGATTCAGTATGGAGGCCAGCTAGCTCAGTTACATCAGATGCAGGCCGCTTTAGATGGTCCACATATCAGCCAGGGCAGATTAGAAGCCCCTCCAGCTACGACCAATGTGAGGATCTACACACTCACCAGAGAGGACGCAGCAAATGCCTCGACAGTTGTTACAGGTCAGATTAGTATTTTACAGCAAAGTACAACTGTCTTATTCGATACTGGGGCAACCCATTCATACATATCCAGGGCATTTGCTGAGAAGTTAGTAGTACCTCCAGAGGTACTCAGTAGCCAGTTCCTTACGACGTTACCCTCAGGAGAAATCATGGCGTCTACGCACTGGCTCAGAGCAGTGCCGGTCACTATAGCAGACAGAGAGCTCTTTTGCGATCTGATAGTGATTAATATGACCGACTACGACGTCATCTTCGGGATGGACTTCTTGATCAAATACGGTGCCTCCATCGAGTGCCGTAAACAGAAAGTCATATTCCAACCTGAAGCGGAAGCACAGTTCGAATTCGTCGGAGAACCCAGGAGAAATGCCAAGAAGTTTCTCTCAGCTATGAAGGCACAGAGGTTGATGGATTCAGGATGTACGGGGTTCTTAGCATACGTAGTCAGCACCAGTCAGGACAAGGACCAACAGCTAGCAGAGGTCCGAGTCGTATGTGACTACCCAGCAGTCTTCCCTGAAGAGTTACCAGGCCTAGCACCAGACAGGGAGATCGAATTTGAGATAGAGCTCATTCCCGGTACAAATCCTATCTCCAAAGCACCTTACCGCATGGCTCCAGCAGAACTGAAGGAACTTCATGAGCAACTACAGGAGCTGCTTGACAAGGGCTTCATCCGTCCTAGTCACTCACCATGGGGAGCACCTGTATTGTTCGTGAAGAAGAAAGACGGGAGCATGCGCCTGTGTATAGACTACCGGGCACTGAACCAAGTCACAATCAAGAACAGGTATCCTCTTCCCAGAATAGATGACCTGTTTGATCAGCTAAAGGGAGCAGCAGTGTTCTCTAAAATAGACCTCAGATCAGGTTATCATCAGGTGAAGGTTAAAGAAGGGGACATACCCAAGACAGCATTCAGGACTAGATACGGACATTACGAGTTCGTAGTCATGCCCTTTGGCGTGACAAATGCTCCAGCTACTTTCATGGACCTTATGAACAGGGTATTCAGAGAATATTTAGATAGGTTCGTTATCGTGTTCATCGATGACATCCTTATCTATTCCAGAACTCAGGAAGAACACGTAGAGCACCTGAAAACAGTATTGCAGACCCTTCAACAGAATCAGCTGTACGCCAAGTTCACCAAATGTGAATTTTGGCTAGATCAGGTGTCCTTCCTGGGTCACATCATCTCAAAGGATGGTATCATGGTAGACACCAGTAAGATAGTGTGAGCAACTGGAAAAGACCCAAGAACGCCAGTGAGATCAGAAGCTTTCTGGGATTAGCAGGTTACTACAAGAAATTCGTAGAGGACTTCTCCAGGATAGCCTCCCCACTGACAGCTCTTACCAGAAAGAACAGAAAATTTCAGTGGACAGAGGACTGTGAGAACAGTTTCAGCGAGCTGAAAAGGAGATTGACCAGTGCACCTATTCTGACTCTACCAGAGAACGCAGATAGCTTTGACATATATAGTGATGCCTCGAAGTTGGGACTAGGAGCAGTGCTGATGCAAGATGGCAAGGTGATCGCCTATGCCTCCAGACAACTTAAGGATTATGAGAAGAACTATCCTACTCATGACCTTGAGCTTGCAGCAGTGGTGTTCGCTCTCAAGATTTGGAGACATTACTTGTATGAAGCTCAGTGCAGAGTGTATACAGATCATCAGAGTCTGAAGTACTTCTTCACTCAGAAGGATCTGAATATGCGACATCGCAGATGGCTAGAACTGATCAAAGACTACGACATAGATATCCTCTACCACCCAGGAAAAACGAAGAGGGTAGCAGACGCCCTCAGCAGGAAGTCCAGCGCTACCCTATTATCTCTAGCAGCCATGTCACCGCCCCTACAGAAGGAGATCTCAAATTTCGGTCTCGAGCTCATAGTCGGACAGCTCTCTACTATGACATTAGAATCTACCTTGCTCGGTGACATCCAGACAACTCAGGAGCAGGATCCTGAAATTCAGAGAATCAAGCAAGGTTTAGCAGAATCAGAAGGTGGAGAGTTCAGAATATCAGATAGCGGGGTGTTGTATTTTGGTGACAGGCTATGTGTTCCGGATCAGGAGGAACTACAGAGGAAAATCCTAGACGAGGCTCACAAGACTCTATGCGATGCATCCTGCTCCACCAAAATGTACCAGGACATGAAGAAACGTTTTTGGTGGCACGGATGAAGAGAGACATCGCCGATATCAAGACCGCCTAACTCGGAGGGTTAAGGCGTAACATCGAGACTGGGAGTTTTACAGCCCATACAGATACCAGAATGGAAGTGGGAAGACATTTCTATGGATTTTATAGTGGGATTACCCAGAACCATGAATGGTTTTGATACCATCTGAGTAATAGTCGACAGATTGACTAAATCAACCCACTTCTTAGCTATCAGGATATCCTACTCCATGGAACAGCTAGCTCAGTTGTATCTCAAGGAGATCGTTAGATTACATGGAGTCCCACGAACCATTATTTCAGACAGAGACAGCAGGTTCACGTCACACTTCTGGGAGTGTGTACAGACAGCTTTGGGCACGAAGTTGAAGTTTAGCACAACCTTCCATCCGCAGACAGATGGACAGACGGAGCGAGTAAATCAGGTACTCGAGGATATGCTCCGAGCATGTGCCCTAGATTTCAAGGGAAGTTGGTGCAAATATCTGAGTTTAGCAAAATTTGCATACAACAACAGCTATCAGGCCACTATCGGTATGGCACCTTATGAGGCTCTCTGTGGGCGGAGGTGTAGATTTCCAATCTGCTGGTATGAAAGTGGTGAACAGAAAGAGCTAGAACTTCAGACAGATCTAGTGGCAGATACCACAGCAGCTATACAGCAGATCCGCCAGAGGATAGAGACAGCTCAGAGCCGCCAGAAAAGCTATGCTGATATACGGCGCAGACCTTTGGAGTTTTCAGTTGGGGATTCAGTGTTCCTTAGAGTAGCTCCCATGAAGGGAGTAATGCGTTTTGGGAAGAAGGGCAAGCTAAGTCCCCGATATGTGGGACCATACCTTATCAGCAGAAGAGTGGGCAAGGTAGCATATGAGCTAGAGCTACCCCAGGAAATGTCAGCTGTCCACAATGTATTTCATGTCTCTATGCTGAAGAAGCATATTCCAGATGCCAGCTGGTACAAGTCCGCGAAGACCTCAGCTATGACAGTCGGCCTACTCAGATAGTAGATCGAGCAGTTAGGAAATTGCGGAATAAGGAAGTACCATTAGTAAAAGTTATTTGGCAAAATCACACAGCAGAAGAGGCAACTTGGGAGACAGAAGCCAGCATGAGACAGAAGTACCCAAAATTATTCTAAGTTCGAGGACGAACTTTTTATAAGGTATGGGAGATTGTAACGTCCGAAAATTCTCAAAACTATTTTAGAAATATTCTATGATTTCTCTGGAATTTTAGGATATTTTTACAGAATTTTTAGAGTAGCGGAAGTAGCAAAAACAAATAGAAAACGAAAACCTAAGCGGGAATTGAACCCGAGACCTATTGGGTCCTACGACTTATAGATAGCTTTAGTAACCAATTGAACCCAGCAGGGCCGTGCTGAAAGGAAAGGGGAACAATTAAATTTATATTTGAGTTGGGCCGAATTACCCACTTAATATAAATATGGGAAAATAAATAAGTGAGGGTTATTTCTTTTCTTTCCACCGAGAACTTCCTCTCCTCACCCTAGTTGCCGCCGACCCCTCTCCCTTCCTCTTCTTCTCTCGGCGCCAACCACAAGCCAAGGCTAGGGTTTCGTCCCCTAGGCTAGGAACACTTTCCGGCGACGACTTCGACACGAGGACGCTCCCCTCCGCGAGAGGAACACATAGACGCGAGAAGATCCTCGAAAGGATCGTCTCCTCCGGAAATCCAGCGATTAGAATCGTAAGAAAATCCAAATAGGAGGTAAGAAACCCCTCACCTGCAGTATAAGTAGCTTCTGTGTGAATTCCATGATTTAGTTAGTAGTATATAGCTTTTCGGCACAAAGGATGCGAATTAGCGCATACCAAGTGTTCGATTAAATTACTAGCATAGCTAAAATGCAAATTAGGCATTTCATTAGCTTGGACAAATGTACTAGAAGCATTTACACAGCCTATTTAGTCTTGCTTCAGCTTTTACAGGACCAGATGTCCCACGGGTGGGCTCCCATAGTCGCCTCTAGGTTTAGATAACCTAGTTCTGGGTTTAGACAACCTAGTAAAAGCAAGACAAGAATTTATTAGCTTATGTTCAGTATTTTACTTTCTCAGTGGCACTGTACTGGATTAGATATCCATTGGGTTGGGCTCCCACAGTCGTCCCTAGGTTCAGCTAACCTAGTAACCCTGCTAAATTCGGGACTTGCAAACCCGGGTCTAGTTAGGGATGCGCGCACAGCAAAGTACAGTTGCCGGGCCCAAACAACAGCATGATTATGTATTTTCACCTATTATATGTATATAGTTTTTAAACTCCCACAGAATAGCTAGGTGAAATCAGTACAGTTCTAGCATTTGATAGAATTAGCTCAGTTCATGCTTCAGTTCAGTTCACTCTTATGATTATGTATGATAGTTCTATGTTCAGTTTTATTACACCTGTTTTAGATGATAGTATGCCATGATCAATTAGCTTTCTATGTGTTGTATGCCATGTCATGCTTAGCACATTCAGTATGTATTTTCAAATAGCATGTTTTAAAATCATAAATTGCATCGTATGCATGTTTTAGTGAGGTAGATGGTTTCTTACTAAGCGAAAGCTTACAGATACTTTTTCCTTATACTGCAGATAAAGGTAAAGGAAAGATGGACTAGCGGAGGCTGGAGGGCAATGCTACGAAGATGTGTGTGGGCAGGAACTTGGAAAGAAGATCTTAGGAAACTCTAGCAAGCTTTGTTTAAACATTAGTACTTTTTAGTGTTTTAGCAATTTGCACTTTAGTATGTTGATCGCTATGAATTAGTTAACCATGCACTCTATTATGCTTAGAACATTATTCTTTATGATGTTAGAATGTTAGTTGTGGTTGTTAGAGTGTTTCCTAGCCATCTTAGAACATGTAATGTGATTGAGGCACGAAATAGTGCTGAAATCAGGGGGTCTGGTTCGAAATTAGAAACCCAGATCGATCTACAGATCGATCAGAATTGGGTTGTGCCACTGGATCGGTCAGCTGACCAATCCAGTCGCGAACAGAGAGTTAGCGTCTGTTATGGATCGGTCAGCCGACCGATCCAGATGCGAACAGAGAGTACAGAAGCTCACTGATCGGTCAGCCGACCGATCAGTGTACTCCTGGATCGGTCGGTAGACCGATCCAGCTGCATACAGAAGCAAGATAGCTTGTGGATCGGTCAGCCGACCGATCCAGAGTTTTTCTCCGTGCCGGTATCAATCTGGATCGATCACTGGATCGATCTAACAGCCCAATCGATTCATGGATCGATTGAAATGCCTGATTACAGCTAGCAGGATATCCGAGAGCTATAGATTATCTTCCCTAGCATGTGTACAACTCCTAGGTACACCTAGAATATTAAGTTCAGATTTTACAGTAATCAGTTTAGTAAAATTTTAATCAATCCAGATTTCCGCAATAGTAATTTAGCACAGCATAATGTAGCGATCGGCCTCACAGCCTAGTCAGTAGAAGGCGGGTCGTTACAGAGTAGGACCATTTGAGGTCGTTTCTTTTATACTGACTTTATAAAGGAACAAAGACCTCAGTTATAATGGAAGTATGTGCTCTTAATCCTAATATAATAACAAGCACATATATTTGATATTTATTTCTTTAATTTATCAATGGGTGAGATTTAGTTTGATAAATCAATAAGCCCGATAAGTTGGAAAATGATATCACTTATAGTGTGTGTTGTTGATTATAAAAGGAAACTGTGTCCTAGATAGCTAGGTTGAGAATGCCCCCAAGAGGAGCTCATAAGGATTGTCATGTTAAACCCTGCAGGTGGACATGGTTCAGACCTTTGTACAAAATTTTTGTACAGTGGAACCGTTAGGTTTTCCGAGTAGCAACCAACAAGGCAATGATATTTTTCCAAAGATCACTTGCATTTGTGGTTTCACCTACACTTAACAAAATATTAGAAGGTAGTAAACTATGTAAAATTCTCATTACCTCCTTATCCGCCTCCGATTGCTCCCTTTGCTCTTTGGTCCAATATCAAGGTCGGACGCGTTTACCCTTCTTGTCAGTAGGAGCTTCAAATGGGTCACTCAAGACAACCCATTGGTTCCAATCCATTTGGAACAATGTCTCCAACCGCTTCCTCCAATAATTGAAGTCTTCTTTATCGTACGGAGGTGGAATTCGGATATCCCATCCGAGCGGTCCTTCGGACTCCATCTTCTTCTTCCTCTAGCTTCTTGCTCTCTTGGCGGTTAGTCCGTAGAAGAGCGCCCTCGCTCTGATACCAATTGTTGGGACCTTGACGTCCGCTAGAGGGGGGTGAATAGCGTCTCACCCAAATCGATCGCTTCCTATAATGTTAGTTCACAGCGAAAATACAAAAACAAATACTAACAAGAGAAAACAAACCTGATACGTTGATTTAACGTGGTTCGGAGATAAAACTCCTACTCCACGGTTGTCCGTAAGGTGGATGATCCCGATCCGTCGGTGGATGATTCCCCGGAAAATCTCTGGCTAGCTCAAGCTCCTTGTCGGTGGAGAAACCTCGCCACAAACACTTGAATACAAGCACACCGATCACACGAAGGCTTGGGAGACTCTAATAGGCTTTAACCAAGTCTATTTCGCCAACCATGCCCAAGCACCTCGAGCTCTATTAAATAGAGCTCGAGAGGAAAACACTAAGCTGTTTTCCCGCTACCAGTCGACTGGTGTATGTACCAGTCGACTGACCCTTTAAGTGAAGCCGACCGTTACCTAACGTTCGGCTACCAGTCGACTGCTACAGTGTACCAGTCGACTGCTATAGTACTGCTACAGTGCCACAACAGTACTACTACAGTGTCGCTACAGTGCTGCTACAGTAAATCCTAAAAAACACATAGAATTTTACCCTGAGTACAATCACTCAGCACTCGTCCTTGCCCGACCAACCTAGACCTAGCCTTCTAGCCTCCTCCATTAGGCTCGTGTCCCTCGGATGTCTCCCCATCCTTCACGTCTTACCTTCTGGAGCTTCCTTCGGCCTTGTCCATATTGTCGGGTCTTCCTTTGCTAAGAGGCTCCTCACCTCCGAGACTTCATCCATTGCCAAGTCACACTTGGACTTACGTTGCCAAGACTACATGCTTGGACTTACACCGCCAAGACTCATTCTTGGACTTTCCTCCTTTGCCAAGGTCACACTTGGGCTTTCCTTGTTGTACCTGTATCCTGCACACTCACAATGCATATCAAATACAACAATAAACCTAACTTAAACCTTTGCCCAAACATCAAAACCTAGGGCACCTAGATTGCTCTAACAATGTAAACCCTGCAGGTGGACTTAGTCCGACATGACGATAAGGTTGAGTGGTACTACTCTTGGAGCTAGATATTAATTAAGTGAGTTGTCAGTAACTCATTTAATTAGTGGGCATTCAATATCTTAAACACAGGGAGACTAACACACTCATAATAATAAGGAACCCATATTGTAATATGGGATTGGTGCGGTAGTACAATAATAACTCTTTAGTAGTATGAGTTATTATTGATGAACTTGAGTTGGGTGTTCGGGGCGAACAAGGGAAGCTCAAACTCATCGGGAGGTCAAAACCAATTCCTCCTCTCGGTCCCTATTGTAGCCTCTTATATAAAGCCTTATATCCACCAAAAGTCTAGCTTCTTAAGGCCCAAGTTAGTGTTGGTGTAGCGGGGCCGGTAAGAAGGGGTGAATTGCCTGCAAAATAAGATTATACCCTCCTCAAGGCTTTCAACTTTAAAATAATAGCAGCTATAAAAATGGTGAAATAACAGAAAACAAAGGGAGAACAGAGATTGACTTGGTTAAAACCAAAACGGTTGTTAATCCAAGGTGGTTGAACAGCTCCACTAGCAGTCTCCTTCACTGTAGGCGGAGAAGCCTTTTTACACTTAGAACGCTCACTAGTTGTTAGGAATTGATTACAAAGTTGATTACTTGAATGAATGAATATTTCCTAGCTCCAGGGGCCTTTAAATAGCTCCTGGAAATCCTATCTCAAAGGTTCAAGGCGCCTTTAACAAGGTCCAAGGTGCCTCTAACCAAGTCAAGCGAATAAAACTCTATCCGCGCTCAAACAGTCGAATTGACCAGCTTGGAGGCGCCTCAAGCTGTGTTGAAGGCGCCTCAAACTACTTGAGGCGCCTCCAACCAATATGAGGTGCCTCAGTCCAATGTGAGGCGCCTCAGACAAGTGTGAGGCGCCTCAGGACTATTTTCCAGCTCCTTTCCACTTCACTTTAGCTTCCGATGCTCTGATCTTTTGGGTGATCGCGACCAACCGGAATAAGGTTCACCCGAACCCAATTCCCGGCTTTCTCCTTGAGCAGGCTTCCGTCCCAGCTTTACGTCCCTCGAATGTCGCGCACGTTCTTCTCGCCCACCGGTGTATTCCTCCGTAGCTCTCTCGTCCTTCGGACGCACCGAGCCCGTCGACTCCCTTCCCGTGTCATCCTTCTCGCTAGCTGTGTCTTCCGCTCGACTTCCTGCGCTCCTAAGCTCCTACACACTTAGACACAGGGATCAAAAACAAACAGGACCTAACTAACTTGGTTGATCACATCAAAACAACCACGGGGTCCAACAATCTCCCCCTTTTTGATATGCATCAACACAAGTTTAAGTTAGGGTAACAACAGACTAGTAGTAATTTAAAGAAATTACAAAACTAATATTTAAAGTCTAAATTTGTAATTAAACTAAATTTCAACAAGCATAAAATTTAGTTCTGATACTAAATGTTGAAAAACATAAAAAAAAATTAACCAAAGTTAGTTTTAATTCCCCCTAAACTTAACTTGTACCTATTTCTCCCCCTTTGATCACAGCAAAAACGGGGTACAAGATATTTCAAAATAAATTCTAAGTTAATTATGAAGAGATTTGAAAAAGATTTTCTAAAAAGTTTTAAGTTTATTGAAAAAAATTCTAAGTCTTTAGAAAAACTTTCTAAGATTTTCCTTAAGTTTTTGCAAAAAAAAAAATTTAAGTTAAACCAAAAAAAAAAAAACTTTAGAAGACTTTTTAACTTAAGTAAAAATAGTTCTAGAGATTTTCCAAGTAAAAATTCTAAGGAAGAATATTTTCCTAAGTATGGTAAAAAATTTTTTAAAGCATTATCTAATTTTAATTTTAATGCTTTAATAAGAAGTTAATTAAACATTTCCTTTCAATATTTTGGCTTCCAGGTCGTGACGAGATACTAGGCCTTCTTGGTTATTGGAGCAACAACCACTTCCTTAGACAAAGCCTCAAAAGAAATTATCTGTTTAATTTTTCTTCTGAAAGCCTTAATTTTAAAAAAGATTATTCTAGAACGGATTTTGGAACCCAATAGAAGTTCCTTCCTACAGAGTTATTTAAAAACTTAGGGGGTATATAGTTTCTAGGAATTTTCCTAAGTTGTCCCTGATGTTTTCTAATGTACCAATTTAATTTTCCATAAATCCTTAGTTTCAATTTTGGAAATTTATTTAAGCATGCATTATTTCTCAATTTCTCAATTTCAATTTTTAATTTTTAATTTTCTATTATCATACATTTCTAGTGGGCATGCTTTTGCTAAGTTCAATTTTAATTCAGCATTTTCTTTTTCTAATTTTGCTAGATCTTTCGTAAGCAATTTGGTAAATTGAAAGGACTGATTAGGAGTGAGATCACGTACCTTACTTACCTTACTCGGTGATGCTCCCCCTTTGTCGTAACTTTCTTCTTCTTCTGAGGTTCCTCCCCCTTCATCTATGCTCATCTCTGAGCTTGAGTCATCTTCAAAGAGATGGTTGGCCATCAGTGCTAATCCTGAGAAGGCTTCGACTTCTGATTCGGAGGATGAAGAATCGTCCCAAGTGACCTTCAGACTCTTGCGTGTAGAGGACGTTGGTCTTTGAGGCTTCTCCTTGTGTCTTTTCTTCAACTTAGGGCAGTCATCCTTGATGTGCCCTTCCTCATTGCAGTTGTAGCACCGGACTATCCTTTTGTTGCGCTGATGCTTCCTCGACTACGATTTAAATTTATTATTTTTAAGAAATTTATTGAAACGTCTTACCAGTAGCGCCGCTTCAGTTTCATCGATTGACGCTTTGGAGTCGGGATCGTCCTTTTCAGCTTGTAGAGCAATGTTGAGGTTCGACTTTACTACTTGTTTAGGCTCTGCAAGTCGAGACTCGTGAAGTTTGAAGGTAGAAAATAAACTTTCTAGACTACTTACCTCAAAGTCCTTAGAAATGTAGTAAGCATCTACTAAGGACGCCCACTCTGGAGTCCTTCGGAAGGCGTTTAGTACATACCGGATGGAATCTCGGTTTGTTACTGTTTCGCCGAGATTTGTCAGTTGCATTATCAGCTCCTTGATCCTCGCTTGGAGTTGCGCAACCTTCTCGCCGTTGTTCATCCGAAGATTTGTTAGTTGTGTCCGGAGGACGTAGCGCTTTGCTAGCTTCGCTTCTGAGGTGCCCTCGTGGAGCTCCAGGAATTTATCCCAGAGGTCTTTGGCGGAGTCGTACCTTCCGATCCGACTTACCTCCTGGGGTGGCAAAACGCTGAGTAGGTGATATTCCGCCTTTCCATTGGCCATGAAATCGGCCTGCTCCTTCTTCGTCCAGTTGAATTCTTCTTTTTCTTTTAGCGCTGCATATCCATATTTCATTATTAAAAGTATATCAAATTAAATTTTAAAAAATACCTCTATTTTTCGCTTCCAAGTAGCGAAGTCTCCGTCGAACTTCGGGAGATGAATGTGTTGGTGCGTTAGCACTAACGGTCTAACTCAGTTTTGATGAATGACAAATTAGGTTAAGTTAGGTTTGTCGTGATCTAACACTCTGACCGAGTGTGCAGGATAAGTTCAGACAGGTCGACGGGCTGACCGGATATCTGGCACGAAGTTCAAGCGGGTCGACGGGCTAACCGGACGCTTGGCGAGAAGTCCATCTAGGTCGACGGGTTGATCGGATAGCTGGCGAGAAGTCCAAGCGGGTCAACGGGCTGACCGGACGCTTGGCGAGAAGTCCAGCTAGGTCGACGGGCTGACCGGATAGCTGGCGAGAAGTCCAGACGGGTCGAAGGGCTGATCGGACGTCTGGCAGGTGAGTAAAGGTAAGTCCTGGAAGGGAGTGACTGTGAGGACGTGTTCCCGGGAAGGGAACAGTAGGCGTCGATCTGACTTAGATCCATTTCGGATATCTAAGTCGAGATCGTGACTAGATTCCGGTCTCGGAAAGACGGAATCTAAGTCATACTCTTTATGCTAAACTTATAAACTGTGCTAATACGTTGTTTTGCAGGAAAGACTTGCAAGAGTAGAGGTCAAGTCCTTCTCCTGTCTAAGGAAGAATATTTTCCTAAGTATGGTAAAAATTTTTTTAAAGCATTATCTAATTTTAATTTTAATGCTTTAATAAGAAGTTAATTAAACATTTCCTTTCAATATTTTGGCTTCCAGGTCGTGGCGAGGTACTAGGCCTTCTTGGTTATTAGAGCAACAACCACTTCCTTAGACAAAGCCTCAAAAGAAATTATCTGTTTAATTTTTCTTCTGAAAGCCTTAATTTTAAAAAAGATTATTTTAGAACGGATTTTGGAACCCGATAGAGGTTCCTTCCTACAGAGTTATTTAAAAACTTAGGGGTTATATAGTTTCTAGGAATTTTCCTAAGTTGTCCCTGATATTTTCTAATGTACCAATTTAATTTTCCATAAATCCTTAGTTTAAATTTTGGAAATTTATTTAAGCATGCATTATTTCTCAATTTCAATTTTTAATTTTTAATTTTCTATTATCATACATTTCTAGTGGGCATGTTTTTGCTAAGTTCAATTTTAATTCAGCATTTTCTTTTTCTAATTTTGCTAGATCTTTCGTAAGTAATTTGATAAATTGAAAGGACTGATTATAGGAGTGAGATCACGTACCTTACTTACCTTACTTGGTGATGCTCCCCCTTCGTCGCAACTTTCTTCTTCTTCTGAGGTTCCTCCCCCTTCATCTATGCTCATCTCTGAGCTTGAGTCATCTTCAAAGAGATGGTTGGCCATCAGTGCTAATCCTGAGAAGGCTTCGACTTCTGATTCGGAGTATGAAGAATCGTCCCAAGTGACCTTCAGACTCTTGCGTGTAGAGGACGTCGGTCTTTGAGGCTTCTCCTTGTGTCTTTTCTTCAACTTGGGGCAGTCATCCTTGATGTGCCCTTCCTCATTGCAGTTGTAGCACCGGACTATCCTTTTGTTGCGCTGATGCTTCCTCGACTACGATTTAAATTTATTATTTTTAAGAAATTTATTGAAACGTCTTACCAGTAGCGCCGCTTCAGTTTCATCGATTGACGCTTCAGAGTCGGGATCGTCCTTTTCAGCTTGTAGAGCAATGTTGAGGTTCGACTTTACTACTTGTTTAGGCTCTGCAAGTTGAGACTCGTGAAGTTTGAAGGTAGAAAATAAACTTTCTAGACTACTTACCTCAAAGTCCTTAGAAATGTAGTAAGCATCTACTAAAGACGCCCACTCTGGAGTCCTTGGGAAGGTGTTTAGTGCATACCGGATGGAATCTCGATTTGTTACTGTTTCGTCGAGATTTGTCAGTTGCATTATCAGCTCTTTGATCCTCGCTTGGAGTTGCGCAACCTTCTCGCCGTTGTTCATCCGAAGATTTGTTAGTTGTGTCCGGAGGACGTAGCGCTTTGCTAGCTTCGCTTCTGAGGTGCCCTCGTGGAGCTCCAGGAATTTATCCCAGAGGTCTTTGGCGGAGTCGTACCTTCCGATCCGACTTACCTCCTGGGGCGGCAAAACGCTGAGTAGGTGATATTCCGCCTTTCCATTGGCCACGAAATCGGCCTGCTCCTTCTTCGTCCAGTTGAATTCTTCTTTTTCTTTTAGCCCTGCATATCCATATTTCATTATTAAAAGTATATCAAATTCAATTTTAAAAAATACCTCCATTTTTTGCTTCCAAGTAGCGAAGTCTCCGTCGAACTTCGAGAGATGAATGTGTTGGTGCGTTAGCACTAACGGTCTAACTCAGGTTTTGATGAATGACAAATTAGGTTAAGTTAGGTTTGTCGTGATCTAACACTCTGACCGAGTGTCCAGGATAAGTCCAGACAGGTCGACGGGCTGACCGGATATCTGGCACGAAGTTCAAGCGGGTCGACGGGCTAACCGGACGCTTGGTGAGAAGTCCAGCTAGGTCGACTGGTTGATCGGATAGCTGGCGAGAAGTCCAAGCGGGTCGACGGGCTGACCGGACGCTTGGCAAGAAGTCCAGCTAGGTCGACGGGCTAACAGGATAGCTGGCGAGAAGTCCAGACAGGTCGAAGGGCTGATCGGACGTCTGGCAGGTGAGTAAAGGTAAGTTTTGGAAGGGAGTGACTGTGAGGATGTGTTCCCAGGAAGGGAACAGTAGGCGTCGATCTGGCTTAGATCCATTTCGGATATCTAAGTCGAGATCGTGACTAGATTCTGGTCTCGGAAAGATGGAATCTAAGTCATACTCTTTATGCTAAACTTATAAACTGTGCTAACCTTGTCTTGCAGGAAAGGGAACGTTGTTTTGCAAGACAGATTAACCTTGTCTTGCAGGAGAAGGACTTTTCTGGAGAAAGGAGGTCCAGGTGCCTGGAAGGGATCCAGACGCCCGGGAGGCAATGTTTATCCTATCACGTCGTCGTCACGTGGAGCTCGCTGGTTGGACCTGCCACGTCTCACCAGGGCGCTCGGAAGGGATCTGGGGCGCCCCGAGCCTCATATAAAAGAAGGGTCAGGGGTGGAGCTCAATACAACTGTTGGTTGCTACTCGGAAAACCTAGAGGTTCCACTGTACAAAAATTTTGTACAAAGGTCTGAACCTTTTCCTAGCTACCATGTGTTCTTTTAAATTAAATTTTGGATCGCCTGCGGAACTTAACACGTTTGATCCAAAACTTAATCTATTTGTTCTTTTAGGTTTTGACTTGGATCTCCTGCGAAACTTAACACGTTCGACCCAAATCACCTTAAGTTATTAATTCCATTAAATATTAATTTCCATAATTGGTTCCCAGTACTGACGTGGCGAGGCACATGGCCTTCTTGGATATGGGAGCAACCACCACCGACTAGACAAAACCTTTTATAGAAATCTAATATTTAATTTCCTAAAATAACTTTAGGTTAACCAAAAAGAACAATCAAATCACAAGGAAAAATAAAACAAAAGAACACAACTTCGAAAAACATATTCGAAATACTAGAATCGTAAGCCTCTTGTATTTGGTATTATTTCCAAAAATAACTAGTATGATGCGGAAAGGAAAAATACTACTTATACCTTTTAGAAAGACCTCTTGATCTTCTATCGTATTCCTCTTCTAACCTCGGACATTGTGTGGGCAACGATCTTCCGAGATGAGAACCACCAAGCACCTTCTTCTTCCTTGCAAGTTTCGGCCATCAAAACATCTTCTAGGATGAAGAGGTTCGGCCACCACCACCATGCTCCAAGGGATGCTAGAAAAGAGGCTTCTTTTCTCTCCTTCTTCTCCTTCTTAGATCCGGCCACCACCAGCTATCTCCACCATGAGAAGGTTTCGGCCACACAAAGGAGAGGAGAGGAAAGAAAGGGCCGGCCACACCCAAGGAGAAAAGAGAGGAAAAATAGAATAGAGTACTTTCCTTGAAGCCTCCTCTATCCCCTCTTTTATAATCCTTGGTCTTGGCAAATAAGGAAAATTTAATAAAACCTTCCTTAATTCTTTTTCCATTGAAAAGGAAAGTTTATTTAATTAAAAATAATTTTTCTTTTCAATTTTGCAATGGCCGGCCACACCAAGAAATCTCCAAGCAAATAAAATTTTAAACACCAATTAAAACTTCCTTATTTGCTTCCGGAAATTTATAAAAATTTCTCCAATAATTTAATCCCTTCATGATTGGTTTATAAAAAGGAAATTTAATAAATTAAAATATTTCTTTTAAACATGTGGATAAAAAGAAAGTTATCTCTAAAAATTAAAATCTCTTTTAATCTACAAATAAGGAAAGATATCAAATCTTTTCTCAATCTTTTGTAGAAACTAATAAAAGAGAATTATTAATTTTTAAACTTTCTTTTAAATCATGAACATGGTTAAAAAGGAAAGTTTTCTTAAAATTTAAAATCCTCCTTTAATCAACAAATAAGGAAAGATTTCAAATTTTAAACTCTCTTTTAAACATGTAGATGATTTACAAATAAGGAAAGTTTTTACCAAAAATTAAAACCATCCTTTTAAACTACAAATAAGGAAAGAGATTAATCTCTTCTCTTAATCTTTTGTAGAAAACTATAAAAGAAAATTTTTAATTTTTAAACTCTCTTTTAAAATCATGATATCCACATAAGAAATAATTTTAATAAAAATCCTTTTTAATATTCTAGTGGTCGGCCACCTAAGCTTGGGACCCAAGCTTTGGCCGGCCACCTACATGGCTCATCCACTTGGTCTTGGCCGGCCCTAGCTTGGGTTCCAAGCTAGCTTGGCCGGCCCCATTGGATGGGTAAAAAGGTGGGTATGCGGTGGGTATAAATCTCTATATACTAGAGGCTACGATAGGGACTGAGAGGAGGAATTGGTTTTGGTCTCTCGATGAAATTAAGCATCCCGTGTTCGCCCCGAACACACAACTTAATTTCATCAATAATAATTCATTCCACTAAAGAACTATTATTGAACTACCGCACCAATCCCAAATTACATTTTGGGCTCCTTCTTATTATGAGTGTGTTAGTCTCCCTGTGTTTAAGATAACAAATGTCCACTAATTAAGTAAGTTACTAACAACTCGCTTAATTAATATATAGCTCCAAGAGTAGTACCACTCAACTTCATCGTCATGTCGGACTAAGTCCACCTGCAGGGTTTAACATGACAATCCTTATGAGCTCTTCTTGGGGACATTCTCAACCTAGATCACTAGGACACAGTTTCCTTCTATAATCAACAACACACACTATAAGTGATATCATTTCCCAACTTATCGGGCTTATTGATTTATCGAACTAAATCTCACCCATTGATAAATTAAAGAAATAAAGATCAAATATATGTGCTTGTTATTATATTAGGATTAAGAGCACACACTTCCATAATAACTGAGGTCTTTGTTCCTTTATAAAGTCAGTATAAAAGGAACGACCTCTAATGGTCCTACTCAATACACTCTAAGTGTACTAGTGTAATTATATAGTTAAGATAAACTAATACCTAATTACACTACGACCTTCCAATGGTTTGTTCCTTTCCATCTTGGTCGTGAGCTACTGTTTATAATTTATAAGGAACCGATAACATGATCTTCTGTATGTGACACCACACACCATGTTATCTACAATATAAATTAATTGAGCAACTACATTTATCATAAATGTAGACATTTGACCAATGTGATTCTTATTTCTAGATAAATGTTTATACCAAAAGCTAGACTTTTAGTATACACTCTAACAACAACAACTTTGAATTGAAGAACTCGCTCTCCTGTGCTCCTGCGACGCTACAAAGCTCCGACAAACGTGCTGCTTCTTTTTTCTAAGTCTCTTATTTTGTCGGTATTGCTTTAATTTTTTCATTAGCATTTTCTGTACTTAGTTTGTAATAACTTTTGAACTGCTAGTGAATTGCCCATCGAAAGCACTCTTGTGTGCGGGCCTTGGAGTAGGAGTCGCCAAAGGCTCCGAACCAAGTAAATCCTTGCGTTTTCGTTGGCTTGTTCTTTTCTTTTCCGCTGCGCTTACTCTTATCGACGAATTTTTTATAATCGATACTCATCCCCCCTCTATCGAACGATCACGGTCCAACAGAATGTTCGCGCCGGCCATCGTCCTTATCTTTGTGCTTCAGTCGGCGGTTAGTCCTTCTGAGGCTGTCGGGCTCTGATACCACTTGTTGGTGCAGCGGGGCCGGTAAGAGAGGGGTAAATTGCCTGCAAAATAAAATTATACCCTCCTCAAGGCTTTCAACTTTAAAATAATAGCAGCTATAAAAATGATGAAATAACAGAATAGAAAGGGAGACCAGAGATTGACTTGGTTATAACCAAGGCGGTTGTTAATCCAAGGCGGTTGAACAGCTCCACTAGTAGAGTCTCCTTCAATGTAGGTGGAGAAGCTTTTTTATACTTAGAACGCTCACTAGTTGTTAGGAATTCATTACAAAGTTGATTGCTTGAATGAATGGATATTTCCTAGCTCCAGGGGCCTTTAAATAACTCTTGGAAATCCTATCTCGAAGGTTCAAGGCACCTCTAACAAGATCCAAGGCGCCTCTAACCAAGTTAATCGGATAAAACTCTATCCGCGCTCAAACGGTCGAGTTGACCAGCTTGGAGGCGTCTCAAGCTGTGTTGAAGGCGCCTCAAACTGCTTGAGGCACCTCCAAGCAGTATGAGGCGCCTCAGTCCAGTGTGAGGCACCTCAAATAAGTGTGAGGCGCCTCAGGACTGTTTTCCAGCTCCTTTCCACTTCGCTTTAGCTTCCAATGCTCCGATCTTTTGGGTGATCGCGGCCAATCGGAATAGGGCTCACCCGAACCCAATTCTCGACCTTCTCCTCGAGCAGACTTCCGTCCCAGCTTTACGTCCCTAGAATGTCCCGCACATTCTTCTTGCCCACCGGTGTACTCTTCCGCAGCTCTCTCGTCCTTCGGACGCACCAATCCCGTCGGCTCCCTTCCCGGGCCGTCCTTCTCGCTAGTTGAGTCTTCCGCTCGACTTCCTGCGCTCTTAAACTCCTGCACACTTAGACACAAGGATAAAAAATGAACATGACCTAATTAACTTAGTTGATCACATCAAAACAACCACGGGGTCCAACAGTTAGGGCCGGCCAAGCCTTGCTTGGAGACCAAGCAAGGGTCCGGCCAAGCTAAGCTTGGAGCCCAAGCTAGGGCCGACCAAGCCTTGCTTAGTGCCCAAGTAAGTGGCCGACCACATAATGAAGAGAAGGAAATTTTATTTTGTAAAATCTTTCCTTTTATAGAGATCTATAAAAAGGATTTTAAAAGATGATTTTAATATAAAACTTTCCTTTTTTAGATCGGTCATAAAAGGAAATAAAAGAAAGTTTTAATTTTGTTAAAAACTTTCCTTTTATGTTGGTTTTAAAAGAGAGTTTTAAATTTTAAAATCTTTCCTTTTATAAATTTCTGCAAAGGTATAAAAGAGAGATTTGAAATCTTTCCTTATTTGTAGTTATCTATAATGTGAAAGAAAGATTTTAATTTTTGATAAAACTTTCCTTTTGTAACCATGTTTTATTTTAAATCTTATCTTTTATAGATATCCATAAAAGGATTTAAAAGAGAGAGATTTTAATTTATAAAATATTCCTTTTATAACTATCCACAAAAGGGATTTTAAAAGAGAGATTTTAATTTTGTTTAAAATCTTTCCTTGCTTGGAAAATAAACAAGTGGTCGGCCATGTCATAGGAGAAAAGAAAGTTTTATTTTTGCTACAAAACTTTCCTTTTTTGCCAAGACCAAGGAATATAAAAGAAGAGGAGAGGGTGCCTCACCTAACAACACATCTATTATTCCTCTCCTTTCTTCCTTGGTGGTGGCCGACCCTCTTCTTCCCCTATTCTTCTTCCTTGGTGACCGGTGGCATCTCATCTCTAGGAGTTGTTGGTGGCGGGATCTTGTTAGAGGAAAAAGAAGAGATATGAGACATTGTTTCTTAGCATCCCTTGGAGCTTGGTTGGTGGCCGAAGTTCTTCATCTCTAGTAGATTGTTGGTGGCCGAAACTTGCAAGGAAGAAGAAGGCTTGGGTGGATTCTCATCTTGGTAGATCGTCGCCCACACGACGTCCGAGATAAGAAGAGGAATACAATAGAAGATCAAGAGGTCTATAAGCTATGAAAGGTATAACTAGTTATAAGTTTCCGCATCATAACTAGTGCATCTTTTTGTATAGATCTTGTAAAACCAAACACAAGAGGTTATCGGTTTTTAATTATCGTTTTTGTTATCGATTTTATGTTTTCGATTTCATGTTTTGATAATGTATTTCTATTGAGGTCTTTGTAGTTAAACCTAGTTTACTGTGAGAAGTTTAAATATTCAATTTCTTCGAAAGGCTTTGTCTAGGCAGTGGTAGATGATCTCATACCCAAGAAAGCCTAGTGTCTCGCCACGTTTGACCTGGAAGCCGATCCCGGAAATAGATATTTGATTAACTTCTGTGATATGATTTAACTTAGGAAGATCATATCGGTTGAACTTGAAGTAAGAATGTTAAGTTTCGTTCCCAATTCAAGTTTAACTTCTAAAGCGAAAATTTGGATTAATAATGTTAAGCATCATTTGCAATCCAAATTTAACTTTAGTAGAACACATGGGTAGCTAGGATAGTTCTATGCTTGTACAAATTTTTATACAGGGGAACTAGGACGGTATTCCGAGTAGCAACCAACAATTGGTATCAGAGCTATGTTTTAACCTCTGTGTGTTTAGTTTTAGTTAATTATGCACATGTCATACATATTTTAGGCAGGATAATAGTAGGATGTGCAAATAGATTAATTCTGTGATTGTAGGCTCCAACTATTATGACCTATTGTGATTGTGTGTGATTGGACCATCGAACATGTCGAAGGCATTTGATGTGTGTGTGTATGATTGTATTTATTAAATACAGCAGGAGCTGTATTAGTTTTAGGATTTTACTTTTTGTTCGATCTAGATTACATGTACATTCCTTCGTGGAATATAGGATCGATAAATATAAAATTTTATTTTTTTCGCGGATCGTATCCTTGCGAGGCGTGGTACTATTTGAGGACCAGAGGCACATCAGAAAAAGAAACAGGATAGATATGACAACTAGACCCGATGGCGGTGTCTAAAGATGGCAGCAGCTAGGGTTGACAGCACACGGAGGATAGTGATGGAAAAAGACCATAATAGTTGGAAAATTATTTTTCCATATTTATTGCTTTTATTTGCTGTGATGTGTGTGTGTGTATGATAAAATCCTCATCTTAAATAACTAAATGGGAGAGAGATTTATAAATAAATTCCACGATCTCTATTACTGGTTTGTAAGTGATGCAACAAACTTACGTGTTGGTTCTGAGTGCCTCCCTCCACATCGGATGAGTTTGTTTGCGGATCACTAGATCAAATTTCCTTTATGGATGGTTACAGGAAATTATTTAGGAGCGTGTGATCTTCTCTAACTGAAAGGGCATAATCCTATTTAATGGACTAAGTATCAAGTAATGATAAACACTTAGGCGCATTTAATAGTATCCTCCCCAACGGAGTCACTGCTATTATTTGCGTGATCGAAGAAAAACCAACCATTAATTTATCATAAAGCTAGGTAAAACGTCCTCTTACAAATGTTTGAATTTGTATACGTCCACACTATCGTGGCATACAAAATTCATGGTGTTTGAGGTAATTTTATTTGTCATAAAGTTAGGTTGACAAAATAAAATTAATGAGTAAAACCTCCTCTTACAAATAATTGAATTTATATACGTCCACACTATCGTGGCATACAAAATTCATGGTGTTTGAGGTAATTTAATGTTGACAAGATAATTAATGGGTAAGACCCTCCTCTTACAAATGTCTGAATTTGTATACGTCTACACTAACGTGACATACAAAATTCACGGTGTTTGAGGTGTTGGTGAATTTAAATGATATTGTTTTGAGGAATCAATATTATTTTAAATTCTAAAGTTTTGACCAAATATTTGATCAAAGACAGATCAACTATTAATTTTATTTGTCATAAAAATAGGTTGACAAGATAATAAAATTAATGGATAAAATCTCCTGTTACAAATGTTCGAATTTGTATACGTCCACACTAACGTGGCATACAAAATTCACAGGGATTTTGAGGTGTTGGTCTTGACCAAATATTTTTGTGATTCTTAGGATTTCAAATATTTTTCAATCCCCTAGATGTTAGAGAATACACTTACTAGTCTCAATTATAATGATTGGAAATAAAACTTGGACACTAAGGTGGACTGTCCTCTCAGAAATGAGAACAATTAAGGTGTATCTTATTCATTAGTTGTTGAAACATGTTTAGTGGTGTTATCTATTGATACCTAGTGTGTAGATACGGGAACCACTGATCATGTCTGTAATTCATTGCAGGGGTTCCAAGAAACCCGACAACTACATGAAGGAGAAATCACTGTTTACATGGGCAATGCTACAATAGTAGCAGCTGTTGTAGTGGGAGATGTTTATAGGAATAAAATATTAGTTTTGAGAAATTGTCTTTACGTACCAAGTTTTAGAAAGAACTTGATTTCAGTTTCTAAATTATACAAGGATGGATATTCTGACTATTTTGATAACAAAGGTGTTATCAAGAAAAATAGGGAAGATATCTGTTCTGGTATATTGGTTGACAATTTGTATACTCTAAATCCAATAACTCCCACGACGCAACAAATGAAAATTAATAACACATCTTCTAATTCTAATACGAGAAAGCAACCTTCAGAAATGAACTAAACATATCTTTGGCATCTAAGGCACGGTCATATTAACTTAAGTAGGATTCAAAGGTTAATAGCTGATGGACTTTTGAGTTCATTGGTGGTGGAAAATTTTCCAACCTACGAATCTTGCTTGGAAGGAAAAATGACCAAGAGACCTTTTAAGGCCAAGGGGTATAGAGCCAAAGATGTGTTGGAATTTGTTCATTCTGATTTGTACCTATGACTATCCAGGCAAGAGGTGATTTCGAATATTTTGTCTCTTTTATAGATAACTATTCGAGATACGAGTACTTTTACTTGATGCGCCGCAAGTCTAAGTGCTTTGATAAATTCAAAGAGTACAAGGCTGATGTGGAGAAACGTCATAGTAAAAGTATCAAGATACTACGGTCTGATCATGGTAAAAAGTACCTCTTAGGACAGTTTAGGAGTTACTTATCAGAGGCCAAGATTCAATTCCAATTGTCTGCACCTGGTACACCCCAACAGAATGGTGTGGTAAAAAGAAAGAATAGGACTCTTATGGAAATGGTTAGATCAATGATGAGTTATTCAGAATTACCAAATTCGTTTTGGGGATATACTCTGGAAACGGCAGTGAACATACCTTCTAAGTCAGTACCCTATACTCCCATAGAATTGTGAAATGGGCGTAAGCCTACTCTAAAGTATATTCAGATTTGGGATAGTCCAACACATGTACTGAAGGGAGACACTGATAAGTTGGAATTACGAACAGGAGTTCACTTGTTTGTGGGTTATCCTAGAAAAACGAAAGGAGGTTTATAATCCTAAAAATCAGAAGGTCATTGTTAGCACTAATACCCGATTTTTAGAAGAGGACTATGTTATGAACCACAAGTCTATGAGAAAAATTGTTCTTAAGAAAATTAAAGAAGACACGTCTAAACTAATACCAACTGTACAAGATGAGATACCACAAGAAACTGCAACACGTGTCACAAATGATGCACAATTATAAACAGTGTCATGTCATAGTGGGAGGGATGCTCTACAAATTGGTAGATTCATGTTTTTGGGTGAGTCTTGGACTTGATCCCTAGTGAACATGAACCTGATTCCTGCACATATGATGAAGCACTCCAAGATAAAGATGCAGCATCTTGGCAAAGTGCAATAAACTCTGAAATAGAATCTATGTATTCTAACAAAGTCTGGGAGCTAGTAGAACCATCAAATAGTGTAAAACCTATTGGATGTAAATAGATCTACAAAAGGAAAAGCAGGACGGACGGGAAGGTGGAAACCTTCAAAGCAAGGCTTGTTGCGAAGGGGTATCCTCAGAAAGAGAGAATCAATTATGAGGAAACGTTTTCACCAGTAGCTATGCTTAAGTCTATCCGAATACCCTTATCTATTGCTGTTCATATAGATTATGAGGTTTGACAAATGGATGTCAAGACAACTTTCCTTAACGGAAGTCTTGAAGAAAACATCCATATGCAACAACCAGAGAAGTTTATTGCAAAGGGCAAAGAGCATCTTGTATGTAAACTCAATAGGTCTATTTATGGACTAAAGTAATCTTCAAGATCTTGGAATATCTAGTTTAATGAAGTAATCCAGTCTTATGGATTTATTCAGTGTCCGGATGAGTCTTGTGTATATAAGAAGTGTGACGGAAACATGGTGGTATTTCTTGTACTATACGTAGATGACATTTTGATAGTTGGCAACAATATCAAAGTGCTGTCAGAAGTAAGAGTATGGTTGTCCAAGCAATTCGATATGAAAGACTTGGGAGAATGCAGACATATTCTTGGGATCAAAGTAATAAGGGATCGCAAGAAAAGAATATTGTGCTTATCCCAAGCTTTATATATCAATACTATCCAAGCTCGTTTTAGCATGCAAAACTCCAAGAAAGGTTTTCCACCTTTTTGGCATAGAGTATCTTTATCTAAAAAGATATCTCCTAAGACATCAAAAGAGATAGAAGAAATGAAGGCAGTTCCTTATGCTTCAGCTGTAGGAAGCCTAATGTATGTTATGTTATGCACAAGAGTAGATATCTGTTTTGCCGTGGCCATGGTTAGCAGATATCAAAGTAATCCAGAACAGGGACATTGGACTGCCGTAAAGCATATATTAAAGTACCTGAGAAGGACTAGAGATTATATGCTGATTTACCAAGCAGATGACTTGCTCCCTGTGGGTTACACGGATTCAGATTTCCAATCAGATAAGGAAAATAATAAGTCAACCTTGGGGTTTTGTGTTTACTTTAGGAAGTGAAGCCATAATAGGGGAGGAGTGTTAAGCAAAAATGTATTTCAGACTCCACTATGGAAGCTGAGTATGTGGCAGCCTCTGAGGCAGCCATAGAAGCTGTATGGCTCAGTAACTTCATGATGGACTTAGATGTGATTCCTGGTTTGTCCAAAATTATTACAGTTTATTGTAATAATAAATGGTGCAGTAGCAAACTCGAAGGAACCACGAGCCCATAAGGCAAGTAAACACATTGAGCGCAAGTACCACCCTATACGAGACATCGTATAACGAGGAAAAGTTGTTGTCACCTAGATTGCATCAGATGATAACCTGGAAGATCCTTTCACTAAGACCCTTAAGGCAAGAGCTTTTGATGGGCATGTTGAGGGGTTGGGAATCAGATGTATGACAGGGTATATGGCAGCATAGTCTTTTAGTATAAGTGAGAGATTGTTAGAATGTATACTAAAAGTCTAGCTTTTTGTAAACATTTATTTGAAATAAGAATCACATTGGTCAAATGTCTACATTTATGCTAAGTGTAGTTGTTCAATTAATTTATATTGTAGATAACATAGTATGAGGAGACACACAGAAGTTCATGTTATCAATTCCTTATAAATTATAAATAGTTGCTCACAACCAAGATGGAATGGGGCAAACCATTGGAGTGGTTGTAGTGTAATTAGGTATCAGTTTACCTTGACTAATAAATTACACTAGTACACTATGAGTGTATTGAGCAGGACCATTTGAGGTAGTATCTTTTATACTGACTATATAAAAGAACAATACCTCTGTTATTATAAAGTGTGTACTCTTAATCATGATATAATAACAAGCACATATACTTAATATTTATTTCTTTAATTTATCAAAGGGTGTGATTTAGCTCGTTAAATCAATAGGCCCGATAAGTTGGGAAATGATATTATTTATATGGTGTATTGTTGATTATAAAATGAAACTGTGCCCTAGTAATGTAGGTTGATGATATCCCCTTGAGGAGCTCATAAGGATTGTCATGTAAACCCTGCAGGTGGACTAAGTCCGACATGACGATAAGGTTGAGTGGTACTACTCTTGGAGCTAGATATTGATTAAGTGAATTGTCAGTAACTCATTTAATTAGTGGACATTCAATATCTTAAACACAGGGAGACTAACACACTCATGATAAGTAGGATCCCATATAGTAATATGAGATTGGTACGGTAGTGCAATAATAACTCTTTAGTGGAATGAGATATTATTGATGAACTTGAGTTAGGTGTTCGGGGCGAACACGGGAAGCTCAAACTCATCGAGAGACCAAAACTAATTCCTCCTTTCGGTCCCTATTGTAGCCTCTTATATAAAGCCTTATATCCACCCAAAGTCTAGCTTCTTAAGGCTTAAGTTAGGGTCGGCCAAGCCTTTCTTGGAGACCAAGCAAGGGGCCGGCCAAGCTAAGCTTGGAGCCCAAGCTAGGGTTGGCCAAGCCTTGCTAGGTGCCCAAGCAAGTGGCCGACCACACCATCAAAAGAAGGAAGTTTTATTTTATAAAATCTTTCCTTTTATAGAGATCCATAAAAAGGATTTAAAAGGATGATTTTAATATAAAACTTTCCTTTTTTAGATCGGTCATAAAAGGAAATAAAAGGGAGTTTTTATTTTATTAAAATTTTTCCTTTTATGTTGATTTTAAAAGAGAGTTTTAAATTTTAAAATCTTTTCTTTTATAAATTTCTACAAAGGTATAAAAGAGAGATTTGAAATCTTTCCTTATTTGTAGTTATCTATAATATGAAAGAAAAATTTTAATTTTTGATAAAACTTTCCTTTTGCAACCATGTTTTATTTTAAATCTTATCTTTTATAGATATCCATAAAAGATTTAAAAGAGAAATATTTTAATTTATAAAACATTCCTTTTATAACTATCCACAAAAGGGATTTTAAAAGAGAGATTTTAATTTTGTTTAAAATCTTTCCTTGTTTGGAAAATAAACAAGTGGTCGGCCATGTCATAGGAGAAAATGAAGTTTTATTTTTGTTACAAAACTTTTCATTTTTTGCCAAGACCAAGGAATATTAAAGAAGAGGAGAAGGTGCCTCACCTAACAACACATCTATTATTCCTCTCCTTTCTTTCTTGGTGGTGGTCGACCCTCTTCTTCCCCTATTCTTCTTCCTTGGTGGTCGGCGACATCTCATCTCTAAGAGTTGTTGGTGGTCGGATCTTGTTAGAGGAAAAAAGAGAGATAGGAGGCATTGTTTCTTAGCATCCCTTGGAGCTTGGTTGGTGGCCGAAGTTCTTCATCTCTAGGAGATTGTTGGTGGCCGAAACTTGCAAGGAAGAAGAAGGCTTGGGTGGATTCTCGTCTTGGTAGATCGTCGCCCACACGACGTCCGAGATAAGAAGAGGAATATAATAGAAGATCAAGAGGTCTATAAGCTATGAAAGGTATAACTAGTTATAAGTTTTTGCATCATAACTAGTGCATCCTTTTGTATAGATCTTGTAAAACCAAACACAAGAGGTTATCGGTTTTTAATTATCGTTTTTGTTATCGATTTTATGTTTTCGATTTCATGTTTCGATAATGTGTTTCTATTGAGGTCTCTGTAGTTAAACCTAGTTTAATGTGAAAAGTTTAAATATCCGATTTTTTCGAAAGGCTTTATCTAGGCAGTGGTGGATGATCTCATACCAAAGAAGGCCTAGTGCCTCGCCACGTTTGACCTGGAAGCCGATCCCGGAATAGATATTTGATCAACTTCTGTAATATGGTTTAACTTAGGAAGATCACATTGGTTGAACTTGAAGTAAGAATGTTAAGTTTCGTTCCCAATTCAAGTTTAACTTCTAAAGGAAAATTTTGGATTAATAATGTTAAGTATTGTTTGCAATCCAAATTTAACTTTAGTAGAACACATGGGTAGTTATGATAGTTCTATGCTTGTACAAATTTTTGTACAGAGGAACTACGACGATATTCCGAGTAGCAACCAACAATTCGTGCGCGAATCAATAGGTTTAAAAAATTAGTATTCGTGCATGAATCAACTGATTTAATAATTGCTTCCGGTATTCGTACGTGAATCAACTCAACCAATAGTTATTTGCTGCATCACTAATGATGCAAACTTTTTTATAACCTTCAGAGTCGTTAATCTACATAGGCAATGGATCATTTACTTGTGACATTAGCTAGGTTTTGTAAGTTTATCCTTTTGAATTAAAGCTGTTAATTCATTTACAAAATGGCTTGTGCTAACTTTACCTTGTTGTTGCTAGCTTTAATATACTTATAGAACTATGGGCTTTGGTGTGTATGTTTCATATTTCAAGAACTTTATTCTAACTTTTGAAGAAGTAATCCAACAAGGAAATTGCGATGTCAACAATCAATATTTCTTTAGTTATTGAGTTACTTTTGTACTGACTTGGTTGATCCTCAGCATTTTTGTACTTTCAATTGATATGTTAAAAATCAAACAAAATGCCATCCTTCTCGAGGAGAAGGAAAAGAAGGAAAAAGAGCTGAGAAATGAGATCATTACTGAAGCTGAAGATTTCAAGAAAGCTTTCTATGAGAAAAGGAAATTAAACTGCGAAACTAGCAGGTCCAAAACAGAGAAAAGGAGGTACGTAGTGTTTTCTGTCTGCTCTCATGCCTTTTATCAGAAAAATATAATCTGAAGTTTCATTAAACAGCAGTTGTATCTGTCCAACCAGGAGAAGTTCCACTTAAATGCTGACCAACAATAATGGAAGCCCCTCATGAGATAGCCAACATCGAGAAGAGAAGGATACGAAGCCTCCAATTGTTTTGATTCAGGGACCAAAATCTGGAAAGCCCACTGTCTCACAAGGTTACGCCACATCTTGGTAAAGCTGAAACATAATCCGGCACCTCACATGAAATCCTCAACGTACCACCGGTTTCAGCTGAAGCCATAGATGCCAAAGATGGAGCTTCAGTTGCAGTGAAAGAGCCATCTTCACCTGCGAATGATGCCAAGGCTAGTTGCCCTTCAGCCTCGGTAAAGATAGAGACATCTAAAAAATTAATTGTGACAAAAGATTAATAAGTGTCTCCATCAACCCATCCCAAGATCAACACGGATCGAATAGAGACATCTAAACAACCAAGGCACCTGAGCTGGTGGCTACAGCCAAACATCGCTTTAACTACTTATGTCTTCAGATTAAGGACTTCATTTGAGTGACTATTAGTTTCATGCAGTCGTTACATAAACTTCATGGGTTGACCCACTACTGTGGCAAAAAACCGGTGAATATTCTTATCTAACGTCTCTATTAATTCGTCCCAAAACTAGGATAGAATAGGTAATTTATGGGGGTGGATCTTCTGGTCCATAAAGACTGGACCAATTCATGGTCCAACTTTTGTATTGTGGAGAGCAATGGCCCCTCACCTGTTAATAGATGGGGGTCATTGCTTTCCACCAATCCCCTTATCCCGGTTCAGAAGTGGATCAGGACAAGAAGACTAGAAGATCCACTCCCGTAAATTATAGTGACTAAAAAGGCAAGTGAAAGATGGAGTGAATTTATACGAATTATAGAAATTTACGTCATGTCAGTTCCGAGATTCGATCTTAAGATCTTATGTAACAATCAACTTGATATTTATCAACTCAGTTAAGTTCCTATGGGTAGGTTGACCAAGTTAATAGTTATATGGATGATTATTTGATCTGATGTAAAATATTTTGTTAGGTGTCTTACCTATAAAAAAAATATTTTATTAAGGTAAAATTTTTTCGTGATTTATTTCTTTTAGAGAATATGAAATCATATTGAAAGGGCCGTTAAGTGCAAAGAACCATTTATTATTTTGTTATTTATTCAATAGATAATCCGAAATACAGGAAATAATAATAATAATAATAATAATAATAATAATAATAATAATAATAATGTATTTACATTTGATTCTAAAAAAAAGTCGAGTATCACTTACTATTTTTATGAGTTTTGTTTATTTTAATGCCATAATTTGCTGGCATTAATTCGACGATGAATTCACTCCGTCTAAAAATAATCGTTCATCGCTATAAATTAATAGGCCAGACGAATGGAGAGGTCAAATTCCAAACCAAATAAAAACAAGTTCCTCCTCCCTCTCTCGAATCTCCTCCTTCTCTCTTCGTCCGGCCATTAGAGAGACACTCAGGGATGGGTGCGGGAGGAAATGCAGCGGACGCCGCGGAGGGAGTAATGGCTACGGATTTTTTCTGGTCGTACACGGACGAGCCCCACGCCTCGCGCAGAAAGGAGATCCTCGCCCGACACCCTCAGATCCGGGAGCTCTTCGGCCCCGATCCCTTCGCCTTCCTCAAGGTCTCCGCATTCTTCCCCTCTGCCGCTCTACGATCTTTGGATATTGCTCTCCTGTAGGTTTTTGTAGAGCAAAAATTAGATTTCGGAGGATTTTTTTTCCTTCTTCTTTGGAGTGCATTTTTCAACTTCACTGTGAGTTTTGTTTCGCTGACTTTATTCTTCTTTTAAATATGAGATTTTTCGCACGTTTATGTAGGTTGATTCCGATTTCAATTGAAGAATCTGTAGAAAGTTTTCTTTTTTCTCTCGCTTTACCAAACTTCTGTTTCTTACTATAAGAACTCCTACCTTACATAAGGAAAATCCGATTGCGATGTATTTTCTGTGGATTAGATTTGGTGATGCCTTTGCAACTACTTTGTTTGTCTCTTTATCCTATACGCTTTAGATCCGACTCCCGCTTCGTGCCGTTCTCCCAATTCCTATCTCCATAATCACAGCCTTTTATTAATCCATAAGATTTATGGCATTTTGCTCTGGAACTTCTGCATTCATATAATCCCACGATTTACTTACCTTGTAAAGAAACGACCGTTTGTTTGATACAATGATGACCCAGGATTGTCAGGGGCAGTTTTAATGTCGGACAGTTTTAACGTTTGAAAGGTCGCTATAGATAAACTTATCTACATGTTTGTTTCAGTACATTTATACAATGGAAATTGCAAACCTAAGGGGGTGGCTGCTACCATTAGTCTTCTCAGGTCTGCCTCTGGTTTTATGCTATGTTGAAAATTTGTGTGGCTACTGGCTTCTGCACAGTGTTTCTTTTCTAGATTCCTGTTTGTATCCAGCAAATTTTCGTCTTTCTTTCTTTTCTTCTCTACCTAATTTAGTTGTGTATCTATGATTTGCCTTTTCCTATCAAGCAATATCTGAGAGTTGAGCGGAAATTTGATTATCTTTTCATTACATGAACTTAGTTTTGGAATAGACATTCTTTGCCATATCAATACAGGTTCACTTTATCATTTCTGTCTCACTTATCGTCAGACTCTTTAGAATGTAAGTGATACATTTTGTTAAATCGAATAATTAGAGTTTATGGATTATTATTTTCTCACTTTCTCTTATCTTCATTCTTCAGTAAATTATCATGAAAAAGCTGAATGTTTTCAAATCATAAGTTAAGAGGGAACCACTTTACGTCTCATCGTGTATTAAATAACATGCTATTGTTCTTAGCATTCTTTTGTTTTATCAAAGCTTATGCCTTTTTTTCTTGTTAGATATTCTTTTTTTTTTTTATCTTAGCTTAATATTGTTACACCTGGTGCACTTTTCCTTCTTCCGTGCTCACTTGATAGCTTTTAAAATTTTATTTATTAATAAAGAACAATATTAGTATTATACTTATCAAAGCTGTTATCTTGGTGCATGTCTCATGGAATTCCTTTCATATTATTATGCATTGTCTTTAACATATTATGTTGAATTACTTCTTGGCACCTTTCTTTTGTCAAAAATTTGCAGATAAGTGCAGCTGTGCTTCTTCAGCTATGGACTGCAACATACCTTCACAATGCAAGCTGGCTCAAGATCCTAACAGTTGCATACTTCTTTGGTTCTTTCCTCAACCACAACCTATTTCTGGCCATTCATGAGCTCAGCCACAACCTAGCCTTCTCAACGCCATCCTACAACCGTTGGCTAGGGATTTTTGCCAACCTTCCAATTGGTGTTCCTATGTCTATCACATTCCAAAAGTATCATTTAGAGCACCACAGGTATCAAGGCGTTGACGGTATGGATATGGATATTCCTGGCCGCGTTGAGGCTCTTGCAGTCACCAATGCAGTCACCAAATCTATATGGGTTCTTTTACAACTTTTCTTCTATGCTTTACGACCACTCTTCCTTAAGCCCAAACCTCCTGGCTTATGGGAATTCACCAATTTGATAATCCAGCTTTCTCTCGATGCTTCCCTGGCATACTTCTGGGGAGGGAGATCCATTGCATATCTGATACTATCAACATTCGTTGGAGGAGGAATGCACCCAATGGCGGGTCATTTCATTTCTGAACATTATGTCTTCAACCCAGATCAGGAAACCTATTCCTACTATGGACCTCTGAATCTGATGACTTGGAGCGTGGGATATCACAATGAGCACCATGATTTCCCCAGAATCCCTGGTAACAGACTCTACAAGGTGAAGGAGATGGCACCAGAGTACTACGACAATCTGAAATCATACAAATCTTGGAGCCAGGTGATCTTCATGTACATAATGGACCGAACTGTCGGGCCCTTCAGCAGGATGAAGAGGAAGGCATCAAAGGGTACTGAAACAATCAAGAAAGAAGAGTAGGGCTTCTCTGAACGCAAACAACCTTGTTCTATTTCGGTTTTGGTTGTGAATCGTTTCATCCTTTATGATTGTTTTGGATTCAAAAATCAGTTTTTCTGCAGATCATTTATTTTTCTTTTCTTAGTCATTTTTGAAGCCCTGTACGACTTTGAATTAGTGTCAGCACAGTGCAGTCGCTTTTCATGTAGAACCCAAAGTGATGCTGCCAATAGTCAGTTTGGTTAAATAGAATGGACTATCTATGTGATTAATTAATGTGATCATTCTGTATTTCATTTGGAAAACTCAGGTGATTAAACATGAGCAATATACTTCGAGAATTTTGAGCATCAATACCTTCGATTAATTATTTCATCTCTATATCGGAAAAATTTTAATCCCCCGGCATTTTCCTGGTTCTTGGATAGATTAGCAGTGGACAAAATGATTATACTTCATTAAAAATGTTTAAAACATTACAACGCATTGGTCCCGTAGCTCAGTTGGTTAGAGCGTTGGTCTTATGAGCCGAAGGTCGCGGGTTTGAGCCCCGCCGGGACCAACATTTTCTTTTTGCTGCTTTGGCCTAGTAAACTTTCCGGAAATAATTAAATTTTCTAAACTGACTCTGTTATGCACCTTTATCCATTTTTTAAAAGAATATAATGACTGTTAATATTTGAGTTTGTTTCTGAACGTAGTTTACGTTTTTTTGAAACTTTTATTTAGCTTTCTTTGTTGAAAAAAATATATTACTTTTTGATAAGAGGAAGTTGCTCTAAAATTCCTATACAAACCTAAATATTTATTTCCAATCCTTATATCAGATTTTTTTTTCTTCCCAATATTTGATCAAACTATTTTATTTGTTTCAACTCTCTAACTCATGCAAAATTATTAATTTACTCTCATTTTAAATTAAAACCCTCAAATATTACTTATTTCTTTCCCAATTATCAACGCACTCCCTCTCCCCTTACTTTGAAGCTTCGCGACTCCAAACTATCAGCAACGCAATCCCCAACTTCCCCTCCAAATCATCGGAGATGACCTGACCTCCCCTTTCTTCGACCCTATAGCATCTCCATCGACTTTGAAGGCAGAAATTGGAGAACCGGTAAAACCCTACTTTCACCTTCTACCCAAGAAAAATTGATAAGTTATAATTTTCTACCATAGATTTCGACTAATTTGCTATTCTTGTGCAAAAAATCGAAGCTTTAGGTTGAATAATTTGCTATTTATAAGGTTGAATAAAACTGGGTTTGTAAATAAGATAAGATTTTAGGTTTAATTTTTTGAGTGGGGTTGTGTTATTTAGAGACAAATTTATGATAATTTTTTATTATTTAGTTCTTAAATATAATTTTTTTTAAATCATTAGGAAATCTCTGAAAAAATAATTCTTGAATTATATATGAATGAAGTTTTGATTTTCAGTTTTTATATGATTGAATCAAATGCTATGTTTTTGTGAATTAGATTAAAATGGATTCTGGAACTCTGAAAGTGGGTCATGCAACCTTGCATTTTTGGATAGTTGTAAGTGCAAGGACTAGTTGTTTGTGATTTTAATTTTCAGTGGTTGTAATTTCATAGATATATATGTGAGTCTTGGCAAAACAATGTTCGGAGATTATTCTCGAATATATGATTCTGCAATACCTAGCTCCGCAACATAAGATGTATATGACTTTGAACTACGATGATGATGTGCTCAATATAATACATTTTCATATGTGTATAAAGCTGAGCATGATCGATTTGAGGGTAGAGAGCAAAAACGAACATATCGACAACAACCTAAATTTGGGGAGGTAACATATATTATATCCCTCTTTATATTGTAGTTTTGATAATATTATATGTTACATCTAGCACAAGTGCATATGATATAGTTAAGTTGACACTATTAATTGTATCATATTGGCAAGGGTTGGGAGGAACAAACACAGTCAAGGAGTGATGAGGAGATCGAACAGGCCTTGTTGCCGAATATTATAGATGCTTAGATTAACTGCATGCATGGCGAAGGATAAAATTTCAAGGATGTTGCTGATTTTAGAAGATGTGTTAAAAAATATGTTGTTGTTACAAGATGTTCATTTGTTTATAGAAAAAATGACTACGAAAAGGTAATTGCTATTTGTAGTGAGAAGAGTTGTAGATGGAGAATTTATACTTCAAAATACAAAGCAGATAGTATATTTGCGATTTGAAAATACAACCTACGACATACATGTGGTGAGAATAATCTACATAGTAGAGGGCATCCTAAAGCCGATGCAACTTGGGTTGCTAATGTGGTGAAAGATAAATTGAGAGGAGAATCCTCTTATCACCCTTGTACAATTCAAAAAGACTTGCAAAGAGATTATGAGGTAGAGTTAGACTACCACAAAGTATGAAAAGGCAAGGAGTTAGCGATGCATGATATTCATGGCATAGAGAAGGGATGCTACGATATGCTAAGATGGTATTGTCATACTATTCGAGAAATAAATCCTGGCAGTGTTGCTGAGTGCGAGATTGATCCCGTAACATCTAAATTCAAACTGTTATTCATTTGTTTCCATGCATGTGCAGTTGATTTTCTTACTGGTTATAGGTCGTTGATTTTTTTAGATTGGACTCATATAAAGAATAAGTATAAAGGTTGTATTCTAGTTGCTGTGTCGAAGGATGCCAATGATAATTTTTTCATAATTGGTTATTCTGTACTGGATGCGGAGAATAATGCTAATTGGCAATGATTTTGTTATCATTTGAGAAGTGTCCTAATTTCGTATCAAAGCATTTCATTCAACGAGTTCATTTTTTTCTCCGACAAACATCCTGGGATTATGAAGGCAGTTGTGTAATTATTTGTGTGTAGTCACCATTCCTATTATTTGAGGTATTTAGTGGATAATTGTGTGAAGCAGGTAAATAATTACTTACTTTTGTCCAAATACATGTTTTGAATCCCAAATAATTTGTTACCTCATTCTAGGTGTTGCAAAATTATCCAAAACATAACAAAAAACATTGGTCTTCGGTATTCAAGAAAACTACGTATGCTCCATCTTTGCAAGAGAATGAACAACATATAAATAATATCATCGACTCTATGCCACTTACTAGAGAGTTTATTGTACAATCTCATCCTCAAAGTTGGGTAAATGCTTTGTTTCTTAGTGATAGATGAGGTGTTATGAATAATAACATAGCCGAGTGTTGGAATAATTGGGTTAAACCAGCTCATTATCTCCCTATTATGCCTATGGTTGACCACATACGAATGCAAATCATGAACATAATGTACCGATGACGTGAATAAACATTGGCGATGGTTAAGGAATTAAGTCCGAGAAAAGAGAAGGCTATTGCTTGAGTATATCTTGAATTTCGAAATTTGAGAGTGCATTGGTCATGTAATTGGAGATTTGAGGTAATTGATGGTGAAAAATCCTTTGCTGTTGATTTAATGGATAAGAATTGTTCATGTAGAGCTTGACAGATCAATAAGCTTCCATGCAAGCATGCTTGTGCTGCTATTGAGTTAAGGTCGTTATCGTTGTATGATTTTTTTGTTTGTATATATGTATTGAGTTAAGGTCGTTATCATTATCAATAATGTATATATGACATGACATGATATTTTTGTTTGTTTTTCATAATAAGCATGAATGCAAAATATAATGTCATGGCATATGATGGGCAAACAAAGCATGACAATTTAGCATAAATAAAATATACCTAGATATTGTATCTAAGTATCCTAAATCCTTAGCTAAACCTAAAATTGATCCTAGATTTGTCCTCAGTTCTCAAGAAAATGTCAAAACCTAACTTGACATTTCTTTTGGTTTTCCTCATTTGTGTCACTTAAAATTAAGTCCAATTACTCAAATGTTGGCACATTTTACTCTTCTAAAGAGTAATCAATTAATCTTTTTCATTTTCAAAGGTTAACAAAAACCTCGAAAATGTCTCCAAGTGCCAACTTTATCAAGGTTGGATTAACTACCCTACCCATTTAGAGTTGACACTCTCTAAACCCATCTAGGGTGTAGAGAATATGCTCCTCGAAACCCAAAACCTATTGGTACTCCTTGGATGCTCTAGGTACTCACTAGGAATAACTTCCCTAGATACCTTCCTAATGACCTTTCTAGGCTTCTTAGAAGTCTTGGTAACTTTCTCTATGTCAACTCTAGGGATAGCTTCCCTTGTGACCTTCTTGGTAACTTTCTTTGACTTCTTAGAAGTCTTAGTCACATTGGTTTTAGCAAAAATACTTCTAGGGATAACCTCCCTTGTATCTTTGACTTGACTCCTAGATCTAGGGTTGGTTCCATAACTATATGGAACCCTATAATAAGACAGAACATCCTTCTTGGCTTTGGGTTTGTATCCCAAACCTCTATTATCATTGGATGGTTCTTGTTTAACTCTCCCTAGGTTATGCTCATTTTAACCCTTAATAATATTTTTCATTTTCATTAGGGTCTTTTATAATTTATCAAGTCTTGACCTCAAGGCTTGGTTTTCCAACTTTAAATTTTTAGATTTTGATTTTTCTTGATTTCTATGAGCATTTCTATTTTTAGGCTTATAACTAAAATCCTTAGAGTTATTTCCTAATGTGTCTACCTTCCTAGCCTTAGGTCTTAGCATGATAGGCCAGGGCAGAAGTCTAGTTTACTTTAGAAAAAGAATTAGCATACCGCACCACTCATCTTAAATCAAAATACGGATAAGAATCAAATCATATGAGAGACTTCACACTTCGCCATTAAAATGAGCTCCAATATCTATTCCAAGGCAAGAAAGAACTCATTCTTGCCTTTTTTCTCGTAAATCAATTTAGGAAAGTACTCAACCCCTTCTTTTGGGCATAAAAAGCGTTTGGCAAGAAATTTGTAATTCTATCATGCTTCGTATTTTTATGATAAATAGTATTAAAATAATATAAATTATTTCTAGCATGCTTTTTATCATGGGTCAAAGGAATAGGTTCAATGAATGATACCTTGGATTTTACCTTGGAAGTTCTCTTTTGACTTGTGCTTCCTCTTTTGACTTTGGTTGGCTTCTTCCCTTTAGGACATTGACTCCTATAATATACTCTTTGATTTCAAGAGAAGCACACAATGTGCTCCTTGCCCTTGCGTTCCATGGGACCGACTCTCTTGGGCTTCTCCTTGCCCTTGGGTGCCACTTGGCCCTTCTTCTTGATCAATTTTGAACACTTGCTCTTATAGTGTCCTCTTTCTCTACACTCAAAGAAAATAATATGATTTTTATTATTTAAACTTGAAATTGTTATACCTTTGTGTTGGTCCCTTTGGAGGCTGGCAAGAGGGGAGGGGTGAATTGCCCTACAAAATAAAACTCGAGTCTTTCTCGGATTTCAACTATATAATGAACACTTGTAATAAATAAATAAAAGAGACTAAGTAAAGAAAAGCAGACACCAGAGTTTTACTTGGTTGGCAATCAGGGGATTACTAATCCAAGGAATGTAAGCGCACTATCTGATTCTCCTCTGGGCGGAGTAGTCTCTTTACAACGTTGACAGCACAAATGAAAAGAACACAACTGAAAGCACAGAAAGAATTGATTACAAGTGAGTTGTTCTTAAGGTTCTGGACCAAGGCTATATTTATAGCCTTGGTCGGGGTGCCTGGAAGGGTTCCGGGCGCCCTGGGGGGATAAAACTTATCCCCCAACGTTCAGATCGAGTCAAAACTCGATCTGGTCAATTTTACTGCTCAGGGCGCCCTGGAGGGTTCCGGGCGCCCCGGAGGGTTCCGGGCGCCCTGGAGGGCTCCGGGCGCCCTGGAGGGCTCCGAGCGCCCCGGACTGCTCCGGGCGCCCTGGAGCCCAAAGTCAACAACGTTGACTTTTTCGCCTCTGGTTCAGCTCGTCTCGGTCCGGGTCTTGTTCGCTCCGGCTCCGCTAGCTTGGGTGATCTCGGCCATCCGGAATAGGGCTCACTCGAACCCAAGTTCCGGCCTTCTCCTCGAGCAGCCTTCCTTCCCGGTTTCTCGTCCCTCGAACGCCGCGCACATTCTTCTCGTCCACCAGTGTACTCTTCCGCGGTCACCTCGTCCCTCGGACGCACCGAGCCCGTCGGCTCTCTCCCCGTGCCGTCCTTCTCGCTAGCCGCGTCTTCCGCTCGACTTCCTGTGTTCCTAAGCTCCTGCACACTTAGAGTGTAAAAAATGTCTAAGTAAAGACACTCTTCAGAATTTTTCTTTCAAGAAAAATTTAAGTAAAACATTTTTCAGATAAAAACAGTCATAAGTGTAAAAAGAATTTTAAGTTTGAAATTTATCTTAACATTCCCAAAAAACTTTTCTAATTAAAAAAAATTCTAAGTTAATATTCATAAGAAACAATTCTAAGTAAATTTTAAGAAAAATTATAAGGCAATATTATCATAAAAAATTCTAAGATAGCTTTCATAAAAAAAATTTCTAAGTCAATTTTCATAAAAATTTCTAAGATAAAAAAAAATTTCTAAATTTTTTTTTAAATATTTTCTAACACAAATTGAATAACTCTTTTAAAGAATTAAGTAATTTAAATTAATGCTTTTTCAGTTAGTCAATTAAACTTTTCATTTCGATACTTGACTTCCAGGTCGTGGCGAGGCACTAGGCCTTCTTGGTTATTGGAGCAACAACCACTTCCTTAGACAAAGCCTCATAAAGAAATTAGTTGTTTAATTTCCTTGCTGAAAATGCTAAGTCCGACTTTAATTTTAAATTAAACAGGTTTTTGGAACCCAGTAGAGGTTCCTACCTACAGGATTAACCAAGTATTTCCTAGGTATATAGATTTTTGATATATTTCTAATTTGATTTTGATGAAATCTATAATACCAGTTTAAACCTCTATAATTCCTAAAAGTAGAAATATTTGAACCATTAGATTTTTTCAATCTTTCTATTTCTTCTTTTAGTTTTTCATTTTCAATTTTTAATTTTTCAAAATCCTCTATAAGACATGATTTTTCCAAAATTCTCTTTGTTTCTAAAATTTTATTTTCTAATTTGACATTTTTATTTTCTAATTTATACATGGATTTAGTCATAGCTTTGATACCAAAGTAAAGTTCATCAGGGGGTAAGAGGCATACCTCACTTACCATATCAGACTTGAAGCCTGAATCTCCCCCTGCTTCGCTACTTCCATCTGAGGTCGCTCCCCCTTCATCGATGCTGGGTTCTGATGTACTTTGTCCTTCGTAGCTTGCCATCAGTGCTATCCCGGCATATTCTTGAGCTTCTGATTCGGTTGAAGAAGTGTCGTCCCAAGTTGCTTTTAGGTTGTGTTTCTTAGGTGCCTTCATTTTGACCTTCTTGAGTTCTGGGCAGTCTTCCCTTAGGTGTCCCTCCTTCTAACACTGGTAGCACCGTACCTTTCTTCTACCTTTTTGATTCTTTTTATTCTGCATTTTAAATTTATTAGATCTAAAAAACTTTTTAAAGTTTCTTACCATGTACGCTTCTTGATCGTCTTCAGAGTCTGACTCGGGTTCATCCTTGTTGGTTGCGTTCAGCGCCATAGTCTGGGTTGTGTCCTTTGATATCTCTGCATAACTAGTTTCGTGTAATTCAAGGGTAGAAAACAACTCTTCTAAAGTACTTACCTCCAGGTCTTTTGAGATGTAGTAAGCATCGACGATTGATGTCCACTCCGGAGTTCTTGGAAACGCGTTGAGCGCGTAGCGAATAGTGTCTCGGTTTGTTACTGTTTCACCAAGGTTTTTGAGACCAGTAACTAGTTCTTTTACCTTTTCATGTAGACCGGCTACTTTCTCACCTTTCTCCAGAGGGATGTTCATCAGTTTGTTGCGGAGGATGTCCCTTCTAGCGAGCTTTGCTTCGGACGTGCCTTCGTGGAGTTCCAAGAACTTCTCCCAAAGTTCTTTAGCAGATAAATAGTTTCCGATGCGGTTGACCTCTTGAGGCGGTAACACGCTCAGCAGGTGATGTTCCGCACAGCTGTTTGCTACCGACTCATTCTGCTCCTTCTTTGTCCAATTGCTCTCTTCTTTTTCTTTTCCATCTTTATCTATTGGAGCTACAAAACCATATTTCATAATAAACCAAATTTCAAAATATGTTTTTAGGAATACCTCCATACGACGCTTCCAGTCTGCGAAGTTCCCCTCGAATTTTGGTGGAACAATGCTTGGTCCGGCCATCTTTGTTGCTTCGATCGGCGGTTAGTCCTCCTGAAGCGCCTTGGCTCTGATACCACTTGTTGGTCCCTTTGGAGGCCGACAAGAGGGGAGGGGTGAATTGCCCTACAAAATAAAACTCGAACCTTTCTCGGATTTCAACTATATAATGAACACTTGTAATAAATAAATAAAAGAGACTAAGTAAAGAAAAGCAGACACCAGAGTTTTACTTGGTTTGCAATCAGGGGATTGCTAATCCAAGGAATGTAAGCACACTATCTGATTCTCCTCTGGGTGGAGTAGCCTCTTTACAACGTTGACAGCACAAATGAAAAGAACACAACTGAAAGCACAGAAAGAATTGATTACAAGTGAGTTGTTCTTAAGGTTCTGGACCAAGGCTATATTTATAGCCTTGGTCGGGGCGCCTGGAAGGGTTCCGGGCGCACTGGGGGGATAAAACTTATCCCCCAACGTTCAGATCGAGTCAAAACTCGATCTGGTCAATTTTACTGCTCAGGGCGCCCCGGAACCCAAAGTCAACAACGTTGACTTTTTCGCCTCTGGTTCAGCTTGTCTCGGTCCGGGTCTTGTTCGCTCCGGCTCCGCTAGCTTGGGTGATCTCAGCCATCCGGAATAGGGCTCACCCGAACTCAAGTTCCGGCCTTCTCCTCGAGCAGTCTTCCTTCCCGGTTTCTCGTCCCTCGAACGCCGCGCACGTTCTTCTCGTCCACCGGTGTACTCTTCCGCGGTCACCTCGTCCCTCGGACGCACCGAGCCCGTCGGCTCTCTCCCCGTGCCGTCCTTCTCGCTAGCCGCGTCTTCCGCTCGACTTCCTGTGTTCCTAAGCTCCTGCACACTTAGACACAAGGGTTAAACAAACGCTGGACCTAACTTAGCTTGTTTGATCACATCAAAACACCTTGGGGTTCCAACACTTTGCGTGTAGGGGTGGCGCATGATCCTCTAGTTGATTTTTTTTTATTTGTGGAGGTGGCACCATCTTCTTCTTCTTCATTTGACCCGAAAGTGGAAGTCTCTTCTTGTTCTGGTGTCAATACATGACGCTCCCTCTCAATCCTAGAGGTGGAGGTCTCTTTATCTTCATCCTCTTGCACATGAAACAAAGAGTATGCCCCCTCTTTGCTCTTTTGGTTGCACTCCTTTGAGGATGAAGCTTCTTGGACTTCTTCTTCGAAAGTTGAGCATCTCTCAACTTCGGAGTCCTCTTCCTCTTGGTCTTGCTCCAATGAGTCGCCCTCTTTGGATTTCTATTGGTTCGGTGCAGTGGAGGGTTCTTCATGAAGATTGGCCAATTTGCTCCATAGTTCATTTGCATCCTTGTATTCTCCAATTTTGTAAATGATTGTGCTTGGCAATAGACAAACCATTGCTCTATCTCTGTCATGAAGAAATTTTTTATTCTTAATTTCCAAGAATTGAAGCTTGTCATTGTGAATGGTGGAGACACCCTTGTGTCATATCCAAGTCCATCTTAGCTTGGAACTCCATTTGAAGTTGAGCTCTTTTGAAGTTTTTGACTTTGATGATCTTGCTTCAACTTCTTCTCCCTCTAGCTTGTTGCCCTTTCTAGTGATGATTTTAGTGAAGAGCGACCTCGCTCGGATACCACTTGTTAGGGTCAATTTGTAGCTAGAGGGGGAGGGGGTGAATAGCTCATCGCGCTCAAGTTGCTTGCTTTGATGGTATTGTTATAGTGGAAAACACTCAAGCAACTCTCACAACGCTAACACAAGAGATTTACTTAGTATCCACCTCAAGAGGAGGTGACTAGGATCCACATGTGACACACACTCCACTAATAAAAACACTCCTTCACGATAACTACCGAAGGCGGAAAAGCCTTGTACAAACTCTCAATAGAACAAGAAGAAAAGAAGAAGCGAATATAAAGAATCTCTTACAAGATTTATACAAATGAAAACCCTTCTTCTCCTTGTGTGAAACGCCTCTTGACCTTGGAAGTGCAGCAACACTTTGCTCCAAGAAGCTTCAAGAACTGGCGAAGAGTTGTGGAGAAACTCGCGTAAAGATCGGAATGGAGCTGGTGAAGAAGTGATGAAGAAATCACTCTCCAACGGCTTTAACCTGTGCAATGATCACATCCCAATTGATCGGCTGATCGATTGGGGAGGCTGAATCGATCGGCTGATCGATTTAGCCTTCTTCTATGCTTCTTGCAACTACACATGACAGCTGACTCCAATCAATTGTTCGATCGATTGGCGGTGCCCAATCGATCGGTTGATCGATTGGGTCAACCTTCACTCGCGCATGCAACCAATCGATCGACTGATCGATTCGACTACGATCCAATTGATTGGTTGATCAATTGGCCTCCCTTTGACTTGCTTAAATCAAGTCTAGGATCCCCAATTCCAACATCCAATCAACCGTGACCTATTAGAACTGCTCATGACTAACATCCGGTCAACCTTAACCTACTGGGACTTCTTCACCAAGTGTTCGGTCAATTCTTTAACCCACTTGGACTTTTCTCCTCGTGCCAAGTGTCCGATCAACCTTGACCCACTTGGACTTACCATTTCGTGCCAAGTGTCCGGTCCTCCATGACCAACTTGGACTTCCACCAGATGTCCGGTCATCCTTGACCCATCTAGATTTCCTCATGCCAAGTATCCGGTCAATCCTTTGACCTACTTAGGCTTCCCAACACCAGGTGTTCGTCATCCTTGACCCACCTGGATCTTCACATGTCTGGCTTCACTCACCAGGTCTTTCCATCTGCCTAGCTTCACTCACTAGGACTTTCCATCTATCTGACTTCACTCATCAGGACTTTTACCTAGCTTCACTCACTAGGGTTTTTCCACTGCCCGACTTCACTCACTGAGACTTTCACCTGCCTAGCTTCACTCACTAGGTCTTTCACCTGGCTTCACTCACCAGAACTTTCACAACTGCCTAGCTTCACTCACTAGGTCTTTCACTTGCCTAACCTCTAGTTAGGACTTTCCCAGTCAAGTATCCGGTCAACCCTTTGACCTACTTGACTCTTCTTCACATCAAACTAGTCAAACTTTGACCAGAGGGGAATTGCTCCAACAATCTCTCCAATCAAACGATTGCTCCTGCAATCTCCATATATTGTCAAACATCGAAATCCAAACATCAAGACTTAAGCTTGAGCCAACTCAAGCTCAGTCAACCTGGTCAACTTTGACCCAGGGATATTGCACCAACATGCCCTACTGATAGAAATAACCATCTCTAGTGATGCTATTGAGCACACTAAATGTAAAATAGTAGGTTCCACAACATCCTAATTAATGCTTATATTGCGTCCAATTGTAATTAATATTTAATAAATTATACTATAATTGTGTATATATATACTTTATTTTGGTTAAATTGTACCTAATAAAGTGGATTATGTACCTTATACTACATTTATACATGAATTTGGATATTTTGTGAATTTATTGTTTGGATGTATACTAAAAGCCTAGCTTTTGGTATAAACATTTATCTAGAAATAAGAATCACATTAGTCAAATGTCTACATTTATGATAAATGTAGTTGTTCAATTAATTTATATTGTAGATAACATGGTGTGTGGTGTCACACACAGAGGATCATGTTATCAGTACCTTATAAATTATAAACAGTAGCTCACGATCAAGATGGAAATGAACAAACCATTGGAAGGTCATAGTGTAATTAGGTATTAGTGTATCTTAACTATATAATTACACTAGTACACTTAGAGTGTATTGAGTAGGACTATTAGAGGTCGTTTCTTTTATACTGACTTTATAAAGGAACAAAGACCTCAGTTATTATGGAAGTGTGTGCTCTTAATCCTAATATAATAACAAGCACATATATTTGATATTTATTTCTTTAATTTATCAATGGATGAGATTTAGTTCGATAAATCAATAAGCTCGATAAGTTGGGAAATGATATCACTTATAGTGTGTGCTGTTGATTATAGAAGGAAACTATGTCCTAGTGATCTAGGTTGATAATGTCCCCAAGAGGAGCTCATAAGGATTGTCATGTTAAACACTGCAGGTGGACTTAGTTCGACATGACGATAAGGTTGAGTGGTACTATTCTTGGACTAAGATATTAATTAAGTGAGTTGTCAGTAACTCATTTAATTAGTGGACATTCGACATCTTAAACACAGGGAGATTAACACACTCATAATAAGAAGAAGCCAAAAATGTAATTTGGGATTGGTGCGGTAGTTCAATAATAATTCTTTAGTGGTATGAATTATTATTGATGAAGTTAAGTTGTGTGTTCGGGGCGAACACGGGAAGCTTAATTTCATCGGGAGACCAAAACCAATTCCTCCTCTCGGTCTCTATCGTAGCCTCTTGTATATAGAGATTTATACCCACCTATACCCACCTTTCTACCCACCTTAAGGTGGCCGGCCAAGCTAGCTTGGAGCCCAAGCTAGGCCCGGCCAAAGCTAATGGTGGAGCCAATTTTAGGTGGCCGACCAAAGCTTGGGTCCCAAGCTTAGATGGCCGGCCACTAGAAAATAAAAAGGGATTTTTATTAAAATTATTTCTTATGTGGATATCATGGTTTTAAAAGAGAGTTTGAAATTTAAATCTTTCCTTTTATAGCTTTCTACAAAAGATTAAGAAAAGATCTGAAATCTTTCCTTATTTGTAGATTGAAAGGTGGATTTTAATTTTAAGAAAACTTTCATTTTTTAACCAAGTTCATGATTTAAAAGAGAGTTTAAAAAAAAATTAAATATTCACTTTTATAAGTTTCTACAAAAGATTAAGAAAAGATTTGATATCTTTCCTTATTTGTAGATTGAAAGGAGATTTTAATTTTTTAAAGATAACTTTCTTTTTGGAAATTATCTACATGTTTAAAAGAAAGATTTTAATTTATAAAGTTTCCTTTTTACAAATCACCATGAAGGGAAAAATTATTGGAGAAATTTTTTATAAATTTCCGGAGACAAATTAGGAAGTTTTAATTAATTAAAACTCTCCTTGTTTATAGCTTTAATGTGGCCGGCCATGTAATGTGAGAAGAGAAAATTATTTTTAATTAAATAAAATTTTATTTTCATGGCAAAAGAATTAAGGAAGTTTTTTTTATTTAAATTTCCTTATTTGCCAAGACCAAGGATTATAAAAGAGGGGGTAGAGGTGCCTTCATGGCTAACGACTCTATTCTATTCTTCCTCTCTTTTCCTCCTTAGTGGACGGCCCTAGCTTCTCCCTCTTCTCTTCTTCTTGTGGCCGGCGGCAACTTCTCTAGGAGCTTGGTTGGTGGCCAGATTTTACTTGAGGAAGAAGAAGAAGGAGGAGGCTTTGTTTCCTAGCATCCCTTGGAGCTTGGTGGTGGCCGAACCTCATCCTTTCATGGAGTTATTGTGGTGGCCGAATCTTACTTGGAGAAGAAGGTGGCTTAGGTGGATTCTCATCTCGGTAGATCATTGCCCACACAACGTCTGGGATAAGAAGAGGAATACGGTAGAAGATCAAGAGGTTATTTGCTTACAAAGAAAGGTATAACTAGTAATTATTTTCCGCATCATACTAGTTTTCTTTGTATAGTTATTTTTGAAAATACCAAACACAAGAGGCATATGATTCTAGAGTTTTCAGATTTGTTTCGAATTTTGGTTTTCTTTGTTTTCGAATTTGTGATTCGATTGTTGTTTTTGGTTAACCTAGAGTTATTTAAGGAAATTAAATATTAGCTTTCCTTAAAAGACTTTGTCTAGGCGGTGGTGGTTGCTCCCATATCCAAGAAGGTCATGTGCCTCGCCATGCAGTCCTGGAAGCCAATTTTGGAAATTAATATTTAATGGAATTAATAACATAGGTGGATTTGAATCAATAGTGTTAAGTTTCGCTTGCGATTCAAATCTAAACCATTAAGAATAGATAAGTTAAATTTGGAATCAATGATGTTAAGTTCCGTCTGTAATTCCTAATTTAACTTCTAAAGAACACAATAGGTTATTTAAGGAAAGGTTTAACACTTGTACAAAATTTTGTACAGTGGAACCGGTACGATTTTCCTAGGACTAACCAACATTTATATGTACCTTATACTAATAAAGTGGATTTATACATGAATTCCTACAAGAAATAAGTTGAATCCACATTATATGATCAAGTATGTACACAAGGTGATATGTCCAAAAAAACTCACAAACTATTAACCTCTCTAGAATTTGGTTATGGATGCATATCACATCATGTGAATATCACACATATTTTCCTCTTCTACTTATGAAGTATTGACTCTCATATTGGTTCATTCATATTTATGTTAATATTTTGGTTAAATTATACCTAATAAAGTGGATTATGTACTTTATGTTGGTGTGGTTAGCACTAACGATCTAACTCAGGTTTTGATGAATGACAAATCAGGTTAAGTTAGGTTTGACGTTATTTAACACTCTGATCGAGTGTACATGCTAAGTCTAGACAGGTCAATGGGCTGACCGGATGTCTGTCATGAAGTCCAAGCGGGTCGACGGGCTGACCGGACGCTTGGCACGAAGTCTAAGTGGGTCTACGGGCTGGCCGGACGCTTGGCACGAAATCCAGCTAGGTCGATGGGCTGACCAGATAGCTGGCGTGAAGTCCAGACGGGTCGAAGGGCTGACCGGACGTCTGGCAGGTGAGTAAAGGTAAGTCACTGGAAGGGAGTGACTGTGAGGACGCGTTCCCGGGAAGGGAACATTAGGCGTCGATCGCGCTTAGATCCATTTCGGATATCTAAGTCGAGATCGTGACTAGATTCCGGTCTAAGAAAGACGGAATCTAAGTCATACTCTTGATATTGAATTTATAAACTGTGCTAATACTTTGTTTTGCAGAAAACATATTATATATTTGCCTCGGACTAACCTTGTCTTGCAGGAGAAGGAATCTCTAGAGAAAGGTGGTCCGGGCGCTTGGAGGGGATCCAGGCGCCCAAAACAGGTCCGGGCGCCCGGGAGGCAATTTCTATCCTGATCGCGTCGTCGCCATGTGGACTCGCTGGTTGGACCTGCCACGTCTCACTAGGCCGCCCGGAAGGGATCCGGGGCACCCCGAGCCTCATATAAAAGGACGGTTAGAGGTGGAGCCTAAAATCAACAACTGATAAGAAGATCTTCTACTGCTTGCTCTGCTGCTCTGCGCTCCTGCGACGCTAACGAAGCTCCGACAACGCACTTTTTCCTTTTTGATTTATTCCTTTGTCGGTATTGCTTTTATTTTCATTAGCATATTCTGTACTTAGTTTGTAATAATTTTTGAACTGCTAGTGATTGCCCACCGAAAGCACTCAACGAGTGTGGGCCTTGGAGTAGGAGTCGACACAGGCTCCGAACCAAGTAAAATTAGTTTGTGTTAGCATTGCTTACTTTTTCCACTGCGCTTAACTCTTTTCGAAAGAATTTTCGTAATCGATATTCACCCCCCCTCTATCGAAACATCACGATCCAACAAGTGGTATCAGAGCAGGTACCGCTCTGATTTGGTGTAACTACCAATCAGACAAGGGGGTGATTTGTTTTTTTAATTTTTTTTCTTCTATTTTCGGATTTCAATTTTTCGTAAAATTCCAAACTGGTATAATTACCTTTTTGGAAATCTCCTTCCGTCGTAATTACATCTAAATTGGTGCAGCACAAATTTAGTTATTTTTATTTAATTCTTCCCACACTACTAATCCAAGACAAAGTCTTGGAACCTCTCTATTTATTTTTTTTGTGCAGATTAAAAATGTCGCAGATCGAGGGCTTCAACATAGTGCGACCTTCCTTTTTCAACGGGGATGATTTCCCGTACTGGAAGAAGCAGATGGAAGTATATCTAAAGAAAGACTTCGATCAATGGCTGAGCGTCACAAAAGCCTACAAAATACCAGTAGATAGCTTCGGGAATCTACTGGATCCTGAAGAATAGACAACAGACTTAAAGAAGAAGGCATCAACGGAGAACAAGGCAATCAACACATTACAGTGCGGATTAACTAGAGAAGAACTGAACCGGGTTGGACCACATAAAAACGCTAAAGTGTTGTGAGACAAACTGATCGAGTTGCACGAAGGAACGAGTGACGCTAAGGTAACAAAACGAGACTTGCTTCTAAATAGAATATTTAACATAAAAATGCAGGAAGGAGAAACGGCCAGCCAACTCCACGTAAGAATCAAAGATATTCTCAACGGACTCCACGCAATAGGACACCAAATGGAGAACCGGGACTTAATAAGGTATGCCTTAAACGCTTTTCCACGCAACAGCTTGTGGTCATCTATCGTAGATGCCTACAAGATCTCTAAAAATTTATCAAAATTAAAACTAGATGAGCTTTTCTATGAATTAGAACTGCAAGAGTAAACTAACGTCGGGGTCGAGAAAGGTGTAGCTTTATTTACAGGTTCCTCAAAAGAAAAGAAGAACAAGTCTGAACCTGAAGAAGATTCTGACCAGAACTCTGAAGATGAAGAACACCTGGTGAACCTGGTAAGGAAGATGTTCACCAGGAGGAAAAGAAGTTTCAGCAAGAAGGGCCTTCAAAAGATCAATTCTCCAACCGAATCGAGGAGTGTGACGTGCTTCAGATGCAACAAGAAGGGCCACTACAAGAACGAGTGTCCGAGATTGAAGAACGACAAACCGAAGCCGACCAAAAAGAAGGCCCTCAAAGCGACTTGGGACGACTCCTCCTCGGACGAATCAGAAGCAAAAGATCAGAAGACCAGAGCCACCTCGCGCTGATGACCCGCGAAGCAGAGTCGGAAGACGAATCGGAAGACGGGTCCGAACCCGAATCGAGCCACGAGTCCGTACTCGTTTCCGAAGGTTCCGAAGAGGCATTCCTAACCCTAAACCGAAAGTTTTTTAAAATTATTTCTTGCTTAAATAATAAGTTAGTTAAATTAGAAAATGAAAACAAATTGCTCCTAGAGATCCTCAAGGAACAAGTTGAAAATAATAAACCAACTCAAGATCTAACACTTGAGGAGGAGAATTCATCATTAAAATTAGAAATTAATAATTTAAAAAATATGTTAGAAAAATTTACGACCAGATCAAAAAATTTAGACTTAATCCTAAATAATCAAAAAGCATGTTATAATAAAATCAGACTCGGATATAAGTCGAACTCAAATAAAACTTTTAAATCATTAATAACCCAATACAAACCAACAAATAAAACCTAGGTTCCGAAAGCGTGTTTAGCCACGCAAATAGGACCTAACCAATATTATATCCCTAAAGATAAAATATATTACGTAAAGTCAAACAAACCAAATAAAAAACCAGAACACAAACCTAAACAAAAAAATTTAAAATCTAAACATATTAGAACTCAACAAAATTTAAACTATCACCAAGTAAAATATAATTATAAAAGAAATAGACATAAACCGAGAACTAAAAATTAAATTAATGGCCATTAATTCAGGGGAGACTCCAGAATAGCTGGCACCTCCAAAACTAACCTACCCGGCAGGGTAACCCTAACCAACCTACCCGACAAGGTAATTAGGATTAGTTAAAAAGGTTCAAGTTTAACTTGAAAAATGGTACTGGTGAAATTTTGGATGATAGTACGTTAGGGAAGCTTAGTCTATGCATGTCTAGGAAGATATGGCTTCAACTTGGTGCATTTGATTAAGTGGAACTAATCGAAGCTACCCTTTATGGATCCTAACCAGTTAGACCAAGGTTTTGTACTAAGTCCAATGGATAGGACTATTTGGAAAACATCGAAGGCATGGTTACTTTAATGATGTACAAGTGACTCACCATAGCCCAGAAGTTTATCCAGAGAACACGCCTATTTGTTGAACCCAAAGCTAAACCTGAATCTAACACAAGTTAAAAACAAACCCTAAAATTGAACCTAATTCATCTCACAAAATTCTAGGATTCCCTGATTGAAAACATAGATCGAGTGAGATAACTGTTAACTTTAAATTAAAATTAAATTAAAATTAAATTAAATTTTAATTAAAATTAAATCAAATTAAATTTAAACTAAATTAAATTAAAATTAAAATTAAAATAAATTTAAATTAAAATTAAATTAAATTAAAATTAAATTAACTTAAAATTAAATTAAATTTAAATTAAAATTAAAATTAAATTAACTTAAAATTAAATTAAATTAAAATTTATTTAAAAAAAATAAAACTTAATTTTTTTTAACTTAAAAATTTATTTTTAAATTTTTAAAACTTAAAAATTTTTAAATTAAAATTTATTTTAAAAATTAAAACTTAATTTTTTTTTAACTTAAAAATTTATTTTAAAAAAACTAAAAATTAATTTTTTTTAAATTGAAATTTATTTTAAAAATTAAAACTTAAATTTTTTTTAACTTAAAAATTTATTTTAAATGTTTTTAAAATTAAAACTTTATTTTAAAATTTAAATTTTTTTAAATTAAAATTTATTTTAAAAATTAAAACTTAATTTTTTTTTAACTTAAAAATTTATTTTAAAACATAAATTTTTTTAACTTAAAAATTTATTTTAAAAATTAAAACTTAAATTTTTTTAAACTTAAAAATTTATTTTAAAACTTATTTTTTTTTTAACTTAAAAATTTATTTTAAAAATTAAAACTTAAATTTTTTTTAACTTAAAAATTTATTTTAAAACTTAAATTTTTTTAATTTAAAAATTTATTTTAAAAATTAAAACTTAAATTTTTTAAACTTAAAAATTTATTTTAAATTTTTTTTTTTTAAATTAAAATTTATTTTAAAAATAAAAACTTAAATTTTTTTTTAAACTTACAAATTTATTTTAAAACTTAATTTTTTTAACTTAAAAATTTATTTTAAAAATTAAAACTTAAATTTTTTTAAACTTATAAATTTATTTTAAAACTTAAATTTTTTTAAACTTAAAAATTTATTTTAAAACTTAATTTTTTTTAACTTAAAAATTTATTTAAAAAAATAAAACTTAATATTTTTTAAACTTAAAAATTTATTTTAAACTTAAATTTTTTTAACTTAAAAATTTATTTTAAAAATTAGAACTTAAATTTTTTTAAACTTAAAAATTTATTTTAAAAACTAAACTTAATTTTTTTTTACTTAAAAATTATTTTAAACTTAATTTTTTTTAACTTAAAAATTAATTTTTTTAAAAAAAGGAAAATCGGAGTAAAAAACCAGGGGCGGGCGCCCCTGGTATACGGACCCGGGGCACCCAGTAGGGACTCCGGGCGCCCCACACCACTTGACCCCGGGCGCCCGGGACGAATCCGGGTGCCCGGAACCCCCTATATATAGGGGCAGGGGCGCCCCCTCCACTTGCACCTCCTCTATTCGCTTTCGTCCAAGCTTCTTCCAAGCTTTACTACGAAAGCGTTCAAAAGTAAATTTTTTCTCGTTCTACGGTTAATACGCGGTCGCGAATCAACTGAGGTCGTCAGTTCTAAAAATATTTTTGGCAATGGCTCCTCGGTAAAATTCTTGTCTTCTGTTTCAATTTTTAGAATTTTGTTGCATGTTTGTTTTCTTTAATTAGTATAATTTTTTTTCATAATTTAGGAAACGTTCTAAATCTGGTACTGGGCCCTCTACTCCCAGTGTTGACCCTAGGTTTCCTACTGATGAGCTTAGGATTAAGTTTGAGTCGACCATCTACATGGTCATTAGGACCAAATGTGTAGATAGAGCATTCTTTTTACGCTCTTGTGTTCCAGCTATAGAGGCTATAAACCACTATAACTTGCGGAACCTTGTTAAATGTACTAGCCCAGTAAACATAAGTTTGTGTGCCAAATTTTTTAACAACCTAGTGAAAGTAGACGACCTTACCTATACTACTAGGGCAGCTGGCACTGATATCCCGCTGTCCCCTACTACCATCCGGGACTTTTTGGAGGTACGGTCATCCACCTGTTCCTTTCAGTGCTATCCTCCCAGGGAGCTACCATTTGGAGATCCCTACTAGCATATTACTCTTGATACGATTTATTCATATTTTTTTTTGGGCGAGCGAATACCCACTGTGACCCAGTTTAGGTTAGTTGCCCTTCGAGTCCAGGACTACGCCCTTTATAGGGTCTTAGTCTTTTGCATTCTACCACTGAGCACTCGTGACATCGCGATGATGCGCCCATTCCACTCTTTTCTCCTCTATGCCCTGTGTCATAGGTTAGATATTGACATTAGCCTACATATCTTTTCTACCATTATTTACTTGGCCGGATGCGTGACGAGTGGGCAAGTTCATATGCCCTACTGTCACATTTTGACAACATATATGTCCTCTTTGGACATTGATGTCACCAGAGGTGACATCCACTATATGACCGAGTTTGATGTTATAGGAGCTATGAACTTTTCCCTAGCTAGTATTCATATAGATAGTGAGGGTATCATGACTTGGCAGATGGGGGCACATCACCAGCCTGACCCAGATGCCCAACAAGAGGAGGCAGAGCAGGATGAGTTCTTTCTCGCACTGTTTCCTGACGAGGCTGCTCCTGCCCCAGCACCAGCTCCAGCACCACGTCACACTCCTCGCACTCTGGCCGATCGAGTATCCGGACTAGAGAGAGCTATGTCGAGCCTCCAGCAGGAGTCCTCCGAGTTTCACCAAGACATACGGCGAGAGGTCTCCGATTTGTGACGAGATGTGCGGCAGGAGATCTCCGACCTGCGACGAGACCTACGAGAGGATGACCGGACCCGACATACTGAGCTATTGGCACTACTTCGTTCTTTGGGTTTCGGACCACCTCCTTCATCATCCTAGTAGTTATATTTGTTATATAACTCTGTTATGACACTATTACAGATCTTATAGTACATCTTGATCTATTGATTATCACTTCAAATTTGATTGATTATGCTTTAATTTAATAGACTAGGATTTTCAAAATTCAAAACTATTTTAAAAATGGCTATTTTAAATTCTAGGTTAAAATTGTTTTATTTTTTAAAATTTTCCTACTTTTAGAATTTCAAAACAATTTTAGCCTCAGACTAGAAAAATCCCCTTAGAAATCATGTTCCCCTAGGACTAGTATTTGAGCATCTCACCAACACCCTAGGTTTACATTGCTTGTGATTGACATACATAGAAAGGGGTGAGATGTATAGGCCAGTTGCCTGGACTTAAGATGCTTATGTCAGTGCATCAAAATAAGTCTAGGCGTTAAATACCAAACATATATTAATCAAGTTAAGTTATTCAGTTTAGTCAACCGCTAACTTATTACAATGAACTTAACTTGACTAACCAAGTGAAAGCTATTATCTTCTGATAGTCAGTAAGTACCTAATTGGTTAGACAACTATTTTAGATATCAGGTTTAGGGGGAGGATTAAATCAATACTTAGCACCAAAATTATTTTCTCCACCTTAAACATAATATCTTTTCTAAATTTTTTTTTTCAGTGTTGAGATTGAATTTCGGTTTTCAAATTTGAAGTTTTTACAAACTTAGTCAGTATTGAAAAGTAGATTTTTCAAACTTAGTTTTGAAATCTTTAATTTTGAAAACTTATGTTTCAAAGTTTTTTTTAAAACCTATTTTTGAAAACTAGCTTTTATAAAACTAAATTCTTTAATTAAATTTTATAAACTAAGATTTTGAATATGTTGCAAACTTAGTTTTAATCAGTTTTGAAAAGTAAATATCTTTTAAAAACTCAGCTTTGAAATTTTTGATTTTTCATGTTTGAAAAGTGTTTCAAAATTAAAACTTATGTATGAAAATTTTCTTGATAAATCTAGTTTTGAAAACTTAGCCTTGAAATTTTGATTTTGAAAACTTATGTTTGAAAAATGTTTCAAAGTTGAAACTTATTTTGAAAATTTAAAACTTGATCTTAAAATTTGAAACTTATACACTTATACTTGAAAATTAGCTTTTTAAATTTCTAATTGAAAAAATTATTTCTAAGTTTGCAAATTCATTTTGAAAATTAATTTTGCAAAAATTATCTCAAAATGTCCTAACTCATTACTAAGTTAGTTTGCTACAATTAGCCACTTTTCAAAAAAAACTTAGTTATGTTACAAAAGTTAAGTTACTATATAGTGAAATTTAAAAACTCCCCCAAGTTAGCTTGACATTTTTCTTACAACTTTTATTCTGCTTGAATCCTGTATTGGTTACTTGCTTATGTCCTTATTTGATGAATGGCAAAGGGGGAGGGATAGGTGGTTAAGTTAGAACAATTAAATGCAAAATTGAGAAACTAACTTAAAACCTTAAAAACCTCAAAAATCATGCTTGATTTTTTCATATATTTTCACTAACTTAATCAGATTGTCATTCCATCAAAAAAGGGGGAGATTGTTGGTGCGGTTAGCACTAACGATCTAACTCAGGTTTTGATGAATGACAAATCAGGTTAAGTTAGGTTTGTCGTTATCTAACACTCTGATCGAGTGTACAGGCTAAGTCCAGACAGGTCGACAGGCTGACCGGATGTCTGGCACGAAGTCCAAGCGGGTCGACGGGCTGACCGGACGCTTGGCACGAAGTCCAAGCGGGTCGACGGGCTGACAAGACGCTTGGCACGAAGTCCAGCTAGGTCGACGGGATGACCAGATAGCTGACGTGAAGTCCAGACGGGTCGAAGGGCTGACCGGACGTCTGGCAGGTGAGTAAAGGTAAGTCACTGGAAGGGAGTGACTGTGAGGATGCGTTCCCGGGAAGGGAACATTAGGTGTCGATTCGGCTTAGACCCATTTCGGATATCTAAGTCGAGATCGTGACTAGATTCCGGTCTTGGAAAGACCGAATCTAAGTCATACTCTTGATATTGAATTTATAAACTGTGCTAACACTTTGTTTTGCAGGAAACATATTATATATTTACCTCGGACTAACCTTGTCTTGTAGGAGAAGGAATCTCTAGAGAAAGGTGGTCCGGACGCCCGGAGGTCCGACCGCCCGGAACAGGTCCGAGCGCCCGGGAGGCAATTTCTATCCTGATTGCGTCGTCGCCACATGGAGCTCGCTGGTTGGACCTGCCACGTCTCACCAGGGCACCTGGAAGGGATCCAAGGTGCCCCGAGCCTCATATAAAAGGAGGGTTAGAGGTGGAGCCTAAAATCAACAACTGACAAGAAGATTTTCTACTGCTTGCTCTGCTGCTCTGCGCTCCTGCGACGCTAACGAAGCTCCGACAACGCACTTTTTCCTTTTCGATTTATTCCTTTGTCGGTATTGCTTTTATTTTCATTAGCATCTTCTGTACTTAGTGATTGCCCACCGAAAGCACTCAACGAGTGCAGGCCTTGGAGTAGGAGTCGACACAGGCTCCGAACCAAGTAAAATTGGTCTGTGTTAGCATTGCCTACTTTTTCCGCTGCGCTTAACTCTTTTCGAAAGAATTTTCGTAATCGATATTCACCCCCCTTCTATCGAAACATCACGATCCAACACTTTATACTATATTTATACATGAATTTGGATATTTTGTGGATTTATACACACCTTATACTAATAAAGTAGATTTATACATGAATTTCTACTAGAAATAAGTAGTATATAGTGCTCATTTTGATAGAAATTGACTCTAACAAGTTTTGATAGTCCTATTGTATATAGTGCTAATTTTGATAGGAATTATACTAGATTTAATAAATATTGTGCTGGATTTAGAGGGAAATATACTTGATTTTAGACTTTTTGTACCTATATTTTATCACACAGCTCTAATAAATTTTGACAGCCCTATTATAGTTAGTTCTCATTTTGATAGGAATTATACTAGATTTAGTAAATATTGTGCTGGATTTAGAGGTAAGTATACATGATTTTGGACTTTTGTACCTATATTTTCGTATCTAATTAATAATGTCATCATTGACCATTATATACCATTATAATCAATGATGTCTTTTAAAAATATTTCGAGCAATAGTGCCCCAGGTTATTGATCGACCTATTGTAGATAGTGCTAAATTGGCTACAAAATATACTAAATTTTAGTATAATTTATCTTGAAATTTGGAGGAGGTATACCTAATTTTTGACCTTTTGTACTTAGAAATTGTGCGCTCAGGTTGTCCTCACTCAACAGAATTTCTACTGAATAAAAACCATATTTCTGTTATCATTATAGTATAAAAACCAATAGTACGAGAAAAATTAGTCATCACATCTATTTTTCCATAAACAACCCAGAGGACGAGAAAAATTACTCAAATATTTTTTTCAACAATCTATTATCATCTGATAATATCGTTGATGCAACACGTCCTTGATAATTGTTCATCTTCATGTTATTAGCAAACCTCCAGAAATCATCAGTGTCACGAGATAGACACTCAACCCACATGCAAGCATAGATACCACAATCAAGAGTGGCACCTTGATGACGACAATCTGCTCTGATCACCTCCTCACTGCCTATGGTGAAACCTGAAAGATGAGCAATGAAACCAATCAAAAATCGTGCCTACAAAATAGAGAATGCTTTAATACTCAATCTTAAGACTTATTGGAGTATAATATTGTCAAAATCTGATATACTCTGGCTGTTCCAGTTGAAAATGAATCATGATTTGAATTCCATAGTTTGAATTTTCCTTCAGATACTTCAAAAATCAACAAATACCAATCCACCTATCACTAATAGGAAAAATTATATATTTGTATCTTGTAAATATATCTTCATTTAGATCCTACAGTCTTCCCCTGGTGGTCGATGTCAACCTGGCAAGAAAAGGTTCATATTCCATATCTTGTAACTCTCTGTATTTACCATATATCTCCAAATGCAACAACACTTCTTGCTAGATATTTAAAATAAGAATACAAATATTATCTTAATCCATCTTAATCTAATAAGAAGTACGATCAAATATCTACTGTAATACGAACCTGCACAGTAGTCCATACAGTATATCTCAAATCCATAAGTTGGACTCTATTTTTTTCATAATTCTCATGTAAATGTTTATGATTTGACTATCAACAGGCTTACCAAACAAAAAAGGATAGAATACATGTCTAGTCAAGCTTAGAAAGTCATCTTACCAAATGACAACACTAGATGGAGAGAAAAATTATTTCCATTACAAATAGTTAAAAAGAAATGTTAAGATAAAATTTAATATATTCAAATTAAACTTACTCTAATTCATCTCTAGACAGAAATTCTATCAACACCTTTCTCTCTTCTTCTGATCCTTCTTCATGGCCACAAAAATCACCTCTCCCTTTATATGCATCTATTTTATTCTTGGTAGGACTCTTGCCATCCTTCTCAACATCTACGATAGATTTTATCTATGTGGCAACATATTTAGTAATATAGGTTAAAATCCATACATGTTTAGCAACAATATATAAAGTCACACAAAAACTATTAGATTTCAAAATAACCATTCTAGGTTATGCTCCATCTACCTATTTTATTCCCTTCCTCCTGCGTTTTGGTGTTGAGCTAGGGGGAGTCACAAAATTGACGTCTTTATTTTCGTCACACAATTAGCCATATTCCTCACAGTATTCACAATAAAAGATTGAAAAAGACTGATCTTCTTTATTTTTGAAGTAGCAACATCACTACCTGAAATATGCTCTTCACTTGAACCACTATTCTTTTCTACTTCCAATCCATCACCATCAAATCCTACCGATCCAGTGTTTTCTTTATTCAATTGAGAAATAACATCTTTTACCATCAAATCAATATTATCATCCAAGTTAGGAGTTAGATCTTCATTCACTTTCACATTCATCTCAAATAACCTGGCAAGTTCAGTCTCACCACCAACTTTGACTTCAACTTTCTTATTCTCTTCAAAATTAAAATTTTCTTTGTCACCACCTATTTTTTCACTAATTGTTTCTGCCTCCACATCACCATTATTCTTTTCTTCACTGCTTGGTTCAGTCATCATCATCTTATTTGCTAATCCATGACATCTCACACAATGCTTTTATCATCAAAATAAGAGTAATGTAGTCAAAAAAAAAAATCTTATCATCATTATTTCTATATTTACTAAAGAACTTCCTTGTTGGCCGCTTAACAGAATATCCTCATCCGGAAATGGTACTATATCCAACATGTTTTCATAATTATAAATAAAACATCACCGCTACAATCATATTTAGAAAAAATATACTAAAAACATACCAACTTACCCTGTTGAAATCAATGTCGACAAATAATCTCTCAGCAGCATCACGTTGGATGGAAATCTTACTCCTTTTCCAACGAAACAATCAGGGAAAACACTATAAAGATCATGCATGTCCAAATGAAGGTATTGTTTCATATAACTAGGCCTGAATATATAAAGATATTATTAAAACAATATGAAATATATCACAATCACACTTTAAAAATTAAAAACTCACCATTAGGCCAACAGTACAACCATCTACATACTTTTTGCTTCCTTCCAGCCTATTACCATTATTGGCGATATGTAAAATAAATTGGTGACATAAAAATCTGTATACTGCATCTCCCCATAAGTAATCAAAGAACCTTGTCAGATTACCAATGAAGGACATAATAAATCGAGGATAAGTGTTAATATCGATGGTTGCGGCTAGAGAGGGGGGTGTGAATAGCCGACCCCAAATTGCTCGTTTCTTCCTACGATTAGGGTTAGCGCAGCGGAAATAACTAAATAGAAACGCAAAAAGGAAAGATCAAACCTCAAACTCGAACTCGACGATGTAACGAGGTTCGGAGATGAAACTCCTACTCCTCGGCGTGTCTGTAAGGTGGACGAAGCCTATCAATCCGTCGGTGGATGAGTCCCCAGAAAACCGGCTAATAAGAACTCCTTCTGGGTGGAGAAACCTCACCACAAACTCTTGCAACAGCAAGATCAGAGTACAAGTACAAGAAGCACAGCAAGATACAAATATAAAGATGAATGTAACAACTCTTGCTTGCCTTCTCGTCGTCGACTGAAATCTGTAGATGAAGCACCAACTTCACAGAATCACAGCAGCAGCTGAAACCAGTCGAGGAAAGCTCACCCGAAGCTTCAAGAAGGAGCTCACACGAAGCTCAGTAAGCTAAGAGCTCAGCAAAGCTCGATCACAGTCAGGAGTAGGAAGAAGAAGAGAAGCAGTAGTAACCATCTGTAGAAGCCCTCAGCCTCTTTTATACCTGCATCCACCTGCGAAGAAGAAGCCAGAAGACAGCAGAAGATAGAAGACCGTTGTGAGCCAACGGATAGTTCTGGACCGATCAGGCTGAAGCCTGCACCTCTGATCGGTCCTGGGGACCGATCAGGCCCCAGTCTGATCGGTCCCCGGACCGATCCCACCTCTCTGTAAGAGAGGTGGTTGCGTCTCTGATCGATCGTGGAGACCGATCAGACTCCCTGCTGATCGGTCCCCAGACTGATCAGTTCACTCACAGAAAGTTGGCTCAACTCCTCTGATCGGTCTCCAGACCGATCAGATGACTTACAGAACCCTTCTGTTTGTTATCTGATCGGTCACCAGACCGATCAGATACTCAGGCGTATCGCTGGATCGGTCACCAGACCGATCCAGGTTTAGAGCTCCAGCCCTAAACCCTAAATGGTCCTGAGAACGAGCTACCGAGCCCTCTCTTGACCTAGTCCGGAGAACGAGCTACCGAGCCCTCTCCGACTTCGTCCGGTCCAGAGAACGAGCTACCGAGCCCTCTCTGACCACAGTCCGGAGAACGAGCTACCGAGCCCTCTCCGACTTTCCGTGCCAAGTCTCCAACTTGGTCTTCTCCGTGCCAAGTCTCCATACTTGGACTTTTCCCGTGCCAAGCTCCCTACTTGGACTTTTCACCAGATGTCTGGTCAACCTTGACCCATCTAGATTTCCCTTGCCTGGCTTCACGCACCAGGACTTCCAAACTGCCTAGCTTCACTCACTAGGTCTTTCCCCTGCCTGGCTTCACTCACCAGGTCTTTCCCAACTGCCTAGCTTCACTCACCAGGACTTTCTCCAACTGCCTGGCTTCACTCACCAGGACTTTCACTTTCACCTAGCTTCACTCACTAGGATTTTCACCTGGCTTCACTCACCAGGATTTTCTCCAACTGCCTGGCTTCACTCACCAGGACTTTCACTTTCACCTAGCTTCACTCACCAGGATTTTCACCTGGCTTCACTCACCAGGATTTCTTGACTGCCTGGCTTCACTCACTAGGACTTTCCGAACTGCCTAACATCCCAGTTAGGACTTCCCAGTCAAGTATCCGGTCAACCTTGACTTACTTGACTCTTCTTCATCCAACCTGATCAGACCCTGATTAGTATCTCTCCGCATGGACAACTGCACCTGCATTGTCCATGTCTACATGTCTTTCTGTATTGTCAAACATCGAAACCATGACCAAGGTTTACGCTTGGTCAACTAGGTCAACCTTGACCTACTGAAAATTGCACCAACAATCTCCCCCTTTTTGATGTTTGACAATACCTTTAAGTTAGGCTAATCCAATAGCCTCAACTTTCTTCATGCCACTAGGTAATGAAACATAAGTTACAACCTTACATTCTCCTTCTAAGAAGGCAACCTCCTTCTTAGATAATGAAGGCCTAACTTAAACCCTTCATTCTCCCCCTATTGGCACACATCAACAAACTCTCCCCCTGAAGAGTAAGTTATCGTTGTTCACAACTTCACTCGTTGTGAACAACAAACTCTACCACTAAATCCAATGTTCTTCCTTGAACATTCTCTAGACATTCTCCATTCTCCCCCTTTTTGACACACATCAAAAAGAGTGAATCAAGGTCAAGAGTTTCTTCCTAATGAAAGTCCCATACCTTTCATTGAAACCCTTAATTTCCCCCTTGATACTAATGTCAATAGTCAATTTAGTGATAATCTCATATCACTCAAGTCTTTAGGAGTAAAAACTCCCCCTAAAAGTCAACTCCCCTTGACTAATAGGTAAAATTCCCCCTAAAGGTCAACTCCCCCTTGACCATTGTACCAACAATGTCTTGGAGAGTTTCAAACCTTCAAAATACCAACTCCCGAGCTGAAATTTCAGACAACCAGTCGAATTTCAGCAATTTGGCACGCCCTGATCGGTCACAGTGACCGATCCAGGCTCCCCTGGACCGATCAGAAACCCTTCTGATCGGTCCACAAACCTGATAAAGGTCTGATAAGTTCTGATTTCTCTCCACGAAATTCAGAAACCTCTAGAAAATTACAGAAAATTCCAAAAATTATGAAACTTTGAGGATACATTCCTCATAACATATACTATCAAGGAAAAATAGTTTTCTTTGAAAATAACTTCCATTTTCAAATCTTGATACAAAGTTCGAAAGACTTTGAAATAGCTCAAAGTTAACTCATCTTTGTATCAACTGGTTCAATGATGAATGCTATCACTAGAAAAGCTTCATCAAGGTTTTTCAAATTAATTTTGAAATGATTTTAAACCAATTCACTTTAGGACCACAATCTTTGGGCTAAATGTACATGACTTGTACATAAGCTTTCCCTATGATCCTCATTTAGAATTAGGTTCATCTAGGTACAAGAACCATGCACCTTGATCCTAACTCATCATCCTAATATCTCACACACATCTAAGATGTATCAAACACATCCAAGTCAATTTTGATGTGAGATATGGGTTTAGGTTATCTTAGGCTAAGGTCTCATGCATTTTCTAAATATCAATTTGATCTCCATATCAAATTGTGTTTTTAACCTTAAATCAATTTCATTGATCATTAATGCACAAGATGATGGCATGGCATATAATTGTATCATAAATGGAAACATGTGCCAATGTCATGATGTCATGTCATAAAGTATGAAACTTAAATAAAGCATGACATTTAACTAACTTAAGCATTATCATGACATTTTAAATGATCATAAAATAAATATGATGTCATGACATGGCATATGGCAAGCAATATATGACAAATAACACGTAAAGGTATAGAAAATACCTAACTCTAGCCTTAGTTGCCATTTTTGATCATTTTGCCATAAAATCCATATTCCTAAGTGTATTAGACCTAAAATCATATACTAAGGATTTTTATATCACTATGTGCCAACTAGATTGACTCTAGAAAATTCCTCAAATGTGGTTGGCACATCCTAATTATCTTAGGAATAATTTTCACTTTCATTTTCAAGGCTTGATTAGACCTTGAAAATTCCTAAGGTGCCACCTTTTGCCATGATTAGGTTAACTACCTATTCAAGTAAGGTTGGCACACCCTAAACCATCTAGTGTGATGGAATCACGCTCCTAGGAACCCAATACCTATTGGAGCTCATTGGGTTCACTAAGTATTCACTAGGGATGACTTCCCTAGCAACCCTTCTAATGACCCTCCTAGGCTTTGAAGCCTTGGTCATTTGGGACTCATCAAGATCAACTCTAGGGGTGACTCCCCTTGTGACCTTGGTGATGGTCTTCCTAGCCCTAGATTTTGTTCCATAATCGAATGGAACATTATGATAAGTGGGCTTGACCACTTGGGACTTAGGTTTGTGACCCAAACCTTTCTTGTCCTTGGATATTGGTTTTTGACCCTTAAACCCTAGAGATGACTTCTCCAAGTTCTTAAGAGCCTTTTCCAAAGTATCAAGTCTTGACCTCAAGACTTGATTCTCCTTCTCTAATACCTCAATTTTTAATTTTTCATTTTTCTTTGAGGTATTCCTAGGCATGTGTCTAGTTGTTTTGGGGTTTCTACCTAGGTTCTCCCTAACCTTAGATGAGTTAATCCTAGGATTGACATTTCTAGTGTTGTCCTTACCTAGGCTAACATGTTTAGCACCTAAGCACATATATTGGTTCCTATAATTAACATGCTTATCATTATTAGCAATTGCAATAAAACTACTAGCATGTGTCTTATTAGAATTGCAATAATGAGCCTTAAAGGTTACCTTAGGGTTTGCCTTAGCTCCCCCTATCGATGTGCTTGGTTTCTTGTCCTTGTGAGGTTGCCTCCCCCTCGGACATTGGCTCCTATAGTGTCCCTTTCGCTTGCATTGGAAGCACACCACGTGCTCCTTGCCCTTGCATATCGGGACTCCGGCTTCCTTGACTTTTGGTGCCGGTGGAGTCTTCCTAATCCTCCTTGGACACTTACTCTTGTAATGTCCATACTCCCTACACTCAAAGCACATTATGTGTAATTTATTTGAAATTGAAATGCTTGAGTTACCTAGGGTTGAGGATGGATGAAGACTTTCTTCTTCATCCCTTCCGGAGGTAGAAGCTTCTTCCTCTTGCTCCATTCTTGAAGAAGAACTCTCCTCCTCTTCTTCCTTAGATGTTGAGTAGCCCTCAACTTCTAATTCCTCTCCTCCATGATGTGAGCTACTTGGCTCACTTGACTCCTCTTCATGACTTGAAATGGAGCTTCCCTCATGGAGCTTGGCCAAGTTGTTCCACAACTCCTTGGCATTGTTATATCCACCTACCTTACACAAAATGTCATTAGGTAATGAAAATTCAAGAATTTTCGTTACCTCATCGTTGATTGTGGATTGGTGGATTTGCTCTTTCGTCCACTTTTTCTTCTCTAGGGTTTTTCCATCTTTATCCACCGGATGGGTAAACCCTACTTGCACACAACTCCAATGAACTAGGTTAGTCATAAGAAAGTACTTCATTCTTACCTTCCAAAACGCGAAGTCGTCGCGATCGTAGAAGGGTGGAATCGTGACATCTTCTCCAAATAGATCCATTCTCTAGCTGGTGCTCCCCCGGGTGTTGATCCAACAAAGAGCGACCTTGCTCTGATACCACTTGTTAGGATCGATGGTTGCGGCTAGAGAGGGGGGGTGTGAATAGCCGACCCCAAATTGCTCGTTTCTTCCTACGATTAGGGTTAGCGCAGCGGAAATAACTAAATAGAAACACAAAAAGGAAAGATCAAACCTCAAACTCGAACTCGACGATGTAACGAGGTTCGGAGATGAAACTGTTGGAGTGTATACTAAAAGCCTAGCTTTTGGTATAAACATTTATCTAGAAATAAGAATCACATTGGTCAAATGTCTACATTTATGGTAAATGTAGTTGTTCAATTAATTTATATTGTAGATGACATGGTATGTGGTGTCACACACAGAAGATCATGTTATCAGTACCTTATAAATTATAAACAGTAGCTCACGACCATGATGAAAAGGAACAAACCATTGGAGGGTCGTAGTGTAATTAGGTATTAGTTTATCTTGACTATATAATTACACTAGTATACTCAGAGTGTATTGAGTAGGACCATTTGAGGTCGTTTCTTTTATACTGACTTTATAAAGAAACAAAGACCTCGGTTATTATGGAAGTGTGTGCTCTTAATCCTAATATAATAACAAGCACATATATTTGATATTTATTTCTTTAATTTATCAATGGGTAAGATTTAGTTCGATAAATCAATAAGCCCGATAAGTTGGGAAATGGTATCACTTATAGTGTGTGTTGTTGATTATAGAAGGAAACTGTGTCCTAGAGATACTAGGTTGATAATGTCCTCAAGAGGAGCTCATAAGCATTGTCATGTTAAACCCTGCAGGTGGACTTAGTCCGACATGATAATAAGGTTGAGTGGTACTACTCTTGGACTAAGATATTAATTAAATGAGTTGTCAGTAACTCATTTAATTAGTGGACATTCGATATCTTAAACACAGGGAGACTAACACACTCATAATAAGAAGGAGCCCAAAAATGTAATTTGGGATTTGTGCGGTAGTTCAATAATAGTTCTCTAGTGGAATGAATTATTATTGATAAAATTAAGTTGTGTGTTCGGGGTGAACACGGGATGCTTAATTTTATCGGGAGATCAAAACCAATTCCTCCTCTCGGTCCCTATCGTAGCCTCTTATTTATAGAGTTCTATACCCACCTATACCCACCTTCTATACCCACCAATAGGGGGCCGGCCAAGCTAGCTTGGGAACCAAGCTAGGGCCGACTTAGGTATAAAATTGGGTGGCCGGCCCTAGCTTGAGCCCAAGCTAGTGGGGGCCGGCCAAATTAAATTAAAAAGGAATTTTAATTTTAATTTTTATTATGTGGAAGAAATAATTTATTAAAGAGAATTTAAATTAAAATATCTCTCTTATAAAATATCTACAAAAGATTAAAGAAAGAGATTAGATCTCTTTCCTTATTTGTAGATTGGTGAGATATTTTATTTTCTCTCTAAAAATTATTCACATGTTGTAAAATTAAAATTATAGAAATTTCCTTTTATCAACCATGAAGAGATTTTTGAAGAGAAATTTTAATTTTAAAATTTCCGGAGATAAATTAGGAAGTTTTAATTTGTTGATTGAAATTCTCCTAATTTTTCTCTATTGATTGTGGCCGGCCAATACATGGATAAAAAGGAAGTTTTATTTAATACTTCAAATTAATTCATGTCAAGGAAAATTAAGGAAAGTTTATTGTAATTAAATTTCCTAATTTGCCTAGGCCAAGGAATAGAAAAGAAAGGGTGAGAGTGCCTTCATGGGTGACAACCTCTATTATTTTCTCTCCCTCTTTTGTTCCTTGGTGTGGCCGGCCATCATCATCATCTCCCTCTCTTCCTCTTGTGGTGGCCGAACCTCTCTCAAAGGCTTGGAGCTCTTGTGGTGGCCGGATACTACTTGGAGAAGAAGAAGAAGAAGAAGGAGAGGAAGCTAGCATCTCTTGGAGCTTGGTTAGTGTTTTGATTTTCTTCCTTGGTGAAGCTTCTTTCTTTGTGGCCGAACCTAGCTAGGAGGAGAAGAAGGTGGTTGGTGGTTTCTCATCTCGGAAGATCGTTGCCCACACAACGTCCGAGGTTAGAAGAGGAATACGATAGAAAATCAAGAGGTTTTTTCTACAAGGTATAACTAGTAATTTTTCTTTCCGCATCATACTAGTTATTTATGGAAATAATACCAAATACAAGAGGCTTACGTTTTAGAATTTCGAATATGTTTTTCGATGTTGTGTTCTTTTGTTTTTTCTTTTCCTTGTGATTTGATTGTTCTTTTCGGTTAACCTAAAGTTATTTTAGGAAATTAAATATTAGATTTCTATAAAAGGTTTTGTCTAGTCGGTGGTGGTTGCTCCCATATCCAAGAAGGCCGTGTGTCTCGCCACGTCAGTACTGGGAACCAATTATGGAAATTAATATTTAATGGAATTAATAACTTAAGGCGATTTGGGTCGAACGTGTTAAGTTTCGCAGGAGATCCAAGTCAAAACCTAAAAGAACAAATAGATTAAGTTTTGGATCAAACGTGTTAAGTTCCGCAGGCGATCCAAAATTTAATTTAAAAGAACACATGGTAGCTAGGAAAAGATTCAGACCTTTGTACAAAATTTTTGTACAGTGGAACCTTTAGGTTTTCCGAGTAGCAACCAACAGAAACTCCTACTCCTCGGCGTGTCCGTAAGGTGGACGAAGCCTATCAATCCGTCGGTGGATGAGTCCCCGGAAAACCGGCTAATAAGAACTCCTTCTGGGTGGAGAAACCTCACCACAAACTCTTGCAACAGCAAGATCAGAGTACAAGTACAAGAAGCACAGCAAGATACAAATATAAAGATGAATGTAACAACTCTTGCTTGCCTTCTCGTCGTCGACTGAAATCTGTAGATGAAGCACCAACTTCACAGAATCACAGCAGCAGCTGAAACCAGTCGAGGAACGCTCACCCGAAGCTTCAAGAAGGAGCTCACACGAAGCTCAGTAAGCTAAGAGCTCAGCAAAGATCGCTCACAGTCAGGAGTAGGAAGAAGAAGAGAAGCAGTAGTAACCATCTGTAGAAGCCCTCAGCCTCTTTTATACCTGCATCCACCTGCGAAGAAGAAGCCAGAAGACAGCAGAAGACAGAAGACCGTTGTGAGCCAACGGATAGTTCTGGACCGATCAGGCTGAAGCCTGATCGGTCCTGCAGACCGATCAGGCCCCAGTCTGATCGGTCCCCGGATCGATCCCACCTCTCTGTAAGAGAGGTGGCTGCGTCTCTGATCGATCGTGGAGACCGATCAGACTCCCTGCTGATCGGTCCCCAGACTGATCAGTTCACTCATAGAAAGTTGGCTCAACTCCTCTGATCGGTCTCCAGACCGATCAGATGACTTACAGAACCCTTCTGTTTGTTATCTGATCGGTCACCAAACCGATCAGATACTCAGGCGTATCGCTGGATCGGTCACCAGACAGATCCAGGTTTAGAGCTCCAGCCCTAAACCCTAAATGGTCCTGAGAACGAGCTACCGAGCCCTCTCTTGACCTAGTCCGGAGAACGAGCTACCAAGCCCTCTCCGACTTCGTCCGGTCCAGAGAACGAGCTACCGAGCCCTCTCTGACCACAGTCCGAAGAACGAGCTACCGAGCCCTCTCCGACTTTCCGTGCCAAGTCTCCAACTTGGTCTTCTCCGTGCCAAGTCTCCAACTTGGTCTTCTCCGTGCCAAGTCTCCATACTTGGACTTTTCCCGTGCCAAGCTCCCTGCTTGGACTTTTCACCAGATGTCTGGTCAACCTTGACCCATCTGGATTTCCCTTGCCTGGCTTCACTCACCAGGACTTCCAAACTGCCTAGCTTCACTCACTAGGTCTTTCCCCTGCCTGGCTTCACTCACCAGGTCTTTCCCAACTGCCTAGCTTCACTCACCAGGACTTTCTCCAACTGCCTGGCTTCACTCACCAGAACTTTCACTTTCACCTAGCTTCACTCACTAGGATTTTCACCTGGCTTCACTCACCAGGATTTTCTCCAACTGCCTGGCTTCACTCACCAGGACTTTCACTTTCACCTAGCTTCACTCACTAGGATTTTCACCTGGCTTCACTCACCAGGATTTCTTGACTGCCTGGCTTCACTCACCAGGACTTTTCGAACTGCCTAACATCCCAGTTAGGACTTCCCAGTCAAAACCTTGACCTACTTGACTCTTCTTCATCCAACCTGATCAGACCCTGATCAGTATCTCTCCGCATGGACAACTGCACCTGCATTGTCCATGTCTACATGTCTTTCTGTATTGTCAAACATCGAAATCATGACCAAGGTTTACGCTTGGTCAACTAGGTCAACCTTGACCTACTGGAAATTGCACCAACAATTAGAATAGTTCCCAACAAGAAAAATAACACAATTAAATAGAAGAAAAATAAACAGCCTAACAAAATCATCCACTTCAGAATGCTTCTCTGATCCAGCTAACACAAGCATTTTATCATGAATTGTAGTCCTATTTATGTTGCTGACTTTTCCTCCAAATAACCGAGCCATAAATTTGGACTCCATGCTGGCATCTAAATAAATAGGTTGCCCCACATGAGCTAAATCACGGATGATGCAAAACTCGATCGATGTGAATGGAACTATAATGTTGTCACCAAATAAGAAAGAACGCGAAGACTGCTAGAATCTGTTTACTACTAAATCTATTCTGGTACTACTAATTGGCATCTCAGGAATTTCAAGTCATGGAGCGAGTGGAGTGCATTTGATCCTCTCTTTTTACTTATTACCCAAATTGGGTAACACTTCATCCAACACAGCTTTGAAATAGGTTGGTGAACAATGTGAACATGATTGTTTGCTACTTTTGCTCTTTCTCTTCTCCACATATTTCCTCTTAACCTCCTTTATTTTAATAGCTCTGGTTTTCTTTCCCATATCTTTATAAAAATAAATTACTTAACAATTCATACCATAAACTATAATCCATGGAAATATGAGCATTAAAGTACTTAAATTGAATATAGTATTTAGTTTATTGATAATCACTATATAGCAACCACATATCTCATTCAATCATTCAATTGAAGAAGATAAAACACAAATATATTCATAAAATAGGTTGCAATTAGAACAATCCAAAACTCATTTTTATTCAAACTACCAAAATCAACTACACTCAAATAACAAGAACAATTTATAATTCATATCATAAAGTACAAGTCATGAAAAATATGGGCATCAAAGTACTTAAATTGAGTATATTATTCAATTTTTTGCTAATCAATACACAAAAGTAACATATATCTTTCAATTCTTTAATTGAAGAAGATAAAACACAAACAAAGTCATAAAATTACAATTCGAACATCAAAACTAATTTTATTCTAGCTAGCAGATTGGACAACATCAAAAATTTGAGCTTTTTACCCATTCAAACTCTAAAGTATAAATCCTAAACATTTTGGGCATCAAAGCACTTAAATTGAGTATATTATTCAATTTATTGATTATCAATACCCAAAACTAACATATATCTTTCAATTCTTCAATTAAAGAAGATAAAACACAAAGACACTCATAAAATGTAATTCAACAGTCAAAACCAATTTTATTCGAGCCAGCAGAATGGACAATAAAGTATTTAAATTGAGTACATTACTTATTTTATTGATAATCACTATAAAATTTACACATATCTTACATTCCTTGAATTGAAGAAGATGCAATACAAACTCATTTATAAAATTATAATGCAGACACCTAAACCTAATTTCATTGAACTTCAACCTCACAAAATCGAAAACACCCATGAACTAAAGCTTCAATTTTTCACAGAGGAATAACAAATTAGTCAAAATCTAGGGCACACAAATTTTACTTACCGATGATTAAGGGTTTAAGATGGTTTAGTCGGGTTCTATCGCCTGTCTGAGTTTTGCCTTCAACTTCGATGGAGATGGTTTATGCACAAAGCCGAGGAGTGCGTCACCGATGGTTTGGAGTCGTGGAGGCGGAGTGCATCGTTGAGTTTTGGAGTCGCGGAGGAGGAGTGTGTTGGTTGCTACATCTGGATTCCATTCTGTTCCCCTATAAAAAAAATTTTATACAAGCACAGAACTTTTCCTAGCTACACATGTGCTCTACTGAAGTTAAACTTGGATTGCAAACGATGCTTAACATTATTAATCCAAGTTGCTCTTCAGAAGTTAAACTTGGATTGGAAACGATACTTAACATTTTTACTCCAAGTTTAACCGATGTGATCTTCCTAAGTTAAACCATATTACAGAAGTTGATTAAATATCTATTTCAAAGATTGGCTTCCAGGTTAAACATGGCGAGGCACTAGGCCTTCTTGGTTATGGGATCATCCACCACTTCCTAGACAAAGCCTTTCAAAGAAATTGGATATTTAACTTCTTACAGTAACTCTAGGCTTAACTACAGAGACCACAATAGAAACACAAGATTGAAACACAAAATTGAAATACAAAATCGATAGCACGAAATCGAAACATAAAATCGCTAGCCTCTTGTGTTGGTATTTCAGAATCCATTCAAAGAAAACTAACTAATTAATTCGAAGCGAAAACCATTAATTAGTTATACCTTTCTTTGTAGCTAAAAGACCTCTTGATCTTCTATTGTATTCCTCTCCTCCTCTTAAACATCGTGTGGGTGACGATCTACCAAGATAACTCCACCCGAACTACTTCTTTACCTCCAAGAAACTTGAGCCACCAAGGGATGCCAAAATAGGATAAACACCTTCTTCTATTCTTCTTCTCCTCTAAGCAACCGAATACAAGCCCTATTCCTCTCTTTGTTCCGCCGGCCTTACCAAGGTAAAGATGAGATTGCCTCCGGCCAAAGGTGAGGAAGAGAGATCCCTTGTATGCCCCCGGACCTAGATGAAGAAGAACCTCTCTTGTGCCGCCAACCCTTGATGGATGAGGGGATGAAAGGGCCGGTCCTAAGGGAGGATAAGAAGAGAGGGGGCTGACCACCAAGGGATTAGGAAGAGAGGAAACTTAGGTTGTGTGTCTCATGAGGCACCCTCTCCTTCTCTTTTATAATCTTTAATCAAGGTAAAAAAGGAAAATTTTAAACATAATTAAAACTTCCTTATTTGTGGCCTCCCATTAAAAAAAGGACATTTTAACAATAATTAAAATCTCTCTTTTCTAAATTTCCTATTCTACATGGCAATAAAGGAAATTTTTAAAATTAATCTCTCTCTTTTAAAACATGTAGACAACTACAAAAAAGGAAAGATTAATTAAAACTTCTCTTTTTAAAATCATGGTTACAAAAAAAAAGTTTTATCAAAAATTAAAATCTCTCTTTTAAACATTATAGATAACTACAAACAAGGAAAGATTAAAATCTCTCTTTAATCTTTTGTAGATAGTTATAAAAGGAAAGATTTTAAAATTTTAAAACTCTCTTTTAAAACCATGAAAATGGCTATAAAAGAAAATTTTAAAATTAAAATTTCTCTTTTAAATCCCTTCATGAATGGCTACAAAAGAAAATATTTTAACAAAATAAAATCTCCCTTTATTCTTAGTGGTGTGGCCGACCCCATGCTTGGACACCAAGCATGGTTTGGCCGGCCACCTTTTGGGCTCTAAGTTGATGCTTGGTCGGCCCCCTTACTCCAAGCAAGGATGTGTCCGGCCCATTACTTGGGTAAGAAGTGGATTTGGTGGATACAAGGCTTAATAGAGGCTACAACAGGGACCGAGAGGAGAAATTGGTTTTGGTCTCCCGATGAGCTTGAGCTTCCTATGTTCGCCCTGAACACCCAACTCAAGTTCATCAATAATAACTCATACCACTAAAGAGTTATTATTGAACTACACCAATCCTAAATTATATTATGGACTCCTTTTTATTATGAGTTCATAATCTCTCTGTGTTTAAGATATCGAATGTCCACTAATTAAATGAGTTACTGACAACTCACTTAATTAATATCTAGCTCCAAGAGTAGTACCACTCAACTTCATTGTCATGCCGGACTAGGTCCACCTATAGGGTTTACATGGCAATCCTTATGAGCTCCTCAAGGGGACATCATCAACCTAGATTACTATGACACAGTTTTCTTCTATAATTAACAACACATCATATAAATAGTATTATTTCCCAACTTATCGGGCCTATTGATTCAACTGAATAAATCTCACTCATTGATAAATTAAAGAAATAAATACTAAGTATATGTGCTTGTTATTATATCGAGATTAAGAGCACACACTTCCATAATAATAGAGGTCATGTTCTTTTATGCAGTCACTATAAAAGAACAACCTCAAATGGTCCTACTTAATACACTCATAGTCTACTAGTGTAATTTTATAGTCAAGATAAACTAATACCAAATTACACTACAACCATTCCAATGGTTTGTCCCAATCCATCTTGGTTGCTAGCTACTATTTATAATTTATAAGGAACTGATAACGTGATCTTCTGTGTGACACCACACACCATGTTATCTACAATATAAATTAAATGGACAACTACATTTAACATAAATACAGACATTTGACCAATGTGATTCTTATTTCAAAATAAATATTTATACAAAAAACTAGGCTTTTAGTATACATCCTAACAGAGTGTGTTGCCGAAGTTTGGAGTCGCGAAGTGATGCATCGGACGCTTGGAGAGAAAAGAGCAGTTGTGCGTGTTGGTCTCTTACGACCGACAAGAGGGGGGTGAATTGCCCTGTAAAAAAAACAAACACCTTCCTTAACTTATAGCTTGATTAATAAACACACTTATATAAAAAGAAACTAATTAATAAACAGAAAAAGAGGCAGATTCTTTACTTGGTTTGCAATCAAGGGATTGCTAATCCAAAACATTGAAAACTCACTATCCAATCTTCTTCAGGCGGGTCGGCAAGCTCTAAGGATACTGTCGAGCAGAGACATCCCTGTTGAGGGGAGACAACCCTGCCGAGCGAAGATAGCCCAGCTGAGCGGACTTATGATGATTGTACATGATCCTACCAAATATCTTATCATATCCTTTTGGGAGTTTGTGTCACTGATAGCAAGGCATATTCAATAAGTAATCATACTTTCGAAGCTTCTAAGCTATCACATCAGAGAACTGCATGGCTACTTAAGGAATGGTGTCAGAGATATTTTTTGACTTGTCTTTTCCTAGGACATCTAGGAAAATATGCCTATTCTTTGGGTGTGTTCACAGACACTACAGTGACACTATAAAAAGAGTTCCCATCTACAGGGAGAGGTATGCACAACTTCGTTTCTACACACTTATGCTATAGTTTCTACTATTTTACACTTCGTCGGAAACTGACTTGAGTGTTGGAGAGCTAACATCGGGAACCCATTCCTAACCCGGCACTGACGTTTCCTATTTTATAGATTGTAAAAAGTCTTCATCGGATCAGAGAGAGTGCCACATTCCCAGCCCACCGTCTTCACCGATTTTGGACGGGATCATATTGGTGTTGTTTGTGGGAACTTCACCTGCATCCAAAACGTGAAGATGGAAGACGCTGGACAACTCACCACTTTGACGCTAACGCAAGAGGAGCTAGAGATGCTGCCAACGAGCGGGTGCCGCATGACCCTGTTGTGTCGGCACAAGCCAGCAAGCTGACCCAAGAGTGAGAGACGGGGAATCGGTCGATCGACGGGCGCATCATCGATATATGGATGCTCCACAAGAAGCACCAAACGCCCCAATCCTATATCATTGGGTGCCATTCCGTACGCCCTCGGAGGAGCAAGGCCTGGTAGAGAAGACGCAGGGGTTATCTTGAGAGGAGGTGCCCATTCGGGATAGGCGCAAAGGTAAAGTGCTCTGATCAAATGAGTTGCCTGAGTGGGTCAACATGCAGTTCTCCTAGGAGATTCTAGACGATCAGCTTCTTGCTCATTTTCGTTCATTGACCATTGGAGAATACAATGGGTTGACCGACCCCGAAGACCACCTCTTCAAATTCGACAATATGTCTATACTCCACCAGTATACTGATGGAGTTAAGTGTCGAGTCTTCCTCATCACCTTGTCCAAGTCATCGCAAAGGTGATTCAAGCACCTGCTGATCGGTTCCATCCGCTGCTTCAAGAACTTCTGAGCAGCATTTTGACAACACGTCGCTAACAATCGTCGCTATGAGAAGACGAATATGAACCTATTTGCCATCAAGTAGGGACCCAAGGAAGGGCTGAGAGCTTATATCAAAAGATTCAACCAAGTGTCCCTAGATGGGAGCAGATCCCCTGATCTATAAAAAAGTGGACCAGAGGATGGACTACTCTCAATTGCAGTCGGATTGCAACTGTGATCCGGCTGTAATTGGTTGTGATCCCTCCTTGGGTTCACCGTCCCTACCAGGTTATAGTTTGGGTTGGAGCGGACTGTTGGAGGCCACCCTGAGGCCGCCCTTGCTCAGCGCTGTTGGGATGTATACTATAAGTCTAGCTTTGTATGAACATCTGTTTTGAAATATTTTGAAATGAGAATCACTTTTATCAAATGTCTGCATTTTATATTTATATATATGTGTCGATGCAGTTGTCCATTTAATTTATATTGTAGATAACATGGTGTGTGATGCCACACAGAAGATCATGTTATCGGTTCCATATAAATTATAAATAGTAGCTCACGACCAAGATGAATTGGGACAAACCATTGGAACAGTTGTAGTGTAATTTGGTATTAGTCTGTCTTGATTATAAAATTACACTAGTACACTATGTGTGTATTGAGCAGGACCATTTGAGGTTGTTCGATTTATACTGACTACATAAAAGAATAGAACCTCTGTTATTATGGATGTGCATCCTCTTAATCCCTATATAATAAAAAGCACATATACTTAATATTTATTTCTTTAACTTATCAGTGGGTAAGATTTATTCGTTAAATCAATAGGCCTGATAAGTTGAGAAATAGTATTGTTTATATGGTGTGTTGTTGATTATAGAAGGAATCTGTGTCCTAATTATTTAGGTTAATGATGTCCCCTTGAGGAGCTCATAAGGATTATCATATAAACCCTGCAGGTGGACTTAGTCCGGCATGATAATAAAGTTAAGTGGTACTACTATTGGATTCATATGTTAATTAATTGAGTTATCAGTAACTCATTTAATTAACGAACATACGATATCTTAAACACTCATGATAAGAAGGAGCCCATATTGTAATATGGGATTGGTGCGGTAGTTCAATAATAACTCTTTAGTGGTATGAGTTATTATTGATGGACTTGGGTTGGGTGTTCGGGCCGAACACGGGAAGCTCAAGCCCATCAGGAGGCCTAAACCAATTCCTCCTCTAAGTCCCTGTTGTAGCCTCTATATAAAGCCTCGCATCCACCCATCCATAACTTGGTTTGGTTTAACTTGGTTATAGAAAGGGAGATTTTTTCTAAACAGAATTCTGTTATTTGTCTTTCTTTGTAATCGACGACAAAGGTTATAAAAGGAGTAGATGATGCCCCCTAAAACCTAATTTTCCACAATTCCCTTCTCTGTTGCATATGGCTGGGGCCACCTCCTCTTCACCTAGGGTCGGCGCTGTTGATACGGTCTGACCTGGCTGCTGTTTTGATGTTGACACTGATTTAAGTTTGTATCAGATATTAATTAAACTCAGATTGATTACTGATCAATGTTGATCAAGTGGAAGGGAAAAGTCCAAGTATGGAAACTTGGCACACGAAGTCGGAGAGGGCTCAGTAGCTCGTTCTCCGGACTAGGTCAGAGAGGGCTCGGTAGCTCGTTCTCTGGTCCGGACGAAGTCGGAGAGGGCTCGGTAGCTCGTTCTCTGGACTAGGTCAGAGAGGGCTCGGTAGCTCGTTCTCTGGACCGGACGAAGTCGGAGAGGGCTCGGTAGCTCGTTCTCCGGACTAGGTCAGAGAGGGCTCGGTAGCTCGTTCTCTGAACCGGACGAAGTCGGAGAGGGCTCGGTAGCTCGTTCTCCAGACTAGGTCAGAGAGGGCTCGGTAGCTCATTCTCTAGACTAGAAAGACTTTAGGGTTTAGGGCTGGGAAGCACCAAACCTACCTTACATAGGCATTGGATCGGTCTGTTGACCGATCCAGTGATACTATGGATATTTGATCGGTCAACAGACCGATCCAGTGATACTGTGGTTATCTGATCGGTCTGGTGACCGATCAGTAACCAAACAGTAGCTTTCTGTGGGTTATCTGATCGGTCTGGTGACTGATCAGTAACCAAACAGTAGTTCACTGTAAGTTATCTGATCGGTCTGTAGACCGATCAGGAAGCGATGGGATTCAGAGGATAATAGGGGATCGGTCTGTGGACCGATCCACCTATAGGCTGATCGGTCCACAGACCGATCAGAAGCCTCCCAGACCGATCAGGATATGTCCTGATCGGTCCAGAGGGCTATGGATCGGTCTGCTGACTGATCCACAACACTGTCTGTTTCTCTGCAACTTCTGATTCGTCTGATTTAACCATCTGGTGTGAGCTTTTTACGTTGCAGGTTGCAGGTATCATGTCAGTGCTTAAGTTCAAATTAAGGTCTATCAGAGGAATAAGACAAAGTGGTTTTTCTACTGTGTTTGGCTGCAAATGGTGCAATTGGAGCATCAATGGTTACTGGCGATCTGGTTGTGTTATGGTTGCAATCAGCTTGACTCCTAGCTATTGGTTCGAGCTCAGAGACACCAGTGAAGACCATGGATGGTATTGGTGTGAGTTCAGAGAACCAGATGAGGAGGAAAAGTGATTGGCGACGCCTGAGTTGGCAGCAGCGATTCGGTGCAGGTTGCAGTGATTCGATACAGGCAAACACAATGGAAAAGGCAGAGGCATAAGAAGAAAGAGTATGAGATGTTCGAGAGAAGAACAACCAAAAAAGAAAAAGGAAAACTCTCAGTCGATCAAGCAAGAGTGTTGTGTGTTTTTGAGCTCTTGGCTAAGGAACTTCTTCTAGTTTGCGCTCTGCTTTCATCGTGGCTGTAAGCTTATCTTTCATTCCCTTTAGCCACTAATCCCTGTAAGTCTTGTGCTTCATTTAAATATTTTCTGAGACTTTGTGGAGAGGTTACTCCACCGAGAAGGAGAAATTCTTAGCCGGAATCTATCCGGGGTGTGATCTACCGAAAGATCAAGGGATCGTCCACCTTACGGACACGCCGAGGAGTAGGGGCAAGTTATCCCCGAACCTCGTACATACTTGTGTTAGTTGTGGGTTGTTTCTTTTCCTTGTATTAGTTTTTCTTTTGCATATTTCCGCTGTGCTAACAAACTTTTGTGAGAAGATTGTTTAAGTTTTAGAGGAGGCTATTCACACTCCCCTCTCTCTAGCCATCCGAAGGTCCTAACAAGTGGTATCAGAGCTTGGTGCTCTTCATCCGGACTAACACCCTAAAGAGCAAAAAGATGGCTATGAAGGAAGGGTTTAGCACCAATCGTCCACCCTACTTCGACGGAGCAGACTTTCAATACTGGAAGAGCCGCATGGAATATTATCTCAAGACCGACATCTCAATGTGGTTCTCCATCAAGGAAGGGTTTACACCTCCGAAGGACGAAGAAGGTAAGGAACTAGACTCGTCAAGGTGGTTCGCCGAGCAAACTCGCAAAGGACAAGCCGATGCCAAGGCGGTGGTCACTCTACAATGTGGGATAGCCAAAGATCAACTCGTCAAGGTAGGCCCATTTATGAGTGCAAAAGATTTGTGGAACAAGCTCATCGAGCTCCAAGAAGGAACCCGAGACTCTCGGATCACTAAGAGAGACTTGTTCCTAAACCAACTACAAAACCTCACCATGAAGGAGAACGAGACGGTAAGTGAACTACACGGAAGGTTCAAAGAAATCATCAATGGTCTTCATTCCGTAGATGAACGCGTAGAGAATCGCGATCTTGTAAGGTATGCTCTCAAAGCCTTTCCGAGGAATGCCTTGTGGTCATCGATGGTAGATACCTACAAGGTCTCCAAGGACCTTTCAATTGTTAAATTAGATGAATTCTTTTGTGAAATGGAACTTCATGAACTTACTAAAAAGGGTCAAAAAGAGAAAGGTATTGCCTTAGTTGCAGAAGAAAAGAGCAAGGATGGAAGAAGGAAGAAGGAAAAGAAGAAGGAAAAAGAGATTCCTTCATCCTCATCCTCTTCCGAGTCCGAAGATGAAGGTGGATCATCATCAAGCGAGATGGCCAACTTTGTAAGGAGAATCATGAGAAGGAGCCGGAGATACAAAGGGAAAGGTAAATCTATTGATCAAAATATTGATAAGACTAATGTCACGTGTTATGAGTGTAGCAAGAAAGGACACTATCGGAGCGAGTGCCGAAAACTCAAGAAGAAGGAGGAAAGGGCCAAGAAGAAGAAAGCTCTCAAAGCTACTTGGGATGAATCCTCCTCAAGCTCATCGGAGGAAGAGAAGAAGGAGAAAAGCACACGTCAATTAGCGTTCATGGCAAGGGAGGAACCGGATTCCGGGAGTGATGGTGACACGAGTGACACCTCAACCGCGACTTCATCATCTTCGGATGATGAAGAGGTAACTTCTCCTCATTTAGAGAAATGTTATAAAACCATTGCACATTTATCTACTTTGCTTAAGAAATCAAAAACTCAAATTAAATCATTAAAAGATGAAATAGAGCACTTGAGGGCCCTTAGGGAAGATGAGGTTGATGACCTACATCTAGAGGTCCTTGAGGATGAAAACAAAGCCTTAAAGGGTGAAGTTGAGAAACTCAAGAAAATGCTTGAAAAATTCTCAACTAGCTCTAATACCTTAGATATGATTCTAAATGCCCAAAGGGCGGTCTACAACAAGGCTGGGTTAGGATATCAACCTAAGGAGTGCAGTTTCATTTCACTAGTGTCTAGAACCCAATTTCATAGATCACATGCTTCTAGGGTTCATGAGACTAGGAAGGTTGTGGCCAAGGCATGGATTCCTAGGTCTTTCATTGTAGATGCATTAGGTCCCAAGATTTGGGTACCTAAAACGTCTATTTTTCGTGTCTTGTAGGCATTGGTCAAGGGGAAGCATCTATCAACTTGGTTTGTTGATAGTGGATGCTCCAAGCACATGACCGGGGACAAGTCATTCTTTACCACCCTTCAAAACAAAAATAGAGGTAATGTGTCATTTGGTAATAATGGTAGCCTTAAGGTTATAGGAGTTGGAGACATTCATATATCCGAATGTCTCCAAATCAAGAATGTCCTTCTAGTCAAGGGGATGACCTTTAATCTCCTAAGTGTCAGCCAATTGTGTGATACGGGTTACACAATTGAGTTTCATCCAAGTCAATGCCTGGTCAAACACGTTGACACACTTGACACGGTACTAGTAGGCACAAGGGTAGATAACATTTATCAAGTATCTTTTAAAAGTGCTACTAATGCCTCTGCTAAGTGTTTCATGTCAAAAGAAGAAGAATCATGGCTTTGGCATAGGAGGTTGGCCCATGTGAACATGAAGAATATTCGAAAGCTGGCCAACAAAGGATTAGTGTGAGGCCTACCAAGCATCAAGTACCAAAAGACAAAATTATGTGATGTATGTCAAAAGGGTAAGCAAACAAAAGCGTCTCATAAAGGTAAAAGCGCTGTAAGTACATCTACTGCTTTAGATTTATTGCATATGGATTTGTTTGATTGCAGTAATGTTATTTCATTGAATGGGAGTAGATACTGCTTAGTGATCATTGATGATTTTACTAGATATACATGGACTTTTTTTTTGAAAAATAAGGATCAAACCATAGGTGTTTTTGTTTCTTTTTGTAGAAGAACTGAAAATGAAAAATCAACAACAATTAAAACAATTAGAAGTGATCATGGTGGAGAATTTTAAAACCATAGATTTTTAGAATTTTGTCAAGAAAAATGATATAGGCATGAGTTCTCTACTCCAAGGACCCCACAGCAAAATGTGGTTGCGGAGAGAAAGAACCGAGTCTTGCAAGAGGCTGCACGAAGCATGCTCAATGAGTACTCACTACCGAGCTACCTATGGGCTGAAGCTGTAAATACAGCTTGCTATGTGCAAAACCGAGTCTTGATACATAGGTTTTTAGGAAAGACTCCCCATGAACTTTGGTTTGGGAAACCCCCTACAATTAAACATCTTAGGGTGTTTGGTTGTAAAGTGTTTATCTTGAACACCAAGGATCATCTTGGAAAGTTCACGGCTAAGGCTGATGAAGGGATACTGGTCGGGTACTCTCTCATCAGCAAAGCCTATCGAGTTTACAACAATAGGACTAAATTGATTGAAGAGTCCTCGAATGTAGCATTTGAAGAAATCCCTAAATCAAATGATCAATCGAGGGATGTAGGAGAAATTCAATTTGAACATAGAAGGCTAAGTTTGAATGATCAAAACATAGAAAGAGTCGAAGTTGACTCCGATGACGATGAGCAAAGGCAACAAAGGGCTCAGGCTGATCCTTTGCCTGATACTGAGTCTTTTCCTGTGCCTAGTGAGACCACTCATGAGGCCCCGCCAACACCAAGGCAATCAAGGATAGCCTCTAGTCATCCCCAAGACCAGATTGTTGGAGACATCCAACAAGGGGTTAGGACTAGATCATTCTTTAGAAATGAGTCTAATGAGGTCGCCTTGATCTCAGAAATCGAACCAAAAATAGTTGATGTGGCATTGCACGATCCTGACTGGATCATAGCTATGCAAGATGAGTTAGGTCAATTTGAAAGGAGCCAGGTGTGAGACTTAGTTCCTAGACCTAAGAAGACCACCATTATTGGAACCAAATGGGTCTTCAAAAATAAGTTAAACCATTATTGGAATACGGTAGAAGATCAAGAGGTCTTTAGCTACGAAGAAAGGTACAACTAGTTCTTTAATTTTGCTACGTAATTAGTTTGGTTTTCTTCGTATCGATTTTGAATACCAACACAAGAGGCCAGCGATCTTGTACTTTGATCAAGGTATGCTTTGATCCGTCAAGAACTTGCTTGATTGATCAAACACATGTCTGATCGAACATGCGAGTTGCTAGGAAAAGTTCTGTACTTGTATAATTTTGTATAGGAAAATTTAAACATAACGGAATTCCAGCACCTTCAAATCTTCTTCCTTCTCTTCTTCTTCCTCTTCATCAAGTCGCCGCCCACCAAGGAGTAGAGGGGGCACCAACCCTTAGCAAGGTGGAGGAGACCGCCGGCCCTAGGTAAGGAGGAAGGGACATCGACCCTTAGTGGAGGTGGCGCCGGCCCTAGGTGAAGAGGAGGTGGCGCCGACCACAAGCAAGGGGGAAGGGAATTGAAGATTAGAAGGTGCCCCATCCTAGAGTGTCCTTTTGTAGCCGACGGTTTGGAAACCAAGAAGAGAAGGAGGGTGGTTTTGTCTTGGTAGATCGCCGCCCACATGACATCTAATAAGAGGAGAGGAATATGGCAGAAGATCAAGAGGACTTTAGCTATGAAGAAAGGTACAACTAGTTCTTTAATTCCGTTGCGTAATTAGTTTGGTTTTATTCGTATCAATTTTGAATACCAACACAAGAGGCCAGCGATCTTATACTTCGATCAAGGTGTGCTTTGATCCATTAAGAACTTGCTTAATTGATCAAACACAAGTCTGATCGAACATGCGGGTTGCTAGGAAAAGTTCTGTACTTGTACAATTTTTGTATAGGGAAATTTAAACAGAACGGAATTCCAGCGCCTTCAAATGGTATCAGAGCGAGTTTTCTGGTTCTGTGTGATTGATTTTCAATTAAATTATGCACTGCTCATATACAAATTTAGGCAGAATAATAGGAGGATGTGCTAGAAAGATTAACTCTATGGTTACAAGCATCCTAGATCCAACTATTATGGCTTTTTATGTGTTGTATATGATTTGAACCCTCGGACATGTCAAGGTTGTTTTGTGTGCATGATTGTAATAATTAAATGCAGTCAGTTGCTGTATTATTATTTTTTTACATTCTGTTCGATCTAGATTACATGTAAATTCTTTTGTGGAATATAGGATCGAAAAATATAAAATTTTATTTTTTTTGTCGCGGCTTGTATCCTTACTATGCGTGGTGTTATTTTGAGGACCGAAGGTGCGGCAAAGAAGGAAGCAAGATAGACGCGACGGCTTGATCCATTGGTGGCATACACGATAGCTTGATCCATTGGCGGCATATTGGAGGACAGCGTTGGATGAGGCCATAATAGTTGGAAATTTTATTTTCATATTTATTGCCTTTATATGTTGTTTTATGTATTGTGATATTATGTGCTGTGACACTATGTGTTGTGATGTGTGTGCATGTTAAAATTCCTCGATTTAAATAACTAAGTAGGAGAGAGATTAATTAAATAAATTTCACAGCCTCCATTCCTGGTTTGTAAGTGATGTATTCAAACTTGCACGTTGGCTTTACGTGCCTTCCTCTATATCGGATGAGTTTGTTTGCGGATCACTAGATCAAACTTCCTTTATGGATAATTATAGGAAATTATTTAGGAATGTGTGATCTTCTCCATTTGAAGGGGCACAATCCTAATTAATAGACTAAGTATCAAGTAATGGTATATACTTAGGCACATTTAATAGTATCCTCCCCATCGGAGTTATTGCTATTATTTGTGTGACCGAAGATGAACCAACTATTAATTTTATTTTTCATAAAGTTAGGTTGACGAGATAATAAAATTAATGGGTAAAACATCCTCTTACAAATGTTTGAATTAGTATACGTCCACACTATCATGGCATATGAAATTCACAGTGTTTTGAGGTGTTGGTGAATTTAAATTATATTATTTGAGAAATCAATATTTTTTTAAATTCTAAAGTTTTGACCAAATATTTTATTTTATGATTCTCAGGATTTCAAAATGGCTTTCAATCCTCTTACTGTTATTTTAAAAGAAAATAAACTTACTGGTCCAAATTATATTGATTGGAAACGAAACTTGGGCATTATCTTAACCGCTGAAGAATACAAGTTCGTACTTCTTGAGGTTTGTCCTAGCGTGCCTGATAAGGATTCTAGTGAAGAGAAGATAGAGAGACATAGGAAATGGGTCAAGGCAGATGAGATGACGCAGTGTTACATTTTGGCTTCTACGTCAAATGTACTGCAACATCAGCATCAGACCCTACCCACTGCCTATGACATGATGTTCAATCTCAAGGAACTCTTCGGACACCAGAATCGGGCTGCCAGGCAGGAGGCCATGAGAAACTTAATGACGACCACCATGACTAAGGGGACACCCGTGAGAGATCATATCCTCAAGATGATAGCTCATTTGAATGAGATGGAAGTCCTTGGAGCTGAAATCGATGGGGAAACCCAAGTTGATATCATTCTCCAAACGCTGCCCAAAAGTTTTGAACAGTTCCACCTGAATTACAACATGAACAAAAGGGTTTATTCGTTGGCGGAACTTCTGACAGAACTCCAAGCGATCAAAGGGCTATTTCGTCAAAGTTCTCAAGTTCACATTACTGAAAACGTTTCTACCTCTAAGCCGAAAGGCGGAAAGAAGAAGAAGAAACAAGTTGGTTCGGCAAAAAAAGTGATTCGACCTCAAGGGATTGGGTCGCAGGCAGGTGTAAAGAAGCCGAAAGGCAAGTGCTTCACATGCAAGCAGTCTAGACATTAGAAGGTGGACTGTCCTCGCATAAAGGAGAACAATAAAGGTATATCTTATTCATTAGTTATTGAAACATGTTTAGCGGTGTTATCTACCGGTACTTGGTGTGTAGATACGGGAGCCACTGATCATATCTACAATTCATTACAGGGGTTCTAGGAAACCAGACGACTACATGAAGGGGAGATCATCGTCTACATGGGCAATGCTACGTACGAGAGTGGCGGCTGTTGCAGTGGAAGATGTTTATTTATCTTTTGATAGGAATAAAACTTTGATTTTGAAAAATTGTCTTTACGTACCATGTTTTAGAAAGAACTTGATTTCAGTTTCTAAATTATTTATGGATGAATATTCTATTTTTTTGATGACAAAGTAGTTGTCAAGAAAAATAGGGTGGTTATCTGTTCTGGTGCGTTGGTTGGCAATTTGTATACTCTTAATCCAATAACTCCCACGATGCAACAAATAAAAATTAATAACACATCTTCTAATTCTAATAAGAGAAAGTAACCTTCAAAAATGAACCAAATATATCTTTGGCATCTAAGGTTAGGTCATATTAACTTGAGTAGGATTCAAAGGTTAATAACCGATGAACCTTTGGGTTCATTGGTAGTGGAAAACTTTCCGACCCGCGAGTCTTTCTTGGAAGGAAAAATGACCAAGAGGTCTTTTAAGGTAAAGGGGTATAGAGCCAAAGAAGTGTTGAAATTGGTTCATTCTGATTTGTGTGGGTCTATGACTATCCAGGCAAGAGGTGGTTTCGAATATTTTGTCTCTTTTATAGATGACTATTCGAGATATAAGTACATTTACTTGATGTGCTGCAAGTTTGAGTGCTTTGATAAGTTCAAATAGTACAAGGCTGATGTGGAGAAATGTCATGGTAAAAGTATCAAGACACTACGGTCTGATCGTGGTGGAGAGTACCTCTTAGGAGAGTTTAGGAGTTACTTATCAGAGGTCGGGATTTAATCCCAATTGTTTGCACCTGGTACACCCCAACAGAATGGTGTGGCGGAACGAAGGAATAAGACTCTTATGGAAATGGTTAGATCATTGATGAGTTATTCAGAATTACCAAATTTATTTTGGGAATATGCTCTGAACGGAGGCGTACATTTTGAACTTAGTACCTTCTAAGTCAGTACCCTCTACTCCCATAGAATTGTGGAATGGGCGTAAGCCTAGTTTGAAACACATTCGGATTTGGGGTAGTCCAACACATGTGCTGAAGGGAGACGCTGATAAGTTGGAATCACGTACAGAAGTTCGCTTGTTCGTGGGATATCCTAGAGGAATGAAAAGTGGTTTATTTTATAGTTTTAAAGATTAGAAGGTCATTGTTAGCACCAATGCCCAATTTTTAGAAGAGGACTATGTAATGAACCACAAGCCCATGAGTAAAATTGTTCTTGAGGAAATAAGAGAGGACACTTCTACTTTAATACCAACGGTACAAGATGAGATACCACAAGTCACTACAACACGTGTCACAAATGATGCACAATTACAAGTAGTGTCTCGTCGTAATGGGAGGGTTGTTAGGCAACCTGATAGATTCATATTTTTGGGGAAATCTTCAGACTTGATCCCTGGTGAACATAAAACTAATCCCTGGACATATGATGAAATACTCCAACATAAAGATGCAGCATCTTGGCAAAGTACAATGAACTCTGAAATAGAATCTATGCACTCTAATCAGATCTGGGAGCTTGTAGAACCACTAAATGGTGTAAAAACCATTTGATATAAATGGGTTTACAAAAGGAAAAGAGGAATAGACGGAAAGGTGGAAACCTTTAAAGCGAGGCTTGTTGCGAAGGGGTATACTCAGAAAGAGGGAATCGATTATGAGGAAACCTTTTCGCCGGTAGCCATTCTTAAGTCTATCCGGATTCTTTTATCTATTGCTGCTCATATGGATTATGAGGTTTGGCAAATAGATGTCAAGACAGCTTTCCTTAACGGAAGTCTTGAAGAAAACATCTATATGAAGCAACCAGAGGGATTCATTGCTAAGGGCAAAGAGCATCTTGTATGTAAGCTCAATCGGTCCATTTATGGACTGAAGCAAGCTTCGAGATCTTGGAACATCTGGTTTGATGAAGTGATCCAGTCTTATGGATTCATTCAGTTTCCGGATGAATCTTGTGTATACAAGAAAAGAGACGGAAATGTGGTGGTATTTCTTGTACTATACGTAGATAACATTTTGCTCATTGGCAACAATATCAAAGTGTTGTCAAACATAGGGGTATGGTTATCCAATCAATTTGATATGAAGGACTTAGGAGAATGTAGACATATTATTAGGATTAAAGTAATAAGGGATCGCAAGAAAAGGATGTTGTGCTTATCCCAAGCTTCATACATCGATATGTTGGATCGAGAAGGGGGGGATGAATAGCGCTCGTGGCTATTTCGTTTGATTTAAAACGTGTCGAGTAAAATCGCAGTGGAAAAAATAAAGCAAACACAAAAGAACACAGGTCGTTTACTTGGTTCGGAGCCTGTGTCGACTCCTACTCCAAGGCCCACTCTCGTTGAGCGTTTACATTGGGTAACACCTATAATCTCGAAAATTATTACAAACTAAGTACAGAGAAAAATAGTAATTAAATTAATACCGACAACAGAGAAATGAAAAATGAGACTCCGAGTTGTCGGAAAGTTGTTGCAGCACTTTGGGATCGGCTCATTAGTAGCTTGTCACAGAAGGGTTACTCAGAATTCGTTAATTCAAGTTGTTGGTCGAGACCCTCTTTTATAGGGCATTCAAGGCGCCTCTATTCCTCGTCCAACGCGCCTCTATCCCTAAATCCTATCCCGCATCAGCCGCTGTCGATAAGCCTTGCACGCTGCCTGTTATCCACCTGAAGGCGCCTTCAACGCCCTCCAAGGCGCCTCCAGGCGGTGGTCCAAGGCACCTCCAGCTCCTCTTGAGGTGCCTCCATCTCCTCTGCGCAGCTGGTTTCGACTTGCACCCGAGGTGCCTCCAAGCTCCATGGAGGCGACTTGGACATTGTTCATCCGAGGTCAAGTGTGCTATTTTGTCCCTGCACAATGTGTTAGTCCTCAAAATACACATTTACCCTACAAGACAAGGTTAGCACACATAAATATGATAAGAAAAGTGTTTGACAGTCTCTCGACTGTTCGGGTCTGACTTCGAATTTCCGACCGGAAACCCTAAGTCGACCCAACGCCTACTGTTCCCTCTGCGGGGAACGCGTCCTCACCTATTCCACTCAAGAGAGTTACCTATTGCCAGTGCAATCCTCCAGATCGACTGGACTTTTGCTCAGCACTCGATGCTTCCGGACTTTCTGCTGGGCGCCCGCTCCCCGACCCGTCCAGTCTTCCACCTGGTTCGCGACACCAGGACTTTCCACCTAGGGTTACCACCCCCTAGGACTTTCTTCTGAAGCCCTCGACCCACCAAGACTTTCCGCATAGGGTTACCACCCCCTATGGCCTAGGGTTACCACCCCCTATGGCCTAGGGTTACCACCCCTAGGGTTTTCCGCCTGCCTAACCTTAGTTAGGACTTTTGCCTAAGTACACTTAGGACTTTCCTGCAAGCTCATTCAAACCGTTAGATCACAACATAACATTAACTTTGAATCCTTTGTCATTATCAAAACACTGGTTAGAGCATCGGATGCTTCCCGCACCAACAATTTTCCCCTTTTTTATTATGACAACTTAAATTCAAAGTTAAGTAAAACAGGCATAAGTAAACAGATGTATCAATGAATATAAGCAAGCTTTTTAAGTAAAAAGTTTAAGTAGGAACGTAAGCAAGCTAAATAAGCTAAATGTATAAGGCTCCCCCTTAGTAAGAGCTCTCTTTCTCTTATCCTTAATTTGAATTTGAATCTCTCTTATCCTTAATTTGAATTTGAATTTTGAATAATTTGAATTTATCTGACTCTCCCCCTTTGCTATATATCAAAGAAAAAATTTATATGGAGAACTATAGTAAAAAGACAACATGAAAGAACTAAGTTTTTAACAACTTACATTTTCTGCTTAAAAAGTTATATTTTAAAATACTTTAAAGTAATATTTCTTGTAAGTGAAATTTGCTAAGTGAAAACTTATCTTTGAAATAAACAAATTAAAGCCTAAGAAATATTTTAAGCAAGAAGTTGGTTTTAAGAAAACTAAGTTTGGTTTAGCTAAAAAGATTTTTCTTTGAACCGAAACATAGCTAAATTAAGATTACTGTTTTGAACAACTCCTTTTACTTAGCCAAAATTTGTGCAAATTTAGGAAAAATTAAAACAAATGATTTTCGAAAGGCAAGTTTTGAAAATAGTAAGCTTAAGTTTTACAATAAAAAATGACTTAGCTAATTTCGAAAGGCTTTGTTGAAAAATATTTCATTAAAATTTTTAAAGCCTTTTTAAAAGACATTAATTTCGAAAAGCTTTTCGAATAATTTTTGAAAGCTTAAAAAAATAACCTTGAGATTTTTTATAAAATGCTTGAACAGAATATTTTAGAAAATAGTTAGCTAAGTTGAAAGGAATTTTTTTTTGAAATAATATTAAATAAATAAAAAATCTTTTGATTTGACTTAGTTAATTTTGAAGACTACTATAGAAGTCATAAAATATTTAGTCGAATAAAGAATTTTAAATTATCGGCAAAAGAGGAGCAATTATTTAAGAACCTAATGTCCAAGCATGAGTTAAGTTAAATAGATTTCAAATTAACCAATTTCCTTTAGTGAGGTATCAAAGCCCAAAAGTGCAAGCATGAGTCAACTTGAAATTTTAATATCGTAAACCAACTGTCGAACCTTTAGCTACTGGCTGAATACCTAGAGGGCAACAGTTTTCACTTGGCTAGTCAAGTTAAGTTCAAAATCTAGTTATATCTGTCTAGGGCTGGATCATTTAACTTGATTAATGTAAAGTTAGTTTTTAACGCCCAGACTCACTATGATGCCAGAAATAAGCATTCTGGAGTCCAAGCTGTACCCTATGCATCTCACGCCGTTCTAAGTTCCTTTCAAACACAAACAAGTTATGCCTAGTGTGTTTGTGAGATACTCTGGCTGAAACTAGGGGAACATGATTTCTAGGGGGAAGATCCTAGGGTGAGTCCAAATTTTGAAAAACTAATAAGATTGGGATTTTGAAAATGTTAGTTTTCCTAGAATTTTCAAAGATAATTTTAAGATTAAGCAATTTTGAAGACCAAAAATTTTTTTAAAAATAAATGTAAGAAATTGGTTTGAAAATCAAGATCTATTCTACCCAACACATTCCTATTTATCTTCTAAGTGCACTGAACTCGAGTTCAAGTAAGGGTTTTGTGAATATATCAGCTATATTTGATTTGGACTCAACATGGTTAAGTACAATTTCACCTCTAGCTACATGATCCCTTACAAAATGGTGTTTTACCTCTATGTGTTTAGTCCTAGAGTGGTGAATTGGGTTTTTGGTCAGATTAATTGAACTTATATTATCAATTAAAATTTTTGTATTTTTATATTCTAGTTGATAGTCTTTTAGTATATGCATCATCCACAAAAGTTGAGAAGCACATTCTCCTAAGGCTATGTATTCAGCTTCAGTAGTGGATAAAGCAACACAGTGTTGCTTTCTGCTTGACCAACTTACTAGGTACTGACCTAAAATTTGGCAGCTACCACTTGTGCTTTTTCTATCTAGTTTGCACCCGGCATAGTCTGAATCAGAATAGCCAAAAAGGTCAAAGGTGCAAGTTCTAGGGTACCAGAGTCCTACATTTAGGGTGCCCTTAATGTACCTAAGTATTCTTTTAGCATATGTTAGATGTGACTCTTTTGCACATGATTGGTATCTTGCACACATACCTACTGCAAATAGTATATCGGGTCGACTTGCAGTTAGGTAGAGTAAGCTACCTATTACACTTCTATAATGTTTTGGATCTACTGATTTTCCTTCTGGGTCAGAGTCAATGTTGATATTAATTGTCATTGGTGTATTTATAATTTTTTTATTTTTCATGCCAAATTTCTTAATCAGTTCCTTAGCATATTTAGTTTGATAAATATAGATTCCATCTTTGGTTTGTTTAATTTGTAAGCCTAAGAAAAAATTGAGTTCCCCTACCAAACTCATTTCAAATTCATTTTCCATTAATTTAACAAATTCTTTTAAAAGTTTAGTGTTGGTTGAGCCAAAAATTATATCATCAACATAGATTTGGGCTATAAAAATATCTTTTTCTACGGTTTTGACAAATAGGGTCTGATCTATTTGACCTTGGTTAAAGTCCTTGGATATTAGGTAATTAGATAATCGTTCATACCATGCCCTAGGTGCTTGTTTTAGTCCATATAAGGCCTTTTCAGTCTAAATACATGGTTTGGGTTGTCTACATCCTCAAATCCGGGGGTTGACTTACATATACCTCTTCCTTAATGAACCCATTTAGGAAGACTGACTTGACATCCATTTGGTATAACTTAAATCCTTTATGTGCTGCATATGCTAACAGCATCCTAATGGATTCAAATCTAGCTACTGGTGCATAGGTTTCGTCATAGTCTAAACCTTCAACCTGCCTAAACCCTTTGGCTACTTATCACGCCCCAAAGGAGCACCAACCGAAAAATTTTGGCAGCACCTCCCCTGTACCGGTGACAATCTGAAGCATAAATACATACAAAATACATCAGCCACATGCGGCTGGAATATATACATAACAACGCAGTTATAAAATCAGCCCACTCGGTAAAAACAAGAATAAAACACAACCACGTAGTTATATATATACAATAGACAGCCCACTCGGCTGTATTAAACCAACACAGCGGAAAAACTATAACGAAAGCCCAATACAACACAAATCAACACACTGCTAGCCGGCTAGGCTTTATACAACAACCACAACAACAAATACAACAACACACCAAATACAACAAATATCGAATACAAATAAAAGATATACAAAACCCGAAACGATCATCGGATGTGACGTAAGACCCGGCAGACAGGATACTCCGAGCGACACTTCAACCATCTACCTGAAAACATAAAGATATACATGAGGTGGTGAGTATAGGTAACTCAGCGAGAAATAAAAAAGATAGTGCATGGTCTATACATAAACATAGAGATCAAAGGTATACAGTCTCAGTAGGGAATCAAAGAACATGATCCTACTATCATAATCAATGCATCTGAACATATCAGACCTACTAACCTGACATACATACTGTACAAACCACAACCGATATAATGATAGATACATACCCAATCTGGAATCAACACCTGGTACAATGGTCAGTAAACTCACCATATCTGCAACAGACCTACTCGTGACACCCGTGCAATATAAATACGACTGCAAATACATGTAAAATAAATGACATGTATGCAGCATGACAACTATATGCAACAATCATATCGCAAACAAATGCAACATACTACAAACACATACAACTAGTATCTACTAGACATGTATGCAAATATATCTCCAAAGATGCACCGCGCATCAAATGCAAATGTGTATGCATGCTCCATGGTCACCCCCGCCACCTCTCTAGACACCACGACCCCTGTATGGCCGAGAGGCTTGGATCCGTGACAAACCGTACTAGCCTCCAGTACATGCACCGCTATAGGCGGCCGAAGCGGACGGTCAGCTAAGTAGTTATATAACTACATAGCTAAGGGTTCCTGACCACTCATAACTCAAACCCTCTGACTACTGTACCCTCAAGACCCACTACTCCAGAGTGGTCGAGGCTGACAGAACACTGAGCGGCTGAATGAGCGCGACAGGACTAGCTCCACTCCTAACTACCACTCTCCAACAGTGGTCGAAAGGACGGCTATAAACAACTGAAGACTCTCTTAACCACAAGGAAAATGATAATCGTCAGATGCAATGAATGATGGACATGATATATATACATATATAATCATGATACCGACACTGTCATCATCAATGCAACCTCCAAACCACATGAGTACCCCACAATATGAGTATAATCGTCATGATACCTCTATATATACCACCAACCACATGCGCACAACTACGCATGTATAATCGACCAAAGATCTCCAATAACCCCACAAGACACATGTACACAGAACATAAGTACAATCAACATGTATCCTCCGGTAAACACATCAGACACGTGTATATACAACAAACCTACAACCAACACAACTCCTCCAAAAGTACATAACAAATACGTGTGTACATATGACATGCAAATGTATAGTCAACATGATGACTCCTATCATGCGAACCAACCTACGTACAGTCTACATCATATACCCAATCAGCATGGTAATACTAACATCCCGACAATCCCTACAAGACCTACTCTACACATGTAATCACAACAGAGTAGATATTAAGAGTTGAGACTATATATGAATTAAATAGATCATCTCTAAGCTCAAGCAAAAGTAACAAGCAGGAAAAACAGCAACCGAACACGATATAAGGTAAAGTAACCTAATCCGTCAAATAACAACCATGCACTAAGCTCAAAGAAAATCTACATAGAGGCAAAGGAAGAAATACCCGCCTTTATCTGTCGACCGTGTCAAACAATCCAATCCCACGTCGAGACACTCGCCTCGAAATAAAGTCCTGCGAGCACATAATATATTTAGCTAATTACATAGGTAGCAAATAGCTAAATAAACTTTCCAATCTAATTAGGAAAACCCTAATCGAAATAATTAACCCAATCCCTTAATCCAATTAGGTTTAACTGAATCCACAATCATTCACTTCAATTCTACTCATAAATGAATCCCTAATCCATAACCAAATAGACTCAACATCCCTAACCACTTCATCTTTTAGTAACAATTTACTACAAACATAACCAATCCAAAATATACTAATACTGATCATGCATCCATCTATATAAACCATTCACCAAATAACCATCATGAATCCAACTCATTCACAACTCCCACCCTAAATCCTTCAATCATTCCAAACATAATCTACAAGTCATCAATCGACCCAATGCACCTTAAATCAATTTCTACAATCATCTCCACTAATCCCAACAAATGTAGAAATGAAATTAATCTTCAAAACTCACCTAAACCCAGAGGATCAAGTAGTGATCCACAGTCGAAGATATACTTGCTTCCGGGACCAAATGTAGCCACTGCCACCAACAATAACCCCTAATCAAGACTACATCAAGATCAAATACCCAAATCTAATCTAATACTTAATATAATCAATCCATAGCACCACTTACCCAAATTGGATTGCTCCTCCCTGTTAATAGCCAAAGCAATCCACACCTCTACTCCTTCCATTCCTGTCCAGAATTTCGCAGCCCGCACAAGAGATGAAATCTTCATGAAAATTCTTCTTAAAACACTTCAAATCTGTCCGAAATTACTCAACAGAATCTCACCTTCTCACCCAAGACCTTCACAGCTTCAAGAAGTGGAATTTACAATGACCGGCAACAGGGCAATTCCACAGCACACTGATCCTCGGTTTCCTCAATCCAAAACAGGAAGATCATCACAAACAAACCCAATTAAGCAAGATCTTTGAAGCTTTAAGATTCTAAACCAAAAACTTACCCTGATCGGGTATTTCCAAATGGTGTCAGCACTTCAATCCGGCTGATGTAGAGCAACCAGTCACTCCCCAGCAAACAAGTTGATGAGGAGGAACCATCGATCGGCTAGGAACACGAGTCAATGCCCCTCGCTATACCCTAGATCCGGACCCCATTGATCGCGTGCACTAGATCAGCCCAGAGACGACTGCTCAGCCGGAGGTGGCTGATACCGTCAAGATTCGACGAACCTTTCCCTCCTGGCGACACGATGAAGCCGAGATCGCTGGGGAAGCCATCGGCGTCGAGTCGTCCGCGCACGAGAGAGAACGAACAGAGGATTGCAAGAGGGAGAACGCCAACTACTCTCACACAGCGGATGGAATCTTTGCCCTAACCTCACGCGAAGGAAGATGGTCGGCAATCGCGAGCTCGGTGTCGGTGAGGCGAGAAATCGCTAGAGAAGGGTCGGGCAGAGGAGTTATCGGGGAAGAGAAGGCTTCGGCGATAATGGGGAGAAAGGATCAGAAATTTTAAGAAATAAAAACTTAGGTTAAGTTAATTAATCTCTAAGTTTATCTCTCAATCAACTTCTATTTAAGGGGTATTCCAAACAGGTCCCCAATTAGCCCTATAAACGAGTCATACGGACTCCGTTTAAATCCCGAAAAATTTCTAAAAATTTTTAAAAATTTCTGAAAAATCCAATAAGATTTTTCGTCTAACAATATTTATTATTTAATTTTTCGATATCTTACATTCTCCCCCACTAATAAAAATTTGGTCCCCAAATTTACTGATCAACTCAGGGATCCTCATCCAAGGTAACCACCAATCAACATACTCATATATCACTCATCCAAGTATAATAACCAAACAGCATCCTCATCTACTACTCCACCCTGGTATCATAAACATATCTCCAAACATGACAATCCACCTCCAAATGAATAGCGATGACTCTGTGAGTTATGAGCTCACTATACTTCTGTTACTCCCATACTATTACCTAACCAACTGTGGGATAAATCCACTACCTCTAAAATCCAAAATCCACTATCAATAGATCCTCCAACACTTATATAGAGCGCTCAAACTATCCATCAGTCCGAGATGAAAATCTATACTAAAGTGAAACTCCTAATCCAAAGTCTGTTGTAACCATAAACAAAACCATGACATGAAATCACTGATCTTCATCCAAAACAATACTCAAAGATACATCATCCAGTCGGGTAATCCCTCTAGAGTATAATCTTGCTACTCAATCCAAAAGAATCTGTCCTACAAATCGATAGCTAGGGAGCAAGTCGTCGCCCCACAATGATTACCCAAACCATCATATCCTCTCCATGCCCTGGATAATCCTACAACAAAATCCGTCATAACATGCTCTCAACTGTACTCCAAAATATGAGTCTAATAAAACAATCCTACTGATCTCCGATGTTCAACCTCCACTTGCTGGCATACTAAACATCAAGTTACAAAATCCGTGATGTCTTTCTTTACATCGTTCCACCAATAAAAATGCTCCAATCTTTATATATCGAATGTCACTCAGATATACCACAAATCCATATCAAGGTGTTTCTTGTAGTCACTCCTCCCGGATAAGAAGTGACTCGAAAACACACATAATCTCCCATGGAAATTAAAAAAAAAATCAAATTCTCATTTCATGAGAATTTTAACTACTGACACGAAACTACTCCGCTCATACTACATCGGAACTACACCAAACCTTGGGTATGATACATCTGTGTAGAGTACAAATCCGTCTACACTAGAAAGTAATACTAAGACGGTGCAGTTAACAACTTTTCGTTTCAACTCCTGAAACTAATCTCGTAAGCATCCGTCCAGAAAAGTTCTATTCCCTTCCTAGACAGTCCAATCAACAACATAATGCTGAATAAACCCTCAACCAATCTCCCGTAATATCTAGCCAGACCAAGGAAGATACGAGTCTCCTGTAAAGACTACAACCACTCTCAACTGGTAACAGCCTCCAACTCCTGCGGATCCACTAATATCCCTCTACTAAAGATAACGTGTCCTAGAAATCTCGCGGAAAACAATCACAATACGCACTACTGAACTTCACATATAGATGTTCCCGTCGAAACATCTCTAGAACTATGCGAAGATAGTGTACGTGATCCTCCTCGGATCAGGAATATATCAGAACATTGTCCATGAAACATCTAGGGCACGGTATGCCTAAATGGTAACACCAAAGACTCATATTATCCATACAAGAAGCACACTCAACCGTAAGATCCCCAACAAATTTGTGATCTGATCACCAACTATAAATCCATAAATCCATATATATCACAAACACACTACACTCCATGTCACTATCAACATCAAACGCTAAATAATAGATCATCAAACTAAACATCCACCAATAGATCATCAAAGGACAACATATCACCACACCTGATCTCACAACATCCACTAATCTCTAATCATCCTCAACATCAATCAATCATACCAGATAGTCTCCTAAGCAAAGATAGAGTCAAAGGAAAACATCTAACCTTCAACCCCCAATACCAACAAACTAAACGTATCCAAAAAGGTCTGCCAAATCTCATCATCTCATCCTTTCCGATAATCAAATATCCACAGTAAAAGCATGTTAATCCAAAGTCAAAGGGTCACACAATCTCCTGACTAAGAGTACCCATCAAGATAGTATCTCCACCACCCTCATCATCATCCTATATATGTCCCTCGACAAATACCGATAAAAGGTCAAACCCTCTAATATGAGATATAGACTACAAGATCTGGTAAAATGATCACATGGTCAAGGTCTTAAGCCACCTGATAGAGACAATGTTAGTTTAGTCGTCTAACCATTGTCTTGTACCCCATCATTCTGTGATTGCTCCACCCTGAGGTTCAACAACCTCCACTATCGAGCAATGAACACAAAGATAAAGGAACGCTACAACTAAATAGCTGATCAGAATATCTGTCAATCAACATTCTACCCCTCGAAGATCATCATCTGAAATTATACCTAGTTACGGTCGGACCTCCTAGGTATTACTCAACTAACACCACTTCCTCCGCACCATTACGAGGTATATATCACTAAGTACATCATGGATATCCAATCATATCCAATAGTTCCATGAATCAGGATCTCCCATGGAACAGCGTTAGGCGAGTCGACTGATCATCGCCTTATAAACCATCATGCTATCGAAAGAGGTAAAGAAGTACTCTCTCTCCAAATACATCCAAAAAATCATTAAGTGATGCCCTGATCTCCAAAAAGCATTCTCTGCTTCCCCCTTCACGTGGTACCGGGTCACGTAAGGGTTAAGCAGCTAATTCCAACTTTTCTATACCGTGGGGTATCCTATCCGAATGTACCTTCTACGTCATCTTATCAGGTACAAACAGTCCATGGTCAAAGTCCCCATGGAATAGGATACATCGATCCTCTATAGACTGACCAAGCCGACAATGGTATACGGCTAATTCAGTCCTTTCCACGATGATACAAGTCATGTACTCAAATGTGTCTCTCAAAATATCTAACCAAGCACGAAATAACCCAGAGATAGGAATCTCTAAAATAGAGTATGACGATACCATAATGATCGAACTGCTAAATAAATTAGTCGTCAACTAACTGATCTAATAAGGGTAAATCAATCCTCGTCAAAAGCAACTAAGGTAAAATCGATCCACCACTACCCAAGTCAACGAGGGTAATCTACTAACCTAACCAACAGGAGTAAATCAGTACCTTACTAACTGAGTCAACATAAGTATACAAACACCACCAACTACCCAGCTAATAATAATAGAGACTGGTATGTGACTCTAACTCTCAACCAACTAATAGTAACAGACACCAAGACTACTAGTAGTACGATATGACGATTCCCTTGAGACTGTAATCCTTGATCTCCAGTAGGTCAACCGTGATCAGTGATTGACCCAATACATGTAATGCATGCTACAAACAAATAGGCAGATACTAACAAGAGAGTACTAACACATGTCATAACTGTAGGACCGTTGGGCCGGCTAGAAGGGTTGGTAAATAACCTGTCAATTAAAAATAGACAACCTTTCCTCGAATGATTAAGCTAACACTTGTAAAATGAATTAAGCAGATAAATAGAAGCATAAAAGAAAAGACGAGGCACCAGATGTTTACTTGGTTACAATCGATGTGGTTGTTAATCCAAGGAAGATTAAGCTCAAAAACTCCTTTAGGCGGAGAAGCCTCTTACAGCGTTTAGGCACAGAAAACAGAAGCTTAACTACAACTAAAGCATACAAGTGTTTGGAAATAGAATGATCGTAATTGTTGAAAAGCTTCTGGACCAAGGCTATATTTATAGCCTTGGTCGGGGCGCCTGGAAGGGTTCCGGGCGCCCTGGGGGGATAAAATTTATCCTCCAACGGTTGGATCGAGTCAAAGCTCGATCCTGTGAAAAAGTCACTTCCGGGCGCCCCGGGCTGGTCCGCGCCCGGACCAAAAAGTCAACCCAGTTGACTTTTGGTCCGTGCTCTCTTCTTGGTTCAGCTCGCCTCGGTCCGAGTCTTTCTGCTCCGGCTCCGCTTGCTTGGGTGATCTCGACATCCGGAATAGGGCTCACCCGAACCCATCTTCCGGTCTTCTCGAGCGTGCTTCCTCGGCTTCTCGTCTCTCGAATTGCGCGTGTCCTTCTCGTCCACCAGTATCATCCGCAAACTTCATCCCTCGGTCGCACCCCGTGTCGACCTTCCGCTAGCTGCGTCTCTTGCTCCCGAGCAATCTTCCGCTCCGGCTTTCGTACCTCGGAACCACCGCACTTCCTTCTCGTCCGCCGGTGTACTCTTCCGCAGCACCTCGTCCCTCGGACGCACCGCGTGCCGTCCTTCTCGCTAGCTGCGTCTTCCGCTCGAGTACCTGTGCTCCTAAGCTCCTGCACACTTAGACACAAGGTTAGAAACAACGCAGGACCTAACTTAACTTGTTGATCACACCAAAACAACCTTGGGGTTCCAACAATCTCCCCCTTTTTGGTGTGATCAACCCAAGTTAAGCTAGGGTCAAAAATAGATATGAAATTAAACAATTTATTGCAATAATGTGCAACAAGATAGAAAAAATTAAATTTCTACCTCCCCCTAGACTTATACTTTCCTTCTCCCCCTTTGATCACAATAAAATGGGGTTTAAAATTCTAAGGGTTTAAAGACTTAGGAAATTTTGAAAAGTTATCTGTTAAAATATTTCTAAGTCAACAATAGCTTTTTGAAAAGTTTCTAAAAAAACTTTCTAAGCCCAAAAAGACTTTTATGCAAGAAAATTTAAACATTAAAAAAATTTCTATGCATTTATTTATTTATTTAGTTCTTAATTCTATTTATCAGAAAGTTTTAAATTTCCATTTTAACTTGTCATAATTTCTTAAATCAATCTTTTTCATATTTAAAACCGCAAGTATTAAACATGTAAAAATTTGTATCATGTTAATTTCTATTTTTTGAATTTTTACTTCACAAAAATATTTGAATAGCATAAATTTTAACTTGATAAAATTTTTTGACAATATAAGAAGTTCTTTCGGAAAGGTGCAAAATTCGTTCGAAAGACTATTTTGTGATTTGCAAGAATTTGACGACAAAAATTCTAACTTGCAAAAATCTTTTAACAGTCGATTTCTTAATCCAAAAAATTCTTTCGATAACATATTTGGAAATAAATCTTTTGATAAAGTACTTAATTCACAAGAATCTAGTTTGCAAGATTTGTTATACAAAAGTTTTTCTGAACCGAAAATCTCTTTTGATGAATCAATTTCTAATTCGAAAAAATCTTTAGGTAGCTTTTCGACTGGTTTAACCAATTGATTAGAAGATGGAGACCATACCTGACTTACCTTTTTGGCCGTAGGTTCTCCCCCTGTTGAATTAATTTCTTCCGAAGATTCTCCCCCTTCATCGATCTCGGGATGTACTTCGGCTGTTGGGGCTGTCTTGGTAATTTCTTCCGTCTCGGATTCTTCTGATGACGGCTCGATGTCTATTGAGGAGACGACTTCAACCGGTTCTTCATAGAGCATTAAGAACTTTTCCCAAAGTTCTTTCGCGCTTTTGTACTCTCCGACTCTGTCGAAACCTTTAGTTGGTATTGCGCTTAGAATGTGAAACTCTGCCCGAGCATTCGCCATGAACTCTTCACGTTGCTTCTCGTTCCAGAGGCGTATGCCGATTTTCTCTCCGTTCGTGTCTTTCGGTGCTTCATAACCTGTTTTCATTATTAGAGAAATACCAATATCAGAGTTAAGAAATACCTTCATTTGTTGCTTCCATGAAGAAAGCTCCCCCTCGAATGCTGGTGGGTAGTCGCTAGCTCCGGCCATTATTGCTTTAGACGGCGGTTAGTCCTTCTGAGGCGTCTCGGCTCTGATACCACTTGTAGGACCGTTGGGTCGGCTAGAAGGGTTGGTAAATAACCTGTCAATTAAAAACAGACAACCCTTCCTCGAACGATTAAGCTAACACTTATAAAATGAATTAAGCAGATAAATAGAAGCATAAAAGAAAAGACGAGGCACCAGATGTTTACTTGGTTACAACCGATGTGGTTGTTAATCCAAGGAAGATTAAGCTCAAAAACTCCTTCAGGCGGAGAAGCCTCTTACAGCGTTTAGGCACAGAAAACATAAGCTTAACTACAACTAAAGCATACAAGTGTTTGGAAATAGAATGATCGTAATTGTTGAAAAGCTTCTGGACCAAGGCTATATTTATAGCCTTGGTCGGGGCGCCTGGAAGGGTTCCGGGCGCCCTGGGGGGATAAAATTTATCCCCCAACGGTTGGATCGAGTCAAAGCTCGATCCTGTGAAAAAGTCACTTCCGGGCGCCCCGGATGGCCCCGGAGCCAAAAGTCAACCCAGTTGACTTTTGGTCCGTGCTCTCTTCTTCGGTTCAGCTCGCCTCTGGTCCGGGTCTTTCTGCTCCGGCTCCGCTTGCTTGGGTGATCTCTGACATCCGGAATAGGGCTCACCCGAACCCATCTTCCAGTCTTCTCGAGCGTGCTTCCCTCCGGCTTCTCGTCCCTCAGAATTGCCACGTGTCCCTTCTCGTCCACCAGCGTACTCATCCGCAGACTTCGTCCCTCGGTCGCACCCCGTGTCGACCTTCGCGCTAGCTGCGTCTCTTGCTCCCCAAGCAATCTTCCGCTCCGACTTTCGTACCTCGGAACCACCGCGTGCACTTCCTTCTCGTCCACCGGTGTACTCTTCCGCAGCACCTCGTCCCTCGGACGCACCGCGTGTCGTCCTTCTCACTAGCTGCGTCTTCCGCTCGAGTACCTGTGCTCCTAAGCTCCTGCACACTTAGACACAAGGTTAGAAACAACGCAGGACCTAACTTAACTTGTTGATCACACCAAAACAACTTTGGGGTTCCAACAATAACTATCAGAGCAACCATGCATGTACTAATAGAAATGTAAGATAATAATATGCAAACATACCTCCTATAGCTAGGAGATGTCCTGCTACTGCCTGGTCCCAAAGCCCGAAAGTCACATCAAGAAAATCGAAACACGAAATCTAAAAACACGAATAACAGGCATCGTACCTGCTCTGATACCAAAAATTGTCACGCCCCCAAAGGAGCACCTACTGAAAATTTTGGCAACACCTCTCCTGTACCGGTGACAATCTGAAGCATAAATACATACAAAATACATCAGCCACATGCGGCTGGAATATATACACAACCACGCAGTTATAAAATCAGTCCACTCGGCTGAAACAAGAATAAAACACAACCACGCAGTTATATATATACAATAGACAGCCCACTCGACTGTATTAAACCAACACAGCGGAAAAAAGATAACGAAAGCACAATACAACACAAATCAACACACTGCTAACCGGCTAGGCTTTATACAACAACCACAACAACAAATACAACAACACACCAAATACAACAAATATCGAATACAAATAAAAGATATACAAAACCCGAAACGATCATCGGATGTGACGTAGGACCCGGCAGACAGGATACTCCGAGCGACACTCCAACCATCTACCTGAAAACATAAAGATATACATGCGGTGGTGAGTATAGGTAACTCAGCGGGTAATAGAAAAGATAGTGCATGGTCTATATATAAACATAGAGATCAAATGTATACAGTCTCAGTAGGGAATCAAAGAACATGATCCTACTATCATAATCAATGCATCTGAACATATCAGACCTACTAACCTGACATATATACTATACAAACCACAACCGACATAATGATAGATACATACCCAATCTGGAATCAACACCTGCTACAATGGTCAGTAAACTCACCATATCTGCAACAGACCTACTCGTGACACTTGTGCAATATAAATACGACTGCAAATATATGTAAAATAAATGACATGTATGCAGCATGACAACCATATGCAACAATCATATCGCAAACAAATGCAACATACCACAAACACATGCAACTAGTATCTACTAGGCATGTATGCAAATATATCTCCAAAGATGCACTGCGCATTAAATGCAAATGTGTATGCATGCTCCATGGTCACCCCCGCCACCTCTCTAGACACCACGACCCCAGTATGGCCGAGAGGCTTGGATCCGTGACAAACCGTACTAGCCTCCAGTACATGCACCGCTATAGGCGGCCGAAGCGGACGGTCAGCTAGATAGTTATATAACTACATATCTAAGGGTCCCTGACCACTCATAACTCAAACCCTCTGACTACTGTACCCTCAAGACCCACTACTCAAGAGTGGTCGAGGCTGACAGAACACTGAGCGGCTGAATGAGCGCGACAGGACTAGCTCCACTCCTAACTACCACTCTCCAACAGTGGTCGAAAGGACAGCTATAAACAACTGACGACTCTCTTAACCACAAGGAAGACGATAACTGTCAGATGCAATGAACGATGAACATGATATATATACATATATAATCATGATACTGACACTGTCATCATCAATGCAACCTCCAAATCACATGAGTACCCCACAATATGAGTATAATCATCATGATACCTCCATATATACCACCAACCACATGCGCACAACTACGCATGTATAATCGACCAAAGATCTCCAATAACCCCACAAGACACATGTACACAGAACATAAGTACAATCAACATGTATCCTCCGATAAACACATCAGACACGTGTATATACAACAAACCTACAACCAACACAACTCCTCCAAAAGTACATAACAAATACGTGTGTACATATGACATGCAAATGTATAGTCAACATGATGACTCCTATCATGCGTACCAACCTACGTACAGTCTACATCATATACCCAATCAGCATGGTAATACTAACAGCCCGACAATCCCTACAAGACCTACTCTACACGTGTAATCACAACAGAGTAGATATCAAGAGTTGGGACTATATATGAATTAAATAGATCATCTCTAAGCTCAAGCAAAAGTAACAAGCAGGAAAAACAGCAACCGAACACGATATAAGGTAAAGTAACCTAATCCGTCAAATAACAACCATGCACTAAGCTCAAAGAAAATCTACATAGAGGCAAAGGAAGAAATACCCGCCTTTATCTGTCGACCGTGTCAAACAATCCAATCCCACGTCGAGACACTCGCCTCGAAATAAAGTCCTACGAGCACATAATATATTTAGCTAATTACATAGGTAGCAAATAGCTAAATAAACTTTCCAATCTAATTAGGGAAACCCTAATCGAAATAATTAACCCAATCCCTTAATCTAATTAAGTTTAACTGAATCCACAATCCTTCACTTCGATTCTACTCATAAATGAATCCCAAATCCATAACCAAATTGACTCAACATCCCTAACCACTTTATCTTTTAGTAAAGATTTACTACAAACATAACCAATCCAAAATATACTAATACTGATCATGCATCCATCTATATAAACCATTCACCAAATAACCATCATGAATCCAACTCATTCACAACTCCCACCCTAAATTCTTCAATCATTCCAAACATAATCTACAAGTCATCAATCGACCCAATGCACCTTAAATCAATTTCTACAATCATCTCTACTAATCCCAACAAATGTAGAAATGAAATTAATCTTCAAAACTCACCTAAACCCGGAAGATCAAGTGGTGATCCACAACTGAAGATATACTTGCTTCCGGGACCAAATGTAGCCACTGCCACCAACAATAACCCCTAATCAAGACTACATCAAGATCAAATACCCAAATCTAATCCAATACTTAATATAATCAATCCATAGCACCACTTACCCAAATTGGATTGTTCCTCCTTGTTAATAGCCAATGCAATCCACACCTCTACTCCTTCCATTCCTGTCCAGAATTTCGCAGCCCGCACAAGAGATGAAACCTTCATGAAAATTCTTCTTAAAATACTTCAAATCTATCCGAAATTACTCAACAGAATCTCACCTTCTCACCCAAGACTTTCACAGCTTCAAGAAGTGGAATTTACAATGACCGGCAACAGGGCAATTCCACAGCACACTGATCCTCTGCTTCCTCTAATCCAAAACAGGAAGATCATCACAAACAAACCCAATTAAGCAAGATCTTTGAAGCTTTAAGATTCTAAACCAAAAACTTACCCTGATCGGGTATTTCCAAATGGTGTCGGCACTTCAATCCGGCTGATGTAGAGCAACCAGTCACTCCCCAGCAAACAAGTTGATGAGGAGGAACCATCGATCGACTAGGAACGCGAGTCAAGGCCCCTCGCTATGCCCTAGATCCGAACCCCATTGATCGCATGCACTAGATCAGCCCAGAGACGACTGCTCAGCCGGAGGTGGCTGATACCGTCAAGATCCGATGACCCTTTCCCTCCTAGCGACACGATGAAGCCGAGATCGCTGGGGAAGCCATCGGCGTCGAGTCGCCCGCGCACGAGAGAGAACGAACAGAGGATTGCAAGAGGGAGAACGCCAATTGCTCTCACACAGCGGATGGAATCTTTGCCCTAACCTCACGCGAAGGAAGATGGTCGGCAATCGCGAGCTCGGTGTCGGTGAGGCGAGAAATCGCTGGAGAAGGGTCGGGCAGAGGAGTTATCGGGGAAGAGAAGGCTTCGGCGATAATGGGGAGAAAGGATCGGAAATTTTAAGAAATAAAAACTTAGGTTAAGTTAATTAATCTCTAAGTTTATCTCTCAATCAACTCCTATTTAAGGGGTATTCCAAACAGGCCCCCAATTAGCCCTATAAACGAGTCATACGGACTCCGTTTAAATCCCGAAAAATTTCTAAAAATTTCTGAAAAATCTAATAAGATTTTTCGTCTAACAATATTTATTATTTAATTTTTCGATATCTTACACTACTAGTCTGGTCTTATTTCTTACTATATCACCCTGATCATCTAATTTGTTCCTAAATACCCATTTGGTGTCAATTATGGACTTATCTAAGGGTTTAGGTATAAGTTTCTAGACTTAGTTTCTATCAAATTGGGCTAACTCTTCCTGCATAACAATGATCCAGTCTGGGTCAGGTAGAGCTTCTTCTATAGTCTTAGGCTCAATTTTAGAAATAAGTGCAATCTGACTCAGGTTTCTATAAGAAGCTCTAGTTCTAACTCCTAGGTTTGGATCACCCAAAATTTGGTCAGGTGGGTGAGAAGTACTTATTCTGTTTGGTCTTATACTTGAGTCAGTAGTTGGTTCCTCTGGTCTAGTGTTAGGTTGAATTTCATCATCTTCTATAATTCTTGGGTTAATGTCAACATTTTCATTTATATTAGGTAGGTTATTTTCTTCATCAAAGATTACATTAGTTGTTTCTTCAACTTTTAGGGTATTGTGGCTATAGACTTTATAAGCCCTACTGGTTATGGAGTACCCTAAGAATATTCCTTGGACTGATTTGGGTGTAAATTTTCCTAAGTAATCTTTGGTGTGTAAAATGTAAACTTTACATCCAAATACTTTTATATAGTTTAAGTTAGGAATTTTATTATAGTATATTTCATATGGGGTTTTATTGTGTAATTTGTTAATTAGAATTCTATTTTGAATGTAGTTTGCTGTATTTATTGCTTCGGCCTAGAATTGATGATTTAAGTCATACTCGTTTAACATGGTTCTAGCTACCTCTTGTAGGGTTCTATTTTTCCGTTCCACTAGACCGTTCTGTTGGGGGTTCTAGGACATGAAAATTCATGTTTGTATCCATTAATTTTACAAAATTGGGTAAACCTATGATTTTCAAATTCACCCTCATGATCACTCCTTATTCTTTTAATTTTGGTATCTTTTTCATTTTCTATTAACTTGCAAAAATTATTAAAAGCTTCAAAGGTTTCATCTTTTATTTTTAGAAATTTTACCCAAGTGTACCTAGAGTAATCATCAATTATTACTAAGCAGTTGTAATGACCACCCTTCTTACTGCTACTACACTCTAAGGATGACCGTTACTTAACTACTAACTCTACTTAACCGGTACGCTACTTAACTACGAGGAATCCCTACCGAAAAATTTCGGCAGAGTCTCCCCTGTACCGGTGACAATAATCATAAGTACATACATATACAAAGCAATAACATCACCACGCAGTTTATATATAACTAAAAATAAACTATCCTAGCAATAGTAAACAAAAGAACTCCAACAATAGGAAATAACTCAACTACAATGCGGAATAAACTTAACATAGACAAAGGGAAACTACTAAAACAATCTCTATCAATTTAATAACTGAAAGAAAACTCCAAAGAAGGAGTCTTGACAGTTTCCTTAGCAAACTCATGATCTCTCCATAGTCCAGCCATCACACACCTTCATCACCACCACCTTGTCGCCTTCCTTTCATACTTTAGCTTTTCCTTTATCTGCAGTAGGAGGAAAGTAGTATCTATAAGCTAAAAGCTTAGTAAGTGCTTGCCTACTCACAAAAACTCGATATGCATGTATATAACGAAAAACATGCTAAAACTGAATGCTTAGAAGAAAGCTACTCATGCTCATCTACTAGTAAATAAATTAGATTAACTGAAATACTAAACATATAATCATGCTCATAAATAGCATAGAAATCATATTAACTGAAAAGCTAACATGTAAAGCTACTCATGCTATACAAGAATAAAACTATAACTGCATGCTGAAAAGCAAATAAAGCTAATCATGCTAAATAATCTAATAGCAAGAAATCAACTAAATGATAAGACATATAGTCATGCTCAAATAAACTCATAAGGAAGCAAATGAAAACTGATACTGCATGCTTCAAATAACAAGAAGCTAAACTTTCTAATTCTAAACATATTTGATGTTTGTTTCATTTGTTTCCAAAAACTTTTACTTTTATACTTCAAAATAATAATCAACTTCTCTTGGGCCCGACATTGTACCACTTTGGTATTTTACCAATTTGCGCGCATCCTTAATAAGAGTCGAGGTAGCTAATCCCGAAACTACTAAGGTACTTCTAGGCCTTGTGCCTAGGGGCATCTTGGAGCCCATCCCTTGGACCTTGTGTCCGGTACATGCCCTTTAAAAGTAAAATACTTTTTATCTTTAAATACTTCTTATAATAAAATGCCTTGGCATTTAACTTCGGAATTTTACTTAAGGCCTTAGCCTTTTTCCTTTCTTTTCTTTATCTTTCTTTTACTTATCTTTTGGTAATTCAGTAGAGAATCATAACTAAATCCAAAAGTAGATCTGTTCATGCTAAATGAGGTAGTAAAGAAACTTAAATCTAAATTGCATACTTTAAAAATGAGGGCTGTTCTTGCCCTATGCATAGCATAAAAGATCTAACCAAACATGCCAGGTACCAAATTGTGCATGCTCATTAAGTAGCAAGGAAAGCTAAACCGTGCATGCTTAAGTTAATGGTTGTTCAGGTTCATTGAAATAGCAAAGACATCTAACGGTATGCTTTAGATTAGAGAACTATTAAAAGCTAACCAACACATGTATATCAATTCTTCATGCTAAAATACATCAAATCTGAAATGCTAACTATACTAATCAAAATTCTGCATATCAAGCTAACAAAATTCTGCATATATAGAGAAAACTAAAGCTAAATGCTTTAATGAAATCTGAAACTGTAAATAACTAAAGGCTGAAAACTAAAGAATTAAGAACTAATACATCTTGGAAATTAAATTCAATTACAAGATCAACTACTGCAAGTGAATCATGCTCATGCTATTCTATACGAACTAAATTTGCTACTGCTCATGAGTATCCATATAAACTAAATTTGCTACTGTTCATGTGTATCCATATAAACTAAATTTGCTACACATGCTCAACTGATAGCAATGAAACTAAAACTGTTCAACTAATAGAAACCGAAAGTTGTACATCTAACAGCAGATAAATACAATCTAAACTTCAGAATCTACAACTAACAAGTGGAATAGAATATCAAATCTACTATCCCATTCTTTCACTAACTACATTCATCTATGGCCTGTGATATCTAGAGCATAAAATCTATTTGTGCATGATAGTAGGTTAACAATCTTTCTATTGGTTTCATGCTCAGATTTAATAAAGGAATCTCAAAATTTAAATACTAATCTACACTATCAATGGATCTAAAACCGTATGTACAGGACCAACCACACAAGATTCTAACAGCAAGTTGACCAATAAAAAACGTCAGGTCTAGATGAAGCACTGCAATCCACTGAACCCTCCCAGAACCACAACAATTCTAGCCCATTTAAACAATTCCCTTTTTCTTCATAAGACTCACGGCAGCAAGTTTTAATACACCAATCTTCACCGCACGCTTCGAAATCTAGAAGAAAACTCGAAAACAAGAAGAACGAAAATTCGGAACTACTCCTACTGCAGGTGAGAAGCACTTACCATGCTTTCTTGAACTTACAGCCGAAGGAAAGGGCTGCTAGGGTTCGGCGAGACTCAAAATCACAGCACCTTCTTCGCGTCTACGTGCTCTCCACGTCGAGGAGAAGGATTCTCGGAAAAACCTCACCGGCCGCCGGAGGAAGAGCCCTAACTCTGCGTCTCGCCCAAGACCGTCGCACGCGTCGGGAGAGAAAGAAAAGGCAGATAGGGTTTTCGGCGAGAAAGGGAAAACTTAATCCCTTTATAACTAGGTTTTCTATTACTAACTATACCTTAAATATAATCCGTTCTTTCCTTAATTAACATAACCCCGCTGGCACAGTTGGTATCAGAGCAGTTCCCATTCTCCAGCATCACACACACATCAGCATCATCCTTGCCTTCTTCAAGTAAGAAAGTATTTAAGTTCTTTCTTTATTACTTTCCTTTATTATTATTTGCAGTATAGAGTGATTGCTTATAAGTGCTTAAGTAAGATAAGAGTTTTTACTGTTTTCTTTCTTCATATACAAATATGTATGTTTAGAAAGGATAGAGAAATGTTTAGAAGTACCTACTCATAGGTGTTGAAAGTCAAGAATCATGTATAAGTAAGATATATCTAGAAAGTATAGTGATAATTTTAAGTTTTCTTTTCCTCTGTCTGACTTGATGGCAAGAAGAGGACGTCCCCGTACCGTTCGTACTGAGGACCGAGTTCAGGAGAACGAAGAGAAGTTGTTGCTCAACTTCAGAGACAAGTAGCGAGCAGCAGCAAGTGATTGCCAATCTAATGGCCAATCAGAAGTCAGCTCCTCCCACTCCCCCCAACCATTTCTGTGGAGACCCCAGTGGTGACTGAAGTCCCATCAGTTGCCTTGGAAGTCACCACAACACCTAGAAGACAAGAAGCATACCTCATCCAGTGGCTGAAACTGAAACCAGAAAGCTTCTCAGGCACGACTGAGCCCTGGGATGCCAGGCTTGATTCAAGATACTGGAGAGCACCATGAAGCTTCTTGACTGGCCAGAAGTCGAGAAGGTCAAGTGTGCCTCTTTCTACCTATCTGGAGATGCTCGTATATGGTGGGAGCGAGTTAAGAGTAAGAGAGCAGTCAATCAGATGAGCTGGGCTGATTTCGAGACAGAGTTTTACGAAGAAGTCTTCCGTCAACGGATCACCAATAAACAGTATGAGGAGCTTATGGAATTCAGACAAGGTGACCTGCCAGTAGAAGAAGCGGTTAAAAGATTTAACAGGCTAGCTCACCTTTGCCTAGAGTTAGTAAGTACAGTGAAAGAACGAGTTAGACTGATGCTCCTAATGCTGAGACCAGAAATAACACCTAATGTGAGTAGTAAAACTCACCGACCATAGATTGGTGAAGAGCTGGTCAGCAGGGCATTAGTGAGCACTATCTGAACAGCAACAAGGCTCAACAAATGCAACATAAGCCAGTCAAGATAGAAGACAAGACAGTGGGGAAACAGACACCCCAGTCAAGTAATCAGAACTAGAAGGACAAAGATAACAAGAAAGACCCAAGCAGGAAGATGTTCGGGTAGTCTGTGAGTATCCAAAGGTATTTCTAGAAGAGCTACCTGGACTACCTCCCAACAGAGAAGTGGAGTTTGAAATTGAATTGGTTCCTGGTACCGGTCCAATTTTAAAAGCTTCGTACCGAATGTCTCTAGCAGAGCTAAAAGAGTTACAAGAACAATATTAGGAGCTACTTGACAAGGGTTTCATCCGCCCTAGTCATTCACCTCGGGGAGCTCCAGAGTTGTTCGTTAAGGAGAAAGACGGATCTATGCGGATATGCATAGATTTTAGAGCGCTAAGCAAAGTAACAGTATTTTCAAAGATAGACCTGCGCTCTGGGTATCATCAGTTGGAAGTGAAAGGAATTGATATACCCAGAACAGTTTTCAGGACCAGATACGGACACTACGAGTTTGTAGTCATGCCTTTTGGTGTAACTAATGCACCAGCGGTCTTCATGGACTTAATGAACAGAGGTTCTGGTGGTCTGGACTCAAAAGAGATGTTGCGAAATATGTCAGTGCCTGCCTGACATGCCAGAGAGTCAAAGCAGAGCACCAGAGACCAGGAGGAATGTTACAACCTCTTCCAATACCAGAGTGGAAGTGGGAAGACATATCCATGGACTTCATAAAAGGTCTTCCAAGAACTACGAATGGATATGACGCAATATGGGTAGTAGTGGACAGATCGACTAAGTCTGCCCATTTTTTAGCCATCAAGGTGTCCCACTCTATAGAGCAGTTGACACAAATATACGTTAAGGAAGTGATCAGACTTCATGGAGTTCCGAAATCTATTGTTTCTGATAGAGATGGACGTTTCACCTCTCACCTTTGGGAGTGTGTTCATAAGACACTAGGCACCAAACTCAAGTTCAGCACAGCCTTCCATCCTCAGACTGATGGATAGATAGAGCGAGTAAATCAGATCTTAGAAGATATGCTCAGGGCTTGTGTACTAGATTTCAAGGGAAGTTGGTGCAAGTATCTGTGCTTAGCTGAATTTGCCTACAACAATAGCTATCAGGCCACCTTCAAAATGGCACCATATGAAGCGTTGTATGGCAGGAAGTGCAGATCACCCAATTGCTTGCAAGAAGCAGGTGAAAAAAGAAAAATGTAAGTAGAGCTGGGCATTCAGACAGAGCTGATAGATGAGACTACTCAGACTATCCAGAAGATCAGACAGATAATTGAGACTGCCCATAGTAGATAGAAGAGTTATGCTGACACACGCCATAGGCCACTTGAATTCCTAGTAGGGGATTCAGTCTTTCTCAAAGTTGCTCCGATGAAATGAGTGATGAGATTTGGCAAGAAGAGCAAATTAAGTCCTCGCTATGTAGGATCTTACCTGATCATAGAGAGGATTGGGAAAGTAGCTTACAAGTTGGAATTACCACAAGACATGTCAGCAATACATAATGTATTTCATGTCTCCATGCTAAAGAAGTGTCTCCACGACCCAAGCCAAGTGATTCAGCCTCAGTTAGTGCAGATCCAAGAGGATCTTAGTTATGAGAGCAGACCTACACAGATAGTGGACAGAGCAGTCAAGAGACTAAGAAATAAAGAAGTACCACTAGTAAAGGTCATCTGGCAGAACCAGAAGCACGAGAAAGTCACTTGGGAGCGTGAGGATAGTATGAGACAAAAATATCTAGAACTATTCTAAGTTCGAGGACGAACTTTTTATAAGGTATGGGGGATTGTAACGACCCAATTTTTCCTATTTCGAGTTCTAAATGTCCATAAAAATATTTGGAAATACTTTTAAAATATTCTAGAGATTTTTATAAATTTTTAGAATATTTTTATGAAATTTTTGGAGGTCGTTTGGTATTTTTACAAAACGAAAGAAGTTTTGACAAAAAAATTGTCAAAGCCGAGATTCGAACCGTGGACCTCGGACCTGAACTGAACCTTAACCGAATCCGGCCAGCCAACTGATCTGCGTCCTTCTTGTGAACATATATGGGATGAAATATATTTAAGTAGTAGTTAAGAACAGTTAAAATAAAAGAGAAATTAAACGCTCGGCTGAGGTTTCGAAACCGCGATCTCACTTGGTTACCAGGATTCATAAACTCTAATACTTAAGCCTGGAGGTTTAGAGTTCGAATCCTGGGGGAGGCAAAAATCCACTGCCAGGGGTGGAAAGTCCTAGTGAGTAATGGTACGACCAAGGGTCGTCGGTCGACGACATGAGAGGTCGCCAAATGGGCCGACGACATAAGGGCCGACGGTCGACGACCCGAGGGTCGCCAAATGGGCCAAGAGGGTCGGGTCGTTACAATAAAAAGGCGCATCTCACTTGGTTACCAGGATTCATAAACTCTAATACTTAAGCCTGGAGGTTTAGAGTTCGAATCCTGGGGGAGGCAAAAATCCACTGCCAGGGGTGGAAAGTCCTAGTGAGTAACGGCACGACCAAGGGTCGTCGGTCGACGACATGAGAGGTCGCCAAATGGGCCGACGACATAAGGGCCGACGGTCGACGACCCGAGGGTCGCCAAATGGGCCGCCAAATGGGCCAAGAGGGTCGGGTCGTTACAGCAGTATTGATTCTTGCTTAGTGACTTAGCTCCATGTGAGTCAAATAGGTCTAAATATAGGAGCTCAAGTAAGAAGTCAGTTCTATCTAGGTTGGTTGATTTGTGAGTTGATTTGGTTTGCTTACCTTGTTGGCAAGCCTGACAAATTATATTTTCTAGGTTCTTTAATTTGGGTAGCCCTCTAACTAAGTCATTTTGACTCATTTTTTAAATGAGTTTGACATGGATGGACCCAGTCTTCTGTGCCACAGGTTGGTTTCCTCTTGTTCTATCAAAAGACACTTTATTGAGGATATGGGCAGGTCAATTGTGTAGATGTTATTTTTCCTAAGCCCCTTAAGTATGACTTCGGGGTTATCAATATTTTTAACTAAATACCCAGAATTATTAAAAATAACTAAGTAGTCACTATCATACAATTGACTTATACTCAGTAAATTAAAGTTAAAATTTTCAACTAATAAAACGTTTCGAATAATGAAATCGAAATTAAGTTTGATATTACCTTTTCCGATTACCTTAAGTTTACCGTTGTTGCCGAATGCAACTGATCCTAGGTTCTTGTATTTGAGCTTTGTGAACTTCAACCTATCTCCAGTCATATGTCTGGAGCATCCACTATCCAACATCCATTGATCCAATTCCTACACATAAGGTATTTGAATTGGATTCTTTTTAATGGATCTAAAGATAGTTTGATTGAAATAAGCTCCTTAATTTTCCATCTTACCCAATCTAGGTTTTAGCGATCAGTTATTCCTATGGGTGATTGTGAGATGGTTGAATAATTAAAATATTAATTTAAAAAAACTTTTAGTTAATAGAATTTTTTAACTTTAATTTTGAGATATGAACTTTTTGAAAATAATAATTCAGTTAATTTATTTTGAAAAAAAATTAGGTTACCTAATTTTGAAAAAGTTAATTAATTTTGAAAAATATTAAGTTAATTGAGAAATATTAAGTTAATTAACTTTGAAAAATATTAAGTTAATTAAATTTGAAATATATTAAGTTTAATTTAATTTAATTTTAATTTAATTTTAATTTTAATTTAATTTAATTTTAATTTAATTTAATTTTAATTTTATTTAATTTTAATTTAATTTAATTTTAATTTAATTTAATTTTTATTTAAATTTAATTTAATTTAATTTTTAATTTTAATTTTAATTTTAATTTTAATTTTAATTTTAATTTTAATTTTAATTTTAGTTTTAATTTTAATTTAATTTTAATTTAATTCAATTTTAATTTAATTTAATTTTTATTTTAATTTTAATTTTATTTGATTTAATTTTATTTTAATTTTATTTGATTTAATTTTATTTTAATTTAAATTTTAATTAATTTTATTTTATTTAAGTTTTGTTCTTAGTCATCTCACCCGATCTAGATTTTTCAATCAGAAGATCCTATAATTTTGTGAGAGGAATTAGTTTCATTATAGGGTTTGGTTTAACTTTGTGTTAGATTCAGGTTTAGCTTTAGGCTCAACAAATAGGCATTCTTTGGATAAACTTCTGGGCTATGGTGAGTCACTTGGACATCATTAGAGTAACCATGCCTTCGAGGTTTCTAAATAGTCCTATCCATTGAAATTAGTACAAAACCTTGGTCTAACTAGTTAGGATCCAAAAAGGGTAGCTTCGGTCAGTTCCACTTAGCCAAATGCACCAGGTCGAAGTCATATCTTCCTAGACATGCATAGACTAAGCTTCCTTAACGTACTATCATCCAATATTTCACCAGTACCGTGAGTCAAGTTAAACTTAGCCCTTTTTATTCTAGCCTTAATTACCCTACCGGGTAGGTTGCGTTTGGTTACCCTGTCGAGTATATTCCTTTTGGAGGTGCCAGTTATTCTGGAGCCTCCATTATTGATTTTCCTTTTAGCTTATTTTTAAAGTTTTAATTATATTCCTTTAATTTTATTTGTTAAGATAATTTTTATTTATTTAATTAATTATTTATTTGTTAAGATAATTTTTATTTATTTATTTATTTATTTATTTATTTATTTATATAATTTGTCTTGTTGCTCCCCCTAGCTCATAGCCTCGATAAGGTTTATCAAGGTAATGTACTTGATCCTTGGGAACCCAATACTTACCAAGGCCAACTTGATTGACCAAGTTGGACTTGGGTACCCCATGCTTGGATTAGTTTACTATTTGGTATGTTGGCTAAGGATAGATAGGATCGATATTTCTTCTTGGTTTTGAAACCTAGTCCAATTCTATTGTAAACGACTCTTTGTGCCCCAAGAATTAGGTCAAGGTTCTTAAACCCCAAAGAAAACCGTTCTAAGATCTTCTCCAAATCCTTGACCTGAGTTTTCAGACTAGAATTTTCTTCCTCAAGTTTTTGGACTTGAGTTGAATTTCCAGTCTGAACTGGGTTAGGCAAGGTTTTGGAGTTGGTCACTTCTTTAAGGACTGCTACTTCCTTTAGAAATGACTTGACCTGAATGTTTGATTTTGCTAATTTACGTAATAAATAATTAACTAAATTATTTAACCGAGGAATACTTATAGAAGGATCGAGCCCTTTAGAAACGGATACGGATCCGTGGCATCTATCCGATTCAGCTTCCGATTCGCTCTCGCTCTCGGACACGTTGATTTGATCCCAGGCCATTAGCGCGAGGAGGCTCGTCTGGTTGAGCTCGTCGTCAGTATCTTCTTCTGAAGATTCCTCAAAAGTTGCTTTCAGCACCTTCTTCTTTCTCTATTTCTTTGCTTCCTTTTGATTTGGGCAGTTGGCCTTGATGTACCCTTTCTGATTGCACCCGTAGCAAATTACCTCGAACTTGACTTTTGAGCTTGGTTCTCTCCTTGGATTGTACTGCCTTCTTTAGGTCTCTCTTGTTGAAACTCTTCTTTTTGTTGTACAGTTTCTTCACAAGGTTCACAAGTTCTGTTGTTAGTTCGTCGTCTTCATCGTCTGAGTCGGGTTCTTCTTCCGACTCTGGTTCGGTTCTTCGCCGTGTTCTTAGTTCATGTGTTCTGCTTGTACCTGCAATCAAAGCAATGCCCTTCTTGGTTCGCTGTGCATTAGTCTGCTCATGTAATTCAAACTCAGAAAATAATTCATCTAATTTTATACAAGATAAATCCTTGGAAACTTTGTAGGCATCTACCATTGATGCCCACAATGTGTTCCTCAGAAAAGAGTTGAGTGTGTACCTTATGACGTCCCGATTCTCGACTTTCTGCCCGATTGCATGGAGGGAGTTGAGAATATCTTGTATGCGTGCGTGGAGTTGACTTGCTATCTCTCCTTCCTGCATTTGAGATTGTATAGTTTATTAAACAGTAAATCTCGTTTACTCACCTTGGTGTTGGAGGTGCCCTCGTGGAGTTCGATCAGTTTCTCCCATAGCTCTTTTACGCTGGAGAATGGTCCAACTCTGTTGAGCTCCTCCTTGGTCAGTCTGTTAGAGTGTATACTAAAAGCCTAGCTTTTGGTATGAACATTTATCTAGAAATAAGAATCACATTGGTCAAATGTCTACATTTATGATAAATATAGTTGCTCAATTAATTTATATTGTAGATAATATGGTGTGTGGTGTCACACACAGAAGATCATGTTATCAGTTCCTTATAAATTATAAACAGTGGCTCACGACCATGATGGAAAGGAACAAACCATTGGAATGTCGTAGTGTAATTAGGTATTAGTTTATCTTAACTATATAATTACACTAGTACACTTAGAGTGTATTGAGTAGGACCATTAGAGGTCGTTTCTTTTATACTGACTTTATAAAGAAACAAAGACCTCAGTTATTATGGAAGTGTGTGCTCTTAATCCTAATATAATAACAAGCACATATATTTGATATTTATTTCTTTAATTTATCAATGGGTGAGATTTAGTTCGATGAATCAATAAGCCCGATAAGTTGGGAAATGATATCACTTATAGTGTGTGTTGTTGATTATAGAAGGAAACTGTGTCCTAGTGATCTAGGTTGAGAATGTCCCCAAGAGGAGCTCATAAGGATTGTCATGTTAAACCCTGCAGGTGGACTTAGTCCGACATGACGATGAAGTTGAGTGGTACTACTCTTGGAGCTAGATATTAATTAAGTGAGTTACGTTGTCAGTAACTTACTTAATTAGTGGACATTTGTTATCTTAAACACAGGGAGACTAACACACTCATGATAAGAAGGAGCCCAAAATGTAATTTGGGATTGGTGCGGTAGTTCAATAATAGTTCTCTAGTGGAATGAATTATTATTGATAAAATTAAGTTGTGTGTTCGGGGCGAGCACAGGATGCTTAATTTTATCGAGAGACCAAAACCAATTCCTCCTCTCGGTCCCTATCATAGCCTCTTAATTATAGAGTATTATACCCACCTATACCCACCTTCTTACCCATCATATAGGGGCCGGCCAAGCTAGCTTGGAGATCAAGCTAGGGCCGGCCATGGGTATGTTCATGGGTGAATTCATGTGGTCGTCCCTATTAAAATAAAAAGGAATTTTAATTTTAAAATTTTTCTTATGTGGATAATATAATTTAAAAGAGAGTTTAAAATTTTAAATCCTTCCTTTTATAAGATTCTACAAAAGATTAAGAGAAGAGTTAAAATCTCTTTCCTTATTTGTAGATTAAAAGGTTGATTTTAATTTTAGTAAAAACTTTCCTTTTAATTATATTCATGATTTAAAAGAAAGTTTGAAAATTAAAAATTCTCTTTTATTAGTTTCTACAAAAGATTAAAAAAAAGATTTAATATCTTTCCTTATTTGTAGATTGAAAGGAGATTTTAATTTTTAGAGATAACTTTCCTTTTTGGAAATTATCCACATGTTTAAAAGAAAGATTTTAATTTATAAAATTTCTTTTTATTAACCAATCATGAAGGGATTAAAATTATTGGAGAAATTTTTATAAATTTCTAGAAACAAATTAGGAAGTTTTAATTTTTGTTTTAATTAAAACTCTCCTTGTTGTGGGGAAAGAGTGGTCATTATAATTTGAAAAGAGAAAATTATTTTAATTAAATAAATTTTCCTTTTCAATGGCAAAATAATTAAGGAAGTTTTTATTAAATTTTCCTTATTTGCCAAGACCAAGGATTAAAAAAGAGGGGGTAGAGGAGGCTTCAAAGTGAACGACTCTATTCTATTTTTCCTCTCTTTTCTCCTTGGGTGTGGCCGGCCCTTTCTTTCCTCTCCTCTCCTTTGTGTGGCCGAAACCTTCTCATGGTGGAGATATCTTTGGTGGCCGGATCTAAGAAGGAGAAGAAGGAGAGAAAAGAAGCCTCTTTTTTCTAGCATCCCTTGGAGCATGGTGGTGGTGGCCGAACCTCTTCATCCTAGGAGAAGTTTTGATGGCCGAAACCTATAAGGAAGAAGAAGGTGCTTGGTGGTTCTCATCTCGGAAGATCGTTGCCCACACAACGTCCGAGGTTAGAAGAGGAATACGGTAGAAGATCAAGAGGTCTTTCTAAAAGGTATAACTAGTAATTTTTGTTTCCGCATCATACTAGTTATTTTTGGAAATAATACTAAATACAAGAGGCATACGATTCTAGAGTTTCGAATTTGTTTTCGATATAGTGTTCTTTTGTTTTTCTTTCCCTTATGATTTGATTGTTCTTTTCGGTTAACTTAAAGTTATTTTAGGAAATTAAATATTAGCTTTCTATAAAAGGTTTTGTCTAGTCGGTGGTGGTTGCTCCCATATCCAAGAAGGCCATGTGCCTCGCCACGTCAGTACTGGGAACCAATTATGGAAATTAATATTTAATGGAATTAATAACTTAAGGTGACTTGGGTCGAACGTGTTAAGTTCCGCAGGAGATCCAAGTCAAAACCTAAAAGAACAAATAGATTAAGTTTTGGATCAAACGTGTTAAGTTCCGCAGGCGATCCAAAATTTAATTTAAAAGAACACATGGTAGCTAGGAAAAGGTTCAGACCTTTGTACAAAATTTTTGTACAGTGGAACCTCTAGGTTTTCCGAGTAGCAACCAACAATTGGTATCAGAGCTAGGGTTTTGCCTCTGTGTATTTGGTATTAGTTTAATTATGCACATGTCATACATAATTTAGGCAGGTTAATAGTAGGATGTGCTAACTTTGTGGATGCAGGATCCAACTATTATGGCTTTTAGTTATTATGTGTGTGATTGGACCCTTGGACATGTCAAGGGCATTTATCTGTGTGTGCATGATTGTATTAAAATACAGCAGGAGCTGTATTTAGTTTTATTAGGATTTTATTTTTGATCTAAATACATGTGCATTCCTTTTATGGAATATAGGATCAAAATGTAAAATTCTATTTATGTCGCGGATCGAATCTTGCAAAGCGTGGAACCTTCTAAGGACCAGAGGCGCAGCGGAACTAGGAGCAAGATGGATGCGACAGCTAGACCCGGTGGCCAAATATGGCAGCAGCTTGGGATGACAACACACGGAGGACAACTAGAGATAAAAGCCATAATAGTTGAAAATTAGATTTTCTATTTATTGCTTTTATATTGTGCTGTGTGTGCATGTTAGTATACATGACTAGTAGGCTAGAATAGTTAAAATTCCTCGTTTATAAATAACTAAGTGGGAGAGGGATTTTTAAATAAATCCCATGATCTCCATTACTGGTTTGTAAGTGATGCAAACAAGCTTGCGCGTTGGCTCTGAGTGCCTTCCTCCATAACGGATGAGCTTGTTTGTGGATCACTAGAACAGACTTCCATTTTTGGATGACTATAGGAAGTTAATTAAGAGCGTGTGATCTTCCCCAACGGAAGGGGCATAATCTTATTAATGGACTTAGTGTCAAGTAATGGTATACACTTAGACACATCTAATAGTATCCTCCCCATCGGAGTCACTGCTATTATTTGTGTGACCAAATGAAACCAACTATTAATTTGTCATAAAACTAGGTTGACAAGATAATAAAATTAAAGGGTTAAAACCCCTCTTACAAATGATTGATTTTGTATACGTCCACACTAACGTGGCATACAAAATTAACGGTGTTTGAGATAATTTTATTTGTCATAAAGATACGTTGACAAGATAGTTAATGGGTAAAACCCTCCTTTTACAAATGTTGAATTTGTATCGTCCACACTAACGTGGCATGCAAAATTCACGGTGTTTGAGGTGTTGGTGAATTTAAATAATATTGTTTGAGGAATCAATATTTTATTTTAAATTCAAAAGTTTTGACCAAATATTTGATCAAAGATAGATCAACTATTAATTTTATTCGTCATAAAGTAAAGTTGACGAGATAATAAAATTAATGGATAAAATCTCCTCTTTGATTTTGTATACGTCCACACTATCGTGGCATACAAAATTCATGGGGATTTTAAAGAATTGATCTTGACCAAATATTTTTGTGATTCTTAGGATTTAAAATGTTTGTCAATCCCCTAGTTGTTATACTATAGAAAAGACTTAGTAGTCCCAATTGTAATGATTGGAAATAGGACTTGGACATTAAGGTAGACTGTCTTCTTAGAACTAAGAACAATATAGGTGTATTTAATTCATTAGTTGAAACATGTTTAGTGGTGTTATCTACCAGAACCTGGAGTGTAGATACAGATGCCATCAATCATGTCCGCAATTCATTGCAGGGTTCCAGGAAATCCGGCAACTAAATGGAAATTAAAACACCGTCCACATGGGCACTACTGTAAAAATGGTAGCTGCTGCAGTGGGAGATGTTTATCCTTTGATAAGAATAAAATATGGATTTTAAGTAATTATCTTTACGTACCAAGTTTAGAAAGAACTAGTTTTCAGTTTCTAAACTATTCAGAGAACTTGATATTCTGCCTTTTTTAATAACAAAGTTGTTATTAAGAAAAAGAGGGAAGTTATTTGTTCTGGTACGTTGGTTGGCAATTTATAAATTCAATAACTTCCACGATGCAACAAATGGAAATTAGTAACACATCTTCTAAAGAGAAAGCAACCTTCGGAAATGAACCAATTATATCTTTGGCATCTAAGGCTAGGTTATATTAACTTGAGTAGGATTCATTGGTAGCTGATGAACTTTTGGGTTCATTGGTAGTGGAAATCTTTTCAACCTGTGAGTCTTACTTGGAAGAAAAAATAACCAAGAAGCTTTTAAGTTTAAGGGGTATGGAGTCAAAGATATATTAAAATTGGTTCATTCTGATTTGTGTGATCCTATGACTATCCAGACAAGAGGTAATATTGAATATTTCGTCTATTTTATAGACAACTATTCAAGATACAAATAAATTTACTTAATGTACCGCAAGACTAAGTACTTTGATTAGTTCAAATAGTACAAGGCTGATGCGGAGAAATGTTAAAGTAAAAGTCACTATGGTTAGAACATAGTGGCAAGTACCTCTTGGGAGAATTTAGGAGTCACTTCTCTGGAGTCGGGATTCAATCCCAAGTTACTGCACCTGGTACACCCCAACAGAATGGTGTAGAAAAAGGAAGGTATAGGACTCTTATGGAAATAAGTAGATTGATGAGTTATTTAGAATATTACCAAAATCATTTTTAGGATATACTCTGGAAACGGAAGTGAATATAGTACCTTCCAAAGTCAGAACTCTCTACTCATATAGAATTGCTGAATAGGCGTAAGCCTATTTCGAAGCATATTCGGATTCGGGTAGTCCAGCACATATGCTGAAGAGAGACAATGATAAGTTGGACAGGAATTCACTTGTTTGTGGGTTATCCTAGAGAAATGAAAGTAGGTTTATAGTCTTAAAAATCAGAAGGTCATTGTTAGCATCAATTACCGATTTTTAGAAAAGAACTATGTAATAAACCACGTGCCCATAAGAAAATTTGTTCTTAAGGAAATAATAAAAGACATGTCTAATCTAGTACCAATTGTACAAGATGAGATACCACAAGGAAACTGCAACACGTATCACAAATGATACACAATTGCAGAAAAGTGTCTTGTCGTAGTGGGAGGGTTGTTAGGCAACCTAAAAAGATTCATGTTTTGGGAGAGTTTTTGGACTCGATCCCTGGAGGACATGAACCTGATCTCCGGACATATGACGAAACACTCCAAGATAAAGATGCAATATCTTGGCAAAGAGTAATGAATAACAGAATTAGAATATATGTATTCTAATAAAATCTGGAAGCTTGTAGAACCACCAAATAGTGTAAAAGCCTTTGGGTATAAAAAGGTCTATAATAGGAAAAGAGGGATAGACAGGAAGGTAGAAACTTTCAAAGCAAGGCTAGATGAAAAAGGAAACTTTTTCATTGGTAGTCATGCTTAAGTCTATCCGGATTCTTTTATCTATTTGGTAAGTGGATGTCAAGACAACATTCCTTAATGGAAGTCTTGAAGAAAGCATCCATATAAAGCAACCAGAAGGGTTCATTGCAAAGGGCTAAGAGCATCTTGTGTGCAAGCTCAATCAGTCTATGGACTGATACAAAGCTTCAAGGTCTTGGAACATCCAGTTTATCAAAGTAATCCAGACCTTTGGATTCATTTAGTAACTGGATAAGTCTTGTGTATACAAAAGGTGTGATGGAAGCGTGGTGGTATTTCTTGTACTATACGTAGATAACATTTTTGGTAGTTGGAAACAATATCAAAATGTTGTCAGAAGTAAGGGTATGGTTGTCCAAACAATTCGATATAAAGGACTTGGAAGAATGTATATATTCTTGAGATCAAAGTAATAAGGGATCACAAGAAAAGAATATTTTACTTATTCCAAGCTTCATACATCGGAAAAATCCTTGCTCGTTTTAAGCATGCAAAACTCCAAGAAAGGTTTCTTACTTTTTAGGATGGAGTAACTTTATCTAAAGATATGTCTCTGTAGACATCAAAGGAGATAAAGGAAATAAAGGCAGTTCTTTATGTTTCGGCTATCGGAAGCCTAATGTATGCTATGCACGAGATCAGAAATCTGTTTTACCAAGGGCATAGTTAGCAGATATCAAAGTAACCCTAGACAAGAACATTGGACTGCAGTAAAGCATATATTAAAATACCTTAGAGGCGCTAGAGATTATATGCTAGCTTACAAGGTAGTTAATTTGGTCCCTGTGGGTTACACGGATTTTGACTTCCAATCGGATAGGGACAATAATAAGTCGACCTCGGGGTTTTGTGTTTACTTTAGGAGGAAAAGTCATAACTATGGAAGAGTGATAAGCATAGGTGTTTTTTCTGAACTCCACCATAGAAGCTGAGTATATGGCAAGCCTCTGAGGTAGCCATAAAAGCTGAATGACTTAATTACCTCAAGATAGACTTAGATATGATTTCTAGTTTGTCCAAAGATTATTACAATTTATTGTAATAATAATGGTGCAGTAACAAACTCGAAGAAACCATGAGTCTATAAGGCAAGAAAACACAATAGAGCGCAAGTACTACCCAATACAAGAAATTGTATAACGAGGAGAAGTTGTTGCCGCCTAGATTGCATCAGATGATAACCTAAGGTCCTTAAGGCAAGAGCTTTTTGAAAGGCTTGGGAATCAGATGTATGGCAGCAGATATGGCAGCTTAGTCTTTTAGTATAAGTGGGAGATTGTTAGAGTGTATACTAAAAGCCTAGCTTTTGGTATGAACATTTATCTAGAAATAAGAATCACATTGGTCAAATGTCTACATTTATGATAAATGTAGTTGCTCAATTAATTTATATTGTAGATAACATGGTGTGTGGTGTCACACACAGAAGATCATGTTATCAGTTCCTTATAAATTATAAACAGTGGCTCACGACCATGATGGAAAGGAACAAACCATTGGAAGGTCGTAGTGTAATTAGGTATTAGTTTATCTTAACTATATAATTACACTAGTACACTTAGAGTGTATTGAGTAGGACCATTAGAGGTCGTTTCTTTTATACTGACTTTATAAAGAAACAAAGACCTCAGTTATTATGGAAGTGTGTGCTCTTAATCCTAATATAATAACAAGCACATATATTTGATATTTATTTCTTTAATTTATCAATGGGTGAGATTTAGTTCGATGAATCAATAAGCCCGATAAGTTGGGAAATGATATCACTTATAGTGTGTGTTGTTGATTATAGAAGGAAACTGTGTCCTAGTGATCTAGGTTGAGAATGTCCCCAAGAGGAGCTCATAAGGATTGTCATGTTAAACCCTGCAGGTGGACTTAGTCCGACATGACAATGAAGTTGAGTGGTACTACTCTTGGAGCTAGATATTAATTAAGTGAGTTACGTTGTCAGTAACTTACTTAATTAGTGGACATTTGTTATCTTAAACACAGGGAGACTAACACACTCATGATAAGAAGGAGCCCAAAATGTAATTTGGGATTGGTGCGGTAGTTCAATAATAGTTCTCTAGTGGAATGAATTATTATTGATAAAATTAAGTTGTGTGTTCGGGGCGAGCACAGGATGATTTAAAAGAAAGTTTGAAAATTAAAAATTCTCTTTTATTAGTTTCTACAAAAGATTAAAAAAAAGATTTAATATCTTTCCTTATTTGTAGATTGAAAGGAGATTTTAAATTTTAGAGATAACTTTCCTTTTTGGAAATTATCCACATGTTTAAAAGAAAGATTTTAATTTATAAAATTTCTTTTTATTAACCAATCATGAAGGGATTAAAATTATTGGAGAAATTTTTATAAATTTCTAGAAACAAATTAGGAAGTTTTAATTTTTGTTTTAATTAAAACTCTCCTTGTTTTGGGGAGAAGAGTGGTCGGCCATTATAATTTGAAAAGAGAAAATATTTTAATTAAATAAATTTTCCTTTTCAATGGCAAAAGAATTAAGGAAGTTTTTATTAAATTTTCCTTATTTGCCAAGACCAAGGATTATAAAAGAGGGGGTAGAGGAGGCTTCAAAGTGAACGACTCTATTCTATTTTTCCTCTCTTTTCTCCTTGGGTGTGGCCGGCCCTTTCTTTCCTCTCCTCTCCTTTGTGTGGCCGAAACCTTCTCATGGTGGAGATATCTTTGGTGGCCGGATCTAAGAAGGAGAAGAAGGAGAGAAAAGAAGCCTCTTTTCTAGCATCCCTTGGAGCATGGTGGTGGTGGCCGAACCTCTTCATCCTAGGAGAAGTTTTGATGGCCGAAACTTGTAAGGAAGAAGAAGGTGCTTGGTGGTTCTCATCTCGGAAGATCGTTGCCCACACAACGTCCGAGGTTAGAAGAGGAATACGGTAGAAGATCAAGAGGTCTTTCTAAAAGGTATAACTAGTAATTTTTGTTTCCGCATCATACTAGTTATTTTTGGAAATAATACTAAATACAAGAGGCATACGATTCTAGAGTTTCGAATTTGTTTTCGATATAGTGTTCTTTTGTTTTTCTTTCCCTTGTGATTTGATTGTTCTTTTCGGTTAACCTAAAGTTATTTTAGGAAATTAAATATTAGCTTTCTATAAAAGGTTTTGTCTAGTCGGTGGTGGTTGCTCCCATATCCAAGAAGGCCATGTGCCTCGCCACGTCAGTACTGGGAACCAATTATGGAAATTAATATTTAATGGAATTAATAACTTAAGGTGACTTGGGTCGAACGTGTTAAGTTCCGCAGGAGATCCAAGTCAAAACCTAAAAGAACAAATAGATTAAGTTTTGGATCAAACGTGTTAAGTTCCGCAGGCGATCCAAAATTTAATTTAAAAGAACACATGGTAGCTAGGAAAAGGTTCAGACCTTTGTACAAAATTTTTGTACAGTGGAACCTCTAGGTTTTCCGAGTAGCAACCAACACAGTCCACACTGGAGGGTGCAGGTCGCTCTGGCATTGGCTTCCACTTTCTTGATTAGAGCTGGTTCCCAGTTCTCGCAGGGTGTAGGCTTGTCGTCTTCGTCGGTTGGCAGTTGTAATCCAGTCTTGACGATCATCCACGTCTCGAACTGGATTTTTAGGAAAGTTTCCATCCGTCCTTTCTAGTACCCGAAATCTTCTCTGGTGAAGAGCAGGGGACGAATGGTACTGTATCCTTCTTGCTGGGCCATTTAATTAATATGCAAATACAAAAAAAAAATAAGAAGTCCTAAGACTAAGTCTTGAATTAGTAGTGCGGGAAAAAGTTAAAATAACGAGCTCGAGTGGTGTTGCACCAATTTCGAGCAAAAGATGATTCGTAAAAAGAATTAGAATGTAGCTATTAAGCTAATTCTAATTGACTCCGTAAAACTAAAAATAACCACAAAAATAATTGCTTGATTGGTGGTTGCACCAAATCGAAGCGACCCCGCTCTAATACCAATTGTTGGATCGAAAAGCGCTAGAGGGGGGAGGGTGAATAGCGCTCGTGGCTATTTCGTTCGATTTAAAACGTGTCGAGTAAAAACGCAGCGGAAAAAACAAAGCAAACACAGAAGAACATAAGTCGTTTACTTGGTTCGGAGCCTGTGTCGACTCCTACTCCAAGGCCCACACTCGTTGAGCGTTTACGTTGGGTAACACCTATCATCTCGAAAATTATTACAAACTAAGTACAGAGAAAAATAGTAATTAAATTAATACCGACAATAGAGAAATGAAAAATGAGGCTCCGGGTTGTCGGAAAGTTGTTGCAGCACTTCAGGATCATCTCGTTAGTAGCTTGTCACAGAAGGGTTGCTCAGAATTCGTTAATTCAAGCTGCTGGTCGAGACCCTCTTTTATAGGGCATTCAAGGCGCCTCTATTGCTCGCCCAAGGCACCTCCATCCCTAAATCCTATCCCGCATCAGCCGCTGTCGATAAGCCTTGCACACTGCCTGTTATCCACCTGAAAGTGCCTTCAACGCCCTCCAAGGCGCCTCCTGGTGGTGGTCCAAGGCACCTCCAGGTGGTGGTCCAAGGCACCTCCAGCTCCTCTACGTAGCTGGCTTCGGCTTGCACCCGAGGCGCCTCCAAGCTCCATGGAGGCACCTCGAACACTATTCATCCGAGGTCAAGTGTGCTATTTTGTCCTTGCACAATGTGTTAGTCCATAAAATACACATTTACCCTGCAAGACAAGGTTAGCACACATAAATATGATAAGAAAGGTGTTTGACAGTCTCTAGACTGTCCGAGTCTGACTTCGAATTTCTGACCGGAAACCCTAGGTTGACCCGACGCCTACTATTTCCTCTGTGGGGAACACATCCTCACCTACTTCACTCAAGAGAGTTACCTGTTGCCAGTGCGATCCTCCAGATCGATTAGACTTTTGCTCAGCACTTGATGCTTCTGGACTTTCTGCTGGACGCCCGCTCCCCGACCCATCCAGTCTTCCACCTGGTTCGCGACACCAGGACTTTCCACCTAGGGTTACCACCCCTTAGGACTTTTGTCTGAAGCCCTCGACCCACCAAGACTTTCCGCATAGGATTACCATCCCCTATGACCTAGGCTTACCACCCCTAGGGTTTTCCACCTGCCTAACCTTAGTTAGGACTTTTGCCTAAGTACACTTAGGACTTTCCTGTAAGCTCATTCAAACTATTAGATCACAACATAACCTTAACTTTGAATCTTTTGCCATTATCAAAACACTGGTTCGATCATCGGATGCTTCCCGCACCAACACGATACTATCCTAGCTCGTTTTAGCATGTAAAACTCCAAGAAAGATTTTCTACCTTTTTGGCATGGAGTACCTTTATCTAAAGAGATGTGTCCTAAGACATCAAAAGAGATAGAGGAGATGAAGGCAGTTCCTTATGCTTCGATTGTAGGAAGCCTAATGTATATGATGCTATGTACGAGACCGGATATCTATTTTACTGTGGGCATGGTTAGCAGATATCAAAGTAACCCAGGACCGGGACATTGGACTGCCATAAAGCATATATTAAAGTACCTGAAAAAGACTAGAGATTATATGCTGGTTTACTAGGCAGATGATTTGCTCCTTGTAGGTTACACGGATTCGAACTTCCAATCAGATAGGGACAGTAGTAAATCAACCTTGGGGTATGTGTTTACTTTGGGAGGTGGAGCCATAGAATAGAAGAGTACTAAGTAGAAATGTGTTTCAGACTCTACCATGGAAGTTGAGTATGTGGCAGCCTCTGAGGCAGCCAAAGAACCTATATGGCTCAGAAACTTCTTGTTGGACTTAGATGTGATTCCTGGTTTGCCCAAAGTTATCACAATTTATTGTGTGAACAGTGGTGCAGTAGCAAACTCGAAGGAACCACTAGTCCATAAGGTAAGTAAACACATTAAGCGTAAGTACCACTTGATACGAGACATCGTAAAACGAGGAGAGGTTGTTGTCACCAAGATTACATCAGCAGATAACCAGGCAGATCCTTTCACTAAGGCCCTTCCAGCGAGAGCTTTTGATAGGCATGTTGAGGGGATGAGAATCAGATGTATGGCAGCATTTATGGTAGCATAGTCTTTTAGTATAAGTGGGAGATTATTTGTAACGACCCAATTTTCCTCATTAGGAGTTCTAAAAGTTCTTAAAAATATTTAGAAATACTTTAGAAATATTCTAGAGATTTTTAGAAATTTTTAGAGTATTTTTATGTAATTTTTGGAGGTCGTTTGATATTTTTACTAAACGAAGGAAGTTTTGACAAAAATGACCAAGCCGAGGTTCGAACCAGCAACCTCTGACTCGGTCAAAACCTGACGAACCAAGTGGCCAAGCGGTCATTACTAACCATATAAGGGACGAATTATATTTATGCAATAGTAGATACAGAAAATAAATGGGAAATAAAAAGGGGGTTCGGCAGGATTCGAAACCGCGACTCCAACCACGAGCCAAGTCGCGGCTGACCAAGTGTTCACGCGGCCGGTTCTGTTTAGAAACGATAGCAAATTTATTTAAAGAAGTTAACCGAATATTGAAGTTATAAAGGAGGAACTTAGGGCTTGATTGATTACTCGTAACCTAGCTTTTCCTTTCTCCTTTTTCCTTTTCCTCTCGCGTGCGTGGTGCTTCATTTTGGGCGAAACCACAGCAGCAAGCCGGAGCTAGGGTTTTCACCTCCGGCGGTCGGCGAGGGGGCTAACGTCGAGAGTTCTTCACCATTTCGGGATCCTCTCGTCGAAGGGAAGCTGTGGATGCAAGGAGTCGCCGAAGATTTCAAGTTATCCGAACCCTAGAAGCATTAGAAGGTTTCTCCTTCGGCTGTGAGTCAAGGAAACAAAGGTAAGTCGCTACTCACCTGTAGTAGGATAGTTCCGGATTTCTATTCCTTTTGTGTTCCGAATTTTTTTATGTGAAGAAGGTTAGCTTAGGGTTTACTGCCGTGACCTTCAAAGGAAGAACAGGATGGGTAAAGATCAAGCATGTGGGTTTTATACCTCGAGTTTTTATAGCTTGAATTCGGATTTGATGCTTTTATTTCCCTTTCGTTTTCGGTTTGTTCAATGAGAAGGGTAAGAGCAGTCTTCTTTGGAGTTTGTTGGACATTCGGTTTTCTTTCTGTGGCAGACAGTGAGTACGAAGAACAATCGATGTTTTAGTTCTTAGTAGTAAATCTTTGTAGCATTGGGCATGAAGAATTGATACTTTCTCTTTAGTTCCTAATAGCAAATTCTTCCCTAATTGCATTTTGGAGTGCACAATGAATGAAGCAATACATATTTTGTTTTTCATTAAGCTTCTAGTTCCCTTTGGTACATATAGTAGGCATGAGAGTTATATGTAGCAGTGCAGTTGCATTTCCTTAAGAATGCATTTCCTTTGAAAATACAGTAGGCGTGAATCACAATTGTAGCATTGTAGTCTATCTCTTTTAGCAGTGCAGATTTTGTTCCCTTTAAACATCTACTTCCTTTTGTTTTAACAATAGGCGTGTACCATATTTAGTAGAGGTGCAGAATTTTAGATCCCTTTTAAGCATCTGGTTCTTTCTGTTGAACATTGGATTTTTGTGTAGTTTGGTATTCAGATTTTAGATTTCTTTTGCACATCAGTTATAGATCTTTGTTGAGTTATTAGAGCATGAAATGGTGTAAATTGGAGCATACAGTTTAGTTTCATTGTGTAGCACCTTAGTTTGATTTTCCCTTGCTGTAATGAGTAAGAACAGCCCTATCCAGCCACTCAAATGAGTGTGTAACAGAGTAGTTGGGTGTCCTATTAGTTTCTTTTGAGCTTATGGGTAGTTGAACTTAATGCAGAATTGTTAAGTTTGGAATTTAACCAATTCTATACAGTAGCAATTTCTTTAGAGTTTCAAGTGCAATTTCGTTAAGCTTATAGTGCAGTTTTGTTAGCCCAGTATACAGATTTCTGTTGAGCATTGGTATGCAGAATTTTAATTAGTATAGTATGCAGATTTGTTTTTATTTAAACTGCAGTTTTGGAACTTCTCAAGCACAGCAGAATTAGTTTATTTAAGTATTCAATTTCAGATTTGTTTAAGCATTCAATTCTAGGTTGTTTAAGCATTTACATTTCAGTTTGTAAGAAGCAATCTTTTATTAGAAGTATTAACAAGAATAAGTATTTTACTTGAACAAGTATAAGAAAGATAAAGAAAAGAAAGAAAAAGGCCAAGGCCTTAAGTAGATCTCAAAGTCAAGACTTTAGAAATTTTGGCACACAAGGTGCTAAAGAAAATACCGAGGCATTATATATTAGAAGTATTAAAAGATAACAAGTATTTTACTTTTATTAGTGGCACTGTACTGGACTCTCAGTTGTCCTTGGGTTGGGCTCCCATAGTCGTCCCTAGGTTTAGATAACCTAGTATGCAGGACTCTCAGTTGTCCTTGGGTTGGGCTCCTATAGTCGTCCCTAGGTTTAGATAACCTAGTAAACCCTACTAGATTCGGGACCAGCTATCTCGGGTCTAGTCAGGGATGCGCGCATAACAAGTACAGTTGTCGGGCCCAAGAAGAAAGTTGATTATTATTTTGAAGTATTATAAGTATAAGTTTTTGAACAAACAAAATAAGTTTCACATAAGTATAAAAGTATAAAAGAATAAGTTTAGAACAAATGAAATAAGTTTCATTTCGTTTTAAAAGCAGCAAGTTGAGTTTTCCTTTATGCTAGCATGTTATTTAGATTAGCTTATTATTCCTTGCTATTAGAAGAGCATGAGTAGCTTTACATGTTTAGCATTTCAGTAAGTTTGTTTCTTTTACTAGTAGATGAGCATGAGTAGTTTTCCTTTTGAGCATTCAGTTTTAGTTTTCAATATATTCACATGCATATCGAGTTTTTGTGAGTTAGATAGCGCTTACTAAGCATTTTGCTTATAGATTGCATTTCCTCTTACTGCAGATAAAGGAAGGCGACAAGGTGGCACAGATGATGTGTGATGCCAAGACTATGGAAGTCTTGTGACTAGAAAGGAGTTCCTTTAGTCTTCTTTCCTTATTCTTTTTCTTGTTTCCGCATTTTAGTTATTGTAAACATTTGAGACTGTACTTTACACTCCGTGTCATTCGAGTTTATTCTTGTTCTAGATTGCATGTAGGATGAGTTCAGTTTAGTACGTAGATATTTGTGTGTTTGATATTTATTTAACTGCGTGGATGTTTGATAAATGTTCCAGCCGCATGTGGCTGATGTATACTATGTTTGTATCTCAGTTTAAGGTCACCGGTACAGGGGAGACTCTGCCAAAATTTTTCGGTAGAGACTCTTCGTGGTTTCGATCATACCGGTTAAGTAGATTCAGTAGTTAAGTAACGGTCATCCTTAGAGAGTAGTATTGTATAGTAAGAAGGGTGGTCGTTATAGTTGGTATCAGAGCAGTCTCCATTCTCCAGCATCACACATCAGCACCATCTTTGTCATCTTCAAGTAAGAAAGTATTTAAGTTTTCCTTTTATGCTTTCTTTATTAATTGCAGTATGGAGTAATTGCTTATATGCGCTTTAGTAAGATAGAAGTTTTGTTTCTCTTATATTCATATACATAAGTATGTTTAGAAAGGATAGAGAAGATATCAAGCCTTCCAAGTGTAAGATCGAAAAGAATTTAGATATCTCCACAATGACATGATATTGTCCACTTTGGGCCTAAGCCCTCATGGTTTTACTCTTGGGCTCTCCCCAAAAGGCCTCATGCCAATGGAGATATCTTTTCTCTTATAAACCCATGATCTTTCCCATGTGTTTCCAATATGGGACTATATTTGCAACCTTACAACACCAACAATCCCCCCCTCAAACAAAGGACCATAGGCTTCCCACGTTCGATCCTCGACCCACCAGGTCTTCCTGCCCCTCGGTCCACTCGACCTACTAGGACTTCCTTGCCTAGTCGCAACTAGGACTTCCTGCCTGGTGTCTGGTCCTCTTGATCCGAATATAGGAGCCCTCACTTCTTTGTTCGAGGTCAATATTGTACCCACATGACAATCAGACCATAGCACAGTCGGCGGTTAAACCTTCTGGCAGTCCGGGCTCTGATACCAATTGTAGGATCGAAAAGAATTTAGATATCTCCACAATGACATGATATTGTCCACTTTGGGCCTAAGCCCTCATGGTTTTGCTCTTGGGCTCTCCCCAAAAGGCCTCATGCCAATGGAGATATCTTTTCTCTTATAAACCCATGATCTTTCCCATGTGTTTCCAATATGGGACTATGTTTGCAACCTTGCAATACCAACACCAAGGACCACTAATGGGTACGATGCAATATGAATAATAGAGGACCGAGAAGTTAAGAGACTAAGGAACAAAGAGTACCATTACTGAAAGTCATTTAGAACCAGAAGCACGAGGAAGTTACTTAGGAGCGTGAGGACAGTATGAGACAGAGATATCCAGAATTATTCTAAGTTCGAGGATGAACTTTTTATAAGGTATGGGGGAATGTAACGACCCAATTTTCCTCATTAGGAGTTCTAAAAGTTCTTAAAAATATTTAGAAATACTTTAGAAAAATTCTAGAGATTTTTAGAAATTTTTAGAGTATTTTTATGTAATTTTTGGAGATCGTTTGATATTTTTACTAAACGAAGGAAGTTTTGACAAAAATGTCCAAGCCGAGGTTCGAACCAGCAACCTCTGACTCGGTCAAAACCTGACGAACCAAGTGGGCAAGCGGTCATTACTGACCATATAAGGGACGAATTATATTTATGCAATAGTAGATACAGAAAATAAATGGGAAATAAAAAGGGGGTTCGGCAGGATTCAAACCCGCGACTCCATCCACGAGCCAAGCCGCGGCTGACCAAGTGTTCACGCGGCCGGTTCTGTTTAGAAATGGTAGAAAATTTATTTAAAGAAGTTAACCGAATATTGAAGTTATAAAGGAGGAACTTAGGGCTTGATTGATTACCCGTGACCTAGCTTTTCCTTACTCCTTTTTCCTTTTCCTCTCGCGTGCGTGGTGCTTCTTCTCGGGCGAAACCGCAGCAGCAAGCCGGAGCTAGGGTTTTCACCTCCGGCGGTCGGCGAGGGGGATAACGTCGAGAGTTCTTCACCATTCGGGATCCTCTCGTCGAAGGGAAGCTGTGGACGCAAGGAGTCGCCGAAGATTTCAAGTTATCCGAACCCTAGAAGCATTAGAAGGTTTCTCCTTCGGCTGTGAGTCAAGGAAACAAAGGTAAGTCGCTACTCACCTGCAGTAGGATAGTTCCAGATTTCTATTCCTTTTGTGTTCCGAATTTTTTTCTGTGAAGAAGGTTAGCTTAGGGTTTACTGTCGTGACCTTCAAAGGAAGAACAGGATGGGTAAAGATCAAGCATGTAGGTTTTATACCTCGAGTTTTTATAGCTTGAATTCAGATTTGATGCTTTTATTTCCCTTTCGTTTTTGGTTTGTGCAATGAGAAGGGTAAGAGCAGTCTTCTTTGGAGTTTGCTGGACATTCGATTTTCTTTCCGTGGCAGACAGTGAGTACGAAGAACAATTGATGTTTTAGTTCTTAGTATTAAATCTTTGTAGCATTGGGCATGAAGAATTGATACTTTCTCTTTAGTTCCTAATAGCAAATTCTTCCCTAATTGCATTTTGGCGTGCACAATGAATGAAGCAATACAGATTTTATTTTTCATTAAGCTTCTAGTTCCCTTTGGTACATACAGTAGGCATGAGAGTTATATGTAGCAGTGCAGTTGCATTTCCTTAAGAATGCATTTCCTTTGAAAATACAGTAGGCGTGAATCACAATTGTAGCATTGTAGTCTATCTCTTTTAGCAGTGCAGATTTTGTTCCCTTTAAACATCTACTTCCTTTTGTTTTAACAATAGGCATGTACCATATTTAGTAGAGGTGCAGAATTTTAGATCCCTTTTAAGCATCTGGTTCTTTCTGTTGAACATTGGATTTTTGTGTAGTTTGGTATTCAAATTTTAGATTTCTTTTGCACATCAGTTATAGATCTTTGTTGAGTTATTAGAGCATGAAATGGTGTAAATTGGAGCATACAGTTTAGTTTCATTGTGTAGCACCTTAGTTTGATTTTCCCTTGCTGTAATGAGTAAGAACAGCCCTATCCAGCCACTCAAATGAGTGTGTAACAGAGTAGTTGGGTGCCCTATTAGTTTCTTTTGAGCTTATGGGTAGTTAAACTTAATGCAGAATTGTTAGGTTTAGAATTTAACCAATTGTATACAGTAGCAATTTCTTTAGAGTTTCAAGTGCAATTTCGTTAAGCTTATAGTGCAGTTTTGTTAGCCCAATATACAGATTTCTATTGAGCATTGGTATGCAGAATTTTAATTAGTATAGTATGCAGATTTGTTTTTATTTAAACTGCAGTTTTGAAACTTCTCAAGCACAGCAGAATTAGTTTATTTAAGTATTCAATTTCATATTTGTTTAAGCATTCAATTCTAGGTTGTTTAAGCATTTACATTTCAGTTTGTAAGAAGCAATCTTTTATTAGAAGTATTAACAAGAATAAGTATTTTACTTGAACAAGTATAAGAAAGATAAAGAAAAGAAAGAAAAAGGCCAAGGCCTTAAGTAGATCCCAAAGTCAAGACTTTAGAAATTTTGGCACACAAGATGCTAAAGAAAATGCCGAGGCATTATATATTAGAAGTATTAAAAGATAACAAGTATTTTACTTTTATCAGTGGCACTGTACTGGACTCTCAATTGTCCTTGGGTTGGGCTCCCATAGTCGTCCCTAGGTTTAGATAACCTAGTATGCAGGACTCTCAGTTGTCCTTGGGTTGGGCTCCCATAGTCGTCCCTAGGTTTAGATAACCTAGTAAACCCTACTAGATTCGGGACCAGCTATCTCGGGTCTAGTCATGGATGCGCGCATAGCAAGTACAGTTGTCGTGCCCAAGAAGAAAGTTGATTATTATTTTGAAATATTTTAAGTATAAGTTTTTGAACAAACAAAATAAGTTTCACATAAGTATAAAAGTATAAAAAAATAAGTTTAGAACAAATAAAATAAGTTTCATTTCGTTTTAAAAGCATCAAGTTGAGTTTTCCTTTATGCTAGTATGTTATTTAGATTAGCTTACTGTTCCTTGCTATTAGAAGAGCATGAGTAGCTTTACATGTTTAGCATTTCAGTAAGTTTGTTTCTTTTACTAGTAGATGAGCATGAGTAGTTTTCCTTTTGAGCATTCAGTTTTAGTTTTCAGTATATTCACATGCATATCGAGTTTTTGTGAGTTAGATAGTGCTTACTAAGTATTTTACTTATACATTGCATTTTCTCTTACTGCAGATAAAGGAAGGCGACAAGGTGGCACAGATGATGTGTGATGCCAGAACTATGGAAGTCTTGGGACTAGAAAGGAGTTCCTTTAGTCTTCTTTCCTTAATCTTTTTCTTGTTTCCGCATTTTAGTTATTGTAAACATTTGAGACTGTACTTTACACTCCGTGTCATTCGAGTTTATTCTTGTTCTAGATTGCATGTAGGATGAGTTCAGTTTAGTAAGTAGATATTTGTGTGTTTGATATTTATTTAACTGCGTGGGTGTTTGATAAATGTTCCAGCCGCCTGTGGCTGATGTATACTATGTTTGTATCTCAGTTTAAGGTCACCGGTACAGGGGAGACTCTGCCGAAATTTTTCGATAGAGACTCTTCATGGTTTCGATCATACCGGTTAAGTAGAGTCAGTAGTTAAGTAACGGTCATCCTTAGAGAGTAGTATAGTATAGTAAGAAGGGTGGTCGTTACATTGTTGGGATGTATACTATAAGCCTAGCTTTTGTATGAACATCTGTTTTGAAATATTTTGAAATGAGAATCACTTTTATCAAATGTCTGCATTTTATATTTATATATGTGTCGATGCAGTTGTCCATTTAATTTATATTGTAGATAACATGGTGTGTGATGTCACACAGCATATCATGTTATCGGTTCCTTATAAATTATAAATAGTAGCTCACAACCAAGATGGATTAGGATAAACCATTGGAACAGTTGTAGTGTAATTTGGTATTAGTCTATCTTGACTATAAAATTACACTAGTACACTATGTATGTATTGAGCAGGACCATTTGAGGTTGTTTGATTTATATTGACTGCATAAAAGAATAGAACCTCTGTTATTATGGATGTACGTCCTCTTAATCCCTATATAATAACAAGCACGTTTACTTAGTATTTATTTCTTTAAATTATCAATGGGTGAGATTTATTCGTTAAATCAATAGGCCTGATGAGTTGGGAAATATTATTGTTTATATGGTGTGTTGTTGATTATAGAAGGAATCTGTGTCCTAATTATTTAGGTTGATGACGTCCCCTTGAGGAGCTCATAAGGATTATCATGTAAACACTGCATGTGGACTTAGTCCGACATGATAATAAAGTTGAGTGGTACTACTCTTGGATTCATATGTTAATTAATTGAGTTGTCAGTAACTCATTTAATTAACGGACATACAATATCTTAAACACCGGAAGATTAACGCACTCATAATAAGAAGGAGCTCATATTATAATATGGGATTGGTGCGGTAGTTCTATAATAACCCTTTAGTGGTATGGATTATTATTGATAGACTTGGGCTGAGTGTTCGAGCCGAACACAGGAAGCCCAAGCCCATCAGGAGGCCTAAACCAATTCCTCTTCTAGGTCCTTGTTGTAGCCTCTATATAAAGCCTCACATCCACCCATTCATATATAACTTGGTTTGGTTTAACTTGGTTATAGAAAGGGAGACTTTTTTCTAAACAGAATTCTGTTATTTTTCTTTCTTTGTAACCGACGGCAAAGGTTATAAAAGGAGTAGGTGGTGCCCCCTAAAACCTAATTTTCCATAATTCCCTTCTCCCTTGCTTGTGGTCGGCGCCACCTCCTCTTCACCTACGGTCGGCGCCACCTCCACCAATGGTCGACGCCCCTTCCTCCTTACATAGGGCCGACGGTCTCCTCCACCTTGCTAAGGGCCAGCACCCTCTCTACTCCTTGGTGGGCGGCGGCTGGAAGAAGAGAAGGAAGAAGATTAGAAGGTGCCCTATCCTAGAGTCTCCTTTTATAGCCGGCGGTTTGGAAACCAAGAAGAGAATGAGGGTGGTTTTGTCTTGGTAGATCGTCACCCATACGACGTCCAAGAAGAGGAGAGGAATAGGCAGAAGATCAAGAGGTCTTTAGCTACGAAGAAAGGTATAACTAGTTCTTTAATTTTGCTGCATAATTAGTTTGGTTTTCTTCGTATCAATTTTGAATACAAACACAAGAGGCCAGCGATCTTGTACTTCGAACGAGGTGTTCTTTGATCCGTCAAGAACTTGCTTGATTGATCAAACACATGTCTGATCGAACATACAGGTTGCTAGGAAAAGTTCTGTATTTGTACAATTTTTATACAGGGAAATTTAAACAGAACGAAATTCTGGCGCCTTCAAAAGCCCACCAACCTGGATACTTGCCCATTTCCGGCAACCTCCGACTGTCCGCTTCGACCCAAACTATAACTTGGTGGGGATGGTGAACCCAGGAAGGGATTGAAACCAATTGCGACTGGATTGCAGTTGCGATCTGGCCATAATTGGGAGTGGATCATCCCCTAGTCCACTTTTTTATGGACCAGGAGATCTAGTCTCGCCCTTGATATCCCATCGGCTACTCAGAAAATCTTGGTAAGTGATTTCTTCCAAGGACTTACCGAGGGTGATTTCTTTAGGTCCCTTATTATGGAGCCGCCAAGAGACTTCGACCAGCTGCTCAAGAGAGCCACAAAGTCCCTAAGTCAGTTGCCATCTCGGAGTGCTTGACGGCGCACATCCATCAACCACCAAAGTCGGGCTTTAACCGAGCAGTATCATTCACAGCCTCGGCATGGGATTAATCAGGGGTATGCACGAGCCTTGGTCGAGTAGCCACGGCAATCAAATCAGGAGGAAGAGAATCCCCACAGCGCCGTTGGGGGCAATATCGGTATGATTGAGGGAGGACCCATCAACGGAGACTCTAACTGAGCTTGAAAGTTACACACTCAACGATTGGAGATTCACACCGTCGGATGTAGCAAAGTGGTGGTAGAAGGACCAAAAATTAGTTTTGGTACTCAAGACTTAGAGAGAGTGGAGGTCCCTCACAACGATGCTCTAATCATTAAGGCGGTAATCGCTAATTACAATATTTACCGTACCTTTGTAGATACAAGCATTTCGGTAAATATCATTTTTAAGTAAGCCTTCGATCAACTGCAACTATGACGACTCCCTTATATGGGTTCATGGACAATGAGGTATTGCCAATCGGCCAGACTCTGCTAGATGTATCCCTCGGAGAGGAGCCACTAAAAATGACAAGGATGATGAATTTCATCCTAATAGATGCCCCGTCCACCTACAACATCATACTAGGTCCACCAGCGTCGAATGAATAATGAGCAGTCGTCTCCATATTTTGCCAGAAGATCAAATTCCCCATCGAGAACTCGGTCAGCGAGGTAAAGGGCGACCTGCTGACGGCTCAGCAATGTTATGTCGAGATGGTAAGGGCGGAATCATGGGCCACACGGAAGACTCCATGGTTGGAGTTAAACACAATTTTGGAAGAACCTCTCACCCCAGAGTATGACGAGAAGGAAATGGTCCAAGTGCATCCTAGCCGGCTAGAAGCCATGACTTTCATTGCTGCTGACCTAGATGCGGAATAGAAGAAGGAGCTCATTGCTTGTCTAAGGTAAAATTAAGATGTGTTGCATTGGACTACGCACGAGCTGCTGAGCATCTTGCCAACCATCGCCCAGCACGAGTTGCATGTCGGGCCAAATGTAAGTTCGGTGAAACAAAAGAAATGAGACTTCAAGTCAGAGAAAAATTAAATAATCTGAGCAGAAGTAGAAAAGATGTTGGAAGCTAGCTACATACGTGAGGTACAATGTCCGAGCTGGCTAGCTAATGTAGTGCTAGTCTCCAAGCCAAGCAATAATTGGCGGGTCTACATTGACTTCTGGGACTTAAACAAGGCATGTTCGAAGGATTTCTATCAACAGTCGTGCATTGATCAGATGGTGGACTCTACAACAAGATGCGAGCTGATTTGCATGTTGGATGCGTACCGGGGCTACCACCAAGTCCTGCTCGCCAAAAATAATCAGGAGAAGGTCAGTTTTATTACGACCGATGGGACCTTCTATTACAATGTGATGTTGTTCAGATTGAAGAATATGGGAGCCACGTATCAGAGGTTGATGAACAAGATGTTCCGAGGGAAAATCAACAAGAATATGAAGGTATATGTCAATGATATTCTGATAAAATCCCTCCGAGCCACTAATCTCTGTGCAAATATCAAGGAGACTTGCCGAATGCGGAGAAAGTATGGCATAACGCTTAATCTAAACAAGTGTCTATTCTGATCAAGGAGCGGACGCTTCCTCAGATATATAGTGACCGAGCGAAGGATCGAGGTGAATCCAAGCAAAGTGAAGGCGCTCCAAGACATACTCCTCCCCCGCAACCTTAAAAAGGCCTAGTGACTGACTGGACGGATCACAACATTTTTAAGGTTCATCTCTAAATTGTCCGATCGGAGCTACTCGTTCTTCAAGGTTCTGTGCCTAGCTACAAAATTGCAATGGGATGTCGAGTGCGATAAAGCACTGGAGGAGCTCAAGAGTTATCTAACCTCCTTACCTGTATTGGCAAAGCTCATCGCTGGTGAACCGCTCTGGATGTACTTGTCATTCACAAAGCGGACGGTTGGCTCAGCGTTGGTGCGACAAAACGGAACTAAACAACAGTCGATGTACTTTTTGAGCCATATGTTGAAAGATACTGAATGTCGCTACACCTATCTTGAAAAGCTGGCGTATGGGTTGGTCCTCGCCGCACAGCGATTACGTCCATACTTCTTGTCCCATCTATAATTGTACTAACCAACAGCGCTCTAGGGCGAGTTCTTCTCAACCCTGAAGCGTCCGACCTACTCATCAAATGAACCACAGAGCTAAGTAAATTTGACATATAGTACCGACCCAAATCAGCAATCAAGGTGTAAGCCTTAGCCAATTTTGTGATGGAGGCACAAAACGTGAGCCGGAGGTAACTTAGAAGATCTATGTAGATAGATCGTCCACCAGGCAGGGCAGCAGCATAGGCATACTTCTAATTTCACCATGTAAAGATCGAATGCAACTGTCTATTCGGCTAAACTATAGAACTACGAATAAGAAAATAGAGTATGAAGCATTGATCATTGAGCTATAAGCGACTTGGCATGTAGGAGCCACTTGGGTCCTTATCTATTCGAACTCTCAATTGGCAGCACAACAGTTGTCGGAGACTTTTGAAATAAATAATACCAGGCTAAGGCTATACGCTGAGGCATTTGAAAAGTTGAAGGCCAAATTTCAAGAAGTACGTATCCAAAAAATCCCATTGGCGGAGAATTAGTATACAGACGAGCTGGAAAAGTTAGCAAGCTCCTTAGCCCCTGTAGTACTGGATGGGCCAATTAAGAAGGTACTATTGGTGGCTAATATAAAGAAATCGACTACAAGAGGGGTCTCAAATGACTGAAGGATGCCATTGTTCGAGTTCCTCCCGTCGAGAAATACACCAGTTGACCAGGAGCAGGCTCGATTGCTGATAAAGAGGGTTGGACAGTTCACGCTGATTGGAAACCACTTGTATAAGAAAGTCTTCTCTAGGTCACTGCTCAAGTGTCTCGGATTGGAGGACATTCAGTACATCTTACAAGAAATTCACCAAGGCTCCTATGGCAATCATCCGGACGGTCGGTCGTTAGCTAGAAAAATCCTACTGGTAGTGTATTTTTGGCCTACTCTGCAAGCCGATGCCACATGGATAGTAGCAACTTGCCTGTCCTACCAAAAATATCAGAACATACCACACATGCCTATGGAAGAGATGAAAGCATCCGTGGTAGCTTGTCTGTTTGACCAATGAGGCATGGACATTGTAGGACCATTTTCAATGACGACCAGACAAAGGATATTCCTCCTTGTAGAGGTATATTACTTCAACAAGTGGGTAGAAGCCGAGCTGCTAACTAAGATAACCAAAAAGATGGTTATAAAGTTTCTATGGTAGAATATCATTTGTTGGTTCGATGTCCCTCGTAGACTCATCTTCGACAATGGAAGGCAATTTCAAGGAAGGAGACTCAAAGAATGGTGCGCTAGCTACTGTATTATGCATGCCTTCATCTTGGTGGCTTATTCCCAAAGCAATGGTCGGGTAGAGGTCACCAATAGAAAAATCTTTCGGGGACTTAAGACATAGCTCGACCACGTTAGAGGAAGCTAGGCGGATGAATTATTGAGCGTGCTGTGGGCCTACCGTATCCTGTCCCGAGAAGCGACTAGTGTAACTACATTCTACTTAGTATATGGAGGAGAAGTTGTTGTGTCGATCGAGATTAGGGTAGAAATTTCAATCGATGACAATTATACGACGAAGATAATCCCGAGCGATGGCTTATGGAGCTAGACCTGATGGATGAAATCAGAGATAAGGTTGTCGTCCGGCTAGCGGCGCATCAGCAAAAGATGAAGCAAAATTATAACAAGTGAGTCATTCCCAGATCATTCTAGGTCGACGACTTTATCTAGAAGAGTGTGAAACCAGTCAATGATGTGACCAAGCTGAAACCACTATGGGGAGGACCCTACAAGGTGATACAGAAGCTTAGTTCGGGATCATACTATTTGCAAGACAAAAATGGAAGGAAGCTTGATCAGCTATGGAGCACAAACTACATGTAACCCTATCGGGTGGGATAGTAAGCTGACAGTTGAACTAACGTAAATTGTAACACTATTTGTTCTATGAATGCAGGAAAGTTTAAACAAAGATTTGTCAAGTGTCAAAGACTCACGTACCGAGTGATCATGTTATAAGTGAGCTTAGCCCTCACGCCAAGTGTCAAAGACTCACGTGCCGAGCGGTCGTATTATAAGTGAGCTTAGCCCTCACACCAAGTGTCAAAGACTCACATGTCAAGTGCTCGTGTTATAAGTGAGCTTAGCCCTCACGCCAAGTGTCAAAAACTCAGGTGTCGAGCAGTCGTGTTATAAGTGAGCTTAGCCCTCACGCCAAGTGTCAAAGACTCACGTGCCGAGCGGCCATGTTATAAGTGAGCTTAGCCCTCACTCCAGGTGTCAAAGACTCACGTGCTGAGAGGTTGCATTATAAGTGAGCTTAGCCCTCACGCCAAGTGTCAAAGACTCACGTGCCGAGCGATCGTGTTATAAGTGAGCTTAACTGTCAAAGACTTTCAACCCGATCAGGTGAGTTATAAGCGAGTGTTGCTCTCACGTCTAAAGATAATTAGTCATGGGGTCCAGACTAGGCCTGTGAAAGACTCTCAATCCAATCAGGTGAGTTATAAACAAGCATTGCTCTTACACCTGAAGATAATCAGCGACGAGGTCCAAACTAGGCGTCGAAAAGACTCACGAGTCATTCAGACGTGTGATTAGTGAGCGAGTTCCTCGCACCAAGTGTCGAAGACTCTTGACTCGAGTGGTGAGTTAAGCAAACCGCCATAGCGAAAAAACTTTATAGCGGCGAACGGGAGCACGAGGATTCATACTTAAAAGATTTTTATAGACTACACTAACAAGGGGCCACAAGATTATAGAATGATAAACCGGATAGCCATAAAGTGTCGAGTGAAGGTGCATCAAATGATACTTAGAATATTAAACCAGAAACTACAGTGAAAGAACTTTGAAATCATCAAATGGGCGTGCATTCATTCATATTTAGAGATTTTTACAAAATGCTAGGGGGAGTACAGAAAGATGACAAAAACCTTAAAGAGGAAACTACGCTAAGTAATCAAGGACCTTATCCGGAAGTGACTCAGTGATCTTATTCCTATTTATAATTCTACTCGTAAGATCTGGTGAGATATAGTTGCTATCCTTGAGTTGCTGGAGGGTTCCATCGATGTCGTAATTAAAGAGAAAGATAGTCCGATTAGTAAACATGTCATTGAAGGCATCAGAGAGGAGGTAGTCTACTCTGAATGATTCCAACTAAATGGGTTCCTCCTCTTTGAACTTATGGAAAGCCACCTTGTACACCTCTAATTCAGCCTTTAGGGCGGCCAGCTCGGCGTCTTTCTCCTCGAGCTGGAGCATGCTCGCTGCTTACTCCGCAATTCATTGTCCCGCTCGGCGGCTAGAGTCGCTTCCGCCTCTTTGAGATTCTAGGCCAAAACTCGAGCCTCCTTATTTTTAATGTCAAGGTTCTCAATGGCTCGAAGTTTATGGGCATTAGCAGAATTTATTTTTGACTCAAAATTGTGGACCTGCTTGGTCAGTCAGTCAAGCTGCAAGGCCTGCTCATGACTCTTATTCTTCTCCATGGTGAGCGCCTGCTCAGAGCCCAATAGCTGCTCCGAGTTCCACTCCAAGTCCTTCTTCAATTGGGCAACCTCCACTGTGAGCTTCTCAACTTGTGCCCACGAGGTGTGGGCTTGGCCGAATGGGGCCAGCACCTGCTGGTTCTCGTGCTCCAGAAATGCCTCCACCCAGAACTACAAATCCAATGAAGAATTAGTGCTGATCAGGAAATGCAAAGGGAATATCTTAGTAAAAATTTACTCCCGTGGATTTCTGAGTGAAGCCGTCGGCCATCTCCCTGGATAGAAGGGTCACCGCCATGGCCCGGGCATCTGCCCACGTTTGGGCAAGCGGACCTTCGATAGTTATTTGGTGTCGAGGGAAGTACGACTCCACACTCTCTGGGTGATGATACTAGTGGGCAGGTGAAGAATGACCTTGATGCTTTGTCGACCACTCGAGGCTGATGGCTCTGAGGAGGTCGGGCCCTTGGATTTGGACATTGGGGAGGAGTGAATGAGAGACATCTGGCTAATCGAGGCAGGAAGGTGACCAATGATTCACATATCGTCCCTACCGGCAACATGGACAATGAAGGCGTCCAGTCGGAAGATGAAGACGTAGGAAGAGAAGCCTTTCTCTCAGGAACAGCTGAGGATGAGGCTTCGCCCCGGTCGGATGGAAGGTGAGAGGTGGTAGGTGCAAAGGTCTGCAGAACGAAGGTTGCAAAGTGGAGGTTGCCGAGCGGGAAGAAGCTTTCCCTCAGTGCCTTTTGCGACGTTGGATTAATGGTTCACCTGATGTAGCCGACTCCGATGGCACCGCAATCGGCTCCATGGATTGCCGCTCAGGAGGCAGCTCGTTAGTCGTGGCCACAACATCACTAGCCACCACCTGGTTGCCTCCTGCCTCGCTAGCTACGGTGCAGCTTCCTCCTGCCTCACCGGTCGGCTCATCCAACTGCTCAACTCGCAGTAGGCCTCGACTTTCTAGCTCGACGGTGCCTTGGGCGTTGATCTCTGCGTCGGCAAGCTTGCTCTTGCTGCTCAGCCATGCTCTCAGCATGACTTCAGCTACAAAAAAGAAAATCAAATTAGTTAGCTTCTAAAGCAGCAGAGCAGAGGATAGTTTACCTAAACTACCGAGCAGTCGGGTTCTAATGGGGCGTAGCCCAAAATTGTACAGAACACCCTCCACCAATAGCTTATGGATGTGATATTTCTAATCGACTAAACAAGAGACTGCTTGGAGGTAGGACAACTCCCAACGATATTTTCTCAAGGCAGGTGGCTTGGGAAGCTCCATTTGCCAACCGATCGGGAAAAAGGGATGGTCGGGAAGGTGAATAAAGAAGTAATGCACCATCCAGTGCTTATTGGAAGAAAGTATTTTATTAAAAATTACAGAGTTCATGTGTGCTTGGAGGAAGAAGGTGTCTGATTCGGATGGTTTGGGATAGTAAAAATAATGAAAAATATGGGATACAAGTGGAATTTCGTATAGACGGAATAGTATTACCACACCGTACAGTAACCTAAACGAATTAGGCCCTAACTGGTGCAGAGGAAGGAAAACGCAAGCCGGCCAAAAACTGATCTTTAAAGAAGGGAAGGAAGCCATCCGGCAGGGTGTGGGGACACACATAAGAAAAAGGGATAGCAATTTGGTAGTTGTCGAGGAAGTGGTAAGTCATTTTCATTTAGAGAATCTCATCCCCATTGAAATCAGATTTTGTGGAAGTATACCACAAGCCAACAATGGCTTGAGGAGGAGAAGTAGGATGGACCATGGGATCACGAATAGAAATCAAGGATTGAGAGCGGAATAGGAAGAGGAACTTACGGGAGCAGTGGAGACCGTCAATGGCGAACAAAGAAGAAAGAAGGCGAGAGTGAGGAAGACGATGGAGCCAAAAGAAAAGGTATGAGCTTACAAACCCCATCTGCAACCTCTCTGGACTGTCCGATCCAGGGTTTGGGAAAATGGGGGTTTATCGCGACCATTGAATTCAAAAGGTAGGAGTCACATCAATCCCAAATAGTCATCTGTCACATCATGCATAAGGCGGCATGTAAAGGCGCCACATGGCATTTTGTTATAGATGACATTAATGATGAGGCAAAAAAACATGATTACAGGGCATAGGTAAGCTTGCTCTGCATTAATGGGTAAAGATTTGAACGATTCTCTAAAAATTACAGTAACAGCAGCGGCAATTAGAAAGCACTGTAGTTGGAAGTAGAGCTCAGCAAAGAGTCAGAAAATTGGCTAAGTAGCGCACACGACGGAGCCGAACGGAGACTATAAAACCGAATGTCTTCGTCATCAGCAGTTGAACGACGACTATAAAACCAAATGTCTTAGCCATCAATAGCCGAATGACGACTATAAAACCGAATGTCTTCACCGTCAACAACCGAATAGCAACTATAAAACCGAATGTCTACGCCATCAACAGCCGAACAACGGCTATAAAATCGAATGTTTTCACCATCAGCAGCTGAACGACAGCTATAAAATCGTGTAAGGACGTCAGCAAAGTCTATGGGAGACCCTGAGTGGCTGAGGGCCTGATCGAGGAGAGAGGCACAGGAACATACTAATGGTCCAGTCAGTCAGACTTCCAATCTCCTTCAACTAAACTTGAAGGGGAGGCTTCTGATCCGATAATGATGGGAGGTTCCACCAAAGATAGGTCACAGTAAGGAAGACCGGTTGACGTGGAAGACAAAGTCAAGCGGGGTAGCCAAGTCGACCGAGTGGACCGGGTATGGCCGAGCGGACCGGGTACTGCCAAGCGGATGGTACTAGCTTAGACTCCCCGGCCGAATAAAATTGTCCTCTAACAACAAAGAGAGCTAAGCAACAGGCAGTCTCGCTGACCGAGCTTCGCATCCGATCAGAGGGGGTCGGCGGGCCATAAGGATACTGTCGAGCGGAGACAGCTCAGCCGAGCGGACTTCGACCAGCTTCACATAATCCCACCAAATATCTTGTCATATCCTTTTGGGAGTTTGTGTCGTTGATAGCAAGACATGTTTAGCAAGCAGTTGTACTTTCGAAGCTTCCAAGCTATTGTTGGACCGCTGGGGTCGGCTAGAAGGGGGGTTGAATAGCCTGCAAAATAATGAAACAAAACTCATCTTGACTTTCAAATAAATACTTGCATAAATGAAGTAAACAAATAAAACAGAAAAGAAAGAGGCACATAGGGATTTACTTGATTACAACTGGGGAGGTTGTTAATCCAAGAAAAGTGTCGCACTAACTATCTCCTTCAAGTGAAGAAACCTCTTACAGCAATGAAGCGCACAAAGAAAGAAGCTAAACTCTAAATGAAAGCTAACAAGTGTTGGAAATTGAATTGCTTGTGTTGTTGAAAAACTTCTGGACCAAGGCTATATTTATAGTCTTGGTCTGGGCGCTCTGGGGGGATAAAACTTTATCCCCAACGCAACGGATCGCGCTTGACGCGATCTGGTCAAAAAGCCAACTCTGGGCGCCCGGAATGGTTCCGAGCGCCCAGACCACTAAGTCAACCAAGTTCACTTTCTGGTCCGGGCCTTGTGCTCCGGTGCTGCTCGCCTCGGTCCGGGTCTTCCGCTTCGGCTCCGCTTCCTTGGGTGATTTCTGCCATCCGAAATAGGGCTCACCCGAACCCAACTTCCGGTCTTCTCGAGCAGGCTTCTGCTCCGGCTTCTCGTCTCTCGAAATCGTCGCGTGCTTCCTTCTCATCTGCCAGCGTGCTTCTTCGTCTCTCGGTCGCACCCCGTGCCGACCTTCTCGCTAGCTACGTCTCTTGCTCCCCGAGCAGTCTTCTGCTCCGGTTTCTTGTCCCTCAGAACCACCACACGCTTCCTTCTCGTCCGCCTGTATACTCTTCTGCAACGCCTCGTCCCTCAGACGCACCGCGTGCCGTCCTTCTCACTAGCTGCGTCTTCCGCTCGACTACCTATGCTCCTAAGCTCTTGCACACTTAGACACAAGGTTAAAAACACACAGGACCTAACTTAACTTGTTGATCATACCAAAACAACCTTAGGGTTCCAACAATCTCTCCTTTTTTGATGTGAGCAACCCAAGTTAAGCTAGGGTAAATAGATATAAAAATAAACTAACTAATTTTGTAATAAAGTGCAAAAAGATAAAAAATTTTGGTCTACCTCCCCCTAGACTTATACTTTTCTTTCTCCCCCTTTGATCACATAAAAAAAATGGGATTCAAAGACAAACTCTAAGGGAAAATTTTGAAACTTTGAAAAAAAATTTGTAATAATTTTCAACGAAAAAATATTCTAAATTAAAAAATTTCTAAGTAAAACTTTAGATAAGAAAACTTTCTAAGTAAAAACTCTAAGTAAGAGAATTTTCAAAAATTCTGACTTAGGAAATTTTGCAAAAATATTTTTGAAATTTTTCTAAGTAAAAATTTAAGCGGAAATTTCTAAGTTCAGAAGAACTTTTAACTTATTTTTCTAAGTATAAGTTTTACGAAAAAAATTTCTAAGTAAAAAAATGTTTAAAAGACTTTTTAAAGCATTATTAAATTTCAACCTTAATGCTTTATCAAAAAGTTAGCTAAACATTTTATTTCAATATTTTGACTTCCAGGTCGTGGCGAGGCATTAGGCCTTCTTAGTTATTAGAGCAACAACTACTTCCTTAGACAAAGTCTCATAACGAAACTCACTGTTTAATTTTCTCGCTGAAAGCGCTAAATTCGATTAAAATTTAGATTAATCAAGACTTAGGAACCCAATATAAGTTCCGACCAACTGGATTAACCAAGAATTTCTTAGGGACATATTTCTTTGAAACATTTCTAATTTGTCCCTTGTGATATCTAAAATACCAATTTAGAGATTAAATTTTCTAAAATTAGATGAGAATGCATGATTTTTCAAGTTATCTACTTGTACTTTCATATTATCATTTTCTAATTTTAATTTTTCATTTTCTAATTCTAATTTTTAAAATTCTTCTAATAGACAAGGTTTATCTAGAATTAATTTCAATTCTTTTTTTTTCTTTTTCTAGCATGTAACAGTCCTTAGTTAAAAACTTTACAAATTTAAATATTTGGTCAGGTGGTAGAGAACGTACCTGACTTATCTTGTCGCCTGCTAATGCTCCCCCTGTTGAGTTACTTTCTTCCAAAGACTCCCCCATCATCGATGCTCTCGATGTTCATTGAGGATGAACTTACTTCGTCTTCTGGTATGTACTCGACTATTAAGGCTGTTCCGGCGATTTCCTCAGTTTTAGATTCCTCCGATGATGACTGGGTGTCCATTGAGGAGTTGGATGCGGCTTCTATGGGTTCTTTATGAAGCTTTAAGAATATTTCCCAAAGTTTTTTTACACTCTGATAGTCACCGATTTTGTCGAGATCTTCAACCGATAGTACGCTTAAAAGGTGAAATCAGCCTTACCATTTGATGTAAAATCATCACGTTGCTTTTTAGTCCAGAGGCGTTTCTCGATTTCCTCTCCGTTCGTATTCTTCGGTGCTTCATAACCATGTTTCATTATTAACATTAAATCAAAATCTGTTTTTAAAAATACCTGTATTCGTCGCTTCTAAAATGCGAACTCCCCCTCGAAAGTTGGTGGATAAATGTTAGCTCTGGCCATCTCGTTGCTTCAGTCGGCGGTTAGTCCTCCTGAGGCGTCTTTGCTCTGATACCACTTGTTGGACCGCTAGGGCCGGCTAGAAGGGGAGTTGAATACCCTGCAAAATAATGAAACGAAACCCTTCTCGACTTTTCAAATAAACACTTGCATAAATGAAGTAAACAAATAAAACAGAAAAGAAAGAGGCACACAGGGATTTACTTGGTTACAACCGGGGAGGTTGTTAATCCAAGGAAAGTGTCGTACTAACTATCTCCTTCAGGCGGAGAAGCCTCTTACAGCAATGAAGCGCACAAAGAAAGAAGCTAAATTCTAAATGAAAGCTAACAAGTGTTGGAAATTGAATTGCTTGTGTTGTTGAAAAACTTCTGGACCAAGGCTATATTTATAGCCTTGGTCGGGGTGCCCCGAAGGGGTTCCGGGCGCCCTGAGGGGATAAAACTTTATCCCCAACGCAACGGATCGCGCTTGACATGATCTGGTCAAAAAGCCAACTCCGGACTCCGGACTCCGGAATGGTTCCGGGCGCTTGGAAGGTCCGGGCGCCCGGAATAGATCCGAACGCCCGGACCACTAAGTCAACCAAGTTGACTTTCTGGTCCAGGCCTTCTGTTCCAGTGTTGTTCGCCTAGGTTCAGGTCTTTCGCTCCGTCTCCGCTTGCTTGGGTGATTTTTTCCATCCGGAATACGGCTCACCCGAACTCAACTTCCGATCTTCTCGAGCAGGCTTCCGCTCCAGCTTCTCGTCCCTCGGAATCGTCACATGCTTCCTTCTCGTCTGCCAGCGTACTCATCCGCAGTCTTTGTCCCTCGGTCGCACCCCGTGCCGACCTTCTGGCTAGCTGCGTCTCATGCTCCCCGAGCAGTCTTCTGCTCCGATTTCTCGTCCCTCAGAACCACCGCACGCTTCCTTCTCGTCTGCCGGTGTACTCTTCCGCAGCGCCTTGTCCCTCGGACGCACCGCGTGTCGTCCTTCTCGCTAGCTGCGTCTTCCGCTTGACTACCTGTGCTCCTAAGCTCCTGCACACTTAGACACAAGGTTAAAAACACACAGGACCTAACTTAACTTGTTGATCGCATCAAAACAACCTTGGGGTTTCAACAGCTGTCACATCAGAGATTGCATGGCTACTTAAGGAATGATGTCAGAGACACTTTTTGACTTGTCTTTTCTTAGGACACCTAGAAAAATGTATCTACACTTTGGGATGTGTGCATGAACACTATAGTGACGCTATAAAAGGGGTTCCCATCTACATGGAGAGGTATACGTAACTTCATTTCTATACACTTATGCTATAGTTTCTACTGCTTTACACATCTTCAGAAACTGACTTGAGTGTTGGAAAGTTAATACTAAAATCCCTTCCCGATCCAGTACTGACATTTCCTATTTTATAGATCGTGAGAACTCTTTATTGGATTAAAGAGAATGTCATATTCCACCATCTTCGTCGACTTTGGACAAAATAATTATTGATATTTTTTAAAAACAAATTTTTTTTATTGACATTAGACATAAAATTATTTTACATTTCTAATAAAAGTAACAAGGTTGAACTCCTGCTAACAGTTTTTAGATTTAAATTTACATTAACTAGAGGCCTTTAAAATTTTACTACTGATTAGGTAACTATTAGTTATTTTTTTAATGAAGTTTTCTCGAGCTCGTTGTCATTTCATTTAATGATATGGTTGATATCATGTAATGCCATTTCATTTCACTTCTAGGTAATTAGATAAAAAATAATAATTGGTGATGTTCATCGCATTAAAAATAAATTGTCTCATATGAATTAATATAAAAATAATATTAAATAAATGATATGTTTATCGATAATTTTATACGATTTTAGATTGGTTTGAATAAATAAAACTATATAATTTAAAAAATTATCTAAGTTATTAAAATTAATTTCACTTGTAAAAGGATCCAACAAGTGAAAACCTTGAACTATTCGGGGGAATAATAGGCGATTAACATAAGATGGCACGCAATCTTACCAAAAAAAACAAAGATGAAATAACTAAATTGTTAATAAACTAAAAAAGTTCTTTTTATCTGGTTTTAAACACCAAAACTACAATTATAGTACCAAAAGAGGAGCATCAGGAAGAGTGATTTAAGAGATACAAAATCATCCTCTTCCTCAGAATGCTGCAGTGCAAAAGAATAGGTTCAAACTCTAAAACAATATCCAAAAGACATTATTGTTACAGACAATTTCATCTTTCTTTCTTTTCCAATAACTCACGGGTTCAGTTAAAGTCTCCAGTGGAGTTCCTTCAAGATTTTGGGGACTGCAAGTTGTTTTTGCCAAGCAAATTTTGTTGCCTCTGAAGGGCAACCTGTTATTCTTAGGTGGTTCCAGCTGCACAAAATGTTCATTTTGGCTAAGCTGTCCGACGCTACGTAGTGCTAACAAATCCTAGTCTTTCAAACTTCTAGCTGAACTACTTTGTTGTTGCTGCTGCTGCTGTTGTTGCTGAGAACAGTCATGGAATATTGAAGTATTATCCAATGCTGGAAGATCCCCTATCAGTGTCTTAAAGGCAAATTCTAAGCATGGATCTGACCAAGAATTTCCAAAGATCGAAGTGAGTTTTGAGACTGGATTGTCTATGTTAATTCCTGATTCAGCCAGTGGAGCAGCTTCTGCAAAAGAAGGATGTGTCTTCTTCAAAATTTCAGGGTTGTCAGATGATATTGATGGAATGTCACTTGTATTATGACTTTCACTTAATGAATTCACATGTGGCAGATCAAGAGGTTTTGCTTCTGTCTTCCACTTCTTTACCAGTTCGGATTTGCTTTCAGTATCGGCTCGAAGTGCAGCCAATCGTGGAGATGACCGAAGGGGCATTGTGATTGTTTTGATACTACGAGTGTTGCTTGATGTATAATTTCTTGCCCTTTTAGGCTTCTTGAAATTCAAGTTCTCTTCCTCTGTACTTGCCGACAAATTTTCATCCGAGGTTGGCAAGCCTAGCCCATTTGTTATCTTATCTGGTTGACAAGGTATATAGTCATCACCATTGTTCAGCTGCTCTGCAGATACAAGTCCATCAAATGTGACACTTTGCAACTTAGAGAGACAAGAGCTGTTGAATGCTGATAGCGTTTCTGTTGCTGCCACCATAGCTTTATGTTTGTCGGATTCCACTATTCTAGATTCCTTATCTTCATGGCATATTGAATTGGAATTACCAACTATTGTGATCTCTTTTTCATGGTGCCAATCTAACCGCTTAGTGCCCGGTGACATCATGAAACCAGAATTTGCATCTGTATTGTGAGAACATGAATTAGAAAGGGCCTATCTGATTATTTCCTACACTTTGACACACCAGGAAAGATTGGTCTAGTAGAAAGTATGAAAAGGGCAGCCCGGTGCACAAAGCTCCTGCTATGTAAGATCCCGGGGAAGGATCCATTATATGCAGCCTTACCTTGTTTTTTTGCAAGAGACTGTTTTCAGAATTCGAACCCGTGACCTTTTGGTCACAAAGCAACAACTTTACCGTTGCGTCAAGACTCCCCTTCAGTAGAAAGTATAAAGCAAAGTTTAATAAATTCAAAGCATGAGTAGTAATTTATGTGGATGAGTTGATGAAATTACTTGTTTCACAGACATGATCTAGAGGTGCTTGTGACTCCCCTGGAAATTCATTGGTGTTGGTCTCCATCTTCACATCCAAGTTGTGTTTCCCTCCAGTGAATAGGCATTTCTCTGATTTATTCTCTTTCGAGTCTACTATTTTGGATTCATGAAGCTGCAAATCATAATTCAAATGGACTAAGGGTCTAAGATGGATTTTACAAAAACAAAATCAGCCATCCAGTGATAGATCTAAACTATTTCAAAACATGAATCTTCACCTGAATAGTATCCAACAAGATGATTTGTGTTCAAATACACAGGTGGAGTAGTAGACCACTATCTCAGAATTTCAGATGAGTAGGTAAATTTCCGATGAAGTACTCTTTATATTTTGTCTTCATCATAGAATGAAATGTTGTTCCGTGCCGCCGGGCACAGACAATTTTTACTGTTCCGCTAGTGGCCGAAACCGGCACAGGAGGCATCCTCGTCTCGGCTGCGCCAGAGGAGTTGCGGGCGATCAATCGCGGTCGCGGTTTCTTTTCCCGATAATTAATTATTTTATTTAATTAATTTAAACAATTCCTAAGGATATGTGATATTTCAATTTTATTTAAATAAACCTATTTTTAATTTTTTTTCTAATAATATTAAATTATTCAATAATTGAAAACTTATACAAAATCAATATACAACTTATTTTTATATACACCATAAATATATTTATCTTATAATTACTATATATAAATAAGAAAATTCCGAAACTGTATCGGCACAGCACGATATCGAAACCATATCATCTCCCAGTTTTATTATCTTAAGGGGAGAGAATTTTTATACAAGCTCCTAGTTATGACTACTGACTAGAATCAGACACAAATGAAAAATTCTTCTCATAACTTAAAAAACCAAGAAAATAATTTTGACATTCTATATGACAAAAAGGCATTCTAATTATATATCAAACAAAAAACATACTGCTAACACGTAAGCAATCACCTACTTAAAGAAAAAATAGATTAAAGAAAAAATAGAATATCAAAAACAATAACAGCTTTCAAAATGAACAGAAATGAAATGCTTACAGGAGATTCCATCTCACAGGTGTTGAGGTCAGAGATCCTTCTTTTCTTTGGCTTGCATAAGCATCTCTCAATGTCACCAGTTTCAATGTAGCGAAAGGCATCCTTTAGAGAGCGGAATTCATAACCACTCACTGGGTCAATGTAGAACTGTAGAAATTCAATGGACAAAATAACCACAAGGTAAATCCAGTAAGATTGATGCTAATTTGTAATCTAATTAGCAAGATCAATAGTAATAAAGTAAAAGCAAGATGGAAAGTCAAAACAATCTATGCAAAACCACTGACATTTAGAGAAACTACTCATGAGAGCATGAAGTGGGTGTGGTGATCATGCTTCATGCATGTTATTTACTGGTGCATCAATTTCATAGTAATGCTATACACAAAAGATAGAGAGCTTTTGTCTGAGATCTTTGTAGAACAAAGATAGAGAGGAAAATTTTTAGATAATAGCAGATAAAATCGATATCCAAGAAATGGAGGAAGCAGGAATACATGCAAAAATATTGTAACTGTAAGGAGAAGATTACAAATAAGGGGTATCATGCCAAAAGCTTGAACTAAAAAAAAAAAATCATATCTAGAGATTAACATCTCACATTTAATAAACTGGGCTAATTAGCTAGAAGAGCTAACTACAGAATTAAGAGACACAATTATGTAGCTATTTACCGGGTCCTTTTTATCACTATACTTTCTAGGCCTGCTCTCTTTGATCCAACCAGGAGGCAACGTGCCTGAATGCGCCTGTTGATAAGATGAAAAAAAGATTAACATATTTTCTGGATATTTGCTGGAGAAATTACTGATTATATAAGTCATTCATTCCACAATGATCAGATGAGAATTGGAAAAGAGGTATCCAAAAGCAAACATGTTCAACGGAGTCTGGTATATTGTTCTCTTTCTGTAGTGAATTGGACAAACACTTCTTTAGTTTCTTCTCCATAGATCTCGTAATGGCACTTCTTGTCTGAATGGCTGTGTGATTGGAAATTTTTCCCTCTTGTAAATGTTTAAGTACTTCTTCCTTGGAATAAAATCCAGAACCGGTAGAGGGATCATGGACGAACTGAAGAAAAACAGAGGACTACAGTTGAGTTATAGTATTTTTCTCAATTACAAAATTAATCAATGTTATACAACAATGTTCACCAAGATCAAATATGAAACAAAATTAGATTCGTTGGTCTCAGACTCTCAATGTATATATAGCCAACTAAATTAATCTATACCTTAGTTCCCTACATGATGACTCTTAATCTTAAATTCCTCATAGAACGATAATTGTATGGAAATTGATCAATAATAGCATCTTCAATGTCTAACACAGCCATAATCGAAAAAATTACACATGATGATTAGGGATGTCGGATATCAATCATAGTGTCAAGCAAGGGATAAATGAAGAACCCAAGAATCAAAGCGCATATGTAGGACTTCACCGCATTCTTTATGGCATACAAGCTGCTATTATGATTCTGAAATATATATGCAAACAACTTAGAGAATATAAGTGCTACATATTAGGCAAATCCTTAATCTGACCTTGATCAAGCTAATTTGTCGTGTTCAAATCAACTTGATACACAAGGAAGCAAAACATATGAGAAGACAATTGGTTTACTTATGTTGCCTTTTAATAAAAATCCTAAAAATCAAGAAAATTGAAAGCATGGATAAAAAATACCGTATTATCCTGTTTCATGACTTTGCACATTGTTTTCCAAGGTTTGTTTTTTTTCCCACGCTGACTATCCTATTTGCATTTCATTATCCGTGATGTGATAAATGTAAACTATATTTGTTTAGAGTATTATGGCGACTAAATGCTAACCATTCAAACCAAGGTCTTAAAAAGTATATAGAGACATTATGTCATCATCAAGCCTTTACGTAACATCTTAAACAACCAAAGTAGTTCATACTGAAAAAGAAAGCATTGCATAACTATACAATTAGTCAATTAAGAAAGTAGACTAGATGGGAGTCCAAAATTTCTAGAGACCTTCTTTTGTAGATTTTTAATTCAAACTACACATGTAGTAATCCAAAGGAACCCCCTTTATATGCACAAATATAGTTATAATGCTATGGCTGGTCTAGCCACTGCTAACACAAGAGAACAGAGCTATTTTATTTATCTAGCTTCTGTATTACTAAACCACTCAACTTTAAACGAACCTAAATGTTATAAATAGTATCAAGAGACTCCTGTTGGTTATTATCTCTAATTAGTGGGCTAATTATAAGTTGTGCATATGAAGGGAACCGAACCCATTTAAGTGATCTAACTTAAGGTTATTGGATTTCGGATTATTGGATATGGGATTAATGTGTAGAACCCTTAAGCCTAATCCGTTATATCTATGAGCTTATAACGGATTGGTTGCCTATATAAGGGGAGGTCCCAAGGGTTTACGGTATCATCTTTTTGAGAAATCTCTTCGTCCCCATTGACGAAGAAAATTATGCGTCATCAACCCTAAGCCCCTTGGAAGATCTCTTCGCTTTGCTTCCGCTGCTTCTTCTTCCACAGGGATTCTTGGAACAGGACAAGGAATAATGGCTCTTCAATCAAGTTCAGTTTATGTTTTACTTTGTTATGCCATGTTAATTGTTGAAACAAAGATTCATGTTATTGTGTATTTCTTGTTTTGAATTCATACAACATCTTAGAATTCATGCGGCTTAGGTTTCCACAATTTCTATCAACTCCGAGATGAAATATTAGAGAAATCAACTATAAAAAGAATTGCTAATTTTTCACAACAAATTTTTCTGTTGCACTTCAATTTGATTTAACTAACTGGTTATTTCCACTTTAGTGGCTTGACTTGATTGTGCGATGGGGACAAGGAAAAAAAAACCCTTTGACGACGTTAAAAGTATATTGCTAGTTAACCCGTGCATAAATCCTTCATTAACTTGTTTTATCTTCTATTGCAAAGCCTTCAACACAGTCATCTGATGACTAATACATCATCTCAAAAAGCTCACTACTCAATCTCCTACAGACTTCTCGGCAGCCAAAATACTCGTGGCTAAACTTACTCGTTTGGCAGGACTAGTGGGCAAAACAAACACTAGATAAGTGAGAATCAAAGCACACCTTTTTCAATTCTCATCTATTCCCAAACACAGACAGAATTTTAAAAAACACCAAATCACAAAATTTCACCAGAATTTCTCGATTCCAGTCTTTTCCTCAACAAATCCCAAACAATCACAAAGTGGCGATAAACAACACTACAATACTAACAACATGAACAAAGGTAAAGCGGTTAAGCATGCACGGCTACTGAATCTAACATCACAACCTTAAACCCCCTGCAAGAAACAATTTTTTACACGAACAAAAGAACAATGCGCAAAGAAAGTGGAGAATCGAGAAAGAAGATCGCTTGGATTTACCCAAAGCGTCGCGCCGCTCCGGGTGGTCTTCGCCACCGCCGTCCACCCATCGGGCAGCCACTCGGGGCTCGTCTCCGTCGACATCTCCGGTATCCGCTGGCCAATATTAAAGCTAGCTAGCTAGCTGGAAGACTCCTCCCAGACTTCGTCTCGCGCGTCCCCCTTTTCCTCCGTTCTCCTCTTCCCTCAACCTCCGCCTCCACAATCTGCTCGGTCCACTGAGACCAAATACTTGAAAATGCGGTTCCTGGAGATTCGCGCCCGCAGGCATTGCTGGCGTCTCGGATGCCGGAAGGATCAGATCGGACGGTCCAATTATTTTTGTATCTTTTCTTGGCTCTCTCTCTGTCTCTATGGCCGAGCTGGTTTGGATTAAGACGAACTGCTAAACATTATTATGCTTTGAAAATATTCATTAATTGTTTGAAGCGGCAGGTAAAGCCGTAAAAGGGGATGAATCGTGACCGTAAGATCGGAGGCCTAAGAATAAATAATTGTTTAAAAAGGAAAAGAAATCATTTTTCCCCTTTTTTTATTGCATGAGAACTACATTTTACTAAAAAAAATTTTCCGAGTTAAAATAAATAAATAAAGTGGGCAGATCCATCTTCTCGTCTCAAGCGCTTATTTTTTAATTAAAAAGTACCTTAACTTTATTTTTTGAAACTACACCTATAAAATATAAATGGGCTACGCAGATAAATCACGCGGTGTCTTTCTCGTCGGCCGGACGACGGGAACGCCTGCGTGGAACCCTAGTTCGGGCCCGGCGAGAAAGGTGCGGCGGTAGCGAGGTTCGGTGAGAGGGGCGATGCGGTCCGATCAGGAGCCACATCCTCGGGGGCTCGGTTCTCGGTCGGCACGGGGAGGGAAATCCAACTATCTTTGATCGAGGCTCCAGTGGAGAGACGCCACCGGAGAGAGGATGCGTCGGCGGAGGCTGGGAGAGGGTTTCACCGCGGCGGCGGCGGTGAATACGGATCCGAGCAAATGGGAGGAATGGAATGGTCTTGCTGTATTGACAATATTTATAGTATTATTTAGAGAGAGAAATTACAATTAATCTAATTTATGACACTAATAATAAGTCATCATTCACACCAAGTGGTAAGGTCCCAACATAATTACAGGTAAGGTCCCAACATAATTACAGGTAAGATAGACGCCCAAGATAAAGATATCAGCGAGTGCAAATAAATTTAATGAGGTTGAATAATATGAAAATATTAATATTTAAATTTAAGTTAAAAAAAAATATAAATTTAATTGGAGAAAAAAAATTAATTACAGATCCGGTGATGATGAAGAGGCTTATCCTGTTATCACGATGGAAGTCAATAGAGGTTAAAATCAGGACGGTCAATGTATAAATGATATCGATCGGTCGGATGAAGTATGCCCCGATCGGGGAGAAAGTTCCGATCTGACATTGTCTTCAACACGAGGAGCAATCAAATAACCGACATTCAAGGGAGACAATGTGCAGAAACCGAGTCGAGTGGCTACCCCGTTCGACTAGACAACAGAGATGCAAAGTTCAACTTTGATCGAGCGGCTGCTCCGCTCAGCCTAGCAACAGACTTCGACCGAGCAGCTTCCCCGCTCGGCCCGGCAACAGGCTTCGACAATAACACAATGGACCTTCGGTCGAGCAGACACACACGGAGGAACAGCTAGGTTCTGGTCGGCCAGACAGGGCACCAGGGTGGCGGAATTTCAACCGAGCGGCCAACCCGTTCGGCCTAGCAGTACATTTCTGATATCCAGTGATATCCTTTTAGGAGCTGGTGCCACCGACACTGGGCATGGGCCGCCAGAAGATCGTACGGCGGAAGCTTCCACTATATCTCTTGGCTCGTTAAGGTACTATGTTAAGGACACTTTACTTACAAGTTTTTTCAAGGAAAACTTTGAGAAGCGTGTTCATCTAAGGGAAGCATGTACGCACACTACCAGAGCTTTATATAAAGGGGGTCCAAGCATCAGCAGAGGTACGCAATACACGCGATATTCATTGTTTATGCTACAGTTCTTGTTGCTTTGCTTTCCACTTCATCGCTGGTGACTGACTTGAGCATCGGAGGGTCAATGTCAGGGACCCCTTCCCTAGCTCGGGACTGACGTGGTCTGTGTTCCAGGTCCGTGTGGAATCCACGGGAGGTTAGCATGAGCACCACATCCCCAGCTTTCCGTCTCTTCGACTTTCGGATAGGATTATATTTGGCGCCGTCTGTGGGAACGTCACCAACATCCGAGCCGAGAAGATGGAGGGCGTTGGACGACTCACCACCGTGACGCTCACTCAGGAGGAGCTTGAGATGCTCATTCAAGCCCGAGCAGCAAAAATGATCGAGCAACAACAACAATAAGCGTTGGTCGATCGGCTAGCGCCACAGCCTGCAACATCGGCAGCCGACAGGCGAGTAGGACAAGAAGACCAAGCGGAGCAACTCTCTGTATGGGGGAAGAACAGAAGGCCGACCGGTACACAGGGGGAAGCATCGCCCGCGCTGATCCCCTTCCATCGCGCCTTATTTCAGACCCCTTCAGAAATAGCTGAGGTGCATCAAGAACGGTGATCGTCTTCGGATGATGCTTCCGTTCGGGATGCACGAAAAGGCAAGGCGCCCCGAAGCAACACGTCTCCCGAACGGATCAATTGGCAATTCTCAGAGGAGATCTTACAAGACCCTCTGCCCCGACACTACACCCCGCTTACGATCGAGACGTACAACGGATCGACCGATCCAGACGATCACCTGTATTGGTTCGACAATGAGGCCACGCTGCACCAGTATACAGACGGAGTGAAGTGCAGAGTCTTTCTCACTACGCTCTCCGGATCGGCGCAATGCTGGTTCCGAAGATTGCCGAACGGTTCAATACGGAGCTTCAAAGATTTCCGAGCCGCTTTCCAGCACCATTTCGCCAGCAGCCGACACTACCAGAAGACGAGTGTCGACCTCTTTACCCTGAAACAAGGGCCCAAGGAAGCGCTCCTAGCGTACATCCAGCACTTCAACCAAGTGGCCATGGACATCCCCTCGGTCTCGTCCGAGATAATGATGAATGCCTTCACTCAGAGAATCGCCGAGAGAGATTTCTTCCGGTCGCTCATCAGAAAGTCGCCCAGGGACTTCGACCACATGCTCAAGAAGACCAACGAGTATATAAATATGGAAGAAGCCCAAGCGACCAGAAGGAAAGAGGTGTCGATCGAACATTCGGCACCGACCAAGCACCGACCGTCAAGCAGCCATCAGCCGCCCAAGGGGCCGAGGGCTAAAGGAGCACGGCCGCACCAGGAGACAAGGACACATGTCGTGCAGCATGTGGCGTCTGGTCGACTGAAGGGGTCGAAGGGCAAGGTATGGACGTCGATGTTTTGTTCGTTCCACCAGTCGGCGACTCACAATATGTGGGATTACCGCGAACTGACACCAATCGTCAGCCGACAGGCCCCAAGCGGATACTACCGCCGATCACCTTCTCCTGATCGACGACATAGACATCGCTCTATGGATGAGCGAGAGGACGACAGAAGGGTGCCCAAATGCTATCACCAACATCGGCGGAGGGATGATATCGATCCCTCCCGAGCCTCGGCCGAGCGAAATAGACCATCCGCTCAAGAAAAGGAAAATAGGAATAATGTTTCCCGAGAAGAGATAGACATGATAGCTAGAGGACCGACCGACGGCGACTCCAACAGAGCCAAGAAGTCGTACGCTCAGTGGTTGGAGATCCATGATGTAGGATGCAGCAAGGAAAATGCCAAAGGACCCCATATCAACTTTGTCCCCAACGACTTAGAGGGAGTGGAACTCTCTCACGATGATGCATTAATCATCCAAACGGTAATCGCTAACTACACAATTCACTGAATGTTTGTTGATACAGGGAGTTCAGTGAACATTATTTTCAAAAAGGCGTTCGATCAATTACAAATTGATCGAAGCGAGTTGTTGCCCATGACGACCCCATTGTACAGCTTCATAGGGAACAAAGTATTGCCGCTCGGACAAGCCCGCATGGCCATCTCGCTCGAAGAAGAGCCACTGAGGAGAACCAGGACCACCAACTTCATTATGGTGGACGCGCCGTCGGCCTACAATGTCATCCTGGGCCGACTGGCCCTCAACGAGTGCCGGACGGTAGTATCTATTTACTGCCAGAAAATGAAGTTCCCAGTGGACGACCGGGTGGGAGAAGTCAAGGGTAATCAGCTGGCCGCTCGGCGATGCTATATGGAGATGGTCAAGTTCGAGGCTAGGAGCACTTGGAAGACCCCGTGACTGGAGTTAAACGCAATCACTGAAAACCCCCCTTCCATTTGGTATACGGCGGCGAAGCAGTTGTCCCCATGGAGGTCAGAGTGGAATCCAATTGGGTGCAACACTACGATAAAGGAAACGCCGAACGGAGGCTTATGGAGCTCGACTTGGTGGACGAAACGCGGGCAAAAGCAGCGGTTCGGCTAACGGCATACCGACAACGAATGAAATAGAACTACAACCAAAGAGTGATCCCGAGGTCCTTCCAAGTCGGTGATCTCATCTGGAAGAAAGTGAAGTCGGTCGGTGACGTCACCAAACTCGAGGCCCCATGAGCAGGGTCTTTCAAGTCATGCAGAAGCTCCGTTTGGGCGCTTACTATCTGGAGGAAGAAGATCGAAAGGCCATGGAGTGTGAATCATCTTCAACCCTACAGGGTTGGATGAGAGGTGCACGAGTGAATACCGTACCTTGTATTTTTTATATGTCTCTCGAATGTAGGGCAAAATTTGAATAAAAAGCGAAGGCCTCTTGAAGTGCATATCCCTCAACGGTCGAGCGGTGACCTTAAACTCGAGTTCATATCAACGGTCGAGCAACGACCTTAAACCCAAGTTCATATCAACGGTCAAGCGGCGACCTTAAACCCGAGTTCATATCAACGGTCAAGCGGCGACCTTAAACCCAAGTTCATATCAACAATCAAGCGGCGACCTTAAACCCAAGTTCATATCAACGGTCGAGCGGCGATCTTAAACCCGAGTGTTTGACAATGGTCGAGCAGTGACCTTAAATCTGGGTCTGCATTGAGTTTACATCAACGATCGAGCGGCGACCTTAAACATATGTCACCAACAACGGTCGAGTGACGACCTTAAATGCTTGTTTCATCAACGATCGAGCGGCGACCTTAAACTCTTGTCTCCTCCAACGGTCGAGTGGTGACCTTAAACGCGTGTCTCCATCAACGGTCGAGCGGCGACCTTAAATGCGTGTATCCACCAATGGTCGAGCAACGACCTTAAACTCTTGTCTCCAACAACGATCGAGCGGCGACCTTAAACACTTGTCTCCATCAACAGTCGAGCGGCGACCTTAAACTCTCGTCTCTATCAATGGTCGAGCAGCGACTTTAAACGCCTGTCTCCATCAACGGTCGAGCGGTGACCTTAAACGTGTATCTCCACCAACGGTCAAGCGGCAACCTTAAACTCTTGTCTCCAATAACGATCGAGCGGCGGCCTTAAACCCCAAGGATCGTCTAATCTCCCTCAATGGTCGAGCGATGACCTTAAACCCGGGATCACATTAACGGTCGAGCGACGACCTTAAAACCCTAGCTCAGCGAAAGGACAAGCGTCGACTATGTAAACGCTTAAGTCTTCAAGATATGGTGGTCGTTCGACTCTACTCTTCTAAATACTCTAGGACCGATCGGAGGTTCACAAAATAATAAGGGGACTCCGAATAATAAAAGGATCGGTCGGCGGGATAGACTAATCAAGGACGATCGGAGTGACCAGGCGACGAGTTCGGGCAATGCTCAGAAAAGGGGAGTCGAAAAAACATTCAAGGAGATAAAACTCGTCCGAACGAATGAACATTCATTAAGACTTCAAAATTTTGACATTTTACAGAACTCTCGGCCTCACTCAAGATAGTACAAGACATCGTCAGGTCGAGCGGCATTGAGATTATCTCGGCTGATGACGCTACTAGTCAGAGCTGCCGGTAGATGGCCACCCTCCTTGAGCTGGTCGATCGTCCCATCGATGGCTAGATCAAAAAGGCGCAGAGCCCGATCGGTGACCTGCTCATTAAAAGCATCCAAGCGGAGGTAATTCTTCTTCAATACCTCAAAATGGCTATGCTCTGCATCTTGATAGGTCTTCAAGGTCGCTCGGGAGCCCTCCAACTCATCCTTGGCGGTGGCCAGCGCAGTGTCCTTAAAGGCGAGTTGGTCGTTAAGGGTTGTTTCTTCGACCGACCGGGTGTGCCGCTCGGCGACCAGGAAGTCTTCAGCTTCCTTAAGCTTTTGGGCAAGGGCCCGGGGCTTCCTTATTCTTCTCGTCGAGGTCGGCGATGGCCCGATTCTTCCGCGCATTGGCCAACTCAATTTTATTATCGAAGGTGACAACCTGTTTATTGAGCCTCTCTAGCATCGTAGCCTGCCCGGCGCTCTTGGCTCGTTCAGCCTCGAGCAATTTGTTGCTCTTCTCTAGAGCGGCCCGCAGCTTGGCCACCTCGACGTCTGTTTGTTCCTGAGCGACGGAGGATTGGTCACTCGATGCCTTCAGTTGCTTCACTTCCTCCTCCAAAAAAGCAAGCCTTTGGCACATGGTCAGGTTCTCCACCCAGTACTGCAAACAAAGCAAATATAAGCACTGATCGAAAGTGAACTATGCAAATGTATAGGTAAAACTTACCCCAGTAGACATCTAGCTATAGCTATCTGCGAGTGCCCTCGGAGGCATCATCGTCGCACGGGCCCGAGAATCCTCCCATATCTTAGTGAGCGACCCCTGGATGATAATCTAGCGCTCTGGAGCTTGAGACTCGGCGCTAGATTCGCGCCACTCCTTGGTCGGGAGGTGCAAAATCGTCTTAATATGGCTTTTGCCACTCGGGGTCGACTATGCAGACGCGGCCCTCCCGAACAGCTATGATGAAGAGGTCGGTCGGGTGCCCGACTTCTTAATCTTCGACTTTGGTGACAGGAAGGTCACCGGTGGCGCGCAGACTGTCCCCTAAGGCAGACCAGACAGGGAGGGTGTCCGATCCGACGACTTAGAGGCATGAGGCTCTTGGACAGAAGCGGTGGTCGACGCCTCCACCTGTTCGGCGAAGCGTACCCCAGAAGTGGCGAAGCGCGACGAAGGCTCCACCCGGCGTCTCTTGCGCCTGATCAATGGCTCAACTGAGGAGGTTGAGCCCGAAGCCCCCTCAACTTCGACAACTAGCTACCGCTTAGAATGATGGGAGCCACCGATCACTCTGACACTTGCCTGAGCGGGAGCTGCCTCGCTCTCGTTCTGCGGCTCCTCTTGCAAGTTGATCGGCTGTAGGCCTCGGCTCCCCAGTTCTTCAACAGTGGCCGCGTTGATCGTGGCATCCTTGAGCTTCGACTTGTCGGCTAGACGTGCGCGCGGCATGACTTCGGCTACACGAAAAGAAGAAAAATTAGTTGGAATCAACGAAAGGATTATAAGTGATTGCATACCTAGGCTAGTCAGCAGCCGGGTACGGATCGGACTCAAGCTGAAGATATACAGGACACCCTCTAGCAACAGCTTGCGGATGTTGTATTTCTAGCAGGCCAACATCGAAGCTGTGTTGAGCTAGTCCGATCGGCTCTTGTACTTCTTCAATGAAGGCTAAGACGCCACTTTGAGCTGGGAGTGGGTCGGGAAGTCTGGCTGCTCGGGAAGGCGCAGAAAAAAGAAATATTCTCTCCAATACTTATTGGAGGACGACATTTTGTCGAAAAAAACCAAGCCCACTTGGGCTTGGAAAACAAAATTCCCCACCTCGGATCATTTTGGATAGTAAAAATAGTGGAAGACCCGGGGAGTAAGGGGAATGTCATGCAGGTAGAAGAGAACGACGACCCTGCACAGTAGCCGAAAGGAGTTCGACACTAGTTGGTGGAGGGAGATATAGAAATATTTACAAACAACAGGGAAGAAAGGATGGATAGGGAACCGCATATCGACGATAAACAGATCCCGAAAGAAGGTGATACAGTTGGGCGACGGAGAGTTTGGCCGATCGGAAGGCGAAGGAAGAATAAGTTCGTATTCGAGAGGAAGCTCAAAAGCGGTTGTCAAACTCTCAGCGTCGCTGGTGTTAAACCGAGACTCGATAGAAGTGTACCAGAGCCCAGGGATGCCAACGGAAGGCTGTGAGGAACTCGCCATTGCAAAACAAGGAAAACCAGGGAATAAGGTGGTGGAATGGTCGACAAAACACTGAGACTCCGAAAAAGATAGACGAAGAAACACAGAAGCCGGAAGATGCGAAAGCAAAAGGTCGACGGAGGGAGCTTACTAAAAATGGGTCGCCGGTGAAACAATGAGGGAACAAAAAGCGCCGGAGAACAGTGGAAGAGAAAGATCGTCGGAGCGCAAAGAGCTTGGCATCGAGGAGCACGAAGACGAAGTGTGCAAAGGCGGCGACACGCATGGGCTTATAAGCCTGGGGGGTCGGCCGACCGGAGCCGTCCGATCTAGGTCGTAGAAACCCAGGCTAAGATCTCACCGTTGAATTTAAACCGCCAAATATCACATCGATAACCTGTCACGTCAGGCATGTGACGGCAAGGGCAAGACACATGGCGTATCACCACAGGTCTGCATTTAATGACAGCATGGGAGCGCATTCAGCCTTAATCCATAGAGATTTGTACGATTTCCCATAAATCTAGGTGACGTCAGCCTGGCTCGCGCTCACCCAAGACATCCTAAGGAAATATTTCACAAGTGCAAACCTTCGTCATGCCGACCGGATCTAGGGAACATACACGCGATCGAGCAACAAGCTTCAACAGGTCGATCGGCAATGAACGGTCGCATCCCGATCATAAACCGCAAAGTATAGAAGGTCGATCGAGAGGAAATCTATTCTGACAAATTGTCCAGTCAGTCTGACTTATAGCCTCCTTCAACTAGACTTGAGGGGGAGGTTTGTGATGCGGTGATGATGAAGGACCCCACCCCGTTGTCACGGTGGAGGTCAATGAAGGTCAAAATCAAGACGGTCAACGCATAAATTGTTGGTACAACCTTAGGTCAAGGTTGACCTGGTTGACCCGACTCGAGTTGACTTGACTCGAGTTGACTTGACTCGAGTTGTATTTTGATGTTTGACTTGGGAAGATTGTTGATGCAACCTTAGGTCAAGATTGACCTAGTTGAGTTGTATGTTGATGTTTGTCGAGAAGAGAGTTCTATTCTTGATGTTTGACAAGAATAGATGTTTGGGAAATTGTTGGTGCAACCGTAGGTCAAGGTTGACCTGGTTGACCTGATTCGGGAAAGTCCAAGCAGGGAGCTTGGCACGAGAGCACTGGAGAAGTCCAAGTATGGAGACTTGGCACGGAGAAGTCCAAGCAGGAAGCTTGGCTTGAGAAAGTCCTAACTGGGATGTTAGGCAGTTGGAAAGTCCTGGTGAGTGAAGCCAGGCAGTGAGAAAGTCCTAACTGGGATGTTAGGCAGTTGGAAAGTCCCGTGAGTGAAGCAGGGGAAAGTCCTAACTGGATGTTAGGCGGTTGGAAAGTCCCGTGAGTGAAGCGACAATGAGAAAGTCCTAACGGAATGTTAGGCATTGGAAAGTCCCGTGAGTGAAGCAGGGAAAGTCCTAACTGGATGTTAGGCATTGGAAAGTCCCGTGAGTGAAGCCGGGAAGTCCTAACTGGGATGTTAGGCAGTGTGAAAACCCTAGTGAGTGAAGCTAGGTGAAAGTCCTGGTGAGTGAACCCAGGCAAGGGAAAATCCAGATGGATCAGGGATGATCGGACTTCTGGTGTTGGAAAGTCCAAGTAGGTCAAGGGAGTGATCAGATACTTGTCACGAAGAGGAAAATCCAGATGGATCAGGGATGATCGGACATCTGGTGTGGAAAAGTCTAAGTGGGTCAAAGGGATTGACCGGACACTTAGCGGGGAGTGCTAGTAGGTCAAGGGAGTGATCGGATACTTGGCACGAAGAGGAAAATCCAGATGGATCAGGGATGATCGGACATCTGGTGTGGAAAAGTCTAAGTGGGTCAAAGGGATTGACTGGACACTTAGCGGGGAGTGCTAGCAGGTCAATGGAGTGACCGGATGCTAGGCGTGATGTACCAACAGGTCAAGGTTGACCGGATGTTGGTGTGGAAGCCTTAGGTTTAGGGCTGAGAAGTTTGGATCGGGCTGCAGACCGATCCATGATGGCTCATCCGATCGGTCCGGTGACCGATCGGGCGTGCTGAATTTGATGGTTATCTGATCGGTCCGGAGACCGATCGGCGAACTGATCAACAGCAGAGAAGAGAAGCCCGATCGGTCTACGGACCGATCGGGAGGTTCCCTGATCGGTCCGTGGACCGATCAGAGTTCTGATCGGTCCATGGACCGATCGTGACGCAAAGGCTTCTTCCGATCGGTCCGCACCGATCAGATATTGCTGATCGGTCCACGCATCGATCAGGTTCTAGCCGCACGCAACGGCTAGTTTCTTCGCTGTCTTCTTCGCAGGTATAAACGAGTGTGCTTCTTCTTTCTTTCTAGAACTTCTGTTCTTCTGCTGCTGAAGCTTCTGCTTCAACTGAGCTTTGATTGAGCTCGCCTTCGAAGCTTCGCGTGAGCTTCCAGTCGTCGACCAGCTGCTGCGTTTGGGTTGTGAAGTTGCTGCTTCACCTCCAGTCGACAAGAAAGCAAGCAATTGGTAGAGTGCTATTGTATTCATATTGTATTGCTTTTCTTACTGTTCTTGTACTCTTTGTTTGCTGTTGCAAACGTTTGTGGCGAGGTTTCTCCACCCACAAGGAGTATATTGTATTAACCGGTTCTCCGGGGACTCATCCACCGACGGATTGACTGGACTCGTCCACCTTACGGACACGCCGAGGAGTAGGAGCCCTAATCTCCGAACCTCGTTACATCCTTGTGTTAAGGTTTGGTTTTCTTCTCTTTTGTTTCTTTGTATTTTCCGCTGCGCTAACACGTTTTGTAGAAAGAAACGACGATTTGGGGTCGGCTATTCACACCCCCCTCTCTAGCCGAGTACGAACGATCCTAACAAGTGGTATCAGAGCGAGGCCGCTCTTCGACGGATCAACACCCGGGGGAGCACGGGCTAGATATGGATCTCTATGGAGAAGATGTCACGATTCAACCCTTCTACGAGTCTCACGACAACTTCACATATTGGAAGGTAAGGATGATGTATTTTCTTAGGACTAATATGTTAAATTGGTTTTGTGTACAAGAAGGGTTTTCCCCTCCGATGGATGAGGAAGGAAAACCTATCAAGAAGAAGGAGTGGACGAAGGAGCAAATCCACCAATCAACCATTAATGATGAGGTAACGAAAATCATTGAATTCTCTTTACCTAATGATGTGTTGTGTAGGATAGGTGGATACAATAATGCCAAGGAGTTGTGGAACAACTTGGCCAAACTCCATGAGGAGAGCCCCACTTCAAGCCATGAAGAGGAGCCTAGTGAGCCAAATAGCTCACATCGTGGAGGTGAGGAATTAGAAGTTGAGGGTTACTCAACATCTAAAGAAGAAGAGGAGGCGAGTTCTTCTTCAAGATCGAAGCACGAAGAAGAAGCTTCTACCTCCGGGAGGGATGAAGAAGAGAGCATCCATCCATCCTCGACCCTAGGTAACTCAAACACTTTAAGTTCAAGTAAATTGCATATAATGTGTTTTGAGTGTAGGGAATTTGGACATTACAAGAGTAAATGTCCAAAGAAGACTAAGAAGACTCCACCGGCGCCAAAGATCAAGGAAGTCGGAGTCCCAAAACGCAAGGGCAAGGAGCACGTGGTGTGCTTCCAATGCAAGCAATGGGGACACTATAGGAGTCAATGTCCAAGGGGGAGGCAATCTCACAAGGACAAAAGACCAAGCACGTGTAAAGGGGGAGCGAAGGCAAACCCTAAGGTATCCTCTAAGGTTCATTCTTGCACTTCTAATAAGATACATGCTAGTAGTCCTATTGTAATTGTCAAGAATGATAAGCATGTTAACCTTAGAAATCAATACATGTGTTTAGGTGCTAAACATGTTAACTTAGATAAGGATAATACTAGGAAGGCCAACTCTAGGATTAACTCATCTAAGGCTAAGGAGAACCTAGGTAGAAACCCCAAGACAACTAGACATATGCCTAGGAACACCTCAAGAAAGAATGATAAATTAAAACTTGAGGTTTTAGAGAAAGAAAATCAAGTCTTGAGGTCAAGACTTGACACTCTAGAAAAGGCCCTAAAGAATTTAGAGAAGTCAACTCTAGGGTCTAAGGGTCAAATTTCAAAGCCCAAGGACAAGAAAGGTTTGGGTCACAAACCTAAGTCCCAAATGGTCAAGCCCACCTATCATAATGTTCCATTCGATTATGGAATAAAAACTAGGGCTAGGAAGACCACCACCAAGGTCACAAGGGGAGTCACCCCTAGAGTTGATCTTGATGAGTCCCAAATGGCCAAGGCTTTGAAGCCTAAGAGGGTCATTAGGAGGGTTGCTAGGGAGGTTATCCCTAGTGAATATTTAGTGAACCCAATGAGCTCAAATAGGTATTGGGTTCCTAGGAGCATCTTCTCTACCCCATAGATGGGTTAGAGAGTGTCAACTCCAATTGGAAGGGTAGTTAACCCAACTTTGAGGAAATTGACACTCAAGGAGTATTTTCAAGGTTTTGTGAACCTTTGAAAATGAAATGGAATAATCATTAATATTTACTCCTTGGAAGAGTAAAATGTGCCATCATGGAAAATGTTGATGATAATTTCAATTGGCACAAGTTGGGAAAATCTAGAGAACTCTTGAGGACAAATGAAACATGCCAAGATTTGAGGATAAATTTGATCTTTAAGTGGCATGAATGAATCTAGAGTTCAAGAAGTGTCAAAATTAGGATTTTGACATATTAGGGCAATCAAGGGTTAAAAGCTTAAGTATTAGCTAAGGCTAAGGATACTTAGATAGGAAATCTAGGTATGGTTTATTTATGCTAAACCTTGCCATGATTGTTTGCCCTCACATGTCATGACATCATATTTAAGTTTATCTTTTGAAATGTCATGATAATGCTTAGGTTAGTTTTATGTCATGTTTATTTAAGTTTCAAACTTTATGCCATGACATCATGACATTGGCACATGCTTCTATTTATGATATTATTTCATGCCATGTCATCATCTCTTGCATTAATGATCAATTTAATTGATTTAAGGATAAAAACACAATTTGATATTGAGATTAAATTGGTGTTTAGAAAATGCATGAGAACTTAGCCTAAGATGACCTAAACCCATATCTCACATCAAAATTGACTTGGATGTGTTTGATACACCTTAGATGTATGTGAGATATTAGGATTATGAGTTAGGATCAAGGTGCATAGTTTTTTGTACCTAGATGAACCTAATTCAAAATTGGAGGATCATAGGGAAAGCTTGTGTACAAGTCATGTACATTTAGCCCTAAGATTATGGTCCTAAATTAAAAGGTTTAAAATCATTTTGAAATTGATTTGGAAAACCTTGATGAAGCCATCTTAGTGATTGCATTCATCATTGAACATTGTGATACAAAGTTGAGTTAAACTTGAACTATTTCAAAGTTTTTGAACTTTGTATCAAGATTGAAAAATGGAAGTTATTTTCATAGAAAACTATTTTTCCATGATAGTATATGTTATGAGGAATGTATCCTCAAAATTTCACAATTTTTCGAATTTTCTGGAATTTTCTAGGAGTTTCTGAATTTCGGGAAGGAAATTTCAGAAATCTCCTGTCAGAGTCTGGATCGGTCTGGGGACCGATCCAGTGAAGCATGGATCGGTCTGCAGACCGATCCAGTAAGAACCAGAGAGCTTGGTGCGATCTGGTGAAGGCCTGATCGGTCTGGGGACCGATCCATGGGGTTTCTGATCGGTCTGGGGACCGATCAGAGCGTGCCAGTTTCTGATTTTCAGCTGTTGTCTGAAATTTCAGTTATGGAAATGGTGTTTTTGGATTTCTAAAGGTTTGGAACTCACAAAGACATTGTTGGTGCAATGGTCAAGGGGGAGTTGACCTTTAGGGGGAGTTTTACCTAATTGTCAAGGGGGAGTTGACTTTTAGGGGGAGTTTTTACTCCTTAAGACTTTTGAGGATTAGTGATATAGGATTATCACTAAGTTGATTGTTGAGTTTAGTATCAAGGGGGAAATTAAGAGTTTCAATGAAAGGTATGGGACTTTCATTAGGAAGAAACTCTTGACCTTGATACCCTCCTTTTTCTTTTTGATGTGTGTCAAAAAGGGGAGAGTGTTCATTGGAGAATTATTGGAGAACCCAAGTTAGGTTATCGGGTTAACCTAAGCTAGGGGAAGAATGTCAAGGAATGTTCGAGGAAGAACATTGGAATTCTTTTTGATGTGTGTCAAAAAGGGGGAGAATTATTGGAGAACCCAAGTTAGGTTATCGGGTTAACCTAAGGGGAGAATGTCCAGAGAATGTTCAAGGAAAGAACATTGGACATTGGAAGATGGTTGGAAAATCGAAGTTAGGTTATCGGGTTAACCTAACTTGATTATGGTTTTGTCAAACATCAAAAAGGGGGAGATTGTTGGTACAACCTTAGGTCAAGGTTGACCTGGTTGACCCGACTCGAGTTGACTTGACTCGAGTTGTATTTTGATGTTTGACTTGGGAAGATTGTTGATGCAACCTTAGGTCAAGATTGACCTAGTTGAGTTGTATGTTGATGTTTGTCGAGAAGAGAGTTCTATTCTTGATGTTTGACAAGAATAGATGTTTGGGAAATTGTTGGTGCAACCGTAGGTCAAGGTTGACCTGGTTGACCTGATTCGGGAAAGTCCAAGCAGGGAGCTTGGCACGAGAGCACTGGAGAAGTCCAAGTATGGAGACTTGGCACGGAGAAGTCCAAGCAGGAAGCTTGGCATGAGAAAGTCCTAACTGGGATGTTAGGCAGTTGGAAAGTCCTGGTGAGTGAAGCCAGGCAGTGAGAAAGTCCTAACTGGGATGTTGGTGAGTGAAGCCAGGTAGTGGGAAAGTCCTAACTGGGATGTTAGGCAGTTGGAAAGTCCTGGTGAGTGAAGCCAGGCAGTGAGAAAGTCCTAACTGGAATGTTAGGCAGTTGGAAAGTCCTGGTGAGTGAAGCCAGGCAGTGGGAAAGTCCTAACTGGGATGTTAGGCAGTTGGAAAGTGAAGCCAGGCAGTGAGAAAGTCCTAACTGGGATGTTAGGCAGTGTGAAAACCCTAGTGAGTGAAGCTAGGTGAAAGTCCTGATGAGTGAACCCAGGCAAGGGAAAATCCAGATGGATCAGGGATGATCGGACTTCTGGTGTTGGAAAGTCCAAGTAGGTCAAGGGAGTGATCAGATACTTGTCACGAAGAGGAAAATCCAGATGGATCAGGGATGATCGGACATCTGGTGTGGAAAAGTCTAAGTGGGTCAAAGGGATTGACCGGACACTTAGCGGGGAGTGCTAGTAGGTCAAGGGAGTGATCGAATACTTGGTATGAAGAGGAAAATCCAGATGGATCAGGGATGATCGGACATCTGGTGTGGAAAAGTCTAAGTGGGTCAAAGGGATTGATCGGACACTTAGCGGGGAGTGCTAGCAGGTCAAGGGAGTGACCGGATGCTAGGCGTGATGTACCAACAGGTCAAGGTTGACCGGATGTTGGTGTGGAAGCCTTAGGTTTAGGGCTGAGAAGTTTGGATCGGGCTGCAGACCGATCCAATGATACATGGCTCATCTGATCGGTCTGGTGACCGATCAGTGATCGATCAGTATGATAGTTATCTGATCGGTCCGGAGACCGATCCGATGAATCATCAGAGGCGCGAGAAGAGAAGCCTGATCGGTCCACGGACCGATCGAGAAGGTTCCCGATCGGCGTGGACCGATCAGGAGGTTCTGATCGGTCCATGGACCGATCAGACTCAACCGGACTGCTTCCCTCGATCGGTCCGCAGACCGATCAGATGTTGCTCGTCCCAGTGCTTATAGCCGCCTGACGATCTCCAGTTTCTTCGCTGTCTTCTTCGCAGATATAAAGGGGTCGAGGATCTGCTGCTTCTTCTTTCTTTCTAGAACTTCGTTCTTCTGGCTGAAGCTTCGCTTCAACCGAGCTTTGATTGAGCTCGCCTTGAAGCTTCGCGTGAGCTTCCCGTCGTCGACCAGTTGGGTTATGATGTTGCTGCTTCACCTCCAGTTACAAGAAAGCAAGCAATTGGTAGAGTGCTATTGTATTCATATTGTATTGCTTTTCTTACTGTTCTTGTACTCTTTGTTTGCTGTTGCAAACGTTTGTGGCGAGGTTTCTCCACCCACAAGGAGTATATTGTATTAGCCGGTTCTCCGGGGACTCATCCACCAACGGATTGACTGGACTCGTCCACCTTACGGACACGCCGAGGAGTAGGAGCCCTAATCTCCGAACCTCGTTACATCCTTGTGTTAAGGTTTGGTTTTCTTCTCTTTTGTTTCTTTGTATTTTCCGCTGCGCTAACACGTTTTGTAGAAAGAAACGACGATTTGGGGTCGGCTATTCACACCCCCCTCTCTAGCCGAGTACGAACGATCCTAACATAAATGATATCGGTCGGTCGGGCGAAATATATAGGGGACCGTTGGTGGCCGGCTAGAATGAGGGTTGATTAGCCCTGCACAATATAAAAACAAAACCCTTCTCGGACTTTAAATAAACACTTGCGTAAATTAAATAAAGAAAGAAACTAAAAAGATGAGACTCACGAATTTGACTTGGTTACAACCGGGGAGGTTGTTAATCCAAGGAATGGATTGCACTAAGTATTTCCTTCAGGAGGAGAAGCCTCTTACAGCAGTGAAAGTACAGAAATGAGAAGTTAAACTAAAAGAAGAGCGCACAAGTGTTGTAATGCTAATTGCTTGTTGATTGAAAAGCTTCTGGACCAAGGCTGTATTTATAGCCTTGGTCGGGGCGCCTGGAGGGTTCCAGGCGCCTGGAAGGGGATAAAACTTTATCCCCTTCGCAACAAATCACGGTCAAATGTGATCTGGTCAAAGTCGCATTCTAGGTGCCCGGACTGGCCTGGGCACCCGGATTGATTCCGGGTGCCCGAACCCTTAAAGTCAACATTATTGACTTTTTGTGGTTCGGGCTCTCTGCTCCGGTTCTGCTCGCCTCGATCCAGATCTTCCACTCGGCTCGCTTGGGTGATTTCGGCCAACCGAAATAAGGCTCACTCGAACCCAATTTGGCCTTCTCAAGTAATCTTTCGCTCCGGCTTCTCGTCCCTCGGAAACGTCGTGCGCTTCCTTCTCGTCCGCCCGCGTACTCTTCCGCAGCACCTCGTCCCTCGGACGCACCAAGTCGGTCGGCTCTCTCCCGTGTTGTCCTTCTCGTTAGCTGCATCTTTTGCTCAACTTCTTGTGTTCCTAAGCTCCTGCACACTTAGACAAAAGGTTAAAACACCACAGAACCTAACTTAACTTGGTTGATCACATCAAAACAACCTTGGGGTTTCAACAATATTCCTCTTTTTGATGTGAGCAACCCAAGTTAAGTTAGGGTAAAGATACATAAAGTTAAAATAATAAATTCTGCAATAAAGTGCAAAAATAAAAAATTTAAATCTACCTCTTCGTAGATTTAATCTTTTCCTTCTCCCCCTTTGATCACATAAAAATGGGGTACAAAAAAATCTAAGGGTAGAAATTTATGAAATAACTTTATGAAATTTTGAAAACTTTGAAAATTTTGATAATACTGAAAAATTTATAAAAATTTCTAAGTAAAAGCTTTCAAGTAAAAAAAATATTTTTGACTAACTATTTAAATAAAAAAAAAATTGAAAAAAAATTTCTAAATTAAGCAAGCAAAAATATTTTTGGGAGTTTCCAAAAAAAAAATCAAGGCGAAAAAAAAATCTAAGTAAAAAAATAAGTTAGACATTTTTGCAAAATATTTTTGAGACATTTCCAAGTAAGAAAAATATTTGAATTTTTTTTAAAGCATTAAATAATCTCAATTTAATACTTTATCAGTTAGTCAATTAAATATTTTATTTCAATATTTTGACTTCTAGGTTGTGGCGAGACACTAGGTCTTCTTGGTTATTGGATCATCAACCACTTTTAGACAAAGCCTCATACAGAAATTAAACGTTTAATTTTCTTGCTAAAAGCGCTAAATCTAAATTAAGGTTCAAGATAAACAAGACTTTAGAACCCAATATAGGTTCCAACCAACTGGATTAATTAAGTATTTCTTAGGGACATATTTCTTTGAAATATTTCTAATTTGTCCCTTGTGATATCTAAAGTACCGATTTAGACTATTAAATTTTCTATAACTTGTATTAGATAAGCATGCATGATTTTTTAAGTTATTTATTTCTTTTTGCAAAATCTCATTTTCGACTTTTATTTTGTCAAATTCTTCTAATGGATAAGATTTTGCTAGAATTACTTTTAAATTGCTAACTTCTTTTTCCAATTTGCAGCAATCTTTAGTTAATAGTTTAACAAATTTAAATAATTTATCAGGAGGACGAAATCGTACCTGACTTACCTTATCGATCTCATTATCCGTGGCTCCCCCTGAACTGCTGCTTTCTTTCGATGTAGCTCCCCCTTCATCGATGCTCTCGATGCTCATTTCAGACGAGCTTGAATCGTAGTCCTCGTCTTGATGACTTGCAATTAATACAAGTCAGGAGAAGACCTTGACTTCCGATTCGGACGACGTATCGTCTCACGTCGCTTTTAGCGTCTTGAACTTGTTTGTTTGGACATGCTTCTTTCCTTTGTCCTTGTCCTTGTTCCTTAGCTTGGGGCAGTTGTCTTTGACGTGCCCTTCTTCGTTCTAGTGGGAGCACCTGATTGTCTTTTTCTTTCTACCCTGCGGATGGTTAGTTTTACTAGAATTAAATAACTTTTTAAAACGTTTTACCAACATTACCATTTCCTTGTCATCAAGAGAAGATTCTAACTCATATTCGTCTCTCGCTGCCTTGAGGGCGATGTTGTGCTTCGGCTCCTTCGTACATGCACATCTCGATTCATGCACTTCAAACGTAGAAAATAATTCTTCTAAGGTAATAGTTTCTAAGTTCTTAGAAATATAAAAAGCATCTACTAGTGAAGCACATTTCGTATTCCTTGGGTATGCATTTAACGCGTACCTTAGCGAATCTCAGTGTAAAATACTGAAAATAGGCGAATATTAATAAGGGAATTTTCAGGAAATTTTGGAAATTTTTCGGAAATTTTCGGAGCTCGTACGGACGAGTCAACGGGGATAAAAATGGGGCACAGAAAAGCCTGTTTAGGCTACCCTGTTTTAATGAGGAAAAGTTTTATTTCCTTTTCCTTTTTCTTTTCTTTTCTTTTTCTTTTTCTCTTATATTTTTTCCCGTGCTCGACACCTTCTCCACGTGCGCTCGTTTCCTCGCCACGACCTTCTTCTCCTCTGTGCCCTAACCGGCGTCGTCGACAGTTTTCCCCCTCTCCCTCGCGATTTAACCCCTCGACAAGGATTCTTCTTCTTCTCCTCTGCCCGACGTCGAACCAAATTCTTCTTCTCCTACCCGAGCCGAAACCCTCCTCTGCCTCCCGATTCTTTCCTCCTCCTCTGGTCCGTCGAGACACCGTCGGCCTTCATTTCTTTCTTCCCTTACTGTGCCATGCCCTAGTTCAGGTTCACAGCCGCCGCCGCACCTCTGCATCCAGCACTGTCGCCGGCCGCCAGTTCCGACCCAGCACTGTCGTCGACCTTGTGCCCTTTTAGGTTGTGCCCTAGTTAGTCACTGACCACCGCAGTGCCGTCAGCCTCTTCTAGTGCCCGAGCATTTAGCCGACGCTGACGCACAGTACTTCTTCGCCACCAGAAGCCGGCAGAGAGGAAGAAGTGTATCAAGTTGGTAAGGCATCATGTTTCATTTGATGATTGAGATGTTATGTGATCAATTTATATTTTTCCCCTTGCTCACCAGAGACATTAGGTTGTTGAAGTAATTTGGTTGTGGAGTCTTCTTCCGGCAGCAACCATCTGTGATTGAGAATCGAACAGAAGGGAAGAATTACAAGAGGTGAGGTTCTGTGCACTGGGGTATTCGGTTGGTGGATTTAGGTTTTGATGTGGACAAGTTAATCGATGGCCAGTTAGGGTTGATTAATAATTAGGGTTTTCTTAATTGAATTAGGGGTTTGATTTAGTTATTTGATACATGTTGAATAACTAAATTATATGTGTTAAATTAGGTAGGTTAATGATTTATGGTTTAGGGGTTTTCCCTAAAATTGTTCTTAAAGATTTTTATTTGGCTATTCGTTTAATTTGTAGCTAAATAAAAATGTATGTTTGGTATTACAGGACTTTGACGCGAGACGAGTATCTCGGAGTCGGAATTGGACCTTTCTTTTGTCGGAGGCGGGTACTTTTGACTTATGTCATTTGATATACATAGTAGTGAATATAACAAGTTGCATTAATTATGTTCTTATTTGTTTCGGTTAATCACTACCCAATACCTGTTATATGATTGATTGATTGCTTGATTTGCATCTCATGTATACTTTACCTGCTTATACATGTTTATAGGGGTAGTGATATACCATACTTTACCATGTTCAGGACCTAGGTTTTATACCTTCTGTGTACCTTTGATTTGATTTGATTCGTTGACCTATGGTGCACTTTTATATATACATGGATTAGGTCAGGATATTTTGTGGTTAGTGCCATGCACCATTTGCATGATTGCATGCTGTGCGATAGTCCGCTCCATTATTGTTGAGCACATCGCCAGTTACATGGATCTGCACACACCACCACTCATGGGTTAGTGGTCGATTCAGGCAGAGTGTGTTGCAGCAGGGACTCTATTAGGCATCGTTGGTCCGCTCATGGGTAGTGTGACACAACGTGTTATCCGGCAGGGATTCCTCCCCGTCATCGTGTACCGGGAGTTGAGAGCATTGCGCTCCCCCATTTATGATTTGGGGTAGGAGGATAGGTGTACTCCGACAGGATCCCGTCCACTCGGTCACTCATCAGGAGCAGTGACGGCAGAGTGCACGGTTGTCACAGCCCTACTCACTCGGCCTCACTATTGGGTGTGAGATGATCGACTGGCGTCAGGGGTGACCAGGACGCATCATTAGCATCATATGCATGATGCATTTATTGCTTGTGTTTGTGTTTGCTGCATTTATATGCTGCATATTGTTTGGATACCTATGTTTGACATGCATACAGGATTTCCCTATCACTCGGACTGTTTGTCCTTTTACCCAGGTCCTGGTTAGTACAGTTCTCTCCTGTTTACTTCAGGTGCATTTTTATCCTTCTTATATCAGGAGATTGTACGCATGATTAGTGCTAAGTGTTATTTCCTTACTTTGTATATCAGTTGTACCTGCTGAGTGTTGGACTCACCCCGCCTCCATTGTTGTTATTTTTCAGGTTGATGCTGTCAAGAGAGAGTTCCAGTTGCTAGTCCCCTGCAGACCACAAGCTGTTTTTATATTTTGGTTTGTTATTTAGACTGTGTTAGACTTATTCTGTTTGAGGATTTGGATATTGTATGGATTCTTATGATTGATGGAATTTTTGGTATGATTTGGATTTATTCTACTACATGCCTGCCTGGACGGCAGAAGAGGTGAGTTCATCGGATTTGAGCTTTACGAGTGTAGTTGAGTAGGGTTGATTTTGAGTCATGGTATTACTGCTTTGGTTTGCTTATATTTATATAAACTGCGTGGTGATGGTTTATTTACATGTTATTATTCCAGCCGCATGTGGCTGAGGTATATGAGGATGTAGAAAAGTTTCAGATTGTCCGCCGTACAGGGGAGATGCTGCCGAAATTTTCTCGGACAGGGACTCCTCCGGGGCGTGACACTCAGTTATTTACCTTTTCTCTGAGATTCGATAGTCCAGTGATGAGCTCCTTAATCCTCGAGTGAAGATGCGCAATGGTTTCGTCTTCTTCAAGTCGTAAGTTGGTCAGCTGGTTGCGAAGTAAGTCTCGTCTCGCGAGCTTGGCTTCAAACGTTCCTTCGTGTAGCTCAATGAACTTCTCCCAAAGCTCCTTTGCTGAGTCGTAGTTGTCAATCCAGTTGACTTCTTGTGGCGGAATGACGCTCAGCAGATGGAACTCTGCTTTGTCGTTTGCCACATAGCCGGCCGACTCATTTTTCGCCCACTGATATTTTTCTTTACCTTCTGGTGCTAGAAAACCGAATTCCATTATTAAAAGTAAATCGAAATCAGTTTTAAAAAATACCTGCATTTGCTTTTTCCAGCTAGCGAACTCCCCCTCGAACTTCGGCGGGTATATGCTTGGTCCGGCCATCGTCTTTGCTTTGATTGGTGGTTAGTCCTCCTGAAATGCCTTGGCTCTGATACCACTTGTAGAAGACCGTTGGTGGTTGGCTAGAAGGGGGTTGAATAGCCTTGTACAATATAAAAATAAAATCTTTCTCGAACTTTAAAAGAACACTTGCGTAAATTAAATAAAGAAAGAAACTAAAAAGATGAGGCTCACGAATTTGACTTGGTTACAACAGGGGAGGTTGTTAATCCAAGGAATGAATTGTACTAAGTATCTCCTTCAGGCGGAGAAGCTTCTTATAGTAGTGAAAGCACAGAAATGAGAAGCTAAACTAAAAGAAGAGCGAACAAGTGTTGTAATGATAATTGCTTATTGATTGAAAAGCTTCTGGACCAAGGTTGTATTTATAGCCTTGGTCGGGGCGCCTAGAGGCTTGCAAGTGCTTGGAAGGGGATAAAACTTTATCCCCTTCGTAACGAATCATGGTCAAACGTGGTCTGGTCAAAGTCGTATTCTGGGCGCTCGGATGGGTTCTGGGTGCCCGAACTGGTCCGGGCACCCAGACCCTTAAAGTCAACATTGTTGACTTTTTACGATCCGGGCTCTACTCCAGTTCTGTTCGCCTCGGTCCAGATCTTCCGCTCCGCTTGTATGGGTGATTTCGGCCAACCGAAATAAGGCTCACCCGAACCCAATTTCGGCCTTCTCAAGCAGCCTTCCAATCTGACTTCTCGTCCCTCTGAAACATCGCGTGCTTCCTTCTCGTCCACCCGTGTACTCTTCTGCAGCACCTCATCCCTCGGACGCACCGAGCCCGTCGACTCTCTCCCGTGCTATCCTTATCGCTACCTGCATTTTTTGCTCAACTTCTTATGTTCCTAAGCTCCTGCACACTTAGACACAAGGTTAAAACACCATAAGACCTAACCTAACTTAGTTGATCACATCAAAACAACCTTGGGGTTCCAACAAAGTATGCCCCGACTGGGGAGGAGGCTCTGACCCGACGTTGTCTTCAACACGGGGAGCAATCAAACAATCGACGCTCAAGGAAGATAATGTGTAGAAGCCGAGCCGAGCGGTTACCCCGCTCGACCAGACAACAGAGATGCAAAGTTCAACTTTGGTCGAGCGGTTGTTCCACTCAGCCTGGCAACAGACTTCGGCCGAGCAGCTTCCCTGCTCGGCCCGACAACGGGCTTCGGTAATAACACAGTGGACCTTTGGTCGAGTAGACACACACGGACAAATAGCTAGGTTCTGGCCAGCCAGATGGGGCACCAGGGCAGCGGAATTATGGCCGAGCGGCTAACCCGCTCAACCTAGCAGTACACTTCTGATATCCAGTGATATCCTTTTAGGAGTTGGTGTCGTCGACATTGGGCATGGGCCGCCAAAAGATTGTACGGCGGAAACTTCCACTATCACTTCAGAGATATACTCAGCCCGTTAAGGTACCGTGTCAGGGATACTTTACTGACAAGTTTTTTTAGGGAAAGTTTTGAGAAGCGTGCTCATCTTGGGAAGCGTGCACACGCGCTACCGGAACTCTATATAAAGGGGGTCCAAATATTGGTGGAGGTACGCAATACACGTGATATTCACTGTTTGTGCTACAATTCTTGTTGCTCCGCTTTCCACAACATTGTCGGTGACTGACTTGAGCGTCGGAAGGCCAACGCGGGGGAACTCTTCCCTGGCTTGACACTGATGTAGTCTGTGTTGCAAGTCCGCGCGGAGTCCACAGGAGGTCGGTTGAGCGCCACATCCTCAACTTTCCGTCTCTTCGACTTTTGGGCAGGATCAACAGTTTTAACTTTATATGTAGTTTTATGTCTATAAAAAATTATGTTTCCACTTTTTTATATGTAAAATTTTATTTGCTTTAATTCTTGTATGTAAATATTGTTATCTAATTATAAAAAAAAATCTAAAAATGAGTATAATTTAAATTTGAATTTAGTATATTTTCGATTAAAATTGTCTCTCATATTTTTTAGATACAAAAAATCTAAAAATAATTATAATTCCGATTAAATTCATTACTTTAAACTAAAATTGAGTATATTTTCTATTGAGCACAATTTTTTTTCTCGCTTGATATAATTTTTTATAAATTTAGTATCATTTAAAGAGAATCTATTATATTTTTTCATCTAATTGAACATCATTATATTAGAAAATATAATGGTGCTTAATTTGATAAAAAAAATTATTAGATTCTAATTTAATAGACTGAATTTAAGAGAAATTATACTGATTTTTAGATTTTTTTTTATCTTAAAAAAATATAAGAGACAATTAGATAAATTGATGTCAATTAAATTTGGTTAAAGAGTAAAAAAAAAATTTAAATTATGATTGATGACTACATACAAAGTTTAATATTCCAATTCAATCAAAAGGCAAAAGCTAATTGATCCTGCAGGAAGAACGGGGGCCCCCTTTGGGGGAAGTCAATGACACGTAGAGGTCAAAAGTCCAAGGGCAAGATGAGGTTCGGCCGGTCGGGTAAGGGTCGGATCAACCGATCGGACCGGTCAGAAACGAATCAAAGATAACCCGGCGGGGAGTCGGGTTTCCGACGCTCATAGGGAACAAGGTCGCCGGGCCGAGCGGATGGCCCGCTCGGCCGAGGCACAAGGCAGCAATATCGTGAACAGTCTCAGCCGAGCACATAACCGGGAATCTCCCGAGCGGATCCGTACATATGTCCGGTCGGACGCGAGGGGACTGCCGAGCGGCCGGACGCTCGACGCGGGAACAGAAGGGACAAAAGGACAAGGGAAATATCGGGAAACATCTTCTGACAACAAGCATGTCCAGCGACCAAGTCATATACTAAACCTTACGACAGAAGGTTCTGCCGTCCCATTAGAGAGATGCTCAAACTGTAGCGGTATGGTGTCAGGCAAGCTCCTCTGACAAGCCCATACTGAGGTATGGTAAGAGGACACATATTCACCTCGATATGTGTGTATCAGCCTCCTCATAGCTCTATATAAGAGTCTTCATACTTCGCGGGAGGTACGCAATCTTGGATCTTCGAAGCCACTTCCTTAGTTTCCTCTTACCTGACTTGAGCGTCAGAGGGTCGTCGCCGGGAATCCCTTCCCGGCCCGACTTCTTTGCAGGTTCACCGGAGCTCCATACGATCGGCCAGAGAGCCACGTCATCGATTCAGATAACGCCACGTGCCTAGCGTCCATCGATTCAGTGTTCGGACAGGATCAATTTGGCGCCGTCTGTGGGAACGCACCTGTATCCGAGCAGAAGAGATGGACGAAGCTGGACGACAACACGCCGTGATGCTCTCCCAGGAGGAGCTCGACGCTCTAATCGAGGTAAGAGCAGCTAAGCTCGTTGAACAACAGAAACAGAAGGCACAAGCCGAGCGAATGGAGCAGCAAGCGACGTCCGCGACGAGAGGCCGAGCGGAAGCACCGCCTAGCACGGTTCCATTTCATCGAGCCCTATTCCATACGCCTCCCGAAGTTGCGACAGTTCACCATGATCGAGGATCTTCATCCGATGAGGCGCACATGCGAGACAATAGAAAAGGCAAGGCTCCCTGAACGGACGCTTCCCCCGAGCAGAGAACCAGGCAGCAGATGAGTTAGCCAAACTCGCAAGTTCAATATCACCGGTCGTCATCCAGCAGCCAATCGAACAAGTATACTTGGTGGCGCACATCGACCGGATGGAGGGCCTCACATTCCCGAGCGATTGGAGGACAGCCATCATGGAGTTTCTGAGATCGGGAGCAACACCGTCCGATCGGGAGGAAGCTGATCTATTAAGAAGGAGAGCCGGCCGGTTCACACTCGTTGGAGACCAACTCTACAAGAAGGCTTTCTCGCGCCCACTGTTGAAATGTGTGAGCTCGGAAGACGCGGCGTACATCCTCCAGGAAGTGCACCAAGGATCGTACGGAGGACATCCGGGCGGACGATCGCTGGCCAAGAAGATCTTGCTGGCCGGATATTTCTGGCCAACCCTACAAGCAGACGCCGCTCGGACCGTCGCGACGTGCCTCTCTTGTCAGAAGTACCACAACTTCTCCCACCGACCGACAGAAGAGATGAAAGCATCTATGGTATCCTGTCTGTTCGATCAGTGGGGAATGGATATCGTGGGTCTGTTCCCTATGGCGACCGGTCAGCGGAAGTTTCTACTGGTGGCGGTCGACTACTTTTCCAAATGGGTGGAAGCCGAGCCACTGGCGAAGATTACCGAGCAAATGGTCAAAAATTTTATCTAGTAGCATATAATCTGTCGGTTCGGCATTCCTCGGCGGCTCATATCTGATAACGGACGACAGTTCGTCGGGAAGCAGCTCGAAGAATGGTGCAAAAGTTATGGCATTGAGCAACACTTCACTTCCGTGGCGTATCCTCAGAGTAACGGCCAGGCGGAAGTAACCAACAGAGAAATACTTAGAATTCTTCGAGCTTGACTTGACCACATAGGGGGAAGTTGGGTGGACGAGCTGCCAGGCGTCTTATGAGCTATCCGCACAACCCCAAAGGAGGGAACGGGCATCACGCCTTTCCATTTAGTGTACGGAGGCAAAGCAATTATCCTGATTGAAGTCAGCGTCGAGTCCGTGCGGATCCAGAACTATGATGATCACAACGCCGAGCGAAGGAGCATGGAGTTGGGCTTGATCGACGAAGACCGAGACAAGGCATCCGTCCGGCTGATGGCCTACTGGCAGAGGATGAAGCAAAACTACAACCGGCGCGTAATCCCCAAAGCATTCCAAGTCGGCGACCTAGTGTGGAAGAAAGTAAAGCCGGTCGGGGACGTTGGCAAACTGGAGGCTCCTTGGGCGGGTCCCTTCAAAGTCATCGAAAAGCTCCGCTTAGGCGCCTATTATCTGGAGGATGAGGACGGACGACATCTGGATCGACCATGGAGCGCGAACCACCTCCAACCTTACCGGGCGGGGTGAAAGGTGCGCCAATGTAAAGTATGTTGTATATTTTTCGTTCGGCTGTATATTTGACATGCAGGAGAAAAAAGTCAGAAAATTAGCACAAAGTATGGGGCATCGTCTGACGAACCGGAAGACCGTCGAGCTCCGACGTTAAAAATCGAGAGTCGCGCTGGCGACTATAAACCCTCCGGCCGGAAGACCGTCGAGCTCCGACGTTAAAAATCGAGAGTCGCGCCGGCGACTATAAACCCTCCAGCCGGAAGACAGTCGAGCTCCGATGTTAAAAATCGAGAGTCGCGCCGGCGACTATAAACCCTCCAGCCGGAAGACCGTCGAGCTCCGACGTTAAAAATCGAGAGTCGCGCCGGCGACTATTAACCCTCCGGCCGGAAGACCGTCGAGCTCCGACGTTAAAAATCGAGTCGCGCCGGCGACTATAAACCCTCCGGCCGGAAGAAGACAATAAAGAGGTAACTTTTTAAGTCATTTGGCCGATCGGTCAAGTAACCAAAAGTACTTCGTGAATGTCCGGCGGAAATCCCGTTTGCAAAACAGGATATATTCAGCCGAGCGGACTAGCTATGCAAAATACTTCGTAAAAATCCCTTTCGAACACCACAAAGATGGGAGGAGAGGCGAATAACGAGGAGAATTAAGGGAATACGAACAACGGTAGTTGGTAATCCGAATGGCCAGCACACATATTGATTAATAAATGAAAAAGCAAGCGAAAGGATAGCATTTAAGACATGAAGGCCGAGCGCCTGAATTACAAAAAAGGATAGTCTTTGGCCGAGCGGCCGAATTACATAAAAAGCTTCTATTCAAGGAAGTCATAAAGATCCTTTGGGATGGTACCGAGGAGCGTCGCCTGGTCTTGGGCTGGGATGAGGACGGAGTCGGCGAGATGACCCTTAGACTTTAAATAAGTTGTGGTGGCAGTCATAGCGAGCTCGAAGGCAGTGTACATCCGTTCGCAGACTTTTTCCGAGAACACTTCCGAACGGATGTAATTCAGCCTTAGGGTTGCAACTCGGCCAGGCTCAGCGTCTTGATATTCCTTGAAGGCCGCTTGGGAGGCTGCTAAGGACTCCTGCAGAGTTTTCAGCTCCTCCTTTTGCTTATTTGCCTCCGCCGAGCGGGCCACCTTCTCGCCGGCCAGTTGGTCCATCAGCTCTTTAACTTTTTGCTCCAGACCCCGAGCCTCTAAGTTCTTCTTCTCCAGATCGGAGATAGCCGTTTTCTTCCGCTCGGTGGCCAGGCTTATCTTGCGATCCAGTGATTTGTTCAGGCGATCAAGTTCATCCAGATTGTGAGCCTGGTCGGCCATCTTCTTCCGTTCGTCCTCCAACAGATTTTGGGTCTTTTTGAGTTCCTTCTGCAGCTCAGCATATGATGGGCCTTGGGAAGGCGCGCCACCCGAGCTCCTTAGCCTTTTTAATTCTTCGTCCACCATCGCCAGACGATTGGAGACAGCGATCTCCTCCACCCATCTCTGGAATAAGCAAGATTGTTAATAGCCGATCGGAAAGAATGCAAAAAGGACTTTAGAGAACACGCTTACCCCAGTGGCCTGCTGCATGTGGCTGTTGGCCAGATTGCTGAGCGAAATCATCGCCACGCGTGCCCGAGCGTCGGCCCACATTTCGGCTAAAGGCCCCTTCAAGGTGATCGTGTGCTCGGGCGCGGTAGGCCGATCGGCTTCGGGCATTAATTCCTCGGTGGGGAGATGTGGGGAGACCCGGACAGTGCGACGCCGACCGGGGGTCGTCTGGGCGGAAACCGGAGAAGGATCGGAAGCCGGCGCAAAGAACTAGGACAAAATTGTTGAACGCTGGACTTGGCGGGGAGCGGGCGGAAGGACGCTGACTGGAACAGCCTCAAGAGGGTCCGCCGACGCGTCCAATTGCGATGGGGTCCGATCGGACGATATCGCCTCTACCGCTGGAGCTTTGCCTCGAGAATCAGCGGTGGTCCGCTCAGAAGGATGGACCACAGATGTAGCCGAGCGGAGTGGTGTCTCCGTGCGGCGCCGCTTTTGTCAAGGGGGTCGCTCTTCCTCTTGAGCCGAGCCTTCCTCCCGGACGGAAGGCTCTCGACTAGCAGTTGTGCCAGCCGCTGGCTCCTGGAGAGAAGCCTGAGCGGCCGACTCCCCAGCATTTGTCTCGCTCTCTCCTTCATTAGAGCCGATCGGCTGGATGCCAAGCGTCTCCATCTCTTTGGCCGCCGCGGCCTCGAGCGCCGCCGCCTTCCTTTTCAAAATTCCAGCCATCACCGACTCCATGACAATGTTCGCTGCAAAGGAAAAAGAAGAAAATTAGTTAGCAATCAAGGCAAATGTACAAGTAAGATTCTTACCGAAGCCGCTCGGGAGGGGGGTCCTGATCGAACTCAGGCCGAATATGTACATCACCCCTTCTGGTAAGAACTTGTTGATGTCGACCCTCAGACCGGCCAGCATGTTGGCAGCATGAAGATAGTCCGGTCAGATCTTGAACCTTTTGAGCTCAGGGGAGACTGGCGGTCCGATCTGCCATTGGGTTCGGAAGGGGGCCCGCTCGGGAAGGCGAATATAAAAGGAAAATTCTTTCCAATGCTTATTGGAAGAGGGTAGTTTATTGAAGAAAACTAAACCGGGCCGAGCCTGGAACATGTAAGTGCCCAGCTCGGACTGTTTAGGGTAGTAGAAATAGTAGAATACCTCCGGTCGGGGGGGAATGTTGTGGATTTTGAATAGGACGACAACGCCGCATAGAAGGCGGAAAGTGTTGGGAACTAGGCTTCCGAGCGGAATTCCGAAAAAATTACAAACGTTAATGATAAAGGGATGAATTGGAAGTCGCAGACCGACTGTGAACTGGTCGCGGAAAACACAGAAAGCTTCGCGCGGCAGTTTGTGTGGCCGAGCGGAGGGTGTGGGTAAAATAATTTCAAGGTCGGAAGGGATGTCAAAATTATTTATCAGAATATCGGCGTCGCGCCGATCGAAGCGCGACTCCATGGTGGTATACCATGAGCCGAGGGCTTGGTCTTGTGGCTGGGAGGAGCTAGCCATTGTCCGAGCGGACGAAACCAAAAAAGACGAAAGGCAGAGGATAAAAGGAAGAGGATGATAGACGAAACAGTGCGCAAAGGACGAGAACTCGACAAGAAACGCAAGGCTAGCAAAGAGAGAAAGTAGGAGAACCTTATAATGAAATGAAAGATCGAGGGAAGAACGTCGGAGATCGTCTGAAAGTAGCAACAAGATCACCGGAGCACTGAAACGCCGAAGGCAGCTACCGAGCAAGCGAAGACGCAAATGCGGCGAGAAGGCAGAGAAGGCGAAGGCTTTATAGGGTTGGGCCCGAGCGACCTCAGCCGTCGATTGTAGGTCACGGTAATCGAAGCCTGCGTCTGGCCGTCCATTTCAAACTAAGGTGGTCCCATCGAAGGTAACGTCGCCGCCGTACGCTGACGGCACCAGGGGTGCCACGTGGCGCCGCGACATAGGCCACATTTAATAGGCGCGTGCTCGACCTTAATGTCGAAGATTGGCACAGATTCCCAGAAGATCCGAGGAATGTTGGTGTTGACCGACGTTACGGCTACCCCCCGTGTAGCCGAGCGGAGGATAGTTACATGGAAACGCCGCTTGGAGCGACTGACGGTCCAGTCAGTTGGACTAATCGTCTCCTTCGACTGGACTTGAGGGGGAGACAAGTGATCCTGCAGGAAGAACGGGGGCCCCCTTTGGGGGAAGTCAATGACACATAGAGGTCAAAAGTCCAAGGGCAAGATGAGGTTCGGCCGGTCGGGTAAGGGTCGGATCAACCGAACGGACCGGTCAGAACCGAATCAAAGATTACCCGGCGGGGAGTCGGGTTTCCGACGCTCATGGGGAACAAGGTCGCCAGGCCGAGCGGATGGCCCGCTCGGCCGAGGCACAAGGCAGCAATGTTGTGAACAGTCTCAGCCGAGCACATGACCGGGAATCTCCCGAGCGGATCCGTACATATGTCCGGTCGGATGCGAGGGGACTGCCGAGCGGCCGGACGCTCGACGCGGGAACAGAAGGGACAAAAGGACAAGGGAAACATCGGGAAACATCTTCTGACAACAAGCATGTCCAGTGACCAAGTCATATACTAAACCTTACGACAGAAGGTTCTGCCGTCCCATCAGAGAGGTTCTCGGACTGTAGCGGTATGGTGTCAGGCAAGCTCCTCTGACAAGCCTATACTGAGGTATGGTAAGAGGACACATATTCGCCTCGGTATGTGTGCATCAGCCTCCTCATAGCTCTATATAAGGGTCATCATACTTCGCGGGAGGTACGCAATCTTGAATCTTCGAAGCCACTTCCTTAGTTTCCTCTTGCCTGACTTGAGCGTCGGAGGGTCGTCACCGGGAACCCCTTCCCGGCCCGACTTCTTTGCAGGTTCACCGGAGCTCCATACGGCCGGCCAGAGAGCCACGTCATCGATTCAGATAATACCACGTGCCCAGCATCCATCGATTCAGTGTTCGGACAGGATCAATAATAATTTTAATTTGAGTTTGATTTGAAATAGGATTGGAACTCGGGGTTCAGTTTGAATTATTCGAACTTAGGTTCAAACTACAATTTAAAATATTTTAAATTTAAGTTTATTTAAATTATTCAAACTTTAATTTAAATATATTTAAATTTAAATTATATAAAAATAATCAATATTAGATTGCTCATGAACAATCATAATTAATCAAATAAAATATTGTAAATTTGAATTTGATTAAAAAAATCGATAATTTGAATCAAATATTTTCCTCGAAACGCTTGCAAGCATGGAAAAAAAACTACAACTGTACAGCACTATACCTCTCTCCCACTTGGCTGTTGCAGATGTTGCTGGCTACTGCACCTTCAATGATGGGTAACAACCCTGTCAAAAGTGAGCAGAACATGTTCAATGCACCTGCATGAGAAGAGACGAGCACGAGCTGCCTTCAGGCTTTGAAGGCAAGCAAGATCCACCTTCTGCCGCAAGCCAAACATGGTTGTTGAATTAAGCCATCATGGAGGGATTGTCTTGTTCAAATCATTCGACAGATAATTAATGGAAGCTTGACCATGTTTAAAGGAAAATTTTTGCTGCGTGATTATAAATTATGGTCTTGTATAAGGAGTTTGCACCTAACAGGGACAAGATAGTTTGATTCTCTCCGAAATGTACGTTTGAAAATATTGAAAAGAGAGAAACAAAATTAATACACTAGAATAAACTTGAATTGGCTGGTGTTTTCTTCTTCTACATTATTTTCAAGGTTCCCAGAGCAGTTGCATCCGACTCGTGACCATCATGAAGAATAAAGTGTACAATCTCTCTCTGTATTTGATTAGCAGCGAGCAGACGTAATTATATTGTCATGTATTACGATCATATCTAAAAGCTGAGAAGATGGTTAAGTAAGACATGGTTCTCCCATTGACAGGAAGAAGATTTTGCACTGTTCTATAATATAAGGAGTGTTAGTTTCGGATTAGAGAAAGGGTCTCCGGTATTAATCTTCTGACACTCAAATGAGTATTTGGTTCGGGAGGAGAGAATAATAGTAGTGAACAATAGTAGAGAGCATGGAGAAGAGTGAAACATCACATATCTCTGTCTGTAAATGGAGACCCTTTTTTATGATGTTATTGTAGCATCGATACGCCCATCCCAAAGCATATATATATGTTTTTCAAAATTTACTAGGAAAAGATAAGTCAAAAAGTGTTTCTAAAACATTTCCTTAAACGAGCACGTAAATCTCTATGATGTGATTGGCTAGAAGCTTCTAAAATATAATTTGTCTACTGAACATTCTCTATTGTAAGCCGACCGAGCACCACTCGACCGAGATATCACCAACTTGGTCGTACAGAGAGGCGCATTGTGTCCGATCAGACCTAAGGGCCGATCGGCAAGGGTGGTGGGCATGGTAACTTTGACTCTTAACCTCAGTTGCAATTTGTGACTGACAACCATTCAGAAGGTATGGTCGGCCTTTCATGTCCAACTGACTCTTTAGGTACGCTCGGCTATTCTTGCCTAGTCCGCAGTCCACTATCTCGTAATCCACCCGACCCTGTAATTTTAACCATTTGACTTTGACCTCTACATCAACCGGCCTTCACTGCTCTGACCTATTTTAGGGGTCATCTTTATCTCCGTATCATATTACATATGGTAAGATAAATAGCAAGGCTGCAAGAAGTGATCATCATCATCACCTGTCAGTATGGCTTCTTCTTTGCTGCTGTGACCTTCAAGCCATTCACCAACAAACATATTATTACATACCACCCCACACCCTCACATCTACTCTCTACCTTATTTGTACACCTATATGTCCCAACCTTCCATTAATTCTCTAAGGTCCTTGACAAATAAACAGTCACTGTTTCAAAGATTTTCCAAGCAATCTTTTCCCCTTCCACACTTTGCTCGATGAGTGATCACTGAGAACAAAAAGGAAGATCGAAGATGTTCAAAACTGCACGATGGAGGAACGAGAAGAACAAGATCAAGGTTGTTTTCAAATTGCAATTCCAAGCGACGAAGGTTGGTCTGGTTAGAACAATGGATTGCTAATTAATTACCTGGAATTCTAGCTATTTCCAGTATTGGTCTTTTAGGTACCACTGTTGGGATCAGAGACGGTGATGGTGAGTTTGGTTCAGCTGGACACTGGAAAACCAACGGCGAGGACAGAAAAGGCTGCTGTGGTTAATGGAACCTGCAACTGGTCGAACCCAATTTATGAAACAGTGAAATTAGTGCGCGATGCAAAGAGTGGAAAGATGAACGAGAAGTGGTACCAGTTTCTAGTTTCTAAGACTGTGAGAAAGATCGTCGCTTTCAGATTTCATCCATTAATTGTATCTGTAGCTCTGCCGGTTGTGAGTACTGATTGCTGAGTTCTTGCAGCAGGGACCAAATGAGCTCGGTGTTCTGGGAGAAGGCACGGTGAACCTAACAGATTATGGCGAGGTGTTCAAAGCCTCTTCTATCTCTCTCCATCTCAAAGCTGGAACGATCTTGCATGTGAGCATTTCTGCTAACTCATAAACAGTAACTTTCTGAAACAACTTATACTGCAACATAATTTGCATCTAACTTTCAACCAAGAAAAGACAAGGTAGAAGAAGATCATCTACTTCATGTGACAAAAAGTGGCCAGTGCATCGCTAATGAACTTTTGAATTAATTGACAGGTGACTATACAAAGAATTCAAGGTGAATTGGCAGACAGGTACAGTCATGTTTAAATTCATGTTTTTAGGGAGATTTTGTTCTTAAGGACTAATCTGTATTCTCTCTTTGCTGCTTCAACAATGATTCAGAGAAGTGGATATAAAGCGAGATGGAATGCTTGGACAAGGACAAACACTGCAAGGCCAGTTGGGCAAATACGACTGTGAAAAGGGGCTGAAAGCTCTTGTAAAGAACGACATGAACATGCTGAAAGTAAGAGATTATTTTCACAGAATAGTTTTGTAGATTGTTTCTGAAGTATACTTTACTGAAATCACATTTAAGTGAATGCACACTCTGTCCTATAAGTTTGTTCTCTACGAATATTATGATATCAAGTTATCTACATGATTTCTTTTTGCCAGGATGGATCACATATCAGCAGAGAGCCCAGAGTCAAATTTACAGCAAACAGAAACCTGACAAATTATTCAGATTCTAACGAACACCATAAATCTAATAGTCCTGATGTTACATCAGAAGCCAGCTCTGATGGCAGATCAGAATTATATACACCAGGAGAGGGCATGCTCAAGAACACCGGCAGCAATCGGCATGATACCGCCAGCTTCTCATCGCCTACTACAGATGTTAGCATTCAGAAAAGATCAGTGACCAGCTCTGAATGGTCTGGAGGTGAGGGAAGCACAGATGGTTCTGCAAAGTCTGAATCAAGAGAATGCCTTCCTTTCTCTCATATCAAACTTGAGAAGCTGAGTGAAGTTGTTTCCCTAACAAGAAAGGTGGAAGTATCCGAGAAAGAGTTGGAGAAGCTGAAGAAGCAAATCGTCAAGGATGCCAAGCAAGGAGAAGAGCTTTTGAGAGAGATAAGTAGTCTGAGAAAGGAAAGAGATGGTTTGCGCAGAGAATGCCAAGTGCTTTCACAGGAGAGATTAAGCTTTAATGACAATGTTTCAGCTGAATCACACATTGCTAGGAAAGGTCCTTCGTCTGTGCTAGAAGAGGTCAAACAAGAATTAGATCATGAGAGAAATCTGAACTCGAGTCTTCGCTTGCAGCTACATAAAACACAGGAAGCCAATTCTGAGCTGCTGCTTGCTGTTAGAGACCTTGACGAGCTGTTGGAGGAAAAAAACAGGGAGATGTGCCCAAAATGCACAGGATTTCAGAACTCGGATGCTAAACAAGATGGCATAGAAAATGGCACGTTAGAAAAGAAGATCATTGACCTCAACAATGAAGTGGTGTTGTACAGCGACGATCGCGAAGAGTTATTGTTGCAAATGGAACAGCTAGCTTTGGACTATGAGATTTTGAAACAGGAGAACCATGACATGTCCTTGAAGCTGGATCAGATGCAACTGCGAGAAAAACTCAGCATTCAGTACGAGTGTTCAGCACATATTGCACTTATCAATGACCTTGAGTGTCAAGTTGAATGGCTAGAGAAACAGCTGCAATCGCAGGCTGATTCATTTAAAACAGATATTGACAACGTTATACATGCTAAAGTTGAACAAGAGAAAAAGGTCCTTCAAGCAGAGGAAGCACTGAAGGAAACAAAGTGGAAGAATGTTAACACGGCTGATTGGCTTCATGAGGAACTTAGGAGGCTTTCTTCACAAGCCTCATCGACATTTTATGTGAGCGAGAAAGTGGTCGAGAGAGTGATAGATGAAGCTAATGAGTTGCATTCTCAAAACATTTACCTGCAAAATCTGCTTCAGGAAACCAAGCATAACCTGACATCAGTGCATGGCCAATATCAGATGAATCTTCAGCACTTATTAAGGGTTCTGGTTTACAAATCCAAAGAAACAGATAAGCTGCTTTTGAATCTCAAAGGCAAGAATGAAGAGCTTGAAAGTTGTAGGAATTCTGAAGAAAGGCTAAAGGTCACATTGGAGAAAATGGAAGAACTAAAATCTGAGATTGAGAAGCTCAAAATGGAGAAACATTTAGTCTCTGAAGAAAGAGAGAACTTGGTAAACAGGGTGGAAATTTTGGAGGCAAAGAACAAAGCAAATGAGCTGATGCTTCAAGATAGATATTCAGAAAGTGAACTCCTCAAGGAAGAGATAGTGCTACTGAAGCAAGTATTAGAAAAATCAGAGGACGAGAGGAATGAACTCAAGAATTTAACAGACAAAAAAGAGAATATTGTTATTATACTGACTTCTGAGGTAGAGGCCCTTAGACTAAAGTATGATCACTTGAAACAAATGGTATCTGAAGGTGAATTAGAAAAACAAGAGTTGAGGAGTCTGGTTTCTGAACTTGGGGAGACATACAATACTGTAAGTATCACTTCGATGACCTGTTGACCACTTCATGGTTCTACCAAACGCAAGAAAAAAAGAAGAAAAAAATTTCTAAAAGAAAATCCTATAAAAGTCATATAAATTATGTTTCAGTGAATTAAAATGAACTGAGAAACCATTTTTCATGAAACTGCATATGTGAGTATTAACCTAGCTTGACTAGGTAAATGAGTAGGTAAACACATTACATTTGTATTTTTACTGATAAAGCTAATAGTTGAGTATTAACCTACTTCAGAAAGAAGATGATCATTTTGAGAGCTACAAGTGTGAGTTTGAAAGTGATGCCAGCCCTCTGCAACAATCTCAAGAATTAGCAAGGTGACTATCCTTTTTACTAGTATTTTCCTCATTGATACAGACAGAAACTTTAATTTTATAAGAAAGAGTAGAATAGGGGCAAAAAAAACCACTAGAGAACATATGAGAAATAAGAGACAGCACATAAAAGTGTTCCATGTTCTTATCCGGATTTTGATCTGTTTACAGGTATTGTCGAACAAATTTAAGAGAACAAGATTTGGTTTCCTATACTTGTGATCAGCATACAAAAGACATGCTAAATGAGATATCAGTCCTAAAAAGGCAGAATAAATCAACCGAAGACGAGTTGAAAGAAATGCAAGAAAGATATTCGGAGATTAGCTGGAAGTTTGCAGAAGTAGAAGGTGAAAGGCAACAACTACTTATCACAATCCGCAGTCTCAAAAATGCTTTGAAGAAGTAAGTGCATCTGAAATGGTGTTCAGATGAGTCTATTGCAAAGATATGAAATTGCAAATCCACGGCTTGCGAAGCGGTATAGGCTTGTTCGGTCATAAATAGTAGATCCATGTACATGGTGTATGTGCATCTATACAGCATTTTTTTTTATTTTTTTGTGCAGCAATTGGAAAATTGTTTACGAGGTGGAAGTCTGAAATTGTGTGTTCTTACCCAAAAGTTTGCAAGAACACAGGCTTGGCTCCACTCTCAGAATTCTTCTATCCTTTGCTTTACTCTACAAGGAGATCACTTATTTTGGGTTGGCTACTTTTTTTATCTTAGTAGTCCATTTGGGTTTTTTTTTTTTATCTTGGAAGTCAATTTAGGTCTATTTTTTTTATCCTTTGCTTTACAAGAAGATCACTTACTTTGGGTTTCTTTTCTGAATAATTTGTTTTCAGCTAAAAAACACCTTGGGCTCAAAAACACTAATCTCGGTCTAAAACGATTATTTTTATTCCAAAAATTACATTAATGGTGCAAAATATGTCAGTTTGGATAGAAAAATACATCATCAATTTATTATTTTGGTACATTAAGACACAAAAGCATTCTTTATTTAGCAATGAAGGAGATATTGCGAATTCCCGGAAGGGAATGCGTCAGTCAAAAAAATAGTTCGTGGGCTACCAAAAAACAAAGACACCTCCGGTGCAAAGAAACTTGCTTTTCTGGATGAAGAAGTTCAATATTTGAGAAAAAAAAAAGCAAAAACTTTTCGATTGAGATTATATTCCAAGTGAATCTGTTGTTCCATCTACTCTAAAGTTCCAATCATTGCACAGTATAGACAGGAGCATAAATAAGAGAGATGAACATTACACGACAATTCCATAACAAATCCAAACTTAGGGAAGACAGGAACATAACGGATCAAGGCATTCATGATTCATTGCTTCCAAAGTCGAGAATGAGGTCATAGGGGGGTACATTGAGTTAAGACACAGTAGCAAACATTGATGGGGAGAACGCACAAATTACATTCACTTCAGAAGAGTTTTCACAATGGACTTCACGTTGAGCTTCTTCAGGTCTGTGTAAGACTGACCACAGCCAACAAACATCACTGGAGCTCCTGAAACATAAACCATGGAAAGAGCTGCTCCAACCTGCAGGTGAAAAAACACATTTTACAAAACCGAGGAAAACATAGGTGATAAATATCTATATTAACTTTTGCAGTTAACTGACTTTATCATCGATAGTATCAAACTTGGTGAGCAGGATGCCATCAATCAGCCTGGCATTCGGAACTGTGGAGAGGTCAGCTAATTTCTGCAACATATGAGGAACAAAGTATTAAAAGAAGGAATAGGTATATTTCCTTCATATTGCTATGCTAAGCAATCATAACGGTCACAAATTTTAAGTGAATAATACACAAAAAGCACCTGGTCGAATTTTGTTAATTGATCCACCGCATCATTTCCAACCAGAGCCTCTCCGACAAAAAGAACTAGGTCTGGGCTGTTGAGATTGATGAGTTTAGAGAGTGCTCTCATCAGCGGCTCATTATCCTGATATGTCAGAGAGTAAGAACAGAAATCTCTCCAAATGTTTTGACAACTGAAAAGCATTTAAATAGTCCAGCCTAACCTGCATGCGACCAGCTGTATCAACAAGCACCACATCTGAACTGTTCCGTTTAGCTTCCTGGATGGCTTCCTTTGCTACGACTGCAGGATCTTTTTCATAGCCTTTCTCAAATATAGGTATCTGTGATTAATTTTGGTTTAGTTGAGTAAACATTATTCAGTTCTGCTTTATCATCACTGAAGTTGGAGGCTTTCTTGAGTCAAACCAAAGCTAAAGTCGAGTTACATTCATCAAAGATTCCAGAAGCAATTTTAGTTTGAGCATTTTACCGATGGCTTAATTAATTTTAGTTTCAGCATTTGACCAACGGCCTAAGCAGAAATCAGTGCATCTATTTAAATATAACTTACAGTTCAACAGACAATCAGTATAACAAAGGTCAAAAAGTGAAATGAGATTAATGGAAACAGAACAGAAGACACTAGGATCACAAGAATTTTTGAAAATGACTAAATAATATTTGACACAATATATAATCTAGTACTACCAACTAACAATTATTAACTATAAAATAAGTGAACTTGGAAGATGTCAGAAAAAAGATTTGGCAACAATATATATGAGAAACCAGCACAAATCTCAAGTAAACAATCATAAGAACATTGCACACCTGGAGTCTGCGTGCATGTGTGCGAAGCTGTTCAACAGCACCTGACCTAAATGTATCGCAGGCCGCTAGCATAACAGAAATGTTATGTTGCAAAAGCCAGTATGCAACCTGAAAATAAAATATCCTCAAAAAATAATCCTGATGCCAGTTAAACAAAGCAAACTAGGATAAAAGCACTTACTTTAGATAGATTAGTAGATTTTCCAACTCCATTGACACCAACAAAAACCACAACATAAGGTCTTCCTTGCTCCTTAGCCACATGAACATCTCGCAATATATCAATGGATCGTTTTGGCGTTAGAATGCGAAGAAGAGCCTCTTCCATAGCTGCCTGCAATTTCATCAAGTGGTATTTTGTAAGGTTGCAAAAGATGCCTCTGCAGTAAAATTAAACCTCCAGCAGAGCATATTGACAAACAACAAAGTTATGTACCTGGACTGTGGTAGAAACTCTTGTAAATGAGCCCAGCTTTTTTCCTTCAAGACTAGCTGCTACTGATTCACATAGCTTTTCAGCAATTTCCTCAGCCTAAGGGTGGCATACGAAAGGCAACAGTAAGCCGTTAGTGAACTGTAAACCAGTTGATGAAATTAGGTAACACAATCTAAATGGAAAATCAAGCGTACAAGGCAAGACACATACCACATTTTTAGTCATCAGACGATCTTTGAGGGCTTTCAATGCTGGTTGCAAATTAGATTTTTCTAGAACAGCATTGCCAGAAATGCTGAAAATTAAATAAACAAATAAATAAGATTGAAAGAATTGACAACTACAAAGATGCATGATAACAGATTTGAAGATAAGATCCTTAGGTCTTGGAGAAACCAGCGCACCAAACTATTATGGACCTCTAAAAATTTTCTTTTGTCTCCCAACGTCTGCAAAGCATGATTAACTGAGTTATTTTGGAGATTCTTGGTAGAATCACTAACACTATTATCTTTCACTTTTAACCATACACTACATTTAAGACATATTATCCAATTAATAAGTATGGTACAATTATACACCATAAATATGCCAACTGATGATGCACAGCTGCAGAAATAGTAATATAAAATAAGAGAAAACTAAATTGCTCGTGTATGAAATAACTGCTAATCTTTAATCAACAGTTTAACATAGTAGAATCTTAACTATAAGCTAACACATACATCTAGGGTCTCATTTAATTTAGAAAACCTGCAACGAGAAGTTATTGTCAGTGAAGATTTGAAAACGTCTCAAAAGGATTATGAAATTTGTTCACATACATGGCTCAAAATTAAAGGCTTTCATCCTGAGAACAGTTAATTTATTGGCTTCACTGGAAAAGATATGGGAAGGCTTTCATTTCTGTAACAGGATATACAGATGAAAATCATTCATCATCTCAAACAGATTGGTACGGAAAGTTAAAATGCTGATAGAAGAGCTGACAAAATTATAAACAATTCAGGGCAGAGATATTTGATTATGCTCCAAGGAATCACATAAAAATACTAGTGGTAGATTTTGGACAAGTCCAAGGTCTCAAAGTCAAATAATGTTAAAAACCCAAAATACTTTTAAATGTTTATTCAGGGAAGGAGGTGAAACCTATCAGAGAAATGATTACAGAGCAAGGCAAAGTGCTCTAGTTCAAGATAAATAAATCTTCAACTTAAAAGAAAATGACCATTAAGTAAACCAAAAAAATACCCCAGGCAAAATCCGTCCAGATTGAGATCAAAGCATTTTACCTTTGGATCATAGATGAAAACCAGCCTTTTTTCTTGGTGCTAGTTTTCTCATTCTCCACTTCCTCATCATCCTCATCCTCATCACTGCTTACAAGTTCCTCCTTATCCATCATGCTCTCTCCCTGATCTGCTGCTGCAGCTTCAATGGGTATATCTCCTCTCTCATTCGTGGGATCTGTGAAATCCAGCTTTGACTCGGAAGGTGAATCATCCCAAACCCTATTTTTTTTCACAATTTTCTTTGGCTCAGCCTTTGTAACCTTACCGCCAGCACTAGTATCTGTTTTCTTTCCACCTTTGGCTCTCAATTTTTGTAACTTATTTACATCAAAGGCCCCAGCTTCAGGGGCTCCATTCTCTTTTCCCTTTGCAAAAAGGTTTGGGGCTTGAGATTTCTCCTTATGTCCATTCCCTTGCCCTTTCAAACCACCATTAGCTAAAGAACGTCCCTCACCTGAATCGCCATCAGAGTCGTCCTTCCCAGAGCCACCACTGTTGTTATTCCGTTGTTTCCCAGATCCTCTGGCAGCACCATTAGGGGTTTGTTTCTTCACGGGAGCCATGGTAGAGGCCCGACCAGCCTGTTTGGACTTGCGCATCTCCTCAGCACGGGCCTCTGCTTCCTTCTGAAGCTGGCGGAAGGTCTCATTGAAATCATCATAAGTTATGCGTTTGGGGTCGTATATCTGAGAAAACTCGCGACGGACGGCGGCGAGAAGATCATCGACGTAAAGTAGGTGGAGGATGCGCTGGTAGACAGCGACGAAAACGAGACCAAGGTCGTTATCGAACGCCCACTTTAGCGTATAGGCTGCGCCGCCGGCAGGAACATCGTAGTGGAAGGCATCGTCGGCGGATCGCTCCTCAAGGAGGCAGGAACGGATGAGGGCATCGATGGGGGAGCCCTTAAGCGCCTTGCCGAGCTCCCATAGGATCAACCCACCTCGCGTAAATATCAACAGCTCTTCCAACATCTTCAAATCCGATCTGAACAATCCCCCTCAACTAAGACAAGAGGAAAAAAATCAACAAAATCAAACAAAACCCAAAGAGAAACATGACAATTTAATCGAGAGGGACACTAAAATGTATTCAGAACCAAAATTTTCGCGGATCAAGTGACACAAAGATCAGACGACGATAGATTTGAACAGTAAAAGAATGGATCGGAACGCCGGAACGGAACGGATCGGAAATGATTACCTCCTGATGAATCGGAAAACGACGTCGGAGGCGCTCCGGCGTGGCCTGATCGGGAAGCTTGCGCGCTGTCGAAGAAGGCGGGCGTCGGCAATTTAGGGTTGCTACGCGTGAGAAATGAGACAAGAGAGAGGAGACGGAGAACTTAATAAATAAAATTTATTTTCTAAAAAAAATCATTTTAATATATAATATAATAAAAATCATTTTAAATTTTTAAAAAATCTAAACAAAATCTATATAATCATAGAAACTTATTTTCTTATTAACTATTATTTATATTATTATTATTTTTCTAAGTAAATTTAATTAGATTACATTTTAATTATTATCATTATATATATATAATATTTATTATTTATTTTTATTATTATTGTTTAGTATTTTAATTAGTATATCATTAAATATTTAGTACGATAAATTACTAATAAATTAAACATAAATTAAAAAAAAAATTATTAAGTGATATATATATCCGGACCGCGATCGTTCCGTAAAATGCATGGTTCGTCGGAACGGACATGGAATAGCTAGAACGGACGTTCCTGTTGGTGCGAGATGTTGGTTGCTACTCGGAAAACCTAATGGTTCCACTGTACAAAAATTTTGTACAAAAGTCTGAACCTTTTCCTAGCTACCATGTGTTCTTTTAAATTAAACTTGAATCGCCTGCGGAACTTAACAAGTTTGATCCAAAGTTTAATCTATTTGTTCTTTTAGGTTTAGACTCGGATCTCTTGCGAAACTTAACACGTTCGATCCAAATCACCTAGGTTATTAATTTCATTAAATATTAATTTCATTAAATATTAATTTCTAAAATTGGCTTCCAGTACTGACGTGGCGAGGCACATGGCCTTCTTGGATATGGGAACAACCACCACCGACTAGGCAAAGCCTTTTAAGGAAAGTTAATATTTAATTTCCTTAAATAACTTTAGGTCAACCGAAAAGAACAATCAAATCACAAGGAAAAGAAAAAAAACAAAAGAACACAACATCAAAAACAAATTCGAAATACTAGAATCGCATGCCTCTTGTATTTGGTATTATTTCCAAAAATAACTAGTATGATGCGGAAAGGAAAAATACTAGTTATACCTTTTAGAAAGACCTCTTGATCTTCTACTGTATTCCTCTTCTAACCTCGGACGTTGTGTGGGCAACGATCTTCCGAGATGAGAACCACCAAGCACCTTCTTCTTCCTTACGAGTTTCGGTCATCAAAACTTCTCCTAGGATGAAGAGGTTCGGACACCACCACCATGCTCCAAGGGATGCTAGAAACAAAACTTTCTTTCTCTCCTTCTTCTTCTTCTTCTTCTCTAAACTTGATCCGGCCACCATATGAATCTCCACAAGAAGGATGAGGTTCGGCCATCAAAGAGAAGAGAGGAGGAGAGGATGGCCGGCCACACCAAGGAAGAAAAAGAGGGAGAAAATAGAATAGAGTTGTTCACCATGAAGCCTTCTCTACCCCCTCTTTTATAATCCTTGGTCTTGGCAAATAAGGAAAATTTAATAAAAACTTCCTTAATTCTTTTGCCATTGAAAAGGAAAATTTACTTAATTAAAACAATTTTTCTTTTCAATTTATGGCCGGCCACACCATAAAATTTCCAAGCAAATAAAATTTTAAACACAAATTAAAACTTCCTTATTTGCTTCCGGAAATTTATAAAAAATTTCTCCAATAATTTTTTCCTTCATAATTGGTTAATAAAAAGGAAATTTTATAAATTAAAATCTTTCTTTTAACATGTGGATAAAAAGAAAGTTATCTCTAAAAATTAAAATCTCTTTTAATCTATAAATAAGGAAATATATTAAATCTTTTATTAATCTTTTGTAGAAACTAATAAAAGAGAATTTTTAATTTTTAAACTTTCTTTTAAATAATAAACATGATTAATAGGAAAAATTTTACCAAAATTAAAATCAACCTTTTAATCTACAAATAAGGAAAGAGATTTAGCTCTTCTCTTAATCTTTTGTAGAATCTTATAAAAGGAAAGATTTAAATTTTTAAACTCTCTTTTAAATCATGTTATCCACATAAGAAAAAAATTTTAAAATTAAAATTCCTTTTTATTTTAATAGGGTCGGCCACCTAAGCTTGAGTTCAAGCTAGGGCCGGCCACATGAATTCACCCATGAACCAAACCATGGTCGACCCTAGCTTGGTCTCCAAGCTAGCTTGGTCGACCCCTATAGGATGGGTAAGAAGGTGGGTATGTGGTGGGTATAAATCTCTATATACAAGAGGCTACAATAGGGACCGAGAGGAGGAATTGGTTTTGGTCTCCTGATGAAATTAAGCATCCCGTGTTCGCCCCGAACACACAACTTAACTTCATCAATAATAATTCATTCCACTAAAGAATTATTATTGAACTACTGCACCAATCCCAAATTATATTTTTGGGCTCCTTCTTATTATGAGTGTGTTAGTCTCCCTATGTTTAAGATGGCGAATGTCCACTAATTAAGTGAGTTACTGACAACTCATTTAATTAATATCTTAGTCCAAGAGTAGTACCACTCAACCTCATCGTCATGTCGGACTAAGTCCACCTGCAGGGTTTAACATGACAATCCTTATGAGCTCCTCTTGGGGGCATTCTCAACTTAGATTACTAGGACACAGTTTTCTTCTATAATCAACAACACACACTATAAGTGATATCATTTCCCAACTTATCGGACTTATTGATTTATCGAACTAAATCTCACTCATTGATAAATTAAAGAAATAAATATCAAATATATGTGCTTGTTATTATATTGGGATTAAGAGCACACACTTCCATAATAACTGAGGTCTTTGTTCCTTTATAAAGTCAGTATAAAAGAAACGACCTCTAATGGTCCTACTCAATACACTCTAAGTATACTAGTGTAATTATATAGTTAAGATAAACTAATACCTAATTACACTACGACCTTCCAATGGTTTGTTCCTTTCCATCTTGGTCGTGAGCTACTGTTTATAATTTATAAGGAACCGATAACATAATCTTCTGTGTGTGATACCACACACCATGTTATCTACAATATAAATTAATTGAGCAACTACATTTATCGTAAATGTAGACATTTGACCAATGTGATTCTTATTTCTAGATAAATGTTTATACCAAAAGCTAGACTTTTAGTATACATCCTGAAGCATCCGGCGATCGACTGTTATTTTGATAATGGCAAAAGAATTCAAAGTTAAGTTGTTTTGTGATCTAACGTACTTAATTGAGTGTTTCAGGAAAGTCCTAGCTGCGGTTAGGCAGGTGGAAAACTCTAGGGGATGGTAACCCTAAGTCATAGGGGGTGGTAACCCTATGTGGAAAGTCATGGCGGATCGAGTGCTTCAGACAAAAGTCCTAGGGGGTGGTAACCCTAGGTGGAAAGTCCTGGTGTCGCGAACCAGGTGAAAGACTGGACGAGCCGGGAAGCGGAAGTCCAGCAGAAAGTCCGGAAGCTTCGAACGCTGAGCAAAAGTCCAGTCGATCTGGAGGATCGCACTGGCAACAGGTAAATCTCCTGAGTGAAGTAGGTGAGGACGCGTTCCCCGTAGAGGGAACAGTAGGCGTTGGGTCGACCTAGGGTTTCCGGTTGGAAATTCGAAGTCAGACCCGGACAATCCGATGACTGTCAATTATATCTATTATATTGTTTCTGTGCTAACTTTGTTTTGCAGGGTTTGTGTTTGAGACTAAAAAAATTTTGCAGGAACAAAGAAGCACACTTAGCCTCGGATGAACAATGTCTGAGGCGCCTCCATGGGGCTTGGAGGCGCCTCGGGTGCTAGCCGAAGCCAGCTGTCCAGAGGAGCTAGAGGCGCCTTGGACCAGGCGTTGGAGGCGCCTTCAGTGTGATAAGGCGCGACCAGATCAGAGCTGATCCACGCGTGTGAATCAGCGGCCTGGAGGCGCCTCAGACAGGCTTGGAGGCGCCTCCATCACTGTTTATAAGGAGGGTTCGAGCAGCACTAAATTCAAGAATTCACAAGCGATCCTTCTGCGTTCTACTGCTAACAAGTTCATCCCCAAGTGCTGCAACAACCTTCTGACGACCCGGAGCTCCGCTGTTTTAGAATCTATCGTTCGGTATAATTTACATTCTCACACTCATTGTAAATCTTAATCTGTACTATTGTTTCGATCTTATAGTTGTTGCCCATCGGAAGCGATCAACGATCGCGGGCCTTGGAGTAGGAGTCATCACAGGCTCCGAACCAAGTAACTCCTCGTGTCCTTGTGTGTTGTTTTGTCCCCTTTTCTTTATTCCGCTGCTTAAACTCGTACGATTTACGAATTCAAAAAAGTGAAAGCCACGAGCGTTATTCACCCCCCCTCTAGCGCTTTCGATCCAACAATTGATATCAGAGCGGGGTCGTGTTGATCTGGTGTAACCACCAATCACGCAATTTTTTCGTGGTATTTTCAGTTTTACAGAGTCAATTAGAATTAGCTTAATAGCTATATTCTAATTATTTTTTTCGAATTAGTTTTTGCTCGAGACTGGTGCAACACAACTCGAGTTCGTTATTTCTTAACTTTATTTCCCGCACTCCTAATCCAAGACCTAGTCTTGGGACATTTCTTCTATTTTTTGTTTTGCATATTTAACAAATGGCCCAATAAGAGGGTTTCAGCACCGTTCGTCCCCTATTCTTCACCGGAGAAGACTTCGGATATTGGAAGGGGTGAATGGAAACCTTCCTCAAGATCTAGTTTGATACCTGGATGATTATCAAGACTGGAATACAACTACCAACTGACGAAGACGGCAAGCCGACACCCTGCGAAAAATAGGAACCGACCCTAATCAAGAAGGTGGAAGTTGATGCCAGAGCGACTTGCACCCTCCAGTGCGGACTGACCAAGGAGGAGCTCAGCAGAGTTGGACCTTCTCCAGCGCAAAAGAGCTTTGGGAGAAGCTGATCGAACTCCACGAGGGCACCTCAGACACCAAGGTTAGTAAAAGAGATCTTCTATTTAATAAATTATATAACATGAAAATGCAGGACGGAGAGACCGCAAGTCAACTCTATGCTCGCATACAAGAAATTCTCAACTCCCTCCATGTGATCGGGCAAAGAGTCGAGAATCGGGATATCATAAGGTACGCTCTAAACGCTTTTCCAAGGAGCACATTGTGGGCATCGATGGTAGATGCCTACAAAGTCTCCAAGGATCTATCTTCTATAAAATTAGATGAGTTATTTTGTGAGTTTGAATTGCATGAACAGACTAATACACAACCAATCGAAAAGGGGGTTACTTTGGTTGCAGGTACCAGTCGAACACGTGAACCAGAATCGGAAGTCGAACCCGACTCAGACGATGAATTGACAACCGAACTAGTAAATCTTGTAAAGAAACTCTATAAGAAGAAGAAGGGCTTCAACAAGAGAGACCTAAAGAAAGCAGTTCAATCCAAGGAGGGTCATCCCGGCTCAAGAGTCAAGTTCGAGGTGATCTGCTACGGATGCAACCAAAAAGGGCACATCAAGGTCAACTGCCCAAATCAGAAGGATGCAAAGAAGTAGAGGAAAAGGAAGGTGCTGAAAGCGACTTGGGAAGAATCCTCAAAAGAAGACACCGACGATGAACTCGATCAGACGAGTCTACTTGCGTTGATGGCCCGGGACCAGATTTAACTGTCCGAGAGCGAGAGCGAGTCAGAAGCCGAGTCCGAGCGAAGCCACGGATCCGTATCCATTTCCGAAGAACCTGACCCCGCTGTAAGTGTTCCTCGACTTAATAATTTAGTTAATTACTTACTACGTAAATTAGCTAAGTCAAACCTAAAGGTCAAGTCACTTCTAAAGGAAGTAGCAGTCCTTAAAGAAGTGACTAACTCTAAGACCTTGCCTGGCCCAGTTCAGACTGGAAGTTCAACTCAAGTTCAAAAACTTGAGAAAGAAAATTCTAGTCTGAAAACTCAAGTGAAGGATTTAAAAAATACATTAGAACGGTTCTCTTTGGGCTTCAAGAAGCTTGACCTACTTCTTGGGACACAAAGAGCCGTTTACAACAAAACTGGGCTAGGTTATAAAACTAAAAGAAAATATAGATCTTACCTGTCCTTAGTAAATAGACAAAATAATAAATCAGTCCAAGCATGGGTACCCAAGTCCAACCTGGTTAATCAAGTTAGACTTGGTCAATATTGGGTCCCTAAGGATCAAATACATTACCTCGATAGACCATATCGAGGCTATGATCCAGCGGGAGCTAGAAGAAAAACAATAAAAAATAAAACTAAATTAAAAATTAAATTAAATTAAAATTTAAATTAAATAAAATTAAATTCAAATTCAAATTAAATAAAATCAAATTAAATTCAAGTTAAATCAAATTAAAATCCAAAGGAAGGCTCCAGGATAGCTGGCACCTCCGAACTTAATCCACCCGATAAGGGTAACCAAGAATAGACTACCTGACAGGGTAATTAAGGTTAGAATAAAATGAGCTAGGTTTAACTTGACTCACGGTACTGGTGAAGTATTGGATGATAGTACGTTGGGGAAGCTTAGTCATCGCATGTCTAGGAAGATATGGCTTCGACCTGGTGCATTTGGCTAAGTGGAACTGATTGAAGCTACCCTTTATGGATCATAACCAGTTAGACCAAGATTTTGTACTAAGTTCAATAGGTAGGAACTATTTGGAAAACCTCGAAGGCATGATTACTTTAATGATGTCCTTGTGACTCACCATAACCCAGAAGTTTATCCAAAGAATGCCTACTTGTTGAACCCAAAACTAAACCTGAATCTAACACAAAGTTAAACCAAACCCTAAAATTGAATCTAATTCATCTCACAAAAGGTGTAGGATTTCCTGATTGAAAATTTAGATCGGGTGAGATGACTAAGGAATAAAAATTAAAAAAAAAAATAAATTTGAAATTCAAAATATAAATCAAAATTCGAAATTCAAATTCAAAATTCGAGTTAAAATTCGAATTGAAATTCGAAATTCGAATTGATATTCGAAATTTGAAATTAAAATTCGTAATTAAAATTAAATTAATTCAAATTAAAATTCAAAATTCGCAATTAAATTAAAATTTAATTAAATTTTTAAATTTAATTAACTTAAATATTTTTTTAATTAATTAACGTAAATATTTTTAAAATTATCAACCTTCAAATCAAGATTTAATCAATATTCTTTCGAAATTAAATTAACATAAATATTTTTCAAATTTAATTTAAATATTTTTCAAATTAAATTAACTTAAATATTTTTCAAAAATTAAATTAACCTAAATATTCTTTCAAAATTTAATTAACCTAAATATTTTTCAAATTTAATTTAAATATTTTTCAAATTAAATTAACTTAAATATTTTTCAAACTTAAATTAACTTAACTTAAATATTTTTTCAAAATTAAATTAACTAAATTTTTTTCAAAATTAAATTAACTTAAATATTTTTCAAACTTAAATTAACTTAAATATTTTTTCAAAATTAAATTAACTTAAAATAATTTTCAAAAATTAACTTAAATATTTTTCAAAATTAAATTAACTTAAAATTTTTTCAAAATTAAATTAACTTAAATATTTTTTAAAAATTAAATTAACTTAAATATTTTTCAAAAAATTAATTAACTTAAAATATTTTTCAAAAAAAAAATTTAACTTAAAATTTACTTAAGTAAAATCAGCCATCTAACAATCACTCATAGGCATAACTGATTGTTAATATAGAATGAGTAAGATGGGGAATTAGAGAGCTTATGTCAATCAAACTATCTGTTGATCCATCGAAATGAATCCAATTCAAATACCTTATGTGTAGGAATTGGATCAATGGATGTTGGATAGTGGATGCTCTAGACATATGACTGGAGATAGATTGAAGCTCACTAAGCACAAATACCAGAACCTAGGATCAGTTGCATTCGGCAACGACGGTAAACTTAAGGTAATCGAAAAATGTAATATCGAACTTAGTTCCGATTTCATTATTCGAAATGTTTTGTTAATTGAAAATTTTAACTTTAATTTACTAAGTATAAGTTGTTGGTGCAATATTCCCTAGGTCAAGGTTGACCTGGTTGACTGAGCTTGAATTGGTTCGAGCTTGAGTCTTGATATTTGGGTTTCGATGTTTGACAATACATTGAGACAATACATGAAAATTGCAGGTGCAATTGGTCATATGGGGATATTGTGAAGGAAAGTCAAGTAGGTCATGGTTGACTAGATATTTGACTGGAAAGTCCTGGTGAGTGAAGCCAGGCAGAAGGAAAAATCCTGGTGAGTGAAGCCAGGTGAAAATCCTAGTGAGTGAAGCTAGGTGAAAGCTCTGGTGAGTAAAGCCAGACAATTGTGAAAGACCTAGTGAGTGAAGCTACGCAGTTGAAAAGTCCTGGTGAGTGAAGCCAGGTGAAAATCCTAGTGAGTGAAGCTAGGTGGAAGTCCTAGTGAGTTAAGCTAGGCAGATGAGAAGTCCTAGTGAGTGAAGCTAGGCAGAAGGGAAGTCCTGGTGAGTGAAGTCAGGCATGGGAAAATCCAGGTGGATCAAGGCTGATCAGACACCTGGTATTGTTAAGTCCAAGTGGGTCAAGGTTGACCGAACACTTGGCACGAGGAGAAAGTCCAAGTGGGTCAAAGGGATTGACCGGACACTTGGTGAGAGAGTCCTAGCAGGTTAAGGGTGGTCGGATGCTAAGCATGATGTACCAGCAGGTCATGGTTGACCGAATGTTGGTTTAGGGGACTTTGGACTTGGTTTTGGGCAAAAACCATGAGCTAGATCGATCAGCCGATCGATTGGCTCATGCCCAATCGATCGGCTGATCGATTGGGCAAGTCCTCGCGACAAACCTTCTTCCAATCGATCAGTGGATCGATTGGGGAGAAGTGTCGCACGAACAGAAAGCCTCCCAATTGATCGCCCGATCGATTGGGAGCCTCCAATCGATCAGGCGATCGATTGGGAGGTGCGATTTTGTGCGATAAGCCCTAGATCAATCGGTCGATCGATCCAGGCGATTTCCAGGAGCACAGAGGCACTCTAGATCGATCGGTCGATCGATCCAAAGCCTCCCCAATCGATTGGGAGCAATCCAATCGATTGGGATTCGACCATTGGCGTCGTATTTAGTTGTTGGTGAGCGTTTCTCTCCTGGGATCTCTCGGTTTTCTTCTCCAGCGACAACAGCGACCATAGAGCTTCTCCACAGTCACTCTCACGCTAGATCTTGAAGGTTCTTGGAGGCATTTCCAAGTCAAGAGGCGGATCTACATCAAGAAGAAGAAGCTAGGGTTAGGGTTTCTTGTGTAAACCGTGTAAGCTTTCCCTTTATTTGCTTCTCTTTGTTTCTTGTTGTATTGAGAGTATTGTAGGGCTTCTCTGCCTTCGGTAGTTACCAAAAAGGAGTGTTTTATTAGTGGAGGGTGCGTGAGTGTGTGGATTCTTGGACTAGTCACCTCTTCTTAAGGTGGATACCAAGTAAATCCCTAGTGTTAGTGTTGTGTGGTTGTTTCTTTGTATTTTCCGCTGCATTTCATCTTTGAAGAAGCAAGCAACGACGAGCACGAGATCGCGCCGAGCTATTCACCCCCCCCCCCTCTAGCTCCATTTTCGGTCCCAACATAAGTCAATTGTGTGATAGTGGCTACCTAGTTATTTTTAATAAATCTAGGTGTTTAGTTAAAAATATTAATAACCCCGAAACCATACTTAAGGGATTTAGAAAGAATAACATCTACACAATTGATCTACTCAAATCATCAATAAAGTGTCTCTTGACACAACAAGAGGAAACCACTCTGTGGCACAGAAGACTGGGTCACACTCATGTCAAACTCATTTCCAAAATGAGTCAAAATGGCTTAGTTAGAGGGCTACCCAAATTACGAAACCTAGAAAATATAGTTTGCCAAGCTTGCCAACAAGGTAAGCAAACCAAATCAACCCATAAGTCAACCAACCTAGATAGAACTAATTCCTTACTTGAGCTCCTACATTTAGACCTATTTGATTCACATGGAGCCAAATCACTAAGTAAGAACCAGTACTGCTTAGTCATAATTGATGATTACTCTAGGTTCACTTGGGTAAAATTTCTAAAGACAAAGGATGAAACCTTTGAAATTTTTAATAATTTCTGCAAGTTAATAGAAAATGAAAAAGACACCAAAATTAAAAGAATAAGAAGTGATCATGGAGGTGAATTTGAAAATCAAAGGTTTACCCAATTTTGTAAGATTAATGGATACAAACATGAATTTTCATGCCCTAGAACCCCTCAACAGAACGGTCTAGTGGAATAGAAAAATAGAACCCTACAAGAGGCCGCTAGAACTATGTTAAGCGAGTATAACTTAAATCATCAATTTTGGGTTGAAGCAATAAATACGGCAAACTACATTCAAAATTGAATTCTAATTAACAAACTTCATAATAAAACCCCTTATGAAATATTATAATAAAATTCTCAACTTAAAATATTTAAAAGTATTTGAATGTAAAGTTCATATTTTAAACACTAAAGATTACTTAGGAAAATTTACACCCAAATCAAACCAAGGATTCTTTTTAGGATACTCCTCAACTAGTAGGGCCTTTAGAGTATATAACCAAAATACTTTGAAAGTTGAAGAAACAACTAATGTAATCTTTGATGAAGACAATAACCTACCTAATATAAATTAAAACGTTGACATCAATCCAAAAATTACAGAAGACGATGAAATTCAACCTAACATTAGTATAACAGAGGAACTAACTCCTAACACAAATATAATACCAACAAGAATAAGTACTACTCACCCACCTGACCAAATTTTGGGTGACCCAAACCTAGGAGTTAGAACTAGTTCTTCGTATAGAAACTTGAGTCAGATTGCCCTTATTTCTAAAATTGAGCCTAAGACTATAGAGGAAGCCCTACCTGACCCAGATTGGATCATTGATATGCAAGAAGAGTTAGCCCAATTTGATAGAAACCAAGTCTGGAAACTTGTACCTAAACCCGTAGATAAGTCCATAATTGACACCAAATGGGTATTTAGGAACAAATTGGATGATCAGGGTGAAATAGTGAGAAACAAGACCAGACTAGTAGCCAAAGGTTTCAGTCAGGTTGAAGGTTTAGATTATGACGAAACCTATGCACCAGTAGCTAGACTCGAATCCATTAAGATGCTGCTGGCTTATGCAGCACATAAAGGATTTAGATTAAACCAAATGGATGTCAAGTCAGACTTTTTGAATGGATTTATTAAGGAAGAGGTATATGTAGGTCAACCCCCAGGTTTTGAGGACTCAGATCATCCAAACCATGTATTTAGACTAAAAAATGCCTTATATGCACTAAAACAAGCACCTAGGGCATGGTATGAACGGTTATCTAATTACCTAATATCCAAGGGCATTAACCAAGGTCAAATAGATCAGACTCTATTTGTCAAAACCATTGAAAAAGATATTTTTATTACCCAAATCTATGTTGACGACATAATTTTTGGCTCAACCAACACTAAACTTTTAAAAGAATTTGTTAACTTAATGGAAAACGAATTTGAGATGAGTTTAGTGGGGGAACTCAATTTTTTCTTAGGCTTACAAATTAAACAAATCAAAGATGGAATCTATATTTATCAAACTAAATATGCTAAAGAACTAATTAAAAAATTTGGCATGGAAAATTCAAAAATTATAAACACCCCAATGGCAACAAATAGCAACATTGATTCTGACCCAGAAGGAAAACCAGTAGACCCAAAGTACTATAGAAGTATAATAGGTAGCTTACTCTACCTAACTGTAAGTCGACACGATATTTTATTTGTAGTATGTATGTGCGTAAGATACCAATCTTGTGCAAAAGAGTCACATCTAACATATGTTAAAAGGATACTTAGGTACATTAAGGGCACCCTAAATGTGGGACTTTGGTACCCTAGAACTTGCACCCTTGACCTTTTTGGCTATTCTGATTCAGACTATGTCGGGTGCAAATTAGATAGAAAAAGCACAAGTGGTAGCTGCCAAATTCTAGGTCAGTGCCTAGTAAGTTGGTCAAGCAGAAAGTAACACTGTGTTGCTATATCCACTACTGAAGCTGAATACATAGCCCTACGAGAATGTGCTTCCCAACTTTTATGGATGATGCATACACTAAAAGACTATCAGCTAGAATACAAAAATATAAAAATTTTAATTGATATTGTGAGTTCAATTAATTTAACCAAAAATTCAATTCACCACTCTAGGACCAAACACATAGAGGTAAAACACCATTTTATAAGGGATCATGTAGCTAAGGGTGAAATTGTACTCAGTTATATTGAGTCCAAATCAAACCTAGTTGACATTTTCATAAAACCCTTACCTGAACTTGAGTTCAGTGCACTTAGAAGGTAAATAAGAATGTGTTGGGTAGAATAGTGTTTGATTTTCAAATCAGCTTCCTACTTCTATTTTTAAATATCTTATTTGTTTGTTTTCAAAACTTGTGAGTATGATTTCATAAATACCTTTTAAATTATTTTGAAAAGTGTAGGAAAAATGGTTTCAAAATCCCAACTTTGCTAGATTTTCAAAATTTGGACTTAGCCTAGGCTCTACCTTAGAAATCATGTTCCCCTAGAATTCAGCTAGAGCATCTCATAAACACCTAGGTGTACCTTGATTGTGCTTGCAAAACATAGAATGGTGTGAGATGCATAGGGCACAGCCTGGACTCAAGAATGCTTATATCTATGCATCAATATGAGTCTGGGCGCTAAACACCTAATTAACAGTAATCAAGTCAAGTCATCCAGCCCTAGTCAAATCTAGCTGGATCTATTAACTTAACTTGACTAACCAAGTGAAATTTGTTGCCCTCTAAGTAATCAGCTTGTAGCTAAATGGTTAGACATGTGGTCGCGAACCTAAGTACTTGACTTTTAAATTTTTGAGTTCACCCAGGCTTGAACATTAGTGTTGGTGCAATATTCCCTAGGTCAAGGTTGACCTGGTTGACTGAGATTGAATTGAGTCAAGCTCGAGTCTTGATGTTTGAGTTTCGATGTTTGACAATACATATAGGCAACATATGAAGATTACAGGAGCAATTGTTCATGTGGGGAGATTGGGAAGGAGAGTCAAGTAGGTCAAGGCTGACTGGATACTTGACTGGAAAATTCTGATAAGTGAAGCCGGGTGAAAGTCCTGGTGGGTGAAGCTAGGCAGTTGGGAAATTCTGGTGAGTGAAGCCAGGCAGATGGAAATCCTAGTGAGTGAAGTTAGGTGAAAGTCCTAGTGAGTGAAGCCAGGCAGATGGAAAGTCCTGGTGAGTGAAGCCAGGCAGATGAAAGTCCTTGTGAGTGAAGCCAGGCAATTGGAAAGTCCTAGTGAGTAAAGCTAGGCAGTTGAAAGTCCTGGTGAGTGAAGCCAGGCAGATGAAAGTCCTAGTGAGTGAAGCCAGACAATTGGGAAGTCCTAGTGAGTGAAGCTAGGCAGTTGGAAGTCCTAGTGAGTGAAGCTAGGCAGTTTGAAGTCCTGGTGACCGGAAGCTAGGCAATGGAAAGACCTGGTGAGTGAAGCCAAGCATGAGGAAATCCAGATGGGTCAAGGTTGACCAGACATCTGGTGGAAAGACCAAGTAGGTCAAAGAGATTGACCAGATACTTGGCACGAGGGTCCAAGTGGGTCAAAAGAATTGACCGGACACTTGGTGAGGGAGTCCTAGCAGGTCAAGGGTGACCGGATGCTAGGCATGATGGACCAATAGGTCATGGTTGACCGGATGTTGGTTTAGGGGACTTTGGACTTGTTTTTGGGCAAAAATAAGGAGCTGGATCGATCAGCCGATCGATTGGCACATGCCCAATCGATCGGCATCGGATTGGGTGAGTCCCCATGATAATGCTTCTCCCAATCGATCAGTGGATCGATTGGGGAGAAGCATCGCGCGAACAGAAAGCCTCCCAATCGATCGACCGATCGATTGGGAGCCTCCAATCGATCAGTGGATCGATTGGGAGGTGCGATTATGCGCGATAAGCCTTGGATCGATTAGCCGATCGATCCAGACAATTCCTGAGAGCACAGAGGTACTCTGGATCGATCGGTCGATCGATCCAAAGTCTCCCCAATCGATTGGGAGCAATCCAATCGATTGGGATCCGACCGTTGGCGTCGTATTTAGCTGGTGGCATGCGAATTTTTTCACAGATCTTGACCAGAACTCATGGCTTTCTTCTCTATCGAGCACAAATCTTCACAGCGACTTCTCCACAGTTCTCACGCCAGATCTTGAAGGTTCTTGGAGGTTTTCCAAGTCAAGAGGCGAGGAAGAAGCTAGGGTTAGAGATTACTGTGCATATCTTGTAAGCTTTTGCTTGATTTGTCTTTCCCTTCCATTTCTTCTTGTACTGTGAGCTTGTAGGGCTTCTTTGCCTTTGGTAGTTACCGTAAAGGAGTGTTTTATTAGTGGAGGGTGCATGAGTGTGTGGATCCTTGGATTAGTCACCTCTTGTGAGGTGGATACCAAGTAAATCCTCGAGTTAGCGTTGTGTGTTTTGTTTCTTTGTATTTTCCGCTGCATATCTTTGAAGAAACAAGCAACGACGAGCACAAGATTGCGCCGAGCTATTCACCCCCCCTCTAGCTACATAATCGGTCCCAACAAGTGGTATCAGAGCAAGGTTGCTCTTCACCGGAATCATCGCCGGAAAGGGAAAAGAGCTAGAGGGTGAAGAAGTTGGAGCAATTCTACAAGTCAAAGACTTCATCAAAAGGCTCAACTTCAATGGAATTCCAAGACGTGCTTGGATTCGATACAAGGGTTCCTCCATTATTTATTTCAACAAGCTTCGATCTTTGGAAATTAAGGATCGAAAATTTCTTGATGATGGAGATAGAGCAATGGTTTGCTCTCATGGAAGGATTTGAAGCTCCAACAAACTCCAAGGGCAAGCCTCTCAAGAAAAGCAAATGGAGCCAAGAGCAAGTTCAAAGGAGCAAGGCAAATGAGAAAGTGACCAAGCTTTTGGTCAATTTATTGCCAAGCAATATTTTGGCTCAAGTTGGAGAATTCAAGGATGCCAAGGAGCTTTGGAGCAAATTGGCAAAGATTCATGAGATCCCCTTCACTATACCAAACCAAGAAAAATCGAAAGAGGGTGACTCATTGGAGCAAGACTAAGAGGAGGAAGACTCCGAGGTTGAGAGATGCTCAACTTCAAAAGAAGAAGTCCAAGAAGTCTCATCTTCAAAGGAATGCAATGAGGAGGGCAAGGAGGGAGCATACTCTTTGTTCCATGTACAAGATGAAGATGATGAAGTCTCCACCTCTAGGATTGAGGGGGAGCAATTTTCATTGACATCAGATCAAGAAGAAGGAGAAGTCTCCACATCCAGGTCAAGAGGAGAAGAGGATGAAGAAGCTTCCACCTCCACAAGTCAAGCAAAATCAATGGGAGGAAAATGATTTTCAGATCAAGAGGAAGCCTCTACCTCCGGATCCAAAGGAGAAAGTGTCATCCCTACACATGAAGGTATAAATGTTTCAATTAAAAATAAAAATCATATTACATGTTTTGAGTGTAGGGAACATGGGCATTATAAGAGTAAATGCCCCAAATTGGCCAAGAAGAAGGGTCAAGTGGCACTAAAGGGCAAGGTGAAGCCCAAGGAGACCGTCCCCAAAACAAAGAAGAGCAAGGAGCACATTGTGTGTTTCTCTTGCAATCAAAAAGGACATTATAGAAGTCAATGTCCTAAGGGGAAGAAAGCAGTCAAGGCTCAAGGAGGAAGCACAAGTCAAGGGGGAGCCTCCAAGGTAAAATGAAAGGTATCGTTTATTGAGCCTACCCTTTTAAATAATGGTCAAAAGCATGCTAAGTCAAATTTTTATCATTTTAATGCTATTTACCATAAACATAGAAAGCATGATAGCATTAAGGAAAATCATGTAGTTTTTCATGCTAAGACTACCACACCTAGGATTAGGAAGGTAAATAAAAATCTAGACAAGGAAACTAAGAATTTTGGTTATAGGTCTAGAAATAAAAATGGTCATGAATTCATTGAAAAACCTAAAGCTAAGGACTTAATGATAGAAAATCAAGTCTTGAGGTCAAGACTTGATAAAATGAAAAAGACCCTAAAAATGATGGAAAATATCCTAAAAGGGCAAAATGAGCAAAACCTAGGTCTAGGAAAACAAGGGTCATCCAAGGGTCATAGGGGTTTGAGATACAAACCTAAAATCAAAAAGGATGTGCCTTCTTACCATATGGTTCCATATAATTATGGAGTCAACCCTAGATCAAGTGGTCAAGTCAAAAATACTAGGGAGGTTATCCCTAAGAGTATTTTTGCAACAAACGTAACTAAGACTTCTAAGAAGTCTAAGAAAGTCACTAGAAAGGTCACAAGGGAAGCAATCCCTAGGGTTGACCTAGGAAATGTGACCAAGGCTTCTAAGAAGCCTAACAAGGTCACTAGGAAGGTATCTAGGGAGGTTATCCATAGCGAGTACCTAGAGCATCCAAGGAGCACCAATAGATTTTGGGTTCCTAGGACCATTTTCTCTACCCCTTAGATGGGTTAGAGAGTGTCAACTCTGATTAGAAGGGTAGTTAACCCAACTTTGATGAAGTTGACACTCGGAGAGCATTTTCAAGGTTATTATTAACCTTTGGAAATGAAAAGGATAAATGCTTACTCTTGGGAAGAGTAAAATGTGTCACATTTTGAGAAATTGGATGATATTTTAAGTGACACAAATTGATAAAATCATAAGAACTACCAAGTTGAGATTTTGGTATGTTCTTAGGGAATTAAAGGCAATTTATACCTTAACTCAATTGGTTACTCTTTAAAAGAGTAAATTGTGTCAAAACTTGAGGAGTATGCTTTATTTTAAGTTGGCACAAATTAGAAAAAGTAAAAGAAATGTCAAAAGTGGGTTTTGGCATTTTTCTTGGGAAATAGTGGGCAATCTAGGTTTAAACTTTAAGATTAGCTAAGGTTTAAGGATACTTAGGATAGTTAACCTAGGTATTTTATTTATGCTAATTTGCTATACTTTGTTTGTCCATAGTATGTCATGACATCATATTGTTGCATTCATGCCTTAATTATGAAAAATACAAAGATACCATGTCATGTCATACATATATCATGTAGTCATAGGAAATTTTCTTTTGAAAATTATTTCTCCTTGATGTACGCCATAACACATCATGCATTGTTTTTAATTCCTTGCAAACTAAGGACAAATGACATTAACTAACAAGTGACATCGTTGGTGGATGTTCATAATTTCAAAAAATGCCTAGATAGATATGCATGATCCCTAGATTAGGGCAAAACCAAAATCTTATATCTCACTAGGAACTATAAGGTGACTTATATGTGGTTTCGTACACATTAAATACAAGTGAGATGTTAGGATGATGAACAAAACTCAAGATGTTGATTTAGTGCATTCCTTTGAGTTTTAGGTTCATCAAAACACATAGTTATGTGGTTTCCAATCATTGGGAAAGCTAATGTACAAGTCATGTGCATTGAGCCCAAGGAACATGGTTGGATATTGGTTTTGAAAATGATTTTTAAATGATTTTGGAAAACCTTGGTGAAGACTATCTTTTGATAGTGATCATCATTAAATAGTTGAGTACAAACTTGAAGAAAACACTAAAATTTTTGTAAGTTTTCAAGTTTATGTCAATCTTTGAAAATATGATTTATTTTCTTAGAAAAATATTTTTCCATGATAATATATGCCCTAAACAATATCTACACCAATTTTCACAATTTTTAGAATTTTGTAGAATTTTTTGGGAATTTCTGAAGTTGACTGAAATGGAATTTCAGCAATTTCAGAGCTTCAATCGATCACTTGATCGATTGGAGTGCCTCAATCGATCGGGTGATCGATTAAGAAGGCATTTCTTGTGAGCAGAAGCTCGCTGGATCAATCAACCGATCGATCCACGCAGTCTGAATCGATTAGTGGATCGATTCAAATGGGTTCAATCGATTGGAACCCAACTCCAATCGATCGGGAATATTGATTTTGGCTAGGAAAGTCTGATTTCAGCATTTTGAACCATTTTTAGTCTATAAAACCACTCTTAACCCCTTGGAATATATGTGTATACATTTAGGGGGAGCTTTCATGGTGAAAACAAGGATGGATTGGTTAGGAAAGACTAAGTAGAGGTTTAGGTTGAGGTTTGGTTTCAATATTGAATTTATGAACCTCAAAACTTCTAAATTTGGGGCTCCTAAAGTTTTAGGGATTCCAAGTCATTGTTGGTGCAATGACAGAGGTTACGACCATGTCTTTAGGGGAGTTACTCTTTAAGGACATGAAAATTATTTTTCATACACCTTGGAAGGTGGTTAACCTTCTTTAGTGAAAATGCTCAAGGTTGAGCATTTGACTACAATGGAGAGTGGATATCTTCATTAGTTCAGTGGTATATGCTCAAGATGAGCATTTGATAATAATGAAGGGTATGAGACCTTCATTATTGTGTTGTGAGCAACGAGTGAAGTTGTAAACAACGTAGGGTGACTCTTCAGGAGGAGAGTTAGTTTTTGATGTGTGCCCAAAGATGGGGAATGTATGGTTTTGATGTGTGCCAATAGGGGGAGAATGTAGGGTTTAAGTTAGGCCTTCATTTCCTAAATAGGGGGAGAATGTGTATTGCCCTATGGGAAAAAGGGAAAGATGAAGGGAATCCTCATTCATATATTGGCATGAAGGAAGTTGAGGCTATGAGATTAACCTAACTTAAAGGAGGTATTGTCAAACATCAAAAAGAGAGAAATTGTTGGTGTAATATTTCCTAGGTCAAGGTTGACCTGGTTGACTGAGCTTGAATTGAGTCAAGCTCAAGTCTTGATGTTTGAGTTTCGATGTTTGACAATACATATAGGCAACACATGAAGATTGCAGGTGCAATTGTTCATGTGGGGAGATTGTGAAGGAGAGTCAAGTAGGTCAAGGTTGACTGGATACTTGACTGGAAAATCCTGGTGAGTGAAGCCAGGCAGTTGGGAAATCCTGGTGAGTGAAGCCAGGCAGATGAAAATCCTAGTGAGTGAAGCTAAGTGAAAGTCCTGGTGAGTGAAGCCAGGCAGATGGAAAGTCCTGGTGAGTAAAGTTCTGGTGAGTGAAGCTAGGCAGATGAAAGTCCTGGTGAGTGAAGCCAGGCAATTGGGAAGTCCTAGTGAGTGAAGCTAGGCAGTTGAAAGTCCTGGTGAGTGAAGCCAGGCAGATGAAAGTCCTGGTGAGTGAAGCCAGGCAATTGGGAAGTCCTAGTGAGTGAAGCTAGGCAGTTGGAAGTTCTAGTGAGTGAAGCTAGGCAGTTGGAAGTCCTGGTGACCGGAAGCTAGGCAATAGAAAGACCTGGTGAGTGAAGCCAGGCATGAGGAAATCCATAGGGTAAAGGTTGACCAGACATCTGGTGGAAAGACCAAGTAGGTCAAAGGGATTGACCGGATACTTGGCACAAGGAGAAAAGTTCAAGTGGGTCAAAAGGATTGATCGGACACTTGGTGAGAGAGTCCTAGCAGGTCAAGGGTGACCGGATGCTAGGCATGATGAACCAATAGGTCATGGTTGACCGGATGTTGGTTTAGGGGACTTTGGACTTATTTTTGGGCAAAAACAAGGAGCTGGATCGATCAACCGATCGATTGGCACATGCCCAATCTATCGACCGATCGATTGGGTGAGTCCCCGCGATAATGCTTCTCCCAATCGATCAGTGGATCGATTGGGGAGAAGCATCGTGCGAACAGAAAGTCTCCCAATCGATCGACAGATCGATTGGGAGCCTCCAATCGATCAGTGGATCAATTGGGAGGTGTGATTATGCGCGATAAGCCTTGGATCAATCAGTCGATCGATCCAGGCAATTCCTGAGAGCACAGAGGCGCTTTGGATTGATCGGTCGATCGATCCAAAGCCTCCCCAATCGATTGGGATTCGACCGTTGGCGTCGTATTTAGCTGGTGGCGTGCGAATTTTTTCATAGATCTTGACCAGAACTCACGGCTTTCTTCTCTAGCGAGCACAGATCTTCACAGCGACTTCTCCACAGCTCTCATGCCAGATCTTGAAGGTTTTTGGAGGTTTTCCAAGTCAAGAGGCGAGGAAGAAGCTAGGGTTAGGGATTACTGTGCCTATCTTGTAAGCTTTTGTTTGTTTTGTATTTCCCTTCCCTTTCTTCTTGTACTGTGAGCTTGTGGGGCTTCTCTGCCTTCGGTAGTTACCGTAAAGGAGTGTTTTATTAGTGGAGGGTGCGTGAGTGTGTGGATCCTTGGATTAGTCACCTCTTATGAGGTGGATACCAAGTAAATCCTCGAGTTAGCGTTGTGTGTTTTGTTTCTTTGTATTTTCCGCTGCATATCTTTGAAGAAACAAGCAACGACGAGCACAAGATCGTGCCGAGCTATTCACCCCTCTCTAGCTACATAATCGGTCCCAACAATTAAGGCTCTGATACCTTACTTAAAAGAAATTAGCTAATTTACAATCAATCTAACTCAACTCATGCTTGGACATTAAGGCTTTAAGCTCCTCTTTTGCCTTCAAAAGTTTAACAAAAAATTCCAAAAATCCCTTCAAATTTAGCTAAGTTTTTGCAAAATTTAGCTTATTGCTTCCAAAAATTTCCTTTCAAAAATCATTTTGTTCTTTTTAGCCTTAGTCGTTCTTAAATGTCTTTTTGAAATTGTCAACAAAGTCTTTTTCAAATTTAGCTAAGTTTTTACAAAATTTAGCTTATTGCTTCCAAAAAATTTCCTTTCAAAAATCATTGTGTTCTTTTTAACCTTAGTCATTCTTAAAAGTCTTTTTGAAATTAATAATTGTCAACAAAGCCTTTTTCGAATTTAGCTAAGTCTTTCAAATCTCTCCCTTAATAACTGTTGAAAATTTAGCTAAGTATTTTCTAATAGATTTTCAAAATTTAGCTAAGACTTTCAAAGTATTCCAAGATGCTTTTCAAATTCTAAAACATGTTTTTCAAAGAATTCAACTAGGCTTCAAAATTGGCTAAAGTTATATTTCAAAGTTAACTTTTTATTAGCCTTTTAAACTCAGTTGAAAGAAAAATTGATCTTTAGACTTTGATTTCACTTAGCTAAGACTTTTAGAATGAATTATAAAAAGCTAAGTCTCCTAAGGATTTTTTTTTTGAAACTAAAGTTTTTACTATGAAAAATCTTTCTCTAGCAAAATTAATTGATAAAGTTTTAGAAAACCAACTTCGAGCTCAAACTATTTTACTTAGCGAATCTGATTTACAAGAAATGTTGCTTAAAGAATCCTTACTTAGTCTTTTTTCCTCTTACCTTTTTCCTAAAATCTTCGTGAAAAGTAAAGATTTTTTCAAACATGTTTATTTTTTGATAAATGGCAAAGGGGGAGAGTAGGAAAATTCAAAAGAAAAATTTATAAATAAAAATTTATAAAGAAAGCCTTTATTATGGGGAAGCCTGACAAAGTTTAAGTTTTAGCTTAACCATGCTGACATTCAAAATTTATTAAGCTTGCTTACTTAAACTTTATGCATCTATTTTACTAAGCTTTGAATTTCAGTTGCCATAATCAAAAAGGGGGAGATTGTTAGTGCGGGAAGCATCTGACGATCGACCGTTGTTTTGATAATGGCAAAGGAATTCAAAGTTAAGTTGTTTTGTGATCTAACGTACTTAACTTAGTGTTTCAGGAAAGTCCTAGCTACGGTTAGGTAGGTGGAAAACCCTAGGGGGTGGTAACCCTAGGTCATAGGGGGTGGTAACCCTATGCGGAAAGTCTTGGCTGGTCGAGTGCTTCAGGCGAAAGTCCTAGGGGGTGGTAACCCTAGGTGGAAAGTCCTGGTGTCGCGAACCAGGTGAAAGACTGGACGGGCCGGGAAGCGGAAGTCCAGCAGAAAGTCCGGAAGCTTCAAAAGCTGAGCAAAAGTCCAATCGATCTGGAGGATCGCACTGGCAACAGGTAAATCTCCTGAGTGGAGTAGGTGAGGACGTGCTCCCCGTAGAGGGAACAGTAAGCGTCGGGTCGACCTAGGGTTTCCGGTTGGAAATCCGAAGTCAGACCCGGACAGTCCGATGATTGTCAATTATATCTATTATATTGTTTCTGTGCTAACTTTGTTTTGCAGGGTTTATGTTTGGGACTAACATATTTTGCAGGAACAAAGAAGCACACTTAGCCTCGGATGAACAATGTCCAAGGCGCCTCCATGGGGCTTGGAGGCGCCTCAGGTGCTAGCCGAAGCCAGCTGTCCAGAGGAGCTGGAGGCGCCTCGGACGTCGTTGGAGGCGCCTTGGACCAGGCGTTGGAGGCGCCTTCAGTGTGATAAGGCGTGACCAGATCAGAGCTGATCCACGCGTGTGACTTAGCGGCCTGGAGGCGCCTTGGATAGGCTTGGAGGCGCCTCCATCACTGTTTTATAAGGAGGGTTCGAGCAACACTAAATTCAAGAATTCACAAGAGATCCTTCTGCGTTCTACTGCTAACAAGTTCATCCCGAAGTGCTGCAGCAACCTTCCGACGACTCGGAGCTCCGCTGTTTTAGAATCTGTCGTTCGGTATAATTTACATTCAAGCACTCATTGTAAATCTTAATCTGTACTATTGTTTCGAGCTTATAGTTGTTGCCCATCGGAAGTGATCAACGATCGCGGGCCTTGGAGTAGGAGTCGCCACAGGCTCTGAAACAAGTAACTGCTCGTGTCCTTGTGTGTTGTTTTGTCCCCTTTTCTTTATTCCGCTGCTTAAACTCGTACGATTTATGAATTCGAAAAAGTGAAAGCCACGAACGCTATTCACACCCCCCTCTAGCGCTTTCGATCCAACAATAAATTATAGGATCGAAAAGAATTTGGATATCTCCACAATAGCATGATATTGTCCACTTTGGGCCTAGGCCCTCATGGTCTTGCTCTCGGGCTCTCCCCAAAAGGCCTCATTCCAATGGAGATATCTTTTCTCTTATAAACTCATGATCTTTTCCATGTGTTTTCAATATGAGACTATATTTGCAACTTTGCAACACCAATAATTCCCCCTCAGACAAAGGAGCATAGGCTTCCCATGTCCGATCATCGACCCACCAGGTCTTCCTGCCCCTCGGTCCACCCGACCTATTAGGACTTCCTGCCTGGTGTCTGGTCCTCTTGATCCGAACATAGGAGCCCCCACTTTCTTTGTTCGAGGTCAATATTGCACCCACATGGCTCAATCAGATCATATCTCTTGTGCACAGTCGGCGGTTAAACCTTCTGGCAGTCCAGGCTCTGATACCAATTATAGGATCGAAAAGAATTTAGATATCTCCACAATAGCATAATATTGTCCACTTTGGGCCTAGGTCATCATGGTTTTGTCTTGGGCTCTCCCCAAAAGGCCTCATTCCAATGGAGATATCTTTTCTCTTATAAACTCATGATCTTTTCATGTGTTTTCAATATGAGACTATGTTTGCAACCTTGCAACCCCAACAGTTCCGGCATAGGAACGTCTTATGTCATGTCAAAGTTTCGGTGAATAATGTTCTGGCTTCTCAGCGTCTATAGTCTTGACGGCGTTGCCGCTATTCGAAATAGAGGATGAAGGACGACGTCAGAGGCGCTCTTTTGCGTGGCCAGATTGAGCAGCTCATAGGTGCGTGCACGACGGTGATGGGAGACACAAGCGGCGTGAGAAGACGAGCGCCCAATGGTAGGCGGAAGTGGAATTAGGGCAAGATCGAGTTTTTAATAAAAACTTTTATTTTAATTAATAAATATATTTTATATATTTTAAGCCCGACCGATTATTTTATTAAAATATAATAAAAATTAATATATATATATATAACAGATTTATTATTTATTCTTAATATATTTTTCCCTTTCCTTAAATATTAAACGTGTTATTTTTTAATTCTTAGATTACTAATAATCTAAACATAAATTAAAATTTTTAATTAAGTCAAAATTTTAATTGTATTTTTCTATATATATATATACACACACATCGCGCTGCGACTGTTCCGTGAAATGATATTAAAATTGAAATGGCAGAGTCCGCGATGATTACCGCGACCGTTCTAACGAACCATGGTGGTCGGGGCGTCTTTAATGACGCCTCACGCGCTATGGTTCCGAATGGATCTAGGTCCACTGAGCCCATAAAAATAAAAAATAAAAAATAATAATAATTTTGGAAAAGGGAAAAAAATATATAAATGGATTGAATCGACACCTCTTAGCACAGGCCGTCGAGATGGCGTTATCGCTTTCGTTTGCCTCCGTATGTTTTTAGCAAATTCATTTATAACAAGTAACGCCCCCAAAAAAGTATTCGCGAATTATTTTTCGCCTATTCGTGAGCACGTGTCTAATGTAGAGGCGGTATCGTATACTGCTTCTGTACCTGCTTATCGTGGAATTTCTAATAGTTTATTTTTTCCTTAAAATGTTTTCAGGCAAGTGTATGTGTAAAGATCACAGCCATTTGCCCCATCTCATTGCTGGAAAGAATCAGTGATCAGTTGAGATGGGAGTAAAAGGATCCATCATTTCGACTTTCATGGAAGGCTTACTCGTTCCCGATCCTCTGCCATTCCAGCCCTCTCTATCTCACACCTCGTGAGCCGGAGCCCCTCACAGAGGTCGAAGAGCATGACCTCCGACTCGCTCTCCGGAGATTATCAACCATTTGCGCAAGGTGTGCGCAAGCCAATATCCCTCTCCTAATTGACGCAGAGTACTCGTCGGTCCAACCCGCAATCGATTACTTCACATACTCGGCGATGCGAGAATTCAACCGCAGCGAGCAACCCATAGTGTACAACACAATCCAGACGTACTTGAGGGATGCCAAGGAGAGGATGGCGAACGTCGTCGAAGCTGCGGAGGAAGAGGGGTTCTCTCTGGGCGTTAAGCTTGTAAGAGGTGTCTATTTGACCAGAAAGACCCAGTTGGCATCCTCCATGGGCGCCCCGTCTCCTGTACACGGGAGCATTCAGGAAACGCAGGAGTGCTTCGATAGTTGCGCTTCCTTCATGATGGAAAGAGTTGGCAGAAAACCTGGTGCAGTTTTTCTTGCCACCCACAACGTTCATTCTGGTGAATATACAAGTCGATGATTATCTTCTTGACTGTCAAATTTGTAGTGATTTAGCTCGACGTACGTAGGACAAGTGGCTGCGATGAAGGAGGAGGAGCTGAGAATTGGAAAAGATGATCAAAAGCTGCAATTCGCACAGCTGATAGGGATGGTGGATGGGCTTTCATTGGGACTCAAGAATGTCGGTTTCCAAGTGAGCGAGTACTTGCCCTTTGGGCCAGTGGAGTAGGTCATACCTTATCTCCTTAGGAGATCAAACGAAAATAGAGGATTCCTTTCCACTTCCTCGGTAGATAGACAACTCATAAGGTTTGTGATGTTTGTTTATCTTAAAAAGTGTTTACATGTGTCATATGCTAATTATTTATTCTGTAGGAAGGAGCTGTTGAGAAGGGTTGTCACAACAATTACTGGAAGAACTTGAAATTCATACTTCACTAGGAAAGAAAGAGAGGGATATTTCCCCATAACTATGAATGAGTATTTTATATATGTAAGGAATTGGTGCTCTCTTAGACAAAATTACCTCGTAGATTTGTACATATTTTAGTGCTAAAGAGAAGAGCAAATCTATTAAAGCAATTTAAAATTGTATGATCATTTCTCATCTGAATCAAAGTTTGTTAGCATTTTGTCATTTCGAAATTCGTTCAAAATAGAGTGGGATTGCATCCACACCTATTTTGAAATCTCTAAAACTATGTGATACGGTATGTTGTGTATGTTGTAAGTGAATTCAAAAAAAATATGAAATCGATGATTAAGATGATATAATAGTCAAAGTCAACGTGAGGTGACGGTTAAAATAAAAGTATCCACATATTTAGATGAGCCACCTCTCAAGAGCGAGGCTTTCAATATAAAGTCAGACGGATTTGAACTCGATCAAGGCCACGGGGTACAATTCCTTATATCTTATGGGCATAACTCCCAACACGAACTATGACGGGCCAAGAGCCGGCCGGACATACAAGACTCAACGTCCCACTCAGAACTCTTCGCTCTTCATACGAGCAGAACTTCTGCATTAACACGCGCGGACTAAGAGTCGATCGGATATATGGGACTTAGCTGCCCATGCCTCGGTATTTCTTATAAACAGGGCTCTCAGTATATATCCGCCTGACCCCAAAGCCGATCTGACTTAAGATACTTAGCACTCCATTCCGTAGTGTCAAGATACACAAAATAAACCTGGGCGGTTCTAGTATCGGTCGGGCATACGAGACCTATTTCTCCACTTTTACAATACAACTTTCAGTATAGAGATAGTCAGCACAAGAGTCGGTTAGACATACGGAACCCAACTCCTCGCTTCTACAATACAACTCTCAATATATGATCGGCCGACCTTAATGTGTCGAACGGACCTATGGGGCTAAGCTCCCTACTTCTCATGTATCAGTCTCCCATCATACAGTTGATTGGCTACAAGGGCGGTCAGACTGCCTTCAGGAGACAACATTGTTAGAGAATCATAACAACCTGTTAGAAAATAACAGCTACTTATTAGGGAATATTCCGCTATTATAAAGGTAGATCTGCTACCTTAGCGGCCCCCTAGTGCCAACCCCACGGAAATATTCAGCTATCATAGCATATACATGTGAGGGAACCTTTCTTTGAGGGTGTCCGTACAGCTTATATTGTCTGGCTTTACTTGACATATTATGATATCAAGCATGCTCAGCCGCCTTATTAATACAAAGGTTATAAAAGACAATTCATATACCTATAACGGAACCTTCCACGAGGATGACCGTACATATTTCATTACTCGACATATTCTAATATTAGACATTCTCTAACACCTCATAATTACGAGGGTTCTGAGGGTCAATATACAAAGGGGTTCTCTCCATTGGCCAGGTATGCTTTACAACGTGATAAAACGCGTGCATCTACTGTTCATCTCCTTCTGCACTTTTCGCTCGGCTACTGTTCTAACTTAAGCATCGCAATGTCTGCACCAGGGACCCCCTCTTTGATTCTCGCTCTAACACTTTCCTTCACACTCTTTATGTTGTGCGCATGAAGGAGTACCAGGTGTCATCTCTTCTATTAGGAAATATTAATTATTAGAAAATATTTATTTGTTTCCTAGTTATTAGTAAATAATTATTATTAGGAAATACTTATTTGTTTCCTAGTATTTTATGTATTTTCCTATTTCACACTTGTAATGATATTTATATACCACATGTTATCATTAATAAAGTATGTGAATTATATCGTCAACATGGTATCAGAACGCTAAACTTAACAGTAACTTTTTTTTCTTTTTTTTTCACAATACCCATCGATCGCCTTCTACAATGGCTGCTGCTGACAACATCACTCATCAGCTATCTCTCACAAATACTCCTGATTCACTTTCTGGCCTTGTGATTCTCAACGTCAATGCTCAAGCATCGTTGAAACTCACCACCTCTAATTACTCTGTCTAGCGCTTGCAGTTCACGTCTCTTCTATTCGGATATGACTTACTGGGATTTGTTGATGACTCACGTCCCTACCCCCCTACACAGATAACACCTACAGGCGCCATACTCCCTTAGGTGAATCCTGATCATATTCTCTGACTACATCAGGATCAACTTCTCCTCAACGCTATTATAGGTTCGATATCTCCTACTCTTGTGTAGTTTATTTCTTCATCAACTTCATCTAGAGATGCATGACAGACATTGGAAAGAACCTACACTACTCCGTCACATGGCAGGATTATGACTCATCGTCTTGCCAACCCTCATTAGGTTAACAAATCTATCACTAAGTATATGCAAAACAGCGAAAGAAATATTGATGCTCTTGTACTTATGAATGTTAAAGTTGATTTTGATGAGCTCTCCATTTGTATCCTGAATGGTCTTAGCTAAGATTACTACAATATCTCACATGCTCTGCATGTTTGTGACGTCCTCATTACCTTTGATGAGCTATTCGAGTAGCTCCTCAGCTATGAAGCCCAGTTAAAAGTCTCGACACAATCTCCATCTTTGACACCAATTACTTCTCTTGTGGCTGCAGCAGAGAATTCTCATAATCGACATTCAAACTATCGTGGTGGTGGCCAGCAAGTTTCGTTAATGTCCCATCAATCGCGCCTGTCTACTCTGGGTTGTCTGCGCGTTCTCCTGCACATCTACTGTATCTAGTCTCAATCGTTATCTTGGGTGCTGTCAGATCTATAGTGTCCAAGGTCACTCTGCTCTCCAGTGCGGTCATATGACTACCTTGATGCTTGCTCTGCTTCCGCTAGGTCATCCAAGTGCTCCGCGTCCCACGTATAGTGCACTGTTTGCCCACACTGCCGTATCATTTTACACCTTCGTTTGATTCTCAAGAATGGGTGGTTGACTCTGACGCCTCTCATCATGTCACCACTGATCTCAATACTCTCTCATGTATAAGCATTACTCTAGAAATGATAGCGTCGTCATTGGTGATGATTCTAGGCTACTCATTACCCACACTAGTTCTTTCTCTTTCTCCCCTTCATCTTTGCCTTTAATTTTCTCCAATATTTTATTTGTGGCATCTATGTCAAAAAATTTGATTTATGGCGCTGCACTTTGTGATACTTATCCTATTACATTTTTTTCTTTGATTCTTATTTTCAGGTGTTGGATCGTCAGCAGGGTCTATAGAGATGGTGTCTATTGTTGGCCAAAATTTACATCTATGCTATCATCCCTTCTACCTTTTATGTGTTTGTCTCGTCATATATTTTCTTATATCATAGTCATTTAGGTCATTCGCCATTAGGTGTTTTGTAACATTTTTTGTTATCCTTTGGTTTTTCATTTCTTGTGGATATTTTGTCTAGTTTTTCATACACTTCGTGCAATATTAATAAAAGTTACAAATTATCCTTTCATAAATCTAGTATTTCGTCTCGTGCCCCTTTGGATATTATCTTTTCTGATATTTGGACATCTCGTATATAATCATTTGATGGACTCAAATATTATATTATCTTTGTTGATCATTTTACGAAGTATATATGGCTTTATCCCTTACGTAAAAAATTGAATGTATACTCTACCTTTATTGCATTCAAAACTCTTATTGAAAATTGGTTCTCGATGACTATCAAAACGCTCTTCACTGACAATGGAGGTAAATTCTTAGCCCTTCGCTCCTTTCTTTTATTCATGGTGTCAATCACCTTACAACTCTACACACTCCTGAACACAATGGATACTCTGAATGTTGTCATCGATATATAGTCAAAATTTATCTCACTTTGTTGCACATAGCATATATTTCACTCACTTTCTTACCTTATGCTTTTGCTGTGATAGTTTATTTGATTAACCATATTCCTAAGGTCGGTCTTTCCAATTATTCACCACTGTTCTTAATCTTTCTAAGCTTCGAGTTTTCAGGTGTTTATGCTTTCTGTGGCTGTGCCCTTACTCTCACCACAAGTTTGATCCCAAGTCAACCTCTTGTGTCTTCCTTGGCTATTCTCTCACCCAGAGTGCCTTCATGTGCTATGATGTCACTCTCAAAAGAGTCTTTGTATCTAGTCATGTAAATTTGTGGAACATATTTTTTCATTTGTCGTCACCTCCTCCTTAGATTTCATAGTAATAGACACTGACTCTGAGTTCTCTGCCACACCAGTCCTCTCGTGGGACCCTTCGGCATTGGTGCCGCAACTTGCCACTAGCCGTAGGCGCCCACAATTGACTTCTTCACCAATGTCATCATCGCTGCCATTATTGCCTCCTGTTGTTAGGCCATCTACCCCCCCTCGCTTCTCTAAATCAACATCTCATGCAAACTAACTTCAAAAATGCCATCTACAAACTCAATCCAAAGTATCTTCTTCATACTAGTCTTCCATAAACCTGTGAACCTCTTTTGTCACGCAAGCGCTCAAAGATTCGAATTGGGTACATGCTATGCACGAAAAGTATGATGCTCTTCTCCATAATCAGACTTGGACTCTTGTCCTGCCTTCGCCGGACTAAAATCTTGTGGGTACAAGCGGGTGTTTCTCACTAAGCGTAATTCTGATGGCTTAATTGATCGGTATAAGACTCGACTTGTTGCCAAGGGATTTCATCAATGTCCTGGTGTTGACTTTCATAATACATTCAACCCTATTATTAATGTAGTAACAATGCGCATTGTTCTTAGTTTGGCTGTGAATCAAGGGTGGTGTCTTCACCGACTTGATGTCAACAATGTGTTTCTTAATGATCGTCTTGTAGAGGAGGTTTATATGGCGCAACATTTGGATATGCGCAGTGCTGAGTTTCCATATCATATGTGTTGTTTGCATAAGGCGCTTTATGGCCTAAAGCAGGCTTCGCGTGCTTGGTATTTAGAGTTTTGTGTGTTCTTGGTCTCTCTTGACTTTGTCGCATCTCAGGCTGACATCTCCTTATTTATTTATTTTCGAGATGGTACTATTATTTATTTTCTTGTATATGTAATGATCTAATCATTACAGAGAGTGATGTTTCTTCTGTTGATGTCATAGTATGTAAACTTCATGCAAAATTTGTGATTAAGGATCTTAGGGCTCTTTCCATCTTTTGCGGTGTTAAGGTTCGTCCAATCTCAAATGGTCTTCTCTTCTCTCAACAAAAGTATGTCACTAATCTTTTCTCGAAACACAATATGTTTGACTCCGAGCCGATCTCCACTCCTGTTGCTGCTGGTTCTTGTCTTACTTTGCATGATGGGTCTATATTTTTTTATCCGACTAAGTTCTGACAAGTGGTTCGAGGCCTACAACATCTCCGTTGACTCGTCCTAATATTTCCTTTGTGGCCAACAAGCTCTCATTGTTTATGCATGCTTCTTTAGAGACGCACTGGGGTGCTGTGAAGCGTCTACTTCGGTATTTCAATGGTACTAGGGATCTTGCCATTTGTTTTCTTACGGATATAGCTCTTACTTTTTATGGTTTCTCCGATGCGAACTGGGAAGAGATACAAATGATTGGTGTTCTACGGGTGCGTTTGTTATTTTCTGGGTGATAATCCGGTTTCCTATAAATCTACCAAACAGCGCACGGTTGTGCGTTTTTACTGAGGCTGAATATCTCACCATTGCCTCTATGGCATCTGAAATTTAATGGATTAAGTCACTTTTGACAAACTTGTTTGTTCCGGTTACCACATCTGTTTGTGTTTTTTACTGATAATTTATGTGCCACATATCTTTCGGCTAATTCTGTTTTTCACTCTCGGATGAAGCATCTAGCAATTGATTATTACTTTATTCGTAATCTGGTGCATGCCTCCAAACTATGAGTTACTCATATTCTTGTTGAGGATCAGTTAGTTGATGCACTTACCAAGTCGCTTTCTCGGGCCCAGCTTTAGGGGCTCCATTCTCTTTTCCCTTTGCAAAAAGGTTTGGGGCTTGAGATTTCTCCTTATTTCCATTCCCTTGCCCTTTCAAACCACCATTAGCTAAAGAACGTCCCTCACTTGAATCGTCATCAGAGTCGTCCTTCCCAGAGCCACCACTACTGTTATTCCGTTGTTTCCCAGATCCTCTGGCAGCACCATTAGGGGTTTGTTTCTTCACGGGAGCCATGGTAGAGACCCGACCAACCTGTTTGGACTTGTGCATCTCCTCAGCACGGGCCTCTGCTTCCTTCTGAAGCTGGCGAAAGGTCTCATTGAAATCATCATAAGTTATGCGCTTGGGGTCGTATATCTGAGAAAACTCGCGACGGACGGCGGCGAGAAGATCATCGACGTAAAGTAGGTGGAGGATGTGCTGGTAGACAGCGACGAAAACGAGACCAAGGTCGTTATTGAACGCCCACTTTAGCGTATAGGCTGCGTCGCCGGCAGGAACATCGTAGTGGAAGGCATCGTCGGCGGATAGCTCCTCAAGGAGGTAGGAACGGATGAGGGCATCGATGGGGGAGCCCTTAAGCGCCTTGCCGAGCTCCCATAGGATCAACCCACCTCGCGTAAATATCAACAGCTCTTCCAACATCTTCAAATCCGATCTGAACAATCCCCCTCAACTAAGACCAGAGGAAACCTTAATCTGCTGCGGATTTAGAAACCCGACGAGAGATCTAGGGGAAAATGAGACGAATGGGAAAGAGAAGAAGACAGTTTCAACGTTGGGTCGGCCGGGGCGTCTTTGATAACTCCTCACGCGCTATGGTTCCAAATGGATCTAGGTCCGGTCTGAGCACAGACCCAGTGAACCAATGAATCGACACCTCTGAGCATAGGCCGGGGCGTCTTTACAAGTTGGATTAATCATTTTTATGATAATCTAAAAAAAATAACAATAGGATTTGACTCCAGCAAAAAGGGTGCACGGTTTAATTAAGTAGTAAAATTACACCTGTGAGTTAAGCTAAAGCTGAATTAGGAGAAGGCAAAATAGAGTCTGATTTGTGAGCTTAGTTCAACTTTAGTCGTCGTTGAGATGAGTCAGCGCATCATGGTCAAAGCCCTATTTATTCTGACCAAATTGAAGTCTCCCCTCAAACGTCGCTTTGCCCGCAATTTAAGTCCGAAAAGATTCCATTTCCTTCTATATATCGCACGCAAGTAGGATTCCACCGATTCTTCGATCGCACGCCGAGAATTGAAGGGGGTCGTTGATGATGCCAAGCGCCACCAAAATCGCCGCAATTATCTCCCACTACCGCTTTACCCAACGCCTCTCCTCCTCTGCCTCCTCGCTCGCCGCCGAAGTCCCGCCGGCGCTGGGCAACCTCGCCGACACCCGCCGACTCTTCGCCTCCTTCCCCACCTCCGCCCTCCTCTGCTCGTTCGCCACCCTCTCCGCCTTGGCCGCCACCCCGCTCGTCGACCTCGGGACCTGGGCGCTCCGAGCGTCGACGGCGGCGCCGGAGGGACACCTGCTCCGCATCGCCGTCTCCGCGACTGCTCGTGTGACGCTACATCGCATCTTCTACGCCGGCGAGGGCGTCGACGAGGCAGCTTGCACGGTGCGGGAGATGTGGCAAGACGTGGGGCTGCGATCGATCCTGGACTACGGGATGGAGGACGCGGATGATGGCGCCGCCTGCGACCGCAACCTCGCCGAGTTCCTCCGCGCCGTCGAAATGGCATCATCGCTTCCGTTTGCCTCCGTACGTTTTTAGTAAATTCATTTCTAACAAGTAACGCCCCAAAAAAAATATTTGCGAATTATTTTCGACCGCTTATTCGTAAGCACGTGTCTAATGTAGAGGCAGTGTCGTATACTGCTTTTGTACCTGCTTACCATGGAATTTTCTAGTCATTTTTTTTCCTTAAAATTGTTTTTACTTTCTCATCAGGCAAGTGAATGTGTAAAGATCATAGTCATTTGCCCCATCTCATTGCTGGAAAGAATCAGTGATCAGTTGAGATAGGAGCAAAAGGATCCATCATTTCGACTTCCATGGAAGGCTCACTCGTTCCCGATCCTCTGCCATTCCAGCCCTCTCTATCTCACACCTCATGAGCTGGAGCCCCTCACAAAGGTCGAAGAGCATGACCTCCGACTCGCTCTCCGGAGATTATCAACCATTTGCGCAAGGTGTACACAAGCCAATATCCCTCTCCTAATTGACGCAGAGTACTCGTCGGTCCAACTCGCAATCGATTACTTCACATACTCGGCGATGCGAGAATTCAACTGCAATGAGCAACCCATAGTGTACAGCACAATCCAGACGTACTTGAGGGATGCCAAGGAGAGGATGGCAAACGTCGTCGAAGCTGTGGAGGAAGATGGGTTCTCTCTCGGCGTTAAGCTTGTAAGAGGTGCCTATTTGACCAGAGAGACGCAGTTGGCATCCTCCATGGGCGGCCCGTCTCTCGTACATGGGAGCATTCAGGAAACGCACGAGTGCTTCGATAGTTGCGCTTCCTTCATGATGGAAAGAGTCAGCAGGAAAGGTTTGGGGCTTCAGATTTCTCCTTATGTCCATTCCCTTGCCCTTCAAAATACCATTAGCTAAAGAACGCCCCTCACTTGAATCGCCATGAAAGTGGTCCTTCCCAGAGCCACCACTGTTGTTATTCCGTTGTTTTCCAGATCCTCTAGCAGCACCATTAGGGGTTTGTTTCTTCACGGGAGCCATGGTAGAGGCCCGACCAGCCTATTTGGACTTGCGCATCTCCTCAGCACGGGCCTCTGCTTCCTTCTGAAGCTGGTGGAAGGTCTCATTGAAATCATCATAAGTTATGTGCTTGGGGTCGTATATCTAAGAAAACTCGTGACGGACGGCGGCGAGAAGATCATCGACGTAAAGTAGGTGGAGGATGCGCTGGTAGACAGCGACGAAAACGAGACCAAGGTCATTATCGAACACCCACTTCAACGTATAGGCTGCGCCACCAGCAGGACCATCGTAGTGGAAGGCATCGTCGATGGATCGCTCCTCAAGGAGGCAGGAATAGATGAGGGCATCGATGGGGGAGCCCTTAAGCGCCTTGTCGAGCTCCCATAGGATCAACCCACCTCGCGTAAATATCAACAACTCTTCCAATATCTTCAAATCTGATTTGAACAATCCCCCTCAACTAAGACGAGAGGAAAAAAAATGAACAAAATCAAACAAAACCCAAAGAGAAACATGACAATTTAATCGAGAGGGAGACTAAAATGGATTCAGAACCAAAATTTTCGCGGATCAAGTGACACAAAGATCAGACGACGATTGATTTGAAACCTAAATGTCCGCGATAATGATAAGAACAATAAAACCAATGGAAAAAAAAGTGAAAAAAAACTCAACCTAATTGATCAAAGCTAGCAAAGAAAAAAAAGCTGAAGATCGATCTGAATCCTTAATCTGCATGAATTTAACAATCCATCTGCGTGCGGATTTGGAAACTGATGAGAGATCTAGGGGAAAATGAGATGAATGGGAAAGAGAAGAAGACGGTTTCAATGTTGGGTGGCTGGGGCATCATTAATGACGCCTCATGCGCTATGGTTCCGAATGGATCTAGGTCCACTTTGAGTACAGGCCCAGTGAGCCCATAAAAATAAAAAATAATAAATAATAATAATTTTGGAAAAGGAAAAAAATATATAAATGGATTGAATCGACACCTCTAAGCACAAGCCGTCGAGATGGCGTTATCGCTTCCGTTTGCCTCCGTACGTTTTTAGCAAATTCATTTATAACAAGTAACGCCCCCAAAAAAGTATTCGCGAATTATTTTCGGCCGCCTATTCATGAGCACATGTCTAATGTAGTGGCAGTATCATATACTGCTTTTGTACTTGCTTACCGTGGAATTTTCTAATAGTTTCTTTTTTCCTTAAAATTTTTTCAAGCAAGTGTATGTGTAAAGATCATAGCCATTTGCCCCATCTCATTGCTGGAAAGAATCAGTGATCAGTTGAGATATGAGCAAAAGGATCCATCATTTCGACTTCCATGGAAGGCTCACTCGTTCCCGATCCTCTGCCATTCCAGCCCTCTCTATCTCACACCTCGTGAGCCGGAGCCCCTCACAAAGGTCGAAGAGCATGACCTCCGACTCGCTCTCCGGAGATTATCAACCATTTGCGCAAGGTGTACACAAGCCAATATCCCTCTCCTAATTGACGCAGAGTACTCGTCGGTCCAACCCGCAATCGATTACTTCACATATTCGGCGATGCGAGAATTCAACTGCAACGAGCAACCCATAGTGTACAGCACAATCCAGACGTACTTGAGGATGCCAAGGAGAGGATGGCGAACGTCGTCGAAGTTGTGGAGGAAGAGGGGTTCTCTCTGGGCGTAAACCTTGTAAGAGGTGCCTATTTGACCAGAGAGACCTAGTTAGCATCCTCCGTGGGCGCTCCGTCTCCCGTACACAGGAGCATTCAGGAAACTCACGAGTGCTTCGATAGTTGCGCTTCCTTCATGATGGAAAGAGTCGGCAGGAAATCTGGTGCAGTTGTTCTTGCCACCCACAACGTTCGATCTGGTGAATATACTAGTCGATGAGTATCTTCTTGACTGTTGAATTTGTAGTGATTTAGCTCTACGTGCGTAGGACAAGTAGCTGCGATGCAGGCGGAGGAGCTGAGAATTGGAAAAGATGATCAAAAGCTGTAATTCGCACAGCTAGTGGGGATGGCGGATGGGCTTTCATTGGGACTCAAGAATGTCGGTTTCCAAGTGAGCAAGTACTTGCCCTTTGGGCCAGTGGAGCAAGTCATACTTTATCTCCTTAGGAGAGCAGACGAGAATAGAGGATTCCTTTCCATTTCCTCGGTAGATAGGCAACTCATAAGGTTTGTGATGTTTGTTAGTCTCTTAAACAGGGTTTACATGTGTCATATCATATTGCTAATTTATTTTGCAAGAAGGAGTTGTTGAGAAGGGTTGACGCAACAATTACTAGAACTTGAAATTCATACTTCACTAGGAAAGAAAGAGAGGGATATTTCCCCGTAACTATGAATGAGTATTTTATTTTATATATGTAAGGAATTGGTGCTCTCTTAGACAAAATTAACTCGTAGATTTGTACATATTTTAGTGCTAAAGAGGAGCAGATCTATTAAAGCAATTTAAAATTGTATGATCATTTCTCATCTAAATCAAAGTTTGTTAGCATTTTGTCATTTGGAAATTCGTTCAAAACAGAGTGGGATTGCATCCACACCAATTTTGAAATCTCTAAAACTATGTGATACGATATGTTGTGTATCTTGTGAGTGGTGAGTGAATTTAGGAAAATTTGAAATCCATGATTAAAATGAGGTAATAGTCAAAGTCAATATAAAGTGACGGTCAAAATAAGAGTGTACACATATCTGGATGAATCACCTCTCAGGAGTGAGGCTTCCAATATAAATTCAGATGGATTTAAACTCGACCAAGGCCATCGGACGCAACTTCTTATATCTTATGGGCATAACTCCTAACATGAACTCTGATGGCTCAAGAGTCGGTCGGACATATAAAACTCAACACCCCACTCAGAACTCTTCATACGAGCAGAACTCTTGGCATTAACACGGGTAGACTAAGAGTCGATCTTCGATCGGATATACGGGACTTAGCTCCTCATGCCTCAGTATTTCTTATAAACAGGGCTCTCAGCATATATCCACCCGACCCCAGAGCCGATTGGACTTAAGAGACTAAGCACTCCATTCCGTAGTGCCAAGATTCACAAAATTGACCCGGTCGATCCTAGCGTCGATTGGGCATACGGGACTCAACTCCCCACTTTTACAATACAACTTTCAGTATATAGATGGTCAGCACACGAGTTGATCATACATACGGAACCCAACTCCACGCTTCTACAATACAACTCTTAGTATATGATCGATCGGCCTTAATGTATCGAGCGGATCTAAAGGGCTAAGCTCCCTACTTCTCATATATCAGTCTCCCATCATACAGTCAATTGGCTACAAGGCCGGTCAAACTGCCTTCAAGAGATAACATTATTAGAAAATCACAATAATCTATCAGAGAATAACAACTACTTGTTAGGGAATATTCCGCTATCATAACTGTTGGTTCGGTTAGCACTAACGATTTAACCCAGGTTTTGATGAATGACAAATAGGTTAAGTTAGTTTTGTTGTTGTCTGACACTTTGATCGAGTGTGCAGGAGAAGTCCAGCTAGGTCGACGGGCTGACCGGATAGCTGGCGAGAAGTCCAAGCGGGTCGACGGGCTGACCGGACGCTTGGCGAGAAGTCCAGCTAGGTCGACGGGCTGACCAGATAGCTGGCGAGAAGTCCAAGCGGGTCGACGGGCTGACCGGACGCTTGGCGAGAAGTCCAGACGGGTCGACGGGCTGACCGGACGTCTGGCAGGTAAGTGAGGTAAGTCACTGGAGGGGAGTGACTGCGAGGACGCGTTCCCGGGAAGGGAACATTAGGCGTCGATCCGACTTAGATCCATTTCGGATGTCTAAGTCGAGATCGTGACTAGATTCCGGTCTCGGAAAGACGGAATCTAAGTCATACTCTTTGCTATTACTTTGTTGAACGTTAATTGTGCTAACAATCTGTTTTACAGGATATATATTTGCCTCCGGACTAACGTTTGTCGTGCAGGACGGATTTTGCAGGAAAACAGGGTCCGGGCGCCCGGAAGGAATCCAGGCACCCGGAGGTCCGGGCGCCCGGAAGGGATCCGGGCGCCCGGGAGGCAAACTTTATCCTGATTGCGCAACGCCACGTGGAGCATCTCGGTTTGAGCAGCTACGTCACATTCCAGGTGCCCGGAAGGGATCCAGGCGCCCGGAAGGGATCGAGGCGCCCGTAATAGCATATAAAAGAAGCCCCAGACAGGAGCTTCAGAATCAATTTCATCTGAGAACTCTTCTACTGCTGGTCTTGCTGCTCGACGTTCAGTGCGACGCCAACAACGCTCCGACAAAGTGCTCCTTCCGTTTTTATTTAATTTCCTTGTCGGTATTGCTTTATTTTCACTAGCATTTCTTGTACTTATTCTGTAATCATATTTCGGCTTGTTAGTGATTGCCCAACGAAAGTGGTCAAGGACCACGGGCCTTCGAGTAGGAGTCGTCACAGGCTCCGAACGAAGTAAAAAACATCTGTGTCTATTTTACTTTTCCGCTGCGTTTATACTCTAAGTTTTCGAATCAATATTCACCCCCCCTCTATCGAATCTAACGGTCCTACAAGTGGTATCAGAGCAGGTACCGCTCTGATTTGGTGCAACCACCAATCAGACTGGGGGTGAAATTCTTTCTTTTTTCGGTTTTCAGTTTTACACTCAAAACTCCAAACTGGTTTATAATTTTCTATTATGTTTTTTGGCTAAATTGGTGCAACACCAATCTAGATTTTTCTTTCTATTTCTCTCTTCCCGCACTACTAATCCAAGACCAAGTCTTGGGATATTTTTCGGTTATTTACCTGTGCACAGAATGTCCCAACAAGAAGGATTCAGCACAGTGCGACCTCCGCTCTTCAATGGGGACGACTTTCCGTACTGGAAGAAGCGCATGGAGGTCTACCTCAAAACAGACTTCGACCAGTGGATGAGCATTACGAGACCCTACAAAATTCCAGTGGACAACTCCGGGAATCTAGTGGATCTCAAGGCGGACAGCGGATCGAAGAAAAAGCATCAACGAAAATAAAGCGATCAACACTCTATAGTGCGGATTGACAAGAGAAGAACTGAACAGTGGTCCACACAAAAACGCTAAAGAGCTATGGGACAAGTTGATCGAGCGCACGAGCGACGCTAAGGTAACAAAGCGAGACCGCTTTTAAATAAAATTTTAATATAAAAATGCGGGAAGGAGAAACAGTGAATCAACTCCACACGAGGATCAAGGACATCCTCAGCGGGCTTCATGCGATAGGCCACCGGATGGAGAGCAGAGACTTAATAAGGTACGCATTAAACGCCTTTCCACGTAATAGTTTGTGGGCATCAATAGTGGATGCCTACAAAATTTCTAAGAATCATTCTAAGTTAAAATTAGACGAGCTTTTCTGTGAATTAAAACTACACGAATAAACTAATGCTGGAGCCGAGAAAGGTATAGCTCTATTTGCAGGTTCCTCCAAAGAAAAGAAAAGCAAGCCTGAATTTGAAGAAGAATCTGACCAAGACTCCGAAGACGAAGAACACCTGGTGAACTTGGTAAGAAAAATGTTCACCAGGAGAAAGAGGACCTTCAGTAAAAAGGACGTTCAAAAGATCAGCTCTCCCACAGAACAAAGGAACGTTACTTGCTTCGGCTGCAATAAAAAGGGACACTACAAGAACGAATGCCCAAAACTGAAGCTCGACAAACCGAAGCCAACCAAAAAGAAGGCACTCAAAGCAACGTGGGACGACTCCTCGGACGAATCGGAGGAAGAAGAGCAGAAACATCAGAGCCACCTCGCACTGATGGCCCGCGAAGCCGAAACAGAAAATGAGTCGGAAGATGAAGACATGTCTGAACCCGAAACAAGCCACGAGTCCGTACTCGTTTCCGAAGGCTCGAATGAGGTATATTTTAATTTAAACAAAAAGTTTTTTAGAATCATCTCTTGTTTAAATAGTAAATTAACTAAAGTAGAAAATGAAAACAAATCACTTCTTGAGGAAAATCAAAACCTCAAGGAACAAATCAAAAATTAAAATCTAACTCAAGATCTAACACTTGAGGAGGAGAATCTATCATTAAAAAATGATGTTAAAAATTTAAAAGAAATGCTAGAAAAATTTACAACAAGATCAAAAAATTTAGACTTAATCCTAAATAATCAAAAAACATGTTATAATAAAACCAGACTAGGATATAAGTCGAATTCAAATAAAACCTTCAAATCATTAATAACCCAATACAAATCAACCAATCTAGCTTGGGTTCCGAAAGCGTGTCTGACCACGCAAGTAGGACTTAATCAATATTATATACCTAAAGAAAAAATACATTATATAAAATCGAATAAACCAAACTAAAATCCAAAATACAAACCTAAATCAAATTCAAAATCTAAACAGTTTAAAAATCAACAAAATTATCACCAAGTTAACCATAACTATAAAAAGAATCGACACAAGCCTAAAATCAAAATTTATTAAAGGCCAATAATTCAGGGGGAGACTCCAGAATAGCTGGCACCTCCAAAACTAACTTACCCGACAGGGTAACCCAAAATTTACCAACCCGGCAGGGTAATTAAGATTAGTTAAAAAGAGACCAAGTTTAACTTGAATCATGGTACTGGTGAAATTTTTGGATGATAGTATGTTAGGGAAGCTTGGGCATCGCATGTCTAGAAAGATATGGCTTCGATCTGGTGCATTTGGCCAAGTGGAACTGACCGAAGCTACCCTTAAATGAATCATAACCAGTTAGACCAAGATTTAGTACTAAGTTCCGTGGATAGGACTATTTGGAAAACCTCGAAAGGTTGATTACTTCTAATGATGTCCATGTGACTCACCAAGCTTAGAAGTTTATCCGAAGAATGCCTATTTGTGGAAACCAAAACTAAATCTGAATCTAACACACGTTAAACCAAAACTCCATAATTAAAAATCCAATTTCATCTCACGAAATCATAGGATTCCCTGATTGAAAATATAGATCGGGTGAGATGAATAAGGCTTAAAAAATTTTAATTTTAAACTTAAAATTAATTTCAAAATTTTAATTTTAAACTTAAAAAATAATCTCAAAATTTTAATCTTAAATTTAAAAAATTAATTTCAAAATTTTATTTTAAAACTTAAAATTTTTATTAATTTCAAAATTCTAATTTTAAACTTAAAAATTATTTTCAAAATTTTAAACTTAAAAAATTATTTTCAAAATTTAATTTTAAACTTAAAAAATTATTTTCAAAATTTTATTTTTAAACCGAAAAAAAAAAAATCAAAATTTTAATTTTAAACTTAATTTCAAAATTTTATTTTTAAACTTAAAAAATTATTTTCAAAATTTTTTTTTTAAACTTAAAAAATTATTTTCAAATTTTAATTTTAAACTTAAAAAATTATTTTCAAAATTTTATTTTTTTACCTAAAAAAAAAAAATTTAATTTCAAAATTCTAATTTTAAACTTAAAAAATTTTCAAAATTTTATTTTTAAACCAAAAAAAAAAAAAAATTTCAAAATTTTAATTTTAAACTTAATTTCAAAATTTTAATTTTAAACTTAAAAAATTATTTTCAAAATTTTATTTTTAAACTTAAAAAATTATTTTCAAAATTTTATTTTTAAACTTAAAAAATTATTTTCAAAATTTAATTTTAAACTTAAAAAATCATTTTCAAAATTTTATTTTTTAAACTTAAAAAATTATTTTCAAAATTCTAATTTTAAACTTAAAAAATTAATTTCAAAATTTTAAATTTTAAACTTAAAAAATTAATTTCAAAATTCTAAACTTAAAAAATTATTTTCAAAATTTTAAACTTAAAACTTAACTTCAAATCTAATTTCAAAAAAAAAAAAAAAAAGTCAAAAACCAGGGGCGGGCGCCTCTGGTATTCCCCTCCGGGGCGCCCGGAAGGGGATCCGGGCGCCCCGCCCTAGCAACCCCGGGCGCCCGGAGTCCCCTATAAATAAGGGGCAGCAGGCGCCCCCGACCTTTGCCCCACCAATTCTCACTTTTGCCAAGGTTCACTCTGAACCTCAGTGCGAAAGTACTCTAAATCAAAATTTTCTTGCGGTGAAAACGCTGTTGCGATTCAACCGAGGTCGTCAAATCTATATTTTTCGATGGCTCCTCGGTAAAAATTCTTCCCCTCTCTAAAAATTTTATTAGAATTTGTCTTCTCAATTTTTTCTTAGAATATTCTTTTATTTATATACAGTAGGAAACGAACAAATACTGGTGCTGGACCCTCCAATGCTAGTACAGACCCTAGGTTTCCTACAGACGAACTTAGGATTAAGTTTGAGTCAACCATTTATAAGGCCATTAGGACTACCTGCATAGATGGATCGTTCTTTCTAAGGTCATGTCCCTCCGCTTTAGAGGTTATAGGCCACTATAACTTAAGGAACCTTGTCGAATGTACCAGTCCAATAAACATAAGTCTGTGTGCCGAATTTTGCAATAACCTAGTGAAAGTAGACGATCTCACCTATACCACTAGGGCAGCAGGCACTGATATCACATTTTCCCCTACGACTATCCGAGAGTTTTTAGAGTTGCGTCCATCTACTTGTTCCTTTTTGTGCTATCCTCCGAGGGATCTACCATTCGGAGATCCCTACTCACATATTACTCTCGATACGATTTTTCGGGAGAGAGAGATCCCAGTGACACGTTTAGGTCAATAGAACTTGAGTCCGACTACGCTCTTTATAGGGTTGTAGTCCTTTGCATTTTACCACTGACTACTCGGGACATCGCTGTGATGCGCCCATTCCATTCGTTCTTACTCTATGCCCTGATTCATAGGTTAGACATTGACATCAGCCTACATATCTTCTCCACCATTATCTACTCAGCTGGATTCGTGACTGATAGACGAGTCCATATGCCATTTGGTCACATTCTGACAGCCTATATGTCCTCGTTGCACATTGATGTCACTAGAGGAGACATTGCCCATATGACCGAGTTCGATGTTATAGCAGCTCGGACTTCTCCCTAGCCGGTATCCAGATAGATAGAGATGACGGGACTATGTCTTGGCGGAGGGGGGCACAGCACCAGCCCGATCCAGACGCACAGATGGACGAGTTCATGCTCGCACTATTTCCAGAGGAAGCCGCACCGGCTCCACCACCGCCCCGAGCTCGAGCACCACGACACGCTTCCCGCACTCTAGCTGACCGTATGACCGGACTAGAGAGAGCTATGGCGAGTCTCCAGCAGGAGAACTCTGATTTTCATCGGGACATTCGGCGAGAGATAGCCGAGTTACGAGCCACCGGGGATACCCGACACACTGAGCTGATGGCGCTTCTCCGATCCTTGGGATCTGGACCACCCCCTTCATCATCTCAGTAGATCTAGTTATGACTCACTTCTGTAGCTACACTACTTGTAAAATATTTTGAATCTATCTAGTGATATTTCAGACTTACATCAATTATGTTCTATCTTAATAGACTAGGATTCTTTTTAAACTATTTTTAAAATAATATTTTTTAACTAATAAGTTAAACTTGTTTGTTTTCAAAACTTTCCATTTTTAGATTTTCAAAAACAGTTTTGGCCTTAGACTAGTTTTGAATACTTAGAAAGCATGTACCCATAGGACTAGTTTTTGAGCATCTCACCAACACCTTAGGTTTACCTTGCTTGTGTTTGACAAACATAGAAAGGGGTGAGATGCATAGGCCAACTGTCTGGACTTAAGATGCTTATTTCAGTGCATCAGCATAAGTCTGGACGTTAAATACAACTCAGATATTAATCAGATTAAAGTTCTTCAGTCAAGTCAAACACTGACTGGTTATAATCAACTTAATCTGACTAACCAAGTGAAAGCTACTATCTTCTGATAGTTAGTTAGTACCTAATTGGTTAGACAGCTGGTTATATTTAAGTATCAAGTTCAGGGGGGAGAAATTAACTTTATTTAAAAAAAAAAATATTTTTAAACTAACTTATTTTTAAAAACACCAGTTTTCAAAAAGTTAAAATTAACTAAGTTTAATCTCACCTAATTTTTTAAACCTGATTTTAAAAGTTGAATATAGCAAATTTAAACTTATTCAGTTTTTGTAACATATGCTTGAAAATTCAACTTTCCAAACTTAGCTTTTATCAAATTATCCTTAAAAATTTATTTTGGCAAAAATTTTACTTCTTGAAAAATTATTCTTACTTGTTTAAATTTTTGCTTTGTTTTTTAAAAAATCGAAGTTGAAAATTTACCTTATTGAAAAGTAAATGTTACTTAAACATGAAAAGTAAATTTGAAAAACCTTATTTGAATATTTTTACACACTTGAAAAGTTAAACTTGATTAACTTTAAATTTATACTTTTCAAAATTCAACTTGTCTCCCCCAAGTCAACTTGACTATTTTTTAACTTGGTGTTAAAAATTGAACCAAACTTAGATATGTTTCAAAATCTGATTACTTTTTATAGTAACTCTACACTATGATTGTTTACCCTTGCTTATTTTTGATGAATGCCAAAGGGGGAGGGTTAGGTGGTTAAGTTAGCTAAACCAATTTGAAAATACAAACTAACCTTAAAACCACATAAATGCATGTTATTTCTTGCATATGTTTTCACTAATTTAACCAGGTTGTCATTCCATCAAAAAGGGGGAGATTGTTGGTGCGGTTAGCACTAACGATTTAACCCAGGTTTTGATGAATGATAAATAGGTTAAGTTAGTTTTGTTGTTGTCTGACACTTTGATCGAGTGTGCAGGAGAAGTCCAGCTAGGTCGACGGGCTGACCGGATAGCTGACGAGAAGTCCAAGCGGGTCGACGGGCTGACCGGACGCTTGGCGAGAAGTCCAGCTAGGTCGACGGGCTGACCGGATAGCTGGCGAGAAGTCCAAGCGGGTCGACGGGCTGACCGGACGCTTGGCGAGAAGTCCAGACGGGTCGACGGGCTGACCGGATGTCTGGCAGGTAAGTGAGGTAAGTCACTGGAGGGGAGTGACTGCGAGGACGCGTTCCCGGGAAGGGAACATTAGGCGTCGATCCGGCTTAGATCCATTTCGGATGTCTAAGTCGAGATCGTGACTAGATTCCGGTCTTAGAAAGACGGAATCTAAGTCATACTCTTTGCTATTACTTTGTTGAACGTTAATTGTGCTAACAATCTGTTTTACAGGATATATATTTGCCTCCGGACTAACATTTGTCGTGCAGGACGGATTCTGCGGGAAAACAGGGTCCGGGCGCCCGGGAGGCAAACTTTATCCTGATTGCGCATCGCCACGTGGAGCATCTCGGTTTGAGCAGCTACGTCACATTCCAGGCGCCCGGAAGGGATCCAGGCGCCCGGAACAACATATAAAAGAAGCCCCAGACAGGAGCTTCAGAATCAATTTCATCTGAGAACTCTTCTACTGCTGGTCTTGCTGCTCGACGTTCAGTGCGACGCCAACAACGCTCCAACAAAGTGCTCCTTCCGTTTTTATTTAATTTCCTTGTCGGTATTGCTTTATTTTCACTAGCATTTCCTGTACTTATTCTGTAATCATATTTCGACTTGTTAGTGATTGCCCAACGAAAGTGGTCAAGGACCACGGGCCTTCGAGTAGGAGTCGTCACAGGCTCCGAACGAAGTAAAAAACATCTGTGTCTATTTTACTTTTCCGCTGCGTTTATACTCTAAGTTTTCGAATCGATATTCACCCCTCCTCTATCGAATCTAACAGTCCTACAATAACGTATACATGTGAGGGAACCTTTCTTTGAGGGTGTATGTATAGCTTATATTGTTTGGCTTTACTTGGCATATTCTGACATCAAGCATGCTCAGCCGTCTTATTAATACAAAGGTTATAAAAGACAGTTCATATACCTATAACGGAACCTTCCACGAGGGGTATCATACATATTCCATTACTCGACATATTCTGATACCAGATGATACGGTGCATAAAGGTGGGGTCCAATAAGGCCAGAAGTCAAAAGTCAAAGGGGGCGTGACAGTCAATAGTCAGGAGAAGGAGAGAGTTAGACCACTTCACGTCATTAGCCACATAATTCCTGGTCGGGCACAGATAGGGCAGGTCTCTATATATGAGACGTAAGACGCGGCCTGGACTAGTTCCTGACCTGCTCCCAATTGATTGGACTTCCCCAGCTTGTGCTATGTAGACGAGCCTAGTATTTTCACTAAGACAACTCTCGGTCAACTCTTCAGCGATTAGGACGTGAAAGATGGGTCCCTCGTCGCAATCTCAGATAAAACTCAGTCGATTCACCACAACTCATCCTTCTTATCAAGGCTTAAGCCTGATGGTACATCTGAGCAGTCATCTCGAGCTGCCTGTGTTAAATCCGAGCGAGACAGAAAGTGCTAAGTAACAACAATGTCAAGGAATCGTAACCTCCTGTCAGAAAATAACTGTTATACATCAAGGAATATTCCAGTGGTCTACTAGCACCTGCGAATGGAACCTTCCTTTCACCAATAAGAGGCCACCGTACGTCCTCTCTCATTTGATAGGCCTTGACACCCGACATTCTCTAACAACAGACATGCTCTGAAGGTATGCAGCGTCATAAAAAAGGGAGGTCCTCTTCTGTAGTCAGGTACGCACACATACACACTCATCTTCTACGGTTCTTTTTTCTACCGTACACTATTTTTTCGAGGAAGAAGGATCTGACTTGAGCATCAGAGAGCCAGCGCTGGGGACTTTTTCCCTGATTTCTGGTCTCTAACGCTCCGGGTGCTTGTCTAAGTGTGTGCAGAGTTCAGGTACTACCAGTCCTCATACTATAAACCTTGAAGTTCCACGTGGGGGTCAGCCTTCGAGACGTGTGTACGTAGGGTGCAGCAAAGTCGTCTCTCCATCAACACTAACGTCATCTCCATCGGCCTCCATCTGACTCAGATTCCAGACGGGATCAATTTGGAGTTGTCTGTGGGAATCTCCTTCACCTATTTTGGAATGTGACAATGGAGGACACAAACAGCCCGAGGGTTTCCCCCGAGATTTCTAATGCGACCCCTATCCAGATTATTACAATAAGAAAGAGCAGCACTAGGCCTCCACGGCCGAGAGTTCCCCGCCCAGAGATTCGAAGAAGGGGAAGGTCATAGTTGTCAGGGAGGAGCCGAGGGAGTTGACCGAGGAATTACAAGTGCCCTTATCTTTGAAGGTGCTCAAGGAAAAACTGCTAAAGGGGTATAAGCCCCCAGTCATCAGAGAATATGACGGTAGCAAGGATCCAGAAGATCACCTTCACAAATTTTGGAACGTTGCACTGTTACATCAGTACAGCGATGCCATCAAGCGTCAGGTGTTTTTAAACACTCTGTCTGGCTCGGCACAAAAGTGGTTCGACGGATTGCCTATCAAATCCATTACCTACTTTCAGGATTTCAAGAACGTTTTCCTATGCTATTTCGCCAGTAGCAGGAAATACCAGAAGACTAACTATTGCCTATTCGCCCTCAGGCAGGGGCCTGCAGAGACCCTAAGGGCTTACTAAAACGCTTTAACCAGGTAGCCCAGGACGCCCCATCAATTATGTCAGAGATCTTGATGAGTGCCTTTTCCACGGTCTAGTGGAAGGAGAGTTCTTTCGAGCCCTCATTCAAGAGCTTGTGAAGAATTTTGATGAGATGCTTGGGAAGGCAGTAAACTACATTAATGTAGAAGAAGCTCAGGCAATCCGGAGGAAAGCAGACAAAGCACCTGCTCCTGCCAACAAGTCGAAGAGAAGACCGCCCCAACCTCCTACTCGACCCATTTCCTGCTCTAAGGATACCCGACCATGATTTCCTCTCGGTCAGGAATCTAGGGTGGCGCAATGAGTCGAAGCTGTCCAAGCCCCTAGACCCGGTCAGTGGGGGCCCGGTTATTATACCTATCATAGGTCTCACACTCATTCCATAGGAGATTGCGTCCAGTTCACTCAAGATTCTCGGTAGGCAGCCGAAATGGACCTGCCTCCGCCTGAGATCGCACCCAAGCAATTTAAATTGTATGATCATTTCTCATCTAAATCAAAGTTGGTCGGCATTTTGTCATTTGAAAATTCGTTCAAAACAGAGTGGGACTCCATACACATCTATTTTGAAATCTCTAAAACTATGTAAACAGAATGAACCCTTTTGATTTGCTTTTTGTTAATAAAATACTTCAAGAAGTGAAAATCACTGTTCTAAGTTGCAAAGATGTTGAAATTAGAGGAGAGGAGGATCACGCTGTAAACAATCCAATCTGATAGACATCCCCTTTAGACAACTGATAGAGAACTAAGGGTTTTAGTAATATGAAATTTTCATCATAGTAAAAGCTTAAAGATGGTGCACAAGCAGGGGAGAAAAACCACATCGTCTCTAATGTACAAGAAGCCCTTTCGTGTCCTAAACTTCGGGCTCCACTGGAGAGAGGGTTTCATGCACTTCTGTTGTTCTATCTTACACAAACTAGTCTACGACGCGAAAAGCAAGGAAAGAAAATGATTTTATTTCAGAGCTGTGAGATGCATCTGCGATGGCAAGCGGCGGCAGGCCGCGACCGGCACGGTTTCACGTCCTCCTTCCACAACCTCGCGATGTCCGATGCAGCCTGCACCGCGTCCGATGACGCTCCGGCGAGGCCTCTCCTTGAGAATCCCACCGCGTAGAGCCCGCTCTTCCCCTTCCACCTGTCTGGAAATGGAATCTTCGGAAACCCATCCTTGGAGAAGAAATCGCATCCCTACAACCATCCATTAATCGCTATTTCATTTATGGGAAAAGAATTCGTTCTACTCGTTTTCTGCACCTGAAGCCATTGGGGGACATTGCTGCGGTATCCCGTGGCCAGGATGATAGAATCGATTTCGAGCACCTGGCCGTCGACGAGTTCCACTCTTCCTGGAGAGAACAGCTTGATGCCGGGCACCACCTTGATGTCGCCGGACCTTATCTTGCCGAGGGTGCCTATGTCCAGAACAGGGGACCGCCCCTCCCCGTTCTTGAGCTCCAGGGGACCCGTCGATGGCCGCCTCAGGCCATATTTCTCGATGTCGCCCAGCACCAGCCACGCCAACAGCAGCAGGATCTTGTCCGCCAGCCACACCGGCAGCCACTTCATCAGCAGCACCGCCAGCTCGAACGTCGATTTCCCCATCACCTCCCTCGGCAGTACATGAACCTTGAAAGGAATAGCCTTGCATCGGAGCGTAGTCGTTTTTAATCATGAAGATCAAGATTATGTACTCACCGAGTCACGAACAACCATGGCCGGGAACGCATTGTGGTCGCAAAGGTCGAGGCCGAGCTCCATGCCGGAGTTACCGCAGCCGACGACGAGCACGCGCTTCCCGCGGTAGGACTCGCCGGATTTGTAGTCGCAGGAGTGCGTCACTTCGCCGCCGAACTCCCCAAGGCCCTCGAGCTCGGGGATCACCTTCTCGGCGTTCTCGCCGGTGGCCACCACCAGCCATCGGCAAATGTACTCGACCTCGAGGTTCCGGTTGCCGGACTCGGCGCCGGCCCCGGTCGTCCTCACCCGCCACAGCCCGCTGATCTCGTCGAACCGGGCCGACTGAACGGCCTGGTTGAACCGGGGGCGGATCTCGAAGTGCCTAGCGTAGCCCTCCACGTATTCAACGAATTGTCTCTTAGAAGGGTACTCCGGGTAGTCCTCCGGGAACGGCATCCGCGGCAGCTGGCAGAATTGCTTCGGCAGGTGGAGCTTCAGGCGGTCGTAGGTGCGCTTCTGCCAAAGCGAGGCGATGCAGTCGGCGCGCTCGAGGACGACGTACGGCACACCGTGCTCCTTGAGGCACGCCGCCATCGCCAACCCAGAAGGTCCAGCCCCGACGATCACTGGACCGGTCACCAACACGCACCTACGCGAGAAGTCAATTCGTTCCATCATACTCGCCATTAATTGCTAGTTAGCAGCACTCTGTTCTGCAGCAGGAATGAAGCAACGAAACTTGTGGTGAAGTTAAGTGGGGAAGGATGAGACTTGAGAGGAGTGAAGATGCTTAAATAGGTGGTCGTTCATGGCGCCTGAGAGCTGCATGTGAGACGGCGCCACTCAAATCTTAAATTGGAGAGTCATGCCCCAGGACGTAGTGCAGACGATGGACACATGATATCTCTGACGTAATGATCAAGTGTTGATTTTCAGGAACTGACGACATGGGATTTACCCCGTCATGCGCCTATGGCCTGTGTACCTACATGAACCTCCCTTCATATCCGTGAGGCCGACACTAGGGGGATCGCTAAGGTAACAGATCTACCTTTAAATTGGGAAGTCAAAGATCATGCCACGTAGGCACCTCCTTGTCATTAATATAATAAAAATGTTTAAATTTATGATAAAAGACACTAATGTATGCTCCTGCAAGGGGCCTGCACAGTATGGTCATTCCATGTGCATGCATTCCTCAAAAAGCTCTATACTTCTCAAGCCTAAATAATTATAATTTTTATCTTTCCGCTCTTCCTTCATGAGATGAAATGAATAGGGACCTTAAGCATGAATGAGAGAGCATTGATACATGAGTTATTTGGGAATAGGAAAATAAATTAACTATGGGTAGACTAAATATTGGAGGAAACACACAGAACCACATGTCCTAATACATTCGAGCCACATAGCCTTTTTGAGTGAAACTATGAATAAAATAACAAGTCATCAATCCTTTGTCAATAATGAGGACCAAATTAGCTAGGATCCATAATATGGTATGATCTGTTCCTTTAGTCGCATATATGACTGAATTATTCATGGCATTGTATTGACTAAGTTGTGCTTGCATGTGGATTAGCATATGCGGGAAAATTTAAATAAACTTATTTCCTCATCATCAATGGCTTAACCTTAGCAATTGCCACATCCTAAATTTAAATATATTCATAGTTTTATTAATTCGCACCATCTTAAAATTATTCTTAATTACACGATTCCAACTACCAACGGTCTGGTTCCTCTTCTGTGGTCGGCATGTAACTGTCTAACTACATGTGGAGCAATCATTAATGTGACTATTAGCTCGACTTGTTCTGATTTATTAAAGGAGAATCTGCCTTTCTCTGCCTTTGAGATCATGTGAGTGATCGGTTCCTCACATGTGGTGCGTCTAGATTCAGACACATACAAAGATGGATGGACAAGCAAATATTTAGGGCAGAGTGAGTTTTAGATTATGTAGGGCTTGTAGTTCTTCAAGAAACGGGTTCATGCTCCTCTTCCATGTGTAATGTGATGGATATTAAAATAGTTTTGATCTTAAGTAAATGGTAGCCTTTAAGTATTCTTCTATCTATAATGATATTAAAAATGCATCTTTATGGTGTCACTTCTAAATCACAATATTAACCATAATGTTTCTCTAATTAAACTAAGGAGAAAACTGCAAATCCTTTCATGCTACTCTATCGTCGCAAAAAACCTTCTGAATTCATAGTTGTTCCTATTTGAGACCGCCGACGATTGAGTCAATGGTGAGCTATCGCCTATGTTAACGAAATCACCGCACGCTGAGCAAGGGACCCACCGATAGAGAAGTCCACTAAGCCTACATACAAGAGAGAAAGAAAAAAAAAGGAGAGAACTAGAATGAATACTCGGAGGCGCCCTATCTTATCCACTCTAATGCTCAAGTTAGGTTTTCGTGAGGAAAAGTGGAGAAGAAGCATAGTGTAATAGGTGGATGCGGTTATGTGTATGTACCTTAGTCCGCAAGAGTGGACTCCATTTATATCACAACTATCGAATACCTCTTTTTTTCAGGTATTAATTGATAATGGGACATTTGTTATACTCTGGTAAGGAAAGTGTCATATCGTATCTAAAGTTATGTCGCTCATATTCAGTACTGTGGAAGACTTTGTTGCGCGAGTTATCTCTCGCCATGTACACTATGTTGTTTTACGTAAAAGCTCTGACAATCTACGTGATGCATTCTATATTATTGGCCAGTGGAGTCGGGGGATCTAAGCATATTAGGTTGCAGGATGTTAGACTTACTTGTTGGTTGGTCCTAGGAAGATCGTATCGGTTCCACTGTACAAAAATTTTGTACAAGTGTCGAACCTTTCCTAACAACCTATTGTGTTATTTAGAAATTAAATTCGGAATCGCAAACAGAACTTAACATTATTAATTCCAAATTTAACTTATCTATTCTTAATGATTTAGACTTGGATCGCAAACGATGCTTAACATTATTGATCCAAATCCACCTATGTTATAAATTCAATTAAATATTAATTTCAGAAATCGACTTCCAAGTTAAACATGGCGAGGCACTAGGCCTTCTTAGATATGGGAGCAACCACCACTTCATAGACAAAGCATTTCAATGAAATCTAATATTTAATTTCCTTATATAACCCTAGGTTTAACCAAAATGAACAATCGAATAACAAATTCAAAAAATAAAAAAAAACACAAACTCGAATCACAAATTCGAAACCTAGAATTATGTGCCTTTTGTGTTTAGAATTCATACAAAGAAACACTAGTATGATGCGGAAAATAATTATTAGTTATACCTTTCTTTATATGCAACGACCTCTTGATCTTCTACCGTATTCCTCTTCTTATCTCGGGCGTTGTGTGGGCAACGATCTACCGAGATTAGAACCACCCAAACCCTTCTTCTTCCTTCTTGCAAGTTTCGGCCAAGCACTCCTCTTTGAGATGAAGAGTTTCGGCCACCACCATCAAGCTCCAAGGGATGCTAGAAACAAAGCCTCCTTTCTCTCCTTCTTCTCTAAGCTAGAACTGGCCACCAACAAGAGCTCCAAGAGAGGGATGAAACCGGCCACTAAAGAAGAAGAGAAGAGGAAGGTCTAGGGTCGACCACCACTAAGGAAGAGAGGGAGGAAAATAGAATAGAGTTGTGTCTCATGAAGGCACCCCTACCCCCTCTTTTATATTCCTTGGTCTTGGCAAATAAGGAAAAATTAAATAAAACCTTCCTTATTTTCTTTGCCATGAAAAGGAAAATTTAATTGATTAAAACTAATTTCCTTTTCTTAAATATCATGGCCGGCCACCTCATTGCTCCAAGCAAGAAAAGTTTTAACACAAAATTAAAACTTCCTAATTTGTTTCCGGAAATTTTAAAATAAAAATTTTTCTAATAATTTTTCCCTTCATGGTTGGTTATAAAAGGAATTTTATAAATTAAAATCTCTCTATTAAAACATGTAGATGATTTCCAAAAAGGAAAGTTATCTTTAAAATTAAAATCTTCCTCTCAATCTACAAATAAGGAAAGATATCAAATCTTTTCTTAATCTTTTGTAGAAACTTATAAAAGGAAAAATTTATAATTTTAAAACTCTATTTTAAATCATGAACATGGTTACAAAAAAGGGAAGTTTTATCAAAATTAAAATATTTCTTTCAATCTACAAATAAGGAAAGATATCAAATCTTTTCTTAATCTTTTGTAGAAAGTTATAAAAGGAAAGATTTATAATTTTAAAACTCTCTTTTAAAACCATGGAATCCACATAAGAAAAATTTAAAATAAAAATAAAATCCTTTTAATTTGATGTGAACGGCCACACCAAGCTTGGGTTCAAGATATGGTCGGGCACACAACATGGCTCATCCTATTTGCTTGGCCGACCCAAGCTTGGGTTCTAAGCTTGCTTGGTCGGCCACCTTAGGATGGGTATAAAGGTGGGTATAGGTGGCATAATACTTTATAAATAAGAGGCTACGATAGGGACCGAGAGGAGGAATTGGTTTTGGTCTCCCGATGAAATTAAGCTTCCCGTGTTTACCCCGAACACCCAACTTAATTTCATCAATAATAATTTATACCACTAAAGAATTATTATTGAACTACCGCATCAATCTCAAATTACATTTTGAGCTCCTTCTTATTATGAGTGTGTTAGTCTCCCTGTGTTTAAGATGTCGAATGCCCACTAATTAAATGAGTTACTGACAACTCTATTTAATTAATATCTTAGTCCAAGAGTAGTACCACTCAATCTTATTATCGTGTCGAACTAAGTTCACCTGCAAGGTTTAACAAGACAATCCTTATGAGCTCCTCTTGGGGACATTATCAACCTAGATTACTAGGACATAGTTTCCTTCTATAATCAACAATACACACTATAAGTAATATCATTTCCCAACTTATCGGGCCTATTGATTTATCGAGCTAAATCTCACCCTTTGATAAGTCAAAGAAATAAATACTAAATATATGTGCTTGTTATTATATTAGGATAAGAGCACACACTTCCATAATAACTAAGGTCTTGTTCTTTTATCAAGTCAGTATAAAAATAACTTACCTTAAATGGTCATGCTCAATACACTTAGAGTATACTAGTGTAATTTATCAATCAAGATAAACTAATACCTTATTACACTACGACTATTTCAATGGTTTGTTCCTTTCCATCTCAGTCGTGAGCTACTATTTATAATTTATAAGGAATTGATAACATGATCTTCTATGTGTGACACCACACACCATGTTATCTACAATATAAATTAATCGAACAACTATACTTAACTTATAAATGTAGATATTTGACCAATATGATTCTTATTTCTAAGTAAATGTTTATAAAAAAATCTAAACTTTTAGTATACATTTCAACAATCTCCTACTTATACTAAAAGACTATGCTGTCATATATCTTGCTATACATCTTATTCCTATCCCTTCAACATGCCCATTAAAAGCTTTTGCCTTAAGGGCCTTAGTGAAAGGATCTCCCAGGTTATCACCTGATGCAATCTAGGCGGCAACAACTTCTCCTCGTTATACGATGTCTCGTATTGGGTGGTACTTGCACTCTATTGTGTTTACTTGACTTATGGACTTATGATTTCTTCGAGTTTGCTACTGGACTACTATTATTACAATAAATTATAATAATTTTTGGGTAAACTAGAAATCATGTCTAAGTCCATCATGAAGTTTCTGAGCCATTCAGCTTCTATGGTGGAATCTGAAAAGCACCTATGCTTAACACTCTTCCATTGTTATGACTTCACTTCCTAAAGTAAACACAAAATCCCGAGGTCAACTTACTATTGTCCCTTTCTGATTGGAAGTCAAAATCCGTGTAACCTTCAGGAAGCAAATTATTTGCTTGATAAACCAGCATATAATCTCTAGTCATTCTGAAGTACTTTAATATATGCTTAACAACAGTCCAATGTCCCTGTCCAGGGTTACTTTTGATACCTGCTAACCATGCCCACGGTAAAGCAGATATCTGGTCTCGTGCATAGCATACATTATGCTTCTGATAGCCGAAGCATAAAGAACTGTCTTCATGTCCTCTATCTCCTTTGATGTCTTCAGAGACATCTCTTTAGATAAAGTTACTCCATGTCTAAAAGGTAGAAAACCTTTCTTGGAGTCTTGCATGTTAAAACAAGCTATGATCATATCGATATATGAGCTTGGGATAATCATAATATTCTTTTCTTGCTATCCCTTATTACTTTGATCCTAAGAATATGTGCATTCTCCCAAGTCCTTCATATAGAATTGCTTAGACAATCATACCCTTACTTCTGACAACACTTTGATATTATTTCCAACTACCAAATATGTCATCTATGTATAGTACAAGAAATATCACCACGTTTTCATTACACTTCTTGTATACACAAGACTCATCCGGACACTGAATAAATCCATAGGTCTGGATTACTTCATTAAACGGGATGTTCCAAGACTTTGAAGCTTTGCTTCAGTCCATAAATAGACCGATTGAGCTTACATACTAGATGTTCTTTGCCCTTCACAATGAACCCCTCTGGTTGCTTCATATGGATGCTTTCTTCAAGACTTCCATTAAGGAAAGCTGTCTTGACATCCACTTGCCAAATCTCATAATCAATATGATCAACAATAGATACAAGAATCCGGATAGACTTAAGCAAGGCTACTGGTAAAAGGTTTCCCTTTTTCAACAAGCCTTGCTTTGAAAGTTTTCACCTTCCCGGCTGTCCCTCTTTTTCTATTGTAGACTTATTTTCACCCAATGGCTTTTACACCATTTGGTGTTTATATAAGCTCTCAGACTCTATTAGAATATATAGATTCTATTTCAGTATTCATTGCTCTTTGCCAAGATGCTGCATCTTTATCTTGGAGTGTTTCATCATATGTCCGGAGATCAGGTTCATGTTCACTAGGGATCAAGTCCAAAGACTCTCCCAAAACATGAATCTTTCAGGTTGCCTAACAACCCTCCCACTACAACGAGGTACTTTGTGCAATTATGTATCAATTGTGATACGTGTTGTAGTTTCTTGTGATATTTCATCTTGTACAGTTGGTACTAGATTAGACATGTCCTTTATTATTTCCTTAAGAACAAATTTACTTATGGGCTTGTGGTTCATTACATAGTCCTCTTCTAAAAATCGGACATTGATGCTTACAATGACCTTCTGATTTTTAAGGACTATAAACCTCCTTTCATTTCTCTAGGATAACCCACAAACAAGTGGACTCTTGTCCAACTTATTAGTGTCTCCCTTCAGCACATGTACTGGACTATCCCAAATCTGAATATGCTTTAGACTAGGCTTACACCCATTCTACAATTCTATGGGAGTAGAGGATTCTGACTTTAGAAGGTACTATGTTCACTACCGTTTCCAGAGTATATCCTCAAAACGAATTTGGTAATTCTGAATAACTCATCATTGATCTAACTATTTTCATAAGAGTCCTATTCCTTCGTTCTACTACACCATTCTGTTGGGGTGTACCAGGTGCAGTCAGTTGGGGTTGAATCCCGACTTCTGATAAGTGACTCCTAAACTCTCCTAAGAGGTACTCGCCACTACGATCTCACAATAGTGTCTTGATACTTTTACCTTGCCGTTTCTCCACATCAGCCTTGTACTCTTTGAACTTATCAAAGCACTTAGACTTGCGGTGCATCAAGTAAATATATCCGTATCTCGAATAGTCGTCTATAAAAGAGACAAAATATTCAAAATCACCTCTTGCCTGGATAGTCATAGGTCCACACAAATCAGAATGAACCAATTCCAATACATCTTTGACTCTATACCCCTTAGACTTAAAAAGCCTCTTGGTCATTTTTCCTTCCAAGTAAAACTCATAGGTTGGAAAGTTTTCCACCACCAATGAACCCAAAGGTTCATTGGCTATTATCCTTTGAATCTTACTCAAGTCAATATGATCTAGCCTTAGATGCGAAAGATATGATTGGTTCATTTTCGAAGGTTGCTTTCTCTTATTAGAGTTTAGAAGATGTGTTATTAATTTTGTTGCATTGTGGGAGTTATTGGATTATAAATTGTCAACCAATGTACCAGAACAGATAACTTCCCTATTATTTTTTATAACAACTTTGTTATAAAAAGAGATAGAATATCAAGTTCTTTGATAGTTTAGAAACCAAAATCAAATTCTTTCTAAACTTGGTACGTAAAGACAATTTCTCAAAATCCATATTTTATTCCTATCAGAGGATAAACATCTCCCACTGCAACAGCTGCTATTTTTGTAGTAGTGCCCATGTAGACAGTGTTTTCCCTTTCATATAGTTGTCGAGTTTCCTGGAACCCTGCAGTGAATTGCAGACATGATCAGTGACTCCTCATATCTACACACCAAGTACCGATAGATAACACCACTAAACATATTTCAACAACTAATGAATAAAATATACCTATATTGTTCTTAGTTCTGAGAGGACAGTCCATCTTAATGTCCAAGTCTTATTTCCAATCATTATAATTGGGACAACTAAGTCTATTCTATAGTATAATAACTAGGGGATTAACAAACATTTGAAATCCTAAGAATCACAAAATATTTAGTCAAGAACACCTCAAAATCCCCGTGAATTTTATATGCCACGTTAGTGTGGACGTATACAAATTCAAACTTTAAGAGGAGATTTTATCCATTAATTTTATTATCTAACTTTATGACAAATAAAATTAATAGTTGGTCTTTCTTTAATCAAATATTTGGTCAAAACTTTGAATTTAAAATAATATTAATTCCTCAAAACAATATCATTTAAATTCACCAACACCTCAAACACCGTGAATTTTGTATGTCACGTTAGTGTGGACGTATACAAATTCAAACATTTGTAAGAGTAGGGTCTTACCCATTAATTATCTTGTCAACCTTATATTACCTCAAACACCATGAATTTTGTATGCCACGTTAGTGTGGACGTATACAAATTCAACTGTTTGTAAGAGGAGGTTTTACCCATTTTATTTTGTCAACCTAACTTTATGACAAATAAAATTACCTCAAACACCGTGAATTTTGTATGCCACGTTAGTGTGGCGTATACAAATTCAAACATTTGTAAGAGGGGGTTTCACCTAGCTTTATGACAAATTAATAGTTGGTATTCTTTTGGTCAGTATAAAAAGAACTTACCTTAAATGGTCATGCTCAATACACTCAGAGTGTACTAGTGTAATTTATCAATCAAGATAAACTAATACCTTATTACACTACGACTATTTCAATGGTTTGTTCCTTTTCATCTCAGTCATGAGCTACTATTTATAATTTATAAGGAATTGATAACATGATCTTCTGTGTATGACACCACACACCATATTATCTACAATGTAAATTAATCGAACAACTATACTTAACTTATAAATGTAGATATTTGACTAATATGATTCTTATTTCTAAGTAAATATTTATGCAAAAAGCTATGCTTTTAGTATACATTCCAACATTACTAAAAAAAAAATACTATTTGCAATGAATTTTAAAGCAAAATTCATCGCAAAAACAATTTACGAGAAACTCTGTAATGAAAACTTTTTCTTCATGAATAAATCATCACCAAACTCTATAATGAAAAAATGTAAATTCGTCACTAATTCTACGATAAATTTTATTTTTATCACCAAATTCATTGTAATTTTACAATGAAAACAAAATTCGTAACACAATTCACCAAACACAAATTTGCGACAAAAACCGGTTTTCATCCCAAATTTAGCGACGAATCCCGTTTTCATCTTAGATTTGCAACAAAAATTAATTTGTCACCAAAACTGCGACGAATCCATTTTTGATGCAAATCTGTGATGAAATAGGTTTTGTCACAGATTTGCGCGATACACGGTGACTTACAATAATTTCACGACGAAATTTTTTTGCCGCTAAATTAGTCGCAAAATGTAAATTTTTGCCCAAAACCTACTCATTTCTACATTTTATTGTGTGTACAATATCATATTCAAATATGTTTATAACATACACAATTCAACATTTCAACATAGCAGATTTAACATTCTAAACCAAATCTTCAATCATACCAGTCAAAACAATCATATCCAAAATGAAACCATACCAAAATAAGTCAAAACAAATATATCAATATCCATACAGGTCATATTCATATAAGTCATCATATCCAAAAATATCCAACATTTCAATCAACATTCTCCAAGTTCAATAAGTCACCATATCCAAATGAATATATCTCATACCAAACGGTCTCAAAACGACGTAAAGATACAAAAATAAATCATCGTCCTTTTCTTTCTTGACAGACACTTCCTTCTCCTTCCATTTTTTTCTTTTCCTGCATCAGAAAATAAACATACAAAAATTATCATTTTTAACAAGAAAAAAAATCCTATAATTAACACAAAACATAATAGGTAAAAACTTACTTCCTTCGATACAATTTCCACACCTTCCTTAACCTCACCAACCTTGTTCGAAACAAATTAACACTACTAATAAAAAATACAAAAATAAAAAGTTCACAAACTCAATCAAATAACAAGTATTCATAAACACTAATTCTCAGATAAATAACATTCATACACAATCAATTCATGAAGAACCGTCATCATCATTGTCATCACTATCATCACCAGAACAGGGGGAATCTGACTTGGAGCGAAGCCTAACTGAAGATGTCGCATTATGAAGTCATGTTGTTAGTGTAATTCCCTCATTTCTTGATCCCTTTGCAATATTTATGTTGGTTGCTACTCGGAAAACCTAATGGTTCCTCTGTACAAAAATTTTGTACAAAGGTCTGAACTTTTTCCTAGCTACCATGTGTTCTTTTAAATTAAACTTGGATCGCCTGCGGAACTTAACACGTTTGATCCTAAGTTTAATTTATTTGTTCTTTTAGGTTTAGACTTGGATCTCCTGCGGAACTTAACACGTTCGATCCAAATCACCTAGGTTATTAATTCCATTAAATATTAAGTTTCAAAATTGGTTTCCAGGACTGCATGGCGAGGCACATGGCCTTCTTGGATATGGGAACAACCACCACCGCCTAGACAAAGCCTTTTAAGGAAAGCTAATATTTAATTTCCTTAAATAACTTTAGGTCAACCAAAAGGAACAATCAAATCACAAGGAAAAGAAAAATAAAAGAACACAACATCGAAAACTAATTCGAAATACTAGAATCGCATGCCTCTTGTATTTGGTATTTTTACATGGAGATAAAACTAACATGATGCGAAAAACTATATTAGTTATACCTTACTTAGTAGATAATGACCTCTTGATCTTCTACCGTATTCCTCTTCTAATCCCGGACGTTGTGTGGGCAACGATCTTCCGAGACGAGAACCACCAAGGCACCTTCTTCTTCTTTGCAAGGTTTGGCCACCACATGACTCCAAGAAAGGATGAGGTTCGGCCACCACCACCAAGCTCCAAGGGATGTAAGAGCGAAGCCTCCTTTCTCTCCTTTTCTCCAAGCTAGATCCGGCCACCACAAGGACTCCAAGAGAACAAGATGGTTCGGCCACAAGAAGGAGAAGAGAGAAGAGGAAGAGGCCGGCCACCAAGGAAGAGAGGGAGGAAAAGAATAATAGAGTTGTCTTCCATAAAGCCTCCTCTACCCCCTCTTTTATAATCCTTGATCTTGGCAAATAAGGAAATTTAAATAAAAACTTCCTTAATTCTTTTGCCATGAAAAGGAAAAATTTATTTAATTAAAAATAATTTTTCTTTTCATTATAACATGGTCGGCCACTTATTTCCCCAAATCAAGGAGAGTTTTAATTAAACAAGAATTAAAACTTCCTAATTTATTTCCGGAAATTTATAAAAATTTCTCCAATAATTTTATCTCTTCATAATTGGTTTATAAAAAGGAAATTTAATAAATTAAAATCTTTCTTTTAAACATGTGGATAAAAAGAAAGTTATCTCTAAAAATTAAAATCTCTTTTAATCTACAAATAAGGAAAGATATCAAATCTTTTCTTAATCTTTTGTAGAAACTTATAAAAGAGAATATTTAATTTTTAAACTCGCTTTTAAATCATGAACATGGTTAAAAAGGAAAGTTTTCTTAAAATTTAAAATCCACCTTTTAATCAACAAATAAGGAAAGATTTCAAATTTTAAACTCTCTTTTAAACATGTAGATGATTTACAAATAAGGAAAGTTTTTACCAAAAATTAAAACCATCCTTTTAATCTACAAATAAGGAAAAAGATTAATCTCTTCTCTTAATCTTTTGTAGAAAGCTATAAAAGGAAATTTTAAATTTTAAACTCTCTTTTAAAACCATGATATCCACATAAGAAATAATTTTAATAAAAATTCTTTTTAATATTTTAGTGGCCGGCCACCAACTTAGCTCATCCACTTGGTCTTGGCTGGCCCTAGCTTGGGTTCCAAGATAGCTTGGCCGACCCCATTAGATGGGTAAGAAGGTGGGTATGTGGTGGGTATAAATCTCTATATGCAAGAGGCTACGGTAGGGACCGAGAGGAGGAATTGGTTTTGGTCTCCTGATAAAATTAAGCATCCCGTGTTCGCCCCGAACACACAACTTAATTTTATCAATAATAATTCATTCCACTAGAGAACTATTATTGAACTACCGCACCAATCCCAAATTACATTTTGGGCTCCTTCTTATTATGAGTGTGTTAGTCTCCCTGTATTTAAGATGTCGAATGTCCACTAATTAAGTGAGTTACTGACAACTCATTTAATTAATATCTTAGTCCAAAAGTAGTACCACTCAACCTTATCGTCATGTCGGACTAAGTCCACCTGCAGGGTTTAACATGACAATCCTTATGAGCTCTTCTTGGGGACATTCTCAACCTAGATTACTAGGACACAGTTTCCTTCTATAATTAACAACACACACTATAAGTGATATCATTTCCCAACTTATCGGGCTTATTGATTTATCGAACTAAATCTCACCCATTGATAAATTAAAGAAATAAATATCAAATATATGTGCTTGTTATTATATTAGGATTAAGAGCACACACTTCCATAATAACTGAGGTCTTTATTCCTTTATAAAGTCAGTATAAAAGAAACGACCTCTAATGGTCCTACTCAATACACTCTAAGTGTACTAGTGTAATTATATAGTTAAGATAAACTAATACCTAATTACACTACGACCTTCCAATGGTTTGTTCCTTTCCATTTGGTCGTGAGCTACTGTTTATAATTTATAAGGTACTAATAACATGATCCTCTGTGTGTGACACCACACACCATGTTATCTACAATATAAATTAATTGAACAACTATATTTATCATAAATGTAGACATTTGACCAATGTGATTCTTATTTCTAGATAAATGTTTATACCAAAAGCTAGACTTTTAGTATACATCCTAACAATCTCCCACTTATACTAAAAGACTAAGCTGCTATATTTGCTGCCATACATCTGATTCCCAACCCTTCAACATGCCCATCAAAAGCTCTTGCCTTAAGGGCCTTAGTGAAAAGATCTATAGGTCATCATCTGATGCAATCTAGGCAGCAACAACTTTTCCTCGTTTATACGATTTCTCATAATGGGTGGTACTTGCGCTCTATTGTGTTTACTTGCCTTATAGACTCATGGTTTCTTCGAGTTTTCTACTGCACCACTATTATTACAATAAATTGTAATAATTTTTGGATAAACCAGAAAATCATATCTAAGTCTATCTTGAGGTTATTGAGTCATTCAGCTTTTATGACTACCTCAGAGGTTTTCCATATACTCAGCTTCTATGGTGGAGTCCAGAAAAACACCTATGCTTATCACTCTTCCATAGTTATGACTTTACCTCCTAAAGTAAACACAAAACCCCGAGGTTGACTTACTATTGTCCCTATCCGACTGGAAGTCAAAATCCGTGCAACCCACAGGGACCAAAATAACTGCCTTGTAAGCTAGCATATAATCTCTAGTGCCTCTAAGGTACTTCAATATATGCTTTACTGCAGTCCAATGTCCTTGTCTAGGATTACTTTGATATCTGCTAACTATGCCCTTGGCAAAATAGATTTCTGATCTCGTGCATACCATACATTAGGCTTCCGACAGCTGAAGCATAAAGAACTGCCTTCATTTCCTCTATCTCCTTTGATGTCTACGGAGACATTTCTTTAGATAAAGTTACTCCATGCTAAAAAGGTAAGAAACCTTTCTTGGAGTTTTGCATGCTTAAAACGAGCAAGGATTTTTTCGATATATGAAGCTTGGGATAAGTAAAATATTCTTTTCTTGCGATCCCTTATTACTTTGATCTCAAGAATATATACATTCTCCCAAGTCCTTCATATCAAATTGCTTGGACAACCATACCCTTACTTCTGACAATATTTTGATATTGTTATCTACGTATAGTACAAGAAATACCACCACGTTTCCATCACACTTTTTGTATACACAAGACTTATCCGGTTACTAAATAAATCCATAGGTCTGGATTATTTTGATAAACCGGATGTTTCAAGACCTTGAAGCTTTGCTTCAGTCCATATAAGATGCTCTTTGCCCTTTGCAATGAACTCTTCTGGTTACTTTATATAGATGCTTTCTTCAAGACTTCCATTAAGGAATGCTGTCTTGACATCCACTTGCCAAATAGATAAAAGAATCCAGATAGACTTAAGCATGGCTACCAGTGAAAAAGTTTCCTTTTTCATCAAGCCTTGCTTTGAAAGTTTCCACCTTCCTGTCTATCCATCTTTTCCTATTATAGACCTATTTTTACCCAATGGCTTTTACACCATCTGGTGATTCTACAAGCTTTCAAATTTTATTAGAATACATATATTCTAATTCTATATTCATTGCTCTTTGCCAAGATGCTGCATCTTTATCTTGGAGTGCTTCATCATATGTCCGGGATCAGACTCATGTTCATTTGGGATCAAGTCTAAAAACTCTCCCAAAACATGAATTTTTTTAGGTTTGCTTGACAACCCTCCCACTACGATGAGCCACTGTCTGTGTATCATTTATGATACGTGTTGCAGTTTCTTGTGATATTTCATCTTGTACAGTTGGTACTAGATTAGACATGTCCTTTATAATTTCTTTAAGAACAAATTTACTTATGGGCTTGTGGTTTATTACATAGTCCTTTTCTAAAAATCGGTTATTGATTCTAACAATGACCTTATGATTTTTTTAAGACTATAAACCTACTTTCATTTCTTTAGGATAACTCACAAACAAGTGAACTCCTGCCCAACTTATCAGTGTCTCTCATGTGCTAGACCACCCAAATCTGAATATGCTTCAGACTAGGCTTACGCCCATTCTGCAATTATATGAGAGTAGAGAGTTCTGACTTTAGAAGGTATTATGTTCACTTCTGTTTCTAGTGTATATCCTTAAAATGAATTTGGTAATTAATTTATCATCAATCTACTTATTTCCATAAGAGTCCTATACCTTCTTTCTACTACACCATTCTGTTGGGGTGTACTAGGTGCAGCTAGTTGGGATTGAGTCCCGACTTCTGATAAGTAATTCCTAAATTATCCAAGAGGTACTTGCCACTACGATCTTACCATAGTGACTTAAAATTTCTCCGCATCAGCCTTGTACTCTTTGAACTAATCAAAGCACTTAGTCTTGCGGCACATCAAGTAAATGTATTTGTATCTTGAATAGTTGTCTATAAAATAGACGAAATATTCGATACTAACTCTTGTCATAGGATCACACAAATCAGAATGAACCTATTCCAATGTATCTTTGGCTCCATACCCCTTATACTTAAAAGCTTCTCAGTTATTTTTCCTTTCAAGTAAGACTCGCAGGTTGGAAAGATTTCCACTACCAATGAACCCAAAAGTTCATCAGCTACCAATGAATCATACTCAAGTTAATATAACCTAGCCTTAGATGCCAAAGATATAATTGGTTCATTTCCGAAGGTTGCTTTCTCTTAAAGTTAGAAGATGTGTTACTAATATCCATTTGTTGCATTGTGGGAGTTATTGGATTTATAAATTACCAACCAACGTACCAGAACAGATAACTTCCCTCTTTTTCTTAATAACAACTTTGTTATTAAAAGAGGTAGAATATCAAGTTCTTTGAATAGTTTAGAAACTGAAAACTAGTTCTTTCTAAACTTGGTACGTAAAGACAATTACTTAAAATCCATATTTTATTCTTATCAAAGGATAAACATCTCCCACTGCAATAGCTGCCATTTTTATAGCAGTGCCCATGTGGACAGTGTTTTTATTTTCATTTAGTTGTCGGGTTTCCTGGAACCCTGCAATCAATTGCGAACATGATTAATGGCATCTGTATCTACACTCCAGGTTCTGGTAGATAACACCACTAAACATGTTTCAACTAATGAATTAAATACACCTATATTGTTCTTAGTTCTAAGAAGACAGACTACCTTAATGTCCAAGTCCTATTTCCAATTATTACAATTGGGACTACTAAGTCTTTTCTATAGTATAACATCTAGGGAATTGACAAACATTTTAAATCCTAAGAATCACAAAAATATTTGATCAAGATCAATTCCTTAAAATCCCCATGAATTTTGTATGCCACGATAGTGTGGACGTATACAAAATCAAAGAAGAGATTTTATCCATTAATTTTATTATCTCGTCAACTTTACTTTATGACGAATAAAATTAATAGTTGATCTGTCTTTGATCAAATATTTGGTCAAACTTTTGAATTTAAAATAACATTGATTCCTCAAACAATATTATTTAAATTCACCAACACCTCAAACACCGTGAATTTTGCATGCCACGATAATGTGGACGTATACAAAATTTAAACATTTGTAAGAGGAGGGTTTTACCCATTAATTATCTTGTCAATAAATCTTTATGACAAAATAAAATTACCTCAAACACCGTGAATTTTATATGTCACGATAGTGTGGACATATACAAAATCAAACATTTGTAAGAGGAGTTTTTAATTTTATTATCTTGTCAACCTATTTATTTGACAAATTAATAGTTGGTTTTCTTCGGTCACACAAATAATAGCAGTGACTCCGATGGGGAGGATACTATTAGACGTGCCTAAGTGTATACCATTACTTGACACTAAGTCCATTAATAAGATTGTGCTCCTTTCGATGGGGAAGATCACACGCTCTTAATTAACTTCCTATAGTCATCCATAATGGAAGTTTAATCTAGTGATCCACAAACAAGCTCATCCGATATGGAGGAAGGCACTCAGAGCCAACGCGCAAACTTATTGCATCACTTATAAACCAGTAATGGAGACCGTGGAATTTATTTAAAAAATAAACCCCTCTCCCACTTAGTTATTTAAAGTGAGGAATTTTGACTATGCTAGCCTACTTAGCATGCATACTAACAAGCACACACAACATAGCATAAAAAGCAATATATAGAAAAACTAATTTTCAACTATTATGGCTTTTATCTATTGTTGTCCTTCATGTGTCGCCAACCCTAGCTATTGCCATCTTTGGCCACCGTCACTGGGTCTAGTTGTCGCATCCATCTTGCTTCTTGTTCCGCTGCGCCTTTGGTCCTCAAAAGGTTCCACGCCTTGCAAGATTCGATCCGCGACATAAATAGAATTTTACATTTTCGATCCTATATTCCTCGAAGGAATGTACATGTAAACTAGATCGAACATAAAATAAAATTTACATCCATCGATCCTATATTCCATAAAAGGAATGTACATATAACTAGATCAAAAATAAAATCCTAATAAAACTAAATACAGCTCCTGCTGTATTTTATAATACAATCATGCACACACAATAAATGCCCTTGACATGTCCAAGGGTCCAATCACACACATAATAACTATAAGCCATAATAGTTGGAACCTGCATCCACAAAGTTAGCACATCCTACTATTAACCTGTCTAAATTATGTATGACATGTGCATAATTAAACTAATACCAAATACACAAAGGCAAAACCCTAGCTCTGATACCAATTGTTGGTTGCTACTCGGAAAACCTAATGGTTCCTCTGTACAAAAATTTTGTACAAAGGTCTGAACCTTTTCCTAGCTACCATGTGTTCTTTTAAATTAAACTTGGATCGCCTACGGAACTTAACACGTTTGATCCTAAGTTTAATTTATTTGTTCTTTTAGGTTTAGACTTGGATCTCCTGCGGAACTTAACACGTTCAATCCAAATCACCTAGGTTATTAATTCCATTAAATATTAATTTCTAAAATTAGCTTCCAGGACTGTATGGCGAGGCACATGGCCTTCTTGGATATGGGATGTAACGACCCGCCTCCTACTGACTAGGCTGCGAGGCCGATCGTTACGTAATGCTGTGCTAAATTACTATTGCGAAAAATCTGGATTGATTAAAATTTTACTAAACTGATTACTGTAGACTGAACTTAATATTCTAGGTGTACCTAGGAGTCGTACACATGCTAGGGGAGATATTCTATGCCTCTCGGATGTCCTGCTAGCTGTAATCAGGCATTTCAATCGATCCATGGGTCGATTGGGCTGTCGGATCGATCCAGTGATCGATCCAGCTTGATACTGGCACGGAAAGAAGCTCTGGATTTCTGTGCGCGGCTGGATCGGTCTACCGACCGATCCAGGAGCACACTGATCGGTCGGCTAACCGATCCAGTGGCTCACTGATCGGTCGGCTGACCGATCAGTGAGCTTCTGTGCTCTCTGTTCGCGTCTGGATCGGTCGGCTGACCGATCCATACAGACGCTAACTCTCTGTTTGCATCTGGATCGGTCGGCTGACCGATCCATAACAGACGCGAACTCTCTGTTCACGACTGGATCGGTCAGCTGACCGATCCAGTAGCATAACCCACTTCTGATCGATCTGTAGACCGATCTGGGTCTCTGATTTCGAATCAGAGCCCCTGATTTCAGCACTTATTCGTGCCAAAATCTCACATTTCACTTATACAATCCATAGAATAAATTCTAATGACATAAAGCTAGCATTCTAAATTGGATATAAAGCATGGTTTACTAGTTCGTAGCATTTAACAATTAAAAGTGCGTGAAAATAGAAATACTAAAGGTTCAATTGTTTAAGCTTGCTAGATCCCCTAAGGATCTTTTATTCCAAGTTCCTGCCACACACACCATCTCTGCATTGAACTCCAGCTTCCTCTGCTAATCCATTTTCCCTTTACCTTTATCTGCAGTATAAGGAAAAAGTATCTGTAAGCTTTAAGCTTAGTAAGAAACCATCTACCTCACAAAAACATGCAACGATGCAATCATGTTTTAAAAGAATGCTATTTTAAAACATGCACTGGATTTGTTAAAGCATGGCATACTGAAGTTACATGGCATAAACACTTAAACATGGCATGCATAATAAAATCTAAGCATGGAGCTATCTCATGGTATCAACTAGGAGAACTAAACTGAAATTGAAACTAAAACTGAGCTAAAACTGAGCTTAAACTATATTCACATAACTAGGTTACGAATTTGAAAGCTATTATCATAATAAGTGAAAATAGTAATCATGCTGCTGTTGGGCCCGACAACTGTACTTTGCTGTGCGCGCATCCCTAACTAGACCCGGGTTTGCAAGTCCCGAATTTAGTAGGGTTACTAGGTTATCTGAACCTAGGGACGACTGTGGGAGCCCAACCCAATGGACATCTAGTCCAGTACAGTGCCTACTGAAAATAAAATACTGGATATAGCTACTAATTGCTTATTTTGCTGTGTTCTAGGTTATCTGAACACAGAGCTAGGTTATCTAAACCTAGAGGCGACTGTGGGAGCCCACCCATTGGACCATAGTCCCATGAAAGCTGTAATAAGGCTGACTAAGCTATCTTAAATGCTCCCATTGCATTTTCTGAGCTATCAAAAATGCCTAAGTTGCATTTTTTCTAAGCTAACCATTTAATCGAACACCTAGTGTGCTTTAACTCTCCTCTCTATTAGGGAGACTACCTTTAGGCACCCGACAACATCAAAACCTCCAACTGAAGGGGGTAAAGACGTGTCCGGCCCATCCAAAGGCACTCACTAAATCCCTAAACCTGCGAGGAGGGTTAAATGCACCCCTTTGTGTCGAAAAAACTGCATATAACTTAACTAATGCATAGAAAACCAAACGGAAGCTACTTATACTGCAGGTGAGGGGTTTCTTACCTCGTGCTCGAAGTTTCTTATGATTCTAATCGCCGGTTTTCCGGTGGAGACGATCCTTTCGACGATCTTCTCGCGTCCACGCGTTCCTCTCGCGGAGGGGAGCGTCCTCGTGTCCGAGATGTCGCCGGAAGGAACCCTTGGGACCCTTGGGGTGGAACCCTAGGTTCCCTTGTGGTTGGCGCCGAGAGAAAGAGAGGAGAAGGAAAGGTTCGGCGGTGAGGGTTTGAGGAGAGGAAAATCACGATCCAAATAACCCTTCACTCATTTATTTCCTATTTATATTAAGTGGTAATTTCCGCCCAAACCTAACATAAATATTATTGAATCCCTTTCCTTTCAGCACGGCCCTGCTGGGTTCAACTGGTTACTAGCATTATCCCTTAAACCATAGGTCTCGAGTTCGATTCCCGCTTAGGCCGTTTTCGTTTTCTGTTTATTTTTGCTACTTTCGCTATTCCAAAAATTCCAAAAAAATATCCTAAAATTCCAGAAAAATACTAGGATATTTCTAAAATAATTTTGAGAATTTTTGGGCTTTACACCTTATAAAAAGTTCATCCTCGAACTTAGAATAATTCTGGGTACTTCTGTCTCATGCTGGCTTCTGTCTCCCAAGTTGCCTCTTCTGCTGTGTGATTCTGCCAGATAACTTTTACTAATGGTACTCCCTTGTTCCGCAATTTCTTAACTGCTCGATCTACTATCTGAGTAGGCCGACTGTCATAGCTGAGGTCTTCGCGGACTTGTACCAGCTGGGGCTCAATCACCTGGGTGGCATCTGGGATATGCTTCTTCAGCATAGAGACATGAAATACATTGTGGACAGCTGACATTTCCTGGGGTAGCTCTAGCTCATATGCTACCTTGCCCACTCTTTTGCTGATAAGGTATGGTCCCACATATCTGGGACTTAGCTTGCCCTTCTTCCCAAAACGCATTACTCCCTTCATGGAAGCCACTCTGAGGAACACTGAATCCCCAACTGAAAACTCTAAAGGTCTGCGCCGTGTATCAGAATAGCTCTTCTGGCGGCTCTGAGCTGTCTCTATCCTCTGGCGGATCTACGGTATAGCTGTTGTGGTATCTGCCACTAGATCTGTCTGTAGTTCTAGTTCTTTCTGTTCACCACTCTCATACCAGCAGATTGGAGATCTACACCTCCGCCCATAGAGAGCCTCATAAGGTGCCATGCCGATGGTGGCCTGATAGCTGTTGTTGTATGCAAATTCTGCTAAGCTCAGATATTTGCACCAACTTCCCTTGAAGTCTAGGGTGTTAGAGTGTATACTAAAAACCTAGCTTTTGGTATAAACATTTATCTAGAAATAAGAATCACATTGGTCAAATGTCTACATTTATGATAAATGAAGTTGTTCAATTAATTTATATTATAGATAACATGGTGTGTGGTGTCACACACAGAGGATCATGTTATCAGTACCTTATAAATTATAAACAATAGCTCACGACCATAATGGAAAGGAACAAACCATTGGAAGGTCGTAGTGTAATTAGGTATTAGTTTATCTTAACTATATAATTACACTAGTACACTTAGAGTGTATTGAGTAGGACCATTAGAGGTCGTTTCTTTTATACTGACTTTGTAAAGAAACAAAGACCTCAGTTATTATGGAAGTGCGTGCTCTTAATCCTAATATAATAACAAGCACATATATTTGATATTTATTTCTTTAATTTATCAATGGGTGAGATTTAGTTCGATGAATCAATAAGCCCGATAAGTTGGGAAATGATATCACTTATAGTGTGTGTTGTTGATTATAGAAGGAAACTGTGTCCTAGTGATCTAGGTTGAGAATGTCTCCAAGAGGAGCTCATAAGGATTGTCATGTTAAACCTTGCAGGTGGACTTAGTCCGACATGACGATGAAGTTGAGTGGTACTACTCTTGGAGCTAGATATTAATTAAGTGAGTTGTCAGTAACTTACTTAATTAGTGGACATTTGTTATCTTAAACACAGGGAGACTAACACACTCATAATAAGAAGGAGCCCAAAATGTAATTTGGGATTGGTGCGGTAGTTCAATAATAGTTCTTTAGTTGAATGAATTATTATTGATGAAATTAAGTTGTGTGTTCGGGGCGAACACGGGATGCTTAATTTCATCGGGAGACCAAAACCAATTCCTCCTCTCGGTCCCTATCGTAGCCTCTAGTATATAGAGATTTATACCCACCGCATACCCACCTTCTTACCCATCCAATGGGGCCGGCCAAGCTAGCTTGGAACCCAAGCTAGGGCCGGCCAAGACCAAGTGGATGAGTCATGTAGGTGGCCGGCTAAAGCTTGGGTCCCAAGCTTAGGTGGCCGGCCACTAGAATATTAAAAAGGATTTTTATTAAAATTATTTCTTATGTGGATATCATGATTTTAAAAGAGAGTTTAAAAATTAAAAATTTCCTTTTATAGCTTTCTACAAAAGATTAAGAGAAGAGATTAATCTCTTTCCTTATTTGTAGTTTAAAAGGATGGTTTTAATTTTTGGTAAAAACTTTCCTTATTTGTAAATCATCTACATGTTTAAAAGAGAGTTTAAAATTTGAAATCTTTCCTTATTTGTTGATTAAAGGAGGATTTTAAATTTTAAGAAAACTTTCAATTTTAATCATGTTCATGATTTAAAAGAGAGTTTAAAATTAAATATTCTCTTTTATAAGTTTCTACAAAAGATTAAGAAAAGATTTGATATCTTTCCTTATTTGTAGATTAAAAGAGATTTTAATTTTTTAGAGATAACTTTCTTTTTATCCACATGTTTAAAAGAAATATTTTAATTTATAAAATTTCCTTTTTATTAACCACCATGAAGGGAAAAATTATTTGAGAATTTTTTATTAATTTCCGGAAGCAAATTAGGAAGTTTTAATTCTTGTGTGAATTAAAATTTCCTTGATTAAAGGGATTAAGGTGGTCGACCATTAACATGATGAAAAGAAAATTATTTTTAATTAAATAAATTTTCCTTTTCAATGGCAAAAGAATTAAGGAAGTTTTTATTAAATTTTCCTTATTTGCCAAGACCAAGGATTATAAAAGAGGGGGTAGAGGAGGCTTCATTATGGATGTCTCTATTATTTTTCTCCCTCTCTTCTTCTTTGGGTATGGCCGGCCCTTTTCTTTTCTCTCCTCTCCTTTGTGTGGCCGAAACTCTCTCATGGTGGAGATAGCTTTGGTGGCCGGATCTAAGAAGGAGAAGAAGGAGAGAAAAGAAGCCTCTTTTCTAGCATCCCTTGGAGCATGGTGGTGGTGGCCGAACCTCTTCATCCTAGAAGAAGTTTTGATGGCCGAAACTTACAAGGAAGAAGAAGGTGCTTGGTGGTTCTCATCTCGGAAGATCATTGCCCACACAACGTCCGAGGTTAGAAGAGGAATACGGTAGAAGATCAAGAGGTTTTTCTAAAAGGTATAACTAGTATTTTTCTTTCCGCATCATACTAGTTATTTTTGGAAATAATACTAAATACAAGAGGCATACGATTCTAGTATTTCGAATTTGTTTTCGATATAGTGTTCTTTTGTTTTTCTTTTCCTTGTGATTTGATTGTTCTTTTCGGTTAACCTAAAGTTATTTTAGGAAATTAAATATTAGCTTTCCATAAAAGGTTTTGTCTAGTCGGTGGTGGTTGCTCCCATATCCAAGAAGGCCATGTGCCTCGCCACGTCGAACCAATTATGGAAATTAATATTTAATGGAATTAATAACTTACGGTGATTTGGATCGAACGTGTTAAGTTCCGCAGGAGATCCAAGTCTAAACCTAAAAGAACAAATAGATTAAGTTTTGGATCAAGCGTGTTAAGTTCATGGCGATCCAAGATTTAATTTAAAAGAACACATGGTAGCTAGGAAAATGTTCAGACCTTTGTACAAAATTTTTGTACAGTGGAACCTCTAGGTTTTCCGAGTAGCAACAAACAATTGGTATCAGAGCTAGGGTTTTGCCTCTGTGTATTTGGTATTAGTTTAATTATGCACATGTCATACATAATTTAGGCAGGATTATAGTAGGATGTGCTAACTTTGTGGATGCAGGATCCAACTATTATGGCTTATAGTTATTATGTGTGTGATTGGACCCTTGGACATGTCAAGGGCATTTTATTGTGTGTGCATGATTGTATTATAAAATACAGCAAGAGCTGTATTTAGTTTTATTAGGATTTTATTTTTGATCTAGATACATGTACAATCCTTTTATGGAATATAGGATCAAAAATGTAAAATTCTATTTATGTTGTGGATCGAGTCTTGCAAGGCATGGAACCTTTTGAGGACCAGAGGCGCAGCGGAACAAGGAGCAAGATGGATGCGACAACTAGACCCAGTGGCGGTGGCCAAAGATGGCACCAGCTAGGGTTGACAACACACAGAGGACAACTAGAGATAAAAGTCATAATAGTTGAAAATTAGATTTTCTATTTATTTCTTTTATATTGTGCTGTGTGTGCATGTTGGTTTACATATTTAGTAGGCTAGCATAGTTAAAATTCCTCATTTATAAATAACTAAGTGGGAGAGGGATTTTTAAGTAAATCTCATGGTCGCCATTACTGGTTTGTAAGTGATGCAAACAAGTTTGCGCGTTGGCTCTGAGTGCCTTCCTCCATAACGGATGAGCTTGTTTGTGGATCACTAGAACAGACTTCCATTTTTGGATGACTATAGGAAGTTAATTAAGAGCGTGTGATCTTCCCCAACGGAAGGGGCATAATCTTATTAATGGACTTAGTGTCAAGTAATGGTATACACTTAGATACATTTAATAGTATCCTCCCCAACGGAGTCACTACTATCACTTGTGTGACCAAAGGGAAACCAACTATTGATTTGTCATAAAACTAGATTGGCAACATAATAAAATTAATAAAACCCTCTTACAAATATTTGAATTTGTATACGTCCACACTAACGTGGCATACAAGATTCATGATGTTTGAGGTAATTTTATTTGTCAAAAAGTTATATTGACAAGATAGTCAATGGGTAAACCCTCCTCTTACAAATGATGAATTTGTATACGTCCACACTAACGTGGCATGCAAAATTCACGGTGTTTGAGGTGTTGGTGAATTTAAATAATATTGTTTGAGGAATCAATGTTATTTTAAATTCAAAGAGTTTTGACCAAATATTTGATCAAAGACAGATCAACTATTAATTTTATTCGTCATAAAGTAAAGTTGACGAGATAATAAAATTAATGAATAAAATCTCCTCTTCGATTTTGTATACACAAAATTCATGGAGATTTTAAGGAGTTGATCTTGACCAAATATTTTTGTGATTCTTAGGATGTTTGTCAATCCCTAGTAGTCATACTATAGAAAAAGACTTAGTAGTCCCAATTGTAATGATTGGAAATAGGACTTGGACATTAAGGTAGGCTTCTTAGAACTAAGAACAATTTATGTGTATTTAATTCATTAGTTGAAACATGTCTAGTGGTGTTATCTACCAGAACCTGGAGTGTAGATACAAGATGCCATTAATCATGTCTACAATTCATTGCAGGGTTCCAGGAAACCCGACAACTAAATGAAAGGTAAATCACCGTCCACATGGGCACTACTGTAAAAGTGGTAGCTGTTGCAGTGGGAGATGTTTATCCTTTGATAAGAATAAAATATGGATTTTAAGTAATTGTCTTTACGTACCAAGTTTAGAAAGAACCTGATTTCAGTTTCTAAACTATTATAGATATTGTGTCTATTTTGATAACAAAGTTGTTATCAAGAAAAATAGGGAAGTTATCTATTCTGGTATGATGGTTGACAATGTATAATCCAATAACTCCCACGATGCAACAAATGAAAATTAGTAACACATCTTCTAATTTTAAGAGAAAACAACCTTCAGAAATGAACCAATTATATCTTTGGCATCTAAAGCTAGGTTATACTTGAGTAGGATTTATTGGTAGCTGATGAACTTTTGGGTTCATTGGTAGTGGAAATCTTTCCAACCTGCGAGTCTTACTTGGAAGGAAAATAACCAAGAAGTTTTTAAGTCCAAGGGGTATGGAGTCAAAGATATGTTGAAATCGGTTCATTCTGATTTGTGTGATCCTATGACTATCCAGACAAGAGGTAGTATTGAATATTTTGTCTATTTTATAGACAACTATTCAAGATACAAATAAATTTACTTAATGTACCGCAAGACTAAGTACTTTGATTAGTTCAAAGAGTACAAGGCTGATGCGGAGAAATGTTAAAGTAAAAGTCACTATGGTAAGATCGTAGTGGCAAGTACCTCTTGGGAGAATTTAGGAGTCACTTATCAAAAGTAGGGATTCAATCCCAACTAACTGCACCTGGTACACCCCAACAGAATGGTGTAGAAAAAGGAAGGTATAGGACTCTTATGGAAATAAGTAGATTGATGAGTTATTTAGAATATTACCAAAATCATTTTAAGGATATACTCTGGAAACGGAAGTGAATATAGTACCTTCCAAAGACAGAACTCTCTACTCATATAGAATTACTGAATAGGCGTAAGCCTATTTCGAAGCATATTCGGATTCGGGTAGTCCAGCACATATACAGAAGAGAGACAATGATAAGTTGGACAGGAATTCACTTGTTTGTGGGTTATCCTAGAGAAATGAAAGTAGGTTTATAGTCTTAAAAATCAGAAGGTCATTGTTAGCATCAATGACTGTTTTTTTTAGAAAATGACTATGTAATAAACTATGTGCCCATAAGAAAATTTGTTCTTAAGGAAATAATAAAAGATATGTCTAATCTAGTACCAACTGTACAAGATGAGATACCACAAGGAAACTGCAACACGTATCACAAATGATACACAATTATAGAAAGTGTCTTGTTGTAGTGGGAGGATTGTTAGGCAATCTAAATAGGTTCATGTTTTGGGAGAGTTTTTGGACTCAATCCCTGGAGGACATGAACCTGATCTCCGGTCATATAATGAAGCACTCCAAGATAAAGATGCAGCATCTTGGCAAAGAGTAATGAATAACAGAATTAGAATATATGTATTCTAATAAAATCTGGAAGCTTGTAGAATCACCAAATGGTGTAAAAGCCGTTGGGTGTAAAAAGGTCTATAATAGGGAAAGAGGGATAGACAGGAAGGTAGTAACTTTCAAAGCAAGACTTGATGAAAAAGGAAACTTTTTCACTGGTAGCCATGCTTAAGTTTATCCGGATTCTTTTACCTATTTGGCAAGTGGATGTTAAGACAGCATTCCTTAATGGAAGTCTTGAAGAAAGCATCCATATAAAGCAACCAGAAGGGTTCATTGCAAAGGGCTAAGAGCATCTTGTGTGCAAGCTCAATCAGTCTATGGACTGAGGCAAAGCTTCAAGGTCTTAGAACATCCGGTTTATCAAAGTCTATGGATTTAGTAACCGGATAAGTCTTGTGTATACAAAAGGTGTGATGGAAGCGTGGTGGTATTTCTTGTACTATACGTAGATAACATTTTTGGTAGTTGGAAACAATATCAAAATGTTGTCAGAAGTAAGGGTATGGTTGTCCAAATAATTCGATATAAAGGACTTGGGAGAATGTATATATTCTTGAGATCAAAGTAATAAGTGATCACAAGAAAAGAATATTTTACTTATCCCAAGCTTCATATATCAGAAAAATCCTTGCTCGTTTTAAGCATGCAAAACTCCAAGAAAGGTTTCTTAACTTTTCAGGATAGAGTAACTTTATCTAAAGATATGTCTCTGTAGACATCAAAGGAGATAAAGGAAATAAAGGCAGTTCTTTATGCTTCGGCTGTCGGAAGCCTAATGTATGCACGAGATCAGAAATCTGTTTTGCCAAGGGCATAGTTAGCAGATATCAAAGTAACACTGGACAAGGACAGTGGATTGCAGTAAAGCATATATTGAAGTACCTTAGAGGCACTAGAGAATATATGCTAGCTTACAAGGTAGTTAATTTGGTCCTTGTGGGTTGCATGGATTTTGACTTCCAATCGGATAGGGACAATAATAAGTCAACCTCGGGGTTTTGTGTTTACTTTAGGAGGTAAAGTCATAACTATGGAAGAGTGATAAGCATAGGTGTTTTTCTGGACTCCACCATAGAAGTTTAGTATATGGCAAGCCTCTGAGGTAGCCATAAAAGCTGAATGACTCGATAACCTCAAGATAGACTTAGATATGATTTCTGGTTTGTCCAAAGATTATTACAATTTATTGTAATAATATTGGTGCAGTAGCAAACTCGAAGAAACCATAAGTCTATAAAGGCAAGTAAACACAATAGAGCGCAAGTACCACCCAATACGAGAAATCGTATAAACGAGGAGAAGTTGTTGCTGCCTAGAATGCATCAGATGATGACCTATAGATCTTTTCACTAAGGTCCTTAAGGCGAGAGCTTTTGATGAAAGGGTTGGGAATCAGATGTATGGCAGAAGATATGACAGCTTAGTCTTTTAGTATAAGTGGGAGATTGTTAGAGTGTATACTAAAAGCCTAGCTTTTGGTATAAACATTTATCTAGAAATAAGAATCACATTGGTCAAATGTCTACATTTATGATAAATGTAGTTGTTCAATTAATTTATATTGTAGATAACATGGTGTGTGGTGTCACACACAGAGGAGCATGTTATCCGTTCCTTATAAATTATAAACAGTGGCTCACGACCAAGATGGAAAGGAACAAACCATTGGAAGGTCGTAGTGTAATTAGGTATTAGTTTATCTTAACTATATAATTACACTAGTACACTTAGAGTGTATTGAGTAGGACCATTAGAGGTCGTTTCTTTTATCTTGACTTTATAAAGAAACAAAGACCTCGATTATTATGGAAGTGTGTGCTCTTAATCCTAATATAATAACAAGCACATATATTTGATATTTATTTCTTTAATTTATCAATGGGTGAGATTTAGTTCGATGAATCAATAAGCTCGATAAGTTGGGAAATGATATCACTTATAGTGTGTGTTGTTGATTATAGAAGGAAACTGTGTCCTAGTGATCTAGGTTGAGAATGTCCCCAAGAGGAGCTCATAAGGATTGTCATGTTAAACCCTGCAGGTGGACTTAGTCCGACATGACGATGAAGTTGAGTGGTACTACTCTTGGAGCTAGATATTAATTAAGTGAGTTGTCAGTAACTTACTTAATTAGTGGACATTTGTTATCTTAAACACAGGGAGACTAACACACTCATAATAAGAAGGAGCCCAAAATGTAATTTGGGATTGGTGCGGTAGTTCAATAATAGTTCTTTAGTTGAATGAATTATTATTGATGAAATTAAGTTGTGTGTTCGGGGCGAACACGGGATGCTTAATTTTATCGGGAGACCAAAACCAATTCCTCCTCTCGGTCCCTATCGTAGCCTCTAGTATATAGAGATTTATACCCACCGTATACCCACCTTCTTACCCATCCAATGGGGCCGGCCAAGCTAGCTTGGAACCCAAGCTAGGGCCGACCAAGACCAAGTGGATGAGTCATGTAGGTGGCCGGCTAAAGCTTGGGTCCCAAGCTTAGGTGGCCGGCCACTAGAATATTAAAAAGGATTTTTATTAAAATTATTTCTTATGTGGATATCATGATTTTAAAAGAGAGTTTAAAAAATAAAAAATTTCCTTTTATAACTTTCTACAAAAGATTAAGAGAAGAGATTAATCTCTTTCCTTATTTGTAGTTTAAAAGGATGGTTTTAATTTTTGGTAAAAACTTTCCTTATTTGTAAATCATCTACATGTTTAAAAGAGAGTTTAAAATTTGAAATCTTTCCTTATTTGTTGATTAAAGGAGGATTTTAAATTTTAAGAAAACTTTAAATTTTAATCATGTTCATGATTTAAAAGAGAGTTTAAAATTAAATATTCTCTTTTATAAGTTTCTACAAAAGATTAAGAAAAGATTTGATATCTTTCCTTATTTGTAGATTAAAAGAGATTTTAATTTTTTAGAGATAACTTTCTTTTTATCCACATGTTTAAAAGAAATATTTTAATTTATAAAATTTCCTTTTTATTAACCACCATGAAGGGAAAAATTATTTGAGAATTTTTTATTAATTTCCGGAAGCAAATTAGGAAGTTTTAATTCTTGTGTGAATTAAAATTTCCTTGATTAAAGGGATTAAGGTGGCCGGCCATTAACATGATGAAAAGAAAATTATTTTTAATTAAATAAATTTTCCTTTTCAATGGCAAAAGAATTAAGGAAGTTTTTATTAAATTTTCCTTATTTGCCAAGACCAAGGATTATAAAAGAGGGGGTAGAGGAGGCTTCATGATGTATGTCTCTATTATTTTTCTCCCTCTCTTCTTCTTTGGGTATGGCCGGCCCTTTTCTTTTCTCTCCTCTCCTTTGTGTGGCCGAAACTCTCTCATGGTGGAGATAGCTTTGGTGGCCGGATCTAAGAAGGAGAAGAAGGAGAGAAAAGAAGCCTCTTTTCTAGCATCCCTTGGAGCATGGTGGTGGTGGCCGAACCTCTTCATCCTAGAAGAAGTTTTGATGGCCGAAACTTACAAGGAAGAAGAAGGTGCTTGGTGGTTCTCATCTCGGAAGATCATTGCTCACACAACGTCCAAGGTTAGAAGAGGAATACGGTAGAAGATCAAGAGGTTTTTCTAAAAGGTATAACTAGTATTTTTCTTTCCGCATCATACTAGTTATTTTTGGAAATAATACTAAATACAAGAGGCATACGATTCTAGTATTTCGAATTTGTTTTCGATATAGTGTTCTTTTGTTTTTCTTTTCCTTGTGATTTGATTGTTCTTTTTGGTTAACCTAAAGTTATTTTAGGAAATTAAATATTAGCTTTCCATAAAAGGTTTTGTCTAGTCGGTGGTGGTTGCTCTCATATCCAAGAAGGTCATGTGCCTCACCACGTCAGTACTGGGAACCAATTATGGAAATTAATATTTAATAGAATTAATAACTTAAGGTGATTTGGGTCGAACGTGTTAAGTTCCGCAGGAGATCCAAGTCTAAACCTAAAAGAACAAATAGATTAAGTTTTGGATCAAACGTGTTAAGTTCCACAGGCGATCCAAAATTTAATTTAAAAGAACACATGGTAGCTAGGAAAAGGTTCAGACCTTTGTACAAAATTTTTGTACAGTGGAACCTCTAGGTTTTTCCGAGTAGCAACCAACATAGGGCACACGCTCGGAGCATATCTTCGAGTACCTGATTTACTCGCTCCGTCTGACCATCTGTCTGAGGATGGAAAGCTGTGCTAAATTTTAACTTCGTGCCCAAAGCTGTTTGTACACACTCCCAGAAGTGTGATGTGAACCTACTGTCTCTGTCTTAAATAATGGTTCGTGGGACTCCATGTAGTCTAACGATCTCCTTGAGATACAACTGAGCTAGCTGTTCCATGGAGTAGGATATCTTGATAGCTAAGAAGTGGGCTGATTTAGTCAATCTGTCGACTATCACCCAGATGGTATCAAAACCATTCGTGGTTCTGGGTAGTCCCACTATGAAATCCATAGAAATATCCTCCCACTTCCATTCTGGGATCTGAATAGGCTGTAGAACTCCTCCTGGTCTCTGATGTTCTGCCTTGACCCTCTGGCAGGTCAGGCAGGTACTGACATATCTGGCGATGTCTCTTTTCATCCCAGGCCACCAAAAGCGTTTTCTTCAAGTCTTGGTACATTTTGGTGGAGCCGGGATGCATCGCGTAGGGAGTCCTGTGAGCCTCATCTAGAATCTTCCTCTGTAGCTCCTCCTGATCTGGAACACAGAGTCTGTCACCAAAATACAAAACCCCACTGGCGGACACTCTGAACTCTCCACTTTCTGATCCTGCTATCCCTTGCTTGATTTTCTGAATTTCAGGATCCTTCTCCTGAGCTGTCTGAATGTCACCAAGCAAGGTCGACTCTAAGGTCATAGTAGAGAGTTGTCCGACTATGAGTTCGAGACCAAAATCTGTGATCTCCTTCTGTAGGGGCGGTGACATGGCCGCTAACGATAATAAGGTAGCACTGGACTTTCTGCTAAGTGCGTCTGCCACCTTATTGGTTTTCCCGGGGTGGTAGAGGATGTCTATATCGTAGTCCTTGACCAGTTCTAGCCACCTGCACTGTCGCATATTCAGATCCTTCTGAGTGAAGAAGTACTTCAAACTCTGATGATCTGTATACACTCTGCACTGAGCTCCATATAAGTAATGTCTCCAAATCTTGAGAGCGAACACCACTGCTGCAAGCTCAAGATCATGAGTAGGGTAGTTCTTATCATAATCCTTGAGTTGTCTGGAGGCATAGGCGATTACCTTGCCGTCTTGCATCAGCACTGCTCCTAGTCCCAGTTTAGAGGCGTCACTGTAAATATCAAAGCTGTCTGTATTTCCTGGCATATCGGTGCACTGGTCAATCTCCTCTTGAGCTCACTGAAGCTGTTCCTGCAATTTTCTGTTCTTCCTGGTGAGAGCTGTCAGTGGAGAAGCTATCCTGGAGAAGTCCTCTACGAATTTCCTGTAGTAACCTGCTAATCCCAGAAAACTTCTGATCTCACTAGCATTCTTGGGCCTTTTCCAGTTACTCACAGCTTCTATCTTACTGGGGTCTACCATGACACCATCCTTCGAGATGATGTGACCCAGGAAGGACACCTGATCTAACCAAAATTCACATTTCGTGAATTTGGCGTATAACTGGTTCTGCTGAAGGGTCTGCAATACTGTCTTCAGGTGCTCTGCGTGTTCTTCCTGAGTTCTGGAATAGATAAGGATGTCGTCGATGAACACGATGACAAACTTATCTAAATATTCCCTGAATACCTTGTTCATGAGGTCCATGAAAGTAGCTGGAGCATTTGTCACGCCGAAGGGCATGACTACGAACTCGTAGTGTCCGTATCTGGTCCTGAATGCTGTCTTCGGTATGTCCCCTTCTTTGACCTTCACCTGATGATAGCCTGATCTGAGGTCTATTTTAGAGAACACTGCTGCTCCCTTTAGCTGATCGAACAGGTCATCTATTCTGGGAAGAGGATACCTGTTCTTGATTGTGACTTGGTTCAGTGCCCGGTAGTCTATACACAGGCGCATGCTCCCGTCTTTCTTCTTCACGAATAATACAGGTGCTCCCCATGGTGAGTGACTAGGGCGTATGAAGCCTTTGTCAAGCAGTTCCTGTAATTGCTCATGAAGTTCCTTCAGTTCTGCTGGAGCCATGCGGTACGGCGCTTTGGAGATAGGATTTGTACCGGGAATGAGTTCTATCTCGAATTCAATCTCCCTGTTTGGTGCTAAGCCTGGTAACTCTTCAGGGAAGATTGCTGGGTAGTCACATACGACTCGGACCTCCGCTAGCTGTTGGTCCTTGTCCTGACTGGTACTAACTATATGTGCTAGGAATCCCGTACATCCTGAATCCATTAATCTCTGTGCCCTCAGAGCTGAGAGAAACTTCTTGGCCTTCCTCCTTGGTTCCCCGATGTATTCAAACTGTGCTTCTGCTTCGGGTTGGAATACGACTTTCTGTTTACGACACTCTATGGAAGCACCGTATCTGATCAGGAAGTCCATTCCAAAGATGACATCGTAGTCGGTCATATCTAGCACTATCAGATCACAAAAGAGTTCTCTGTCTGCTATAGTGACTGATACTGCTCTGAGCCAGTGCGTAGATGCCATAATTTCTCCCGAAGGTAATGTCGTCAGAAACTGACTACTGAGTACCTCTGGAGGTATTGCTAACTTGTTTGCGAATGCCCTGGCTATATAAGAATGGGTTGCCCCAGTATCGAATAAGACAGTTGCTATTTGCTGAAAAATACTAATCTGACCTGTAACAACTGTCGAGGCGTTCACTACGTCATCTCTGGTCAGTGAGTAGATCCTCGCATTGGTCATGGTTGAGGGAGCTTCTAGTCTGCCCTGACTGATGTGTGGTCCCTCTAACGCAGTCTGCATCTGATGTAACTGAGCTGGCTGGCCTCCATACTGAATTGGCTGCGGTGGAGGAAAACTGGTCTTGTTTGGGCATTGCTTAGCCATATGCCCTTCTTGTCCACACTCGAAGCATCCTCGTGTGCCCTTGCGACAAATTCCTGAATGAAGTTTCCCACAAGTAGCACACTTGGGATGGCTGGGCTGTTTACTAGCTGGTCCTCCCTTTGGGCAATTCCCTGGTTTACGCTTGTTGCTAGAGTTCCCTTTCCAGTTAGGGCCGTGGGAGCTGTGGCCCTGGTGTTTCTGAGTACCTGAGCCTCCTTGGCCCTTAGACTCTGAGAAGACTTGCTTCTGCTGTTTGATGTTGTTCTGGTAGTGTTTTATGGTCAGAGTACTACTAACTAGTTCCTCAGTAGTTTGTGGCTTATGTACGCCGCCAACCACGTTCATTGCTATTTCCGGCCTCAGCATCTTGAGCATTAACCGGACTCGTTCCTTCTCTGTGCTGACTAGCTCTGGACATAGACGAGCCAATCTGTTGAATTTCTTCACGGCTTCCTCCACTGAAAGGTTGCCCTGGCGAAACTCAGTGAGCTCGTCGTAGTGGCGGTTCGTGACCCGCATGTGAAAGAACTCCTCGAAGAATTCTTTCTCGAAGTCGGCCCATATCATCTGGTTTATTGGGTGCTTCACCTTGATTCTCTCCCACCACATGCGTGCATCTCCTACTAGGTAGAAGGAGGCGCACTTCACCTTCTCGTGTTCTGGCCAGTCCAGAAGCTCCATCGTGCTCTCCAGTGTCTTGAACCAGGACTGAGCATCCCATGGTTCACTAGTGCCTGAGAAATTCTCTGGCTTGACTCTCTGCCACTGGATTAGATAGGCTTCTCTCCTTGCCTCGGGTGCTGGGGCTACTGGTGCTGTAGGCTGGGTTGGTGGAACCTCTAAGACCACTGGTGTTGCTATGTTCGGTTCCGGGGTGACTGTGGGAGTATTCTGCTGGTTAGCCTTTAAGGTGGCTATTTCCTGTTGCTGTTCAGCTAGTTGCTGCTGTAACTGAGCCACCAATGTTGTAAGGTCTGTAGGAGGCACTGAACTGCCTGCCTCATGCTGGGGCTCAGTAGCTGGTGCCCTCTTAGCTGGGCGTCCTCGTGCCACTTCTAAAGACATAGAGGGCATACATAACTAAAGCATTCATGTTTGTAGAATTTCTACTATCATGTTTAGCTAGCTACTATAAACATGTTAAAGCTATCATATGTAAGCATGCTATAATTATCCATAAACATGAAAGCAAGACATAATTAAAGTAGAGGTATTCTTACTTGGAAGCTGCAGGTTCAATGCGGATGTGTGTGTAGGAAGTGTGGAACACTGCTCTGATACCACTCTGTAACGACCCGCCTCCTACTGACTAGGCTACGAGGCCGATCGTTACGTAATGCTGTGCTAAATTACTATTGCGGAAAATCTGGATTGATTAAAATTTTACTAAACTGATTACTGTAGACTGAACTTAATATTCTAGGTGTACCTAGGAGTCGTACACATGCTAGGGGAGATATTCTATGCCTCTCGGATGTCCTGCTAGCTGTAATCAGGCATTTCAATCAATCCATGGGTCGATTGGGCTGTCGGATCGATCCAGTGATCGATCCAGCTTGATACTGGCACGGAAAGAAGCTCTGGATCGGTCGACTGATCGATCCAGTGGCTCACTGATCGGTCGGCTGACCGATCCAGTGGCTCACTGATCGGTCGGCTGACCGATCCAGTGGCTCACTGAACTCACTGTTCGCATCTGGATCGGCCGGCTGACCGATCCATAACAGACGCGAACTCTCTGTTCGCGACTGGATCGGTCAGCTGACCGATCCAGTGGCTCTCTGATCGGTCGGCTGACCGATCAGTGAGCTTCTGAACTCTCTGTTCGCGTCTGGATCGGTCGGCTGAACGATCCATAACAGACGCGAACTCTCTGTTCGTGACTGGATCGGTCAGCTGACCGATCCAGTAGCACAACCCACTTCTGATCGATCTGTAGACCGATCTGGGTCTCTGATTTCGAATCAGAGCCCCTGATTTCAGCACTTATTCGTGCCAAAATCTCACATTTCACTTATACAATCCATAGAATAAATTCTAATGACATAAAGCTAGCATTCTAAACTGGATATAAAGCATGGTTTACTAGTTCGTAGCATTTAACAATTAAAAGTGCGTGAAAATAGAAATACTAAAGGTTCAATTGTTTAAGCTTGCTAGATCCCCTAAGGATCTTTTATTCCAAGTTCCTGCCACACACACCATCTCTGCATTGAACTCCAGCTTCCTCTGCTAATCCATTTTCCCTTTACCTTTATCTGCAGTATAAGGAAAAAGTATCTGTAAGCTTTAAGCTTAGTAAGAAACCATCTACCTCACAAAAACATGCAACGATGCAATCATGTTTTAAAAGAATGCTATTTAAAAACATGCACTGGATTTGTTAAAGCATGGCATACTGAAGTTACATGGCATAAACACTGAAACATGGCATGCATAATAAAATCTAAGCATGGAGCTATCTCATGGTATCAACTAGGAGAACTAAACTGAAACTGAAACTAAAACTGAGCTAAAACTGAGCTTAAACTATATTCACATAACTAGGTTACGAATTTGAAAGCTATTATCATAATAAGTGAAAATAGTAATCATGCTGCTGTTGGGCCCGGCAACTGTACTTTGCTGTGCGCGCATCCCTAACTAGACCCGGGTTTGCAAGTCCCGAATTTAGTAGGGTTATTAGGTTATCTGAACGTAGAGACGACTGTGGGAGCCCAACCCAATGGACATCTGGTCCAGTACAGTGCCTACTGAAAATAAAATACTGGATATAGCTACTAATTGCTTATTTTGCTGTGTTCTAGGTTATCCGAACCCAGAGCTAGGTTATCTAAACCTAGAGACGACTGTGGGAGCCCACCCATTGGACCGTAGTCCCATGAAAGCTGTAATAAGGCTGACTAAGCTATCTTAAATGCTCCCATTGCATTTTCTGAGCTATCAAAAATGCCTAAGTTGCATTTTTTCTAAGCTAACCATTTAATCGAACACCTAGTGTGCTTTAACTCTCCTCTCTATTAGGGAGACTACCTTTAGGCACCCGACAACATCAAAACCTCCAACTGAAGGGGGTAAAGACGTGTCCGACCCATCCAAAGGCACTCACTAAATCCCTAAACCTGCGAGGAGGGTTAAATGCACCCCTTTGTGTCGAAAAAACTGCATATAACTGAACTAATGCATAGAAAACCAAACGGAAGCTACTTATACTGCAGGTGAGGGGTTTCTTACCTCGTGCTCGAAGTTTCTTACGATTCTAATCGCCGGTTTTCCGGTGGAGACGATCCTTTCGACGATCTTCTCGCGTCCACGCGTTCCTCTCGCGGAGGGGAGCGTCCTTGTGTCCGAGATGTCGCCGGAAGGAACCCTTGGGACCCTTGGGGCGGAACCCTAGGTTCCCTTGTGGTTGGCGCTGAGAGAAAGAGAGGAGAAGGAAAGGTTCGGCGGTGAGGGTTTGAGGAGAGGAAAATCACGATCCAAATAACCCTTTACTCATTTATTTCCTATTTATATTAAGTGGTAATTTCCGCCCAAACCTAACATAAATATTATTGAATCCCTTTCCTTTCAGCACGACCCTGCTGGGTTTAACTGGTTACTAGCATTATCCCTTAAACCATAGGTCTCGGGTTCGATTCCCGCTTAGACCGTTTTCGTTTTCTGTTTATTTTTGCTACTTCCGCTATTCCAAAAATTCCAGAAAAATATCCTAAAATTCTCGAAAAATACTAGGATATTTCTAAAATAATTTTGAGAATTTTCGGGCGTTACATGGGAACAACCACCACCGCCTAGACAAAGCCTTTTAAGGAAAGCTAATATTTAATTTCCTTAAATAACTTTAGGTCAACCAAAAGGAACAATGAAATCACAAGGAAAATAAAAATAAAAGAACACAACATCGAAAACTAATTCGAAATACTAGAATCGCATGCCTCTTGTATTTGGTATTTTTACGTGGAGATAAAACTAACATGATGCTGAAAACTATATTAGTTATACCTTACTTAGTAGATAATGACCTCTTGATCTTCTACCGTATTCCTCTTCTAATCCCGGACGTTGTGTGGGCAACGATCTTCCGAGACGAGAACCACCAAGGCACCTTCTTCTTCTTTGCAAGGTTCAGCCACCACATGACTCCAAGAAAGGATGAGGTTCGGCCACCACCACTAAGCTCCAAGGGATGCAAGAGCGAAGCCTCCTTTCTCTCCTTTTCTCCAAGCTAGATCCGGCCACCACAAGGACTCCAAGAGAACAAGATGGTTCGGCCACAAGAAGGAGAAGAGAGAAGAGGAAGAGGCCGGCCACCAAGGAAGAGAGGGAGGAAAAGAATAATAGAGTTGTCTTCCATAAAGCCTCCTCTACCCCCTCTTTTATAATCCTTGATATTGGCAAATAAGGAAATTTAAATAAAAACTTCCTTAATTCTTTTGCCATGAAAAGGAAAAATTTATTTAATTAAAAATAATTTTTCTTTTCATTATAACATGGCCGACCACTTATTTCCCCAAATCAAGGAGAGTTTTAATTAAACAAGAATTAAAACTTCCTAATTTGTTTCCGGAAATTTATAAAAATTTCTCCAATAATTTTATCCCTTCATGATTGGTTTATAAAAAGGAACTTTAATAAATTAAAATCTTTCTTTTAAACATGTGGATAAAAAGAAAGTTATCTCTAAAAATTAAAATCTCTTTTAATTTACAAATAAGGAAAGATATCAAATCTTTTCTTAATCTTTTGTAGAAACTTATAAAAGAAAATATTTAATTTTTAAACTCGCTTTTAAATCATGAACATGGTTAAAAAGGAAAGTTTTCTTAAAATTTAAAATCCACCTTTTAATCAACAAATAAGGAAAGATTTCAAATTTTAAACTCTCTTTTAAACATGTAGATGATTTACAAATAAGGAAAGTTTTTACCAAAAATTAAAACTATCCTTTTAATCTACAAATAAGGAAAGAGATTAATCTCTTCTCTTAATCTTTTGTAGAAAGCTATAAAAGGAAATTTTAAATTTTAAACTCTCTTTTAAAACCATGATATCAACATAAGAAATAATTTTAATAAAAATCCTTTTTAATATTTTAGTGGCCGACCACCTAAGCTTGGGACCCAAGCTTTGGCCGGCCACCAACTTGGCTCATCCACTTGGTCTTGGCCGGCCCTACCTTGGGCTCCAAGCTAGCTTGGCCGGCCCCATTGGATGGGTAAGAAGGTGGGTATAAATCTCTATATGCAAGAGGCTACGGTAGGGACCGAGAGGAGGAATTGGTTTTGGTCTCCTGATAAAATTAAGCATCCCATGTTCACCCCGAACACACAACTTAATTTTATCAATAATAATTCATTCCACTAGAGAACTATTATTGAACTACCGCACCAATCCCAAATTACATTTTGGGCTCCTTCTTATTATGAGTGTGTTAGTCTCCCTGTATTTAAGATGTCGAATGTCCACTAATTAAGTGAGTTACTGACAACTCATTTAATTAATATCTTAGTCCAAAAGTAGTACCACTCAACCTTATCGTCATGTCGGACTAAGTCCACCTGCAGGGTTTAACATGACAATCCTTATGAGCTACTCTTGGGGGCATTCTCAAACTAGATTACTAGGACATAGTTTCCTTCTATAATCAACAACACACACTATAAGTGATATCATTTCCCAACTTATCGGGCTTATTGATTTATCGAACTAAATCTCACCCATTGATAAATTAAAGAAATAAATATCAAATATATGTGCTTATTATTATATTTGGATTAAGAGCACACACTTCCATAATAACTGAGGTCTTTATGTTAGAGTGTATACTAAAAGCCTAGATTTTGGTATAAACATTTATCTAGAAATAAGAATCACATTGGTCAAATGTCTACATTTATGATAAATGTAGTTGTTCAATTAATTTATATTGTAGATAACATGGTGTGTGGTGTCACACACAGAGGATAATGTTATCAGTACCTTATAAATTATAAACAGTAACTCACGACCATAATGGAAAGGAACAAACCATTGGAAGGTCGTAGTGTAATTAGGTATTAGTTTATCTTAACTATATAATTACACTAGTACACTTAGAGTGTATTGAGTAGGACCATTAGAGGTCGTTTCTTTTATACTGACTTTATAAAGAAACAAAGACCTCAGTTATTATGGAAGTGTGTGCTCTTAATCCTAATATAATAACAAGCACATATATTTGATATTTATTTCTTTAATTTATCAATGGGTGAGATTTAGTTCGATGAATCAATAAGCCCGATAAGTTGGGAAATGATATCACTTATAGTGTGTATTGTTGATTATAGAAGGAAACTGTGTCCTAGTGATCTAGGTTGAGAATGTCCTCAAGAGGAGCTCATAAGGATTGTCATGTTAAACCCTGCAGGTGGACTTAGTCCGACATGACGATAAGGTTGAGTGGTACTACTCTTGGACTAAGATATTAATTAAATGAGTTGTCAGTAACTCGCTTAATTAGTCTCCTCTGGGGGCGTGACAATTTATTGGTATCAGAGCCAAGGTTTATGAGGCCTATTTTCGTTTGGTTTTTCGTGATTTGGTTTCTCGATGTGACTTTTCGGGTTTTGGGACCAGGCAGTGACAGGATTCTCCAAGCTGTAGGAGGTATGTTTGTATATTGTTATCTTACATTTCTGTTAGTGCATGCATAGTTGTTATGTTAGTTATGTTATGTATTAGTATGCTTTTGTTAGTACCTGTCCAGTTGTTTGTAGCATACAACAAATGTGTTGGGTCAATCACTGATCACGGTTGACCCTACTAGAGATCAAGGAATACAGTCTCATAGGACTTCTTTTACCATACCACTAGTGTTATTAATTTCGGTTATCACTAGTTTAGTAGTGGTTAGTATCTGCTAAATATCATATTGCTTCGGTTCATGAAGAACCAATTTACTCGTATTGCCTCGGTTTATAGAGAACCGATTTACTATGTTGGTTGGGTTAGTAGAGGATCGACTAATCCTAGTTGCTTTAGCCTATAGATGTTCGATTTACCGTTGTTGACTTGGTCAGTAGAGGACTGAGTCATTCTTATGATCTTAGTTCGGTCAGTAGTTCAGTCAGTAGGAGATCGACCTACTCTATTTCATGAAGATTCTGATCTTTGGGTTAGTTGTATTCGGTTAGATAACCTAAAAGGCACATTTGAGTTCATGACTTGTACAGACGAAGAGTTGACTGAGTTAGCTGCATACTATTGCTGGCTTGACTAGTCTGTAGAGGATCGGATGTATCCTATTCTATGGAGACTTTAACCATAGATTGTATGTACCTGGTAGGATGACCTTGAGGGTACATTTGGATAGATGACCCCCACTGACGTGGAAAAGTGTGGAGCTAGTTGCTTAACACTTACGAGATACAACCGTTATAGGGTGTATGAATTGGTAAGTACATTCAGATACTAGAGTGCAGTCGGGAGCATGTTATGATGAATTTTGTTGTGTGATTACCCAGGATATGGAGAGGATATGATGCGTTGGGAAATCAATGATTGGTTGATGAATTTACTCTCTAGTTATTGATTTGTAGAATGGGTTCTTTAGATCGAGTGGCAGGATCATATGGTGCAGAGATTACCGGACCTCAGGGTATATCTCTGAGTGTTGAATTGGATGGAGATTTATGATTCACCTCACGTATCTCGCAGAGTTTGTAGCATTGTGAGTGTGGAGCTTTGTTGAAGTGGAGGTTTTCACCCTCTGGCAGATGGACAGTCGGAGCACATTATATGGACGGTAGAGGGTTGCTGATAGTATGGGTTATGGATTTTGGAGGCAGTTGGTTTACCCACAGTTGTTTAGATAGAAGTGTGGGCGTAGCGGAAGCAGAGTGAGCTCATAACCCACAGAGTCATCTCTTACGAATGGAGATTTGTGATGATACTTGGATGGAGTGGTATATGAGTATGTTATTGGATTGTTACACTTAGATGTGGATCCCTGAGTTGAGCAGTAAATTTGGGGACCAAATTTTTATTAGTGGGGGAGAATGTAAAATACGGTACCCAAATAATAATTAAATGATAAGGTTATTTGACAGATGACCTTATAGGATTTTTAAGGAATTTTTAGAAATTTTCTGGGATTTAATTGGAGCTCGTATGTAATAGTTTGCGGGGATAAAATAATAGGGACGGGACGGGAAAAGCCTGTTTGGACTATCCCTTTTATGGGAGTTGATTGAGGAATTAACTTATGGTTTAATTAACTAAACCTAAGTTAGTTATATATAAAAACCTAATTCCCTTATTCTTAATCCCGAGCCCCTCTCTCACGCTCTCCACCTCACCGCCGCCTCTCCCTCGCCCAGCTGCCCTTCATCGCCGACGACCACCCCCAGCCCCGATTCACTCCACCGCCGCACACCTCCTCCTATCCTCTATCTTGTGCCCTCTCCGCCGAACGTCGACGGCCAAAGCTGTGCCGATTGCTGCGAGCCTCATCGCCAGCGCCACCCGACGCTGTACCCTAGCATGTAGCCGACCCTACCTCTTCCTCTTCGTTGCTGGCGCAGATTCATCACAGCTCTTTACCGGAATCGCCCCAATCGAAGCCGCCAGCCGTAGCAAGCTCCCTATTCCGCCTTCACCTGACCTTGCTGCCCTCTCAGTTGATCATTCGCCGGCCACCGCTTTGGGGCATTCCTCGCCAAGGCTAGGGTGGAGCTTAACCTCGCTGTCATGAGCAGCATCCATCCCTTGTTTCCTTCCCCAGCCGACGTTGCCTGTTCGAGGGAGGTTAGGACAGCGACACCGATGGCCAGGTGAGAGGCATCGTCACATTTCCCTTTCGCTGATCTCTTGTGTGTTGTTGCCCTTTGGTGGTGCCGAGTGAAATTGGTCTTCATTGTCGCCTAAACGCTTTCTGCCCTGTGAGATGTAGGAACTCTACCTTTGCGGGTTGCCACAGCAGTTGCTAGACCAGACAGGACACCACTTTCTGCTCTGGAGAAATTGAAGCCGATCACAGTGAGCTTCCACCAGAGAGCAAGAAGGCTGATTATTTGATTTGGGTAACTGATTCCACTTGATGAATTTATTCCAGTGATGAGTCTTGTTTAATGGGGGATTGTGGATAAATTGATCAATAAGTAGGATGCTAATTGATCAACTAGTTGATTTGGAACTAGTTGATCTATGGTTAAGGAATAGTTTAAGCAGATAGTTTTCATACTGTAGTTAAATCAATAGTTGGATTGGTTAACGATGCTAATGGATTGGTTTATTGTTGCATGTAGACCGATGAAAGGGATGGATTTCATTTATGGAATGGTTATTGGTGGGTGATGATGTTAATTAGAACTAAATGGTTAAAAGATGTATTAACCTTTAAGAAATGGATGGATTGGGTGGAGTAAAGTAGGGTTTCCTAATTGAATTTGGAATTAGGTTAGCTATTTGATATATGAAGAGATTTGGTTGTGATCTTATGATTTGTTGCAGGACTTTGATTCGATGTGATCGTCTCGTCGTGGGACTGTTTAGCTTGATCTGCACTTAAGGCGGGTACTTCTTGCTTTATCTCTTTAGTATTTTGATCCTAGTGCATGAGCTTTATGTTCAGATAGTTGCTGTATCTATCTTGACTCCACTCTTATTCTTCCTGCGTTTGATACTTCCACTCGATCTTTGAGCTACTCGTTTCTGTATATATACAGTCTCTCGTTGCTATTCATGATATTCAGCAGATACTATAGCACTAGGTATTGGATACCAGACACCAGACATTAGATAGTAGGTATTGGATATATGGACACCTGATACCATGTTTACCTGCTTTGATTACTGTTTATTTATGCTTAGTATTGAGCATGCGGATTCATGTAGCATACCTGATTTCCTGTTATACATATATGATGACTATTGCATTGTTCGCATCATGTCATTGCATGCATTGCCGACGACCCTGTCTCCCTTGTGGTTGAGGCGGTCGTTGCCCTGGGCCGCACGCTCGGCCACTCATGGGTAGTGGTAGCTTGGAGCGTGCCGCATGTCCTGTCATGCCCCCACTCGCACATTCATGGGTAGTGATTGCTGGAGTCGCGGGCAGCAGGGACCCCCATCGTAGACGTAGCTATTCAGCTACTATGCACCTGTCCATCCGGTCACTCGAGAGTAGTGGCGGCCTTTGGGTGGTACAGTTGTCATCGATCCGGCCTCTCGACCATACAGGGGTCATGGTGTAGAGAGGTGGGCGGGGTGACCATCCGTACATACCTGTTGTTTATATCTGCTGGTTGTTTACTTATGCTGTTGTTGCTTATCTATGCCGCTGTTGTTTATTTATGCTGTTATGCTTACATAGGTTGAGATTTATACCTGTGATATGTGTTTAGACACTGGCTTACTTACTGTTGACATGTATATACCTCACATGATACCATGTAGTTATGAGCAGTACTGTAGCAGGACTTTGCTACACTTTACCTTCTACTACTAGCCTAGGATATGGTTTCAGGTATGACCACTTATTATGATATCACTGTAGTATCTGCTATTACCATACGAGACTGTATACCTTTGCATCTCTAGTTCTTTACTATACTCATGCACTATCTGTCTATTACCCGCTGAGTCTTTATACTCACCACCCCGTATATTGGTAATTTCACCAGGTAGCAGGTAAAGGATTTATGGAGTCACTTGGAGAGCCTGTCCGCCAATCCCACGTCACATTCGAGGACGACCTTACGATTTTGGTATTTCTTACGCTATTTGTATTTTGGGTTTTGTACTTATTTATGTATTTGAGTTCTCTTGTATTTGGTTTGATATTATTGTGTCAAGCCGAGCCGGCTCGCAGTTAGTTACTTTATGTTTTGTGATCGTTGTTTGTGATTTCCGCTGTGTTGATTTAGTACAGCCATGTGGGCTGATTCATATATTTATATAACTGCGTGGTTGTATTTATTTCTGTTCCAACCGAGTGGGCTGCTTATATAACTGCGTGGTTGTGTAGATATATTCCAGCCGTATGTGGCTGATGTATATTGTATGTATGTATGCCTCAGATTGTCACCCGTACAGGGGAGATGCTGTCGAAATTTTTCGGTACGGTCTCCTCTGGGGGCATGACAATTTATTGGTATCAGAGCCAAGGTTTATGAGGCCTATTTTCGTTTGGTTTTTCGTGATTTGGTTTCTCGATGTGACTTTTCGAGTTTTGGGACCAGGCAGTGACAGGATTCTCCAAGCTGTAGGAGGTATGTTTGTATATTGTTATCTTACATTTCTGTTAGTGCATGCATAGTTGTTATGTTAGTTATGTTATGTATTAGTATGCTTTTGTTAGTACCTGTCCAGTTGTTTGTAGCATACAACAAATGTGTTGGGTCAATCACTGATCACGGTTGACCCTACTAGAGATCAAGGAATACAGTCTCATAGGACTTCTTTTACCATACCACTAGTGTTATTAATTTCGGTTATCACTAGTTTAGTAGTGGTTAGTATCTGCTAAATATCATATTGCTTCGGTTCGTGAAGAACCAATTTACTCGTATTGCCTCGGTTTATAGAGAACCAATTTACTCTGTTGGTTGGGTTAGTAGAGGATCGACTAATCCTAGTTGCTTTAGCCTATAGATGTTCGATTTACCGTTGTTGACTTGGTCAGTAGAGGACTGAGTCATTCTTATGATCTTAGTTCGGTCAGTAGTTCAGTCAGTAGGAGATCGACCTACTCTATTTCATGAAGATTCTGATCTTTGGGTTAGTTGTATTCGGTTAGATAACCTAAAAGGCACATTTGAGTTCATGACTTGTACAGACGAAGAGTTGACTGAGTTAGCTGCATACTATTGCTGGCTTGACTAGTCTGTAGAGGATCGGATGTATCCTATTCTATGGAGACTTTAACCATAGATTGTATGTACCTGGTAGGATGACCTTGAGGGTACATTTGGATAGATGACCCCCACTGACGTGGAAAAGTGTGGAGCTAGTTGCTTAACACTTACGAGATACAACCGTTATAGGGTGTATGAATTGGTAAGTACATTCAGATACTAGAGTGCAGTCGGGAGCATGTTATGGTGAATTTTGTTGTGTGATTACCCAGGATATGGAGAGGATATGATGCGTTGGGAAATCAATGATTGGTTGATGAATTTACTCTCTAGTTATTGATTTGTAGAATGGGTTCTTTAGATCGAGTGGCAGGATCATATGGTGCAGAGATTACCGGACCTCAGGGTATATCTCTGAGTGTTGAATTGGATGGAGATTTATGATTCACCTCACGTATCTCGCAGAGTTTGTAGCATTGTGAGTGTGGAGCTTTGTTGAAGTGGAGGTTTTCACCCTCTGGCAGATGGACAGTCGGAGCACATTATACGGACGGTAGAGGGTTGCTGATAGTATGGGTTATGGATTTTGGAGGCAGTTGGTTTACCCACAGTTGTTTAGATAGAAGTGTGGGCGTAGCGGAAGCAGAGTGAGCTCATAACCCACAGAGTCATCTCTTACGAATGGAGATTTGTGATGATACTTGGATGGAGTGGTATATGAGTATGTTATTGGATTGTTACACTTAGATGTGGATCCCTGAGTTGAGCAGTAAATTTGGGGACCAAATTTTTATTAGTGGGGGAGAATGTAAAATACGGTACCCAAATAATAATTAAATGATAAGGTTATTTGACAGATGACCTTATAGGATTTTTAAGGAATTTTTAGAAATTTTCTGGGATTTAATTGGAGCTCGTATGTAATAGTTTGCGGGGATAAAATAATAGGGACGGGACGGGAAAAGCCTGTTTGGACTATCCCTTTTATGGGAGTTGATTGAGGAATTAACTTATGGTTTAATTAACTAAACCTAAGTTAGTTATATATAAAAACCTAATTCCCTTATTCTTAATCCCGAGCCCCTCTCTCACGCTCTCCACCTCACCGCCGCCTCTCCCTCGCCCAGCTGCCCTTCATCGCCGACGACCACCCCCAGCCCCGATTCACTCCACCGCCGCACACCTCCTCCTATCCTCTATCTTGTGCCCTCTCCGCCGAACGTCGACGGCCAAAGCTGTGCCGATTGCTGCGAGCCTCATCGCCAGCGCCACCCGACGCTGTACCCTAGCATGTAGCCGACCCTACCTCTTCCTCTTCGTTGCTGGCGCAGATTCATCACAGCTCTTTACCGGAATCGCCCCAATCGAAGCCGCCAGCCGTAGCAAGCTCCCTATTCCGCCTTCACCTGACCTTGCTGCCCTCTCAGTTGATCATTCGCCGGCCACCGCTTTGGGGCATTCCTCGCCAAGGCTAGGGTGGAGCTTAACCTCGCTGTCATGAGCAGCATCCATCCCTTGTTTCCTTCCCCAGCCGACGTTGCCTGTTCGAGGGAGGTTAGGACAGCGACACCGATGGCCAGGTGAGAGGCATCGTCACATTTCCCTTTCGCTGATCTCTTGTGTGTTGTTGCCCTTTGGTGGTGCCGAGTGAAATTGGTCTTCATTGTCGCCTAAACGCTTTCTGCCCTGTGAGATGTAGGAACTCTACCTTTGCGGGTTGCCACAGCAGTTGCTAGACCAGACAGGACACCACTTTCTGCTCTGGAGAAATTGAAGCCGATCACAGTGAGCTTCCACCAGAGAGCAAGAAGGCTGATTATTTGATTTGGGTAACTGATTCCACTTGATGAATTTATTCCAGTGATGAGTCTTGTTTAATGGGGGATTGTGGATAAATTGATCAATAAGTAGGATGCTAATTGATCAACTAGTTGATTTGGAACTAGTTGATCTATGGTTAAGGAATAGTTTAAGCAGATAGTTTTCATACTGTAGTTAAATCAATAGTTGGATTGGTTAACGATGCTAATGGATTGGTTTATTGTTGCATGTAGACCGATGAAAGGGATGGATTTCATTTATGGAATGGTTATTGGTGGGTGATGATGTTAATTAGAACTAAATGGTTAAAAGATGTATTAACCTTTAAGAAATGGATGGATTGGGTGGAGTAAAGTAGGGTTTCCTAATTGAATTTGGAATTAGGTTAGCTATTTGATATATGAAGAGATTTGGTTGTGATCTTATGATTTGTTGCAGGACTTTGATTCGATGTGATCGTCTCGTCGTGGGACTGTTTAGCTTGATCTGCACTTAAGGCGGGTACTTCTTGCTTTATCTCTTTAGTATTTTGATCCTAGTGCATGAGCTTTATGTTCAGATAGTTGCTGTATCTATCTTGACTCCACTCTTATTCTTCCTGCGTTTGATACTTCCACTCGATCTTTGAGCTACTCGTTTCTGTATATATACAGTCTCTCGTTGCTATTCATGATATTCAGCAGATACTATAGCACTAGGTATTGGATACCAGACACCAGACATTAGATAGTAGGTATTGGATATATGGACACCTGATACCATGTTTACCTGCTTTGATTACTGTTTATTTATGCTTAGTATTGAGCATGCGGATTCATGTAGCATACCTGATTTCCTGTTATATATATATGATGACTGTTGCATTATTCGCATCATGTCATTGCATGCATAGCCGACGACTTTGGCTCCCTTGTGGTTGAGACGGTCGTTGGCCTGGGCCGCACGCTCGGCCACTCATGGGTAGTGGTAGCTTGGAGCATGCCGCATGTCCTGTCTTGCCCCCACTCGCACACTCATGGGTAGTGATTGCTGGAGTCGCGGCAGCAGGGACCCCAGTCGCAGACGTAGCTATTCAGCTACTATGCACCTGTCCATCCGGTCACTCGAGAGTAGTGGCGGCCTTTGGGTGGTACAGTTGTCATCGATCCGGCCTCTCGCCCATACAGGGGTCATGGTGCAGAGAGGTGGGCGGGGTGACCATCCGTACATACGCTGTTGTTTATATCTACTGGTTGTTTACTTATGCTGTTGTTGCTTATCTATGCTGCTGTTGCTAGATTATACTGCTGTTGTTTATTTATGCTGTTATGCTTACATAGGTTGAGATTTATACCTGTGATATGTGTTTAGACACTGGCTTACTTACTGTTGACATGTATATACCTCACATGATACCATGTAGTTATGAGCAGTACTGTAGCAGGACTTTGCTACACTTTACCTTCTACTACTAGCCTAGGATATGGTTTCAGGTATGACCACTTATTATGATATCACTGTAGTATCTGCTATTACCATACGAGACTGTATATCTTTGCATCTCTAGTTCTTTACTATACTCATGCACTATCTGTCTATTACCCGCTGAGTCTTTATACTCACCACCCCGTATATTGGTAATTTCACCAGGTAGCAGGTAAAGGATTTATGGAGTCACTTGGAGAGCCTGTCCGCCAATCCCACGTCACATTCGAGGACGACCTTACGATTTTGGTATTTCTTACGCTATTTGTATTTTGGGTTTTGTACTTATTTATGTATTTGAGTTCTCTTGTATTTGGTTTGATATTATTGTGTCAAGCCGAGCCGGCTCGCAGTTAGTTACTTTATGTTTTGTGATCGTTGTTTGTGATTTCCGCTGTGTTGATTTAGTACAGCCATGTGGGCTGATTCATATATTTATATAACTGCGTGGTTGTATTTATTTCTGTTCCAACCGAGTGGGCTGCTTATATAACTGCGTGGTTGTGTAGATATATTCCAGCCGTATGTGGCTGATGTATATTGTATGTATGTATGCCTCAGATTGTCACCCGTACAGGGGAGATGCTGCCGAAATTTTTCGGTACGGTCTCCTCTGGGGGCGTGACAGTATAATAGCTACCGTTTGATTTTCTGTGCATTAGTTTAGTTATATGCGTATGTTTCCGACACATAGGGTGTATTTAACCCTCCTCGCAGGTTTAGGGATTTAGCGAGTACCTTTAGATGGGCCGGACACGTCTTTTCTCCTTCAGTTGGAGGTTTAGATGTTGTTGGGTGCCTAAAGGTAGTCTCCCTAATAGAGAGGGGAGTTAAAGCACACTAGGTGGTCGATTAAATAACTAGCTTAGGAAAAAAATGCAACCTAGGTATTTTTATTAGCACAGTTGAATGCATTATAAGCATCTAAATCAGTTATCCTAGCTTATATGGGACTACGGTCCAATGGGTGGGCTCCCACAGTCGCCTCTAGGTTCAGACAACCTAGCTCTAGGTTTAGATAACCTATAAACAGCTATTTAGAACAGTTTAGCTATACTCAGTATTTTACTTTTCAGTTGGCACTGTACTGGATTAAATATCCATTGGGCTGGGCTCCCATAGTCGGTCCCTAGGTTTAGATAACCTAGTAGCTCTACTAAATTCGGGATTTGCAACCCCTGGTCTAGTTAGAGATGCGCGCATAGCAAGTACAGTTGCCGGGCCCAAACAGCAGCATGATTACTATTTTCACTTATTATGATATTAGCTTTCAAACTCTTAATCTAATCCAGTGATTATAGTTTAAGATCAGTTTTGGCTTAGTTAAGTTTCAGTCAGTATCATGCTCCAGCTTAGTTTTTTTCCGTGTGAATATGCATGATAACTTTATGTTCAGTTGTTATACATGTTTATATGTTCAGCTTTAGATATGCCATGATTGTATGCTTACATGCCATGTCATGCTTAGTTTATTCAGTATATCCAGCATAGGTTTTAAACAGCATGATTTAAAATCATATTTGCATCGTTGCATGTTTTTGTGAGGTAGATGGTTTCTTACTAAGCTTTTTAGCTTATAGATACTACTTTTCTTATACTGCAGATAAAGGTAAAGGAAAAGTGGACCAGTAGTGGAGGCTGGAGGTCAATGCAGATCAAGATGTGTGTGGCAGGAACTGGAATAAAAGATTCTAAGGGATTTTAGCAAGTTTTACTTAAGCATCAGAACTTTACAGTATTTTGTTATTTGCACTCTAGTTGTTAATCACTATGAATTAGTTAGCTATGCACTCTATTATGCTTAGAACCCTTCGTTTATGATGTGAGAATGTTAGTTTCCATTGTTAGAGTGTTTCCTAGCCTTGTTAGAATTGTTGTGTGAGGTTTTGTACGCAAAGTCTTGTCAAATCGAGTCCCGGCGAATCGAACTCGATCGGTCTCGGACCGATCGAGCTGGCAATGCGGATCGGTCGGCCGACCGATCGAACAGATCTGATGCTGTATCCTCCCGGATCGGCGACCGATCCGGCCGACGATAGCGTTCGGGAGAGCTTGGTGCTGGATCGGTCGACCGATCCGACCTCACTGATCGATCTGCCGACCGATCAGGATGAGAATCGGTCGACCGATCCGATTGGAGTCAAACCGCAGCTCTGATCGATCTGTGGATCGATCGGCAGGTCTGTGAGTAGTTGGGAAGTCAGTTTCTAGCCCCTAGCTCAGTTGGGATGTTCAGTTTCTCCTCCTTAGCATATGTACACCAGCAAAGAAGGTTTTTAGACCTTTCTTATCAGTTGTATGCGTCATTAGTAGAGTAAAATTTTAATTAGCCCAGCTTTCCGCACAGTATAGTTTAGCATTATTGTGACGATCGGCCTTACAGCCAGTGATCAGAAGGCGGGTCGTTACATAAGTTGGGAAATGATATCACTTATAGTATGTGTTGTTGATTATAGAAGGAAACTGTGTCCTAGAGATACTAGGTTGATAATGTCCCCAAGAGGAGCCCATAAGGATTGTCATGTTAAACCCTGCAGGTGGACTTAGTCCGACATGACGATAAGGTTGAGTGGTACTACTCTTGGACTTAGATATTAATTAAATGAGTTGTCAGTAACTCACTTAATTAGTGGACATTCGATATCTTAAACACAGGGAGACTAACACACTCATAATAAGAAGGAGCCCAAAAATATAATTTGGGATTGGTGCGGTAGTTCAATAATAGTTCTCTAGTGGAATGAATTATTATTATTGATAAAATTAAGTTGTGTGTTCGGGGCGAACACGGGATGCTTAATTTTATCGGGAGACCAAAACCAATTCCTCCTCTCGGTCCCTATCGTAGCCTCTTATTTATAGAGTACTATACCCACCTATACCCACCTTCTATACCCACCAATAGGGGGCCGGCCAAGCTAGCTTGGGAACCAAGCTAGGGCCGGCCTAGGTATAAAATTGGGTGGCCGACCCTAGCTTGAACCCAAGCTAGTGGGGGCCGGCCAAATTAAATTAAAAAGGAATTTTAATTTTAATTTTTATTATGTGGAAGAAATAATTTATTAAAGAGAATTTAAATTAAAATATCTCTCTTATAAAAGATCTACAAAAGATTAAAGAAAGAGATTAGATCTCTTTCCTTATTTGTAGATTGGTGAGATATTTTATTTTCTCTTTAAAATTATTCACATATTGATAAAATTAAAATTATAGAAATTTCCTTTTATCAACCATGAAGAGATTTTTGAAGAGAAATTTTATTTTTTAAAAATTTTCGGAAACAAATTAGGAAGTTTTAATTGTTGATTGAAACTTGTCCAATTTGTTCTTCATGATGTGGCCGGCCACTTGAATTCAATTGGGGAAATTTTATTTTATTTTTTCTCAATTAAATTATGTCAAGGAAATTAAGGAAATTTTATTGTAATTAAATTTCCTAATTTGCCTAGGCCAAGGAATATAAAAGAAGGGGTGAGGGTGCCTTCATGAGACACAACCTCTATTATTTTCTCTCCCTCTTTTGTTCCTTGGTGTGGCCGGCTATCCTTTCCCTCTCTTCCTCTTGTGGTGGCCGAACCCCTCTCTTCCCTTGGAGCTCTTGTGGTGGCCGGATACTACTTGGAGAAGAAGAAGAAGAAGGAGAGGAAGCTAGCATCTCTTGGAGCTTGGTTGGTGTTTTGATTTTCTTCCTTGGTGAAGCTTCTTTCTTTGTGGCCGAACCTAGCTAGGAGGAGAAGAAGGTGGTTGGTGGTTTCTCATCTCGGAAGATCGTTGCCCACACAACGTCCAAGTTTAGAAGAGGAATACGGTAGAAGATCAAGAGGTTTTTCTACAAGGTATAACTAGTAATTTTTCTTTCCGCATCATGCTAGTTATTTATGGAAATAATACCAAATACAAGAGGCTTACGTTCTAGAATTTCGAATATGTTTTTCGATGTTGTGTTCTTTTGCTTTTTCTTTTCCTTGTGATTTGATTGTTCTTTTTGGTTAACCTAAAGTTATTTTAGGAAATTAAATATTAGATTTCTATAAAAGGTTTTGTCTAGTCGGTGGTGGTTGCTCCCATATCCAAGAAGGCCGTGTGCCTCGCCACGTCAGTACTGGGAACCAATTATGGAAATTAATATTTAATGGAATTAATAACTTAAGGTGATTTGGGTCGAACGTGTTAAGTTCCGCAGGAGATCCAAGTCAAAACCTAAAAGAACAAATAGATTAAGTTTTGGATCAAACGTGTTAAGTTCCGCAGGCGATCCAAAATTTAATTTAAAAGAACACATGGTAGCTAGGAAAAGGCTCAGACCTTTGTACAAAATTTTTGTACAGTGGAACCTCTAGGTTTTCCGAGTAGCAACCAACAGCTCCATCATCTGGTCGCTGCGAGCACAGGCGTGGTTGCCTTTTGATGGTGTCAATTCCAGTCGTCGGCGTTCCTTCTCTGCCCCGACTCATTGCCATCGCAGCATCTCTGTAATGCCCGCCCTCCCTGCTAACCCTAAGGGACGGGGCTACGATACTCTACGTACATATTACAGCGGAAGACTTAAAATAATTTTTCTTAGATTAATAAAAACTTTTCTTTTGTTTTCATATCCGAACTACACTAATATGGTTTCCATAACATGATAACAAGATAAATAGAAACATAACATCAAGTCACCCATTTAGTACTACAATTTATGAAACCAAAGCATAATTCTTAAAAGTTCTTAAAGCAGGTTCTTATTTGGTTGCCTAGCCACTGCCACACACATCTCCTTGCCTCTCCTGCTGCTCCTTTAGCTCATCCAGCTTTTTCCTTTATCTGTGGTACAAGGAAAGTAAGCTATGAGCACTCATGGCTCAGTAAGTCCCTTTCCTACTCACTAAAACCGAAAATCATCACATAATCAAAGAATATCTCAACATAACATGATCTCAACTAGTCATGGCATAACATATCATACTCTTTAAGCATATCATGCAACATAACAAAATCATAACTAGTCATGGCATATCATCTCTTAAAACATAGCATGATACATAACATAATCATATCTAATCATGGCATATCATAGCATCATCATAAGGTAGCATGTCATATCAAGCATAGCATGAAACATAACATAATCATATCTAATCATGGCATATCATAAATCATAGCATCATCACAACATGATCATAAGGTATATGCAATATGATTTTGAAAACATGTATCCGAAAAACATGTGTATGTCTCATGATCTTTAAAATCATTTCTTCTTACATATATACTTAAACATAATCTCAACTTAAAGGGGATCCCGGCTATGTACCACTTACATATTGCGCGCAACCTATGTAGGTCCAAGGTAGCAAGTCTTGAACCCTACAAGGCAAACATACTAGGCCCGAGTCTTACTCCATCGACCTAGGGGCACTTAGGAGCTCATCCCTAACGAGGCCCGAGTCTTATTCCATCGACCCCGGGGCGCTTATGGAGCCCACCCTTGGTACAAGTCACATAAAGTAAAGTACATGTCATACTTATAAATATCATACATCATAAAAGCATGCATCACTTAGGCACACATCATATCATAAAAGTATGCATCACTTAGGCATACATCATATCATAAAAGTATGCATCACTTAGGCATACATCATATCATAAAAGTATGCATCACTTAGGCATACATCATATCATAAAGGTATGCATCACTTAGGCATACATCATGTCATAAAAGTATGCATCACTTAGGCATGCATCATATCATAAAGGTATGCATCATGTCATAAAAGCATGCATATTTTCACCACATAGCATATCATAAAAGCATGCATATTTTCACCACATAGCATATCATAAAAGCATGCATATTTCTATCCACATAGCATATCATAAAAGCATGCATATTTTCACCACATAGCATATCATAAAAGCATGCATATTTCTAAGCACATATCATATCATGGAAAGTATAAATCACAAGCATACATGTTTAAGCATAAGGGTGTATTATGTGATTATACTAACATAAGAAACATGGTAACATAGTTAACTTGGGTTCTAAGCTTCCTAATCCCTTGGGTTCTTATCATGGCCGAACCCCCTTAGATCTCAATTTAGGTAAAAACAACCTCCAAGCATGTGGAACCTAAATTATCATTACATCAATTTCAGAGGAAGCATTATAAGCATGATTAACTTGGTTTCTAAGTTCTTCAAGTCCCTAAACTCATGTGGCCGAACCTTATCAGGTGTGAAACAAGGTCTCAAATGTCATGAAAGCATGGAAACCTTAAACCATATTTATAGAATTTTTTTCCAAGTAACATAGTAAGCACATTTGAGCTAGTTACTAAGTTCTTCAACCCCTTAACATATGTCATGGCCAAACTTTTAACAAGTATTCCTTAGGGCTAAAAACAAGTATACAAACATGTGAACTTGAACTAACATCATATATAAATTCATAATAAAACATCATACAATAGGTATGGCCGAAACTTACCCTAGCCTCATTTAGGTCACTAAATAACATATAGCATGAGAACTTTGGTTTTCTACTTATCATATTTCATGTAGAGTGACATAAGCATCTTTAATTTTTGTTCTAGGGTTTCTAGGGCATCTATCCCTTCATGGCCGAAACATACAATGGCCCATTTAGGTCATGGAAAAATTATACAAGCATGTGACACAATCAACATATTATCATATTTCCATAAGAAGCATTTTTAACACCATTGGTTTCAATTCTAAGGCTTCTAGGTCTTTTAAACCCTACTTGGCCGAGACTCATCAGTGTATAAACTTGCTTCAAATAGCCTAAAATCATAAGAAGTCATACAAGTTTCATAGCATATATAAAGACAAGCATACTAAACATACATGTGAATTGTGTCTTAGGCTTCCTAGGTTTCTTTCCCTTTTTCTTTTATTTTTCCTCATGGCCGAAACCTACCAATCCCTAAACTAGGTTTTAAGTGGCCTAAAGCATGGAAAAACCTAAGTAAGTTTCATGGTAAAAATTACTAAGAACATCATATACAAAGTTGGTTCATAAACAAGCTAGGACCCTTGTGATCTTACATGTCATATATCATGTAACTAAATTTTTCTATACTCTAATTAAGCATAAGAGCATCAAACAACTTCCATATCATAATATTACAGAGGTCTTGAGCATGTTAAAATTTTGTTTAAGCTTTTCTAAACTATCCATCTTATCATGGCCGAAAATCTAAAATAAGAGTTCATGAATTTCTAGCAATATTCAACATGCAATTCTTTAAGAGAACTCTATATTCTATCATACAAACATGGTTACTTAAATTTAAAGGTCTTCCTAACCCTAAGCCCTTTTCTTGGCCTAAACATATGAGTGGATTTCTTTTGGTTCCAAGTAACTTTCAAGCAAGAAAACCAATAAAAGGCCCTTAGTAGTTCATGGGGGAAATCTTGTACTAGTTTGGTTAAACAATGATTTCTCCAACCTTTTGAAAATATTTTTGGCCGAAATTCTAGGGTTAGGTACTCCTCTGATCAAGCATCATATAGGTATAAAAACATGAAGGAAAAACCTTCCTACATAGCATAGAAAAATATCATGAAATGAGGACTTGTTTAAACCTTCCTAGATTTGAAAACTCTTCTTTGGCCGAATTTTCTTAAATTCTTTTCTAGGTTTTTCTAATCCTCATAAAATCCGAAAATCACATACAAAGCCTTGTACCACAGGTGAGGGGAAGCTTACATCCTTTTCGCTTGTGGATCTAAGGTATGGTGATGGAAGAAGTAACCTCTTCTTCTAGTTCCCTTTCCTTGATTCCCTTGCTAAGTCCTCCTTGTATCTTAGGCTTTCTTAGGAGAAAACCTTAGCTTGGGGCCGAAGATGGAGGAGAGGGGACTGAGGGTTCGGTGAGGGAGAGGAGAGAATGAGAAAAATGAGAGAAAATAGAATTTTCCCTTCACATATTCTCTTTTATGTTAAGGGGAAAGAGTTAGCAAACTTGGTTTTTGCTTTCCTTCTCCCTTAGCCTTTTTTTCCATTTTCTTTTATTTATTTTATTTTCTAATTTATTCTCATCATTCATGATGAAACAAGGGGGAATGAATCCCCTTAATTCTTCATTTAAGGTCACGGCAAGAGAGGGAAAAGAGAGAGGAAGGGAGGAAGGCAAGTTGTCTTTCTCTTGCTCTTTTCTTGTTTTCTTTTCTTAGATCTTTACTCCTATCTTTATCATGCATTCCCTTTCCTTGCTATCAATATCTTCTCTCTATCCCAATTGGTTTCTACTAATTAATTCTATAAATTATAGTATAAGAGGTTCAAGGTTCAATCCTTGACCTCTTTTTCTTTTTATTTCATTTTATTTCTTTTTGTTTCAACTCACTTCTTATTATTTTTCTAAGGCAAAATTCATCATTCTCTTATTTATCTTAAAAGCTTAGTGGGTGTTACAGTACCCCGTACCTCATAAAAAGTTCGTCCTCGAACTTTAAAATAGTTACATCAGGTGGCACTGAACTTTCGGCTGAGTGCATCGGTCACTTTGTTCGCCTTTCCTGGGTGATAAAGAATCTCGCAGTCGTAATCTTTAACTAGCTCGAGCAATCGGCGTTGCCTCATATTCAGGTCTTTTTGTGTAAAGAAATATTTCAGACTCTGATGGTCGGTATAAATCTTACACTGAGCTCCATATAAATAATGTCTCCATATTTTTAGAGCGAAGACCACGGCTGCTAGTTTTAAGTCGTGAATGGGATAATTCTTCTCATGCTCTTTAAGTTGTCTAGAAGCGTAGGCAATGACTTTGCCATCTTGCATGAGTACAGCTCCAAGTCCTGTGATGGAAGCATCGCTGTACATATCGAAGCCTCTGTTGGTTTCCGGGAGAGTAAGAATCGGAGCACTGGTTAGTCTCCTTTTTAATTCCGCGAAACTCTTCTCGCAAGCTTCTGTCCATTCATACTTTGTATTTTTCTTAGTGAGGGCGGTCATAGGGGTTACAATTTTTGGAGAAATTCTCTACGAATTTCCTGTAATAGCTTGTTAGTCCGAGAAAACTCCTGACTTCGCTAGCATTCCTTGGTCGGTTCCAGTTATTTACAGCTTCGATTTTACTTGGATCCACCATAACTCCATCTTTGGAGATGACATGTCCTAGGAATATTACCTGGTCAAGCCAAAACTCACATTTGGAAAATTTTGCATATAGTTGTTTCTCTTGCAGGATCTGTAGTACAGTATTCAGGTGTTCAGCATGTTCTTCTGGGGTTCTTGAGTAGATAAGTATATCGTCAATAAAGACGATTACAAATTTATCAAGATATGCCGTAAATATCCGATTCATCAAGTCCATAAATACTGTGGGAGCGTTGGTTACTCCGAAAGGCATAACTATGAACTCATAGTGTCCATATCGGGTTCGAAATGCTGTTTTTGGTATATCATCTGGTTTCACCTTCACTTGATGATAACCGGATCGTAGGTCTATCTTTGAGAAAACGGTCGCACCCTTCAGTTGATCGAACAGGTCATGGATTCGTGGGAGTGGGTACTGGTTCTTGATCGTCACATTATTCAGCGCTCGGTAGTCTATACACATTCGCATAGACCCATCCTTCTTCTTTACGAACAGCACTGGAGCTCCCCATGGAGAGTGACTAGGGCGAATAAGTCCCTTGTCAAGTAATTCGGATAACTGTTCCTGAAGCTCCTTTAATTCAGCCGGAGCCATACGATAAGGTGCTTTTGAAATCGGCTGAGTACCAGGAATCAATTCGATTCCGAATTCTATCTCTCTGTCAGGGGCCAACCCTGGTAGTTCATCAGGAAATACTCTTGGATAGTTGCATACTATTCTGACATCTTCTAATTTCTGGTCTTTGACTTGATTGGTGTTAACCACGTGCGCTAGAAACCCCATACATCCTTTATCTAACATCCTTTGTGCTTTAATAGATGACAATAACTTCTCCGTTTCTTTTGATTCCCCGTAAAATTCAAACTCTGGTTCGTTTTCGGGTCGAAAAATCACTTTTCTTTTGCGGCACTCAATTGAAGCGCCGTACTTGCAAAGAAAATCCATGCCCAAAATTATGTCATAATCCTGCATATCAAGTACTATCAGATTGCAGTAGAGTTCTCTGTTTGCGATCCGAATAAGTACTGCTTGCAGCATATGGTCCGATGGCATAATCTCCCCGGATGGTAAGGTTGTTAAGAAGGTATCCTCTAGAGTTCGAAGTGGTATGTCTAGCTTCTTCATAAAAGGTGTTGAGACGAACGAGTGTGTTGCCCCGGTATCAAATAATACTACAGCATACTGATTGTAAATAAGTAGTTGACCTGTGACGACAGTAGAGGCATTCGCCACGTCTTCCTTGGTAAGAGAGTAGACTCTGACATTCGTCATAGTGGGAGGGGCCTCCAATCTTCCTTGGCTGATGGAAGTCCCTTCTATGGCAGCTTGCATTTGGTGAAGCTGTGCGGGGGCACTTCTGTTCTGAAAGTTCTGCGGAGGTGGTGCCTGAGGTTGAGTTGGGCAATTTCTCGCTAGATGGCCTTCCTTTCCGCAGTTATAGCACTTTCTGGTACTTAGGAGACATACTCCAGAATGCATCTTCCCACATGTGGCACACTGAGGGTACTTGGTCTGCTTATTGGTCGGACCACCTTTTGTTTTATTCCACTGTTTCCTCTTTCCACTTGAGTTTCCTTTCCAGTCGGTTCTGGTATTGTGCGATTTTTGTCCTCCGGTCAGTGCTTGGTTCATGCCCTTGTTCATTGCTTTCTGGTAGTGCTCGGTAATCAGGGCACTGCTGACTAGCTCTTCTGCAGTCTGCGGTCTATTAACTCCGCCGGCTACGTTCAGAGCTATCTCGGGTCGGAGCATCTTTAACATTAACCATACCCTTTCTCTTTCAATACGGACCAGTTCTGGGCACAGACGGGCTAGGCTGTTGAACCTCTTGACGGCTTCGTTAACTGACAGATCACCTTGCCGGAACTCAGTAAACTCGTCATAGTGCTTGTTGGTCACTTGCATATGGAAAAATTCATCTAAGAACTCTGTCTCAAAATCTGTCCACTGCATTTGGTTTATTTGTCTTTTCTCCTTCACTCGGTCCCACCACATTCGGGCATCTCCGGTAAGGCAGAACGACGCGCATTTGACCTTCTCGTGTTCAGGCCAATCCAGTAGTTCCATTATGCTTTCCACGGTTTTGAGCCAGGCTTGCGCATCCCATGGTTCGCAGTTTCCCGAGAATGCTTCCGGCTTAAGCCTTTGCCACTGAATCAGATAGGTCTCTTGTCGAACCATCGGAGTAGGGGCTGTCGGGGGCACTGGCGCGGCTGTAGGTATAACCGGTAGTGCATTCTGATTTGCCGGTGGGGTAACTGGGTTGCCTTGCTGACCCATTAAGGTAGTGATCAGCTGCTGTTGCTCGGCAATCTGATGCAGGAGATTTGTGACTACCTGTGTCAGGTCTGGTGGAGTCACTGTTCCCTCGGTTCGAGTATTGCGTGTCCTAACCATGTTTATCTAAATAAGGACAAATAGACTAGTGTAAGTGGTTATCGTTTTTAGCCAATCTAACGTACTATTTTGTTTCTATCTGTTTGTTCTGGTATTATTCCTAACCTACCAATATGAAATCCTAATCTAAATTATAACTAAAAGCATAGAATAAAGCATCAAACATAAGCAAGTAAAACATGAAACTAAAGCATAAGCAACAAAAGGAAAAATAAAGAATAGAGTGACAAACAATATGACATAAGGAAATAAAGCATAAGCAATGTAGCAAAGAAAATAATGCATAGGCAATATAACAAGGAAGAAAAATAAATAAAGCATAAGTTATATAACATGAAAATTAAGCATCAACATATAACAAGAAAATTAAACATAAGCATTCTTACCTGGAGCGGCAGGTCGGAGGCTTGATGTGTGTGTAGTGAGCTGGCAATAACTTGGCTCTGATACCAACCTGTAACGCCCGCCCTCCCTGCTAACCCTAAGAGACGGGGCTACGATACTCTACATACAAATTACAGCGGAAGACTTAAAATAATTTTTCTTAGATTAATAAAAACTTTTCTTTTGTTTTCATATCCGAACTACACTAATATGGTTTCCATAACATGATAACAAGATAAATAGAAACATAACATCAAGTCACCCATTTAGTACTACAATTTATGAAACCAAAGCATAATTTTTAAAAGTTCTTAAAGCAGGTTCTTATTTGGTTGCCTAGCCACCGCCACACACATCTCCTTGCCTCTCCTGCTGCTCCTTTAGCTCATCCAGCTTTTTCCTTTATCTGTGGTACAAGGAAAGTAAGCTATGAGCACTCATGGCTCAGTAAGTCCCTTTCCTACTCACTAAAACCGAAAATCATCACATGATCAAAGAATATCTCAACATAACATGATCTCAACTAGTCATGGCATAACATATCATACTCTTTAAGCATATCATGCAACATAACAAAATCATAACTAGTCATGGCATATCATCTCTTAAAGCATGATACATAACATAATCATATCTAATCATGGCATATCATAGCATCATCATAAGGTAGCATGTCATATCAAGCATAGCATGAAACATAACATAATCATATCTAATCATGGCATATCATAAATCATAGCATCATCACAACATGATCATAAGGTATATGCAATATGATTTTGAAAACATGTATCCGAAAAACATGTGTATGTCTCATGATCTTTAAAATCATTTCTTCTTACATATATACTTGAACATAATCTCAACTTAAAGGGGATCCCGGCTATGTACCACTTACATATTGCGCGCAACCTATGTAGGTCCAAGGTAGCAAGTCTTGACCCTACAAGGCAAACATACTAGGCCCGAGTCTTACTCTATCGACCTAGGGGCACTTAGGAGCTCATCCCTAACGAGGCCCGAGTCTTATTCCATCGACCCCGGGGCGCTTATGGAGCCCACCCTTGGTACAAGCCACATAAAGTAAAGTACATGTCATACTTATACATATCATACATCATAAAAGCATGCATCACTTAGGCATACATCATATCATAAAAGTATGAATCACTTAGGCATACATCATATCATAAAAGTATGCATCACTTAGGCATACATCATATCATAAAGGTATGCATCACTTAGGCATACATCATGTCATAAAAGTATGCATCACTTAGGCATACATCATATCATAAAGGTATGCATCATGTCATAAAAGCATGCATATTTTCACCACATAGCATATCATAAAAGCATGCATATTTTCACCACATAGCATATCATAAAAGCATGCATATTTCTATCCACATAGCATATCATAAAAGCATGCATATTTTCACCACATAGCATATCATAAAAGCATGCATATTTTCACCACATAGCATATCATAAAAGCATGCATATTTCTATCCGCATAGCATATCATAAAAGCATGCATATTTTCACCACATAGCATATCATAAAAGCATGCATATTTCTAAGCACATATCATATCATGGAAAGTATAAATCACAAGCATACATGTTTAAGCATAAGGGTGTATTATGTGATTATACTAACATAAGAAACATGGTAACATAGTTAACTTGGGTTCTAAGCTTCCTAATCCCTTGGGTTCTTATCATGGCCGAACCCCCTTAGATCTCAATTTAGGTAAAAACAACCTCCAAGCATGTGGAACCTAAATTATCATTACATCAATTTCATAGGAAGCATTATAAGCATGATTAACTTGGTTTCTAAGTTCTCCAAGTCCCTAAACTCATGTGGCCGAACCTTATCAGGTGTGAAACAAGGTCTCAAATGTCATGAAAGCATGGAAACCTTAAACCATATTTATAGAATTTTTTTCCAAGTAACATAGTAAGCACATTTGAGCTAGTTACTAAGTTCTTCAACCCCTTAACATATGTCATGGCCAAACTTTTAACAAGTATTCCTTAGGGCAAAAAACAAGTATACAAGCATGTGAACTTGAACTAACATCATGTATAAATTCATAATAAAACATCATACAATAGGTATGGCCGAAACTTACCCTAGCCTCATTTAGGTCACTAAATAACATATAGCATGAGAACTTTGGTTTTCTACTTATCATATTTCATGTAGAGTGACATAAGCATATTTAATTTTTGTTCTAGGGTTTCTAGGGCATCTATCCCTTCATGGCTGAAACATACAATGGCCCATTTAGGTCATGGAAAAATTATACAAGCATGTGACACAATCAACATATTATCATATTTCCATAAGAAGCATTTTTAACACCATTGGTTTCAATTCTAAGGCTTCTAGGTCTTTTAAACCCTACTTGGCCGAGACTCATCAGTGTATAAACTTGTTTCAAATAGCCTAAAAGCATAAGAAGTCATACAAGTTTTATAGCATATATAAAGACAAGCATAATAAACATACATGTGAATTGTGTCTTAGGCTTCCTAGGTTTCTTTCCCTTTTTCTTTTATTTTTCCTCATGGCCGAAACCTACCAATCCCTAAACTAGGTTTTAAGTGACCTAAAGCATGGAAAAACCTAAGTAAGTTTCATGGTAAAAATTACTAAGAACATCATATACAAAGTTGGTTCATAAACAAGCTAGGACCCTTGTGATCTTACATGTCATATATCATGTAACTAAATTTTTCTATACTCTAATTAAGCATAAGAGCATCAAACAACTTCCATATCATAATATTACAGAGGTCTTGAGCATGTTAAAATTTTGTTTAGCTTTTCTAAACTATCCATCTTATCATGGCCGAAAATCTAAAATAAGAGTTCATGAATTTCTAGCAATATTCAACATGCAATTCTTTAAGAGAACTCTATATTCTATCATACAAACATGGTTACTTAAATTTAAAGGTCTTCCTAACCCTAAGCCCTTTTCTTGGCCGAAACATATGAGTGGATTTCTTTTGGTTCCAAGTAACTTTCAAGCAAGAAAACCAATAAAAGGCCCTTAGTAGTTCATGGGGGAAATCTTGTACTAGTTTGGTTAAACAATGATTTCTCCAACCTTTTGAAAATATTTTTGGCCGAAATTCTAGGGTTAGGTACTCCTCTGATCAAGCATCATATAGGTATAAAAACATGAAGGAAAAACCTTCCTACATAGCATAGAAAAATATCATGAAATGAGGACTTGTTTAAACCTTCCTAGATTTGAAAACTCTTCTTTGGCCGAATTTTCTTAAATTCTTTTCTAGGTTTTTCTAATCCTCATAAAATCCGAAAATCACATACAAAGCCTTGTACCACAGGTGAGGGGAAGCTTACATCCTTTTCGCTTGTGGATCTAAGGTATGGTGATGGAAGAAGTAACCTCTTCTTCTAGTTCCCTTTCCTTGATTCCCTTGCTAAGTCCTCCTTGTATCTTAGGCTTTCTTAGGAGAAAACCTTGGCTTGGGGCCGAAGATGGAGGAGAGGGGACTGAGGGTTCGGTGAGGGAGAGGAGAGAATGAGAAAAATGAGAGAAAATAGAATTTTCCCTTCACATATTCTCTTTTATGTTAAGGGGAAAGAATTAGCAAACTTGGTTTTTGCTTTCCTTCTCCCTTAGCCTTTTTTTCCCATTTTATTTTATTTATTTTATTTTCTAATTTATTCTCATCATTCATGATGAAACAAGGGGGAATGAATCCCCTTAATTCTTCATTTAAGGTCACGGCAAGAGAGGGAAAAGAGAGAGGAAGGGAGGAAGGCAAGTTGTCTTTCTCTTGCTCTTTTCTTGTTTTCTTTTCTTAGATCTTTACTCCTATCTTTATCATGCATTCCCTTTTCTTGCTATCAATATCTTCTCTCTATCCCAATTGGTTTCTACTAATTAATTCTATAAATTATAGTATAAGAGGTTCAAGGTTCAATCCTTGACCTCTTCTTCTTTTTATTTCATTTTATTTCTTTTTGTTTCAACTCACTTCTTATTATTTTTCTAAGGCAAAATTCATCATTCTCTTATTTATCTTAAAAGCTTAGTGGGTGTTACAATCTCGATTCCATCTAGGAGAGATCTTGGATATGGTACAAGGGTAAGTCAAGCTCAGTGTTAGATTGACATGGATTGATTTCATACTTTGTTTGGGATGTTGAGATTTGCTATGTGATTGATCAGTGTAGCTCCGATGAGGATTAGTCTATGGGAGGTCGGCTGTGGCCATTGGATCCTCTACTCTGGCTATTCTTTACCACCGAGTAAAAAGAAGGATTCTGGTACAAGGAAGTTATAGTTCGGTATTGGATTTGATTTCGAATTAAGGTGCTCATTGTGGATTTGAGTCTAATGCTCATATGTTGTGATGTGGATTGTATTTTTAGGGTATTTGTTGTGGGAGATTAACAACCCCACCTTGCACTGGCTACCTATTCTCGGCAGCCAACATCTCCAGCTGTGGATCATCGGTTGAGGCATCAGACTTAGGTGAGTTTTAGAGGTGATTTCATTCTACATTGCTTTGGATTAGTGGTGATGGATTATAGAAATTTATTTAAGTTATATTGGATTGATTGATAGATCACAGATTATGTTTAGAAGATTGAAGGATTTAAGGTGCATTGGATTGACTAATAGATTGTGCATTATGTTGGATCTAAAAGGAGATGAATTAAGAATTAGTTGGAGGAATAATCAGATATCAGATTTGAGTGGAGTTTCCTAATTAGGCAGGGATTTTATTTAGCTATTTTAATTCTTGTGAATTTAGCTAAATAATATATATATATATATATATATATATATATATATATATATATATTGATCGCAGGACTTGGATTCGGGACGAGCGTCTCGACACGGGATTACTTGGCACGATCTACATTTTAAGGCGGGTACTTCTTGCTTTATCTCTTTAGTATTTTGATCCTAGTGCATGAGCTTTATGTTCAGATAGTTGTTGTATCTATCTTGACTCCACTCTTATTTTTCCTGCGCTTGATACTTCCACTCAATCTTGGAGCTGCTCGTTTCTGTATCTATACAGTCTCTCGTTGCTATCGATGATATTTAGCAGATTCTATAGTACTAGGTATTGGATACCAGATACCAGACATTAGATAGTAGGTATTGGATATATGGACACCTGATACCATGTTTACCTGCTTTGATTGCCTGTTTATTTACACACCTTGCTGAGCATGCTGGCTTCATGTAGCATACCTATTTTCTGTTTATATATATATGATGACTGCTACATTATTCGCATCATGTCATTGCATGCATGCCGACGACCATGTCTCCCTTGTGGTTGAGAGGGTCATTGGTCAGGGCCGCACGCTCGGCCACTCATGGGTAGTGGCGGCTGGAGCGCGCCGCTTGTCCTGTCATGCCACACTCGGCCACTCATGGGTAGTGGCGGCTGGAGTCGCGGACAGCAGGGACCCCCGTCGCAGACGTAACTATTCAGCTACTATGCAACTGTCCACTCGGTCACTCGAGAGTAGTGGCGGCTGGAGTGTCGTACAGTTGTCATCGATCCGGCCTCTCGACCATACAGGGGTCGTGGTGCAGAGAGGTGGGCGGGGTGACCATCCGTACATACACTGTTGTTATTATATCTGCTGGTTGTTTACTTATACTGTTGTTGCTTATCTATGCTGCTATTGCTAGATTATGCTGCTGTTGTTTATTTATGCTGTTATGCTTACTTAGGTTGAGATTTATACCTGTGATATGTGTTTAGACACTGACTTGCTTACTGTTGACATGTATATACCTCACACGATACCATGTAGTTATGAGCAGTACTGTAGCAGGACTTTGCTACACTTTACCTTTTACTACTAGCCTAGGATATAGTTTCAGGTATGGACACTTATTATGATATCACTGTAGTATCTGCTATTTCCATACGAGACTGTATACCTTTGTATCTCTAGTTTGTTTTACTATACTCATGCATTATCTGTCTATTACCCGCTGAGTCTTTATACTCACCACCCCGTATATTGGTAATTTCACCAGGTAGCAGGTAAAGGATTTATGGAGTCGCCTGGAGATCCTGTCCGCCAGTTCCACGTCACATTCGAGGACGACCTTACGATTTTGGTATTTCTTACGCTATTTGTATTTTGGGTTTTGTACTTGTTTATGTATTTGTGTTCTTTTGTATTTGGTTTGATATTATTGTGTCAAGCCGAGCCGGCTCGCAGTTAGTCGCTTTGTATTTTGTGATCGTTGTTTGTGATTTTCCGCTGTGTTGATTTTGGTACAGTCGTGTGGGCTGATTAATATATTTATATAACTACGTGGTTGTGTTTATTTCTGTTCCAGCCAAGTGGGCTGCTTATATAACTGCGTTGTTGTGTATATATATTCCAGCCGTATGTAGCTGATGTATTTTGTATGTATGTATGCTTCAGATTGTCACCGGTACAGGGGAGATGCTGCCGAAATTTTTCGGTAAGGACTCCTCTGGGGGCGTGACATAAATATTAAATATATGTGCTTGTTATTATATTAGGATTAAGAGCACACACTTCCATAATAACTAAGGTTTAGTTCTTTTACTAAGTCAGTACAAAAAGAACATACCTAAATGATCCTACTCAATACACTTAAAGTGTATTAGTGTAATTTATTAGTCAAGATAAACTAATACTTAATTACACTACGACTATACTGATAGTTTGTTCCTTTCTATCTTAGTCGCAAGCAACTGTTTATAATTTATAGAGAACCGACAACATGATCTTCTGAGTGTGACACCACACTCCATGTTGTCTACTATATAAATTAATTGAACAATTACATTTAATAAATGCAGATATTGACCAATGTGATTCTTTTATTTTAACAAATAAATGTTTACAAAAGCTAGGCTTTTAGTATACACTCCAACAATATTAAGATAACAAAACTTACCTATTATCAAAAATTAAAGTTCTTATTGACATTGCCATTGTCATCCTCATCCTCATCCTCATCATCATTCTCAGTGGCAGATCCAGACAAAAAAGGAAGAGGGTGCTGAAAGAAGGGAGTTGGAGCTTGTCTTCCTTCTCGCTACCCCTTGGACTACAACATACTGGTGTAATTTTCTGGGAGCAAGGGGGTGCTCAAGCACACCCCCGCTCCCCCTAGATCTGCCACTGATCATTCCCATCACCATTTTTATGAATTTCACTTGCATCCAAGTTTATTACTACTCACTTGAGATCTTGTAATATTGAAATAATATATTCTTTGGTCTAAAATATGTTCGTAACTTTCTCTTGTTGATATGCAATGTCTTCCCAACATTTCTTAGTTTTTTTCCCATGCTTTCCTTTTACAAATAGTCCACCAATCAATTTTAGCACATTTCAAACTAGCATATGAAGCATAGAATATTTGAATCGTTTGTTATGCTAATACAAATAGTTCATATCTCTTATACAATCTCGAATGATTTATTTCAACCAAATTATACCGTGGATGCACCTTCATTCCTTAAACAGAGTTAAACCAGCGACACATAAATAAGATAGCTCATATTTCTAGGCTAGGGTATTCCACCTCTATAATTTCATCCAATAAATCATAACTATTATTGTTGTCACCTCCATAATTGGATAACTGAACATAAACCCCGCTATTTATTGTAGTCTTCCTCATTTCATATTCTTGAGTATGAAAATTATAATCATTTATGAAATATGCTGGCCAAGTACGTACCAATGCCTTTAGACCCAATGATATATGGAATATCAATTCTTGCTTAAGGTGAGCTTGATTATCATGAACCTAAACTCAAATAAATATGTTTAAAAGTCTGTATATATGTAAACCAAATTTAGATTGTCTACTTATATATAATTTGAACCATGGTGCAAATTCTTTATCGCAAAAGTGATCAAACTCTTGTGTCGACATTTCAGAATATAAGTTTTGAAAAATCCTACCATAAAACAATAAATTATAACATAAACAATTTACGACATAAGAAATATAAAAAATTAGAAATATATACTAACTTGTAATATGATAATATTTATGGATAATTCAGTAAAATATATGTCTAGGTTGTCTATTATTCTTGACTAGTTAAGTATCTCTATTTACATGCTCTAATTCGTCGATCAAGGTAATTAAAAATTGAGAATGAATTTAAATTAGGATAAATAGGGCACTCATCATTTCTTTTCGCTCTCCACCTTTTGCTCTGAACGTGAGACTCAAAATAATATAATACAAAAGTTGTTACTTCCTCTACAATGTATGCATTAACAATTGAGGTTTCAACCTATATAGGGGTATCAATACGGGTGGATCGGGTAGGGTTCGAGTTGGGTTGAAATTTTTTTAATAAAAAAATCCAACTTGAACTTGAATACAACTTGAAATTCCTAAACCTGAACCTAACCAACCCGAATAACATGAATAACCTGATTAAAATTATCTTTATTTTACTATTTTTCCTATAATTCTTCACTTTTATCTCAATAATATATCATTACCATACTAACATTGATATTGATATACATAAAAATATCTTAATTTTTTAAAATAAAATTTGATTTAACCCTAAAAAATTCACTAAACCCTAAATTCGAGTCAACTAGAATCTGACCTGAAAATCTCAAACCTAAAACCCTTCTATCCGAATCAAACCCGAACCCGATATATTTTAGGTCAACTTGGGTCAGGTTTATTTTTGGCACCCTTAAACTTGCATCTTATTTTTTACTTTTTTTCTTCAAATGATATAAGAATCTGACTGTAATAAAACAAATTGTATTGGATATTAATATATAATAAAAATAGTTAATTTTTATACATGAATAACAAAGTATAGAAGATGAAAATTTTACCTTTTAAATGAATACGTTTATCGAAAATGTGTAGGTTCTCTAACTTTGGGCTCATATGGCAAATGAACCAAAAAATATTCTATGGAATAAAAAAATGAGAGGAGAAATATCCTTTCTAAATTATACAAAATGATTAGGATGTCTTTCTCTAACGTCTCCATGTGTGAATGTCTTTAAAATATTGAGCAAATATCATGAAGAAAAATGCTTAAATCTGTAATAACACCCCATATACAATTTGATAAGAGTTCCTTATAAGTAATATAAATGAGTCTTTTGACAGTCATGACTTTTCAAACCAATCAATTTATATTTCTTCAAATCGGCATATCTCCCAAGATTAGAAATATAACCATTTGGAAATCTCAAATATTTCAACTATTTACAAACAACACGTCTCTGATCCTTATTTAATATATAAACTAGCGTTGGCTTTGGTCCCCTACTACTTTCATCGATATCGAGAGTATGTCTTTTTACAAAGGAGTCACATAACTTTTCTTACATACAGATTATTTTTTATTTTCTTGGCAATATCCATCACTGTATTTATCACATTATCAAAAATATTCTTCTCAATATACATTACATTGAGATTATGATAAATTAAATGACTCTTTCAATATGGTAAATCCTAAAATATACTCCATTTAGTCCATTTACATGTATTTCTATATTCATATGTTATACCATGTAGCTCTTTAATAATTGATGATAAGTTAAATACTCTGTACCAAATATGTTCACCTATTAATCTCAATGGTGGAGGTGTTCTTTCAATTTTATTCTTAGTTAATTCTGTTGGAGCAATCTATGTGACCATAGATTTTGATATTTAGGCAAAGATTTAAGTTAGGTTTATTATTATATTTGATATATGTTGTGAGTATGTAGGATGCAAGTACAATAAGGAAAAGTCCAAGTGTGATCTTGGCAATGGTGAAAGTCCAAGTAAAGTCTTGGCAGTATAAGTCCAAGTATGTAGTCTTGATAACATAAGTCCAAGTGTGACTTGGCAAGGTTGAAGTCTCGAAGTGAGGAGCTCATGGCAAAGGATGAAATCTCAGAGGTGGGGAGTCTCTTGGCAATGAAAGACCCGATAATAAAGGACAAGGCCGAGAGAAGCTCTTGAAGGTAAGACATGAAGGATGGGGAAGCATCCGAGGGATGCAAGACTGATGGAGGAAGCTAGAAGGTAAGGTCAAGGTTGTGTGGACAAGGATGAATGTATGAGAGACTATACTCAGGGTAAAATTCTAAGTTTAGGGTTTTACTAATTTACTGACAACTGGATTAGTCGACTGGGCCAGGGCACAAAATATTTCTATGCTCGAGGGTTGTGAAAATCAATCTATTGGTATTATAGCTAGTTGACTGGTACTATAATAGTCAACAGTTACTATAGCAATCAACTGATAAGCATGATAGTCAACTGGTATCGAGCCGTTGGGGTGTAACGGTTGATTTTTTTCATAGAGGCAAGTTAACTGATGTCTTTACCATTCGATTGGTGATGGGAAACACTGCTTGTAATTTTCTCTTGAGCTCTATTTAATAGAGCTCGGGGTGGTCGACCATGGTTACGGAATAGAGGTGGTTAACCCCTATTAGAGTCTTCCAAGCTCTCATGTGATCAAGCATGCCTGTGCAAGGTTACTTGAGCTAGTCAGAGTTTTTTGAGGAGTCATCCACCGACGGATCAGAATCGTCTACTTTACGGATAGTCGTGGAGTAGGAGTCCTAATCTCCGAACTACGTTACATAAACATGTCATTGGGTTTGTATTTCTTGTCTTTGTATTGTTTAGGGTTTAGCTTCCTTGTTAGTATTTTGTTTTATATTTTCAATGCGTACTAACAAGTATAGGAAGCAACGATTTAAGTAAAAAGCTATTCACTCCCCTTTAACGGGCACAAAGATCCGAACAAATTCATCTTTATTCATTATGAAATTATGATTTAGTGGTAACAATTTCCTATGACAATTAAAATAACTCGATTTCTTCCCATGTTTTAATCTGATTGACTTTGATCTCTCTATACATATTCAACATCCTAAGATTCCAATTGTACTCAATCTCGATAGTATACCATAAGTCAAAAGGTCATTTATAGTCCAAAAAAGAGCAGCGTTCATTACAAACATCTGATCAGTATGATATCATATATAAGGAAAACCTTCATCCTATAGTTGTTTTAGGTTCAATGATTGCATATAAACATTTATTAACTTCTTCAGATTTTGTGAGCCAAACACAACCAATGTTAAAAACATATACGATGTTTTTCATGCACATCCCAGGTGGAAGATTACACGGAGTTAAGATAACTAGCCAACAAGAATAATTTCTTTCTAATTTGTCAAATGAACAAATCTATCAGCACAGGGACCTAACCTAATGTTTCGAGTATCCTTCACAAATTCAAAATATGTTCTATCAAAAATTTTCCACGTCTCTGCATCTAATGGATGACAAATAGCCCCTCTTATGTTTGATGATTCACATGCTAAGTCATGTGTTCAACAGTAACCTTTGATGAAAAAAAACTTTTGTAATTAAGAGTTAAAGACAAATAAAATAACTGAATGTATGATCTACATTGTTGTTGACCCCTTCTGGTGCATTTGTACCTAGCAAATTTACAAACATATGCATCTTCATCATTTCCCCAATATATCATACAACTATCTATGCAAACATCAATTTTTTTCACCAAAAGATCTAATTCTTTCACAAGTTTTTTCATACTGTAAAAATCATTGGGCATTATGTGATCACGCAACAATACCCCTCTAATAAATTGAACAAAATTATTAAAAAAATCTTCAGACACACTATGCTTTACTTTGACATTCAACAGTTTTACAATGAGAGATAATTTAGTATGACTATCACAGCCATGCTACACTGGTTTATCCGCAACACTCAACATTTCTTGAAATTGAAAATATTCTTCATCAACACCTGGAATTTCTATCTCTTCCAACGATGATGTATAAGTAGTAAACATTTGTTAATATGTTGGAGGACTACTAGAACTTGCATCATTCAATTTGGGAATGAAATTCTAATCCGTTGCATCAATTACCATCCTCTTATATGGATTTAATTGATTATAATAACTCTGATTTTCTACTAATTGAGACTTATATGTTTCATCCATAATCCTTATTAGATATGAACGGTTTACCATGACATGTCCAATTATAGTAATTCAGGGTAAAACAAATCTACAAAGATGTTCTCGAACATTATAATACTATAAAAATTTACCATTATGATACTTTTCTGCACGAATACATTATGTTATCCCCATTCAAATAGTCAATATTACTACAAGCAAAATCCAAAAAATGTTCCGACCTAACTTTAAACTCATCAGTTAAATCCCGATGTTTAGGTAATTTATTTTATACATCCAACTCTTTTCTTTTTGTACTTTCCATTTCTCAATTTATTAACATATTATTCAAAATATCTAAAAATGATACTAGCACATTATCAACAACAATAACATAATTAATTACTACTAAATTTAGGGGGTGTTTGGTTTAAGGGAATAGGAGTGGGGAATGGGAATGGAATCATTGATTGTCATTGTTAATATTTGGATTATAGGAATAGGAATACAAATAAGGGAATGAATCCTTGAAATTGGGTAATAACTCATTCTCATGTGTCTCCCCTTCAATGAGTCATTGCCTTATTTTCATCAATCAAAATATTCTCTTATTCCAAAAATACCCTTGACTTAAAACTAAAATTTTCTCCCTTAATATCAAATATCAAAATATATTTATTTATTTATTTTTCATATCACTTCTCTCTCTTTGTTCTCTCTCATCATATTTTCTCTCTCATCATTTTATCACACACTTTCTCTCTCCTGAATCTCTCCTATCACACTCTCTTTCCTCTTTTTTTCTCATTACACTTTCTCTCTCATCATACTTTCTCTCTCCTCAATCTCTTCTATCATACTCTCTTCCTTCTTTTTATCATCATACTTTCTCTCTCATCATACTTTCTCTCTCCTCAATCTCTCCCATCATACTTTTTTTTCTCATCACACTTTCGCTCTCATCACACTTTCTCTCTCCTCAATCTCTCTTGTCACACTCCCTCCTTTTTTCCCTCAACACACTTTCTCTCTCATCATATTTTCTCTCTCCTCAATCTCCCATCACACTCACCATTCTCTTTTTTCTAATCACACTTTCTCTCTCATCATACTTTCTCTCTCCTCAATCTCTCTCATCACACACTCTCTCCTCTTTTTTTCTCATTACATTTTCTCTCTCTCCATCCTCTCACATCATACTTTCTCTCTCATCTTCTCTCATCATGCTCTCTCCTATCACACTCTATTTTCTCATTTTCTCTCATCATGCTTTCTCTCTCTTCATTCTTTCTCATCACACTTTCTCTCTCATCATATTTTTCTCTCACATTCATCTTTCTCTCGCATCTAATTTTTTCTCTTATTTTCCTTTAAGGGTAAAAAAAGAAAATTTTGATTTATTCCGATAGAAAATATGCAACTAACCAAACATTACTTTTAATAAGAGTGATATTCATGCTCATACTCATTCTCATTCCACAATACAATGATTCCCATTGCGATTCCTATTACTAGGAAAGAACCAAACACCCCCCCTAATACGTTGATTTAACGTGATTCAGAGATAAAGATCCTATTCCATGCCTGTCAATAAGGTGGAGGATCCCGATCCGTCGGTGGATGATTCTTCAGAGAATTTCTGGCTAACTCGTGTAGCTCCTTGTGGGTGGAGAAACCTCACCACAACTTGCACAAGACCACACTAGATCACTTGAACACTTGTAGACTCTAATTAGAGTTAACCACCACTAATTTCGTTAATAATACCCAAGTACCTCGAGCTCTATTAAATAGAGCTTGGGAGAAAATCACGAAGCTTTTTTCCTGCCACCAATTTGTAGGGGATCGAATGGCCGACTAGAAGGGGGGTTGAATGGACGACGCTCCCAAATCGATAGCTTCCTACAATGTTAGCTTGCGCAGCGGAATACAAACAAAACAAACAAGCTAAAGACTAAAACTAAGAAAGGAAATGCAAACCGCTAACATGTTCATTTAACGTGGTTCAAAGATTAGGGCTCCTACTACACGGCTGTCCATAAGGTGGACGATCCCTTTCCGTTAGTGGATTAGCACCCGGCAAACTCCGGCTATCTCAAGTCGCTCCTTGTGGGTGGAGAAACGTCACCACAACACTTATAAGCACCGGAGAACTAGTAGACTACTAATTAGGGTTTACCACCACTAATTTCGTCAGGGATAACCAAGCTCCCAAGCCTTGGTTATATAGGCAATGGGTTGGAAAACTCAGGCTACCAGTCGACTGCTAAAACCATCAGTCGACTGCCCTCTGTGAAAATTCGATCGTTACATCTCAACGGCTCGATACCAGTCAACTGTTAAAACTAGCAGTCGACTGCTCCACACTGGTCGAGCGAACAGAAACATTCTATTCGCTCCCAATCGACTGCCCCAGTCGACTGGTAAAACTAGCAGTCGATTGGTACCCAAGTACAATCTCTCAGCACTTGGACCCTCACCCTTACGACTCATTTGATGCTTCTTTGCAGCCTTGACCTCTTGCCTTCAAGCCTACTTCTTTTGGCTCTCGTCCCTCGGATGCATTTAAGCCCGTGGCTCGTCCCCAATGTCATCTTTCGCGTATGCCTCGAAGTCGCTTTCCTCGGCCCTTGTCCTTGCTGCCTTGTCCACGGTCCCTCGGATGCTCCATCCTTCACCGGACCCGAAACCATCAACCTAAGTCACATGTGTATCCTGCAAACCTGCACACTCACATACACATATCAAATACAAGGGTGAAACTCACTTAAATCCTTTGCCCAAACACCAAAACACATAGTCATACGGACCATTGGGATTGCTCCAACAATCTCCCCCTTTTTGATGTTTGGCAATACGTTTAAGTTAGGGAAAACATAATAGCAAATAAGCATGCTAAAGCAAAAGGGCTTACGATGCCAAGGCTACACACTTGGACTTACACCGCTGAAATAAAATGCAAAATGCATTGGAACCTATCACAAGGCTCCCCCTACACCTACGCTCCCCATTGAGTTAGGAATTTCCCACAGGGCTATTTAAGAACCTATCGCAAGGCTCCCCCTACACCTAAGCTCCCCAATGAGCTAGGAATTTCCCACAGGGCTATTTAAGAACCTATCGCAAGGCTCCTCCTACACCTAAGATCCCCAATGAGCTAGGATTTTCATTACCACAAAGGTATTTTCAGGTTTTCCCAACTAAACCTTACTTCCCCCCCCCCCTTTTCCTAACATCCAAAAAGTTCTCCAACAATATCCCAATTGTTGAAAACTTGTCACCAAATTGACTCTAAACTCGTGTATTCATCCCCCATGAATCTCATACACATATATGAGTTGACCCGGTCAAAAACTAATGCTGAAAATAACTTCAGACTGGCATCAGTAGACTTCACCAGTTGACTGCCCTTATCAAAACAACACACAAAATTATTCTGTGTTCGATATTCACTGTTACCAGTCGACTGGTAACTGTACCAAACGACGACATCCTAATTCTGCCCTTTTCAACATTCTGAACCCAATTTCAGAAATGTATAGAAAATTCCACAGACATCCAAAATTTTCCAAATTTTGTGGAGAGGTATGTTTTACCCATGTCTTTTTGGGAAAAATACATTCAAAAATGTATCTACCACCAATCCCAAGATTGACACAAAACCCAAAACTCAAAACTAGCTAAATGATTCAATTGAATCTTGACCTAAAGCCCTAGTTTTGGCTTCCTCTTGATGTATTTGCCCATACTAACTCATAATGCAGACCTAGCATTGGCTTATATGACATCTATAAATCCAAAACCAATTATCATGCTATATGACCCTGATGTCATATCGTCAAGCATGAAACACATTCCATGTGTGCCAATCCCTAGGTTTGAGACTCAAGTCTGTCTCCAAACCATTTGGCACACTACATGACATAATCTAGACTCCCAAGAAAACCCCACTTGAGTTCCATTTGCCATGAGTCCCAACTTGACTCTTTGAGCTCCCCTAGAGCTCTTAACCTTAGTCACCTCCCTAGGTGACTCATCCACAATTGCTAGGTCACATCGGTGCACCTCCGGTGACACTTGGCCTACAAACCTAACCTTCTTAACCTTGGACACCTTATCCTTGGTTAATTTAACCTTACCATTAAATGACTTTCTCTTTCCATTTCTTGGCTTCTCGTTGCTATAATCATATGCAACCTTAGCATATGACTTTCCCTTAGCTTTAGAGACACTAAATTGGTATCCTAGACCCGATCTATCATTGTTAAGTCTTTGGCTACCCAACACCATACCTAAACCCTTAGATCCAACATTGAATCTTTCTAGGGGTTTCTCCAATTTATCAAGCTTTGTCTTCAAAGCTTGATTTTTTCCTTTTTAGGTTCCTAAACCTAGAGTTAATATGTCCACCATAGACATTCCTAGTCCTACCCTTTCTAGGCATGTGTCTCCCATTCTTGGGATTAATGCTTTGTGTCTCCTTAGGTCTACTATAAAGTTATCATGAATGAGTTTCCTAGGGTTATGATCCACATTTACTCTACTCCTATCATGATATTTAAAACCAAAGTTATGCATGGGTAAATAATAACAGTTATTTCTAACATGCATGGAGGAGTTTAAATTTGAATTAAACTTCAAGTTAGGATATAGCTCCCTTACCCTTGAAGCCCCCCCTTGATTTGAGCTCCTCTTCTTCTTCTCCCACTTCTTTAAATGTGCAAGCTTCTTGATCTCCGTCTTCTTGGGCCATTTTGTGTGGTAGTGTCCCTTCTCCCCACATGTGAAGCATATGATGCACATTCTCCTTCTTTGGGCTTCTTCATTCCTACAACCCTTGTTAGTATTTAAATTAATTTGAATGGGTTTAGGAGTTACCTCTTTCTTAACCAATGGACATCTACTCTTGTAATGTCCCTTTTCATTGCACCCGAAGCATATTATGTGGACCTTTGACTTTCCTTCGGTGGAGGTGCTCACTAGGTTGACTTCCAAAACTTCTTCTTCTTCTTCACTTATCTTGAATTCTTCTTCAACCTTTGAGGATGTAGATGCTACCTCATCTTCCTCATCCACACTTGTGGATGTCCTCTCTTCATCCTTCTCCTCCTTGGAAGTTGAGCATGAATCGACTTCCGGTTGCTCATCCTCTACTTGAGCCACATCTTTCTTTTCTTCGGATTTTCTTTCTTCTTGTGTAGGCATGAGTTCTTTCCCTAGAACTTTCTTCAATTTGCTCCACAATTCATGGGCATTCTTATATTCACCTACAACACTTAACATGTTAGAAGACAAAATATCTACCAAAATTGATATTACCTTATCGTTTGCCTTTGACCGTGTGGTTTGCTCTTCTGTCCAATGTCGTGTCGGAGTTTCTTCCCTTTCTTGTCCTTTAGGACTTCAAATGGTTCCTCAACGACCATCATAGTGTCCCAATCCGTCTTGAGGAAGTTCTTCATCTTCACCATCCAAAAGGTGATGTCCCATAAACTTCCTCCTTCGAACTTTGGTGGTTCTATCAAGTCGATCATCCTTGCTTCCTTGGCGATTAGTCCAATGGAGAACAATCTCGCTCTAATACCACTTGTAGGAGATCGGATAGCCGGCTAGAAGGGAGGTTGAATGAACGACGCCCCCAAATCGATAGCTTCCTACAATGTTAGCTTGCGCATCGGAATACAAACAAAACAAACAATCTAAAAGATTAAAACTAAGAAAGGAAATGCAAACCGCTAACACGTTCGTTTAACGTGGTTCGGAGATTAGGACTCCTACTCCATGGCTGTTCGTAAGGTGGACGATCCCTATCCGTCGGTGGATTAGCCTCCGGCAAGCCTACTTCTTTTGGCTCTCGTCCCTCGGATGCATTCAAGCCCGCGGCTCGTCCCCAATGCCATCTTTCACGTATGCCTCGAAGTCACTTCCCTCTGCCCTTGTCCTTGTTGCCTTGTCCATGGTCCCTCGGATGCTCCATCCTTAACCGGACCCGAAGCCATCAACCTGAGTCACATGTGTATCCTGCAAACCTGCACACTCACATACACATATCAAATACAAAAGTGAAACTCACTTAAATCCTTTGCCTAAACACCAAAACACATAGTCACACGGACCATTGGGATTGCTCCAACACAGTCGACTGATACAACCACCAATCGACTGGTACTAAATGAAATTTGACAATTACAAGCCAACGGTCGGCTACCAATTGACTAATGAAAATACCAATCGACTGCTACAGTAATGCATAATAACACTACATTATCGCTACAATAATGTTATAATAATTTGAAAATTTACTCTGAGTATAGTCTCTCATGCACTCGGCATTGCCCGTACAACCTAGACCTAGCCTTCTAGCCTCCTCCATCAGTCTCGCATCCCTCAGATGCCTCACCATCCTTCACATCTTGCCTTCTGGAGCTTCTATCAGCCTTGTCATTATTGTCGGGTCTTCCTTTACCAAGAGGTTGCGCCTCCGGGACTTCATCCATTGTCAATTCACACTTGTACTTACATTACCAAAACTACATACTTGGACTTACATCTCCAAGACTCACCCTTGGACTTCCATCCTTTGCCAAGATCACACTTGGACTTTTCTTATTGCACATGTATCCTACATACTCACAATACACATATCAAATACAACAATAAACATAACTTAAATCTTTATCCAAATATCAAAACCTAGGGCACCTAGATTGCTCCAACAATCTCTTCCTTTTTGATGTTTTGTAACCTTTTAAGTTAGGGAAACATAAATGTAATAACAATATAAATAAGCATGCAATTTACACATGCATAAGTCTTGGAACCTAACTCTAGGCTCCCCCCTTCACCTAAGCTCCCCCTTGAGCTAGGATTTCTTGCAAAGGTGTGTAGATTTTCCACTTAAACCCAAAACTTCTCCCCCTTGCTATACATAAAAAAGAGTTCCAACAATATCCTAATTACTAGACTCTTTAACCTCTAATGACCATAAGCATCATGTATTAATCTCTATAAGATTACACATATGTTCATCATCCTTTTGGTCATTTCATAGTACTAAAACACATTTTTAGATTGTATCAGTCGACTGCCATTAACCCCAATTGTCTGTCCTCTTCAAAATGAGCTTATAGAGACCTTCTGTGCCCATGAATAGTATTTCCAGTTGATTGGTAACTATATTAGTCGATTGATATACTATTTTAACTAAAACCAGCATTTCTGACCCAACTTTAGAAATGCACAAGAAATTCCACAGACCTCCAAAATTTCTCAAATTTTGAGGAGAGGTTTGTTTTACTAATGTCTACTTGGAAAAATATATAAAGATTATATTTATCATGGATCCCAAGATTGGCACAAAACTCAAAATTATTTAAACGGTTCAATTGAACTTTGACCTAAAGTCCTAGTTTTGGCTTCCTCTTGATGTATTTGTCTATACCAAATCATAATACATCCCTAGCATTGGTTTATATGACATCTATACATCAAAAATCAATTTTCATGCAATATGACCCCAATGCCTTATTTTCATGCATTATACCATTCCAATTGTGTCAATCCACTAGGTTAGAGACTTAAGCCCGTCTCCTAACCACTTAGCACATTTGATAACTCATCTACCATGGGTCCCAGAGGCTCTTCCTAACTTTAGGAATCTTAACCTTAATCACCTCCCTAGGTGATTCATCTACCATGGCTACACTCACATAACGCATCATAGGTGTCTTATTCTTCTTAACCTTAGACACCTTACCCTTGGTTAACTTCTTCTTGCCCTTAACTTTGGACACCTCATCCTTGTTAGAGTGTATACTGAAAGCCTAAGCTTTTGTAAACATTTATTTTGAATAAAGAATCACATTTGGTCAATTCATCTACATTTGTTGTAGTTGTTCAATTAATTTATATTGTAGATAACATAGTATGTGGTGTCACATACAGAAGATGATGTTGTCAGTACCTTATAAATTATAAACAGTAGCTCATGACCAAAATGGAAAGAAACAAGCCATTGGAAGGTCATAGTATAATTAGGTATTAGTTTATCTTAACTATATAATTACACTAGTACACTTATAGTGCATTGAGTAGGACCATCAGAGGTCGTTTTCTTTTATACTGACTTTATAAAGGAACAAAGACCTTAGTTATTATGGAAGTGTGTGCTCTTAATCCTAATATAATAACAAGCACATATATTTGATATTTATTTCTTTAATTTATCAAAGGGTGAGATTTAGTTCGATGAATCAATAAGCCCGATAAGTTGGGAAATGATATCACTTATAGTGTGTGTTGTTGATTATAGAAGGAAACTGTGTCCTAGTAATTTAGGTTGATAATGTCCCCAAGATGAGCTCATAAAGATTGTCATGTTAAACCCTGCAGGTGGACTTAGTCCGACATGACGATAAGGCTGAGTGGTACTATTCTTGGATTAAGATATTAATTAAATGAGTTGTCACTAACTCACTTAATTAGTGGACATTCGACATCTTAAACACAGGGAGACTAACACACTCATAATAAGAAGGAGCCCAAAAATGTAATTTGGGATTGGTGCGGTAGTTCAATAATAGTTCTCTAGTGGAATGAATTATTATTGATAAAATTAAGTTGAGTGTTCGGGGCAAACACGGGATGCTTAATTTTATCGGGAGACCAAAACTCATTCCTCCTCTCGGTCCCTATCGTAGCCTCTTATTTATAGCGTACTATACCCACCTATACCCACCTTTGCACCCATGATATAGGGGCCGGCCAAGCTAGCTTATGGTTCAAGCTAGGGTCGGCCAAGCCTTAATTCATGGGTGGCCGGCCTTAGCTTGAACCCAAGCTTAGGTGGCCGACCCCCATTAAATTAAAAAGATTTTTAATTTTTAATTTTTATTATGTGGAAGATATAATTTATTAAAGAGAATTAAAATTAAAATATCTCTCTTAAAAGGATCTACAAAAGATTAAAGAAAGATATTAGATCTCTTTCCTTATTTGTAGATTGGAAAGATATTTTATTTTTCTCTTTGAAAATTATTCACATGTTGAAAAATTAAAATTATAGAAATTTCTTTTTATCAATCATGAAGGGATTATAAAGGGAAATTTTATTTTTTAAAAATTTCCAAAGACAAATAAGGAAGTTTTAATTGTTGATTGAAACTCTCCAAATTTGTCTATTTGAGGTGGCCGACCATGATTAATTGATTAAGAAATTTTATTTAATTTTTCTTAATTAATTGTTGTCAAGGAAAGTTAAGGAAATTTTATTATAAATAAATTTCCTTATTTGCTAAAGCCAATGAATATAAAAGAAGGGGTAGGGGTGCCTTCATGGGTTACAACTTCTATTGTTCTCTCCCTCTTTTCCTTGGTGTTGAGGCCGGCCATCCTCTCTTTCTCTCTTCCTCTTTGTGGTGGCCGAAATCTTCATCTCCCTTGGAGCTCTTGTGGTGGCCGGATACTACTTGGAGAAGAAGAAGAAGGAGAGAAAGCTTGCATCCCTTGGAGCTTGGTTAGTGGTTTTCTTCATCCTTGGTGAAGCTCTTGTTTTGGCCGAACCTAGCAAGGAGGAGAAGAAGGTGTGTTGGTGATTTCTCATCTCGGAAGATCGTTGCCCACACAACGTCCGAGGTTAGAAGAGGAATACGATAGAAGATCAAGAGGTCTTTCTAAAAGGTATAACTAGTAATTTTTTCTTTCCGCATCATACTAGTTATTTTTGGAAATAAATACCAAATACAAGAGGCTTACGATTCTAGTATTTCGAATATGTTTTTCGATGTAGTGTTCTTTTGTTTTTACTTTTCCTTGTGATTTGATTGTTCCTTTCGGTTAACCTAAAGTTATTTTAGGAAATTAAATATTAGCTTTCCTTAAAAGGTTTTGTCTAGTCGGTGGTGGTTGCTCCCATATCCAAGAAGCCCATGTGCCTCGCCACGCCAGTACTGGGAACGAATTATGGAAATTAATATTTAATGGAATTAATAACTTAGGTGATTTGGATCGAACGTGTTAAGCTCCGCAGGAGATCCAAGTCTAAACCTAAAAGAACAAATAAATTAAGTTTTGGATCAAACGTGTTAAGTTCCGCAGGCGATCCGAAATTTAATTTAAAAGAACACATGGTAGCTAGGAAAAGGTTCAGATCTTTGTACAAAATTTTTGTACAGTGGAACCTCTAGGTTTTCCGAGTAGCAACCAACAATTGGTATCAGAGCTAGGGTTTTGCCTCTGTGTATTTGGTATTAGTTTAATTATGCACATGTCATACATAATTTATGCAGGTTAATAGTAGGATGTGCTAACTTTGTGGATGTAGGATCCAACTATTATGGCTTTTAGTTATTATGTGTGTGATTGGACCCTTGGACATGTCAAGGGCATTTATATGTGTGTGCATGATTGTATTATAAAATACAGCAGGAGCTGTATTTAGTTTTTATTAGGATTTTATTTTTGATCTAGTTACATGTACATTCCTTTTATGGAATATAGGATCGATGGATGTAAAATTTTATTTTATGTTCGATCTAGTTTACATGTACATTCCTTCGAGGAATATAGGATCGAAAAATGTAAAATTCTATTTATGTCGTGGATCGAATCTTGCAAGGCGTGGAACCTTTTGAGGACCAGAGGCACAGCGGAACAAGGAGCAAGATGGATGCGACAGCTAGACCCGGTGGCGGTGGCCAAATATGGCAGCAGCTTGGGATGACAACACACGAAGGACAACAATAGATAAAAGCCATAATAGTTGAAAAAGTAGTTTTTCATTTATTGCTTTTATATTGTGTTGTGTGTGCATGTTAGTATACATGTCCAGTAGGCTAGCATAGTTAAAATTCCTCATTTATAAATAACTAAGTGGGAGAGAAATTTTAAATAAATTCCACGATCTCCATTACTGGTTTGTAAGTGATGCAAACAAGCTTGCGCGTTGGCTCTGAGTGCCTTCCTCCATATCGGATGAGCTTGTTTGTGAATCACTAGAACAAACTTCCATTTTGGATGACTATAGGAAGTTAATTAAGAGCGTGTGATCTTCCCCATCGGAAGGGGCACAATCTTATTAATGGACTTAGTGTCAAGTAATGGTATACACTTAGGCACGTTTAATAGTATCCTCCCCATCGGAGTCACTGCTATTATTCGTGTGACCAGAGGATACCAACTATTAATTTTATTTGTCAAAAAGTTAGACAAGATAATAAAATTAATGGGTTAAAACCCTCCTTTTACAAATGTTGAATTTGTATACGTCCACACTATCGTGGCATACAAAATTCACGGTGTTATGAGGTGTTGGTTAATTTAAAATAGTATTGTTTGAGGAATCAATATTATTCTAAATTTAGAGTTCTAACCAAAAGTTATTTATGATTCTTAGGATGACTTTCAACCCACTGTCCATCATACTACAACAGAATAGACTTACTGGTCCTAACTACATAGATTGGAAAAGGAACCTAGACATTGTTCTTACTACTGAAAGCTATAAGTTTGTACTGACTGAGCCTTGTCCTGATGCACTCACTGGTGAATCTACCCAAGAGGAGATTGAATATCATAGGAAATGGGTAAAAGCAGATGAGATGACGCGGTGTTACATTTTGGCTTCAATGTCAAATGTATTGCAACATCAGCATCAAGATTTACCAACAGCCTATGATATTATGAACAATCTCAAGGAACTCTTTGGTCATCAGGATCGGGCTTCTAGGCAAGAAGCCATGAGAAAGATAATGACAGCCACCATGCAAGAGGGTACTCCTGTGAGGGATCATATCCTAAAGATGATGGCTTATCTGAACGAAATACAGATCCTTGGAGGGGAAATTGATGGGGAAACCTAGATCGATATGATCCTCCAAACACTACCTAGAAGTTTTGAGAAATTCCGCCTGAATTACAATATGAACAAAAGGGTATATTCATTGGCGGAACTATTGACAGAACTTCAGGCAGCAGAAGGTTTGTTTCGTCACAATTCTCATATTCACTATGCTGAAAATGATTCTACTTCTAAACCGAAAGGAAAGAAGAAGAAGAAACAAGTTGGTTCAGCAAAGAAAGTGAATAAATCTCAGAGTACAGGACCTAAAGCTGGAGTGAAGAAGCCGAAGGGCAAGTGCTTCATCTGCAAACAGTCAGGGCATTGGAAGGCGGACTGTCCTTGTAAGAATCAGAACAACAAAGGTATATCTCATGCTCTAGTTGTTGAAACATGTTTAGCGATGTTATCTACCAGCACTTGGTGTGTAGATACAGGAGCCACTGATCATGTCTGCAATTCCTTGCAGGGGTTCCAGGAAACCCGACGACTATCTGAAGGAGAGATTACCGTCTACATGGGCAATGCTACTAAGGTGGCGGCTGTTGCAGTGGGAGACGTCTACTTATCTTTTAGTAGAAATAAAAATTTGGTTTTAAAAAATTGTCTTTATGTACCCAGTTTTAGAAAGAATTTAATTTCAGTTTCTAAACTATTTTTAGATGGATATTCAGTTTCCTTTAGTAACGATGTAGTTATTAAGAGAAATAAAGTGATTATCTGTTCTGGTGCATTAGTTGGCAATTTGTATACTTTAAATCCAATTTCTCCCACAAAGCAAAACATGGAAATTTATAACTCATCTTCTAACTCTAATAAGAGAAAAGAACCTTCAGAAATGAACCAAGTATATCTTTGGCATCTAAGGCTTGGTCATATTAACTTAAGTAGGATTCAGAGGCTTATAGCCGATGGACTTTTGGGTTCATTAGAGTTGGAAAATTTTCCAACTTGTGAATCTTGCTTAGAAGGTAAAATGACCAAGAGGCCTTTTAAGGCCAAGGGGTATAGAGCCAAAGAAGTGTTAGAATTGGTTCACTCTGATTTATGTGGTCCTATGTCTGTCCAGGAAAGAGGAGGTTTTAAATATTTTGTCTCTTTCATAGATGATTATTCAAGATACAGATACATTTACCTAATGCGCCGCAAGTCCGAGTGCTTTGATAAGTTCAAAGAATACAAGGCTGATGTGGAAAAATGACTAGGTAAAAGTATCAAGACACTACGGTCTGATCGTGGTGGCGAATACCTCTTAGGAGAGTTTAGGAATTACTTATCAGAGGCCGGGATTCAATCCCAACTGTCTACACCTGGTATACCCCAACAGAATGGTGTGATAGAACGAAGGAATAGGACTCTTATGGAGATGGTTAGATCAATGATGAGTTATTCAGAATTACCAAATTCGTTTAGGGATACGCTCTGGAAACGGCAGTGTACATTCTGAACTTAGTACCTTCTAAATCAGTTTCTTCTACTCCCACAGAATTGTGGAATTGGCAAAAACCCAGTCTAAGACATATTCAGATTTGGGGTAGTCCAGCACATGTGCTGAAACCAGATGCTGATAAGTTAGAATCTCGTACAGAAGTTCGCGTGTTTGTGGGGTATCCCAAAGGAACGAAAGGTGGTTTATTTTATAGTCCTAAAGACCAGAAGGTCATTGTTAGCACCAATGCCCAGTTATTAGAAGAAGACTATATAATGGATCGCAAGCCCAGTAGTAAAGTTGTTTTAGAAGAACTTAGAGAGGATACGTCTACTTCAGTACCAACAGTACAAGATGAAGTACCACAAGAGACTGCAACACGTGTCACACATGATACACAACCACAGACAGTGCCTCGTCGTAGTGGGAGGTTGTAAAGCGACTGAAAGATTCATGTTTTGGGAGAGTCTTGGACTTGATCCGGGTAAACATGAACCCGATCCCCGATATAATGAAGCACTCCAAGATATAGATGCGGCATCTTGGCAAAAGGCAATGAATTCGAAATAGAGTCTATGTACTCTAATAAGGTCCGGAGCTTGTAGAACCACACGATGGTGTAAAAGCCGTTGGATGCAAGTGGATCTACAAAGGAAAAGAGGGACGGGAAGGTAGAAACCTTCAAAGCTAGGCTTGTTGCGAAAGGGTACACTCAGAAAGAGGGAATCGACTATGAGGAGACTTTTTCACCGGTAGCCATGCTTAAGTCTATCCGGATACTCTTATCCATTGCTGCTCATATGGATTATGAGATTTGGCAAATGGATGTCAAGACAGCTTTCCTTAATGGAAGTCTTGAAGAGAACATCCATATGAAGCAACCAGAAGGGTTTATTGAAAAAGTCAAAGAGCATCTAGTGTGCAAGCTCAATCGATCCATTTATGGACTAAAGCAAGCTTCAAGGTCTTGGAACATCCGGTTTAATGAAGTAATCCAGTCATATGGATTTATTCAGTGTCCAGATGAGTCTTGTGTATACAAGAAGTGTAACGGAAACGTGGTGGTATTTCTTGTACTATACGTAGATGATATTTTGTTAATTGGCAACAATGTCAAGGTATTATCGGACGTAAGGGTATGGTTGTCAAAACAATTTGATATGAAGGACTTAGGAGATTGTGCACACATTCTTGGGATCAAAGTTATAAGGGATCGCAAGAAAAGAATGTTGTGTCTGTCCCAAGCTTCATACATAGATACAATTCTTGCTCGTTTTAGCATGCAAGATTCCAAGAAAGGTTTCTTACCTTTTAGGCATGGAGTAGCTCTATCTAAAGAGATGTCTCCAAAAACATCAAAGGAGATAGAGGACATGAAAGCAGTTCCTTATGCTTCGGCTGTAGGAAGCCTAATGTATGAAATGTTATGTACGAGACCTGATATCTGTTTTGCCGTGGCCATGGTTAGCAGATATCAGAGTAACCTCGACAAGGACATTGGATGCGGTAAAGCATATATTAAAGTACCCGAGGAGGACTAGAGATTATATGCTAGTTTACCAAGCGGACGATTTGCTCCCTGTGGGTTACACGATTGATTTCCAATCGGATAGGGACAACAGTAAATCTACATCAAGCTATGTGTTTACTTTAGGAGGTGGAGCCATTTCATGGAGGTGTTAAGCGAAATGTGTTTGGACTCAACCATGGAAGCTGAGTATGTACCTCGAGGCGGCTAAAGCAGTATGGCTCATGAACTTTCTAATGGACTTAGATGTGATTCCTGGTTTGCCCAAAATCATCACAATTTATTGTGATAATAGCGGTGCAGTTGCAAACTCGAAGGAACCACGAGCTCATAAGGCAAGTAAACATATAGAGCGCAAGTACCACCTGATACGTGATATCGTGAAGCGAGGAGAAGTTGTCATCGCCAAGATTGCATCAGCAGATAACCTGGCAGATCCTTTCACTAAGGCCCTTCCGGCAAAAGCTTTCGATCGGCATGTGGAGGGAATGGGAATCAGATGTATGACAGAAGATATGGCAGCTTAGTCATTAGTATAAGTGAGAGATTGTTAGAGTGTATACTGAAAGCCTAAACTTTTGTAAACATTTATTTTGAATAAAGAATCACATTTGGTCAAATCATCTACATTTGTTGCAGTTGTTCAATTAATTTATATTGTAGATAACATAGTATGTGGTGTCACATACAGAAGATGATGTTGTCAGTACCTTATAAATTATAAACAGTAGCTCACGACCAAAATGGAAAGGAACAAGCCATTAGAAGGTCATAGTGTAATTAGGTATTAGTTTATCTTAACTATATAATTACACTAGTACACTTAGAGTGTATTGAGTAGGACCATTTGAGGTCGTTTTCTTTTATACTGACTTTATACAGGAACAAAGTGTTAGGATCGATGGTCGCGGCTAGAGAGGGGGGGTGTGAATAGCCGACCCCAAATTGCTCGTTTCTTCCTACGATTAGGGTTAGCGCAGCGGAAATAACTAAATAGAAACGCAAAAAGGAAAGATCAAACCTCAAACTCGAACTCGACGATGTAACGAGGTTCGGAGATGAAACTCCTACTCCTCGCCGTGTCCGTAAGGTGGACGAAGCCTATCAATCCGTCGGTGGATGAGTCCCCGGAAAACCGGCTAATAAGAACTCCTTCTGGGTGGAGAAACCTCACCACAAACTCTTGCAACAGCAAGATCAGAGTACAAGTACAAGAAGCACAGCAAGATACAAATATAAAGATGAATGTAACAACTCTTGCTTGCCTTCTCGTCGTCGACTGAAATCTGTAGATGAAGCACCAACTTCACAGAATCACAGCAGCAGCTGAAACCAGTCGAGGAAGCTCACGCGAAGCTTCGGAAGCGAGCTTAACAAAGCTCTAGAACAGCAGAAGCAATAACTTGCAGAAGCAAGAAGAAGATCAAGAAGAAGCAGAAGCTTCGGAGAAGTTGAAGAAGATTCAGAGAGAGAAGGTCCACTGTAGAAGCCCTCAGCCCTTTTATAACCTGCACTCAACCTGCACTGCACCTGCGAAGAACAGAAGACAGAAGACTAGCCGTTGTGAGCCAACGGCAAGGGCCAGACCGATCAGGCATCACCCTGATCGGTCTGGGGCTGATATGATCGGTCGTGGGGACCGATCAGGCTCTATGCTGATTGGTCCCCAGACCGATCAGAAAGCTTTCACAGAGAGTTGCCCAACTCTCTGTGTGGAATCTGATCGAGCCGATCAGTAAGCTCACAGAGGCACACTGATCGCTTTCTGATCGGTCTCCAGACCGATCCAGGTCTTGGTTTTTGCCCAAACCAAGTCCAAACCAATATCCGGTGAACCTTTACCTCTTGGTACATCATGCTTAGCATCCGGTCACTGTTAGAGTGTATACTAAAAGCCTAGCTTTTGGTATAAACATTAATCTAGAAATAAGAATCGCATTGGTCAAATGTCTACATTTATGATAAATGTAGTTGCTCAATTAATTTATATTGTAGATAACATGGTGTGTGGTGTCACATACAGAAGATCATGTTATCGGTTCCTTATAAATTATAAACAGTAGCTCACGACCAAGATGGAAAGGAACAAACCATTGGAAGGTCGTAGTGTAATTAGGTATTAGTTTATCTTAACTATATGATTACACTAGTACACTTAGAGTGTATTGAGTAGGACCATTTGAGGTCGTTCCTTTTATACTGACTTTATAAAAGAATAAAGACCTCAGTTATTATGGAAGTGTGTGCTCTTAATCCTAATATAATAACAAGCACATATATTTGATATTTATTTCTTTAATTTATCAATGGGTGAGATTTAGTTCGATAAATCAATAAACCCGATAAGTTGGGAAATGGTATCACTTATAGTGTGTGTTGTTGATTATAGAAGGAAACTGTGTCCTAGAGATACTAGGTTGATAATGTCCTCAAGAGGAGCTCATAAGGATTGTCATGTTAAACCCTGCAGGTGGACTTAGTCCGACATGATAATAAGGTTGAGTGGTACTACTCTTGGACTTAGATATTAATTAAATGAGTTGTCAGTAACTCACTTAATTAGTGGACATTCGATATCTTAAACACAGGGAGACTAACACGCTCATAATAAGAAGGAGCCCAAAATATAATTTGGGATTTGTGCGGTAGTTCAATAATAGTTCTTTAGTGGAATGAATTATTATTGATGAAATTAAGTTGTGTGTTCGGGGCGAACACGGGATGCTTAATTTCATCGGGAGACCAAAACCAATTCCTCCTCTCGGTCCCTATCGTAGCCTCTAGTATATAGAGATTTATACCCACCACATACCCACCTTCTTACCCATCCAATGGGGCCGGCCAAGCTAGCTTGGAACCCAAGCTAGGGCCAGTCAAGACCAAGTGGATGAGTCAAGTTGGTGGTCGGCCAAAGCTTGGGTCCCAAGCTTAGGTGGCCGGCCACTAGAATATTAAAAGGATTTTTTATTAAAATTATTTCTTATGTGGATATCATGATTTTAAAGAGATTTTAAAATTAAAAATTTCCTTTTATAACTTTCTACAAAAGATTAAGAGAAGAGATTAATCTCTTTCCTTATTTGTAGATTAAAAGGATGGTTTTAATTTTGGTAAAAACTTTCCTTATTTGTAAATCATCTACATGTTTAAAAGAGAGTTTAAAATTTGAAATCTTTCCTTATTTGTTGATTAAAGGAGGATTTTAAATTTTAAGAAAACTTTCCTTTTTAACCATGTTCATGATTTAAAAGAAAGTTTAAAAATTAATAATTCTCTTTTATTAGTTTCTACAAAAGATTGAGAAAAGATTTGATATCTTTCCTTATTTGTAGATTAAAAGAGATTTTAATTTTTAGAGATAACTTTCTTTTTATCCACATGTTTAAAAGAAAGATTTTAATTTATTAAATTTCCTTTTTATAAACCAATCATGAAGGGATTAAATTATTGGAGAAATTTTATAAATTTCTGGAGACAAATTAGGAAGTTTTAATTAATTAAAACTCTCCTTGTTTATAGCTTGATGGTGGCCGGCCATGTAAATTGAGAAAAGGAAAATTGTTTTTAATTAAATAAATTTTTCCTTTTCATGGAAAAAGAATTAAGGAATTTTTTAATTAAATTTCCTTATTTGCCAAGACCAAGGATTATAAAAGAGGGGGTAGAGAAGGCTTCATGGAGAACAACCTCTATTATTTCTCTCCCTCTTTTCCTTGGTGTTGTGGCCGGCCAACCCCTCTTCCTCTCTTCCTCTTGGTGGTGGCCGAACCTTCTCTATTTGCTTGGAGCTCTTGTGGTGGCCGGATACTACTTGGAGAAGAAGAAGAAGAAGGAGAGAAAGCTTGTATCCCTTGGAGCTTGGTTGGTGGAAAAAGATCTTCATCTTTTGGAAGCTTTGTGCTTGGCCGAAACTTGAAGAAAGGAGAAGAAGGTGCTTTGGTGGATTCTCATCTCGGAAGATCGTTGCCCACACAACGTCCGAGGTTGGAAGAGGAATACGGTAGAAGATCAAGAGGTCTTTCTAAAAGGTATAACTAGTATTTTTTCTTTCCGCATCATACTAGTTATTTATGGAAATAATACCAAATACAAGAGGCTTACGATTCTAGTATTTCGAATATGTTTTTCGAAGTTGTGTTCTTTTGTTTTATTTTTCCTTGTGATTTAATTGTTCTTTTCGGTTAACCTAAAGTTATTTTAGGAAATTAAATATTAGATTTCTATAAAAGGTTTTGTCTAGTCGGTGGTGGTTGCTCCCATATCCAAGAAGGTCATGTGCCTCGCCACGTCAGTACTGGGAACCAATTATGGAAATTAATATTTAATGGAATTAATAACTTAAGGTGATTTGGGTCGAACGTGTTAAGTTCCGCAGGAGATCCAAGTCAAAACCTAAAAGAACAAATAGATTAAGTTTTGGATCAAATGTGTTAAGTTCCGCAGGCGATCCAAAATTTAATTTAAAAGAACACATGGTAGCTAGGAAAAGGTTCAGACCTTTGTACAAAATTTTTGTACAGTGGAACCTCTAGGCTTTCCGAGTAGCAACCAACAGTCACTCCCTTGACCTGCTAAGACTCCCCACCAAGTGTCCGGTCAATCCCTTTGACCCACTTGGACTTTTCTCTTCGTGTCAAGTATCCGGTCACTCCCTTGACCTACTTGACCTTCTCAACACCAGATGTCCGATCACCCTTGATCCATCTGGATTTTCCCTTGCCCGACTTCACTCACCAGGACTTTCACCTAGCTTCACTCACTAGGGTTTTCACCTGGCTTCACTCACCAGGATTTCCAATCTGCCCGGCTTCACTCACCAGGACTTTCCAACTGCCTGGCTTCACTCACCAGGATTTTCCCACCTGGCTTCACTCACCGTGACTTTCACCTAGCTTCACTCACTAGGGTTTCACATCTGCCTGGCTTCACTCACTGGGACTTATCCGATCCCTGCCCGGCTTCACTCACTAGGACTTTCCACATCCGTCCGAGAATGAGCCGAGCCTCTCGACCAGCCTCGAGAACGAGCTACCGAGCCCTCTCCGACTTCCATCCGGTCCAAAGAACGAGCTCCCGAGCCCTCTCTGACCACAGTCCGGAGAATGAGCTACCGAGCCCTCTCCGACTTTCATCCGGTCCAGAGAACGAGCTCCCGAGCCCTCTCTGACCACAGTCCGGAGAACGAGCTACCGAGCCCTCTCCGACTTCCCATGTGCCAAGCTTCCATACTTGGACTTCTCCGTGCCAAGTCTCCATACTTGGACTTTTCCCGTGCCAAGCTCCCTGCTTGGACTTTTCCCATGCCAAGCTCCCTGCTTGGACTTTTCCCGTGCCAAGCTCCCTGCTTGGACTTTTCCCGTGCCAAGCTCCCTGCTTGGACTTTTCTGAGTCAGGTCAACTCACCTCGAGTCAACCAAGTCAACCTTGACCATGGGTTGCACCCACAATCTCCCAAGCTTGTATCCTTGTAAAACATCAAGGTACAACTTTTCTGTTCACGTCAAATATTGTCAAACCTAACTCGTCAAACATCAAAACACAACTCGAGTCAAGTCAACTCGAGTCTGGTCAACCAGGTCAACCTTGACCTAAGGTTGCACCAACACAAAGACCTCAGTTATTATGGAAGTGTGTGCTCTTAATCCTAATATAATAACAAGAACATATATTTGATATCTATTTCTTTAATTTATCAAAGGGTAAGATTTAGTTTAATGAATCAATAAGCCCGATAAGTTGGGAAATGATATCACTTATAGTGTGTGTTGTTGATTATAGAAGGAAACTGTGTCTTAGTAATTTAGGTTGATAATGTCCCCAAGATGAGCTCATAAAGATTGTCATGTTAAACCCTGCAGGTGGACTTAGTCCGACATGACGATAAGGCTGAGTGGTACTATTCTTGGATTAAGATATTAATTAAATGAGTTGTCAGTAACTCACTTAATTAGTGGGCATTCGACATCTTAAACACAGGGAGACTAACACACTCATAATAAGAAGGAGCCCAAAAATATAATTTGGGATTGGTGCGGTAGTTCAATAATAGTTCTCTAGTGGAATGAATTATTATTGATAAAATTAAGTTGTGTGTTCAGGGCGAACACGGGATGCTTAATTTTATCGGGAGACCAAAACCAATTCCTCCTCTCGGTCCCTATCGTAGCCTCTTATTTATAGAGTACTATACCCACCTATACCCACCTTTGTACCCATGATATAGGGGTCGGCCAAGCTAGCTTGTGGTTCAAGCTAGGGCCGGCCAAGCCTTAATTCATGGGTGGCCGGCCCTAGCTTGAACCCAAGCTTAGGTGGTCGGCCCCCATTAAATTAAAAAGATTTTTAATTTTTAATTTTTATTATGTGGAAGATATAATTTATTAAAGAGAATTAAAATTAAAATATCTCTCTTAAAAGGATCTACAAAAGATTAAAGAAAGATATTAGATCTCTTTCCTTATTTGTAGATTGGAAAGATATTTTATTTTTCTCTTTGAAAATTATTCACATGTTGAAAAATTAAAATTATAGAAATTTCTTTTTATCAATCATGAAGGGATTATAAAGGGAAATTTTATTTTTTAAAAATTTCCAAAGACAAATAAGGAAGTTTTAATTGTTGATTGAAACTCTCCAAATTTGTCTATTTGAGGTGGCCGACCATGATTAATTGATTAAGAAATTTTATTTAATTTTTCATAATTAATTGTTGTCAAGGAAAGTTAAGGAAATTTTATTATAAATAAATTTCCTTATTTGCCAAAGCCAAGGAATATAAAAGAAGGGGTAGGGGTGCCTTCATGGGTTACAACTTCTATTGTTCTCTCCCTCTTTTCCTTGGTGTTGAGGCCGGCCATCCTCTCTTTCTCTCTTCCTCTTTGTGGTGGCCGAAATCTTCATCTCCCTTGGAGCTCTTGTGGGGGCCGGATACTACTTGGAGAAGAAGAAGAAGAAGGAGAGAAAGCTTGCATCCCTTGGAGCTTGGTTGGTGGCTTTCATCATCCTTGGTGAAGCTCTTGTTTTGGCCGAACCTAGCAAGGAGGAGAAGAAGGTGTGTTGGTGATTTCTCATCTCGGAAGATCGTTGCCCACACTGTTGGAGTGTATACTGAAAGCCTAAGCTTTTGTAAACATTTGTTTTGAATAAAGAATCACATTTGGTCAAATTATCTACATTTGTTTGTAGTTGTTCATATAATTTATATTGTAGATAACATAGTATGTGGTGTCACATGCAGAAGATGATGTTATCAGTACCTTATAAATTATAAACAGTAGCTCACGACTAAAATGGAAAGGAACAAACCATTAGAAGGTCATAGTGTAATTAGGTATTAGTTTATCTTGACTATATAATTACACTAGTACACTCAGAGTGTATTGAGTAGGACCATTTGAGGTCGTTTCTTTTATACTGACTTTATAAAGGAACAAAGACCTCAGTTATTATGGAAGTGTGTGCTCTTAATCCTAATATAATAACAAGCACATATATTTGATATTTATTTCTTTAATTTATCAATGGGTGAGATTTAGTTCGATGAATCAATAAACCCGATAAGTTGGGAAATGGTATCACTTATAGTGTGTGTTGTTGATTATAGAAGGAAACTGTGTCCTAGAGATACTAGGTTGATAATGTCCCCAAGAGGAGCTCATAAGGATTGTCATGTTAAACCCTGCAGGTGGACTTAGTCCGACATGACGATAAGGTTGAGTGGTACTATTCTTGGACTTAGATATTAATTAAATGAGTTGTCAGTAACTCACTTAATTAGTGGACATTCGATATCTTAAACACAGGGAGAGTAACACACTCATAATAAGAAGGAGCCCAAAAATGTAATTTGGGATTGGTGCGGTAGTTCAATAACAGTTCTCTAGTGGAATGAATTATTATTGATAAACTTAAGTTGTGTGTTCGGAGCGAACATGGGATGCTTAATTTTATCGGGAGACCAAAACCAATTCCTCCTCTCGGTCCCTATCGTAGCCTCTTATTTATAGAGTACTATACCCACCTATACCCACCTTCTATACTCACCCAAAGGGGGCCGGCCAAGCTAGCTTGGGAACCAAGCTAGGGCCGGCCGAGGTATAAAATTGGGTGGCCGGCTCTAGCTTGAACCCAAGCTAGTGGGGGCCGGCCAAATTAAATTAAAAAGGAATTTTAATTTTAATTTTTTATTATGTGGAAGAAATAATTTATTAAAGAGAATTTAAATTAAAATATCTCTCTTATAAAAGATCTACAAAAGATTAAAGAAAGAGATTAGATCTCTTTCCTTATTTGTAGATTGGTGAGATATTTTATTTTCTCTTTAAAATTATTCACATGTTGATAAAATTAAAATTATAGAAATTTCCTTTTATCAACCATGAAGAGATTTTTGAAGAGAAATTTTATTTTTTAAAATTTCCGGAAACAAATTAGGAAGTTTTAATTGTTGATTGAAACTTGTCCAATTTGTTCTTCATGATGTGGCCGACCACTTGAATTTAATTGGGGAATTTTATTTTATTTTCTCAATTAAATCATGTCAAGGAAATTAAGGAAATTTTATTGTAATTAAATTTCCTAATTTGCCTAGGCCAAGGAATATAAAAGAAGGGGTGAGGGTGCCTTCATGAGACACAACCTCTATTTTATTTCTCTCCCTCTTTTGTTCCTTGGTGTGGCCGGCCATCCTTTCCTCTCTTCCTCTTGTGGTGGCGAACCCCTCTCTTCCCTTGGAGCTCTTGTGGTGGCCGGATACTACTTGGAGAAGAAGAAGAAGAAGGAGAGGAAGCTAACATCCCTTGGAGCTTGGTTGGTGTTTTGATTTTCTTCCTTGGTGAAGCTTCTTTCTTTGGCCGAACCTAGCTAGGAGGAGAAGAAGGTGGTTGGTGGTTTCTCATCTCGGAAGATCGTTGCCCACACAACGTCCGAGGTTAGAAGAGGAATACGGTAGAAGATCAAGAGGTCTTTCTAAAAGGTATAACTAGTAATTTTTCTTTCCGCATCATGCTAGTTATTTTTGGAAATAATACCAAATACAAGAGGCTTACGATTCTAGAATTTCGAATATGTTTTTCGATGTTGTGTTCTTTTGTTTTTTCTTTTCCTTGTGATTTGATTGTTCTTTTCGGTTAACCTAAAGTTATTTTAGGAAATTAAATATTAGCTTTCTATAAAAGGTTTTGTCTAGTCGGTGGTGGTTGCTCCCATATCCAAGAAGGCCATGTGCCTCGCCACGTCAGTACTGGGAACCAATTATGGAAATTAATATTTAATGGAATTAATAACTTAAGGTGATTTGGGTCGAACGTGTTAAGTTTCGCAGGAGATCCAAGTCAAAACCTAAAAGAACAAATAGATTAAGTTTTGGATCAAACGTGTTAAGTTCCGCAGGCGATCCAAAATTTAATTTAAAAGAACACATGGTAGCTAGGAAAAGGTTCAGACCTTTGTACAAAATTTTTGTACAGTGGAACCTATAGGTTTTCCGAGTAGCAACCAACAATTGGTATCAGAGCTAGGGTTTTGCCTCTGTGTATTTGGTATTAGGTTAATTATGCACATGTCATACATAAGGCAGGTTAATAGTAGGATGTGCTAACTTTGTGGATGCAGGATCTAACTATTATGGCTTTTAGTTATTATGTGTGATTGGACCCTTGGACATGTCAAGGGCATTTATATGTGTGCATGATTGTATTAAAATACAGCAGGAGCTGTATTTAGTTTTATTAGGATTTTATTTTTGATCTAGATACATGTACATTCCTTTTATGGAATATAGGATCAAAAATGTAAAATTCTATTTATGTCGCGATCGAATCTTGCAAAGCGTGGAACCTTCTAAGGACCAGAGGCGCAGCGGAACAAAGAGCAAGATGGATGCGACAGCTAGACCCGGTAGCGGTGGCCAAATATGGCAGCAGCTTGGGATGACAACACACGGAGGACAACTAGAGATAAAAGCCATAATAGTTGAAAATTAGATTTTCTATTTATTGCTTTTATATTGTGCTGTGTGTGCATGTTAGTTTACAAGTTTAGTAGGCTAGCATAGTTAAAATTCCTCATTTATAAATAACTAAGGGGGAGAGAGATTTTTAAGTAAATCCCATGGTCTCCATTACTGGTTTGTAAGTGATGCAAACAAGCTTGCGCGTTGGCTCTAAGTGTCTTCCTCCATAACGATGAGCTTGTTTGCGGATCACTAGAATAGACTTCCATTTTTGGATGACTATAGGAAGTTAATTAAGTGCGTGTGATCTTCCCCAACGGAAGGGGCATAATCTTATTAATGGACTTAGTGTCAAGTAATGGTATACACTTAGACACATCTAATAGTATCCTCCCCATCGGAGTCATTGCTATTATTTGTGTGACCAAATAATATCAACTATTAATTTTATTTGTCAAAAGTTAGGTTGACAAGATAATAAAATTAATGGGTTAAAACTCTCCTTTTACAAATGTTGAATTTATATACGTCCACACTAACGTGGCATACAAAATTCACGGTGTTATGAGGTGTTGGTTAATTTAAAATAGTATTGTTTGAGGAATCAATATTATTTTAAATTTAGAGTTCTGACCAAAAGTTATTTGTGATTCTTAGGATGACTTTCAACCCACTGTCCATCATACTTCAACAGAATAGACTTACTGGACCTAATTACATAGATTGGAAAAGAAACTTGGACATTGTTCTTACTGCTAAAAGCTATAAATTTGTACTGACTGAGCAGTGCCCTGAAGCACCTACTGGTTAATCTACCCAAGAGGAGATTGAATTTCATAGGAAATGGGTAAAAGCAGATGAGATGGCGCGGTGTTACATTTTGGCTTCAATGTCAAATGTATTGCAACATCAAGATTCAATTTACCAACGACTATGATATTATGAACAATCTCAAGGAACTCTTTGGTCATCGGATAGGGCTTCTAGGCAAGAAGCCATGAGAAAGATAATGACCGCCACCATGCAAGAGGGTACTCTGTGGGATCATATCCTAAAGATGATGGCTTATCCGAACGAGATACTGATCCTTGGAGGAGAAATTGATGGGAAACCCAGATCGATATGATCCTCCAACGCTACCTAGAAGTTTTGAGCGGTTCTTGAACTATAATATGAATAAAAGGATTTATTCATTAGGGGAACTACCGAGAACTTCAAGCAGCAAAAGGATTATTTCGTCACAATTCTCAAATTCACTATATTGAAAATGGTTCTACTTCTAAACCGAGAGGAAAGAAGAAGAAGAAACAAGTCGCTCAAGAAAGAAAGTGAATAAATCTCAGTGTACGGGTAAAGTGGAGTGAAGAAGCCCAATGGCAAGTGCTTCATCCGCAAGCAGTCAGGAGAAGGCGGACCGTCCTCGTAGGAACCAAAACAAAGGTATATCTCATGCTCTAGTTGTTGAAACATGTTTAGCGGTGTTATCTACCAACACCTTGTGTGTAGATACGGGAGCCACTGATCATGTGCAATTCCTTGCAGGGGTTCCAGGAAACCCGACGACTATCTGAAGGAGAAATTACCGTCTACATGGGCAATGCTACTAAGGTGGCAGCTGTTGCAGTGGGAGACGTCTACTTATTTTTTAGTAGAAATTGAAATTTGATTTTAAGAAATTGTCTTTATGTACCCGGTTTTTGAAAGAATTTAATTTCTGTTTCTAAACTGTTTTTAGATGGATATTCTTTCAGTAACGATGTAGTTATTAAAAGAAATAAAGTGATTATCTGTTCTGGTGCATTAGTTGGCAATTTGTATACTTTAAATCCAATTTCTTCCACAAAGCAAAACATGGAAATTTATAACTCATCTTCTAATTCTAATAAGAGAAAAGAACCTTCGGAAATGAACCAAGCATATCTTTGGCATCTAAGGCTTGGTCATATTAACTTAAGTAGGATTCAGAGGCTTATAGCCGATGAACTTTTAAGTTCATTAGAGTTGGAAAATTTTTCAACTTGTGAATCCTGCTTAGAAGGTAAAATGACCAAAAGGTCGTTCAAGGCCAAGGGGTATAGAGCCAAAGAAGTGTTAGAATTGGTTCACTCTGATTTGTGTGGTCCTATGTCTGTCCAAGCAAGAGGAGGTTTTGAATATTTTGTCTCTTTCATAGACGATTATTCAAGATACGGATACATTTACCTAATGCGCCGCAAGTCCGAGTGCTTTGATATGTTCAAAGAATACAAGGCTGATGTGGGGAAACGATTAGGTAAAAGTATCAAGACACTACGATCTGATCGTGGTGGTGAATACCTCTTAGGAGAGTTTAGGAATTACTTATCAGAGGCTGGGATTCAATCCCAATTGTCTGCACCTGGAACACCCCAACAGAATGGTGTAGCAGAACGAAGGAATAGGACTCTTATGGAGATGGTTAGATCGATGATGAGTTATTCAGAATTACCAATTTCGTTTTGGGGATATGCTCTGGAAACAGCAGTATACGTTCTGAACTTAGTACCTTCTAAATCAGTTTCTTCTACTCCCATAGAATTATGGAATGGGCGAAAACCCAGTCTAAGACATATTCGGATTTGGGGTAGTCCAGCATATGTGCTAAAACCAGATGCTGATAAGTTAGAATCTCGTACAGAAGTTCGCGTGTTTGTAGGATATCTTAAAGGAACGAAAGGAGGTTTATTTTATAGTCCTATAGACCAGAACGTCATTGTTAGCACCAATGCCCAGTTTTTAGAAGAAGACTATATAATGGATCACAAGCCCAGTAGTAAAGTTGTTTTAGAAGAACTTAGAGAGGACATGTCTACTTCAGTACCAATAGTACAAGATGAAGTACCACAAGAGACTGCAACACGTGTCACACATGATACACAACCACAGACAGTGCCTCGTCGTAGTGGGAGGGTTGTAAGGTAGCCTGAAAGATTCATGTTTTTGGGAGAGTCTTCGGACTTGATCCCGGGTAAACATGAACCTGATCTACGAACATATGACGAAGCACTCCAAGATATAGATGCAGCATCTTGGCAAAAGGCAATGAATTCTGAAATAGAGTCGATGTACTCTAATAAGGTCTGGGAGCTTGTAGAACCACCTGATGGTGTAAAAGCCGTTGGATGCCAGTGGATCTACAAAAGGAAAAGAGGGACAGACGGGAAGGTAGAAACCTTCAAAGCTAGGCTTGTTGCGAAAGGGTACACTCAGAAAGAGGGAATCGATTATGAGGAAACCTTTTCACCGGTGGCCATGCTTAAGTCTATCCGGATACTCTTATCCATTGCTGCTCATATGGATTATGAGATTTGGCAAATGGATGTCAAGACAGCTTTCCTTAATGGAAGTCTTGAAGAGAACATCCATATGAAGCAACCAGAAGGGTTCATTGAAAAAGGCAAAGAGCATCTAGTGTGCAAGCTCAATCGGTCCATTTATGGACTAAAGCAAGCTTCAAGATCTTGGAACATCCGGTTTAATGAAGTAATCAAGTCATATGGATTTATTCAAAGTCCGGATGAGTCTTGTGAAGTATAACGGAAACGTGGTGGTATTTCTTGTACTATACGTAGATGATATTTTGTTAATTGGCAACAATGTCAAGGTATTATCAGACGTAAGGGTATGGTTGTCCAAACAATTTGATATGAAGGACTTAGGAGATTGTGCACACATTCTTGGGATCAAAGTTATAAGGGATCGTAAGAAAAGAATGTTGTGTCTGTCCCAAGCTTCATATATAGATACAATCCTTGCTCATTTTAGCATGCAGGATTCCAAGAAAGGTTTCTTACCTTTTAGACATGGAGTAGCTCTATCTAAAGAGATGTCTCCAAAGACGTCGAAAGAGATAGAGGACATGAAAGCAGTTCCTTATGCTTCGGCTGTAGGAAGCCTAATGTATGCAATGCTATGTACGAGACCTGATATCTGTTTTGTCGTGGCCATGGTCAGCAGATATCAGAGTAACCCTGGACAAGGACATTGGACTGCGGTAAAGCATATATTAAAGTACCTGAGAAGGACTAGAGATTATATGCTAGTTTACCAAGCAGACGATCTGCTCCCTGTGGGTTACACGGATTCAGATTTCCAATCAGATAGGGATAACAAGTAAGTCTACATCAGGCTATGTGTTTACTTTAGGAGGTGGAGCCATTTCATGGAGGAGTGTTAAGCAGAAATACGTTTCGGACTCAACCATGGAAGCTGAGTATGTAGCAGCCTCTGAGGCAGCTAAAGAAGCAGTATGGCTCAGGAACTTTCTAATAGACTTAGATGTGATTCCTGGTTTGCCCAAAATCATCACAATTTATTGTGATAATAGCGGTGCAGTTGCAAACTCGAAGGAACCACGAGCTCATAAGGCAAGTAAACATATAGAGCGCAAGTACCACCTGATACGAGATATCGTGAAGCGAGGAGAAGTTGTCATCGCCAAGATTGCATCAGCGGATAACCTGGCAAATCCTTTCACTAAGGCCCTTCCGGCGAAAGCTTTCGATCGGCATGTGGAAGGAATGGGAATCAGATATATGGTAGAAGCTATGGCAGCTTAGTCATTAGTATAAGTGGGAGATTGTTGGAGTGTATACTGAAAGCCTAAGCTTTTGTAAACATTTGTTTTGAATAAAGAATCACATTTGGTCAAATTATCTACATTTGTTTGTAGTTGTTCATATAATTTATATTATAGATAACATAGTATGTGGTGTCACATGCAGAAGATGATGTTATCAGTACCTTATAAATTATAAACAGTAGCTCACGACTAAAATGGAAAGAAACAAACCATTAGAAGGTCGTAGTGTAATTAGGTATTAGTTTCTCTTGACTATATAATTACACTAGTACACTCAGAGTGTATTGAGTAGGACCATTTGAGGTCGTTTCTTTTATACTGACTTTATAAAGGAACAAAGACCTCAGTTATTATGGAAGTGTGTGCTCTTAATCCTAATATAATAACAAGCACATATATTTGATATTTATTTCTTTAATTTATCAATGGGTGAGATTTAGTTCGATGAATCAATAAACCCGATAAGTTGAGAAATAGTATCACTTATAGTGTGTGTTGTTGATTATAGAAGGAAACTGTGTCCTAGAGATACTAGGTTGATAATGTCCCCAAGAGGAGCTCATAAGGATTGTCATGTTAAACCCTGCAGGTGGACTTAATCCGACATGACGATAAGGTTGAGTGGTACTACTCTTGGACTTAGATATTAATTAAATGAGTTGTCAGTAACTCACTTAATTAGTGGACATTCGATATCTTAAACACAGGGAGAGTAACACACTCATAATAAGAAGGAGCCCAAAAATGTAATTTGGGATTGGTGCGGTAGTTCAATAACAGTTCTCTAGTGGAATGAATTATTATTGATAAAATTAAGTTGTGTGTTCGGAGCGAACACGGGATGCTTAATTTTATCGGGAGACCAAAACCAATTCCTCCTCTCGGTCCCTATCGTAGCCTCTTATTTATAGAGTACTATACCCACCTATACCCACTTTCTATACCCACCTAATAGGGGTCGGCCAAGCTAGCTTGGGAACCAAGCTAGGGCCGGCCTAAGCATAAATTGGGGTGGCCGGCCCTAGCTTAAACCCAAGCTAGAGGGGCCGGCCAAATTAAATTAAAAAGAATTTTAATTTTAATTTTTATTATGTGGAAGATATAATTTATTAAAGAGAATTTAAATTAAAATATCTCTCTTATAAAAGATCTACAAAAGATTAAAGAAAGAGATTAGATCTCTTTCCTTATTTGTAGATTGGTGAGATATTTTATTTTCTCTTTAAAATTATTCACATGTTGATAAAATTAAAATTATAGAAATTTCCTTTTATCAACCATGAAGAGATTTTTGAAGAGAAATTTTATTTTTTAAAATTTCCGGAAACAAATTAGGAAGTTTTAATTATTGATTGAAACTTGTCCAATTTGTTCTTCATGATGTGGCCGGCCACTTGAATTTAATTGGGGAAATTTTATTTTATTTTTCTCAATTAAATCATGTCAAGGAAATTAAGGAAATTTTATTGTAATTAAATTTCCTAATTTGCCTAGGCCAAGGAATATAAAAGAAGGGGTGAGGGTGCCTTCATGAGACACAACCTCTATTATTTTCTCTCCCTCTTTTGTTCCTTGGTGTGGCCGGCCATCCTTTCCCTCTCTTCCTCTTGTGGTGGCCGAACCCCTCTCTTCCCTTGGAGCTCTTGTGGTGGCCGAATACTACTTGGAGAAGAAGAAGAAGAAGGAGAGGAAGCTAGCATCTCTTGGAGCTTGGTTGGTGTTTTGATTTTCTTCCTTGGTGAAGCTTCTTTCTTTGTGGCCGGACCTAGCTAGGAGGAGAAGAAGGTGGTTGGTGGTTTCTCATCTCGGAAGATCGTTGCCCACACAACGTCCGAGGTTAGAAGAGGAATACGGTAGAAGATCAAGAGGTTTTTCTACAAGGTATAACTAGTAATTTTTCTTTCCGCATCATGCTAGTTATTTATGGAAATAATACCAAATACAAGAGGCTTACATTCTAGAATTTCGAATATGTTTTTCGATGTTGTGTTCTTTTGTTTTTTCTTTTCCTTGTGATTTGATTGTTCTCTTCGGTTAACCTAAAGTTATTTTAGGAAATTAAATATTAGATTTCTATAAAAGGTTTTGTCTAGTCGGTGGTGGTTGCTCCCATATCCAAGAAGGTCATGTGCCTCGCCACGTCAGTACTGGGAACCAATTATGGAAATTAATATTTAATGGAATTAATAACTTAAGGAGACTTGGGTCGAACGTGTTAAGTTCCGCAGGAGATCCAAGTCAAAACCTAAAAGAACAAATAGATTAAGTTTTGGATCAAACGTGTTAAGTTCCGCAGGCGATCCAAAATTTAATTTAAAAGAACACATGGTAGCTAGGAAAAGGTTCAGACCTTTGTACAAAATTTTTGTACAGTGGAACCTATAGGTTTTCTGATGTGCGTAGATTATATACTCTTTTATGCATGTTTTTACGCACATTTACATACTTTGAGCATGCTTGATCTATGCATTTTTATACTTCCAGCTTTCCTTTTAGCATATTTACTCTTTTGGTTCGGAGATCTGCTTTTTGTGCATTTTCTGTACACAGGAGTCGATTTGGTAAAGAATCTACATTTTTGGGCATGCATTGGAGGAAACGAAGGGAGAAAGCACCGGGCCGTGTACCTCACACGGCCATGCACTGGGATGGAGCTCAGGCCGTGTGGAGTTTGGCACCAACAGAAGAGGAAGATGACATGGCCGTGTGAACCTCGCACGGCCGTGTCAAGATTTGAAGCCAACCAGAGCAGAAGCCTTACATGGTCGTGTGGATCTACATGGCCGTGTGGATCTACACGGTCGTGTGAGACTTCCAGAGACCAAGCAGGCTGTGGCCGTGTGCACCACACGGCCGTGTATCATTTCCAGAGAGCAGAAGGGTTCTGGCCGTGTGGAGTCACACGGCCGTGCAGGTTTGGCAGAGAGGGAACTGGACATGGCCGTGTCACGGGGCCGTGTGGCGCCCGATTCCCTCCTCTATTTAAACCCTTCTTCATGAATTGAAAGGGGATCTCTCCCCCTTTGGGAGAAAGGAAGATTTGGTGGTTTCCTCCCATTCTTGGGAGGATTTCTGGGCGATTCTAAGGGAGATCTCGACGATTTCGACTCCGGAGCGTGGATTGGATCCGAAGACGAAGCTTCTTTGTAGATAAGTTTTCTCTTTTCCCCTCTTCTTGTTTTCTTGGATTGGGGATTCAAGGAATGCTTGTAATCTCTATTCTTTCGGGTTTTCTTCCTCGATTCATGGAGTAGATCTTGTATTCTAGGATTAAGGGAGTACTTGTATGATGGATTGATGTAATCTCTTATGGATTTGTCATTTCCTTGTTTCAATGACATTATCTTGCTTGTATCAATTAGATCTTGAATGATTGATGGTGATTTGTGCTTAATTCTCATTCTTGATTGATTGTTTGGATTCCTTATGGACTTTGTAAAGATAAACTCTCACTCGATCATCCGAGGGATCCACGTGACAGGTGCAAGCCCGTGTAAGGACGTTTGAGAGATAATCTTGAAGAGGAAATAGGGATATTCAAGAGAGTATGATGGATTTTATGATTAGCTCCTTGTATCTTGATAGGTTAATGAGTCGTGGGCTTCTACGTTGATATCCGAGGAAGGCATAGTAATAGGTGCACTTCTGTGTAAGGACAACATAGGTACATGTCTAATTAATCCTATTTAGATACATTTCTCAGTCCTTAGCCGGTTGTCTATTGCAAGAGGGAACCGGCAACTTTCTACATGTTTGGCAATTGAGGGATAAGAATTGGTGAACCATTTCCATTCAAGAAATCTTACAAAGAAGCCGAAACTCCTAGAATCTTCCTTTATCATAACTCAAAACACTAAACTCTTGTTTGTTGATCTTTAATATTAGATTTGTTTACCTTTACTTTGCTTTTGAAACGATTGGATAGTTGTTTAGCTAATTCGCATTGAGACATTTCTAGTGCTTATTCCAGTCCCTGTGGATACGATAATCTTTTATATTACTTGCGACATTTCCGTACACTTGTGGAGCGTAACAAGTTTTTGGCGCCGTTGCCGGGGACTGCGCTATAACATTAGGAATTATCAATTGAGTTAGACTAAACATAACATTTGTTTTCCTTTCATATTGCATAGTTGTAACTAATCATTAGATTTTTGTTTTTTTTTACTTACTTGTATAACTTTCACTTCTTGTTAATTCTTTTTGTACAAACTCAATTCTACATTTTTGATTCTTCTATTTTCCTTTTTGTGTCGAATTGCTATCTGCTATCTTGTTCTTGTGTATGCGAAGATCTAACTTTGCAGGGGAATTCTTTCCTTTTGACCCTGAGATTGATAGAACTTTCCATAAAAGAAGAATTCTGCAAAGGCAAATTGAAGAATAGGAACATTTGAATATGGCAAATAGACCACTTAAGGATTATGCAGCACCCTATGCGAGAGGTTTTCGATCTAGTATTTCAAGACCTTCAGTGGAAGCTAATAACTTTGAGATCAAACCCGCAATCATATCTATGGTGTAGCAGAACCAATTTGGTGGAGGACCTCATGAGGACCCTAATCAACACTTAGAGGTCTTTTATGAAATATGTGGTACTATGAAAATGAATGGAGTTCCTTCAGATGCAGTTAGATTATTATTATTTGGGTTTTCTTTAAGAGATAGGGCAAAGCAATGGCTGAATTCTTTGGCTCCTAACAGCATCACCACTTGGGAGCAGTGTGAGCAACAGTTTCTTGATAAGTTCTATCCACCAAGCAAAACAGCTCATATGAGGAATTTAATTGCAAGCTTCAAGCAAACTGACTCAGAATCTCTTTTTGAAGCATGGGATAGATATAATAGTATGCTCAGACAATGCCCACATCATGGGTTGGAAAGATGGTTAGTGTTGCACACTTTTACAATGGTATCAATTATCATACCAAAGTGTCCCTTGATTCAGCTGCTGGAGGGGCACTTATGAACAAAAGCTTAGATGAAGCCGAAGAAATCATTGAAAGTGTAGCACAAAATCATCATCAATGGGCAAATGAAAGAAGTGGTGGCTATTCCTCCGTAAACCCAACAATTAAAGCATCAGGGAAGTTTGATGTAGATGCAGTCACTCTTTTGTCTGCAAAATTGGACGCTCTTACAAAGAAATTTGAGAATATGGGGACTAGTGCTAATATGGTCAATGCTATTAGTACATCTTGTGAAGTATGTGGGAGTTCAGAGCATTCAAATGACTCATGTCCATTGGGAGCTATCACTGCACAAATCAATCAACTTGAACAATGTGATGCAATCATGAGTTACAATCAAAGGCAGAACAACCCATACTCAAATACTTATAACCCTGGATGGAAGAGTCATCCAAATTTTTCTTACAGAAATAATCAAGACCAAGGACCATCTATGGGGGCAAGACCAAATTTTCAAGCTGGGCAACAAAATTTTCAACATCTATCTTCTCAAGGCTTACCAAAGTCAAATGTTGAAAAGATGCTTGAAGAAATTATCTCAACTCAGAATGAAATGAAGCAAGATATAGCAAAGCTCATTCAGAGAATGGATAATTCTGAAAAACATCAAAAGATTCAGGATAGTCAAATTGCCCAACTAGCTTCCTCATCATCCAGAGCACCAGGACAACTTCCAGGAAAACCTGATGTGAATCCTATGGAGCATTGCAATAGGATTGAGCTTAGGAGCGGACGGACCTTGGGAGACTCCCAAGTGACTGCTTCAAAAGGGATACAAAAAGAAGAAGAGCTCTCTCCTCCTATACCAAATCAGATTCAAGCTAATGAGGAGAGTACCATTGAGGTTGAAGAGACTCTTCCACTGAACCATCAGAGCAAAGCTGTCCCTTTTCCTCAGAGACTTACAATGCTCAAGAAGGATGAAGAATTTGGCAAGTTTCTAGAAAAGGTTAAGGAAATTTGTGTTGAGGTACCTCTTATTGATGCTATTCTACAAATGCCTAGATTTGCCAAATTTCTGAAGGATCTCATGTCAAATAAGAGAAGAAGAGGAGGGGGCGAGACTAGGGGGCTTAGTGAGGAGTGGAGTGCTATTTTGAGAAGAACACTTCTCCAAAACTGAAGGACCCAGGGAGCTTTTATATTCCTTGCAACATAGGAAAAGAATTTTTTGAAAAAGCTTTTTGTGATTTGGGGGCGAGTGTTAGCCTCATTCCCTATTCAATTTGTAATAAATTAGGTCTCAAAAACATTAAACTTACTACTATGACACTTCAACTTGCCGATCATTCCTGCAGGTACCCTTTGGGTATTATAGAAGAGGTGGATGGGAATGTTATTCCCACAGATTTTGTTGTGTTGGACATGGAAGAGGACCCTAGGATTCCTATCATATTAGGAAGACCTTTCCTTGCTACAGCTGGAGCTATAATTGATGTCAAAAATCATAAGCTTTCTTTGGTAATTGGTAAGGAAAAGTTGGAATATGATTTATCTAATATCTCTAACCATGTCTCGTCTCTTTTAAATGCTTGTAGCAGGACAAGCATTTATAAACTTGAGGAATGGAATTTCCATCCTCATGGAAGGCCACCAAATGAAGGAGACAATGTGGTGGAAGATGTTGGGAGAAGATCTCCCAACAGAAACGAAAAGTATATCTGTCCTCCAAGGGCGAGGAAAAGGAGCGAATGATTAAGTTTGGTCGAGCTAAAGACCTTAAACAAGCGCTTCTTGGGAGGCAACCCAAGGGTTTTTTTTAGTTAGTTTTGATTTGTATTGTAATTTCTTTTAGTTTGATGCATTCTTTTGATTTTGTTTTCAGGTTAGGTGCAAAACAGAGTCAGGCCGTGTGCTATACACGGCCAGGCAAAGGTTGCAGAGAATGGAAGTGTTTGGGCCGTGTCATCCAGACACGGCCGTGTGGGATCTCCCGAGGAGAAAAAGGTATAGGCCGTGTCATAGACACGGCCGTGCAAAGAATCCCGAGAGGAAAGATGGAGAGGTCGTGTCCCAGACACGGCCGTGCGAGGAATCCAGAGAAGGAAGAGGGGGAGGCCGTGTGGATCTACACGGCCCGTGCAAAGAATCCCGAGAGGAAAGATGGGGAGGCCGTGTAGATCTACACGGCCCGTGTAGGAGAACTATTAAAGTCTTCTTCCTACCTCACACGGCCAGATCTTGGCCGTGTTCCGCACACCCCCAACTCTCCAAAACATATCTTTCTCTCCCAATTTCTTAAAAACTCCTCTCTAATCTCTCAAGATCTTTTAGATCCGATTCTCCTCCTCTCTAAGACTTGGACTTTTGTTCTCTTAACCTAAGATCTTTTGTTCTTTGAAGTTTTGTTCTTTGAGTTCCACAACTCTAGATAATTCTTCCCCTATCTAAACTCATCAAGATGTCCAATATTTTGAAGAGACTTCGCAAAGGAGGTGGTGGATCTAGTGGAGACAAAGAGAAGGAGCCATCAAGAGACAAAGGAAAACAACCAGTGAAGGGCAAAGGCAAAAGGACTTCACGCAACGAAGGTAATGACAATGAATTCAATATTGTGTTCAGAAATGATGATCAAGTAACTAGATTTGCAATTCTTGTCAATAGAAAGATAGTGTGTACTAGATATATGGACCCAACTGTTCTTGATATGCTTGGAATTAGGGAAGATGTAGATTTGATTATTGGGTTTTTGGATTGGAGTGATATTATGTACACACATTTGCCTACATATCCTCGTCTTGTTTTGGAATTTTTAAGTTCATTGGATGTCCATTTTACTAATGAAGATGATTATTTTGGAAAAATCTCTTTTAGATTAATGAATCAAGAATTTCTATGGGCATTTAGTGACTTTAATTCTTGTTTTGGAATAACCACCGGTAGCCCTCGTAGGTTTGACCCAAGGTTTAATTGGAATCATTTTTGGAATGCAATAACTGGGTTAGATCAACTTTATGAGCCTTCAAGAGCTAAGGCCTCCCATATGCAAAACCCCATCTTTAGGTATCTACATAGAGTCATGAGTAAAACTATTTTTGGTAGGGGAGAGAGTGATGGGGTGGTTAAGAAGATAGAGCTTTATGCTTTATGGGCTATGCTTTATAAGGTTGAATTTGACTCTGGTTTTCATTTTGTTCAAACCTTATTGAGATCAGCTAGGGCATCATCGGGATCAATTGTTTTTGGTGGTTTGATTACCCGAATAGCTTGTAATTTAAATCTTGATGTTGATGGGTTGGAAATAATTCATAGTAATGACATGATTGACATTGATACATGTCTTGCTATGAAAATGATCGTTCGGGATGAGAATGGTTTCGCGTTTCCTAAGAGGAGTGGTTCTCCTTTACCCCTTCCTTTTCCTGAACGAACTACTATTCGTAACCGGGCTAATTGGGTAATTTCTGAGTTAGATTTTGAGGATAACCCTTCTATACCTGGAGACACTGAGCCACATAATGAACCCTCGTCATCTGGACATACGCAGCCTTCTAGTTTTACGGAGCCTGCTAGGCATTCTTTTGCATATGGCACGGGATCTTCTAGGTTTGATTTTTCAGATTTTCGTACGTCTCTAGAATCACTTCATGAGAAGCAAGATTCCCAACGAAAAATGTTGGAGGGGCGCTTCTCTTTATCTGATGATCAGTTTAGGGAGGTACAAAATCATTTTCAGTTTACGAGGAATTTTCAAGGTCAAGTGGCTGAGTTTGTGCAGGATTATGATACTGATCAGGCTAGGATGAGAGATTTTATGCAGAGTATGACGCTTACTAGTCAACAAGTTGATGCTTTATATGAGTATCATAGATCTTTGGGTGAGATTTCAGGTTTTCCTAGTTTTCCTATTGGCCAACCACGTCGTAGACCTCCTTTCCCTCGTCCACCTCCACCTCCTCCACCATATTGATTTCATCGGGACGATGAAAAGTTTAAGTCTGGGGGGGTGTCAGGTATTGTTTAGTTTGGTTTTCAGTTTTTAGTTTTTGATTAGTTTTTCATGTTGGTTCTTATTTTCATTGCTTGTTGCTTTATTTTGCTTGTTTTTGAAATAATCATGGCAAAAAAATTTTGAGAACATCAAATCTTCACTTATATGCTTTCTTGGATTCAAGCGAAATGTTAGCACGATTATTGTCTCGATTCATGATGTTCGCATGATGCTACTAGTAAACTTTGTGTAGTTCTTTTTTCTATCTTGGGTAGCATGAAACAAGCTAAGAATCTTATGGTGATGAGTTTTAGTTTTGGTTCAACCTTAAGGATTTTATCTTCACTACACTTGTGCTTGATGCTTGAATAGTTGATGTCATTGAAATAGTCATGATTCATCTTGTTTGCTTAGTACTTGGTTTCCATGGTGATTTCTCAACTTTCATTTTGGTTACTGGATGAGGCTCAAATCATTAAAGCTCATTTGGAAAAATCAAAATATCCCAACATGTATGCTAAAAGTACATTTGTGAATAAGTTTTGCACAATGCAAACACTTATAAAAAAAAACACAATAAGGGATATAAAAAACAGTTGTCATGAGTGGAATCTAGCAAGTCACCCCTTTGAGACCGAGTTAGGTTATTGGGGAAATGACTGTTTAGCTTCTCTTGAGATTGAGCACACCTTTGAGACCTTGGGTTAGTTGAGAAATATGAACCAAGTGAATGGTAAGTAAGTGCCTATCACTGGTTACTTATCTTTCACTGGAAACATTAGGAATTCAAATTTGATGACGACTTGACTAGGACATGGATTGAAACTTGAAGGGTGTTGAGTTACTTTTACACTGCGCACAAGATTCTTATGCTTGAACCATACTTTACTTGTTTCCATGATCAAGCTTGTTAATGAAACTTTTTGATAGAATTAGGAAAGTGCACTGGGTTTTATGAATGTGTTGTAGAATATATGAATTTAAATTTTTTTTAAAATCAAAGTTTAAAAGAAAGTTGTTGATGTGCGTAGATTATATACTCTTTTATGCATGTTTTTACGCACATTTACATACTTTGAGCATGCTTGATCTATGCATTTTTATACTTCCAGCTTTCCTTTTAGCATATTTACTCTTTTGGTTCGGAGATCTGCTTTTTGTGCATTTTCTGTACACAGGAGTCGATTTGGTGAAGAATCTACATTTTTGGGCATGCATTGGAGGAAACGAAGGGAGAAAGCACCGGGCCGTGTACCTCACACGGCCATGCACTGGGATGGAGCTCGGGCCGTGTGGAGTTTGGCACCAACAGAAGAGGAAGATGACATGGCCGTGTGAACCTCACACGGCCGTGTCAAGATTTGAAGCCAACCAGAGCAGAAGCCTTACATGGTCGTGTGGATCTACACGGCCGTGTGAGACTTCCAGAGACCAAGCAGGCTGTGGCCGTGTATCATTTCCAGAGAGCAGAAGGGTTCTGGCCGTGTGGAGTCACACGGCCGTGCAGGTTTGGCAGAGAGAGAACTGGACATGGCCGTGTGAATCTCACACGGCCGTGTCACGGGGTCGTGTGGCGCCCGATTCCCTCCTCTATTTAAACCCTTCTTCATGAATTGAAAGGGGATCTCTCCCCCTTTGGGAGAAAGGAAGATTTGGTGGTTTCCTCCCATTCTTGGGAGGATTTCTGGGCGATTCTAAGGGAGATCTCGACGATTTCGACTCCGGAGCATGGATTGGATCCGAAGACGAAGCTTCTTTGTAGATAAGTTTTCTCTTTTCCCCTCTTCTTGTTTTCTTGGATTGGGGATTCAAGGAATGCTTGTAATCTCTATTCTTTCGGGTTTTCTTCCTCGATTCATGGAGTAGATCTTGTATTCTAGGATTAAGGGAGTACTTGTATGATGGATTGATGTAATCTCTTATGGATTTGCCATTTTCTTGTTTCAATGACATTATCTTGCTTGTATCAATTAGATCTTGAATGATTGATGGTGATTTATGCTTAATTCTCATTCTTGATTGATTGTTTGGATTCCTTATGGACTTTGTAAAGATAAACTCTCACTCGATCATCCGAGGGATCCACGTGACAGGTGCAAGCCCGTGTAAGGACATTTGAGAGATAATCTTGAAGAGGAAATAGGGATATTCAAGAGAGTAGGATGGATTTTATGATTAGCTCCTTGTATCTTGATAGGTTAATGAGTCGTGGGCTTCTACGTTGATATCCGAGGAAGGCATGGTAATAGGTGCACTTCTGTGTAAGGACAACATAGGTACATGTCTAATTAATCCTATTTAGATACATTTCTCAGTCCTTAGCCGGTTGTCTATTGCAAGAGGGAACCGGCAACTTTCTACATGTTTGGCAATTGAGGGATAAGAATTGGTGAACCATTTACATTCAAGAAATCTTACAAAGAAACCGAAACTCCTAGAATCTTCCTTTATCATAACCCAAAACACTAAACTCTTGTTTGTTGATCTTTAATATTAGATTTGTTTACCTTTACTTTGCTTTTGAAACGATTGGATAGTTGTTTAGCTAATTCGCATTGAGACATTTCTAGTGCTTATTCCAGTCCCTGTGGATACGATAATCTTTTATATTACTTGCGACATTTCCGTACACTTGCGGAGCGTAACATTTTCCGCATAGCAACCAACACACACAACGTCCGAGGTTAGAAGAGGAATACGGTAGAAGATCAAGAGATCTTTCTAAAAGGTATAATTAGTAATTTTTCCTTTCCGCATCATACTAGTTATTTTTGGAAATAAATATCAAATACAAGAGGCTTACGATTCTAGTATTTCGAATATGTTTTTCGATGTAGTGTTCTTTTATTTTTACTTTTCCTTGTGATTTGATTGTTCCTTTCGGTTAACCTAAAGTTATTTTAGGAAATTAAATATTGGCTTTCCTTAAAAGGTTTTGTCTAGTCGGTGGTGGTTGCTCCCATATCCAAGAAGGTCATGTGTCTCGCCACGTCAGTACTGGGAACCGATTATGGAAATTAATATTTAATAGAATTAATAACTTAGGTGATTTGGATCGAACGTGTTAAGTTCCGCAGGAGATCCAAGTCTAAACCTAAAAGAACAAATAAATTAAGTTTTGGATCAAACGTGTTAAGTTCCGCAGGCGATCCGAAATTTAATTTAAAAGAACACATGGTAGCTAGGAAAAGGTTCAGATCTTTGTACAAAATTTTTGTACAGTGGAACCTCTAGGTTTTCCGAGTAGCAACCAACAATCCTTTCCATAATCATATGTGACCCTTGCATATTTCTTATCATGGGTTTGGATGATTCTCCCTTACCGTTGGTCACTCCTCCCTTGTCATTGTCATGTGTCACCTTAACACTTGACCTCCTCTTGGCTTTGGGGGATCCAATTTGATATTTTTAGGTCTTTGACCACCAAAACACATTTCAAGTCCTTTAGGGCAAATAATGAACTTATCTAGGACTTTCTCCATTTCCTCAAGCCTTGACTTTAAAGATTGATTTTCTAATTCTAGGGTTATAATCCTAGAGTCAACTTGTCCACCTTGGACATTCCTAGACCTACCCACCTTCATAGGCATATGTCTCTCCTTCTTGGGATTAATGCCTAGGTTTTCATCCACTTTCCTTCCCTTAGGCAAAATGGTTTGGGTCTTATTAGGTCTAACCTTAGTACATGATTTCCTAGGGTTATCTATCGTATTAACTCTATTTCTTGTTGGAGTGTATGCTGAAAGCCTAAGCTTTTGTAAACATTTGTTTTGAATAAAGAATCACATTTGGTCAAATTGTCTACATTTAGTTGTAGTTGTTCAATTAATTTATATTGTAGATAACATAGTATGTGGTGTCACATGCAGAAGATAATGTTATCAGTACCTTATAAATTATAAACAGTAGCTCACGACCAAAATGGAAAGGAACAAACCATTAGAAGGTCGTAGTGTAATTAGGTATTAGTTTATCTTGACTATATAATTACACTAGTACACTCAGAGTGTATTGAGTAGGACCATTTGAGGTCGTTATCATAGCCTCTTATTTATAGAGTACTATACCCACCTATACCCACCTTCTATACCCACCAATAGGGGGCCGGCCAAGCTAGCTTGGGAACCAAGCTAGTGGGGGCAGGCCAAATTAAATTAAAAAAGAATTTTAATTTTAATTTTTATTATGTGGAAGAAATAATTTATTAAAGAGAATTAAAATTAAAATATCTCTCTTGTAAAAGATCTATAAAAGATTAAAGAAAGAGATTAGATCTCTTTCCTTATTTGTAGATTGGTGAGATATTTTATTTTCTCTTTAAAATTATCCACATGTTGATAAAATTAAAATTATAGAAATTTCTTTTTATCAACCATGAAGAGATTTTTAAAGAGAAATTCTAATTTTAAAATTTCCGGAAACAAATTAGGAAGTTTTAATTGTTGATTAAAACTTATCTAATTTATCTCTTTTAATGTGGCCGACCATTAGAGATTAATTGGGGAAATTTTATTTTATTTTTCTCAATTAAATCATGTCAAGGGAATTAAGGAAATTTTATTGTAATTAAATTTCCTAATTTGCCTAGGCCAAGGAATATAAAAGAAGGGGTGAGGGTGCCTTCATGAGACAACATTTATTATTTCTCTCCCTCTTTTATTCCTTGGAGTGGCCAGCCATCCTCTTCCTCTCTCCCTCTTTGTGGTGGCTGAAACTCTCAAAGGCTTGGAGCTCTTGTGGCGGTCGGATACTACTTGGAGAAAAAGAAGAAGAAGAAGGAGAGAAAGCTAGCATCTCTTGGAGCTTGGTTGGTGTTTTGTTCTTCATCCTTGGTTAAGCTTTTTGTGGCCGAACCTAGCTAGGAGGAGAAGAAGGTGGTTGGTGGTTTCTCATCTCGAAAGATCATTGCCCATACAACGTCCGAGGTTAGAAGAGGAATACGGTAGAAGATCAAGAGGTCTTTCTAAAAGGTATAACTAGTAATTTTTCTTTCCGCATCATACTAGTTATTTTTGGAAATAATATCAAATACAAGAGGCTTACGATTCTAGAATTTCGAATATGTTTTTCGATGTTGTGTTCTTTTGTTTTTCTTTTCCTTGTGATTTGATTGTTCTTTTCGGTTAACCTAAAGTTATTTTAGGAAATTAAATATTAGCTTTCTATAAAAGGTTTTGTCTAGTCGGTGGTGGTTGCTCCCATATCCAAGAAGGTCATGTGCCTCGCCACGTCAGTACTGGGAACCGATTATGGAAATTAATATTTAATGGAATTAATAACTTAAGGTGATTTGGGTCGAACGTGTTAAGTTCCGCAGGAGATCCAAGTCAAAACCTAAAAGAACAAATAGATTAAGTTTTGGATCAAACGTGTTAAGTTCCGTAGGCGATCCAAAATTTAATTTAAAAGAACACATGGTAGCTAGGAAAAGGTTCAGACCTTTGTACAAAATTTTTGTACAGTGGAACCTCTAGGCTTTCCGAGTAGCAACCAACATTTCTATCATTATACCTAAATCCATAATTATGCATGAGTACATAATTTCCATTTTTCCTAACAAGTATGTAGTAATTTAAACTTAGATTAAATTTTAAAATAGGAATTACCTTCTCTTTTATGTTTAAAGCTCTTATTTGACTTGAGCTTCTATTTTTTTCCCATTTCTTCAAGTGCGCCAATTTCTTGAGCTCTCCTCTCCTTGGACACTTTGTGTGGTAGTGTCCCCACTCACCACATGTGAAACACCTAATGTGCTTCTTCTCCTTGACTCCATCCTTACAATCCACATTAGTTCTTAAAGCAATTTTACTAGGTTTAGGACTTACCTCATTTACCTTTTTAAGCGAAGGACACCTACTCTTATAGTGCCCCATCTTACCACACAAAACATTTGATGCGGTCTTTTATGCTCTTCTTGATAGTTGAGGTGGAGGGTTGAGCTTCCAAGATCTCCTCTTTCTTGGATTGCTCTTCTTCCTCTTCACTTAAAGATGTGAATGGTTCCACTTCTTCCTCCCTTGAAGATATGGATGATACCTCCTCATCTTCCTTCTCCTCCTCGGATGTTGAGCACGTGTCAACATCTGATTGGTCTTTCCCTTTGACCAATAAACCCTTCTCCTTGGGTTCCTCCACTCCTTGGAATTGTGTAGTATCTTCATGGAGCACAATCACCTTACTCCAAAAGTCATGAGCACTCTTGTACTCACCTATATTCAATACCATATTAGAAGGTAATAAATTAATTAAAATTCTAGTTACCTCCTTGTCCGCCTCCGATTGCTCCCTTTGCTCCTCGATCCAATACCGAGGTTGGAGGCATTTTCTCTTCTTGTCGAATGGAGTCTTGAATGACTCCTCCAATGTCATCCAATGGTTCCAATATATTTAGAACCACATCTCTAAGCGCGACTTCTAATAGCCGAAGTATTCACACTCATATGGAGGTGGGATCCGGATGCCCCATCCGAGAGGTCTCTCCGACTCCATCTTCTTCTCTAGTGGTTGCTCCTTTGGCGATTAGTCCAACAAAGAGAGACCAAGATTTGATACCACTTGTTGGGACCTTGATGTCCGATAGGGGGTGAATAGCGTCTCACCCAGAATGTTGGTTCCTACACTCGTTAGTACGTACAACGGAATATAAAAATAAATACTAACAAGAGAAAGCAAACCTGACAAGTTAATTAAACGTGGTTCTAAGATAAAACTCCTACTCCATTATTGTCCGTAAGGTGGATGATTCCCTGAAGAACTTTCGACTATCTCGCGCAGCTCCTTGTGGGTGGAAAAACCTCACCACAACTTGCACAAGACTACATTGGATCACTTGACCACTTGTAGACTCTAATTAGGGTTAATCATTACTAATTTTGTCAACAATGCCCAAGCACCCCCCGAGTTCTATTAAATAGAGCTCAGGAGGGAAACACCAAGTTGTTTTTCCACCACTAGTCGACTAGTACAACCACCATCGACTAGTCCTAAGTAAAATTCGACCATTACAAGCCAACGATCAACTTCCAGTCAACTGATGAAAACATCAGTCGATTGGTATAGTAGCGCTATAATATTGCTACAATACTGCTAGAGTAATCTGAAATTTTACCCTGAGTACAATCTCTCATGCACTCGTCTTTGCCCGCACAACCTAGACCTAGCCTTCTAGCCTCCTCCATCTGCCTCGTGCCCCTCAGATGCCTCCCCATCCTTCACGCCTTGCCTTCTGGAGCTTCCATCGACCTTGCCATTATTGTCAGGTATTCCTTTGCCAAGAGGTCTCACCTCCGGTACTTCATCCATTGCCAAGACTACATGCTTGGATTTACACCACCAAGACTCACCCTTGGGTTTTCTTTCTTTGCCAAGATCGCACTTGGACTTTCCTTATTGTATCTGTATCCTACACACTCACAATACACATATCAAATACAACAATAAACATAACTTAAACCTTTATCTAAACATCAAAATCTAGGACACCTAGATTGTTCCAACAATTTCATATCCTTTATTATCTAATAAATCATGCGCTGGTGATAATTTCATCATCCACCCATCAAGAAGCCCTTATTTCAAACAAGATAAATGATCACGCTAAGGAATAAACTACAACCACCAATTGACAAGCGTCAGTGGCCAACGGTCGGCTGACTTCAACGGTCGACCAACCACAGGGGCTGACCAACCTCAGCGGTCGACCTTGGCACGACTAGCCTCGAGGGTTGGGTGGCCAGAAATGGTAGGTGAGGGGTCTAGAAAATGAGAAGGGAGGAGTGGGGAGGGGAAAGAAGAGGGGATGAAGCTTATCGTAGTACCTCTCCAAGCTCATGTTCACTGTCACTGTAGTCATCGTTGTGGCCACTGCTTAATGGGGGTGATCGGATAGATTTGGGGGTGGGGGATTGGGAAAAGTTGTTAAGTTAGGATTGTTGGTGATAATGAATCCTAAATTTGTTATTAAATTTGAGATCCCAGTTGATTTTGGTGAATGTCTTTGAATTTTAGCGAATCTTGGATTTGTCACTAAATTTGAGATCCCGACCAATTTATAACTTTGGTGAAGATATTTAAATTTGGCGACGAATCCTAAATTCATCGCCAAATTTGAGATCTCTACCAATTTATAAATTTGATGAAAATATTTAAATTTGGCGATGAATCCTGGATTCATCGTCAAATTTGAGATCCCGACCAATTTATAAATTTGATGAAGATGTTTAAATTTAACGATGAATCCTTGATTCGTTGCCAAATCTGAGATTCCGACCAATTTATAAATTTGGTAATGAATCGAGGATTCGTGGTCAATTTTGAAATCTAGGCAAAATTTAAACTTGGTGAAGATCTTTAAATTTGATGACGAATACTAGATTCGTCGACAAATTGGCGACGAACATGAGATTTGTCACTAGATTGGCAACAAATCCAAAATTCATTACCAATGTAGCGATGAATCCAATTGGCGACGGATTTAGTGACAAATTTATTTTTAACAATGAAATTTGCAATGACATAGTTTTGTTGCTAATTTAGGGATAAAATATTTTTTGTTACAAATATTGTTGCTAATTTGCGACGATTACATTTTTTTCATAAATTTCATTGTTATTTTTCAACGAATTGTTTTGTTGAAAAAAGTTATCGTTAAATTAGTATTTTTTTTAGTGACTTTTAAAACTAAGTTAGATAGGCTTGAGTGTCAAGTTGATAAGAGCTGAGCCGAATAGAGTAGGGTGTCGGGTCAATTGAGACTAACTAAGTGACATTGGCTTGTCGGATTGATAAGATTGAATGAGGATGAGCGGAGCATTGGGTCGGTGGAGACCAGTCAAGTGAGGTTGGCCTATTGGAAAAGTAGAGTTGAGACAAAGGAGTCAAGCAAGTCAAGCCCAAGCTATCGAGGAAACTGAGTTGAAGGAGTCGAGTCCCTTGTGTCGGGATACTGAGTAGGAGGAGTTGAGTGTCGGGGTTGAGTCTATGGTGTCAGGATAAACTGAGTCTGAGGAATCGAACGAGTCGAGTCCTCGGTGTCGAGAAGGGGTCGAGTCTCTGATATCGGGGTAAACTAAGTTGGAGGAATCAACTTTAAGGGGTCGAATCCCTAGTGTCAAGGTAAACTGAGCCATAGGTGTCAAATGTTAGATCCATCTTGACTTCCTGTTGAAAAAAATAAACTAAGTTTTGGTCTTTTTTGGTAATTTCCTATTTGTATTATGTTAACTTTTTATTTAGTTTTTGGGTAAAATAGGTCATATAAATATTTGATGGTGTCGTTATATTTTTATGAGAGAGGGAGAAAAAGATAGCTTTTTCGGCTAGTTCCTTTTCTTAGTTTTACAAGTCTTGCAATTATTTTTTTTAAAAGATATACATCCTTGTTTCCAGTGTTCATAATCTATATTGGCTACAATTTGTCTCTTTCAATGATCGCAAGTTTCCGTTCTTACTTTGGCTTCATTCTTTTAAATTTGATTTTTTTGGGTTATTCTCAGTTGAGTTCTACAAGTGGTATTAGAGCACGACTATTATTGATCATGACAAATAGAAGTATTCTCTGTTCGGTTCTCAAATTAACGGGAAAACATAATTATATTTATTGGAAGCTTTAGATGGAGACACATCTTACAACGTACAAATTATTGAAGTATGTGAATGAAGATTTAGTGAAAGATGCAGATGATGATGACCAGAGTCGTGATAGTTTGGCTTTATCTTAGATACACCAAGCAATCGATATGTCCATGTTTGTCAAAATTTCCACCGCTAAAACTGCAAAACAGGTGTGGGATATTTTGGACAAAACATATCGAGATATTGACATAGTCCAAAGGAATAACTTGATAGCGTTGAAGAGAAAATTTGAAGGATGTATGATGGAGAAGACAGAGACAATTGAGGCTTATTTTTCTCGTTTAATGGAGATAAAAATGAGATGGAACTCAATGGCTATGAGGTTGAAGATGAGATGTTTGTTGAAAAGTTTTGAATAGTTTGCCTTTGAAGTTTGATTATATTGTGGCTGTATTGTAAGAGATGAAAGATTTTTCGAAGATGTCCATTGAAGAGTTGCATGGTTCATTGATTTTACATGAAAGAAGGATTAATGAAAGACTGGAGAATTCGACGAAAAAGGGTTCAACAGAAAAGGTGTTGCAAGCCTTGACTCCAAAAGGCAATGGACAGGGACAATCCAATAATGGTGGTGGTGATTCACATGCTCGTGGTCAGAATTTTAGAGCTCGTGGGTGTGGTGGCTGTGGAAATTACCAAGGTCGTGGTAGAGGTAATTTCCAATTTCAGCAAAGAGGTAATCCTAACAATTCCAATTATAGTCTACAATTTCAAAAACGTGAGGTCCATTGTTATAATTGTGGAAAGTTTGGTCATTGTAAAAAGGATTGTTGGAGTGTAAAGGTTGAGAATAAAAATGGGCATGCTCAAATTGCTGAAACTAGTAATGATAACCATGAAACAATTTTATTTTCTGCTGGTGTTCCTGAGGAAAATAAAAATTCTATTTGGTATCTTGATTCTGGCTGTAGTAATCATATGTGTGGAAAAAAGGAGAATTTTTTTGATCTTGATGAATCTTTTCGAAGCACTGTGAAATTTAGTAATAATCAAGTTATTCCCGTGATGGGTAAAGGTAGTATTCCCATTACTTTGAAAAATGGGAAGAAGAGTTCCATTGATGGTGTTTATTATGTGCCTAATCTTCATCATAATTTATCGAGTCTTGGTCAATTGCAAGAGAAGAATTATGATCTTAATTTTAGACGTGGTGTTTGTACAATTCGTGATGAACGATTGGGGCTAATAGCTAAGGTAAATATGAACAATTGTCGGTTGTTTTCTATTACTCTTAGTTATGATGATTTGTCTTGTTATAGCACTACTGGCTTCAATAAGACTTGGTTATGGCATATGAGATTTTGACACTTTCATTTTGGAGGTCTAAAGTTTATTGCTAGAAATAATGTGGTGTCTGAATTACCATTACTTGATTTTACCACTAGACATTGTGAAGCGTGTATTTTTGGGGAAGAAGCACAGGGGTTCCTTTCCAACTTCAAGACAACCATTAGAGCTCATACACTCAGATTTGTGTTCAGTTGAGGTTCCTTCTCGTGGAGGTAACAAATTTTTCATTACTTTCATTGATGATTTTAGTCGGAAGGCATGGGTGTATTTTTTGAAATATAAATTTGATGCTTGTGAAGTCTTCAAGAGTTTTAAGTCCTATGTTGAGAAGCAAAGCGGTTATATGATTAAGACTTTGAGGACTGACAGAGGCATTGAATATACAGTATGTGATGATTTTTTGGCTAACTATGGAATCAAGCATCAGATGACAGCCAGGTACACTCCTCAGCAGAATGGTGGTGCGGAGATGAAGAATCGTACTGTGATGGATATGGTGAGATCTATGATGAAAGCAAAGAGTATGCCAAAGGAGTTTTGGGCTGAAGCTATTTCTTGTATTGTTCATGTTTTGAATCGGAGTCCATCAAGGAGTATTCGAAAAAACACTCCTTATGAGTTGTGGTCCAATAAGAAGCCAAATATCTCTCATCTTAAGGTATTTGGTTGTTTTGCTTATGCCCATGTCTCAGATGTAATCCGGAAGAAGTTAGATGATAAAGCAGAGAAATGCATCATTATTAGCTATAGTAGTGAAACAAAGGGGTACAAGTTGTTCAATCCAGACACTGGGAAGATAATCATTATTAGGGATGTGACTTTTGATGAGAAAGGAGTATGGGATTGGAAAAAAGAAGAGCCTAAGTCACCACAACCACCGACGCCGATGTATATGGATGGAGTTGATGAGAGAGAGGAGTAAACTCAACAATCATTTCGTGATTCTTCTACTTCTGGTGGTCATCCGCGAAGGAAATCACAATTACCTGCTCGTTTGAATGGCTATGCTGTTGGAGATACGGTTGATCATCTCACTGACGAAGATGTTGTGAATTTTACTTTGTTTGCAGATTGTGATCCTGTTGACTTTAAAGATGTTGTTGCTTATGATCGTTGGGTGAAAGCAATGCATGAAGAGATTCATGCCATTGAGAAGAATAACACTTGGGAGCTCACAAAACTTCCAAGTGGGAAGAAGCCCATAGGTGTCAAATGGGTTTATAAGACTAAGTACAAGCCCAGTGGAGAAGTTGATAAATGCAAGGCAGGGTTGGTAGTGAAAGGCTATAAGCAGAAACCTGACATTGATTATTTTGAGATATTTGCTCCTGTTGCTCATCTTGATACTATTCGTATGGTGATTTATCTTGCTGCTCAAAATTATTGGAATATATTTCAAATGGATGTAAAGTCTGCCTTTCTGAATGGAGTACTTGAAGAAGAAGTGTATGTGGAGCAACCTCCTGGATTTCTTAAAAAAGGACAAGAAGATATGGTGTATAGGTTGAAGAGAGCTTTGTATGGGTTGAAACAAACTCCAAGAGTGTGGTACACGCGCATTGACACCTTCTTTGTTGAAAGTGATTTTCAAAGGTGTACGTATGAGCATACTTTATATATGAAGTCCTCTTCAGCTAGTGATGTTCTTATTGTTTGCCTATATGTTGATGATTTGATTTACACTGGGAATAATCAAAAGATGATGGCAGACTTTAGGGATGCAATGATTAGACAGTTTGAGATGATGGATTTGGGTCTCATGTCATATTTTCTTGGGATTGAAGTTACACAATCAGATCGTGGTATCTTTATTTCTCAAAGAAAGTATGCGGGTGATATCTTGAAGAAATTTAAGATGGATAGTGCTAATTCGATTATGACTCCGGCTGAAGAAAGGTTGAGGTTGACTAAAGATGGCAATGATGGTGTTGTGAATTCTAGCTATTTTAAGAGCTTGGTTGGGAGTTTAAGGTATTTGACGTCAACAAGGCTTGCCATCAATTTTAGGGTTGGACTTATTAGCAGATTTATGGAGAATCCTCGATAGTCACACTTACAGGCAGCCAAGAGGATCTTGAGGTGCATCAAAGGCACTTAAGGAGATGATATTTTGTATGCAAAAGGTGAGCTTGTTGAACTTCTTGGATACACTAATAGTGATTGGGCTGGTGATACAGTTGAGAGAAAGAGCACTTCTGGATATGCTTTTTCATTGGTTCTGGTGTGTTTTCCTGGAGTTCAAAGAAACAACCAGTTATTGCTTTGTCGACAGTTGAGGCAGAGTACATTGCGACATCAAACTGTGCTACCCAAGCAGTTTGGTTAAGGAGGATGCATGGATTTCTTCAACATAAGCAAGATGACCCGACCATGGTATTTTGCGATAACAAATCATGCTATTGAGTTGACTAAGAATCTAGTTTTTCATGATCGCAGTAAACACATTGATATCAAGTACCACTTCATTCGTGACTTGGTTCGTGAGAATGAGATTGCAGTTAACTATTGCAAGAGTGAAGATCAAGTGACAGATATTTTTACCAAGGGATTGAAGATGGAGACTTTTATGAAATTGAAGAAAATGCTTGGCATGGAGAATGTTGCAAACTTAGTTTAAGGAAGGCTATGTTGAAAAAAATAAACTAAGCTTTGATCTTTTTTGATATTTTCCTATTTGTATTAGGTTAACTTTTTATTTAGTTTTTGGGTAAAATAGGTCATATAAATATTTGATATTACCGTCATATTTTTATGAGAGAGGGAGAAAAAGATAACTTTTTTCGACTGGTTCCTTTTCTTAGTTTTATAAGTCTTGTAATTATTTTTTTTTGAAAGATATATATCCTTATTTCTGATGTTCATAATCTATATTGGCTGCAATTTACCTCTTTCAACGATCGCAAGTTCCCATTAGCTTCATTCTTTTAAATTTAATTTTTTGGGTTATTCTCAGTTGAATTCTACACTTCCACCTCTACAACCTAACAACAATGATAGATCTAGCCACGTGTGACCTTTACTATCCTCCGCATCAATAGTAATATTTTCTTAATTGCAGGGAGTGCTACCGTCTTGACCGCTGCAGCCGCTGCCAAGTAGTCCTTGGAGAACGTTGTGCCCGTTAACGGTGTATCTCCTCGCTAGTGCATCCTACGACCCGTCGTTGAACTACTTCTGGTCTAACAGCAGCATCCCCATCCACACCACTAGTTCCTGATAGTACCCCGCTGTCAAAATGGTGTGGTGCCTCTCCGTCGAGTGGCGCGGTAGGTTGTCCTGCGAAGGGCGGCAGGTGGTGTTGATGTTGGGGTCGTTGTAGTTGGACCACCACGCTTCGTCGATAATGTGGGCCCTGAGAGGTAGGGTTGTAAGCCGAGCCGAGCCGAGCTTTGGGGTGTTCAAGCTTGATAAGATAATCGAGCCGAGCTTAAAATGAACTAAGCTTTTGAAATGAGTGTTTAAGCTTGACTTGGTTTATTTTTTATGAGCTTGAGTTTGTTTGAAGCTTGGCTTAAGCTTGGTTCATTTAGATGTTATCTAGCTCTCAATTCAAGCTTGGTTTGAGCTTGGTTTGAACTTGGCTTGAGCTTGGTTTAAGATTGGTTCGTTTAGATGTTATCAAGATCTCAATTCAAACTTGTTTGATTGGTTATTAAGATTGATAATTTAAATTTATTTATTTATTTTATTATTTATTTAGCATATTGAAAAGAGTTTTATTAATAAATATGGTTCGTGAACATTGTTCACGAACGTTAACGAGCTGAACACATATGTGTTTAAGTTAGTTTGTTTAGCTTAACAAGTTGTTCAAGCTTATTTGTTTAATTAATTTACTATCCAAATATGCTGTATACATGTTAGGCTCTGTTTGGTATATATAATAGGATAGATTTATATTTTTAAAATATTTTTAATCAAGCGTTTGGTAGAGTTGATTAGGGGTAGAATTATGGATGATTAAAAATAGGATTCATAATACCTTGACCTGAAGAAAAATTATGTATCTTACCTTTAATCTATCCTAATCAATCCAATCTTATCCTACCATACACATACATACCAAAGTAGCCTTAGTGTATAATTTAATCACGTAAAAATGAGTAGTAAAATTCAAAATTCGACGGATTTAATCTGACCGTTCGCACCATGCCCCTTTGGCTTTCACAGTTCACTTAAACATGTTTTTTCCGCATCCTCTCGCATTTTAATCTGACCGTTCGCATAGGGCAGATGATGGGTTCTACTATTTTCAAACCTTGGCTTCGCCGCAAGCCTTTATCGCCTCTTATCCGTTCTTGGCTGCTCGCTAACTACGCCCTTTCTCGGTAAGCCCATCGAGAGCAAGGCTGGTCGGAGTAGGAATAGATCGTCGATGGCGCTTCCGCTCCCGCTTCCCTCTACTCTCTCATTTCCTTGCCTACCGGCCTTTTCCGCTCCAGGCAATGCGCGGGCCATCCGCCTCCACGCCCTCCGGACAACCGAAAGGAAATACCGAAAGAAGAAGAAACAACCGAGGGACGACGACCCCAATTCGCCTTCCTATTCCTCTGGTCTGTCCGCGTCGACCGCGGAGAAGGGCCTGAGATTCGCCTTCATGGAGGAGCTCATGGAGCGCGCCAGGAACCGCGACTCCTCTGGCGTGGCGGATGTCATCTACGATATGGTCGCTGCTGGACTCAGCCCCGGCCCGCGTTCTTTCCATGGGCTCGTTGTCTCGCACTCCCTTTCCGGGGACGAGGAGGGCGCGGTACGTTGTATTTGTCTGCTTTTGGACTTTTCTTGTGAAGCGGAGGAAAGAAAGTTATTTTGAGGTTGTTAGAGTGCCTCAGGCAGAAACTTTTTGGGAATAAAGTATCTCACTGGCCATTATTTGGTGGATAACCAGTAAATTTGAGGTTGGAATTTAGAAATAATTATGAATCTTGAATTCTGTAGAAATCTATCCGGGAATATGAAAATTTGATTGATTAATTTGACTCAAATGCTGATAATTCTTGTTTCTATGTTCATATGATGGTTAAAATACAAGGCCGCATCTAGATGAGGCAGGTACCTTGGAGAAGACTACTAGATGAATCCCCTATATAAAGATTATAAAGGGCATATGTTGGCAATATGTGGTTGATCCGTTAAGGACCACACACACTCTCGTAAACACACATCTAAAATGTGATCTATCTAAGAGAGTTGGGATAAAGACAGCTTATAAAGAAGTTTTGTACATTAACTAGCAATCCATATAATATGCATCTTGTTTGTTTATTTGGATGAAATTTGTTAATAAATTCAAATTTAACTTGTATATGGCTTAAGTTTTAAGAAGTTAGGGATGCATTTATACTTCATAATCCTCATGCAACCATAAGTGGATGCAATGTGATCACTCAATGAAAATTTATGTGCCTGCATTAGGAGGTTAAGTGGAGCTGGAGATTTGTTAAAACAATAGCTGTATTATCATTTTATTTGTTACTAAATCTCTGAACTAATTGCGTTCTATTTTTCATTCAATTCATATGGAAGTTTGACGAAAAGCACTTATTATTATCATAGTGGGAGAAAAGAGCTTCGTCTAGAAATCAGTTTAGATTGGCAAGAAATGAATTACGATCAATGCAAGACTATCCTTGCAGAAGTCCATTAATGATGACTCTAGTCAGTCATTAGCCAAGTGCACATGCAAATAATAAGGGGAGAGAAAACAATTACTTGACTTTGAATGCATGAGGCCTTGATGGTGGATACTTTGTAATTTCTACTTGTGATCTTGAGATGATATAAGCACTTGAGAGGATGGTACTTTGAACATCCAACAACAAACTCATACACGACTTATGTTACCTCTACAACTATAAGTAACCAACATGGGTGTTGGTATGGATCTTGGTATTCAAAATAATATTTTTTTAGAAGTTTTTACACATGGCGAGTGCTCGTATTTGTGTTTAACTCGAAGTGTTTGTGTGAACATGTCAGGTGTCCTACACCAATACGTGAGGGGTAGATGAAGAGTCTAGTATCACATTATTACATTGAATATGCATGCGAATGCTTTAGCATTTTTTCTATTTATTTTTAGAAAAACAATGAGTTAGAGATCAATAAGCATAATATCTGTCCTGTTGGACATAAAATTAAAGATAGATAATATACAATAGCAAGAATTTTTCTCGTGTTTAAAATAAGAAAAACGTATCAATTAAATATAAAATGATAGGGTTTAATTAAATGCATTATAGAACATGTCAAGAAAATTTTGCACAATATCTTAATATGTGTTCCTATAGGAAAATAAACTACATTGCAATATCTGAAGTATAAAACATGCAATAACTGCTACATTTAAGTTCTTGATTGTTTTGTGAATCATGGCATCTTTATTTAGGGAGTACTCATAATTATTAATAGAAATTAATTATATGTTATTTTAAGTTTAAATATAACAACTATAGTTAGTATTTCTTACATTGTTTTTAGTGAATTTTTCATAAACTTTAAAAAGAATCAGATGCATGGAGATCCTCCAAGTTTGTTGAACACGCAGGTGGCAAACAATTTCAATCAATGTCATCTATATGTATATTTAAGTTTAAACATATTTGATTTTCTTTTTTGTATATGTTTATATAATTTTATGCATGTCTTTTATCTTTTTCATTTGTTAAAAGTAACATATATTTGCATAATTACTATCACAGCTATATGATCCACTTGATCCTGTCAATATTTAGCTCAGTATGGTTGAGTTAATTGCTAATTCTACCCTAAACTTGGGAGTATTGGAGTTACCCAATACCAAAGTTCTCAAGTAATTTAGGCACAAAATTCTAAGATGTAACACATCCAGTCATTCTTCCAACCATTACTAAGATGCCCTTTAGAATGTTAGCTAGCATGCTATACGCCGTACACAGAACCTGATCAACATACACCATCTGACCCTTAATAAAATACAATATCAGTAAATCTAGTCATGCTTGTCCAAGAACAATCACATTGCAGAGATTGATAAGAACACTGTTTTCTTATATTTTTATTTATATTCTCTCTATAGTTGATGTCACCTCTTTATTCATCATTTTCCACTCTTGATGACATTTTTTCTGATAAATCATTTCTAGATGATATATACTTTGGTTTCTCACTGTTCGTCTATGTTGGTCTCACTTTACAACATTCTCATTCTAGACTAAATTGCAAATCATGCAGATGCAGTCATTTAGAAGAGAGCTAAGTGCAGGCTTACGCCCTTTGCCTGAAACTTTTATTGCTTTAATTCGTTTGTTTGGATCCAAAGGTCAGGCAACCAGGGGCTTAGAAATTCTGGCTGCAATGGAGAAGTTTAAGTATGATATCCGGAAAGCTTGGCTTGTTATTGTTGGTAGGATAGCATAGTTTGATTTGTTAGCTATATTCTCTTGTTTTATAGTTACCAATTACATTTTTTTAAAAAAATTTAGAGGAGCTCATTCATAACCACCATCTAGAAGATGCCAATAAGGTATTTCTTAAAGGTGCACAAGCCGGGTTGCGTGCCACTGATGAAATTTATGATCTTTTAATTGAAGAAGACTGCAAAGCTGGGGACCATTCAAATGCTTTAACTATTGCATATGAGATGGAGGCTGCAGGAAGAATGGCAACAACTTTTCATTTCAACTGTCTTCTTAGTGTGCAGGTAGTGATAAATTTCTAATGCTACATATTTGTTTTCTGTATGAGCAATGCTAATTACATACTTTTGTTTTGATATGCAGTCCCTCTTAAACTTTGAGGTTCAGATGTCTTGCATATTAGAGTTTGTCTCCTTCTGACCCCAATTTAAACTTTGTCCATCAATGAGGTTTAACTTGATCAGTTATTTTCTATTTTAGAGCTCATGAGCTAATTATATAAAGTACTCTTCGCATGGAATTGAAGATTTTATGTACTTACAATCTATCTCCAATTTGGAGACTAATTGAATCTAAACATCGAAGACTTGAAAACCTGTAACAATCGTTAAGTGGTTGATCCAAGGTTTTAAAAAATCTGTATAGACAATTAGTAGCAGTGTCGAGTATAAGACATGCAGTATGTGAAGACATATGCAAGTTGGGATATATTCATTTCATATTACTATTATCAACCTCATAAACAACAAGTCATGGGGCCTAACTAATCAACTTGTATAGATTGTGCTGCTACATGTTTCTTATTGCTAATGAACTTATACTAGGCGATTTCACTAGTAAATCCTAGATATTCTAGAACACTTTAATTATATAAAATAAATACTTCTTTGTTTTCCTTTTACCCCTCACACTTTCAATTCAAATTTATGTAACTTGCCTTATTATAGAATGTAGTTGTAGTCTTTGGACACAATCATAATATCTTTATATATTTTCTCTCAAATCATCATCTTTTCTGAATACATCTAATTACCCTTGTAAAGTTGTTTTTGTGATTTATCTGCTAATAATCTCACACATTCATCTTAGTTTTTTTTTTTTTTAATTTCAATGACAATATTTTGCATGTTATTTTCTAGTTGTCCAAAACTTTAACCCACAAAGCAACTGCAAAAAATTGTCCTTTTACTGTAAGGGCATGTGAGGAAAAGCTCTTCTCCATTTTACCCCCTCTATCATATTAATGATATCTTTGTTAATCTCTTTGTTGAGGACAGACCAAAAAATTATTGAAACTCATACATGAGCTTCCTCCTATGTATTCATCTTAATTACTCCTCTTATTTCTTATTGTTGAAATTTCTTTTAGCTTTAATTTGACTTAACTTAGAATCCTTAATTTCTCGATGCAATTCAAGCTTCAGGTTTATTCTATATGCACTCTCCTTAATTAGGTCTACAAATAACAAATTGATTTGAAATTTACATTATCACCCAGCATGTTAAATAATAACATATTTTGACATATGTGACTATGCACTCTACAATACACAGAACCGAAATATAACAATGCATGCCAATCTACTGAAGCAATGTGTAATAGTATTGAGAAATCATTAGAGTAAGTCTTTTGTTTATTTATTAGTTATTTATTTATTTATTATTATTATTTTATTATTATTTTTTATTTATGTATTACCTAAAACTGGTTTAATTAGGATTAGATTGGACATGATTGAAATTTAACAATCTAGGGATAAATTAACCTCATATAACTACCATATGAGAGGCTTCTGTTTTTTTCCCTCTTAAAAATTCTTCCAACTGCATGACACATGCAGTAAGCAATCGCAGATGTGGCTGTCTATGAGGTCCAAAATGTATATTGATAAAATGCATATTATATTTCTAACAATGCGTGTTAATCAACATAGGCGATCTACATCTTTACATACACAACTAATTGTTAAGCTATGCAATCAATGTAATAGAAATACCCAATCAATGAACCTAAGAAATTCATATGCATTTTGGAAAGACACAAACACATACAAGCATATGAGATTTAGGCTGCTGCATAAGTTGCCCCCTTCTGAAAATTAATATGCAGCAGTGTAATCCACTTTTTAAAACATAAACATTTTTTAATTTGTTTTCTTGGTCACTAACTCTTGATCTTCAGAGCCCGTCTAGTTATTCCTTGTATTCTACTGATTTATCTTTGGGAATATTTTGTTGAGAACGGTAGTGTGTGTTATTATGTTGAAGTTGGCGTTCTTATGGTTGGAAACAACCATGTATGGTTTTTCTACAAAATTCAATTGCTAGTTTGATGAATATGTTGAAAATTCAGGTAATCGTCTTGTTTGATAAAATAAATAAATGATCATTTTGCTTAGTTAAAGTTTGAGTAGGTCGACAACTAAACTTTATTTGCTGATCTGAGATGACCTTTGGGTGTTTGACAGAGTATGTTTAATAATCTATCTATATGCAATCCTAGATATGCAGAATAATCTATCTATATGCAACTTAAGTTTTCGTATGTCTCCTTAGTTCATGATTGCATTTGCCACACAAGTCCTGGAGACAATATCTACAATTATATACAAGTATAATGGCTATTAGATGTGAACCTTCTTATCCAATCACTTGCATAATGAAGTGGATTTGGGTGTAATTTCCTGCTACATGGTATGATGGAAACTACGATCTTTCTCCTTAGAAACAAATTTCACTTTCTGTTGTTTTTATGAACATGCTTCTGTAGAAACTGTAGTTACCTTGGCATTCTGATGCAGGCAAATTGTGGAATTCCAGAAATAGCTTTTTCAACATTTGAAAATATGGAATATGGGGGTGAAGGTGCAGATCGTATTCTAATGTAAATTTATTTTTTTCATTTAGATGATGCTCTTTAGGTTATTAGATTCCCTTGGTTATTTTGATTAGATGCATGCAGGAGATGCTTCATCTTTTTTGTGCCACAAATTGTAAATGATCTTTTATCTGTCTTTTGTTGGACACAAAACTCAGGGACATTAGAAACCTATCATTTAGGTGAAGATTTTATGGATAAAGCTGTTTGTCTCTGCTAATATTTTGTCATGTTTAAATTGACATATACATTTCTTTGGTTACTTTTTTTTTAATCCTTTAAGTCTTTAAGTGAGCATCTTGATTGTGCTATCTGTAACATGTTAATGGATTCTGAATCTTGAAAAAAAAAATATATGTTACCCAGATTCTTGTTTTGTCTATGCCATAATGGCAGGGATTGAAATACCATTCCGTACCAAGCAACATGAACAGTTTTTACCATTCTGATTGCGGAGCGCGCGTGTTGTGCGCCAGAAGGTGGGTCATTGGTGTCCAGGGATGCCTTTGGCGTCGCCAGAAGTGTCGCAGGATGCTTTTGGCGGAGTTGGAAGCGTTACGTGATGCTTTTGGCGGCGCCGAAAGCATCCCGAGACGTGCAACGCCGTTAGAGGACATTTCGAGTGTTCCTATTCCCTGAAGAAAATTAAAATTATATTTAATTAATTAAAACAATTCCCAACTTAAGTGTGATACTTCGAAGAGGCTTTCATAAACCTTAATTAAATTATCCCAATATAATATATATATATATATATTAATATTTTTTACTGTTTGATTGATATTCTGATATTTTTTACTATTTTAAATATATATTATTTAAATTAATAATTAATTGAATTATATAATTATTATATACACAATACTATCTTTATATTATTTTATATAGTTATGATTATTTAATCTAGAGATTCAATGTTTCCATCTGATTCACACCACTCCTTTTGGTATTAGTAAGCTAACATATTATGATATGTCAATTTTATTTCGAGTTATTGATAGATCAATTTTCTTTAAAGAAAATTGTATTTAATTATTTTTTTAACAATATTAAATTGTTCGATAATGGATAACTTATATAAAATCAATATACAACTTATTTTTAAATTATACACCATAAACATATTTATCTAATAATTACTATATATAAATAAAAAAAATACCGAAACCTCGGCATGGGTTGAGATTCTAAACCTTGCATAATGGTATTCACTATGGCTATTCATGGCATGTTAGAAAGTGCATGGTTTTATATTGATACGGATCGTTGGTCAGACTTCTACCAATATGTCCTGGCTCCATACATACTGACACTTGTTTTGGAGCTTATATTCACTAACATAGTCAGCTCTTTCCATCCTTGTTTTTGTTCTGAAATGTTTATTTAATCTGAATGCCGAACTATTAATGGTTGCTTTCATAACACTTGTTTAGATTCATTAATATTTGCTGAATATTGTGTAATACTGGTGGGGCCTTGTTTAGATTCATTAATAGTTGCTGAATATTGTGTAATACTGGTGGGGCTATCATGAAGGTTGCAGTGATACTATGTGTTGTTTCCTCTTGTTAGCCATACAAATTGGTTCTAATTCTGTTGTATGCTAATCATTTTGTATGACATTAAATAAAACACGCCTTCACAAACTAATAGTTGTTCCATTTCTGCTCCTCCTGATTAGTACTTTGTTTTGTAGATTACATGAAGCCCAATACTGAGACTTATAACTGGGTGATCCAGGCATATACTAGGGCTGAGTCCTATGATAGGTAAATCTTCTGCTCGAGCATTGTATTCTTATTCATATTTGTTTTTTTTTAAATGTTACTGTGTTTGCCACAAAAGCTGGTGTTAGACTCATATTTAAACTTTCATATGCTGCTGCTGATTGTCATATTCCTACTTAGTATCTTGGCTATGTGTTTATAGAATTGGATGATAAGGAAAATGCTGTATTTCTTAATTAATGAGAGAAGTGCTATATGCATGATAAAACCCCAACTCCAGAACTACTAACGTGGGAATAAACCCACTACAACAATAGCCCCCTATTAATCCATACTTCTAACACTCTTCGAAAGTCATGATTAGAGCATATTTTATTTATTTATTTAATTTATTTTTTTCTGGGATCAACTATGAGAATTTTAACTCACAATTAACCTTTTCTGTAAGGTCATATCAGTTAGTAATACTTCTGTCATTTAAATCTCATGTAAAAAGGATTGGCTTAGATTTATCTGCTTGACTGTTGTGAGTGCATTACTCCAACAGTAAGCTTAACTTCTTGTTATTTAAGTTTAGAGATTGACAAGCATCACCTTGTGGTGCATCTTATAGTGATTTGTGTGTCAGATAACTAATTGTTGTTTGCTTTTGATCTAACCAGTAGTTGCTATGTGGTATAGGACTAGAGGGGCTACTATTTCTACCAGTAAAAAACTCAGTCTATATTAATTATTGGATTCATGGGACTTATTTAAGGTTTTAATTTTCTTGAAATTTAAATGCTAATGTTATTATATCACATATTTGATTATGTTTGAGATAGGTTATGCTCCTTTTTTATTTTTGTTCAATCTGCATGTAATTGCCATCTCAGTCGTGGTTAAATTTGACACCTTCATATACAAAATTAGTATTTTGCCAAGTTCTGGGTATCAGATATATTGCACTCTCTCTCATTTGCAGCTGATGGTTTTCTATTTTTCCATTGGATCTTAGGGTGCAGGATGTTGCTGAGTTACTTGGGATGATGGTTGAAGATCACAAGCGTTTGCAGCCAAATGTTAAAACTTATGCGTAAAGACATTGTCTCTGCTATTAGTTTCTCTTTATTTTTATTTGAAAATTCCAACTACATCTAGCCCACTTTTATTAGGTATTTCCCTTCCTGTCATTTTGATTTTATCTTAACCCCTTTAGTTAAATATTTTTCTTTTAAGGGCATGATCTCCCTATTTCTCTCTCTTTGCTTGATGAGTTTCTTCGAATTTTGTTTTTTACATATAGTTTTATACTATAAAACCCACCGATGTCGGTTCCAAGCCTGGATGATAAAGGGTGAGGGTTGCGTGTTAGGTTGTCAGCTAGTGTTGACTTTCAGACAAATGTTCAATGAATGGATCTATAATTTTATACTATAGACATCAAATGCATGCTGTTAACAGTCTATTGTACATGTAAATCAAGCATTTGCTCTTCCAGATAGCATGCCAAAGAAGTCATGCATGGTGTTGTTTAATACAGATTAGCTCTTCGATTTTTCTGAGCTCGTATTGTGGTTTTGCAGGATCTCAGATGAAGTTATTTAGCATCATCTTGGAGTCTTGCGTAAACCAAGCAAAGTAAACTCATTAAATTTATTTATTTTCATAGTATTGAACTTTAGGAAGCTGTGGCTTAACATTGAAGCCATTTCACAACATTAATTCATGAAATAATCATATACATCATATAGAAGAATATATTCATTTGTGTGTTGAAGATATGCTTATAATTATGTAAATATACAAGATCATAGTTGTAAGCAACAATATCCTAATACATATATTTAGGACTTGTGGTTTGATTGTACTTTCCAAATCATCCAATATGATATCAGAGCCATCAATCTATTGCTACAACACTAGAACCTTTTATGCCCTTAAGGTAATAGTGCATCGGCAGGACACCTTCTCAGTTTCTAGGTATCTAAGGATATGAGTCTCAGTTTTGGCGAATTAACGGATGAATTTTTCTTAATGGGCGGTTGACCTAAGGACTCTGGGTTGATGGGTCGTCCGCTGTGAGTGTTTCTCGATTTACTTTGGGGTGGCCGGTAAGAAACTTCCATGGGCCGGGCTGGTGTCTCTTAGATTAGTGGGCGTAAGCTGGATACCTGGTGCTAACTAACAAAAAACACTAGAACCTTTTATGATCCAAAATCTTAACCTTTATCTCTTTATTGCTAGAAGAAAAGAAATAATGAGCCTCATATTTATCACCTCACATTCTCCTTCACTTTATCTTTAATGTCACCTCAGTACTCTGCTTGTATTTCTTCTTTGACTTTGTTAGGATCCAATCAAAAATATTACATATCTTGGGGTGTAATTTGTAAAGTTGCTATAATGAATATAAACATGCATAGATAAAACTACCTATGATTAGGATCTCTAATAATGAATGTAGGTCGTTATTGCTGCTCTTTTATATGCAAAGTTGCTGGTCGATGTTGGATTGATAGGGCCAAACCATGTTAGTCGTCTTATCTTATCTCACTAGTGGGAGGTGATGTTCAATCCCTCATCCTCACGTGAGTTGTGCAATCTGTAGTATCTCTCATATATGTAGATGTCATTCTCTCTCAGTCTGGGTACAAGCAGATTTTTAATCATGAGCAGGCGAAGTTGCTGTTTGTGGGATCATGAGATTGGGGATATAATTGGTATCAAGATGAGGATTCTGATATCATTAAGAAATTGATGGAGAAAATATTAGGATTTTTAATGCTCCATGTACCTTACATATGCTTATTATTCATTAATGGAAAACTACCTTTACACGATGTGTTATATGGTATTTCAGAAATAGGATTTTCATGTGTTCAATTAGGTTCTTGACAATTACAGGTTTTATTAGTTCCAATGATTAGTTGGTTTGCTTGTTGATCAACTTAGCAATTGTATTTGTTATGGCTTTGAAAGGTCTAAGTATTTTATTATCAGATATTATTTTTTTTTATTATGGAGGATGAAATTCCATCAATGGTACCTGTAACATGGGGCCTAAACTCTAAATATCATTAATCTAGTTGAAAATATCATTAATCTAATACACGTAGATAGGGGACGCTATGAGGGTTGGTTCTATCTACCCCATAATCTAAAGACCAAGAGTGTAAGCCCGGAGTGTGTGTGATTTTTTTTTTTTCAGAAATAAAATTTCTAAAAATAATGCATTCCGCCAATCCTTTTTGATGAACCTATTTTCCTTGCAATCTCTTTTTCTTTTATTGAGATTTGTGGATTTAATTGTGTGTGTCTGTGTGTTTTTTTTCCTTCCACTTGTAGAATTATCTTTTTATATTGGTTATTGAGCATGAATAGGAGCCTTGATGCAACGTTAAAGTTGTTGCCGTGTGACCTAGAGGTCACGGGTTAGAGTCTCGAAAACAGCCTCTTGCAAAGTAAGGTAAGGCTGCGTACAATAGACCCTTCCCCGGAACCCTGCATTGGCGGGAGTTTCGTGCACCAGTTGCCCTTTTATTGGTTATTGAGCATCTCCACAAAATTCCTTGAAATAAGATTTGATATTTTTCTTTTTTAGCTGGACTCATTGTATTTCAGTTTCTGTTGAATTGATGGATAATTACCTTTATGTTAGGTTAATGGTGGAGTGTTTTACAAAATATTGTGTTGTAAAGGAAGCAATTCGACATTTTCGAGCCCTTAAGAATATTCCTGGGGGCACAAGGGTTTTGTATAATGAAGGGAATTTTGGTGATCCATTGTCACTCTATTTGCGAGCTTTATGCTGTGAAGGTACTTGTTTGATTGACAGTACTATAACTTTTTGAAAAATTTTATTGATAAACTTGTTAGGCTCCAAGCTCGTTTATTGAGACACGAATTATATATGCATGGTAATTGTATTGAAATTGAAACTTCATAAAATAACCTCATCATACATTTTTCCTAGAGCTTTATGAATTCTTATTCTTGCTCATGTTACAAAAATTTTCATTTACTTAGCTATTCTTCAATACCTTTATAAATTACCTTAGTCACCCTGCAGAAAATGTCATAATCTTATTTATAGGAATCTAATGTTTGCTGATATCTTCAGCTAATGCTCCATTTGCCTACTCGAAAATAACTTGTTTGCAGAAAAACATTTCATGCGAGAAACATTTTCAAGTAAAATAGATTATTTTCTATTGTTTTGATGTGATGCTAAGATATGCCAAAATATGTTTTTTGGCTTTGGCAAAGAGGGGAAGACATTTTCCTTTTCCCCTAGTTGGGTTGGTTGGGCGGTCTGGTTAGTTAGGCTAGTTGAGCGGAGTAGGATAGATGCTTGTCCTGGCTAACCTTGATAGACTGGCCTACCTACCCAGACTGATTCGCACTGCACAGAACCAACCAATTTGCTCAAGCACCCAACCTGCTTGACTTGATATGACCACTCAACTCACCCAGCTTGTCAACCCAACAAGATTGTGGCTCACCGGCCTTCCAGACCGAACAAGGCCACCTTCTGTGATTGGATTGTTCGACACAACCTGGTCTGATGGACCACCCAACCCACCAGACCACCTATCCAGCTAAGTGTGATTAGTTTGATAGACTACTCATCCTGCCCTACCCTACTGGACCAACCTGACTGACATGACTTATTGGACTGCCGACTCACTCAGCTCACCTGAATCAACTAGACTGGCTAGTTCACCTGAACCGACTAGATTGATTAGCTTACCTAGCTCGACTGACTTGATTGGTTTGCTTGCTTTGCTCGGCGAAACCAAATTGATTAGACTGAATAATCTGATTGCCTTAATCAGCCTGTTGATCCCATCGCATGCTTAGTTGCCCGACATGTGTGACTTGTCTAACTCAACCCGCTTGACCTACCTGACTTGTCAGCTTGTTAGACTGCCTGGATATGGACGGCAAAGAGGAGTTTATTGATAGAAAATATGCAAAAGATTTGCCTGGAGAATATTTTTTATGGATCAAATAGAGCTTAAATATAATTTTTTGAGATATGAAGTTATCTAGAGAACATGTGTATCATATTTTCTTTGTAGGTGATATAACATTGGTACATTCAGGTGCGTTTTCTTTTGGGGAGGGAAAGTGCAGGTGAGAGAAATGAGGTTAGTAAAATAAGTTTGTAGGGAAAGAAGGAAATTGATCCCCTTTCAGCTTTCTCTTGAGGTTGAGAAACCAGGAAAGAAAGTTTCCCATCTTTTGTTTGGATGGAAAGAAAATTATAAAGATAATTCTAGCTTGATTTTTGAGAAACAAAATAGATAGTGAAAAATATTTCTTTTAATTTTCTTCGATAAAGATAGCTAGCATTGAGTTATTGCTGCTCTCTGCTCAATTTGTGCTGAAGCATTGCAAGGGAAAGAGTTACCCAACTGTTTATAGAAAAGGTATAGAGATATGGGTCCTACCCTTCCTTTCCCCAGGGTCATTTCCTTTCCAGATGTTTCTGCTCAAGGAAACAGAACCTTGGGGTTTTAAATCTTAACTGGCAATAGTTGTATAAAATTGTATAATCACTTTGCTAACTCAAGGCAATTGTCATATACTAAAGTTTTGGTGGTTGTTAATTTTATGGCTTGATGATTTATCATGCAATGTTTTATTGATAATTATCTTTTTTGTTTGTGCTAGGCGAACTTCAAAAAGCATTCAAAATAAGCTAGTTATTTTTTAGTTATATGTCCTAAACCTCTGAACACTAGATTTTGTTTGGTAATTTGTTGAGAATAATTTTTTTATTTGTTTATCTGAGTATGATGTGTCCCAACTCCCAAGGGCTTGATGGGTCACAGCAATTTCCTTCTGGTTGCTTATTGTTTTACTTGCATTGATCTTGCTCTGGCATTATTTACATAAGATTGTTGCAATAATTCCAATTAGATTTTTTTCATTGACATGGAGATTATGACCACACATATTTAGTTCTAACCAATAAAGATAATTCTAACCAGGACGAGCTGTTGAGCTGCTGGAGGCTTTAGAAGCAATGGCTAAAGATAATCAACCTATTGCACCACGGGCTATGATTGTGAGCAGAAAATATCGTACACTTGTGAGCTCCTGGATAGAACCATTGCAAGAAGAAGCAGATGTGGGTTTTGAAATTGATTATATAGCCCGGTACTGCCCTCATTTTTTATTGTGGATATTGTTTTAGGTAGTAGCACAATAATTTGTCAATTTTAGCCACAATGGAATGAAAAATATATTCCTCAGTTTTTCATAAAGGCTGGTTGTTTCATTGTGTAAATTATGACATTATATCTAATTTGTAGAAGCTTTGATGTATTGAGTTTCATAATACAAACTCTGTAGTTATAACTTGATTAGTTGGCCAGACTGTTATTGAGGATAAATTTGTAAAGTTCATAGTTAGAACATATACCACAAACAAGAATACGAAAGGATAACATGGAAAATGCCCTTGATGGATAAAGAGTAAAACGACTATGGGAGAAGACATGATCCATTAATCAAATGGGAGAGGGCATATCCTAGTTTTCTTCCAGTCATCTAGAATAAGAAGAAAACCTTAATTATGTTGTAATATTTGAACCAAAAAAATATCTAGACATATATTGTTGTTGGTGATATGGAAATGTAACCCATTAATTGGTCGACAATCAACAACATAATGAGATGATGGTTTCTTTTCTATCCATGCTATCTTTTGTTGATAAAATTCTAAAGGAATGATGGAGACCTGCTCAACAAATAATCATTCCATTGACTACTCTTTGGAGTATCTAAGGTAAGTGTTTTTTTCTTAGCCTGCAATCTTAGCTTCTCCATAATGAATTATCATTTGTCCAACACTGTAGTGTGAGACTCTAACAATTCACATCAATTTTCATGGCTAAATTACTATACCTTAAAGTCACATGGGGTGTACTCATGCTATTTTTCTCATGCTATGAGAACATAGCCATTTCAATTTCTCTTGATCCTAGCATGAAAATTTAAAGAAATCAAACACTTAGATTTTGCATTCAGGAACTGCTCATGTCTTTATAGAAGTGTCATCTATAAATTGACAAGAGATTGTAGGATGACACACAAGGACTCATGCAATTTATAGGTATTTGAATAGCTCTAACTTAAGCTCCTTCCTCTCAACTCTAATTTCAAAGGTGCTTTGGTTTATTCCAGAGATTACAATAATCAGAGGGTTTCAATTTTTTATTTTGGATATAGTGGACTGACTTGGCAACCGATCAAAGATCCTCTTAATCATATGAACTAGTATTTTGTGCCCCTGTTTAGGTGAATCCTCAAATCACCTTTAAATGAGATTCATACAAGTCCGTGCAAGAGATGAGTACAACCACATAACAGATCCCACAGTTTGTGAATTGTTGATTTGTGGAACTATCACTGTTTTGATTTGGGGATTTGAGGATGCTCTCTAATGATCTCCAGGTGTTTCAATGTAGAGTTTCATCACAATATCACATGGACAATGAACTTATATCATATTTTGAACCCCTGTTCACTCATATTGAGTTCCTTGTGATCTACAGATATGTTGCAGAAGGTGGGCTTACAGGAGAACGCAAGCGGTGGGTGCCACGAAGGGGAAAAGCACCCTTAGATCCAGATGCCCTTGGTTTTGCCTATTCAAACCCGAAAGAAACATCTTTCAAACAGTGTTGTCTGGAGGAGTGGAAGATCTACCATCGCAAGCTCCTGAAAACCTTAAAAAATGAAGGACTTTCCATTTTAGGTGATGCTTCAGAAGCTGATTATATTAGAGTGGAGGAGAGATTAAGGAAAATAATAAAAGGGCCTAACCAAAATGCTTTGAAACCAAAGGCTGCAAGTAAAATGATAGTCTCAGAACTAAAGGAAGAGCTAGATGCACAAGGTCTGCCTATAGATGGAACTAGACAGGTACTCTACCAGAGAGTGCAGAAGGCAAGAAGAATAAACCGTTCACGCGGCCGTCCACTTTGGGTACCACCTGTGGAGGAGGAAGAAGAAGAGGCAAGCAATATTTCCTCTTTTTTTTTTTTTTTTGTAGAAAATTCCTATCATCATGTGAAACAAATCTATAAAATTGTGCTTTTTGTCTAGTACTTGTCAACTGTCATTTCTTTTCAAGAGCATATCTCTTGGTTCACACTTCATATGCCCTTTCCCTCATACGGAGAAAATGAAGTAGAGTATGATTGGATTAACATGTTTTTTCTATTCATTTCAGGTTGATGAGGAAGTGGATGAACTGATAGCGCGTATTAAACTTCAAGATGGAAACACAGAATACTGGAAGCGTCGTTTTCTTGGTGAAAGTTTGACCAATGTGCACGAGAAGGATAATTTATCAGATTCTGAAATTCTTGATGTAGTAGATGATATAGATCCTCTGGAGGATGGGACAAAAGAAGCAGAAGAAGATGAGGTAGATGAAGAGGAAGTTGTTGAACAAACAGAAAATCAAGAAGGTGATATAACTAAAGAAAAAGAAGTTGAGAGAGCCAAACCTCCTCAAATGATTGGTGTTCAATTGTTAAAGGATTCAGGAGAAACTTCTTCAGCAAAAAAATCAAGAAGGAGAGTTGCTCGAGCATCTATGGAGGTTTGCCATTATATATTTTCTTTGTATATTACGATTCTTTCATCATTGTACATGTCTCAATACACACACCCAAACATATACTATAGCTCCTTGGTTTGTGATTGGCATAATCCATATTAATATACACACAGACGTGTATGGTTACTTAGATATTTTGCTTCTTTCTGTCAAGCAAAGTCTAGTGTTTGCTAAGTTTTGTATGTTTGTATTTGAGCGAGTCCCTTGATTGTTATGGTTTCACATGGTTATATGGCATGGACATATTCTTGCATGCATGTGACGTTGACATTAAGTTCATGGTATAAAGAAATTTTAATTTTCATACTCGTTCCTATTACAGATTACATTTATTTTTACACAATGTGTAGGTTTGTCTGGGTGATTTCACATGCTTAACCACTAATGAAATGCTTGCTTTCCCCTACTAATTGTTCATCAAGATGCACTAGTAGTCACTGTAAATATTTACTCCAGAGTTTATGCTGTCTACTAATATCATTAAAAGAATATAGCTTTGAATATTTTTTGAAATCTTCTATTGTTTGCATCTTCTTTTTTTGTATCTTTTATTGCTTGCATCTTCCTGCAGGCTTTTCTATTCTTGTTTTCTGTTCTTCTTCGTGGCCTATAATTTACCCCATAAACACTCCAGAAGCATCAAAATCTTGATTTTTTTTGGCCAGCTGCATGTGACTTCATTTGCTTTGATTCTTTTGTCAATTTCATGCAAGTCAGAATAGTTTTTGATTAAACATCACAAATCTTTTAAAGGTTGTTAAAGTGATGCCTTTGAAAATCATGCTTGGTCAAGCTTGGGTTGAAATGGTATCATGAGTCATGACCATACAAGAACATGAAACTAAGGTTTCACTTTTGAAATGGAAAAAAGGAAATTCTGTACTCTTTTGTATATAGCTAACAGATAACTGGTATGTAGAATGTGGATGATTGATTCTTCCTATGGATCATCTTTAATGGACTTGGTCCCCATAAATTCTTCTGTTGTTTTGATCCCTACTCTAGAGTCTAGCCATTACAAACTCAGTTTGGATTGACTTACTAGGCTAGCTATCCAATGATTTTTTTTTTATCTTGAAATTGTTTTATACCTCAAATAATGACCTCAATCAGGTAGCTGGTTAATGATTTCTAACATAGTACCTATCACTTTGATTCTTTTGTTAATTGAATGACTAGTTGCATTGCAAGCGTTTGTGATGGTACAAATTAATTGTAAATTTTGACTATTTTCTAAGGCACATTTTATGGTGCAGTTCCCTCGAACTTAATGCCTATGGTTTCTTCAATTTGCAAAGTCTTGTATATGATATTAAATGTTATCATTTTGCAAGTTGGCTTCCTCATGAATTTTTTTGCATATATATATTGATGACCAAATTTTCATAAAGTTAGGCTATTTTTAAAGGAAATTGATAAAAAAAAACATATTTCTAACACAAGTCCATTGGATTTGCATACTTAAAGGAGAAAAAAATAAAGGGAAGACCATATATGGAAATCTGGGATTGGTATCCTTCATTACTTTAATAGAAAACCCCGGATGTTCAGGTGAAGATTGACAACGGCAAGATATTTCCATTTTTATCTGGGAAGAAACAAGAGAGAGATAAAATATCCAAATGCTAAATCTGTCCATCCATTATAGTCTTCTCTCCAAGTAAACAAAAGGAATAATTTAAGGCACATTTCATCCTCTCAAGTCAATAACATGGACAAAGAATATATCAGAATCCTCATTGCTTCATTATTAATTTCTATTCCTCTTATGCTTTCTACTTCATAAACAGAGTCTAAGAGGAGTCCTTATTAAGTTTCTAACTATTATGGGCCAGATTGTTAAATTTCTATTCCTCTCAGTATGTTTCCTTTATTTTGTATAAATTTTCCTTAAACCAACTTTCATCTATTATGCAATCTCAATTTTTACTAATGTAGGATGATGATGATGAAGACTGGTTTCCAGAGGATGTAACTGAAGCATTAAAGGTCATGAGAGAGAGAAGAATTTTTGATGTGTCAGATATGTTCACAATTGCAGATGCTTGGGGTTGGTCTTGGGAGAGAGAGTTGAAAAATAAAAAGCCTCACAAATGGTCCCAAGAATGGGAAGTAGGGTTAGCAATTAAAATCATGCAAAAGGTATCTATGATCACCTCATGCAGTTTTCTGCCATTTTTTAGCTTACCGTATGTTAGTATGCACATCAGATGGCCACATGTACTTTGTCATCTCAGATATGGTCTTTCCTTGTTTTGGCTTATTATGCCTCCTTAAGTTATGTTTTGCTAGTAAAACGTGAAGGTCAGTGTTACTCTTCACACAGTCATTCCATTCCATAAGGTCAACGATGTCAGTGTTTTGGCTTATTATGCCTCCTTGTTTTGCTAGACTAGTTGGTTTCAAATATGGTCTTTCCTTATTTTAGCTTATTATGCCTCCTTAAGTTATGTTTTGCCAGTAAAACAACAAGGTCAGTGTTACTCTTCACACAATCATTCCATTCCATAGTCAACATGTGGAAGGTTCAAAAATGGGTCGCTAAGCAATCCCTTATATTTCTTGCTATGAAATCATATTTAGTGGCTCTTGGTTATAATCTTTGCATTATTCTTTCTGTCGAGCTTCTTTATTTGCCCCATCTCTTCTATACATTTTGTTTTGCAGCTCTTGCTGTTAAGTATTAACTCTACTTTTCTAGCAAGCCGATTACTTCTTGACTTCTTTTATCTTTCTAGTTACTCAAAGTGCAAGGTATTCGGGACCTTGCATAGTTGCATTACTTGTGTGCTTGACCTAGGTAAAAGAGCCTTATCACCTCTTTGATAATAGATATTTTTTAAAAATATTCACATGTTTAGGCTCTCCTGCTGTTCCTTGTATGACAACCTTCAAACGTAATGAAACCAACTAGTCAACATTTTTTATGGACATTAATGGAACTAAAGATGTAACATTTTGTAAGTTTCGTTTGAATTATATTTTTTTGTTACAGTGAGATTAGAAATCTTTTTAATCTTTACAGCCTTCTAGATAAGAATGTAAATATTTACAGCCTTCTAGAGGTATGCAGCCAAATCATCATTAGAAGATTTTTGGCTTTTTTACTGTTCCAAACAATTCTCCTTTATAAATTTTTCTGCTCCTATTTCCCTGCCTCTGAAACAGAAAATTGTGAAATGTTATGATTGAGCACTCCTAGATTTATAAACCATTATAAGCTCTGGACCTGCAACTGAATGTTTTATGCCATCATTTTCAGGTTATTCAGTTAGGCGGGACACCAACCATTGGCGATTGTGCCATGATTCTTCGTGCTGCTATAAAAGCTCCTCTGCCATCAGCCTTTTTAACAATCTTACAGACAACGCATAGCCTTGGCTATGCGTTCGGAAGGTAACTTGTGTTTTGCTCCATAGTTTACTGTTACAAGGATAGTATTTATTGAATTAAAGATTTTAATTTATTACCTCAAACCACACTATCTGCTACATTGGCCATTAGTTGGCCATTTTATCCTGTGTGATATATAGTTGCTTGTTCTTTTTTCTTCCTGAAACGGTTAATAATGGTTTTGGACTAAAATATTTTTTTTCCCATTGCAATGGATTCAGCCCAATATACGATGAAGTTATTTTGTTGTGTCTTGATCTTGGAGAAGTGGATGCCGCCATTGCAATTGTCACAGATATGGAGACTACTGGAATCAAGATTCCTGACCAAACCCTCGATAAAGTGCTCTCTGCTCGTCAGGGCATTGCCGAACCTACATCAGAGGAATCAGTAGATAGCAATAGCTAGTGAGATTATTGCAAGGTAGTGGATCCAACAAAAACATTTCTTCTGGAGATTTGTCAAACACCTCAAATATAGACGAGTAGCATCAGGACATCAATATTTCAGAAAAAGTTCCCATTCTTAAACAATATACTCAGAAGAATCATTCTTTACTGCTCTTCAATTACTGCCCTTTAAGTTGCTTATCTTCAGTCATGTTCAAGCTCCTCTTAGAGTAAGCCAGTATTTTGTATGCTTATGAATGAGTTGTCAATTAGTAAGATTTTGGTGTCTTCTTGTAATTTAAATAGGTTTGCCTTGTAGTGAAGTCCAAGCTCCTCGACCCTAAACCCTTTGCACTCAGTATACAGCTTAGTTTACCGAATGCTGTTTCTTTTTGTTTCAGATTTTGAGGATCCAGCATGCAATGGAAGAATGAAGTGCCACTATATGATATCATATTAATGATGACAAATTGACACCCCACAGCCTACAGGGGGAATGCAGTAATAAAGTATTCAAAAGAAATCCTTTTAAGGTCAACTTCTATATATATATATATATATATATATATATATATACCAGTGTACCAGAAAACAAGTCAAAATTGACAATGAATACAATAATATAAATCGTTAAAAAAAATTAAAAAAATATATATGACCATGACAATGATATTTCGTTGAGCCAATAATAATTTTTATTTGTCAAATACTTATCATGGGCAGAGGTGAAAAAAGAGAGTAAGAGTTGCCATTATCAAATGTGGATGAGTGCAAATCAGCTGCCGGATATGTAAATCAACCAATGCTGTTACAAAGTTATAGAAAGGAGCGTAACAATGAGTAAGTTTTCTTGGATCATCTTCCCGATCTCCAGGTTCTTAATATGAGCAAGCACAAAAGGATACCTCAAAAATGATCCACCAAAGTAATAAAAATTACACTAAAACAATAATAGACAAATAATCGATGGAGTGAAAAGAACATATACAAATCACAGCAACAATTCCAAAGGCCACGTTTCTGCAAATTAGTTAAAATTATCACCCTTTGATAACTAAGCAATATGGCACTAAAAGATTGATGGAGGCTCCACTCAATCCGTTTCTGGAAAACATCACTGATCTCCACCAACAGTCATTTGGAAAACCACCACCCAGAATAAGGAAAAAAGGTCATCCATACAATCATCAAACAAGAGGGGACAGTGTGATTTACACTATACAGATACACGACCTCAACTTATCCACAAACAATAACACAAAAATACCACATATCTAATGACTAGAATCAATTGGAGCACCAGATCTAGCTTGGGAGATTCGATTGGCGTAGATTGTCACGAGTCGTAGTTGTGTGCTACTGAGACCCTCCAAATAAGGTAAAAAAGATTTGCCAAGCTTAATGTATATTTCCACCAAACAGAAAACGACAGTCTGAAAAATTGTCATTGTGAAGTGTTAGAAAATATTTTCTGAGAATCCTATATAAAAGCATAATGCCAAGGGCATCCTAAGCAATAGGCAAGGCAAATTGAATATCACTAATCTGTGCAATAAGATATTTTATACAATCAAATAATAGGAAAAGAACGAGAGGAAAACAGCAGCAACCTATATAATTCTTCTTCCCTAGGAAACTTTATTTTAAGAGGGCATTACTTTTCTGCTGATCCTTCTGAAAAATATTCAGCATAAAGAGTATAGGTGTGCAATGAGCAGTATATCTTAACACAACCAAATCTGTACCCCTTTAATAATTCAATCAGGGATAACTTTGACCTTCTTGATATATCTTGCTCCTCAAACTTTCTCATGGTTATGGAATATACAAGCAATTTGAGCTGCTGATTTTTTGCTATCTACCTAGGTCCTAACCATCATTGAGGGTTGCATCAGTGAACTTGTAGCTATCATTAGCTCAGGTTTGCTGTTATTATATTTCTTGTTTCTAGAAATACACTTTCCTCTTATAGATAAGGAAGCACAAAATCTACCTCTCCCAACTTGAAGCAATTACGAGAAACAAAGTGAAAAAATAATCAACCAATAAATACTTCAACCAGATACTCTATGGAATGATCAAGACATGCATATGCATATCATGCAATATACATTAAATTTTAAAAGATGCACTGCATCATCTGTAGCTTATCTAGTGCTTCCATTTATCACCAGTGGCATCATAAAATCAGTCTTCTAAAAGTTGAACAATAATTTAGATGCTATGTTTTGTTGGCTTCACCAAAATTTTTTCCTGTGTGGATAATGCCTACCCAATTAGGAATTTGGCTTGTTCTTAAGCAATCTTGCCAATATACCATTGTAAAAAAAGAGAAATGTCATGATAAATATCAGAAGAAAAGCAAATGCATATCTCTTGCATGTGAGTTAAATAAAAATCGTATCACCTTTCTCACATCTGGGCTTTGGTTTCCAAATGCATCGAACAGGGCAGGTAAAAATGACGGCAAGTGTTTCATCAAATCATCTTGTGGAAGACGGCTGACAAGCTGGGAGAACAAAGAACAAAACAAACTTCAGCATTGTCAATTACAGTACTGCAGATACAAATATTCTGCTGAAGGTTTCTGAAATGTAGACATTTTATGATTGTTATTTAGGTGGCCAAACTTTCTTGGAATCAAAAGGAGGTCCTATATTACCATTTTTTATGAATTTTCTATTATTTTTCATCAAACTTTGAAAATCTCTATCTAAAATAGGCAATTTGAGAAATCGTAGATGAAATATTCCAAAAATTCAATGACTCAACCAAGTTCCAACTGATTTTATTAAGTTATTTAAATCAGAGTTCTGAATAATGAAAAAATAATTGGGCATATATATGATTTCCAGCGTCAAGAAGCAGTGGCCAAATTGCTAGAGATGCATCATTCCAATTGCTAACTAAAATTGATATTATCTTAGCTGGTACAATTCGAGAGTGGTCAAGATGAGATAGGAAGATTTTATCACTATTACTCATTCTTTAATTTCACTTCTTGAACACGGAGAATAAAATACACTAAAAAGAGAGGGAAGGGACAAGGGAAATAACCATCTAGAGCACCACCAACAACAAAGAGTAGCACCAAAGTTGGAAAAGTTAGATGTAACCATATCATACACCAGATATGTTCCTATTCCAAATTTTATAATCCAAGTCTAGATATATTTATGGACATAATAAGAAATTAGTTCCAATAGCAAATGATCTAGTTCCAATTTAATTTGGGCGTTGGATTTGGGGTAAAGCTCATAAGGATGTTTAAGAACCCATGCTCTCGTTTGATGCATCACATTTATTTTGGTATTAGTAAGGTATAATTAGTCAAATGTTTGTCATATTTTTGTAACTTGTTGCTCCAAAACTATAATGCCATTTTAACTTTATAAGCTTATATTTGAAGGTACATAAGCTAAGTGGAAGAGTATTGAATTAAACTCCTTCAAGTTGATTTAGCACGCTTTGAAACATGTTGAAGCATGCCTCGTGTTGGAAGAAGAAAGTACTGAAATAGTGTTATTCCAGTGAAGATAGAAGCTCTTGCATGAAATGATATTTTAAACCTTGGTATATACCAAGAATATAAATGTTAAACGAGTTCCTTTTCTACCAGCTCGTACTTTTAGGATAAGTGGTTAGCTAATCATTTCTAACAATAACTAATTAATTAACTGTCATGCAATAGTTTTATATTTTTAATATTCCCTTTTTTATAAAGCTAATGTTATCATATATTTTACATACAAGTATATTTATGTCCAGACAAGTTCATACGCTTAACCATTGGAGACTAACAATAATAATTGAAAGGTTGTAAATTTGGCAAAGATTATATCTCAAACTCATATTAAGAGTAGCTTGAGAAGCAATAATGTTGAAGGACACAAATCTAATTTTCTTTCTTACTAATATAGCATGAAATTCTTCAACAAAGTAGATAAACAATTTATTTCCCTTGTGCTCCATAAACTTGGGGGTGTTAAATTTTGATCAAGGGAAAAGTAAGACACTATAAGAAGAACAAAAACTTAAGAAAAAGCTACCTTAGTTAAACAACTGATACAAACAACAAGGGTCTTTTCATCATCACTGACCAACAAAGGAACAATTACCTGCAATTAAAGCAAAATAGAATAAAAGCTCAATCAAAGTGTTTAACTCAATGATTAGACTATCACTATTACTAATGTGTGAAAATGTCTACATACACTAAAGAATCTAAATGGATCATATTCTGATAGGACTACATTCAAGCATTGGTTTGCTTCCTTTGAGACCTGCAGAAGGAACAAAAAAAGGAAAGAGAAAAGGACAAAGAAGATAGATACAGTAGGAAACCAAATAACCATGAGTCGTTGGATACCTTCACAGCTACATCTTTTGTCACATGTAACAACTTCTCAATAACAATTTCAACAGAATCTTCCATCTCACTCTTCTATGAGCAAAAAGAAACAAGTAAAGAGAACAACCAGAGCAAAGCTTGTCAATAGGAATGCTGCTGCAAAGGAAGAATCAAATAATGAAATACCTGATTATTGAGCATTCCAAATATCAAAGAAAGAGCAAGCTCCCTTGTTGAAGGATCTGAATCATCCAATGCCTCGAGCACAGCTGTCAATATCTGATTGAAATACTGCATAGATACCAGTGAAATGCCATTAGAGCTTGAGCACGCATGCCACATACATGTACTATCTTAATGTAAAAGCATGATGCATATGATCAGTTAACACATTAAACCGGAAGTACTCAGAAGTGCACATCTAAAAAAAATCCAAAGTGCGTGGTCCATTGCCAAAAATGCTGGGTGCTCATCCTAGCAAAGCAAAACATCTATTCTAAAAGTGTATAAAAATATATATAATGGTAAATGTAATAAGTAATTGCTAAAGGAGACACAAGCAGATATACGAGAAAATGATCCCAATTTCATTAGACTAGGCACGTGCACTAATAAGTTGATTGATGACTGAGCATATAGAACTCTATCATACTCCCATTTTGGGTAATGTTGAAGTTCAAAATCTGCCAACAAGTCACAGATGTTTAACATTAATTTCTTGTTGGAAGAGTGAACAATCTGATTTAATGATTAGCATCGACCAAAAGTAACTTGGACCAAATCAGTTGCTATGGGTTCTTCAGACCCCAAAGGAAGTTGTATTTGCCTTAGATTCCTTGTTTCTCACAACTAGAGAAAGCCACAGTTATTCCCATGTCTGCAAACAGTAGGGATCCTCTGGTCCACAAATTGGTCCGTGTGGACCAGAGGATGGTCCATTACATGAGGACCTTGATTTGAATAGACTCTATTTTTAAATAGGCGGGGTCCATCCAAATCAAAGGTCTAAAAAAGTGGATCATCCTCTGATCCACAATTTGCGGACCAGAGGATCTGTCCTCGTCTGCAAATGATGTCTACTATGACATTTTGATTTTTCTTTTGATGTTTTGGCAATGGCCAACCAAGGCAGCCTGGCATGGGAAGGAGAGGTGTAGAGAGTCCACCTCCAGAGCAACTCTTAAGGTCTTTCTTCATCAAAACTAGCCACCTTCAGATTGATTTATTCAATGGCTTCTTGTACACTTTTGATCCATCTGTAATCATTGTTTTAGTTTTTGATCAAGGTCTAAGCAGAACCACTTTCCTTTGTTCATGGAAGTAGTGATTAATCTGGGAAACAATGGCTTAACAGTATTAAGGATTCCACTATTTTCTAAGCTCATTCTAACCTATGTATTTGAATTGTTATAGGAGTACTAGTTCCAAACCCATTCTCTTTTCATATCAATCGAGTTTTGAGTGTAATTGAATCAACTAACTTTTGTTATCCAATTTAACTTTGACCGTCAAATTCTTACAGAAACTCCATTTGGTTTGTTCCAAAGGATGGTGAATGTCATCTTCATGTCTAATCGTGAATGATTTTCTTTGGTCCCCTTAGGACGGTTTAGTGGCTAGCGCATGAGGTGCTGCCACCATGAGGTCTGAGGTTCAAATCTCGGCATAGCCAAGATAAATACCTCCCTCATATGCCAGTCACTATTCTAAAGGCTAGTAACCACTTGTAATTTACCTCCTCCGTGTTGGTCACGGGTTGGCAGGGGCGCTGAGGGCGAGCATAGTCGCCTTTTGCCACCGTGAATGATTTTCTTTGGGTTGTCTTCATGTCTATTTAGGAGCGATCCGTTGAGACTATAACACACACAGGCATACCCATGAACTAGTGTAGTAGTCTATTATATCTATTTATTAGCAGGGTATCCCCTGTCATTTAGGGATGAGACGAAATTCGCCCTTATTCAACATGGTACTAATTATATCTACCACATGAACGTAGAATGCACGCACGCACGCACACACACCTAATAGTCCCACATGAACTAGTGTGGTAGTCTATTATATCTATTTATTTGCAGGGTGCCCCGTCAGGTGATTAGCCATTTAGGAAACTTCACCCCCATTCAACATGGTACTAGCTATGTACCTCTAGGTCATGATGGGCATGAGAGGATGTGTTGAAGCTGGAATGCTTCGTGCTCATTAGTCTCACATGGACAATTGCAGTGGCACATTACATATATTTATTAGGTGTGCGCCTCTCAAATTACTAGTTATTTTAGGATGGAATAGCGTCCAACCTAATTCAATATGATTTTTGTTTGATCATATAGTTTATTTTAATTTCGTTTTGCAATTGTAGGCACTTAGATACATTGTTTAAAATTTTGAGTTGTATCGAAATTTCGATTTATGACCAGAACGATACGTTCTCGGTACATATCGTGTCATGCCAATACGGTTTCAATACTTTTTAAAATATAAATATATCAATTAAAAAAATATTATTATAATATTTTATTACTATAAATACTTACTATTAGATTAAACTAATATTTAAAAATTAAGATTGAGTAAAAGTCAATTTAGAATTAACTAAAATCTAGCCATAATGATTAGGATTACGTAGGTTTAAATTTAATTTAATTTAATTTATCTTAATCGATTTAAAGAGAGTTTTTTCCCCATGTATTTAAGGAGGAAAGGAAAAAAAGAAAAATAAAAAGAATTTTTCTGTGTTTAAGGATGAAAGGAATAAAAAAAATTAAATATGGGGAGGAAGGAGAAAGAATTACGAGGAGAAAGAATTAACCATTAAAAAAAGAAAAGAAATTGACAGTTAAAAAAATAAAGAAAAAAAAAACTCAGCGGCTGTGGGGCTCGCACGGGCCTCCATGAGGCCACGGAGCTCGCGTGGGGCCTTGCAATGTTGTGCCGGTCGGTGAATGGAACGATAAATTCTACCCATGCCACCGGATATGACATGAGGTTTTGAACTATGCTTAGATATCAATTGGTAGATTTCTGAGCATTACCTCAAGCAGAACTTGCTTTTGATTTTATTTTTGCCAGGTTTTAGTTTTTACTTGGAGAGTGGAGGTTATACATGTTGCCTCCGATGCATGTCTAATGTATACTTCATTGCTTCCGATTTTATTTTTGCAACAATTTTAATTCAACAACTTTGAAATTCTTTCCACTGTTTCCTTGGTACTTTCATATTCATCAGATTGCCAGATTTGGAATCAAAGCCAAGAAATACACATTAAATGTATCACTCAGCAGACAGATTAGTTGATAAATGCAATTGTGTAAAGCTTACATATTGATTACAGAATTTAGGTGCCACATGATTGCCTTCAGGATAAGATTATCAAAATTAAGTTATTAACATTCTTGCTCCAATGGCAAAAATTAAGACTCATTAGCACATAGATGCTGTGTTCATCATAAATCAAATAGAAAGAATGTGTACCTTTGTCCAGACAGAGATATCATTTTTTGATGAAATTTCGACCAACTGTTGCAGTGCCTCAGTTTTATCTGAATCTGAGTTAACATCACTTGTATTGCAAATCTGTAAAAATTCAGACCAACACACTCAAGCATCCAAAGGCAAATATATTCCTGATTAGTTTATGAAAACATGTTTGCATGACCTGGGCATTAGGCTAAAAATAACAAACATGCAATTATCAGAATATCTTTTATCATACCCGATGAAGAAGTTGGGGAATACTAGGCCCACTGTCACCTTGGAGGTTAGCTCTTACAGGACTATTTTTAAGGTGTTTAAGCTCAGAACCTTTACTAATTTCACCACCATGATTCAAGTCGATAGGTTTATGACCATCAGAAACAATAAATCTATTGATACTGAGACGCGGAGTTGGTATAGAACTCTCATGTTCAATGACATAATCTGTTTTCTTTAGGCAATTGGTACCTGAATCAGTGCCTTGCAATAATGGGTCAGAAATAAACTCATCAAGATTTTGGCTGGAATGGTGAATTTCATTGGAAGTTACATGAACAATGGATGCATCAAGTTCAGTTGATTCATGACCTAAACTCCACTTACGCCCACCTTCATCATCAAGTGAACCAGCAGAATAACGACCCAATTGGTGAGATTTCTTTAATCCTCCAACATAACCTTCCTCGGAAGAACTTCCAACAACATCTGATTGGTCATAGAAAGACTTTGAACGTTGACGTTCTTTTTTATTCTGCAAGAAGGTCATCAGATCAACCTCAATACGGGGTGTGTACTGCTTAAGGGCCCGTCTCAATGAGTTTTGTTCTTCAACAGAGAGATTCAGAATAAAATTCAAGACTGCTGTTGAATCAAAATGGGTGTAAACAGATATGATGCCAGATATGGATGCTTCCTTCAGCCTTACATTTTTATCATTCACCCAAGGTGATAACTTGCCAAGCCATAACTTTATAAAGCCACTATTACTATTACCTTCTGGGTTAATTGTGTGTTTATTAAACGAATTATTTGCAAATTGAATGACAGCAAGCTTTGCTTTTGGAGATCTCTGTTCATCCAAAGAACGAACAAGTGCTGGAAGAAGAGAATCAACATTGTATGTCTTACTAACGATCTCTAAAGTTGTTGAACATGGTTGCCTAACCAGTTCCTTTGGATCAATTAATCTAGAAAAGACATGTGGCAATGTTCTTTCTAGGTAACTTTCAAAGGGCTTTCTGCATACGGGAATAATTTCAGCAAGAGTGGAAAAAGCTGCCTGAGCAACTTTGTGGTGGGGATCATCCAAGTATCTGAAAAATAATTTCATGACCTTCTCAAAATGCTGCGTGATTTCTAAAATGCCTTTTGGGCCTTGCTGCAACAAACTCCGAAGATAATTAAAGGCAGAAACCCTTGCTACCCAATCTGAACTAGCGCTTAATCCCTCATTGAGTGCATCGTTTAGAGATGCTGGACCATCCATATAACTATGTATTTCAGTTCCTTGGATTTGACTATCATCAAAACTTTTTCTACTACTTGCAATCGCCCTTCCTGTCACCTGTTTCCTAAGAAGTGGACGTTGAAAATTAGGAATGTAACTATTCGGTGATTCTCGATAGAAAGAATCTTTATATGGTGTTTCCAGATACTGTTTATCAATTGGCATACTTGAAATTCGCCTAGAAAATTTGAGATCAACATTGTCTTCAATACCACTTCCTTCTTGCAATCTTTCAGATCTTTTCATGTACGACAATGACAAAGCTGAAAGGGTATCAGATGGGCTGAAGTAAGATGACCTTGAAGAGTCTCTGCTTAACTGTACTTGAGAAGTCAGGTGCTCAGACATATTTGAACCACCATTCCTATTATTGCCTTTTGCAATGTTTGCAGCATTTGAATCAACTAATACTGAACCCTGTACAGGAAAAAGGTTGGAGGAAACACTACTTGGAACTTGTGGATCACGAGTAGATGGAGCATCAACTCCTGCGCTAGGAGAAAAAACAAAAAAAAACTTTCAGCCCTTTCTAGATTTGCATTTGTTGAAAAACTAACATTTATTGAACACTGGCAGTTGTCATGGGATAATTGAACACTAAACAGCAAATGATTATTTAGCATCTCAAGGATACCTAGATCCAAGCTGGTCGAGCGTGTACTTGTGAAGCTTTGCTTGCCAGATATGCTCACACCTTTCAGTAAACTTTCTATAGCTGATACCTTCTGTTTGCTCGCATCAAGCATACTCTCAAGTGTTCTTTCTGGATTTTTCCTAAGTGTCTTGGATTGTGATAGGAGGCCAGCTGAAGAAAGAGATGTGCCAACAGAACTAGTTGCACCCTTGTCCATTGCAACAATAGCAGAGGTTCCATATCCAGGTATGCCTGTACTAAATGCCTGAGATGCCTGAGAAGAGCTGTGTGATAATTGTAATCCCCTTTCACGTATAGAAGGAGAAGCATGTCGTTTATGTATACTTCCATCCTCTTCATTTATTAACTGAAAAAAGCTGCACAGCTTTAAAATAAGGCAGACCTAAAGAAAGTTCCTCACACAAAAAGGAAAATCTCTAACCCTTTGTATGGCAGGATCAAATGACAAGAAAAGCCTCCTGGAGCGTTCAGGCCATGTTTTTGTGAACATCCGATAGCAAGTGCGAGCAGTTGAGCGCACCTATAAGAAGTCAAGTGTCAGAACCCTTGATGTAAAATTATATTTACAATGTCCACCTTGCAACCGAAACACACAATGTGTGAGCTTCAATTTTCATAAAATAAAACAAAAACAAAAAACAAAAAAATAAATAATACAGCCCACTTTGCAACCTGAATATGCAAAAAAAAATTGACTCTTGACAAAGTTTGTCCAGGTTAACCATCTGATTCAGCCCATCCTTGTTTCAGGCTTAAGAGATTATAAGAAATGATTGTGATAGACTCGTGCAGTTAGGTCAACAATGGTCAAGGATGACAACAGTAACAAATCCTCTGAGCAAATAACCTAGTGGAACTGTGGAAGATGCATTACAGTGGCCTACCTCACTCATTGCATCTGCAACACAACATTTTATTAGTTCCTCATAAAGATCCGCAGCACGCTGAATTTCTGGAGCGTCAGCCCAGTACTCCAATATTAGAAGTGCATAGTCGCAGCATCTGGTATATCAATTATTTGCGTTATAGAATTGTCAGAGCTCAAAAACAGTTGAACAATGAACACAAACCTAGCACGAAGAACAGAGCTCTTATCACTCTTTGCAATCTCAGCTATCCGAGGGAGTATACGAGCAACTTTGCAATTGCGCAACATCTAAACAAGTTATATTAGAAAGAAAACATGAAAAACATATATTTTCACAGAATAAAGAATATGTATAAAACTATAAATGAAAAAGTTTTGATCTTTGTCATACAGTTTTAATGCAATGGTCTGCCGACTCAGCAATCACTAGAACAGTTATCACAACAAGCTTTAGAAGAACCTGAGCAAATAGAATAGAAATTTGCTATTATGCTTATAATATCAGACAGATTAAGAGGCATAGAAGGGATAAAATTTACTGGAATGAACATCTCAGCACAAGCTTCAAAGTCTCCCAACAATTCCTTTGATAGCAAGTTCAACAGATGGCAGGCCTGAATGAAGAAAATAAGAAAATGACAAACATATAAGGTATGTCAAAATCATGCTACACTATGATAATCTTCACAGTTGGACATCCTCCTGAACAGAGTAAAAGCAGAAAGGAGGGCAACATTCAACAAAACAAATAATCCTATTACTAGTACTGGCAAATTTTTACTTAAATACACTTGTTAATGTAAAATGAGGAACACCATAGATTGTGCATGAACTACTGTGTTTACTATCAAGAGTGAGAAAAAACTCACGGAATATATTTGGATGTTTCATCACATAAAATATCAAATATGAGGTAAGATAACCAACTCTACTTGAGCTAAATTGAGCTCAACGCAATTTAAAAGGAAAAAAAAACAAAATGTAAGCATATAGCACCATGAAGTAGGTAAAATTGAAATTTTGAAGTAGAGCATTTTAAGAATGCAGTAACATAACATACCCAAAATATTTATTACTTGATTTTGCATTTTCATAAAGGAAGATCCCAACAGGTATAGAACCATACAATCCCTTCTAAAATCCACCTAACCCTCTGTTTGGGAGGAGGTGAGTAAAGGGGAGGGAAAGGTAAACATGGGTAAAAAAAATTTTTACACTTGTTTGGGAGAGAGTGAGCCATGAAGGGGAAGGGGAGAGAAGGGTAAAGCTTCCCCTTGCATGCTCGGGAATCAGCGAAATTCCTTACACCCCAAATTGGGGTGTAAGGAAGGGTAAGGAAAAATTATCCCAATTTTATCCTTATTTATATTTTCACATGTAGATTTATTAAAAAAATAAGAGGATATTTTTGTAAATTTGTATATTTAACCTTCATTTCCATCCCTTTGAACTTTCCCTCCCTTCCAAACAAGGACAAGATAAATATATTACTTTCCCTCCCTTCCCCTCCCTTCCCTTTCCATCCCCTTCCATTAATAAACCTTATCTCACCCCATCCAAACAGAGGGTAAGTGAACGCAAAAGTTGCCACAGCAGAAGCTTTTCAAAACCATGGTTGTATTGTTTGGATCCTATGTATTCTATATATGTACAAGTGTAATGGTTCACTAATCTACTTAGTTATACAATTCTTTCTAAGCATTACTCAATTACAATTTCTAATGATCACTATGATGAGAGGGCAAGTTTCTGCCTCATTTGTTATATTCTGAGTCGTAATCAAGGGATATGATTAGATGCATCTTCGGTAGTTTAAGGGTTGATTCAATTGTTCTAGAGCTTGAACTAGGATGTCTAAAAGCTAACTTTATATAATCTGGTTCAGTTCAGGATTTTGTTGGTTGATTCAGAGTAGGAACAATTAATTTAAATTCACCTTCAGTCTTCAACCAACCTTGATTCCTACTGAAATCGGCAGTTTTATGGCTGACAAGGATTTGGATCAGTTTGAAATGAACCAGATAAGTTCAGTTGACTTAATCCATTATAGTTAAGATTTTTTTCTATTAGATCATTCCCATCTCCCTCTCTCTCACACAATTTCTTTACCCTCTCCTTGAACTGACCCACCTCCCCAACTCTCTCACAATTTCACAAGTGAATCCACAACCCTTGCTCCATCGCCGCATTGCTTGAGCCAAAGCCAATGTGGCTTTGAGCCATCAACCACAAGGTCTATCACCACTTCACCGGTGTCACAACTTGTCGTGCCCACTCCATTTGCCCTTCCACGGCACATCTGCTCGAGAAACCTGCATGCCTGTAGGACACTCACCAGCACACCCTGTGCAAACCCACACAGTCACAATGAAGCTCACTATGCCTTTGTAGTTAAAACAAGGTGAGATCATGTTTTTTCTTGGCATGCTTGTGTATCTCCTCATGTATTGTTTTTGCATCATTTTCAACATCTTCACTTCCAGCAACCTAAGTGAACTGTCAATTATAGCAAGGAGATGATCTTCTTTCACCTACAGAGTTCTATTCCTCATTGTTTTTAGTTAATCAAAGCGAAGGACATAGGTTCTTCTCCCTTTTTTGTTAAATAAGAAGGCATCATAAGACAAGGTAGTCATGTCTTAGTGTACCTAACCTGGCAAGATATCCTAATATGATCTTATTGCCTCTTTTGCTTGTAATCGCCCAAATGACCTTCATGGTTGTTTTGCAGGACCTGTGCATCATGCTAGATGTCCTATAAGCTGTTATCCATGCTAGTTATTTATGATACATGGAATCTTAGATTGATCATGTTTTATACTTGTCTTTTGCTTCATGTAGTTTATACTATGTAGGTATGTTGTTGCATGTTAACAAACTTTGATATTAGGCTTCGAGACATACTTAAGGCACTATAAAACATTTGATTACTTGTTGCAGATAGGTGTCGATCATTGTGATTGAAGCCTTGACTTATTTGGATGGTCTGTAGACCATTTTATAATTACACCAGTCTTTTAACCTCAATGATAAATTAGCCACATCAACAAGCATAATGTGCTAGCGCAACATGTTTGGGCTACATTTGGTAGTTGTGCACATGTTGGAGAGTGCCAAGGTCCAACCATGCTGAACGACTGGTGTTTAATGGTTAATAGCAATATGTCATTCTGCAGTTAGTAATTGTTTAATTCATTTTGTGCTGTTGATATCATAGAATGCTTTTTCTTGTTTCATAGATACATTTTATCTTATTATATCATTTCATCCCGTTTCTTGACTGCTTAGTTCCTCCTCTTGGCCTCCTTGTCAGCTAAGGTCAGATCTTTACTAGGAGGATGTTCTAAGAACAGTTCACGGACTTTTTCAAGGATTTGAAATTTATCAACCATTTTTTGTCTATGTAGTTTATCATGGTTAATTATGAAATTTGGATTTTCTTTGTGGGTTCCTTTTATAACTTTAGTAGTTTCTAATTGTGGAAATTTTAGAAATATTTATTCTGTTATTGTAAGCAATTCTTCTGTGACGTAATTGATGTTAACTTAGCAACTTCCAAGGAAATTGTTGCATGGTCTTCGTAGATGTCATGCAAAGGAAATTGTTGCATGGTTTTCGTAAATGTAGGGCTTCACTAATGGTTGTGAAGGCCCAAATGGGCGTGAATTAAAGTAGATACTGATGCTAGGAATAGGATGCCAATTCAATGCCAATAACATAACAGAACCAACTACCAATCTGAGCTAAGGTATCAATTAAATTGAAGCTACTACCAACAGCAACCCTTTGGGATTTAACCTACTAACAGTTAATTCAAATAAACTTGTTAGAAAACATCTACATGTTGGGGTATCAGTAAGATCAAAACTCCAAAAAAGAAGTCAGATATAGACCTGCATGCCAAAGAACCATTTGAGAGAAATCTACCTGCTTCACAATACTTGAGCGTCGATCCGATAGCTGAGTGCATATCGGAGGAGCTAGCTGCTTTAATAATAGCACAGGAAATGATTGATAATCAGCAGCACCTGATACATTTTTCAAAATATAATCAAATCCAAAGAAAAATAAAACCATCCATTATCTAATAAATAATGTAAAGAATCAAATTTTGCATCCTACTTTTTTATAAGAATGATGAACCCTCCTATAGATAGTGTATGCATCACTGATTTCATTTTATCCAAATGAAAAAAAACATTATTAGTCCAAACATTCCTAATTGTCTAAATGTAGCCATTGAAAATATAACAGGGTAGCTTTCATGTTTGTTACTGTGATCTTCCCTTCACCTATTGTTATTTCCCCATCTTGGTTTTTCTTCTCTCATAAAAAATGTGGTCACGCGATACTCCATGACAGATGTTAATTTATCTGTGGGATGGAACAAGGTGCAAAGCCAAATTTTCTCAAAATTCATGGGAAAGCTGATGGAGGCATGCAAAACAAAATATTCAAGATTCCAAGAAATATTACTTCAAGAACATGCTGTTTGCCTATGTGAACTAGGTTGACAAATACCAACTTGAAATAATTTACAAACAAAACTATTTTCTGAAGCGAAATATTTTGTTGATCAAATATGTAAAGTTAAATCATTAGATAATAAAACAATTTGGCAAAATTTGGCAATAATGTAGAATGTACATAAATACAAGGATTGACACTAAATCAGCACAGAACCTTGCTACAGCATGGCTAGGCCAACATTAGGATGTGCCGATCAGCACTGTTTTTTTTTGTATCCCATGCCACAAACAAGGAATCTGATCGCTTGAGGAATTTGGCAGATAAAAGTTAATGTATGACTAGGCAATTTCTAACACAACTATAAATTTTTTTTTTGGTTAACTATACCAAATTTTATAACATTGCAACGACAGATATAAATCTGAATCAGTTACCAAAAAAACTAACTAGAACCATATTCACAAGTGCTAGAGAACTGATGCACCTGATAATGATAAACTTTGCTGAATGATTTGAGAACGCATTTGATCACATAAATATAGGAAAAACAAAGTAAACTTAAACCTCCAATGACAAGGCCTTCAACTCTTTGCATGGCAGAAATACGAAGCGACCAATCTTTCTCTGGAACTAGTGTAGATGTTATTTTCTCCATCTCCTTGACCAACTCCTTCTCAGTGAAAACCTTAATAGGCACCACAGGCTTTTCAGTAATATCAAATTCACCTGCAATTCATCCACGTTGTAGAAAACATCACATGAAGAAAAAATAAAATAAAACTAATTAAAATTCATTGATGCACCACATAAAACTGACACTTTAGGTAAAATATAACCACAGAATAGGGTCAGCATCTTGTGAACCAGAAATGAACGTGGGATGGGGTGGGGTGGGGTTCAAGAAATAAGACCAGGTAACTGCTCCACCAGAAGGTACAATGAACCCAATAACAACAAAAAAGTCATAGAAAGAAGTTAGTATGGGTCCTTTGTCAAATCAGTACATAAAACCAATGTCAAACAAAAACCATGGTTTGACTAGTCATTCAGATAATAGGCTTCTTTGTCTGCCAAATTCTTAAATCCAGATGTTAAACAACACTAAACTGCCTGTTTTTTCATAAAATTTCTCATTAGAAAATTAGAAAGCAAATCTGAATTTTTTCAACAACAACAACAACTACTAAGCTTTATCCCACTAGGTGGGGTCAACTATATGGATCCTTTACGCTATTGAGCTCTATCTCATACTATATCATCATCTATACTTAAATAAATTTTATCTTGTTTTATTGTTGCTAATCAAGTCTTTTTGGTATTCCTCTTCCTCATTTTATATGTGTGTTTGTCATAGTTACATATCGCCTAACTGGAGCATTTATTGGTCGTCTAAGTACATGCACGTAACTTCTTAGTTTTCCCTCAATAGATGCAACTCCGACTTTCTCTCTAATGTTCTCATTTCTTATTCTGTCCATCCTCATATGTCAACACATCCACTTTAACATCCTCATCTCTACAACTCTCATCTTCTACAATCATGTGCTCGAGTCATTGCCCAACATTAAGCTCCATATAATATAGCAAATCTAACTACGATTTTGTAGAACTTTCTTTTAAGTTTTAGAGGTACTTCTGACTCTCTCTATTTCAACCATCCTACTTGTATTCTATGTAAGACATCTCTCAATCCCTCCATCGTTTTACAAAAATGATCTTAAATATTTAAATCTCTTAGTTCCAAACAACTTATCATCTCCTATCTTAACAATTGTCTCATTACCTCTAATATTACTAAATTTAAATTCCATATATTCTATTTTTATTCTACCAAGCCTAAAACATTTTCCTTCTAATGTTTCCCTCCAAGAATTTAGCATTTACTCTTTCACGCGTTTCATCTACCAAAATAATATTATCTGCAAACAACATGCACCACGGTACTGTCTTGAATGTGTGTAGTGAGTTCGTTTATAATTAGTGTAAAAAGATAGGAACTTAGATTGATCCTTGATGTAATATTATCTTTATTAGAAATGCTTCAATTACTCCGCTTGAAGTTTTTAAGTCGTTACATCCTCGTACATATCCTTAATTAGTTGACTATATATTACGCTAACATCTCTTTTTTCTAGAATTCTTCATATAATTTCTCTTGTAGATCTTGTTTTTGTTCCCGATATTTTTCAATTAGTTGTCTAAAAAGATGTATATCTTCCATTGTCGACCTTCCAAGTATGAACCCAAATTGATTTTCAATCACTGTAATCTCCTTAATCTTTTTTCCATTATTTTTTCTCAAAGTTTCATAGTATGACTCATTAGTTTAATACCCCTATAGTTTGCACAATTTTGTACGTCTCCCTTATTCTTATATAAGAGAACCAGAGTACTTACCCTCCATTGAGCAGACTTTCGTTTTCAATATCATATTAAATAATTTTGTAAGTCATTCAATACCTTGTTTCCCTAGGCACTTCCATACCTCTATCGGAATATCATTTGGTCCAACAGTTTTTCCTTTGTGCATCTCATTTAAAATTTGTTTTACTTCTAAAGTTTGAATTTTACAATAAAAATTTAAATTTCTATACTCATTTGACCTACTTAAATTACCTAAGTTAAGTTGTTAACCTAAACCTTCATTAAAAAATTGATGAAAATACCAACTCACAGAAAAAGGATGGTGAACCTTATAGCGGACATTTATCAAGTGTTCAGAATTTTAAAAAATATATGTCCATAGAGCATGCAGTCAAACTCATGCATAAGATGTGTTATAGTGGCTCACATGAATATGCATAGACAATCATGATTAAGAAATTATTAATTATTAACTATATTCCTATGAATAAAATATTTGTCAAGAACTTAACCAAACTATTTTTAAAAACCATAAAAATAGCTTATACCTACCTAATATTTTTAAAGATGAACAACATCAAAAGTTAGAATCAATGAAAAAAGCAGCAGCATTTCACGAGAAATTACTTCTTTTGTTTTGGATTGTCAAATAGTCGTTCCTTCTGACATCTTTAGAGATCTTTCTGGCTTATGTTGATTCATTCATTTTATACTTGCAATAAATTAAACATAATCTAGATCAATCATATTCATTTTATCTACTGAGTTTTCTACAAATATTGAGGGTTGAAATCTTAAATTAGGAAAATGTGGATAAGTAGAAAGAGAGATTAAAAAATTAAAACACATATATACGACATATACGGATGTATATGGATATAACATGCAGTGAAATATTGCATATGCACATGTGGCATGTAGAGTGCATCTACTGCATTTCATATTCACATGTTGTTAGCTATATTTACCGCTAAGTGATAGTGTGATACAACCAAAAATTCTCTCGGTTGGCATAAATTTCGTGAAATTAAATCCTTCAATGGAAAGTTGAGGGAACAAAGAAAAGGGAAAGACAAAAAAGTACATGGTGTGTGCATGTTCACCTACAAGGACCATTTGAGATTCTCATTTTGCAGAGTGTGGTTCTGAAAACACACTTATGCTGAAGAATTTCTGCAAATCATCATACCGGTTTGTGCTGTAGACTAAAAGGGAAAAGATATTTTATTTTATTTCCGCACATGGAGATTCAAGGAACACATGTTCATGAGATATTGTTTGACCATTCCAAATAGAAAATAGCTAATGGATTATTAAGAAATAACTATACCCCAAAGATATTACTATTTTAAATAAAATATGCAATGAACGATAATCATCTTAACAATTAAGCCAAATGACATAACAAACATTTGGCCATGCAAATGTTTGAGCAAGACTTACCACTAGAAAATGAGGTTTCTCTGGTAGAAATTTTTGTCCTTGGGCTGCTCTTCTTATGACTTGCAGAAGCTGTTCTATTGTCGGTAGAAATGTGACTTCTAACCCCATCAGATGGCAGAACCTTTGGTTCTATCTTTTCTAACCTGGCATTGATTTCCTTTATCTGCATTATTGAAAAGACAATTAGTTCATGAGTAGATTGGCAAGCTTCTCAGTCTTTAGATTTGGCCTTAATCATAAAATGCACACTGCAGAGAAACAATTCACTTATACTTAATTCAGCCAGATCAGTAGCCAAAAATTATTACCATGGAAGAAGGAAGAGAGTGACGTTGCAATTCCTCATGAAATTGGGTTCCTACCTGTGCATACATCTCCTGAAAAAAAGGTACCAGAAATTATCTCACTTGCGCTGTTAAAATGGGGCCAGGGATTATCTTAAGATGAATAAAATCAAGTTTAGAAACAATTTACAAGTTTAAAAATATTAACACACGAAACAGCACATCTATGCATCAAAAGGAATGAACAAACTGAAACTTTAGCACCACAATGGAACTGTGTACCAACCTCAATACATGAAGCAGCAGCTTCTCTTACACTTTGATTAGAGTCTGTCAATAACTGCAAAACCTGACAAGCAAGAGGGAAAACTTTTTTTCAGGAAAAAACCTCCATTTGAGTTCTATATAAAGTTGAATTTGTGTGTGTGTATGATAATAGAGCAGATATTTAATAATGACAAGTTAATCATACAGGAGGAAGAAGGACTCGCTGAAGAGGTAGCTCAGTCGAAGCAAAAAGTCCAACTGCTGTGGAAACTGTACGAGCAAACTCTTCACGCACTCTCCAACTTCGATGTGCCCATGCATAACTTCCAGCTCTTTCAACAATGATTGTCGGGGATGATACCTAATATACATGCAAACCTTGATTTGTTATCAGATAATCTCAACTGAGAAAAATGGCAGCAGTGGCAAACACAGTTATAGATGGACCAACAACTTTTTATATCAAACACCTACTAGCATAACCTAACGAGGAAAGAATTGCAAAATATCCAGTACAACTATGGAAAAATTTCATAGAAAGTTCTGTACTCCAAGATTTAAACTGTAATGCATTACGCAAAAAAACCCTCCATGAATCTCAAAACCCTAACTACGATAATTTATCATGGATAAAATGACACTATACCATATAGATCCTAATCGTCCTTTTCTTTTCAATTACTGGCACAGGTGTTGACACTATTTTGTCCAACGACGAAGAAAATTGAATTATTCCATTAGATAGACAAATCCCTGAAAAAAAAATATTAAAAAGAAAAAATCCTAAATGTTCCAAAGGAGAATCAAGTCATCAACAGATCCAAAGTTGAATTTGGCAGACACTTATAAACCTCCAACACGGAAAAAGCGCCAACCAATTTCCGGCAGATAACTAATAACCAAAACAAATCACATATTCAATGGCACAGAAAATACGAAAATAGAAATCTGATAAAATTCCTGCCTCCATGAGAGTAATGAGAAGCTGCCGCGCCGCTTCCCTCACGGGCTGCTTCCCATCCCCAAGCCTCTCGACGACAGCCGGCACAAGGCCGTTGAAATGGATCTTGAGGTGATCGCCCGAAAGCACTGCAGCAGCGGACAGCGCCTGGAGTGCACCTTGGGAGACACGGAAGTTGCTGTCCTTCAAGAGATCCATGCAGGTATCGACGAGGGAGGTGACTTCGGCGGATGAGAGACTCCTTGTAGTAGACTCCAGCACCTGGAGGAGCCTCTCCACGCCGGCCATTCGCTCCTTGGTGTCCTTAGCCCGCGCCGCCTCTAGTGCCTCCTCCATCGTAGCCCCAGTGAATGGAGCTCCGATTCTAACTGACGGACGGAAAACTACGGGTCAGATCTCAACCAAAGCAAGATGATGCCGGATCTGGTGGAATTTGGGGCGATTCTTTCTCTTACCTGCAGATCGATCGATATAGAGAGGAAAAAAAAAAGCGAGAGGCGGAGAGGTGAAGGTAGGTTCTTGAGAGTCAGGAGCAAAGTCACAAAACTGAGTGTGTTTCCAGTGAAACAATATGCCACTACGAATAACTTGATTTACATAAGTGCCACTGCGTGGCTCATTCGTCCAGACGTACGCGTAAGAGTCAATCCGCCGTCGATAGATAGATAAATCCGCCGTCGATAGATAGATAGATAGATAGATAACGTGTAAGTGACTGAAGTACATTTTATATATATATATGCGCGGAGAAATTGGAAGGTTCCCGAACGTTGCCTCAACGCTTCGCTATATTTAAAAAATAATTATATTTATAATTAACCTTATTAATTATCTCTATAATTGATTTGAATCATAAAAATTTTTCATCAACCATCAAAATAAATCAAAAAATACATATGACAATTAATTTAGAAATCCAATATCTTTTAATTACGTCCTCTATTTAGAAAAAAAAAATTCTTATAAATATACCATAACTGATATTCAAATCATGAATACGAATAACAATTTAGATATCTTATCGTGACATCATAATCCCGAGACGCCCTACTATATTTACAGAAACATCCTATCGTGGTTATTTAACTCTCACTCAAAAAAAATATAATGGTCTACTTAGAAAAAAATAAATTTTTTATTTTATATATTCATCATCAACTTTTAATCATAATATAGTTACACTCAATCTTGGGTCGGGTCCATCCCGGACCGACCCAAGCATGTAACCGAGTCGATAAACTGGTTACCCATTGATCTGGTTCACTGGCCGAATCAGAATGTCAGGTCAGTTCCGGTTCCATGGGTAAAAAATTGGTGGACCGCCGATTAACTGCCAGTTCAGCCCGCCGGTTCACAAAAAAAAAATTACCCATTGGACTGGCGGTTTCTAACTGTTGAGGGAGGAATTTTTTTGGATATTTTTTTCAACGGTTACAATCATTTGACCACTTTTTTATCAATGTCTATAATTTAGTGTATGTTACTATTCAAACTCTATAAATAGAATATTCATTTTATCATTTTCGCACGCATCTTCTCTACTCTTAATCTCAATTTCACATTCTATGTACATTTTCGTCTCCATTTCTACGTATTTTCATTTCTAATTTTCAATTACAATGAAAGGAGACCGTGAAGGTGCATCATTTCGAGCTCGAAAGAGAAAGAAAATAGTGAATTTGCACGAGGACCCCAACATTCAATCCACCGATGACGAGATCGAGCATCTTCCGAATTCAACAACCGAATGCAAGGAAGTACCGATGCAATTACTTCTAACATTCGGTAAATTTCTCCTCTAAAGTCTTCTATTTTCATTAAATATTTTGAGAATGTCACTCTTCCATCGAGAAAATTGCGTACAAAATGTAAGCGTTGTAATGCTTCTTACAAATTCTAAGCAAACGGCGGCTATGGGTCATTTAAACGACATGTAAAAACGAAGCACCCGATAAAATATGGACTCAACCATTCTTAAACACAATTATCTAAATTTTCTTACACTAATGGTAGTACTGATTTTGATTTATTTTTATATTCAGATAATAAATTAAGAGAATTATTAGTTAAATTTGTTTCCGTAGAACATCTTTCTTTTAGTTTTGAATCTAAATATACATTTGAAGATTTTTGTAAAGAATCTCTTAATCCATGTGTTGAACGTGTTCCTAGGTGATCCTATTCGGAATCTGAGTCAGACGAAGCCCAGCGAAGATGGCGTTAGTGTTGACGGAGAGACGACTTTGACACACCCTGTGTATGCACGTCGGAAATGCAAACCCCCACGTGGAACCTCCAAAGGTTGTGGTAGAAGAACTGGTGGTACTCAGACTCTACACACACTCAGATAGACACACGGAGCGTTAGAGACCAGAAACTAAGAAAAAATCCCCGGCGTAGGTCCTCTGATGCTCAAGTCAAATCCTTTTTCCTCAGAAGAATAGTGTACGATGGAAAAAAAAAGAACTGTTGAAGACGAGTGTGGATGTGTGCGTCCCTGACCAAGGAAGAGGACCTCTCTTTTTATATAAAGCTGCATACCTTTAGAGCCTGACCGTTGTTAGAAAATGTCGGGTGTTAGGACCTGTCGGGTGAGAGAGGATGCACGGTGGCCTCCTATTGGTAGAAGGAAGGCTCCACTCTCGGGGAGTGACAGACCACTAGAATATTCCTTGACGTCTAGCAGTTATTCTCTAACAGGACGTTACGATTCTCTGACATTATTGTCGCTTAGTGCTTTCCATCCCACCCAAATTCAGCTACAGTTAGCTCGGGATGACCACTCAGATGTGCTACCAGGACTAAGCTTTGATGATGAGTTGTGGTGAATCGACCAGGTTTTATATGAGACTGTGGCGAGAGACCCATCTTTCATGATTTGACCGTTGAAGAGTCAGCCGGGAGTTGTCTTAATAAAAGTACTACAACCATCTATAAAGCTCGAGCTGGGGCAATCTGATCGGTCAGGAGCAGGCCAGGAACTAGTCCGAGGTTCGTCTTACGTCTCAAATCTGGGGACCTATCCTGCCTGTGACCGACCAGGAATTATGCGGCTCATAACGTAAGGCGGTCTGACTCCCGTCTTCCCTTGACTGTTAACTATCATGTTCCCTTGACTTTTGATTATCACGTCCCCTTGACTTTTGACTACCACGTTCCCTTGACTTTTGACTGTCACATCCCCTTGACTTTTGACTGTCACGTCCCCTTAATTTTTGACCTCCTGGCCTTATCGGGCCCCTCCTTTACATACTGTATCACAAGTCTCCCCTCCAAGTCTAGTCGAAGGAGGTTCAAGTCCGATTGACTAGACCCTGTCACACTTGTGACTCAACCTGCATACAAGGGGCGGGCGTGTGGCTGACTATCTTTACCAAGACCGAAGTGTGTATCATTGTCCCATTGCTACTATTGGCCCGGCGATGATGGCGATGCTTGGACAGATGAGGGCAAAACAAACGCTCATGTTGTTGACAAGTGGTCACAAGAGCCGTGCTTACTTATACCTCGTGCTGGGACGAAAGTTTGGAATGCCAACCGATAGGTCGTTGGTCGCGAGAGCATGCTCGCTTATAACTCGCGCTAGGGCGAGAGTCTAGAACGCCGACCAAGAGGTCGTTGGTGAGCAAAGGAAACACGCTCGTGGACTTATCTACTGTGGCCTTTGAAGCAACTCGTGGTCATGACTCCTACTTGATAATTAGGCCTTGGTCAAATTTGAATCTTACTCTGGTTCCAAGGCTAGGACGAGGTGCTAAACTCTGATAAACTCTTCCCGCCACCTTCTGTTAGGCCCACTAGCAGTTGGCTTAAGTGGGGCGAGGGCGAATAACCCCTGCACAAAGTAAAACAAAAATACCTTCCTTAACTTATAACTTAAATAAATACTTGCATAAAAAAAATAAGGAAACAAAAAAGACAGAGGCACGGAAGTTTTTACTTGGTTACAACCAGAAAGGTTGTTAATCCAAGGAAGTAGAGCGCACTAATATCTTCTTTAGGCGGAGAAGCCTCTTTACAGCAATTATCGCACAAAAACAGAAAGCTAAATGGAAAATTGGAAGCGTACAAGTATTGTTGTAAGACTGCTTGTTCTTCTTAGCTTCTGGGACCAAGCTGCATTTATAGCCTTGATCGAGCAGACTGCTTGTTCTAGAAGTAGACTACTTGTCTACTTCTAAATTAAAGTTCCAACGGTTCTAGTGTTGTTGTAAGACTGCTTGTTCTTCTTAGCTTCTTAGCTCCAAATTTAGACAAGCAGTCTTTGGAACCTAAAATTGGAAGCAACTGCAAATGAAACTCTGTTTTGTCATTTGCCACGAAGTCTACTTGTTTCTTCTTTATCCATTAATACTTTTGCTTGCCTTCGGACGCTTCAAAACTGAATTCCATTATTAATAATAAATCAAAGTCTGTTTTAAAAAATACCTCCATTCTCTTTTTCCAGCTCGCGAACTCTCCCTCGAACTTCAGTGGGTATATGCCTGGTCCGACCATCGATTCGGTGCTTCGATCGGCGGTTAGTCATCCTGAAGCATCTTGACTCTAATACCACTTGTTAGGCCCACTGGCGGTCGACTAGAGGGGGGTGAATAGCCCCTACATAAAGTAAAATAAAAACACCTTTCTCAACTTATAACTTAAACAAACACTTGCATAAAAAGAATAAGGAAACAAAAAAGATAGAGACACAGACGTTTTTACTTGGTTATAACCGGGGAGGTTGTTAATCCAAGGAAGTAGAGCGCACTAATATCTCCTTCAGGCGGAGAAGCCTCTTTATAGCAATTATCGCATAAAAATAGAAAGCTAAATAGAAAACTAGAAGTGTACAAGTATTGTTGCAAGACTGCTTGTTCTTCTTAGCTTCTGGGACCAAGCTATATTTATAGCCTTGATCGAGGTGCCTGGAAGGGTTCCAGGCACCTGGAGTGGGATAAAAACTTATCCCCGACGTAATGATCAAAGACCACGTTGACATGGCTAAAACTTGTGCTCCGGGCGTCCGGAATCGTTTCGGGCACCCCGAATGGGAAAAGTCAACTTTCAATGTTCTCTTTTTTTCATCACACTTTCTCTCTCATCATACTTTATCTCTCACCATACTTTCTCTCTCATCACACTCTCTCTCCTCATTTTTTCTCATTACATACTTTCTCTCACATCATATTTTTCTCTCATTTTCTCTCATCATGCTCTCTCCTATCACACTCTCTTTTCTCATTTTCTCTCATCACACTTCCTCTCTCTTCATTATTTCACATAACATTTTCACTCTCTTCATTCTTTCTCATCACACTTTCTCTCTCATCATTCTCTTTCATCATATTTTTCTCTCACATTCATCTTTCTCTCACATCTAATTTTTTCTCTTTTTTTTTCTTTAAGGGTAAAAAAGGAAATTTTGATTTATTCTGATAGAAAATATGCAACTAACCAAACATTGTTTTTAAGAGTGATATTCATGCTCATACATATTCTCATTCCACAATACAATGATTCTCATTCCGATTCCTATTCCTAGGAAAGAACCAAACGCCTCCTCAATTGACTTTCTCTCCGAGCCTCCAGCTTCGGCTCTGCTTGCTTCGGTCTGGGTCTTCTACTCTGGCTCCGCTCACTTGAGTGATTTTGACCATTTGGAATAGGGCTCACCCGAACCCAACTTCTAACCTTCTCCTCGAGCAAGCTTCCGCTCCGGCTTCTCGTCCCTTAGAAACGCCACGCGCCTCCTTCTCGTCCGCCCGCGTACTCTTCCGCAGCATCTTGTCCCTCAGACGCACTGAGCCCGTCGGCTCTCTCCCATGCCGTCCTTCTCACTAGCTGCGTCTTTTGTTCGACTTCTTGTGCTCCTAAGTTCTTGCACACTTAGGCACAGGGTTAAACACAATATGATCTAACTTAACTTGTTTGATCACATCAAAATAACCTTGGAGTACCAACACCTTCTACTCCTGTTCTCGAGATAGCCGCATGGAATTGTTAGTCCTTGAGGCATGGTGCCAGTGTCCCCATATCAGCCTCATGATTTCTCTATCTTTTCCATCATAAATGTCATTTCATAGGAAGCTGACATGTGTCTGACTGACTTCCTTTGATACGACGCCCGACGAACGCTTTCTGCACGGGACTCAATAATGCTTCCCTTCTGGTGATCCGATGACTATCCTTCGCAACACCGTTTCTATTGTCCAGCTCACATCTCTATGCCCCTTAGTGGTTTTAGTTTAAAAACCCTAAAGGCATCGAACAACTATTCATCAATGCTTTTTCCTCCCTATTTGCTTGCCTTAACGTTCGTGCGTTTTCTTCGTAAGTGTTCATTTCCCTTTTCCTCTACTTCTGCGTTTTTTGGATTATGGCCGGAAAGACTTTAGTCCCCTGGTATGCCTTATTCTGCTCCTATTTAGATATGAGTGATCTTAAGTCAGTGCAATTTAGCCTGAAGCTTTCTGAAGCCTACAACCTTCGCATCCCTGAGCCTGATGATCATCCCTGTTATCCTCCTCCCAGTTGTGTGATTTTCTTTAAGGACCGGCTTCTTGGAAGTCAGCGTTTCCCCATCTCTTTTTCCTTTTCGGAGTTGAGTCAGTATTTTTGCATCCCTTTGTCTCAATTTGCTCTCAATTTCTTCCGCACTATGTGCGGGATAATAATCCTATGCCATCTGTACGACATTCCCTTACCTCCTCAACTTTTCCATCATTTTTATTCCCTCAAACGATTAGAGCCAGACGTTTTCATGGTGCAATCTCGACCCAGGTGTAAGTTCTTCACAAGCATGTCTTCTTCTAATAAAAGCTAGAAGTCTCATTTTTTCTATGTGCAACTACCCGACCCTGTGGCTTGGCCCATTGAGTAGCACTGAGGTCTTCCTCCTTCCTTTGAGTTAAGCGACCATCAGCACCAGCCAGATTGCTTTACTGCTTCTAGGAAATTGGACAGGGTGCAGTTCTAACTCCCTTCCTTACTATGGGAGAGCGTGTTGTATATCTTCGGACTGAGTCCCATCCGGACGCCCTTGACTATATCTTTTGGTAAGATCAAAGAACTCCTCCCTCAAATCTTCACTAACTGAGGTATCTTCGTTTACCTGCAGAAATCGTCATGTTTAGAGCTTTTGCCCTCGACTCCTCCATGTTGCCTAGTAACATTCTACGGAAACGTGGAAGAGAGATTATGTCCAACCAGAAGGTTCCCCTGGCCAACGCCTCAGCAGGAGTCTCCTTTAAGCAAACAGGATAACATAAGGTCCTTGAAGATGAATCTCTCCCTTCAGTGGAACCTCCCGCCATCGCAACTATAAGTGAGAAGACATCTTCTCTAGCCTCAAAGCGCCCCTTGTGCATTGAACGCAAGAGGCAACGTGTTACTCCTTCAGTCCAGTCTTCCCCTGAGAGGCCGCCCCTTGCTGCGGGTGTCTGCCCAGGACAAGACTCCTTCTCGGGCAGGCACTCCAACCTCCTTGGAGGTCGCAACCACTTCTCCTATCCCTGCTCAAGTCACGGAACAGACACCCTCCGGACCGGAAGGGGGGGCAGCCTGCTGTTGGGATGTATACTATAAGCCTAGCTTTTGTATGAACATCTGTTTTGAAATATTTTGAAATGAGAATCACTTTGGTCAAATGTCAACATTTTATATTTATATATATGTCAATGCAGTTGTCTATTTAATTTATATTGTAGATAACATGGTGTGTGGTGCCACACAAAAGATCATGTTATTAGTTCCTTATAAATTATAAATAGTAGCTCACAACCAAAATGGATTAAGACAAACCATTGGAACGGTTGTAGTGTAATTTGGTATTAGTTTGTCTTGGCTATAAAATTACACTAGTACACTATGTGTGTATTGAGCAGACCATTTGAGGTTGTTCTATTTGTACTGATTACATAAAAGAACAGAACCTCTGTTATTATGGATGTGCGTCCTCTTAATCCTTATATAATAACAAGCACGTATACTTAGTATTTATTTCTTTAACTTACCAATGGGTGAGATTTATTCGTTAAATCAATAGACTCGATGAGTTGGGAGATAGTATTATTTATATGGTGTGTTGTTGATTATAGAAGGAATATGTGTCCTAATTATTTAGGCTGATGATGTCCCATTGAGGAGCTCATAAGGATTATCATGTAAACCCTATAGGTGGACTTAGTCCGACATGATAATAAAGTTGAGTGGTACTACTCTTGGAATCAGATGTAATTAATTGAGTTGTCAGTAACTTATTTAATTAACGAACAAACGATATCTTATACACAGGGAGATTAACACACTCATGATAAGAAGGAGCACATATTGTAATATGAGATTAGTGCGGTAGTTTAATAATAACCCTTTAGTGGTATGAGTTATTATTGATGGACTTGGATTGGGTGTTCAGGCCGAACATAGGAAGCTCAAGCCCATTAAAATGCCTAAACCAATTCCTCCTCTACGTCCTTGTTGTAGCCTCTATATAAAGCCTCGCATCCACCCATCCATAACTGGGTTTGGTTTAACTTGGTTTAATTTAACTTAACTTGGTTTGGTTTAACTTAACTTGGTTTGGTTTAACTTAACTTTGTTTAGTTTAACTTGGTTATAGAAAGAGAGATTTTTTCTAAACAAAATTCAATTATAGAAAGAGAGAATTTTTCTTAACAGAATTCTATTAATTTTTCTTTCTTTGTAACCGATGACAAGCCTATAAAAAGGAGTAGGTGGTGGTCCATAAAACCTAATTCCTAATTCCACAATTCTCTTCTCTCCTCCTAAGGCTGGCAGCACACATCCTTCTCCTTGTGGTCGGCGCCCCTCACCTCCCCTCTTCCTCCTTGGTGGTCGGCGCCACCTAGGGATGGCAATTTCACCCGAACCCGATGGAGGATCCGACATCCGACCCGAATGGAGGAGGGTATGGAGGGACTATCAATACCCGATACCTGACCCAAATACCCAATGGGTATGGGTACGGAGGATATATAATCCGACCCGAACCTGACCCATTGCCATCCCTAGCGCCACCTTCACCTCCACCTGGGCCGACACCATTCTTCCCAAGCTAGGGTCGGCGCCCCTCCCCTCATCCTTGAGGGTCGGCGCCCCTCCTAGCTAGGGTCAGCATCCCTTCCTAACAATCCATTGGTGGTCGGTGACTTGAAGAAGAGGAAGAAGATTAGAGTGTGCCTCATCCTAGAGCCTTCTTTTGTAGCCGACGGTTTAGAAACCGAGAAGAGAAGGAGAGTGGTGTTGTCTTGGTAGATCGTCGTCCACACGACGTCTAAGAAGAGGAGAGGATACGGCAGAAGATCAAGAGGTCTTTAGCTACAAAGAAAAGGTACAACTAGTTGTTTATTCCGTTGCATAATTGGTTTTGTTTTCTTTGTATTGATTTTGAATACTAACACAAGAGGCCGGCGATCTTGTACTTCGATCAAGGTATGCTTTGATCCATCAAGAACTTGCTTAATTGATCGAACATGCGGGTTGCTAGGAAAAGTTCTATTCTTGTACAATTTTTTTTATACAGGGAAATTGAAATAGAACGGAATTCCAGCGCCTTCACCTGCGACTTCCACGCCTTCTTTGCCTCCAGTATCCTTGGCTTAGCCATCTTCTGTGGCTCCTACGCCTTCCTCCCGCTCTAAAGACCGCTCCAATGGGCTATATGTATTCACTTCCTCCTTTCAACTACCGTCCCTCCAAGTGCTGGGCCCAACCCCTTCTTCTAGCATTTCCCCCAACTGTGGCCAGGTATAGCTACATGGTGTCCTGGTCGACTCATGAAAGAACACGGCCAACCAGATTTTAGAATGCCCTCAGTTGGATTTGTTTAACACTTTTTCCCAATAGATGGTATCGGTAAGTTTTAACTGCTCCCTCTCTATATCCTCAAAGCGTTGTTGATCTGGTGTTCTTTATAGACCTGTGTTATGGGGCTGAGCATTTCTTAGTTTGTAGCCGATCTTTATCGAGAAAATGAGTCTTTAAGGGCTCATATTCAAGGACTGGTGTCTCCTACGATCGCGAGTTGAATTTTTAATCTGACGGCCCTGGAGAGTTTATTACAATCCCACTTGCAAATAGTGGAGGATCAAACTTGAATTGCCCGGGATCTGTTCCATGTCGAGTCTGACAAGGTGAAGTCACTAGAGATTGCTTTAAAGACCAATGCGGCTAAACTTAAGTCCGAGAGTCTGAGGCTCGTCCAAATCCTAGCTGAGTTGGAGGTGAAGGACACAGAGGTTGCCAACCTCTCCTCCAAACTATAGGACCTCCAAGAGGCCCACGCCTCCCTATGCACATACCTGGCCACTAAAACGACTGAACTGTCTGCTAGTGCTGATCAGGAGTAGCCTTTCAAAAACAAGTGGATGCGACCCAGGCTACCTTCAAGTTTATGCGAGCGAAAATTTTAGCGACCTAGACCGAGGCAACGGATACACGTCAGGAGATGACCGGGGCGCAAGCTAACCTGAACAAGGCCCAAGAAGAGCTGAAGGAGTATCGAGCAGGGGAGGACTTTCGTCTTGCAGCTCACAATACCTCCTTCTTAGCTTCCAAGGACTTTGGGGCGAAGGTAGGTCACCTCATCGACCAGATGCTATATTATGACAGCAAAGGGGCTCTGGGGCTCTGGTGTAGCTACAAGAGAAGGGTCTGCTACGATCAACTCCTCGTGAGGACTTCTTAGATCTCACCCGCCTACTCAACGAGCTCTCTGAAGAAGCTTTCCCTATTTTTGAATAGCCTAGAGCGTCTTGTAATTATCTTCCTTTGTTTAACAAGGATGTGATGTTGGTGCGGGTAGCACTAACGGTCTAACCCAGGTTTTGATGAATGACAAATAGGTTAAGTTAGTTGTGTTGTTGTCTGACACTTTGATCAAGTGTGCAGGAAAAGTCCAGCTAGTCTATTTTACTTTTCCGCTGCGTTTAAACTCTTGTTTTTTCAAATCGATATTCACCCCCCTCTATCGAATCTAACGGTCCTACAGTGATGTCCCAAATTTTCTTCTGCACTTTAGCATTGTGGTTATTGTGTTGGGTAAGTGGGGTAGCACTAACGGTCTAACCCAGGTTTTGATGAATGACAAATAGGTTAAGTTAGTTGTGTTGTTGTCTGACACTTTGATCAAATGTGCAGGAAAAGTCCAGCTAGTCTATTTTACTTTTCCGCTGCGTTTAAACTCTTATTTTTTCAAATCGATATTCACCCCCCCTCTATCGAATCTAACGGTCCTACAGTGATGTCCCAAATTTTCTTCTGCACTTTAGCATTGTGGTTATTGTGTTGGGTAAGTGGATATATTGTTAGCGAGCTGTGTTGCTTGAATGTCTGCCAGGCCCACTTGGGACCCTTTGACATTTCCACTTTTACAGCTAAGTGATAGGCTAAGTGCCTGACCACTTGATGGATATCTAGTCGACCCCACTGCCAGAGCAGGTACCATTGCAAGGGAGGATCACTCCCCTTGGTCGTGCCTTACTATGAACACCAGTAACTCTAATTTCTTGGACGAGTCGCCCTATGGCACTGTCAGCCACCTACCCAATAGTGGGTTACCACGATTCCAAAGTCATCCCACTTGCCCGGACGAGAGTTACTGTATCCTTGTCTATTCCCGATGTCATAAAGGCTTCCACTCTCTTTTCACCACGTGGTCCTTTAATCACCTTTTCTAAACAAGACAAACCCCATCGTAAATTTTTATGATGATCCAACGACTGACGTAATCTCCTTGCCCCTGGCTGATGCCACCCCCTTCTTCTACGAATCATATGATTGATGTTGATGTAGAGGCACCACACCTTGTGCCCCTTCTGCTGGCTATAAATAGTCCCCTTCGACTTCTCTCTTGGAGTTATCGTTGATAGTCAGAGGAGTCTTCCCTTCTCTCTTCTCTTCTTGATTTTGCCTTCCTTGCTCCCTTCTGTAACTTCTCCATGGATCCTTCAGAGCCCCGGTATGCTCCTGGAGTTTCGACCTTTAGCGATGTAGATCCGGATGATCTTCATTTCATGCACGAAGTGTCCACCGTTATGCACATCATCATACCTTTCGAGGCCCATCGCCTCCACCAGCCCTCTCCAGGTTATGTATCTTTTTTCAAGGAGCATATTATAGCAGGTCTTCGTTTTCCCATTCACCCCTTTTTCTCCGACGTGAGTCGCTACTTCCGCATTTTCCTTTGTCACATTACCCCTAACTCCATCTGGATTCTGTGCGGGTTTGTCCTCATTTGTAACTTGTGTGACATCTGTTAGACTCCTCGCTTATTTCATTACTTTTTCACCCCTCGTTGCCATAGTAAGGGTCTCTTTCATTTCCAGGCTTGCACCAAGACCACCTTTTTTACTCCCCTACCCTTTCCAGAGCCAGAGTGGAAAGAGAAGTATTTCTTCCTCAGATTTCCTTCTGCCATAGCATGGCCCACCGAGCGCCAATCAGTTCTTCCTTCTATGTCTGTTATGGGAGACTATCGCTCGGACCCAACATTTATGGAGGCGTCAGTGCAATTAGCGGGCTGGTGCTTTGATTTGTGTGTGCTACTGACAGAGGATGTTCTGTATCTATTTGGGCTAAACTTCGTTCCTTTAGAGTTGCCACACTCTTTGGGTAAGTACTACCCCTGCCGTAGCTTGCTTTTACCTTCCTATTCTGACCCTTACTTCGCTGTAGCAGACACTATTGCCCAGGCGTCTATGATTAGGCCTCTTCCGCCAAGTGCTTTAGAAATAAATCACCGAGGGTGAATAATCCTGAGTGAGCGGGGCATCTTGCCCTCCGTTCCGACTGCTCCCAGGATGACCACGGGTGATTCTACCTCTCGTCCTTCCGCCCCTCAAGTGACACAGTCTGTCCGTTCTATTCCTGATCCTGCTCAGCGAATTCCACGTACTTCTCGCGCTCGTTGCCCCTTACTTCGGAAGAGGGGTCAAATTCAAATGAGCAGCCGCTTTCATGTCGACCGAGGCGCAGGCCTGCTGGAGCCACCTCAATGACCCAGATACCCAGGCCAACTCCAACCTCCACTCTAGAGTCAAAACTTTCGGGCAGCTCTACTATTCCTTCGGAAGATAAAAGACGGCTTGACTGAGGGAAAGCCTCAGTCGATCAGGAAGAGAGCGCTCCGGAGAGGCGATCTCCACCAGTTGCCCCTGCCAGGCCTTCCTCTCCTCGACCTTCCACTTCCACCCATCTTGTTATCAGCGAGACTGCTCCTGGATCCTCTAGGCTGCGACTGTTCTATTTTCACACCACTGTACCTTCCCAGCGGGGGCTGCATCATGATCCCCCTATTATGTTGGCACAGTCTTGTTGTGGGGAAAACTAGCAGATGTTTGGATGGATTCTTTGGAGCAGATAGATGCCAACACACTTCCCACCCAAGTAGACATATTTTCTAAAGATGTTGCTGCGGTAAGACTTCACCCTCCTTTATTGCTCTTCCCTTCTGATTTTGACTGACTTTCTTTATGGATAGTTCTTTATCGTGGAGTTACGCTTGAGCCAGATGTCCCTAGACATATATTAGCAGAATAAAATCTTGAAAGATCACATTGAAGACCTGGAATCTCATCCTTCTGACTCTACTCTAGCAGTGCGCCAACTCAAGGCGGAGGTGGAGTCTTTGAAGAAGGTAAATGCAGCCCAGGAACAAACCCTCAATGAGGCCTTACTGGCGGCCAATCTTTTATGGGACGATAAGAGTTGGAGCTGGCCCGGCAAACCGAGGTCCTGGATAACTTCAAGCTTATGCACAAGCAGGAGATGGACCACTAGCTAACGAACTCAACTCCAAAGACCTGCTCCTTATGGACTATCGAAAATATTTGGAATCCCAGACTGTCGAATTGGGCTCCTTACAGATGGAGCTATCTCAGGCCCAATCTGCCCTGTCTAACTCAGCCATTGCCATGGAAGCTTATAAGGCGGAGGAGAGCGATCACCTTCGGACTAATCGAGAAGAGTACGTGTGCTCTCCAGAATTTGGTTCCCAAGTGGGAGATCATTTTGTCCGGTTGCTCGACTATGGGGCAATAGGAGCAATCCAACAACTCAGGGAAGGAGGATACCTATCGTTCGACCCTCCGGAGGACTTCTTGGACCATCATCAGATCATTAAAGAAATGCCCGATGATATTTTTTTCAGAGTTCAAATGATTCCTTGTCTAGCACCTTTACTGTTCTATAAAAGTTTGCTTCTAGCTCTTTAGTCCTTGCTCTTTGTTCGCTCCTCACGACTTTTCCCTAGGCTAGATCTTGTTGCGGGGGTGCTTTTGGGTCCTTGCATATGCGAGCAGGGCGACACTCGTTATGCTTAGAGCCACAAGGGCTAATTGTGAATAAGATTTTTAAATCCTTACCTAACCTAGCTTGGGCAATCAGTTGGGTTTGGAAGAGCTCTATTTGGGGCTTGCGCAAGGAGGGGAGCACTATGACCCGACCATGTCCTGCGCATTGAGGACTTCAAGAGTGCCTCGATTTTCGTGACTCTCCGAAAGACTTAAGCATAATCCTGATCGGGTTCTCTCGACCGAACACTTTGTGCATAAGCCAGTAGTGCTTACTTCACGACCTGAGATCTTTCTCTTAAACAAATATTAGTACAAAGAATAACAGACTCAGGTATGGTAAGGCTGAAGGTAATTAGCACTCCATGAGCAGTCCAACTTTCTACCCTGAGCATCTTGTAGGTAATAGGCACATGACGCGAGCTTTTTAATGATCTTATATGGACTGTCCCACTGAGGTGCTAGCTTAGTTACCTCCCCTACCGACTTTATCCTTTTCCATACTAAGGCCCCCTTTCTGAAGAAACGAGGGATCACCTTCTTATTATAGTTTTGTCGCATTCGTTGTCGGTACATGGTTAACCAAGTGGTCGTTCTCTCTCAGGTTTTACTGATAAGATCCAGCTCTAAAAGTCGTCGCTCGGTATTCTCGGGCTCGTACAGTAATGGCCATACGGATGTAACCCTAACCTCGACTGGCACAACTACCTCGCTACCGTAGATGGGGTGAAATGGAGTGAGCACCGTGCTTTCTCATGGAGTTGTTCGGTATGCCCAAAGGATGCTGGGGAGCTCTTCAACCCAATCGCCGCCTATATGGTCCAGTTTGACCTTGAGCCCCTTGACTATCTCTCTAATGATGACCTCATCTGTCCATTGCTTTGAGAATATATTACGGAAGTGAAGGCCTGAGTTATACCAAACTCTTGATATCATTCCTGAATTTTCCGCCCTTGGAACTACCGCCCATTGTCTGAGACTGATTTTAGTGGAATTTTAAATCAATATAGGATATTTTTTCATAGGAACTGGATAACAGCTCCCTCCATAATCCTGGTCAAGGCATCTGCTTCCACCCACTTAGAGAAGTAATCTATAGCTACGAGCAGAAATCACCTTTGACCCGGGGCCATTAGGAACTGTCCCACGATATTCATGCCCCATTGATCAAAGGGACAAGAGACTATTGAGGTCTTCAAAATCTAGATCAACCGATGGGACAGGTTCTGATTCTTTTGACAGGAGAGGCAAGTAGCCACCAATTGCTCGACATCTCTCTGTAAGATGGGCCAAAAATACCAGGCCTGTAATACTTTGCGAGCTAGCGTCCTTCCTCCCATATGATTACCACAACATCCCTGGTGAATCTCTTGTAGAGTATACTCCGCTTCGTCTGATCCTAAGCATTTGAGTAATAGTCGAGAGAATGCCCACTTGTACAATTGCTCCTCGATCAGTGTATAAGCATGAGATCACTTCTTTATCAGTCTTGCTGCTTTAGCATCAGCGGGTAAGACATTTTGCTGAAGATACAGGATCATTGGGGCTCTCTAGTAGATTGGTACTTTTAAGTTATTCTACAAGTCGATCTGAACTATTAGGAAATTCTAGGCTATCGATTTATCCGGGGCCCAAGTGGTCAAAGAGTTGGTCATCCTGGCTAATTCATTTGCTCTTTGATTGCCTGCCTTGGGAATTTTAGTTACCGTGACTTCTTAAAGTCTTCCTTGATTTTCTCATATGCTTCTCTATAAAATTGTAGCTTCTCATTATTGATTTTAAAGTTGTCAGCCACCTACTGAGCCACCAATTGGGAATCTGAGTAAATGATTCCCGCATGACTCCTACGTGCCGACCTGCCTGTAGTCGAGCCAAGAGCGCCTCATATTCTGCCTCGTTGTTGGTAGCTCTGAAGTTTAACATAACGGCTAGTTGCATGATATCTTCTTGAGGGGATATAAGAAGTATCCCCACTCTGTTTCCTTGTTAAGTGGATTATCCATCTACGTATATCATCCATGTTTCCTCGGAATCATGCTAATGGATCTCCATCAGAAAGTCAGCCAGGGCTCATGCCTTGATTGCTGCTTGGGGCTGGTATTATATATTGTACTCTCCTAGCTCGGTTGCCCATTTGATAAGATGGCCGACTATTTCCGTGTTGGTAAGGACCTTATGTTAGAGTGTATACTAAAAGCCTAACTTTTTGTAAACATTTATTTAGAAATAAAGAATCACAACGGTCAAATACCTATATGCTAAGTGTAGTTGTTCAATTAATTTATATTGTAGATAACATGGTGTGTGGTGTCACACATAGAAGATCATGTTATCAGTTCTTTATAAATTATAAACAGTTGCTCATGACTAAGATGGAAAGGAACAAACCGTTGGAATAGTCATAGTGTAATTAAGTATTAGTTTATCTTGACTAATAAATTACACTAGTACGCTCTGAGTGTATTGAGTAGGACCATTTAAGGTAAGTTCTTTTTGTACTGACTTAATAAAAGAACAAGACCTTAGTTATTATGGAAGTGTGTGCTCTTAATCCTAATATAATAACAAGTATATATATTTAGTATTTATTTCTTTAACTTATCAAATGGTGAGATTTAGCTCGATAAATCAATATGCCCGATAAGTTGGGAAATGATATTACTTATAGTGTGTGTTAATTATAGAAGGAAACTGTGTCTTAGTAATTTAGGTTGAGAATGTCCCCAAGAGGAGCTCATAAGGATTGTCATGTTAAACCCTGCAGGTGGACTTAGTCCGACATGACAATGAGGTTGAGTGATACTACTCTTGGACTAAGATATTAATTAAAGTGAGTTGTCAGTAACTCAATTAAATTAATGGACATTCGATATCTTAAACACAGGGAGACTAACACACTCATGATAAGGAGCCCATAATATAATTTGGGATTGGTGCGGTAGTGCAATAATAACTCTCTAGTGGAATGAGTTGTTATTGATGAACTTGAGTTGTATGTTCGTGGCGAACACGGGATACTCAAGCTCATCGAAAGGCCAAAATCAATTTCTCCTCTAGGTCCTTGTAGTAGCCTCATTAAACCTTAAGTCCATCCAAATAAAAGCTCATCTTGGTGTCCAAGAAGGGGGCCGGCCCAAGGCTTGGTGACCAAGCCAAGGGTCGGCCACCATCTCCTCAAGAGGGCCGGCCCTATGCTTAGTGCCTAAGCAAAGGAGGGGTCGGCCACTATATGTCAAATTAGGAGGGGTGTTTTAAATTTTTAAAATCTTCTCTTTGTAGAAAACTACAAGTTTTAAAAGAGAAATTTTAAAATATAAAACTTTCCTTATTTGAATTAGGCCACATGATTTAAAAGAAAGTTTAAAAGTTTTAAAACTTTCCTTTTTTAACCATCCTCATGGTTTTAATAAAAAAAGAAGAGAAGTTTTAAATTTGAAAATTTTCTATTTTTGTAACCATGTTAAAAAAGGAAATTTTAGAATAGAAGTTTTAATTTTTAAAACTTTCCTTTTTTAACATCCACATAAGGAAAGAGAGCATGTAAAATTTTATAAGAGGATTTCTTCTTTTATAAAATTTTATTTAAATTTTTTCTCTTGATGATGATGTGGTCGGCCACCCTTGCTTGGTGTCCAAGGAAGGGGCCGACCATTAAAAACATCTAATCATCTATGATTCAATCAATTGAATCAATGATTGATGATTGAATCAATCAAGAGGAAAGAAAAGGAAAAAGGAAAAATAAGAGGAAGATTTTATTTTTTTTGTAAAAAGTCTTTCCTTATTTGTCTTGGGCAAGTAATATAAAAGAATGGGAGGGGAGGCCTCATGAGAGAACAATTCTTATTCTCTTGTTGGTGCTCCTCTTGTGGCCGACCCTCTCCCCTCTTCCTTTCCCCTTGCTCTTTTTTCCTTGGTGGTGGTGGTGGTGGTGGTCGGATTTTAGAGAAGGAGGAAGAAGGCTTTGGGTGTTGTTCATCTTGGAGGATCGTCGCCCACACGACGTCCAAGAGGAGGCGAGGAATATGACAGAAGATCTCGAGGTCATTAGCATACAAAGAAGAGGTATAACTAGTAATTATTTTCCGCATCATGCTAGTTATTTTTCTTTGTAAGAATTCCAAACACAAAAGACATTAGATTCTAGTTTTTCGGATTTGTTTCAAAGTTGTGTTTTTTTTTGTTTTTTGAATTTGTGATTCGATTGTTTCTTTTGGTTAAACCTAGAGTTATATAAGGAAATTAAATATTAGCTTTCCTTAAAAGGTTTTGTCTAGGCGGTGGTGGATGCTCCCATACCCAAGAAGGTCATGTGCCTCACCATGCAGTCCTGGATGCCAATTTTAGAAATTAATATTTAATTGAATTTATAACATAGGTGGATTTGGATCAATAGTGTTAAGTTCTGCTTACGATCCAAGTCTAAACCATTAAGAACAGATAAGTTAAATTTGGAATCAATAATGTTAAGTTCCATTTGCGATTCCTAATTTAACTTCTAAAGAACACAATAGGTTGTTTAGGAAAGATTCGACACTTGTACAAAATTTTTATACAGTGGAACCGGTACGATCTTCCTAGGACCAACCAACACCTTCCCCATGGTGCTATTGGTCAGTACAGTAATTGGATGTGCCAGAAAGTAAGGCCTTAGGCAGCGAGCAATGAGGACTAACTCGTAAACTAACTTCTTGAGGGTCGTGTATCGCGACTCGGCCCTTTTTAATAGATGGCTGAAGAAATACACTGACCATTGTGCATTATCTTGCTCTTTCATTAGAACTACCCCCGCAGCCTCAAGAGTAGCTGACAAATACACCCAGAGCAGCTCCTCCGCAATAGGTTTGAATAATGAGGGTAGGGTCTCCAGGTGCTGCTTCAGTTCCTCGAAAGCTTTGCTGCATTATTCTTCCTACTGAAACTTGGCAGTTCTCTGAAGTACTTTAAAAAAGGGGAGCTATCAATCTGTAGACCGGGATATAAACCTAGAGAGCGCCATGATTCTTCCGACCAGCTTCTATGCTTCCTTTAGATTTCTAGGGGCTTGCATATCTCAGAGCGCTTGGACCTTCTCTGAGTTGGCCTCGATTCCTCGCTCGATGATGAGATATCCTAGGAACTTTCCTCCTCGAGCTCCAAATAGATACTTTAGTGGATTTAGCTTTAGCCCATACTGCCGCAGGTCTTCTCCACATCAGAAATCAAGTTTATTTCCATGGTAGACTTGATGAGGATATCATCCATGTAGACTTCTACGTTCCGCCCTATTTTTCTCAGAAGATTTTGTCCATCATCCTTTGGTAAGTAGCTCATGCATTTTATAGCCCAAACAACATAACTGTATAATAGAAAGTATCGTCTGCCGTAATGAAGCTAACTTTCTCCTAGTCTTCTCAGGTGAGAGGAATCTAGTGGTATCCTTGGTAAGCGTCAAACATGCAGATCCTTTCACAGACTGAAGTTGAATCAACCATTTGATCAATCCTCGACAGAGGGCAGCAATCTTTGGGACTGGCCCGGTTGAGGTTCTGAAAGTTGATGCAGACCCTCCACTTATTATTGAGCTTGGACACTAGGACCATGTTAGAGAGTCGGGGCGAGAATTGTACCTCTCTAACGTGTCCTGCTTTCAAGAGCTGATCAACTTCAGCCCGGATGATCTTATTTTGCTTGGTCGAGAAGTTTCTCTTATTCTGCTTGACCAGACGGGAATCAGGCAGGAGATGAAGTTTATGCTCAACTACCTCGGGCTTGACTCCCGGTAGCTTCTGGGGGACCAAGCGAAGACGTCCCTATTGCACACTAGACATTCGACCAGATCTGACTTAATTTTGGATTGTAGGTCGCTTGATACATGAGTGATGCTTTCATGATGGTTAGGATAAAGCTGGACCTCTTCCCAGGGAATGTGTTATTCCGCTATAGGTAACGGCTCTTCTTGAATGACGTGAATTCCCCCATCCCGGGTCTTCTGAGCTTTGTGAACCTCAACCTTCACCATGTCCACATAACACCTGCAGGAGACTAGTTGTTCGCCTCTAACTTCCCTGACCTGGTCCCCCACCGAGAATTTTATCTTTTGATGAAAGGTGGAGACTGTCGCTAGAAATTCATGTAGAGCTGGTCTCCCTAAAATGATATTGTAAGAGGATGGAGAATCCTGTTGGAGCAATCCCAATGGTCCGCGCGATCATGTGTTTTGGTGTTTGGGCAAAGGGTTTAAGTTAGGTTTACCCTTGTATTTGATATATGTATTTGAGTGGCGCAGGTTTGTAGGATACACATATGACTCAGGTTGATGGCTTCAGGTCCGGTGAAGGATGGAGCATCCGAGAGACCGTGGACAATGCAGCAAGGATAAGGGCCAAGGGAAGCGACTTCGAGACATATAAGAAGGATGACATTGGGATGAGCCGCGAGCTTGGGTGCATCCGAGGGACGAGAGCCAAAGGAAGTAGGCTTGAAGGTAAGAGGTCAAGGCTGCAACGAAGAGTCAAGTGAGTCGTAAGGGTGAGGGTTTGAGTGCTAAGAGACGGTACTCGAGATACCAGTCGACTAATGTAAATGACAGTCTACTGGGAGCGAACAGAATGCTTCTGTTCGCTAAGCCAGTGTGGAACAGTTGACTGGTACTTTCACCAGTCGACTGGTGTCAAGCCGTTGGGTTGTAATAGTCGAATTTCCATAGAGAGCAGTTGACTGGCACTTTCACCAATCGACTGGTAGGCGGAGTTTTCCAACTCGTGGCCTGTATAACTAAAGCTTGGAAGCTTGATTAAGGTCGACGAAATTAGTGGTGATTAATCCTAATTAGTAGTCAACTAGTGCCCTAGCAATCCGAGTGCTCTTGGTCGAGTTATGGCGAAGTATCTCCACCGACAAGAGAATTGTGCTAGCCGGAGTTTCCGAGGATTAATCCATCGACGGATTGAAGGATCGTCCACCTTACGGACAACTATAAAGTAGGAGCAAGTTATCTCCGAACCACGTAAATCGTCGTGTTAGCGGTTTGCTTGTTTTTTTTGTCTTTAGCTTTCTTTGTATTCATATTAATTTGTATTTTCACTGCGCAAACTAACAAGTGTAGGAAGCTATCGATTTGGGGGCATCGACTATTCAACCCCCTTCTAACCAGCCATACAAAATCTCCAACAACTTGTATCAGAACAAGGACACTTTCCTTCGAACTAATTGCCGAGGAAGTAAAAAGATGATCGACTTGATAGAACCGCCAAAGTATGAAGGAGGAAGCCTAGGGGACATCACATTTTAGATAATGAAGATGGAAATCTTCTTCTATACGGATTGGGATACCATGATGATGGTCAAGGAGCCATTTGAAGTCCCAAGAGACAAGGAAGGGAAGAGACTCTGACTATGACATTGGATGGAAGACTAAACCTCACGATCGAAGGCAAACTCAAAGGTAATATCTATTTTAATTGATATTTTACCTAATGATATTGTAAGTTGTGAGGTGAGTATGAGACTGCCCATGAGTTGTGGAGCAAGGTGAAGATGGTTCTACAAGAAGAACCTAAACATACACAAGAAGAAGAAGAACCCAAGGAGATGTGTTTAATTACTCAAGTAGAGGAGGAGCAAACAGAAGTTGAGACATGCTCAATATTCGAGGAGGAAAAGGAAGATGAGGTATCATCTACATCCTCAACGGTTGAAGAATCCAAGACAATTGAAGAGGAAGTCTTGGAAGTTAGCATAGCAAGAATCTCCGCCGAAGTGAAGTCAAAAGACCACATAATATACTTTGAGTGCAATGAAAAGGGACACTACAAGAGTAAACATCCTATGGGTAAGAAAAAAGTATCTCCTAAACTCAATTCAATTCCTTTAGAATCTAATTTGAATTATAGGAAGAAGAAGAAGAAGAAGCACATAGTGTGCTTCACGTGTAGTAAGCAGGGTTACTACCACACCAAATGCCAAGGAAGAGAGAGCTCAAGAAGTTAGCATATTTGAAGATGTGGTAAAAGAAGTAGAGTAAGAATGGAGGCTCATGTCAAGGGGGAGCTTCAAAGGTAAAGGGTAAGGTAAACCCTAGTGTAAATTTAAAGTCAAACTTAAATTCCTCTATGCATGTTGATGTGCGTAAATATTATGATCATTTATGCATATTTTAAAGCACATTCACTTGCTTTATCTGTATATATTCCTTACATGATCGTCTCTTTTATCATGTATTCATCATATATACTCTTTTGTTACGATATCTGCTCTTTGTTTTGTTTTGTGTTGACAGGGACAACTTTTGGAGCGAAAACGGTGATTGTCGACGCACTGAAACAAAGCAGAGAGCACGGTCGTGCAACCTTGCACGATAGTGTAGCTAATCCAGAGAGGGATCAGAGCATGGTCGTGCAACCCCACACGACCGTGCAACCCCGCACGACCGTGCCTCACAACCAGCAACCAAGCAAGGAACGGTCGTGCCCTCCCATGACCGCAACCATGTAGCACACGGCCGTGCAACCCTGCACGGCCGTGTCCCAGGAGCTGAGCCCGAAGTTCACACAGTCGTGCCAATTGGCACGACCGTGCAGCGCAGCCAGAGACAAAGAAGGGCACGACCGTGCCATCCTTACACGGCCGTGCCGCCACAGCCGTGCCCTAACCTATAAAAGGGTTTTAACCCTTTTCCTCAAGGGGGGAGCCGGGAAGCAAGCCATTAACAGGAGAATCACTTTGGTGCTGTTCTACGCCGTCCAGGACATCGATCCAGCGATCTTTCATCACCACATCAACTCCAGAAGCAAAGGATTGGATCCAAAGATCACTCGTCGTCGTTGGATAAACATACTTCTTCTTTCTTTCTTCATGTTTGAGAATTATATGTTTAAATACACCATGTCTTCGGATTTTTCTCCGGCGTCTATGGAGTATAGTCCTTGTTCTAGGATGAGGGAGTAATTGTGGATTGATTTTGATGTAAGACTCATATTATGCTTATATTCATTGGATGATTTCGCTTGTTTTGTTTTGACTACTCGATCTCTATATCATGTTGATTGATTGTGTAGGAATTGCCAACCTCGTAGAGGGAATATCTTAGATTGTACACTCGAGGGGCCCTAGTGACAGGGATAACCCGTTCACGGACATCTAGGGTACTTCCTTTAAAGGAGAGGTGACTCCTCCACAAGAAAGTAAGAGACCAGACTAAGCTTCTTAATTCTATCCTTAATAACATCAATTGGAGTTGCGTCCTTGTGATCTACCGAGGTGCCCTAGTGATAGGGGTTAACCGTAACAGGATTTCATAGGGATCGTCTTTGTTTGGTGCTTAAGGATAGTTGCTTTAGCTTCCAGTGAATGCATGCTGATGGACAATGAGTATAAGATAGTATGTGATACATCAATACCACCACAATGAAACCAAACTCCTAGAACTCTTCATAAACCAAGTTGATTACTTCTCGTTGCTAGTTCTCGTTTCCGCTTCCCAATCTCTTTTCTTAGATTGCTTACAACCATCGATAGTGTAGGTAATCCTAAGTGTGTCATCACTAGTGCTTATAACCAGTCCTCATGGGATCGATAATCTTTATTACTGACGACGAATCCATGCACTTACGGAATCGTAACAAGTTTTTGGCGTCGTTGCCGGGGACTGCGTCTATAACATTAGTGTTAATCATATTAGATTAGACTAGACTCTGTTCTCCTTTCCTTTATCTTTCCTTTTTCTAATATTTTACATTTAGAGATAAATAATTTTATTCTTCTTTTTCTTTACCTTCTACTTTTTTATTAAAATGCCAAAAAAATAATATTATTTCATCTCTTCTTCTTTACTATATTCCATATTTTATTTTTGCATGCGAAGAGCTAATCTTTTAGGACAACTTCTACCGTTAGATCCAGAGATTGATAGGACCTTCTTGAGAAGAAGAAACCTTCAAAAAACATTTCAAGCAGTACAAGAATCTTCAGAAATGGCTGATAAATTGTTGAAGGATTACGCAGCACCTTATGCACGAGGGGTTCGGTCTAGCATCACTCGACCGCCAATCGAAGCTAACAATTTTGAAATCAAGCCTGCAGTAATTCACATGGTTCAGTAGAATCAATTTGGAGGAGCACCACAAGATGATCCAAACCACCATTTAGAGCTTTTCTATAAGATCTGTGGTACCATGAAAGTGAACGGAGTCCCTCCAGAATCAGTAAGGTTATTGCTTTTCGGATTCTCCCTGAAAGACAGAGCCAAGCAGTGGCTAAATTCCCTTCTAACAAACAGCATTACATCCTAGGAGCAGTGTGAGCAGAAATTCCTGGACAAATTCTATCCACCAAGCAAAACTGCTCATATGAGGAATTTGATCGCAAGCTTCAAACAGATAGACTCAAAATTATTATTTGAAGCCTAGGACAGGTTCAAAAGTATGCTAAGACAATGCCCCCATCATGGCCTTGAGAAATGGTTGGTTCTACACACCTTGTATAATGGAATCAACTATCACATGAAGGTATCCCTCAATTCTGCAGCAGGGGGAGCACTGATGAACAAGAGCCTTGATGAAGCAGAAGAGATTATAGAGAATGTGGCACAGAATCACCATCAGTGGGCATCAGAAAGATCTGGTGGCTCTTTCTCAGGGAATCCAATAAAAGCGTCAGGAAAATTCGACGTAGATGTAGTCACTCTCATGTCTGCAAAGCTAGATGCTCTAACCAAGAAGTTTGAGGCCATGGGAAATAACAACAACACGACCAATGCGATAGTTTGTGTTTGTGAAACTTGCGGAAGTACAGATCATGCTCAAGATACTTGCCCCCTAGGGCCAATACAAGCACAGATAAACCAATTTGAGCAGTGTGATGCGATAGTCAGCTACAACTAAAGACTAAACAATCCGTACTCCAACACATACAATCTAGGTTGGAGGAATCATCCAAACTTCTCATACCGAAACAATCAGGACCAAGGGCCAGCAAAACAAAGCTATCAACCTGGACAACAGAGCTACTCACCTGGGCAGCAGGGCTACTTGTCTGGACAACAGACTTTTCAACAGCAACCTTCACAATTGTCCATAATTGAAAAGATACTTGAAGAAGCTCTCTCAGAGCAAAAAGAGATGAAGAATGAGATCAAACTGTTAACTCATAGAATGGAAAATTCTGAGAAACATCAAAAGATGCAAGACAGCTAGATAACCCAGATAGCCCAGTCCATCTCAAGAGCACAGGGAACATTTCCAGGGAAGCCAGATATAAACCCAGTGGAACACTGCAACTGCATCGAGCTGAGGAGCGGACGAACTGTGGGAGACCCCCAAATCATTACTTAGAAAGGACCTGACACAGAGGAAGAGCCCTCTCCCCTAATGCCCAATGAGATCCAGAACAGAGATGGAGAGGAGGTTACTAAGAAAGTTGAAGGAACTCTTCAAATTCCCCCACAAAGTCAAACGATTCCTTTCCCTCAAAACTGATAACATCCCAGAAGGATAAAGAGTTCAATCGATTCCTGAATAAGATTAAGGAAATTTGCGTAGAAGTACCACTGATAGATACACTGCATCAAATACCGAAGTTCGTAAAATTTTTAAAGGGTATTTTATCTAACAGGAGGCAGAAGGGCGACTTCGAGATCGTAACATTAATAGAGAATTACAGCACTCTACTTATGGCAAATATTCCACCAAAACTTTAGGATCCAGAAAGTTTTTTCATACCATGCAAAATTGGTTCTGAACTCATACAGAGAGCTTTCTGCGACTTAGGGGTCAGTGTTAACCTACTTTCGTACTCTTTATGTAAGAAGCTGGGACTCCAGAACATTAAACTTACTACTATGACACTGCAATTAGTTGACCATTCATGTAGATACCCAATGAGAATAGTGGAAGACATGCCAGTAGAAGTGGGTGGATGTATCGTTCCCACAGATTTCATTATCTTGGATATGGAGGAGGATCCCAAGATACCGATCATCCTTGGAAGACCATTCCTTGTCATAGCTGGAGCCATCATTGATATGAAAAGTCACAAGTTATCCTTGGAGATCGACAAAGAAAAGATTGAATTTGATTTATCTGATTCCTCCATCTGCGACCCCTCTTCTCAGGAAAATTCTAGCAAGATCAACTTACACAAAGTCGAGGAGTGCAATTTCCATGAGAGTTCCCCTCCAGCGAGCAATAAAAAATACATTTGTCCTGCACGAGCGAAACTAAAGGCGCAAACTGGAGCATTTACCCTAGGAGGAGAGTCGTGCTTCCACGGGTTTAGTCCACATTAGCTGAAATGGGGTCGAGCTAAAAACCTAAAACAAGCGCTTCTTGGGAGGCAACCCAAGGGTTTTCATTTTAGTTTATCATTCTGTTTATCATTTTATTTCTCTAGTAAGTTCGAGTCGAGTACTTTTATTATTTCTTTATTTTTTGGGTATTCATTTTCAGGATGTGCAGAGCCTCCACGAGCTGGCCGTGAGCATTTCATGGGCGTGGGGGCGTCAGAGGAACCAAAATGGCGAAAGGCGAGTCACCGTGAGCTTAAAGGAGTCGGTCGTGTGACCCCACATGGCCGTGCAAAGCCAACATAGGGATGAAGGCCACGGGCCGTACAACCTTGCATGGCCGTGTGGCCTATGCAGAGAAAAGAAGAACACGGGTAGTGCCAATCGGCACGGCCGTGCAAGACCGCCAGAGAAGGAGAAGATTCAAGTCGTGCCAATTGGCACGACCATGCGACATATATAGAGAAGAAGGAGGAATGGGCCGTGCCAATTGGCACGGCCGTGCGACCTTGGCCGAGGGGAGAAAAGAGGAGGTCATGCCAATCGGCACGGCTGTGCAGAATCCCACCTAACCCGGCCGTGCCCCTACCCATGTGCGCCGCCTACTCCTCTAAAAGCCCTAATTTCCATCTTCTTCTCTCCCAAAAAGCCTTCTCCCCACTACACCTCATCAAACCCTAATTCCCACCTCTAGAGCTCATTTTTGCTTAGATCTACATCTAGATCTAACACTTCTTCAAGCCACAAATCCGGAAAGAGAGAAGAAACTTCCCTATTTTTTCTTCCTTCTCCTCCTCTTCCATCCTCAAGACCCATCTCCACAAGAATATCTCAAAACCTTGCACACCATGTCGCAGATCTTGAAGAGACTTCATCGAGGAAGCGATGGATCTGGCGAAGGAGATGCACCGGGAGGCGACAAAGGCAAAGGGAAGGCGTGCTTCAAAAGGCAAAGGAAACAGGGTGGCACACGACGAAGGTAATGAAAATGAGTTCAATATTATTTTTAGAAATCATGAACAAAAAGCTAAATATGATATCCTTATCGCTAGAAAAATTATATACACTAAGTATATAGATCCCATTACTATGGATATGCTAGGAATTAGGGATGATATAGATTGGATGATTAGTTCTTTAGATTGGAATGATATTATATACGCTCATGTCCTGACTTACCCCCGCCTAGTCCTTGAATTTTTGAGCTCGATTGATGTTAAATTTTCTTCTGAGAATGACTACGTAGGGGTCATAACTTTTAGGATGATGAATAAAGAAGTTCGGTGGACTTTTAGTGATTTCAATAATTATTTTGGTTTACCCATTGGTGGTGCCCGTGGATTTGATGATGAAATAAGATGGAATGAATTTTGGACATCAATAACTGGATCAAAAGACCCTTATGAACCCTCTAGAGCCAAGGCACCCCGCATGCAAAACCCGACCTTTAGATACCTTCATCGAGTGATGAGAAAAACGATCTTTGGTCGAGGAGAGAGTGATGGGGTGGTTAGAAAGATAAAACTCTATTGGGCGATGTTGAATAAAGTCGATTTTGATTCCGAATTTCATTTCTTGCAAACTTTGTTGAGGGCAGCTAAGGATCTTCGGGGATGATAGTGTTTGGTGGATTGATCACCCAAATAGCATTCAATCTGGATTGTAAGCTTGATGGATTAGAGGTGATTCATGGTAATGACAAGATCGATATCAATTCTTGTCTTGCTATGAAGATGATTTGTCGGGATGAGAATGAGTTTGCCTTCCCTAGGAACAAAGGTTTTCCATTACCCCCTTCCTTGCCCCGAGCGCACTTCAGTTCGCGATCCCGTGAACTGGGTGATTACTTATTTACACCCCGAGATTGTATCCTCCATTATAGAAGAAACCAAATACCACCAAGAGCCCTCATCATCAGGATTCCCGCAGCCTTCTGGACATCCGAAACCTCCTAGGCACTCTTTTACATATGGCACGAGACCCTCTATATTTGATTTTTCTGACTTCCATACCTCTTTAGACTCCCTTCATGAGAAGCAAAATACCCAACAACAATTGTTGGAGGGTCGCTTCAAGTTATCTGATGACTAGTTTAGGGAGGTACATGATCTTTTTCAATTTACTAGGGACTTCCATAGTCAGGTGACAGGGTTCGTTCAGGATTATGAGGTTGACCAAGAAAGAATGAGAAATTTTATGGATGATATGGATATCACTAGACAACAAGTAGATGTCCTTTATCAATATCATCAACACCTTGGTCATCTTCCTGGTATGCCTAGATTTCCCCCTAACACACATCGGGGACCCCCTTATCCCCCACCCCCGCCACCGTATTGATTTCATTGAGACGATGAAAAATCTAACTTAATGACCATGGAATACCCAACTTATTCGCGTGTCGTTTTGGAAATTTTAAGTTCCATCAATGTTGATAATGTTCAAGGAGGAGGAAAAATAAAATTTCGTTTATTTAATGATGAGTATGAATGGACTCTTGAAGAATTTAATGCATGCTATGATTTGCCTAGAGATGGGACCTACATAATTCTACCCGCTTTTGAAAACTCTAACCTATGACAACAAATTTGTGGTCTGTCTCGATTCAATCCACATGCTTCTACTAGTACTAGTATCGTCAACCCAATATTTCGATATGCCCACTTGATGATGAGCAACATGATATTTGGAAAGGGGGGGGGGGGGTAAAGACGGAATTGTAAGGCTCTCTGACTTGTATTGTTTATGGGCAATGATAGAAAATGTGTCTATTAATTCAGGATATTTCTTTTTGAAGCATTTGGTAAAATTAGGAAAAATTTCCTCCCTACCCCCATTGTTTTAGGTGGATTGCTTACTCATATTACAGTAGTATTAGGTTATGATCTTAGTAGTCCTGAAGATGTCTATCGAATGGATTTAAATTTTTGTTTAACCACTCATTTGATTTGTCAAGAGGAATATGGGTATAGTTTAGTGATTAAGGATAGTTTTCCCTTAGATTGCCCAACCCGACTTTGACCACGATCCATGTTAAGGAGAATTGCCGTTTGACTTTAGCAAAGCAACAACTTAACCAACCTCCACCCTCCGTTCCTAGAGAAGTGCCTTCAGCTAGTCGAGATGTTTTACGATTTAATTTCCAAGAATTTTGCCCTATCATTGACTCTCTTCATCATGACTTAGAACAAAATAATGGATTGTTCATTAGAAACATTTGCATGAAGGATGAGCTGTTGGATCGAAAGCACTAGAGGGCGGGGTGAATAGCGCTCATGACTTTCACTCGTTTCAGAATCGTAAAACTCGAATAACGCAGCGGAATAAACAAAAATAACAAACACAAGGGACGCCAAGATTTACTTGGTTCGAAGCCTAGGGCGACTCCTACTCCAAGGCCTGCGATCGTTGATCGCTTTCTGTGGGCAACAACTATATTGCGCAAATTCAGTTACAAAAGTATTACAATTTAACAATATTAAACGTTGTACCGACAACTAAAATTGAAGATTTGAAGCTTTGGGTCGTCGGGCACTTGTAGTAGCACTTCTGGGTCATCTTGTTCGCAGCACACAGGAGAAGATTGCTTTGGAATTCGTTGTATCAACCTGCTGCTCGAATACCCCTTTTAAACAATGTTGGAGGCGCCTCAAAGCCCTTCCGAGGTGCCTCAAAGCAGCCGAGTCAGCCGCGTGGATCAACGCTGAAATCTTCTCCTCTGATCCACTTGAAGGTGCCTCCAAGCTGGTCCAAGGCGCCTCCAAGCTGCGGTCCAAGGCGCCTCCAGCTCAATCCAAGGTGCCTCCAGCTCTGCCGCGCAGACTTCAGCTCCTTTGCACCCGAGGCGCTTTTAAGCTCCATGGAAGCGCCTCAGACACTGTTCATCCGAGACTGGCCTTTCTCATTTGTCCCTGCAAAGTATGTTAGTTCACAAAACACACACATACCCTGTAAGACAAAGTTAGCACACATAAAATATAGTAAAAGCAGTATTTGACAGTCGTCGACTTGTTCGGGTCTAACTTTGGATCTCCGACCGGAAACCCTAGGTCGACCCGACACCTATTGTTCCCTCTACGGGGAACGCGTCCTCACCTACTCCCCTTAGGAGAGATTACCTTATGTCAGTCCGGTCCTCCAGACTGACTGAACTTTTTGCCTAGGGTTACCACCCCCTAGGACCTAGGGTTACCGCCCACTAGGATTTTTCTCCACCTAGGGTTACCACCCCCTAGGACCTAAGGTTATCCCCCCCCCCCCCCTTTAGGATTTTCCTCCACCTAGGGTTACCACCCCCTAGGGCCTAAGGTTGCCGCCCCTTAGGGTTTTCCTCCACCTAAAGTTACCATCCCCTAGGACTTAGGGTTACCACCCCCTAGGGTTTTCACCTTTCCTAACCGCAGTTAGGACTTTTGCCTAAGAACACTTAGGTCTTTCCTGCAATCTCAATCATACACATGAGATAACAAATAAGCTTAACTTTGAGTCCTTTGCCATTATTAAAACTTGGGTTCGATCGTCGGATGCTTCCCGCACCAACAATCTCCCCCTTTTTTATTATGGCAATCGAAATTCAAAATTAAGTAAAATAGATGCATAAATGATCTTCAAAGTTTAAGTAAAAACATAAGCAAGCTTAAGTGAATAAGTTTAAATGCGCGCATAACTTAAGCTAAAACATACTTAACTTTTAACGATGTAAGGCTCCCCCTTAATAAGAGCTCTTCTTAGTTTAAATTTTAAATTTTGCTTTATGAATTTTCCTACTCTCCCCCTTTGACATATATCAAAATGAACACAGGAGTAATTTGTGATTAATGACCTTAACTTTAACTTTTTAAAAATATTTAGAAAAGATAACGACATTAATATAAATAGAGGGATAAAGACTTAGCTTTTTGAAATTGATAGTCTTGTAAAATGTTTAAGGATTCAGAAGAGATCTTTTAAGATAGCTTTAAAAGATTAAGTTTGAAAATAACTTTAGCTAAGGAAAATAACTTAGCAACATTCGAAAAAGTACATTGATAACTTTTGAGAAGCCTTTTTTTGAGACAAGTTAGCTAGATTCGAAAACTTAGATCTTGTAGATTCGAAGTACTTAGGTAAATTATTTTGAAAAGAGTTTAGCTAAACTTGAGAAACTTTTTCGAAAAATGCTTAATTCCATTTGAGATAGGACTTTTTTCAAAATTGGCTAAGTTTGGAGGCATTTTCTAAAAAGTACTTAATTCAATTCGAAAAAGACTTTTGAGAAAAATATTTAGCTTGGCTAATTTTGGAAATGGCTATAGAGGTCACTTAGCTAAAATGTTAGCAAGCCTTTTGAAAAATACTTAGTTGAAAACATTGAATTTTACAAAATCCTTTAAAAGATAGTTTGAATTCGAAAAGATGCCTTTGAAAACATTATTAGAAAATATAGCTAAAGTTGAAAAGTACTTAGCTTGATTTTGAACTGGAAAAATACTGAATTTTAAAAAGTTGTAACTAAGGCCATGTTGACATAATTTTAAGAAGCCCTAAAGTCCAAGCATGAGTAACTTGAAAATATTAAAATTAAGCATTTAATTTTCGTGGCCACTTGTCTAACTAGTTAGCTAATAGCTGATTACCTAGAGAGTAACAGCTTTCACTTGGTTAGTCAAGTTAAGTCAATTGATCCAGTTAGATTTGACTAGGTCTGGATAACTTAACTTGATTAAGGTAATGTTGGTTTTTAACGCCCAGACTTACTACGATGCACAGAAATAAGCATTCTGAAGTCTGGGTTGTACCCTATGCATCTCACGTCGTTCTAAGTTTTTCAAACACAAACAAGTTACGCCTAGTGTGCTTGTGAGATGCTCTGGCTGAAACTAGGGGAACATGATTTCTAGGGTTAGTGCCTAGGCTAAATCCAAATTTTTGAAAGTCAAGTAAAATTGGGATATTGAAAACATTATTTTTCCTAAGATTTTGAATGATGCAAGAACCAAGTTGATTAAGGATAAGGAACATAAGGTCTATTCTACAAAGCACATTTCTATTTGTCTTCTAAGTGCACTGAACTCAAGTTCAGGTAAGGACTTTGTGAATATGTCAGCTAAGTTTGATTTGGACTCAACATAGTTAAGTACAATATCACCCCTAGCTATGTGATACCTTACAAAATGATGTTTTACTTCTATATGTTTAGTTCTTGAGTGATGAATTAGATTTTTGGTTAGATTAATTGAACTTATGTTGTCAATTGAAATTTTAGTGTTCTGATATTTTAATTGGTAGTATTTTAGGGTATGCATCATCCATAATAGTTGAGATGCACATTCTCCTAAGGCTATGTACTCAGCTTCAGTGGTTGATAGAGCAACACAATGTTGCTTTCTACTTGACCAACTTACTAGGCACTGACCTAGAAATTGACAGCTACCACTTATGCTTTTTCTGTCTAGCTTGTATTCGGCATAGTCTGAATCAGAATAGCCAGTTAGATCAAGAGCGTAAGTCCTAGGGTACCATAGTCCTACATTTAGGGTTCCCTTAATATATCTAAGTATTCTTTTAACATGAGTTAAGTGTGACTCTTTAGCACAAGATTGATATCTTGAGCACATACCTACTGTAAAAGAATATCCGGTCGACTCGCAGTTAGGTACAGTAGACTTCCTATCGCACTTCGATAGTACTTCAAGTCTATTGGTTTTCCTTCTAAGTCTGAGTCAATTTTAATATTGGTGGTCATTGGTGTGTTAATATTCTTCGAATTTTTCATTCCAAATTTTTTAATTAACTTCTTAGCATATTTAGTTTGAAAAATATATATTCCATCTTTGGTTTGTTTGATTTGTAAACCTAAGAAAAAATTGAGTTCCCCTACAAGACTCATTTCGAATTCATTTTCCATTAGTTTTGTAAATTCTTTTAAAAATTTTGAATTGGTTGACCCAAATATTATATCGTCTACATAAATTTGTGCAATAAAAATGTCATTTTCTAAGGTTTTTACAAAAAAAGTTGGATCTATTTGACCTTAGTTAAATCCTTTTGATATTAGGTAATTAGATAAGCGTTCATACCAAACCCTAGGTGTTTGTTTTAATCCGTATAAGGCCTTTTTTAGTCTAAGGACATGGGTCGGATGTTCTAAGTTTTCAAATCCTGGGGGTTGACTTACATACACCTCTTCTTTAATAAATCCGTTTAAGAAGGCGGATTTTACGTCCATTTGATAGAGCTTGAATCCTTTATGGCTGCATAGGCCAACATCATCCTAATAGATTCAAGTCTAGCTACAGGGGCATAGGTCTCATCATAGTCTAACTCTTCTACTTGGTTGAACCCTTTTGCCACTAATCTTGCTTTGTTTCTAACTATTTCACCTTGATCATTTAATTTATTTCTAAATGTTGGTTAAACCTAGGAAAACGTACCGGTTCCACTGTACAAAAATTTTTGTACAAGTGTCGAACCTTTCCTTAAATAACCTATTGTGTTCTTTAGAAGTTAAATAAGGAATCGCAGACGGAACTTAACATCATTGATTCCAAATTTAATTTATCTGTTCTTAATGGTTTAGATTTGAATCGCAAGCGGAACTTAACACTATTGATTCAAATCTACCTAGGTTATTAATTCCATAAATATTAATTTCCAAAATTGACATCCAGGACTGCATGGCGAGGCACATGGCCTTCTTGGATATGGGAGCAACCACCACTGCCTAGGCAAAGCCTTTTAAGGAAAGCTAATATTTATTTCCTTAAATAACTCTAGGTTAACCAAAAGAAACAATCGAATCACAAGTTCGAAAAAGAAGAAAACACAAACTCGAAAAACTATTTCGAAAAACTAGATCTAATTGCCTCTTGTATTTAGAATTCTTACAAAGAGAAAAACTAGCATGATGCGGAAAACAATTGCTAATTATACTTTCTCTTTGTATGCTAATGACCTCAGATCCTCCATATCAGTTTCCTTATCCAGATACATCATCCAAGACAAAAAAGCTTCCTCCTCCTTCTTCTAAAATCCGGCCACCACCACCACCAAGGAGAAGAAGAAAGAGGAGAGGAAGAGGAAGAGAGAGGGTCGCCACCAAGAGATCACCCAAGTAAAAGAATAAGAGTTGTATCTCATGAAGCCCCCTCACCCCTTCTTTTATATTACTTGCTCAAGGCAAATAAGGAAAAACCTTTTACAAAAAATAAAATCATCCAAGAGTTTTTCCTTTTCTTTCCTCTTGATTGAATCAATCATCAATCAATGGTTGAGATCAATCCTATTTGGTTTAGGATTAAACTTGGCCGGCCCCTTTCTTGGACACCAAGCAAGGTGGCCGGCCACCATGTTTTAGGAAAGGAATAATAATAATTTTTTAAAAAAATTTACAAGAGAAAAACTCTTATAAAATTTTACAAGCTCTCTTTCCTAAAATAAGAGTTAAAAAAAGGAAAGTTTCTACAAATTAAAACCATGTTTTAAATTTAAAAACTCTCTTATAAAATTTCCATTTTTAACATGGTGATAGAAAATTTAAATTTTAAAACTTCTTTTCCCTTTTTTTCTTAAACCATGAGGATGGTTAAAAAAGGAAAGTTTTAAAATCTTTTAAACTCTCTATTTAAACATGTGGCCTAATTCAAATAAGGAAAGTTTTAAAAATTAAAATCTCTCTTTTAAAACTTATAGTTTTCTACAAAGAGAAGATTTTAAAAATTCAAAACAACCCTCCCTTTTTGAATTATTATGGCCGACCCCTACAAGCTTGGTCACCAAGCTATAGGGCCGGCCCCTATAGGAGAGGACCAAGCAATGGTCCGGCCCCCTTCTTGGACACCAAGAAGAGCCTTACATTTGGATGGACTTAAGGCTATAATGAGGCAACGACAGGGACCTAGAGGAGAAATTGGTTTTGGCCTTCCGATGAGCTTGAGTATCCCGTGTTCGCCCCGAACACATAACTCAAGTTCATCGATAATAACTCATTCCACTAGAGAGTTATTACCACACTACCGCACCAATCCCAAATTACATTATGGACTCCTTCTTATCATGAGTGTGTTAGTCTCCCTGTGTTTAAGATTACGAATGTCCACTAATTAAGTAAGTTACTGACAACTCACTTAATTAATATCTAGCTCCAAGAGTAGTACCACTCAACTTTATTGTCATGTCGGACTAGGTCCACCTGTAGGGTTTAACATGGCAATCCTTATGAGCTCCTCTTGGGGACATTCTCAACCTAGATAACTAGGACACAGATTCCTTCTATAATCAACAATACACACTATAAGTAATATCATTTCCCAACTTATCGGGCATATTAATTTATCGAGCTAAACCTCACCCTTTGATAAGTCAAAGAAATAAATATTAAATATATGTGCTTGTTATTATATTAGGATTAAGAGCACACACTTCCATAATAACTAAGGTCTAGTTCTTTTACTAAGTCAGTACAAAAAGAACATACCTAAATGATCCTACTCAATACACTTAAAGTGTATCAGTGTAATTTATTAGTTAAGATAAACTAATACTTAATTACACTACGACTATTCTGATGGTTTGTTCCTTTCCATCTTAGTCGCGAGCAACTGTTTATAATTTATAGAGAACCGACAACATGATCTTCTGAGTGTGACACCACACTCTATGTTGTCTACTATATAAATTAATTGAACAATTACATTTAACAAATAAATGCAGATATTGACCAATGTGATTCTTTTATTTCAACAAATAAATGTTTACAAAAGCTAGGCTTTTAGTATACACTCTAACACTAAAAACCCATTTTGTATCAATTATTGTCTTGTCAATCGGTTTAGATACTAGTTCCCAGACTTGATTTCATTCGAATTGGGCCAATTCTTCTTGCATAGCTAAGGTCTAGTCGGGGTCTGGTAGGGCTTCGTCTATAGTTTTGGGTTCAATTTTAGAAATCAGGGCTATTTGGCTCAGGTTCCTATAAGATGATCTAGTTCTGACTCCTAAAGTTGGATCACCCAAAATTTGGTCAGATGGTGATTTGTGCTTGTTCTTATTGGTCTTATATTTGGGTTAGTAATTTGCTCTTCAGATTTAATAGGTTCAAGTTGAATTTCATCATCTTCTCTGTTTATTGAGTTAATATTTTTTGTATTTTCATTTTCATTTATTGTGTTGGGTAATTTATTTTCTTCATCAAATATTATATTTGTTGTTTCTTCAACTTTTAGGATATTTTTGTTATAAACTCTATATGTCCTACTGGTTGTTGAATACCCTAAAAATATTCCTGGGATTGTTTTTGATGAAAATTTCCCTAAGTAGTCTTTAGTGTTTAAGATGAATACTTTACACCCAAATACTTTTAAGTAATTCAAATTAGGAATCTTATTATAGTATATTTCATAAGGTGCTTTATTTTGAAATTTGTTAATTAGAATTCTATTTTGTATATAGCAGGCTGTATTAACAGCTTTAGCCCAGAATTGATTAGATAATTTGTATTCGTTTAACATGGTCCTAGCGACTTCTTGTAGGGTTCTATTTTTACATTTTACCAAACCATTTTGTTGGGGGGTTCTAGTACAAGAATATTCATGTTTATACCCATTAATCTCACAAAATTCAATGAAGTTATGATTTTCAAATTCTCCCCCATGGTTGCTTCTGATTTTTTTTATTTGAGTGTCTTTTTCATTTTCTATTAATTTGCAAAAGATTTTAAATATTTCAAAAGTTTCATCTTTAGTTTTTATAAATTTTACCCAAGTAAATATTGAGTAGTCATCGATTATTACTAAGCAATATTGGTTTTTTGCTTAGTGACTTGGCTCCATGCGAATCAAACAAGTCTAGGTGAAGGAGCTCAAGTATTAAAGTTGTTCTATTTAGGTTGGTTAACTTGTGATTTGACTTGGTTTGTTTACCTTATTGACAAGCATCACATGTTGAATTAATGAATTTTAATTTGGGTAGACCTCTAACTAGACCATTTTGACTCATTTTTGAGATGAGTCTAGTATGAGTGTGACCAGTCTCTTGTGCCACAACTCAGTTTCATCGTGTTGTGTTAGGAGACACTCTGTTGAGGATGTTGGTAGGTTAACTGTGTATATATTATTTCTCCTAATGCCCTTAAGTATAATTTTAGGGTTATAAGCATTTTTAACTGTACACCCAGATTTGGTAAAGTTAACTAAGTAACCATTATCACATAATTGGTTGATGCTGAGTAAATTAAAGTTAAAATTTTCACCTAATAAAACTTTTCGAATAATAAAGTCTGAATTGAGTTTGATGTTACCTCTTCCGATTACCTTAAGTTTACCGTCGTTACCGCATGCAACTGAGTCTAAATTCTTTAACTTGAGTTTTGTGAACTTCAATCTATCTCCAGTCATATGTCTGGAGCATCCACTATCCAACATCGATTGATCCAATTCCTACACATAAAGTATCTGAATTGGAATCATTTTGATGAAAAGATAGTTCGATTGAAGTTAGCTCCCTAATGAGTGATTGTGAGATGATTTATTGATTTAATCTAATTGGATTTAAATAGGTTTTGGTTAAGTTTAATTAAATTGGTTAAGGTAATTTGTGAACCCCCTTTTTTTTCTAATTTTAAAATAAGTTTGAAAAAGAATTTTAAATAAGTTTGAAAAAGAATATTAAATAAGTTTTTAATTTGATCTTAATTTTTAATTTAAGTTGAATTTTGATTATTAATTTAATTTGAATTACTAATTTGATTTGAATTATTAATTATTAATTTAATTTAATCCTTAGTCATCTCACCCGATCTAAATTTCAAATCAGGGAATCCTATAATTTTGTGAGATGAATTAGGTTCAATTATAGAATTTGGTTTAACTTTATGTTAGATTCAGGTTTAGTTTTGGGCTCAACAAATAGGCATTCTTTGGATAAACTTCTGGGCTATGGTGAGTCACTTGGACATCATTAGAGTAACTATGCCTTCGAGGTTTTCCAAATAGTCCTATCCACTGAACTTAGTACAAAACCTTGGTCTAACTAGTTAGGATCCGTAAGGGGTACCTTCGGTCAGTTCTACTTAGCCAAATGCACCAGGTCGAAGCCATATCTTCTTAGACATGCATAGACTAAGCTTCCCTAACGTACTATCATCTAAAACTTCACCAGTACCATTGGTCAAGTTAAATTATTTTCCTTCTTTATTCTAATCCTATTTACCCTACCGGGTAGGTTGAGTTTTGTTTACCCTGTTGGGTGTGTTATTTTTGGAGGTGTCAGCTATTCTGAAGTCTCCTCCTATATTGTTGATTTACTTTTTATGATTTAATTTATAACTTAGATTTAAGTTTTTAATTTAATTTAATTTAATTTTAACTTAATTTAATTTTTAATTATTTTCTTTTGATGATTTATCTTTTTATTAATACAGTTTTTCTTTTGGCTCCCCCTGGATCATAACCTCGATATAGTCTATCAAGGTAATGTATTTGATCCTTGGCGACCCAATATTGACCAGGTCCAACTTGATTAACCAAGTTGGACTTAGGTACCCATGTTTGGATTATTTTACTATTTGGTCTGTTGACTAAGGATAGATAGGATCGATATTTCTTTTTGGTTTTAAAACCTAATCCAGATCTATTGTAAACAGTTCTTTGTGTCCCAAGAATTAGGTCAAGGTTCTTGGAGCCCAAAGAAAACCGTTCCAATGTCTTATTCAAATTCTTGACCTGAGTTTTCAGACTAGAATTTTCTTCCTCAAGCTTTTAGACTTGAGTTGAATTTCTAGTCTGAACTGGGTCAAACAAGGGTTTGGAGTGAGTCACTTCTTTAAGGGCTGCTACCTCCTTTAGAAGTGACTTGACCCGAATGTTTGATTTTGCTAATTTTTGAATTAAATAATTTACTAAGTTATGTAAACGCGGGATACTTACAGCGGAGTCAGGCCCTTCGGAAATGGATATGGATCCGTGGCTTCTCTCGGACTTGGCTTCCGATTCGTCCTCGCTTCCGGATTCGTTGGTGTAGTCCCAGGTCGTCAACGCGAGAAAACTCGTCTGTTCGAGCTCTTCGTCGTCGGACTCCTCTGAAGAAGACTCATCCCATGTCACCTTCAGGGCCTTCTTCCTCCTTCGTTTCTTCGAATCTTTCTGGTTTGGGCAGTTCGCCTTGATGTGCCCCTTCTGATTGCACCCATAGCACGTTACTTCGTACTTCACCTTTGGTTAAACTTCCTTGGTTTGAATTGCCTTCTTCAGGTCCTTCTTGTTGAAACCTTTCTTTTTCTTGTACAGTTTCTTTACCAGGTTGACGAGTTCCATTGTTAGCTCATCATCTTCATCGTCTGAGTCAGGTTCTTCTTCTGACTCCGGTTCGATTCTTCGCCGTGATCTACCTTTCTCGGTTGGCCGTGCATTAGTCTGCTCATGTAATTCAAATTTAGAAAAAAAAACTCATCTAATTTAATTGAAGACAGATCCTTAGAAACCTTGTAGGCATCTACCATTGACGCTCACAAGGTATTCCTCGGAAAAGCATTAAGTGCGTACCTTATTACATCTCTATTTTCCACTTTCTGCCCAATCGCGTGGAGGCAGTTAAGGATGTCTTGTATACGTGCGTGAAGTTCACTAGTCGTCTCACCTTCCTGCATTTTTAGGTTATACAATTTATTGAACAACAAATCATGTTTACTTACTTTAGTTTCGGAGGTGCCCTCGTGTAGTTCGATAAACTTTTCCCATAGCTCCTTGGCGCTCGAGAATGGGACGACACGGTTTAGCTCCTCCTTCGTCAATCCGCATTAGAGGGTGCATGTTGCTCTGGAATTTGCTTCCACCTTCTTGATTGTTACTGGATCCTTAGTTCGAGTCCAGTCTTGACGATCATCCACATCTCGAACTGGATCTTCAGAAAAATCTCCATTCTGCCCTTCCAGTAACCGAAGTCTTCTCCAGTGAAGAGCGGGGGGCGAACAGTGCTGTAGCCTTCTTGTCGGGCCATTTAGAGGATATGCCCACACGAAAAAATACAATATGTTCCAAGACTAGATCTTGGATTAGTAGTGCGGGAATAAGGTTAATAACGAATTCGAGTGGTGTTGCACCGACTTCGAGCAAAAATCGATTTGAACGGTAAAAGAAATTGGAATTTAGCAATAATACTAATTCCAAATGACTCGGAAAAATTGAAAAACACCATGAAAAATTGCTTGATTGGTGGTTGCACCAAATCAAAGCTATCCCGCTCTGATACCAATTGTTGGATCGAAAGCGCTAGAGGGGGGGTGAATAGCGCTCGTGGCTTTCACTCGTTTTAGAATCGTAATACTTGAATAATGCAGTGGAATAAACAAAAATAACAAACACAAGGGACGCCAAGATTTACTTGGTTCGAAGCTTAAGGCGACTCCTATTCCAAGGCCCGCGATCGTTGATCTCTTTCTGTGGGCAACAACTATATCGCGCAAATTCAGTTACAAAAGTATTACAGTTTAACAATATTAAACGTTGTACCAACAACTAAAATTGAAGATTTGAAGCTCTAGGTCGTCGGGCACTTGCAGCAGCACTTCTGGGTCGTCTTGTTCGCAGCACATAGGAGAAGATTGCTTTGGAATTCGTTGTATCAACCTGCTACTCGAATACCCCTTTTAAACAATGTTGGAGGCACCTCAAAGCCCTTCCGAGGTGCCTCAAAGCAGCCGAGTCAGCCGCGTGGATCAACGCTGAAATCTTCTCCTTTGATCCACTTGAAGGTGCCTCCAAGCTGGTCCAAGGCGCCTCCAAGCTGCGGTCCAAGGCGCCTCCAGCTCAATCCAAGGTGCCTCCAGCTCTGCCGCGCAGACTTCAGCTCCTTTGCACCCGAGGCGCCTCTAAGCTCCATGGAGGCGCCTCGGACACTGTTCATCCGAGGATCGTCTTATTTTGTCCTGCAAGCATGTTAGTTCACAAACACATATCCTGCGACACCGACTCCCTCTACGAGGAACGCGTCTTCACCTACTCCCTGAGAGATTACTCGATGTCGACCTGGTCCTCCGCATCGATCGACTTTTTGCCTAGGGTTACCACCCCCTAGGACCTAGGGTTACCGCCCCCTAGGGTTTTTCTCCACCTAGGGTTACCACCCCCTAGGACCTAAGGTTACCCCCCCAAGGATTTTCCTCCACCTAGGGTTACCACCCCGTAGGACCTAAGGTTGCCACCCCTTAGGGTGCGTTTGGTTCAAGTCATCATGTATAACCTTGGTTATGTGATTACCAGGTAATCACATAACCAAGGTTATGGGGAATAAAACATAACCAATGTTGTTTGGTTCAACCTAGGTAATACAACAAAAATTTGTTTGTTTGAAGGTTTTAATGAATACCCTAGTTTAATATTTTACCGTATTACCCTCAGTTACAAAACCAACTATACATAATAATAATAATAATAATAATAATAATAATAATAATAATAATAATAATAATAATAATAATAATAATAATAATATTATTTATTTTTTAATGTTTTTTTATTTTTCTGTTTCCGGTATATTTTTTTACTTTTTTATGTATTTTTTAATTATTTTTAATGTTTTTATATTTTTTATATTATTTATATTTATATTTTTTATTTTTTTACATTTTTTAATTTTAATTTTAATTTATTTATTTTATTTTAAAATTTTTATAAATTTTTTATTTTTTTAAAAAAATCTAAATTTTTTTATTTTAAAAAAAAATTAAATTTTTTTATTTTTTTTTATTTTAAACTTTTTATTTTTAAATTTTTTTATTTTTTTAAAATTATTTATTTTAAAAAAATTAAAATTTTAAATTTTAATTTTTTTAAAACATTTTTTTACATTTTTTCTCTTTTTTTCATATTTTTTCTTATCGGATGGTATTTTTGGTAAAAAAAATTCGTTAACCCCGGAATCAAGAAAAACCTTAGTTTTATGAGGTTTTCCGATTCCGGGCTACATGACCCTTTTGCTGACGTGTCGGGCATAGAACATTACTCGGGAATCATCGAATACCTAAACCAAACAAGGTTTTTGTTGATAACCTTGGATGGATAACCAAGGTTATCAAGAATAACCCCGAACCAAACGCACCCTTAGGGTTTTCCTCCACCTAGAGTTACCACCCCCCAGGACCTAACGTTACCACCCCTAGGGTTTTCACCTTGCCTAATCGTAGTTAGGACTTTTGTCTAAGAACACTTAGGTCTTTCCTGCAATCTCAATTAGACACATGAGATAACAAATAAGCTTAACTTAGAGTCATTTGCCATTATCAAAACTTGGGTTCGATCGTCGGATGCTTCCCGCACCAACATGAGCAATTTAAGTGTTTGCAGGAGTGTTTTAAGAGTGATAGATGTTGGATCGAAAAGAATTTAGATATCTCCACAATGGCATGATATTATCCGCTTTGGGCCTAAGCCCTCATGGTTTTGCTCTTGTGCTCTACCCAAAAGGCCTCATGCCAATGGAGATATCTTTCTCTTATAAACCCATGATCTTTTCCATGTGTTTTCAATGTGGGACTATGTTTGCAACCTTACAACCCCAACAATCCCCCCCTCAAACAAAGGACCACGGGCTTTCCACGTCCGATCCTCGACCCATCAGGTCTTCCTGCCCCTTGGTCTACCCGACCTACAAGGACTTTCTTGCCTAGCCGCAACTAGGACTTCCTGCCCCTCGGTCCACCCGACCTACTAGGACTTCCTTGCCTAGCCGCAACTAGGACTTCCTGCCTGATGTCTGGTCCTCTTGATCCGAACATAGGAGCCCCCACTTTCTTTGTTCGAGGTCAATATTGTACTCACATGGTTCAATCAGACCATAACTCTTGTGCACAGTCCGGGCTCTGATACCAATTGTTGGATCGAAAAGAATTTAGATATTTCCACAATGGCATGATATTGTCCACTTTGGGCCTAAGCCCTCATGGTTTTGCTCTTGGGCTCTACCCAAAAGGCCTCATGCCAATGGAGATATCTTTCTCTTATAAACCCATGATCTTTTCCATGTGTTTTCAATGTGGGACTATGTTTGCAACCTTGCAACCCCAACAAGAGAGAGTTATGCACACGAATGCTTGAATTTATGGAGGCTCATAGAAAGAGAATGGTTTGGAACAAAGATTTTAGATGGTATATGAGGAACTTTCATAGTAATATTGATGAGTTGTTCGCATATCATAAATAGGTAAGGGACCTGAGATGGGTAGTTGAGATTTATCATGAGCTTCCAGATCTCCCCGACCTTCAGCCTCATCGACCATTTTGATTTCATCGGGACGATGAAAAGTCTAAGTCTAGGGGGGTGTTGTGTCTGCACAACCTGAGTTGAGTCGAGCTTTTCTTTTCTTTCTGCATATTTTAGCCTGCTTTGTTTATTTAGTTTGCTTTGTTTACTCGCATTTTATTAGTTTCATATTTCTACTTGTATCTTATTTGCACTTTCCTTTCCTACTTGTAATTCTTCATCATTTTTGTTTTTTTTTTGAAAAAAATATAAAAAAATGGTTTTAAGGCATATTTGAGAACATCAAACCTTCTACTTTTTCTGCTAACTTGTCCGATAGCAAAATGACTAGCATTTTCTTAGTTCATGTGTTGTCAAGATAGTGTTAGTATGTTTGGTGTATCTCCTTTCTCTATCTTTAGTAACATGAAATAAGCTAACTATTGTATGGAGTTTGGTATAAGTCTTGACCTAACCTTAAGGATCTTATTTTCACTACACTTAAGTACTTAAGCTTGAATAGTAGAAATATTTTTGAAATAGTTATGATTCATCCAAATTGTTTAGTACTTTTGTTTCCATGGTGATTTCTTATTTACATTTTGGTTACTGGATGACCTAAGATCATGGAAGCTCATTTGGAAAAATCTAAATCCCAACATATGCATGTGTGATTAGTGATACACTATAACACCAAAAAATATAATATTATATATATATATATATATATATATATGAATAAGGGATAAAAAATAGTTGTCGTGAGTGGAAACTAATAATTCACCCCTTTGAGACTGAGTTAGGTTACTGGGAAAATGAATATTATGTTTCTCTTGATTCCGAGAAGTATCCTTTGAGACCTTGTGTAATTTAAGAAAAATGAACAAAGTGTGTGGCAGGTAAGTGCCTATCATCGGGAATATTAGGAACTCAATTATTTGACAACTTTACTAGGACAGAAAATTGAAACTTGAAGAGTTTGAGCTACTTATTGCACCGAGCACAAAGAACTTATGCTTAGGTCATACTTATGTAACTCCACAATCATGCTTATCAATGAAACTAGTTGATAGAGTTAGGCGAATGCACTAGGGATTATGAAACACTGCTAGGCGCTCATGAATATAGTTTGTAACGTTTTGCTTGAGGACAAGCAAAGGTTCAAGTCTGGGGGTGTGATGTGCGCAAATATTATGATCATTTGTGCATGTTTTAACGCACATTCACTTGCTTTATACGTATATATTCCTTGCATGATCGCCTCTTTTATCTTGTATTCATCATATATACTCTTTTTGTTGGAACCCCAAGGTTGTTTTGGTGTGATCAATAAGTTAAGGTAGGTCATGTTTGTTTTAACCTTGTGTCTAAGTGTGCAGGAGCTTAGGAACACAGGTTGTCGAGCGGAAGACGCAGCTAGCGAGAAGGGGGGGACACGGGAAAGGAGCCAATAGGCTTGTCCGAGGGACGAAAGCCGGAGCGGAAGATTGCTCGGGGAGCAAGAGACGCTAGCGAGAAGGACAGTGCGATAGAAGACTGCGGATGAGTACGCCGCCGGACGAGAAGGAAACACGTGGCGATTCCGAGGGACGAGAAGCCGAGGGAAGCCCGCTAAGAAGACCGGAAGTTGGGTTGGGTGAGCCCTATTCCGGATGTCGAGATCACCCAAGCAAAGCGGAGCCGAAAGACCCGCTAGGGCAGGAGAAGAGAGCGGACCAAAAGTCAACCCACTTTTGGCCCGGGCGGAACCCTCCGGCGCCTTTCACGGGATCGAGCTTTGACTCGATCCAACCGTTCTCCCCAGGTCGCCCGGAACCCTTCAGGGTGTCCACCAAGGCTATAAATATAGCCTTGGTCCGTTTCATCAATAAATTGTAACAACACTTGTGTGCTTCCATTGCTTTGATTAGCTTCTTTCTTTTTGTGCCTACACTGCTGTAAACGAGGCTTCTCCGCCTGAAGGAGTTCTTAGTGCAACCATCTTCCTTGGATTAACAACCTCCCCGGTTGTAACCAAGTCAAATCCGGTGCCTCATTTTTATGCCTTATTTTCTGCTTAATCTATTTTTCAAGTGTTAGCTTAATTATTCGAGAAAGGGTTGTGTTTTATTCAGGACTATTCAACCCCCCTTCTAGCCGGCCCAACGGTCCTACACTTTTGTTCAGATATCTGCTCTTTGTTTGGTTTTATGTTGACAGGGATAACTTTTGGAGCGAAAATGGTGATTGTCGACGCACCGGAACAAAGCAGAGAGCACGGTCGTGTGGCCAATCCAGAGAGGGATCAGAGCACGGCCGTGCAACCCCGCACGGTCGTGCCTTACAACCAGCAACCAAGCAAGGAATGACCATGCAACCCTGCACAGTCGTGCCCTCCTATGACTGTAACCATGCAGCACTCGACCGTGCAACCCTGCACGGCCGTGTCCCAGGAGCCGAGCCTGGAGTTCACACGGCCGTGCCAATTGGCACGGTCGTGCAGCGCAGCTAGAGACAAAGAAGGGCACGACCATGCCATCCTTACACGGTCGTGCCGCCACAGCTGCGCCCTAGCCTATAAAAGGGTTTTATCCCTTTTCCTCAAGGGGGGAGCCGGGAAGCGAGCCGTCAACAGAAGAATCACTTTGGTGTTGTTCGACGTCATCCAGGACATTGGTCCAGCGATCTTTCATCACCACATCAACTCCAGAAGCAAAGGATTGGATCCGAAGATCACTCGTCGTCATTGGATAAGCATACTTCTTCTTTCTCTCTTCGTGTTTGAGAATTGTATGTTTAAATACACCATGTCTTCGGATTTTTCTCCGACATCTATGGAGTAGAGTCCTTGTTATACGATGAGGGAGTAATTGTGGATTGGTTTTGATGTAAGACTCATATTATGCTTATATTCATTGAATGATTTCGCTTGCTTTGTTTCGACTACTCGATCTCTATATCGTGTTGATTGATTGTGTAGGAATTGCCAACCTCGTAGAGAGAATATCTTAGATTGTACACCCGAGGGGCTCTAGTGACAGGGGTAACCCGTTCACGGACATCTAGGGTACTTCCTTGAAAGGAGAGGCGACTCCTCCACAAGGAAGTAAGAGACCAGACTAAGCTCCTTAATTCTATCCTTGATAACATCAATTAGAGTCGTGTCCTTGTGATCTACCGAGGCGCCCTAGTGACAGGGGTTAACCGTAACAGGATTTCATAGGGATCGTCTTTGTTTGGTGCTTATGGATAGTTGCTTTAGCTTCCGATGAATGCATGCTAATGGATAATGAGTATAGGATTGTATGTGATACATCAATACCACTACAATGAAACCGAACTCCTAGAACTCTTCATAAATCAAGTTGATTACTTCTCGTTGCTAGTTCTTGTTTCCGCTTCCCAATCTCTTTTCTTAGATTACTTACAACCATTGATAGTGTAGCTAATCCTAAGTGTGTCATCACTAGTGCTTATAACCAGTCCTCGTGGGATCGATAATCTTTATTACTGACGACGAATCCGTGTACTTGCGGAATCATAACAAGTTTTTGGCGCCGTTGTCGGGGACTGTGTCTATAACATTAGTGATAATCATATTAGATTAGACTAGACTCTATTCTCCTTTCCTTTATCTTTCCTTTTTCTATTATTTTGCATTTAGAGATAAATAATTGCATTTAGAATAGTTCTGTGAGTTTGTTTCGATAAGGGCAATCGACTAGTGCTTTTGGCAGTCGACTGATACCAGTCTGAAATTATTTTCAGCACTAGGTTAGTGAGCAAGTGAACTCATTTAGAAGTATGAAATCTATAGGGGATAAATACATGAGTTTAGGGTCACTTTGGTGATCAAGTTTCTGACAATTGGGATATTGTTGGAGCTTTTTGATATTAGGCAAAGGGGGAGAAGTATGGTTTAGTTGGGAAAATCTTAAATGTCTTTGCATGAAATTCCTAGCTCAATGGGAAGCATAGGTGTAGGGGGAGCATTGTGAAAGGTTTTTAAATAGCCCTATGGTAAAATTCCTAGCTCAATGGGGAGCATATGTGTAGGGGAAGCCTTGGGATAGGTTCCAATGTATGTTTGCATTTTTATTTCGGAAGTGTAAGTCTAAGTGTGTAGCCTTGGCAATGTAGGTCCATTCGGATGTGTAAGTCCAAGTGTGTAGCCTTGGCAACATAAGTCCATTCGGTGGTGTAAGTCCAAGTGTGTGTCGTTGGCAACGTAAGTCCATTATTTTTAGCATATTATTTTGCTATTATGTTTTTCCTAACTTAAACATATTATCAAATATCAAAAAGGGAGGGATTATTAGCGCAATCCCAATTGTCTGTGCGACCATGTGTTTTGGTGTTTGGGCAAAGAATTTAAGTTAGGTTCACCCTTGTATTTGATATGTGTATTTGAGTTGTATAGGTTTGCAGGATACATGTATGACTCAGGTTGATGACTTCGAATCCGGTGAAGGATGGAGCATCCGAGGGACCGTGGATAATGCAGCAAGGACAAGGGCCGAGGGAAGCGACTTCGAAACATACGTGAATGATGGCATTGGGACAAGTCATGGGCTTGGGTGCATCCAAGGGACGAGAGCCAAAGGAAGTAAGCTTGAAGGCAAGAGGTCAAGAATGCAACAAAGAGTCAAGTGAGTGGTAGGGGTGAGGGTTCGAGTGCTGAGATATTGTACTCAGGGTACCAGTCGACTGATGTAAATGGCAGTCGACTGATATAGCCGACTGGGCAGTTGACTGGGAGCGAACAGAATGCTTCTGTTCGCTCGACCAGTATGGAGCAGTTGATTGGTACTTTCACCAATCAATTGGTATCGAGCCGTTGGGTTGTAATGGTCGAATATCCACATAGGACAATCGACTGGTAGGCGGGATTTTCTAACCCGTGACCTATATAACCAAAGCTTTGAAGCTTGGTTAAGATTGACGAAATTAGTGGTGGTTAACCGTAATTAGTAGTCAACTAGTGCCCTAGCAATCCGAACGCTCTTAGTCGAGTTGTGGCGAGGTTTCTCCACCGACAAGGAGGATTGTGCTAGCTAGAGTTTCCGGGGATTAATCCACCGACGGATTAAGAGATCATCCACCTTACGGACAGTTGTGGAGTAGGAGCAAGTTATCTCCGAACCACGTAAATCATCGTGTTAGCGGTTCGCTTGTTATCTTTGTCTTTAGCTTTCTTTGTATTCATATTAGTTTGTATTTCCGCTGCACAAACTAACAAGTGTAGGAAGCTATCGATTTGGGGGCACTAACAATTCAACCCCCCTTCTAACCAGCCATACAAGATCCCCAACAAATCCACCACGATGAAGGTGCTCCTCCGCATCCTTACCAATGGTTTGCTACCCAAAGATATGACTAGCTTAATCTGACCCATTGGTCGTACTTTATTACCTGTAAACCTATACAAAGAGGTGGCTACGGGTTGAAGTTCGTTGGCGTCGATCTGCATGCTATCAAACACGTTTTTGAGCAGCACGTTGATAGAGCTTCTAGTGTCAACAAAAACCCTGGCCATGCGGCTATTGGCAATGACGACTTTGATTATGAGGGCATCGTCATGAGGGAGCTCGACTCCCTCCATATCTTGCAGTCCAAAGCTGATTAAGGGCTTTGCAGCTTGCTCCCGGCTGCAACCTACCGCGTGTATCTCTAAGCAGCGTTCATGGGACTTTGGGGCTCTGGCGGAATCTCCATCTGTGGGCCCTCCGGAGATCATGCCGATCTCCCGGATGGTAATATTTTCCCTATTCTCTTTCTTATGGGATTCCATAGACTCCTTGCCCCGGCCTGCCTGCTGACTTCCTTGATCCTCGCTCTCGGGCAGGAGTTTGCTTGACGGTCCTGCGGCGATAGGCGGATTGTCCAGCATCCTCTGGAGTCTGAGCGTGATCTCAGGTGGAGGTAGGTCAAGTTCGGCTACCTGCCTAGATCTCGAGCGAACTAGATGATTGCCTGTGTAATGAGTGTGAGACCTGTGGTAGGTACAATAACGAGGCCCCCACTGGCCGAGTTTAGGAGCTTGGACAACTTCAACTCGTTGCGCCACCTTGGATTCCTGATCGAGTGAAAAAATCCCGATCGGGTATCCTTGGAGCGGGGAAAGAGTTGAGTGGGAGGTTGAGGTGGCCTTCTCTTTGCCTTATTGACAAGAGCAGGCGCTTTGTCTACTTTTCTCCGAGCTGCCTAGGCTTCCTCCACATTAATGTAGCTTGCTGCTTTCCTAAGCATCTCATCAAAATTCTTCACAGACTCTCGAATGAGGGCTTGGAAGAATCTCTTTCAATCAGACCATGAGAGAAGGCGCTCATCAAGATATCCAAGGTAGCGGACGGGATGTCTTGGGCTACAGAGTTGAAACATTTTATGTAGGCCCTTAGGGGCTCTGCAGGCCCCTGCTTGAGAGCAAATAGGCAATGATTAGTCTTTTGATACTTCTTGCTACTGGCAAAGTGGTGCAAGAAGGCGTTCTTGAAATCTTGGAAGCAATTGATGGATCTAACAAGTAATCCGTCGAACTACTTTTGTGCCGGGTTAGATAGAGTGTTTAAAAACACTCGATACTTAATGACGTCACTATACTGGTGCAACAGTGCAACGTTCCAAAATTTACAGAGGTGATCTTCTGGGTCCTTACTACCGTCATACTCTCCAATAGCTGGAGGCTTATACCCCTTTGGTAGCTTCTTGTCGAGCACCCTTAGTGAGAAAGGTACTTGCAATTCCTCGGGCACCTCCTTTGGCTCCTCCCATATGACGATAACCTTCCCCTTTTTTGAGTATCTAGGAGGGGAACTTTCGACCATGGAGGCTTGATGCTGCTCTTTCTTGTTGTAGTAATCCGAGCTGGGATCACAATAGAAAGCTCGAGGGAAATCCTCGGGCTGCTTCCTCTTAGACCCCCTGTTTGATGCTTGGGCTTGGTCCTTTGAAGCCGCAGGTATCCTATGTGGCTGTGAAGTGGCGGTATGCCTCTCGGAAGCCACTCTCCTCTTAGCCTCCTTAAATAACTCGTACTCTCCGACTGTCATGGTTACGTTGATCTTACCGGTCTCCTCCATCATCACTGATCCGTTAGTGAGAACAGGGGACCCCGCCTTGTGGAGTCAACGCCACGTGGAAGTCAGAGTGGCAGTTGTCCATCCGAAAAGGGCCGGGTCCGACCGGACGGGTCCCGGAACCGGATCGGGAGTCGACGGGCCGACGCGTCGACCGGTGACGATCGGTGGCCGTACCGAACATGGTCTATTGATCGCCGTTGTAAATCAGTCCAAGGCGCGATCGAAGTTCGCCGAGAGCCGCCTCAAGCCGCAAAGCCATATGGCTAATAGTCTCCACAAAGCACGTGAGGGAGAATCTCCCAAGTAAACCACCGCATATGTCCGGCCGGATGTTGGGGGCCGGCCGGGAGCAAAGGGAAAAGGACAAGGGACGTTTTTCCACATGTAGGCCATGCTCCAAATCTTGTGACAGGGATTCGCTATCCCATCGAGGACATGCCGAGGTAATAGTATGGGTTAGGGAAGCTCACCGACAAGCCCTTGGTATGTGGGACACGTGTACACCTCGGTGGGTGTACACTCACTTCTCGCGCCCCTATATAAAGGCCCTCATTCTTCCGGAGGTACGCTCGATGAGTTTTGAGCCACTTTTCTCTCTTGAGCGACTTGAGTGTCGGAACCCCTTCCTGACTTTTGTGCGGAGTTCACCGAGCCTAGCAAAGATCCACGATAAAAGTGTCCCGTGTCTGATTCAAAGATTCGTGACAGATCAATTTGGCGCGGAACGCCCGCATCCGAACGGGAACAATGGACGAGGCTAGACGACAACACACGGTGGCGGAGGAACTCGACGCGATCGAGATAAGGGCAGGAGCAAAACGAAAGCACCAGCTGCGCGGAGTGCGCAACGCTCCGTCAGGTAGCGGAAGCACCTCAAGCCACCATTTCATCGAGCCCTATTCCGCACTCCCGAAGCCGTAGCCTCATAGAGATCGGGGATCTTCTTCAACGAAATGCCTAGACGAGATGCCAAGCAGACGCATCGCCCGAGAGGATCAATCGCCAATTTTCGGAGGCTATTCTACGAGATCCTCTGCCACTACGTGGCTCCGACGATCGGCGAGTATAATGGGACAACCGACCCAGATGATCATGCGGCTACTCTGCACCAATACACGATGGAGTAAAATGCCGAGTTTTTCTTACCACTCTCTCGGGATCGGGTTGCCGGACGGATCCATCACGAGCTTCAAGGAGTTCGACGGCCTTCCACCACTTCTCCAAGCTCGCTATCAAAACAAGTGAATTCTGTTCGCCATCAAACAAGAAGCTCGTGAATCGCTCCGAGCTTACATCCAGCGGTTCAACAAGGTGGCAATGGATATTCCAACGGCCACCTCCGAGACCATGATGAATGCCTTCACACAAGGCCTCGTGGATGGAGATTTCTTCCGATCGCTCATTCGGAAGCCGCCCCGAGACTATGATCACATGCTACACCGGGCCAACGAATACATCAACGTGGAGGAAGCGCAAGTGGCCAGGAAAAAAGAAACTCCAACCGAGCGGGCTCCTCCGGCCGAGCGGAAACAACACGCCACTCATCAGCCTCCCAGAGGACCAAGGGCCGAAGCAATCCGATCCCCTCATGCCAGGTCCCACGTGCAAGAGGTAGCCGCCGCCCGACCCAAGCCAAAGAAGAAATGAACCCTGATGTTCTGCTCCTTCCACCGGACGGATACGCACAACACAAGGGATTGCCGAAGTCTTCCCTTCGTGGCTCATCCTGTGCCCCGGAATGGCGGCCGACGGTGTCCCTCAGTCGACAGGCGGTAGAGAACGCATGAAGCTGATCGGACGCGAACCGATAGGCGACAGCAACAGACTCCCGATCGGCATCGCTCTCCAAGGCAAGAAAATCGCCGAATGTCACGAGAAAGGTCTCGACCATCCGCTCGGGAAGAAGAGAATAGAAGTAACACTTGAGCGATGCTATTATCGGTCACGTGCCAGGAGAGACCATCGAGCAAGAAAGGCAGCGCGGGCATACAGCTGCCAAAAGTCAGAACCAAGGAAATTTTGTGCCAGGGACAAGTTGAAGACCCGAAGTGAAGGCTCACTCATCAAGCGCCATAGCCAATGCTTACTGTTTAGTTCACATTGTATTGAGCTAGGAGCCTGTCAACATCATATTTAAGAAGGCGTCGATCAACTACAAATCGTAGAGGCTACCATGACAACCCCGCCTATGGGTTTACGGCACGAAGTCCTGCCAAGTCCGGCTAGCTATCTCGTTGGGAGGGCCCGCCAAAACTTCGTGGTGGTCTCTCTCCTCATCACTCGTCATTTTGGGGCCATCGGCAGTGTTCGGGCGGTTCCGCTCCACCTAAGATCAAATTCCCGTCAAGACAAAGTAGGAGAGATGCAGGGCGATGTTTGATGGTCCGTCGCTAGGCGTTCCGCTCTGGATCGCCTTTGAGCGAAGAAAAGCCTCCTCCTCTTTAGTTTATGAAGAAAGAGGAAGTGAGATACACTGACAGGGACGAGGCGACCTTCATCGCGGTCGTCGATCCGGAGGTGAGAGAAGAGGAGATGATCCAATGCCTAAGAAACCATGACGTCGTGGTCGATACATGAGTTGCCGAATTTCACCAAGTGACCAAGTGTGGCGCCAACGCTCTGTGAAGAGTGAAGCAGAAAGAGAAATTTCAGAGAGATTTCATCCATTCGGCGATCGGAGGATTTTGGCGGGCGCACATGACGTGGAGGTCGCAGTTGGTTGGCTAACGTGGTATTAGTCTCCAAGCAAAAAGTAGAAGGTATGCATAGATTTTCGGGACCTCAACAAAGCTTGCGAAGACTTTTATCCTCCGCCCGGATAGATCGGTTGGTGGACCCGGTAGAATTAATATGTATGCTCGATGCTTACCAAGGCTACGGGAAGATCAAGAAAAAGTCAGCTTCGTGATGGCCGACGGCACATATTGCTATAATGTGATGCCGTTCGGATTGAAGAACCACCTATCGGCGCTCGATGAATAAAGTATTCAGAGAGCAATGGAAGTGTATGTGGATGACATTCTCATCAAGACCGTCCGAGCGATCTCTTCAAAGACATGGAGGAAACCTTCCAGACGCAAATATGGAGTCAAGCTAAATCCCGAAGTGCTCGAGCAAAGGAGGCGCGATACATAGTGACCGGAAATCAAGCAAATCCAAAGGTGAAAGCTCTACAAGACATGCCTCCAAGAAATACAAGGGAGGTACAACGTTTGATCGGATAATCGCTCCTGCTCTAGATTCATAAACCGCCTAGCCTTCCTTTTCAAAATCTTAGCGACCAAGTTTCAGACGAAGAATGCGACCGTGAAGACTTGAAGACGATTTGAACTCCCTCCCGCTAGCCAAGCCCGTTGTGGGTGAGCCGCATTTAATTATCTTCTACTAAACAATGGTAGGGCAAAGGGCGGAGAAGAGCCAGTGTATTTTTTTAGCCATATTTTAAAAGATGCTGAATCTCGCTACACCGGGCTCGAGAAACTTGCTTTTGCTTTGGTCCTAGCCGCTCGACGCCTCCGTCCATATTTCTTGGCTCATACCATCATCGTCCGGACGAATAGCCCATTGGGAAGAGTGCTGCTGAATCCTGAAGCGTCCGGACGGCTCATCAAATGGACTACAGAGTTAAGTGAATTTGATATCCAATGCCAGCCCCGCTAGGTAATCAAAGCGCAGTCCTTGGCCGATTTTGTGACTGAGGTGCAAAAACCGGAGCCAGAAGCCATGTGGAGAATATATGTGGACGGGTCGGTATTGGAGTATTATTGCTCTCTCCCAAGAAGAGAAGATGCACTTATCCGTCCTGGATTATAAAGCTACAAATAATGAGAGTATGAGGCCTCATATATGCGGGCACGCACGGGCAACACCTTCGATTCAGCATGGTTGGCCTGGCGCTCTGCGCACTTTTGATCAATCTCTGTTGCGCTTTGAGAAATAAAGCCAATTTTAGAGAATTTCCATGATTGCCGGCAATCTCAAACTAAAGGCGGTTGATGTCACCACTGAGTGGAGTCGATTCATAGCCACACAATTGTTAATTACTGATTATGATAATGGAAAAGAATCAATCGTGCACTGTGGCTATATGGAGTCTCTATCATCTCCGGAGATTCAACTCCAGCGATGCAGTTTGAGGAGGAGGAGGAGAACAGTGATCGATTCACTCATCTCATCCTCCAACTTTTCTGCCCGTTACTGAAATGCGTGAGCCCGGAAGACACGGTGTATATCCTCCAAGAAGTGCATCAAGGATCCTGCGGTGGGCATCTGGGCGGACGATCGCTGGCTAAGAAGATCCTGTTGGCCGGGTACTTCTGGCCGACCTTACAAGCAGATGCTGCGAGGACCGTGTCGACGTGCCTTTCGTGCCAGAAATACCACAACTTCTATCACCGACAGGCAAAGGAAATGAAGGCATCGACAGTCTCATGTCCGTTCGACCAGTGGGGAATGGATATCGTTGGTCCATTTCCTATGGCGACCAGACAGCGGAAATTTCTACTAGTGGCGGTCGATTATTTTTCCAAGTGGGTGGAAGCTGAGCCGCTAGCCAGGATCACCGAACAAATGGTTAAAAAGTTCATATGGCAAAATATCATCTGTCGATTCGGCATCCCTCGCCGATTGATTTCCGACAACGGACGGCAGTTCACAGGAAAGTTGCTTGAAGACTGGTGCAAAAGTTACGGCATCGAGCAGCACTTCACATCTGTAGCCTATCCCCAAAGCAACGGTCAAGCTGAAGTAGCCAATCGAGAAATTCTTCGCATTCTCCGCGCTCGGCTCGATCATTTGGGAGGAAGCTGGGTGGATGAAGTGTCGGGTGTCCTATGGGCCATCCGAACGACTCCCAAGGAAGGAACGGGCGTCACACCTTTCCATCTGGTGTACGGCGGTGAAGCGGTGATTCCCGTTGAAGTCGACGTCGAGTCCGCCCGGATCCAGAATTATGATGAAGGCAACGCCGAGTGGAAGAACATGGAGCTGGATTTAGTTGATGAAGACCGAGCCAAGTCATTCGTCCGGCTAATGGAGTACCATCAACGGATGAAGCAAAACTACAACAGGCGCGTATTCCCCAGATCATTCCAAGTCGGCGACCTTGTCTGGAAGAAAGTCAAGCCGGTCGGCGACGTCGGTAAGCTTGAAGCTCCGTGGGCGGGCCCCTTCAAGGTTATCGAAAAGCTCCGCTCGGGCGCTTACTATCTGGAAGATGAGGACGGACGGCAGCTGGACCGGCCATGAAGTGCGAATCATCTCCAGCCTTATCGTGCCGGATGAAAGGTGCACTGGTGTAACTCATATTTGTGTATATTCTAGTCGCCCATGCCCTTGTAATGCAGGAAGCAGAAATGAATTAAAAGGATGGCTATCATTCCTGCCGAGCGGCTGTGTTAAAGATTAGCCACTAAGTCCGTCGAGCTCCGACGTTAAATATCGAGAGACGAGCCGACGTCTATAAACGTCAGGGGCGCGTCGTCCGGCGGAAGGCGCCGAGCTCGAGGCGTTAAATATCGAGGAGGCGGGCGTCTATAAACCCTATAAACCCTCCGAGGCGGAAGACCGTCCGAGCTCCGGCGTTAATATCGAGACGAGGCGGCATAATGGCGCGAGCGTTAAATCGAGACGAGGGCCTCGAAGACCGTCCGAGCGGAAGACCGACGTTAAATATCGAGAGGCCGAGCGCGTCTATAAACCTCCGAGGGAAGACCGCGAGCTCGACGCGTTAAATATCGAGAGGCGCAGTGCCTATAAACCCTCCGAAGCGGAAGACCGCCGAGCTCGGACGTTAAATATCGAGACGAGGCGTCTATAAACCCTCCGGCGGAAGACCGTCGAGCTGGACGTTAAATATCGAGAGCCGGCGTCTATAAGCGTCCGGTCGAGCGTCCGGCCGACGTAAATATCGGACGAGCCTGCTAGCGAAAGGAAGGCGCGCCGAGCTCGGGCGTTAAATATCGAGAGCGCTATAAACGCCGAGCGGGGCGGCGTCGGCCGGGCTCGACGCTCGTTAAATATCGAGACGAGCCGGCGGCTATAAACGTCCGGCGGAAGGGCCGTCGAGCTCCGACGTTAAATATCGAGAGACGAGCCGGCGTCTATAAACGTCCGAGCGGAAGACCGTCGAGCTCCGACGTTAAATATCGAGAGGCGAGCCGGCGTCTATAAACGTCCGAGCTACGTGATTTCGATACCGTTCGACCGTCTCCACGCTCCGATTGGCCCAGTATCCAAAGGTACTTGACATCTTGAAAACGAGATCTAACATCTTGAAAGAGGGACATGGTATATTTCGCTGAGCGGGAGCACGGGAAGTGATAATGGGCGAGCGGATAAACACACAATTTAGTTATGTAAAGAGGCATCAAATACTAGGAAAACATTGCATTAAAGTTAAAACTTTAGGCCGAGCGGCCTAATTACAAAAAGAGATGACATCCAGTCGAGTGGCCCAATTACAGAAACTACTCAATATAATCATAGAGGGTCTTGGGGATGTTATCCAGAAGAGCCACCTGGTCGCCGGCCGGAATAGAGGCGGACTCGGGGAGAAGGCTCTTCGACTTCAGATAAGTCATGGTGGCGGTCATTGCCAACTCAAAGGCGGTGTACATCCGCTCGCAGATTTTCTCCGAGAATTCGGGCGAGCGAATATAGCCCTGTCTTAGAGCTGTAACCCGACTCGGCTCGGCCTCTTGGTACTCTTTGAATGCCAGTTGAGATGCAGAGAGGGATTCCTGCAAAGCGGTCAGCTCGTCCTTGTGCTTGGTTGCGTCGGCCGAGCGGCTTACTTTCTCCTGGTCAAGCTGTTCCATCAACTCCTTGACCTTCAGCTCCAGGCCTCGAGCCTCCACATTCTTCTTCTCCAAGTCAGAAACGGCCGTATTCTTCCGAGTGGTGGCCAGGGTAAATTTTTGGTCGAGCGACTTGACTTGTCGCTCGAGCTCGGCCAAATGATGAGCCTGGTCAGCTGTTCTCTTCCGTTCGGCCGCCAGCATATCTTGGGCCTTCTTCAGCTCCTTCTGCAGATCGAAATATGAAGGGCCCTGCAGGCCGGACGGACCAACCGCTGCCTTCAGTTGTCGCAGCTCTTCATCCACCAGGGCCAAGCGATTGGAAACCGTAATTTCTTCTACCCATCTCTGACGGGAAGAATTAGGAGCTGTTAGTGGCCGATCGGGAGGAAGGAAGACTAAACTTGGTAGATTACAAACTTACCCCCGTGGCTGCGTATATGGTCATTAGCCAAATTCCGATGGGGATCGATGGCCAGCGTTCCGTGCCCACATCTCAGTGAGAGGCCCTTGAGGTGATAGTGTGCTCCGCCGATTGATCGGCCTCGCGGCAGCCTCTTGATTGGGAGATGAAGAGTGACCAGATAATGTACCGACCATGACCGGTCGTCGATCGTCCGCGTGTCGGGAGGATCGGCAGTTGACGCGAATGGATGGTCGTGACCGGGCGACTGGCAGGCGAACAAGACGCGGCAACGGCTGCGATTGGCGCGGCCGTCCATTCAGGCGTCCGGCGGACGAAAATGGCTCGACCTCTGGCGCCTTGCCTCGAGCGGTGGTGGCCGTCGGAGGGGGGTAGAGTGGGCGTGAGGGGAGTCTCCACTCTCTTTTGTAAGGCGCTCCTCCTCCGCGGAACCTTCCGGGCGATTCGTCTCTTGAGGGGTGGCGTCGCTAGCCACATTTTGTTGGGAAGCTTGAGCGGTCGACCTCACCTGAGTCCCGCTCTCTCCTTCATGGGATCCGACCATTTGGATACCCAGTGCTTCCATTTCTGCGGCGGCTTCTAGCGCTACCGCCCTTCTCTTCAAAACGGGCCATCACCGAATCCATGACGATGTCCGCTGCAAAAGAAAGAAAAGAAATCAGTTAGCGATCAAAGCAAATGCCCAAGTAAAGTTCTTACCGAAGCCGGTCGGAAGAGGAGTCCGTATAGGACTCAGACCGAAGATGTACATCACTCCTTCATGAAGGAGCTTATTGATGTCGAGTCGCAGACCGGCTAGTATGTTTGCAGCATGGAGGTAGTCCGGTCGGGTCTTGAATTTCTTCAGCTCGGGAGTAGGGGGCAAGTTGACTTGCCACTTTGTCGGGAAGGTGGCCTGATCGGGCATACGGATATAGAAAAAATAATCCTTCCAATGTTTATTAGAAGTAGGAAGTTTATTGAAAAAGACCAAGCCGGGCCGAGCTTGGAACATGAAGGTGCCCAGCTCGGCTTGCTTGGGGTAATAGAAATAAAAGAAGACCTCCGGTCGGAGGGGGATGTTATGAATCTTAAACAAAACGACAACACCACAGAGGAGACGGAAGGTATTGGGTACTAAATGTTGGTGCAACCTTAGGTCAAGGTTGACCTGACTCGAGTTGACCTGACTCGAGTTGTGTTTTGATGTTTGACGATGTTTGACGAGAAGAGAAGTTCTATTCTTGATGTTTGACAAGAATAGATGTTTGGGAGATTGTTGGTGCAACCGTAGGTCAAGGTTGACCTGATTCGGTGAAAAGTCCAAGTATGGAGACTTGGCACTGGAAAAGTCCAAGTATGGAGACTTGGCACGGGAAAAGTCCAAACAGGGAGTTTGGAGGAAAAGTCGTGAGTGAAGCCAGCTGGAAATCTCGTGAGTGAAGCCGGTGAAAATCCTAGTGAGTGAAGCTAGGTGAAGGTGGAAGTCAGTGAGTGAAGCCGCATCTGGAAAGTCCTGGTGAGTGAAGTCGGCATTCGGGAAAGTCTGTGAGTGAAGCGGCAAGGGAAAGTCCGGTGAGTGAAGCGGTGAAAACCCTAGTGAGTGAAGCTAGGTGAAAGTCCCGTTGAGTTAAGGCAGGCAGGGAAAATCCAGATGGATCAAGGGTGATCGGACATGGTGTTGGGAAGTCCAAGTAGATCAAGGGAGTGATCGGATACTTGGCACGAAGAGGAAAGTCCAAGTGGGTCAAGGGGATTGATCGAACACTTGGTGGGGAGTCTTAGCGGTCAAGGGAGTGACCGGATGCTAAGCATGATGTACCAATAGGTCAAGGTTGACCGGATATTGGTTTGGAAGGTTTGGGACTTGGTTTGGGTAAAAACCAAGCTCGATCGGTCTGCGATCGATCCGACTCGTGTGTATCTCGATCGGTCGGTGACCATCGGATGACAAAGGCGATCATGGTTCCGGGCTTGATCGGGGGGACGATCACAGAGCCGATCGGGCCCGGGACCGATCGGGCGCTCACCACTGAGGTGGGATCGGTCCGGGACCGATCAGATTCCTCCACAGAGGTTGGGCAACTCTCGGAAGCCTTCGATGATCGGGACCGTCGATACGAGGTGATCGGTCCCCACGACCGATCAGGCAAGCCGCGGACCGATCAGGAGGTTCTGATCGGTCCATGGACCGATGAGGGAACCAAGCGAAGGCTAGGGAATGGATCGGTCGGTGGACCGATCCACATGGAGCCTGATCGGTCCACAGACCGATCCAGGCACTAGCCGTTGCGACGCAACGGCTAGATTTCTTCTGTGTTTCTTCGCTTTCTTCGCAGGTTATAAAAGGAGGGCTGCTGCTGCGAGCCTCTTCTCCTTCTTCCTTCTTCCCGTCCCTAAGTGCTGCTATGCTTGAGCTTTGTTGAGCTTCTCCAAAGCTTCGCGTGAGTTTCCGGCTGGATCACCTGCTGTTGTAGGCGCTTGGAGCTGTTGCTTCTTCCAGTCGACGAGAAGGCAAGATTGTTTTTACACTTGTATTGTCTTCTGCTTTCTTGTATTTCTTGTACATTCATCTTGCTGTTGCAAGAGTATTGTGGCGAGGTTTCTCCACCCATAAGGAGTTATTTTTAGCCGGTTTTCCGGGGACTCATCCACCGACGGATTGACTTGACTCGTCCACCTTACGGACACGCCGAGGAGTAGGAGCCCTAATCTCCGAACCTCGTTACATCAGTTTGTTTGAGGTTTGTCTTCTTTTCCTTCGTTTCTACGTGTTATTTTCCGCTGCGCTAACCTAGTTTATAGAAACGCGACGATTTGGTGTCGGCTATTCACACCCCCCTCTCTAGCCTCCGTACGAAGGATCCTAACAAGTGGTATCAGAGCGAGGCGCGCTCTTCGTCGGATTAACACCCGTGGGAGCACAAGCTAGAGAATGGATCGACTCGGAGAAGACATCACGTTTCCACCCTTCTACGAGTGCTGCGACTTCGCGTATTGGAAGGTAAGAATGAGGTATTTTCTTATGACTAACCTTGAAAATTGGAGTTGTGTCCAATTAGGTTTCAAGCCTCCTATGGACAAGAAAGGAGAAACCCTAGAGAAGAAGGAGTGGACCAAGGAGCAAATCCACCAATCAACCATCAATGATGAGGTAACGAAAATCATTGAATTCTCTTTACCTAATGATGTTTTGTGTAGGATAGGTGGATATAACGATGCCAAGGAGTTGTGGAATAACTTGGCAAAGTTCCATGAGGAGAACTCCACTTCAAGTCATAAAGAGGAGTCAAGTGAGCCAAGGAGTTCACATCATGGAGGAATGGATTTAGAAGTTGAGGGCCACTCAACATCTAAAGAAGAAGAGGAGAGTTCTTCTTCAAGTTCGGAGCAAGAAGAAGAAGCTTCTACCTCCAGAAGGGATGAAGGAGAGAGCGTTCATCCATCCTCAAACCTAGGTAACTCAAGCATTTTAATTTCTAGCAAATTACACATAATGTGCTTTGAGTGTAGGGAATTTGGGCACTACAAGAGTAAGTGTACAAAGAGGGTTAGGAAGACTCCACCGGCGCCAAAGGTCAAGAAAGCCGGAGTCCCGATACGGAAAGGCAAAGAGCACGTGGTGTGCTTTCAATGCAAGCGAAGGGGACATTATCGGAGTCAATGTCCGAGGGGGAGGCAATCTCACAAGGACAAGAGACCGAGCACGTCGATAGGGGGAGCTAAGGCAAACCCTAAGGTAACATTTAAGGCACATTCTTGCAATAATAATAAGACTCATGCTAGTAGTTTTATTGCAATTGTCAAGAATGATAAGCATGATAATCTTAGGAATCAATATATGTGCTTAGGAGCCAAACATGTAAACCTAGATAAGGATAACACTAGGAAAGTCAACCCTAGAATTAACTCATCTAAGGCTAAGGAAAACCTAGGTAGGAATCCCAAATCAACTAGACATATGCCTAGGAATGCCTCAAAGAACAATGACAAATTAAAACTCGAGGTATTAGAGAAGGAGAATCAAGTCTTGAGGTCAAGACTTGATACTTTGGAAAAGGCTCTTAAGAACTTGGAGAAGTCATCTCTAGGGTTTAAGGGTCAAAAACCAATGTCCAAGGACAAGAAAGGTTTGGGTCACAAACCTAAGTCCCAAGTGGTCAAGCCCACTTATCATAATGTTCCATTCGATTATGGAACAAAATCTAGGGCTAGGAAGACCATCACCAAGGTCACAAGGGGAGTCACCCCTAGAGTTGATCTTGATGAGTCCCAAATGACCAAGGCTTTAAAGCCTAAGAGGGCCATTAGGAGGGTTGCTAGGGAAGTTATCCCTAGTGAATATTTAGTGAACCCAATGAGCTCAAATAGGTATTGGGTTCCTAGGAGCATCTTCTCTACCCCATAGATGGGTTAGAGAGTGTCAACTCCGATTAGAAGGGTAGTTAACCCAATTTTGAGGAAATTGACGCTCAAGGAGCATTTTCAAGGTTTTTGGGAACCTTTGAAAATGAAATGGAATATTTACTCCTTGGAAGAGTAAAATGTGTCATCATGGAAAATGATGATGTTAATTTCAATTGGCACAATTTGGGAAAATCTAGAGAACTCTTGAGGAAAAATGAAACATGCCAAGATTTGAGGATAAATTTGATCTTTAAGTGGCATGGATGAATCTAGAGTTCAAGAAGTGTCAAAATTAGGATTTTGGCATATTAGGGCAATCAAGGGTTAAAGCTTAAGTATTAGCTAAGGCTAAGGATACTTAGATAGGTAATCTAGGTATGTCTTATTCATGCTAAATCTTGCCATGATTATTTACCCTCACATGTCATGACATCATGTTTAATTTTATCATTTGATATGTCATGATAAAGCTTAGGTTCTTTATATGTCATGCTTTAGTTAAGTTTCATACTTTATGCCATGATATCATGACATTGGCACATGTTTTCATTTATGATATTATTTCATGCCATGTCATCATCTCTTGCATTAATAATCAATGAAATTGATTTAAGGATAAAAGCACATTTTGATATTGAGATCAAATTGGTGTTTAGAAAATGCATGAGAACTTAGCCTAAGTTGACCTAAACCCATATCTCACATCAAAATTGACTTGAATGTGTTTGATACACCTTAGATGTGTGTGAGATATTTGGATGATGAGTTAGGATCAAGGTGCATAGTTCTTGTACCTAGATGAACCTAATTCAAAATTAGGGGATCATAGGGAAAGCTTATGTACAAGTCATGTACATTTAGCCCTAAGATTATGGTCCTAAATTAAAAGGTTTAAAATCATTTTGAAATTGATTTGAAAAACCTTGATGAACCTTTTCTAGTGATAGCATTCATCATTGAACAAAGTGATACAAAGTTTTTGAAACTTTGAGCTATTTCAAAACTTTTCAAACTTTGTATCAAGATTTGAAAATGGAAGTTATTTTCATAGAAAACTATTTTTCCTTGATAGTATATGTTATGAGGAATATATCCTCAAAATTTTATAATTTTTGGAATTTTCTGGAATTTGTTGTGAGTTTCTGAATTTCGGGAGAAGGAAATCAGAACTCGAGTCTGTCCAAGGCTGGATCGGTCACTGGACCGATCCAGGGAAGGCTGGATCGGTCTGGGGACCGATCCAGAGGGGTCCTGATCGGTCCGGTGACCGATCAGGCGTGCTGAATTTGCTGAATTTCGACTGTGGTCTGAAATTTCAGCTGTGGGAGTTGAGTTTCGGGTTTCTAAAGGTTTGAAACTCTCCAAGACATTGTTGGTGCAATGGTCAAGGGGGAGTTGACCTTTAGGGGGAGTATTAACTAATTGTCAAGGGGGAGTTGACTTTTAGGAGGAGTTTTTTTTTCTCCTTAAGACTTTTGAGGATTAGTGATATGAGATTGTCACTAAGTTGAGTGTTGAGTTTAGTATCAAGGGGGAAATTAAGGGTTTCAATGAAAGGTATGGGACTTTCATTAGGAAGAAACTCTTGACCTTGATTCCCTCTTTTTGATGTGTGTCAAAAAGGGGGAGAGATGTCCCAAGGGGGAGAGTGTAGGTTTTGGAAGAATGTTCAAGGAAGAACATTGGAAAACCTAAGTTAGGTTATCGGGTTAACCTAACTTCATTTTGGATTTTGTCAAACATCAAAAAGGGGGAGATTGTTGGTGCAACCTTAGGTCAAGGTTGACCTGGTTGACCTGACTCGAGTTGACCTGACTCGAGTTGTGTTTTGATGTTTGACGATGTTTGACGAGAAGATAAGTTCTATTCTTGATCTTTGACAAGAATAGATGTTTGGGAGATTATTGGTGCAACCATAGGTCAAGGTTGACCTGGTTGACCTGATTCGGTGAAAAGTCCAAGTATGGAGACTTGGCACTGGAAAAGTCCAAGTATGGAGACTTGGCACGGGAAAAGTCCAAACAGGGAGTTTGGCGCAGGGAAAAGTCCTGGTGAGTGAAGCCAGGCAGTCGGGAAATCCTGGTGAGTGAAGCCAGGTGAAAATCCTAGTGAGTGAAGCTAGGTGAAGGTGGAAGTCCTGGTGAGTGAAGCCAGGCATTCGGGAAAGTCCTGGTGAGTGAAGCCAGGCATTCGGGAAAGTCCTGGTGAGTGAAGCCAGGAAAGGGAAAGTCCTGGTGAGTGAAGCCAGGTGAAAACCCTAGTGAGTGAAGCTAGGTGAAAGTCCTGGTGAGTTAAGCCGGGCAAGGGAAAATCCAGATGGATCAAGGGTGATCGGACATCTGGTGTTGGGAAGTCCAAGTAGATCAAGGGAGTGATCGGATACTTGGCACGAAGAGGAAAGTCCAAGTGGGTCAAAGGGATTGATCGAACACTTGGTGGGGAGGCTTAGCAGGTCAAGGGAGTGACCGGATGCTAAGCATGATGTACCAATAGGTCAAGGTTGACCGGATATTAGTTTGGAAGGTTTGGGACTTGGTTTGGGTAAAAACCAAGCTCTGGATCGGTCTGCAGATCGATCCAGCGATACGTTTGTGTATCTGATCGGTCTGGTGACCGATCAAATGATAAACAGAAGGCGATCATGGTTCTGTGGGCTTACTGATCGGTATGGGGACCGATCAGCTTGGAGCCTGATCGGTCCCCGGGACCGATCAGGGACGCTACCACCTGAGGTGGGATCGGTCCGGGGACCGATCAGATTCCACACAGAGAGTTGGGCAACTCTGCGAAGTTTCGATCGGGGGGACCGATCAAGCGATCGGTCCCCACGACCGATCAAGAGGTTCTCGATGTGCGTGGACCGATCGAGGAGTTCTGATCGGTCCATGGACCGATCGGAGACCAAGCGAAGGCTAGGGAATGGATCGGTCGGTGGACCGATCCACATGGAGCTGATCGGTGCGAACGCATCGATCAGGGCACTAGCGCTGGACTGACGCAACGACTAGATTTCTTCAGTGTTTCTTCGCTTTCTTCGCAGGTTATAAAGGAGGTTTCCGCCTCCCCTCCCCTTTCCTTTCCTTCTTCGCATCCTTAAGTGCGTCTTTGTGCTTGCTTTGTTGAGCTCCTCCAAAGCTTCGCGTGAGCTTCTTGATCATTGTTGTTTAGGCGCTGGGCGGTTCTTTCTTCGGTCGGAGAAGGCAAGATTGTTTTACACTTGTATTGTCTTACCTTTCTTGTATTTAGACATTCATCTTTTGTTGAAGAGTATTGTGTGGTAGTTCTCCACCCATAAGGAGTTATTTTAGCCATTTTCGGGACTCATCCACCGACGCGGATGTGGACTCGTCCACCTCACCTTACGGACACGCCGAGGAGTAGGACCCTAATCTCGAACCTCGTTACATCAGTTTGTTTGAGGTTTGTCTTCTTTCCTTCGTTCTCGTGTTTTTTTCAGCGCGCTAACCTAGTTTGAGAAAGCCATACGATTTGGTGTTGGTCACACCTCTCTAGCCTCCGTCCGAAGGATCCTAACACTAAAAAGCGAACTGAAATTATGTACATGATCTATGGATGACAGGTATGGAAACCGGGACTCTCAGAAGACCTCATCACTCCGGACGGCATGACCGAAGAGGGGACAATAATAATTTCAAACTGCATTTCATTGGTTCGTTCAAAATATATCCCAGGCTGTCAATGCAATCGACCGTATTGCGTGGGATGGCGCGGTGAAAGTTGAGAGCTAGCCATGGGCAATCGGAAGGAATAAAAGGCAAAGGCGAAAACAAACAACAAGAACGAAGGAGGTTTCAAGGATCGAAACTAAGAAAGAAATGCGAAGGAAACACCGAAAAGGAGGAAGAAAAGATATAAAACCTTGCTGCGGGGAAAGGGATCAAGGAAAAGGCGCCGGAGAGTGTCGGAGAGCAGAAACAGGATCGCCGGAGCTCCAAAGCGCAGGGGCAATGGTTGAAATCGCGGAGGCAAGTGAGGGAGAGAAGGAAACGAAGAATTTATAGGGTGAAGGCCGGGCGGCCTCCACCGTTGGATCCAGGTCACGGGAATCAAAGCATGCATCGAGCCGTCCATTTCGAATCGCTTCGATCACATCAAAACACCATGTCACCGCCGCCGTACGCCGATGGCAGTGCTCCACGTGGCATTCAATCATTCGGAGTATTTAATGAAAGCATGCTCAACCTTAATGTCGAAGATTGGCGCAGAACACGAGGAGATCCGGTGAATGCCATTGTTGATTCGCTTAAGGCTACCTCTATGGTTGGTCGAGCGGAGGATACCAGCATGAAGGAGCCGTTCGACCAGATTCGTAGTCCAGTCAGTCGGACTATTCGCCTCCTTCGACTAGACTTGAAGGGGAGGCAAGTGATCCGGTAGTGAGAACAGGGGACCCCGCCTTGTGGAGTCAACGCCACGTGGAAGTCAGAGTGGCAGTTGTCTATCCGGAAAGGGCCGGGTCCGACCGGACGGCCGGCTGGCCGTCCGGTGGAATCGAACGTCCAGAGAGGGATGGGTCCGATCGGCTAGCCGACCAGACGATGTTCGACTGATGGTTAAAGGCACCTTGTCGAAATCAGGGTTCCGACGCTCAGTGGAAAAGGTCGCAGGGCCGAGCGGACTGCATGCTCGGCCAAAGCCATAAGGTAACATACTGCTAATAGTCTCCACAAAGCACGTGAGGGAGAATCTCCCCAAGTAAACCACCGCATATGTCCGGCCGGATGTTAGGGGAGCTGTCCGCCCGGACGCCAGATCTGGAGCAAAGGGGAAAAGGACAAGGGACGTCTTTTTCTGTCAGCAGGTATGCTTCACGTGTAGGCCATGCTCCAAATCTTGTGACAGGGGATTCTGCTATCCCATCGAGGACATGCTGAGACTGTAATAGTATGGGTTAGGGAAGCTCACTGACAAGCCCTTACTGGGGTATGTGCCATGGACACGTGTACACCTCGGTAGGTGTACACTCACTTCTTCGCTGCCCTATATAAAGGCCCTCATTCTTCGCCGGAGGTACGCTTTCGATGAGTTTTGGAGCCACTTTTTCTCTCTTGAGCTTCGCCTGACTTGAGTGTCGGAGGGTCGCCGCCGGGAACCCCTTCCCGGCCTGACTTTTGTGCAGGTTCACCGGAGCTTCGTGCTACCAGGCAAAGATCCACGTCAACAGTCGAAAAGCGTCCCGTGCCCAGCGTCCGTTGATTCAGCATTCGGACAGGATCAGTCACATTCCAGAACAGGTGGAGAAGATTCTCACAAATGACGCCAAATTGATCCTGTTCGGAATCTAAGTCAGACGGCGGCCGACGGAGATTGTGTTAGTGTTGACAGAGAGGCGACTTTGACGCACCCTGTGTATGCACGTCGAAAAGATGAACCCCCACGTGAAACCTCCAAAGGCTGTGGTAGGAGAACTGGTGGTACTCAGACTTTGCACACACTTAAACAAGCACACGGAGCGTTAGAGACCAGAAACTAGGGGAAAAGTCCTCGATGTAGGCCCTCCGATGTTCAAGTCAGGTCCTTTTTCCCTAGAAGAATAGTGTACGATGGAAAAAAGAATTGTTGAAGACGAGTGTGGATATGTGCGTCCCTAGCCAAGGAAGAGGACCTCCCTTTTTATATGATGTTGCATACCTTTAGAGCCTGATCGTTGTTAGAGAATGTCGGGTGTCAGGGCCTGTCGGGTGAGAGAGGATGCACGATGACCTCCTATTGGTAGGAGGAAGGTTCCACTCTCAGGGTGTTTGGTAGTTATTCTCTAAAAGGATGTTACAATTCTCTAACATTGTTGTCGCTTAGTGTTTTCCGTCCAGCCAAGGTTCAGCTACAACCAGCTTGGGATGACCGCTCAGATGTGCTACCAGGACTGAGCTTTGATGATGAGCTGTGGTGAACCAATTAGGTTTTATATGAGACTGTGGCGAGAGACCCATTTTTCATGATTTGACCGTTGAAGAGCCGGTCAGGATTTGTCTTAGTAAAAGTACCAAGATCATCTATAAAGCCCGAGTTTGGGCAATTCGATCGGTCGAGAGCAAGCCAGGAACTAGTCTAGGCTGTTGACTTGCCCTGCCTATGACTAACCAGGAATTATATGGCTGATGATGCGAGATGGTCTGACTCCTGCCTTCCCTTGACCGTTGACTACCACATCCCCTTGACTTTTGACTGTCACGTCTCATTGACTTTTGACTACCACTTTCCCTTAACTTTTGACCTCCTGGCCTTATTGAGGCCCTCCTTTATGCACCGTATTACTAGGATTACTTTCTCGTACAATTAAAAAATTAGTAAAACAAGAAAAAATAATTTAATTGATGAATTTAGTAAATTAGATAGTAAGGTTTCTTTATGTTCCAATATTTGAGTGATCATTGGTAAACACATTCATATATGGGTGTGACTTGCTATTGGATTGATAAATCTTGGAACCTCCAAAAAAATATTATTAGTTTATAGAGTTTTTGATGAATTATATAATGCTCATAACATTGCACAATTATTATGTTTAATTTTAGAAAAATATGGATTAACTTATAAAATATTTTCAATATCATTAGATAATACTAGTTTTAATACCGTTTGTATAAATTATCTAAAATTTGTTTGTTAACCTATTATGAGTTTTTTTTATATTCGTTGTGTATGTCATGTTTTAAATTTATGTATTCAAGATGGATTAAAAATTTTAGAAAATTATATTAAACCAATTAGAATTGTAATTTCTTATTTATGGTCGCATCCATGATAATAAAACAATGAGGTAGGTTTGTAAAACTGATGGAATAAGACATAAAAAATTTACACATGATATATCAACACGTTGGAATTCAACATACCAATTATTATAAGATTTATTCAATATAAAGAATTATCATGTTCATTTTTTTTTTTGCATAAAATACTAATGCTAATATAAATTTATTTTCATAATAATGAAATATTTATAGTAATATTTGTAAAGTTTTAAAAGTATTTAATGATGCAAACGAATAACTTTTCGTTGTTTATTATCATACTCAATTAGTTTTAATTTTTTTTAATATAATATTAATTTTAAATGAAAATATTAATAATGAATCTTTTATCTTCTTGTATATTAACTATAAAAATTAAATAAAAAAATTATTTTATTTTTGAAGTTTATTTAATTGTATTTGCTTTATATCCTAAATTTTATATAAATATTATGACGCTTTAATTCTAATTAAGGATTTTCATTATTTATTTATATAATATTTATAATTAATATTATGTAAAATATAAAACATAAACTAATATTTATGAAATACAACAAATTACTAGTAGTAATTTAAAATTTATAAAAGCATAACTTTTATTAAAAGAACAGACAAAATGTCCAAAAGATCTTCAAATTATACACAGGAACTTGAGAATTATTTTAAGATTTCTTTTGATTTTAATGAAGCATATAGTAAAAATTTCGATATCTTAAAATAGTGGTCACTGAAGGCTTAAAACTTTCCCGCTCTCTCCATGATCGTTAAAGAAATTTTAACTTGTCTAGTGTCAATTGTTGTTATGAAACGACATTTAGTGTCCGCGGCAACATATTAGATGAATGATGATCAACTTTGTCTCTCTTCATTGGAAGTCTAACCATTACTCGACCATTGGACCACAGTCGAGAAAAGAATATAAAGAATGCAACTTTTAGATGACGAAATTGAAAATTTTAATACCGAAAGAACAGGAAATGGAAGTGAGTGACAACACCACTTTCAAATGTAAAAGGATAAAAAATATAAAAGAACTACATGAATTTTGATTCCCTTATATCATGAGGGGATACATAAACAACCTAAATGAGTACAAACTCTTTTTTAAATAATTTTTAAAATTTAAAAATTTTAATATAATAATTTTAAATCAGGATGAACCATAAATTCATGGTTCCGAACTGTAAATCATAACTATCTTAGATAGTTAAGATTAAAAATCAATAATCGTCAAATCAACAATTCTAATCCGTCATCGAATTGGTGATTCCAAACCGTCACAAGGTCGGTATATAACATTACAATGTGCTAAAAAAAAAAAAAATATCAAATATATATTAGCGATTGATTTTTTATGTTTTTAGTCGTATATTTTTAGTTTTTCTAAGTTTTAGATCTTTTAATATTTTATTTTAAAACAATTAAGTTCATGCTTGGCAAGACGTGTCGGGACCACGAATATAAGAAACTAAATAAATATTTAAAAGCATTAACTCGTTTTACCTAGTTATTAAAATATTTAATTTACTTTTGAATAACAAATTTAATTTAGATTATTAATTTATTCGCTAAAACTATTATTAGAATTTAGGTTAACGAGAGATCGAATCAAATCAGTACTCGATCTCAATCGTATTCACCTTGGGACTGACAAATAAGTTTGACCAACTAGTCTATTCATCTTTTGAAAATATTTTATTTTACTAAAATAAGAATAATAATTTTAGTAAAAAAATAATTCGCTAGGTCAAATTAATGGTAGCAACTGGCTTTATTAAACGAAATAAAATACTTAAATCTGATATCACTTTAAATCATGCGAACCCTGTTTAACTTATCATCTGGTGAGAATGGTGGGAGAAGCTTTATAGATGAGTTGTCTTAGATAAGATTGAGAGGTGCATATGTATTTTAAGTACCCTCTGGCTGTACGGGCATCTTTTCTTAAGAAAGAAATTACAAGCAAGGTTAAACGCTAATTAATTAATTAATTAATTAATTAATTAAACCCTGGCTCCCTTAACTTGTCCTAGCTGCTTGCGCCATGATTTACAAATGACGACAGGTCGAGATTAGAGCGACAGTGACGGAGCACTATAAATTAAATTCAGACAACGCACAGCAGAGAACAAAGCACGATAAATGGACTTCAACTGGAAGACTGAGATTAGAGCGACAGCGACGGAGCACTTTAAATTAAATTCAGACAACGCACAGCAGAGAACAAAGCACGATAAATATGACTTCAACTAGCAGCAGTGTTGCTAAAAGCAATACGTCGGAGTTAACTGAATTTAAAATTATACAAAAATTTAAATTGAATTTACAATATAAATTATCTGAATGGATAATCTTGCAATATCAACCGGAGTTGATTTCTGCTACATGTCAAAAAGCGACAGATTAGACTGAGTCGTCGAGCGGACAGATCTACTGAGTAGCAGATCTGTATTGCCGAACCGAGCAGTCGAGAGCACAGAATCTGATCAGAAAGGTTGACTGGGCAATACGATCAGGGAGTAAGGCCGACCAGCGGTACGGTCAAGCGGGCAGACAAATCTAGCAAGAGGCAGGTCGGGCGAGCAGACAGGCCTTGCAAGAGGCAGGCCGGGCGGACAGACAAGTCGGTCGGTCGGGCGGACGAAGAGACCGACCGGGCGAGTGGAGAGGTCGATCGAGCGAAGGGGCCGACCGGGCGGACGACGAAACCGGGCAAGCTGACTGAGGCCTACGAAAGTCGCAGTTTCTTTGAAACAGATTTACCCCACATCCGGCTATGCTTCGAGGCTTACTAGGGTCGTCTATTTCTCAGGATACAACGGCTTACCATGAATCCCACCAAGCACTGATGATCACGGCGAACTGAGGCACCCGATTGCTATCACGGGTACTTTACCGAGTAGGAGTTGCACGACAGAGAAGGAGGGAACACAGGTGGAGAGCTTTTGTTGTTTTCTGTGTGTCTTCTATATATGATCGCAGCCTCCTTTATAGGAGCTCAGATCAACGACAACGTTAATGGTCGATTAAATATTATTACTCGTCGAGCAGTAAAACGCTAACTGTTTCACTGATTATCACTTGACTATTTCAATTTTGCATTAATCTCGAATTTAATGCATCCGTTACACAGTAGCAAAAGGTTTACGTGGTAAAATGTTGGTTGTTCCACTTGACCAAATTTTGCTCCGACCGATCTGGCATTCGACGCGCACAGGTCATACCTGCACACCAGTTAACATGCGCGTGAGAGAGTCTCTCCCCATGCATTTTTTCATATCCTCAATGTATGTAAATCAATATAAACTAACCAACATACCTTAAAACTCCTAATATGAGACTAAAATTTCATTCATAATAGAACTTCTATCATCTTCCACCTCTTCTCCATTTACACGTATTTAACAAGTAGATAGGCGAGCTGGCCTTTTGTAAGGGAACCAATGTTTTAAAAATCGGACCGATCACTGAACCGGTGAAGTGATTGGGTTGAGGTTCGACCGGTCGAACCGATGGTTCAACCGTTATATATATATATATCGGTTTTGATCGATTCTTTTTATTTTTTCGATTTTGATGATTAACCGGACCAGATCAAGAACTGGTTCGCGATTCGGCTGATTGGACCGGCCAGTTCGGTCCGATTTTCTCAACACTTAAGGGAACAGATGAACACTGGGAGATTAATAATGGTGAGGTGGTCGCGACAGCGAGACTGCGAGAGGACGCATGGGGAGAAGAAGGAACACGTGTCGGATGCGCATGCTTGCACAATGTTAAATTTGCCACTGCATCAAGTCATCAACTAAGGCGATGCATGCGGTGCTTTTGGTGAAGTCGATCGAGTGAGGAGAACGGTTCAGCTAACGAGCTCCACGGCCGTGTGTTTGAAAGTTTTAGAATATTTAAATGACGTATTCAAAGTTTAGTAACTGATTAAAAAAGTTCAATTCGTCTTAAAAAAATTATTCAAATTATTAAAATGATATTTAAAGATATAAATATAATGAATAGAGTTATATTAAAAATAAGATTTGATTTCATATCATTCCGAACTCGATAACTCAATTAATTGATGGACTTAGATAGTTCAGAATGACATTGAACCATATCTTATGTGTTAATTTAGTTTTACTGATTATATTTATGTTCTCAAACATCATTGAGTCATATTGAGCATGAATCCAGTTAATTTATGTTAAAAAAATACTACTCTCAATATACATGATGAAAATAATATTTAAAATACGAATATAATTAGAAAAACTACACAAATATATAAGATCTAATTGTATGTCATTTCAAGTTCATCAGTTGGTTTTGACAGGATTTCATTTATTTATTTTTATTAAATCCATGTCTCAAAATATCATTTTCATATGTCATATTCAACACTATGATCTATTCAACTCGTCTCTAATCGAATTAAATTCTACCAATCGATTGCTACACCGAATCATTTTCAATCGATTCCTACTATTGAAAACAATAATTAGAGGGGCAAAATAAGTATTAGAACTTGATTTAATAATTTTAAAATTTTAGTATGTGATTTTAGAACATGTAGTTTGCCGTTTTATAAATGACTGTGATAGTTCTTTTTTGAAAAAAAAAAAATAATACGTGAAAATAAATTTATGAATTGCAGCCACTAAATTAAACGATAAGTAAAGGTTTTAAGAATCGTTTAAGACGAACTTGAGCAAAAATTTCAAATGATAGCACACGCATGGAATTTCCATGTTAATCTCCAACCTAAGGATCTTCTATAAGGTCTCACAAAAAAAATCACCTTATCAATTAAGAATTTATAATTACATGAATCATCATCCAAGTAGAAGATTTGAAGCATTCGCAGATTTCATAGTAAACATCATACAAATCCCTCAAATATAACCACATTCGAATTCTCCTGGGGGGCACAATACAATCAAACCATCCATCATCCTCATAAAGGATACCTTTCTCCTTTATGTACATTACCCAAATCAATGCTGAAAAAAGAGAAGAAAAAAACTAGTACTTTACCCAACTCTCCATTGTATCCAACCACCAGAGGCAGAATTAATACCCCTTCCCTAAAACATGTATCCAATCTACTAATGAATTCAGCAGCACCTCCTATAAAACAATTTTTAGTTTCTTTTTACCTCAAGCAAATGGTACCTCGATCAGCTTGGCCATCACTAAGAAGCGAAGGACCTTGTAGCCTTGACGGGCGGCACACGACGCCGAGATGGAGGGCTCATTGTTTGCGAACGATGCAACATGTCGACCATCGACGGTGTCTGATATGAATGGACAAGACTGGTAGTATTGGTGGAGTCACCGCGTGCAGTTGCTCTTTGCCATGAATGCGAGCTCAGCCCCGAGAGCACATAGGCACGGCCCGAGGCCTCGTATCTCTGCCGGCTTGCCATCCTCTCTTGCATCTCCTTCAGTTCGGCATCCAGTGACATGCACAGTGGTTCCTTCAACTTCGCTGCCAGTGACTCAGACAGTATTCTTCGACGTTCTTCGAGTATTGAAACTGCAGTAGACAGGGCACCTCGCTCGGCGGCAGCCCTGGCATTTGACATTGCTTCTGCAGCCTGGATCCGATTCTTCTCGCGGTCAACCTCGATTGAGGGAGTCTGAGACAGGACAACTTTGGGTCTCTGAACTCTCACTTCTTGAGCCTCCAGATGAACAATGCCTTTTGAAAGTGGGTCTGTGTAGCTACAGGTTATCTTAAGCAATACAGTATCCTCTCCGGCAGATGGGACATTTATAGAAACTAGAAAGTCCCTCTCTTCATCAGCATAGAGGTCGCCCACATAAATAAATCCGGCACGAGCGTTGTCGAACAACTGGTTCCTATAGCTTCCTGATTTGATGGGAGCTAGATGAACTCCAGGATGCACGCACTCGATCCCCAAGCGCATCTCTTGCAGTACCACACTCAGAATCCCACCAATGCATTGAGCAAAAGCATCCTGAATTACTATTTCTGATTCTATAAAGGAAAATGTCCCGCCAGAGGTTTCTGCAATGGCATGCATGGCGGTAGAATCATGGTCATTCCCAAAACCAAAGGTATGCACTGGTATTGCCGTTCCATTAAGAATAGAGGATGGCACAAGTGAATTGTAGTTCAATTGTGAGCGCCCATGAGCTCCACCAAAAGTTGCTCCAGCATTTGAGGAAAAAGTATAAGTGTCCTGACCATCGGAAAGAAGTATAATGCTGCACACTGGATTCTTTGCTTTCCGCTCCTCGATCACTTTGACCCCCTTCCTGAGCCCATCTGCGATGTTTGTCCCACCAATGGCCACCAGAGAATTGACAGCCTGCAAAGCTTGTTGCCGGCCGGAGTCGGACATTCGACGCAAATGGAAGAGTCTGTGAGCAGTTGATGCGAAGGCAACAACGGAAAGACGATCAGATGGCCCAAGGTTTTGAATCAAGAAACACATGGCACGCTTGAGAAGCGCCAACTTTGTGCCCGCCATGCTTCCACTGACATCTAGCACAGTGACCAGGTCAACAGGAACACGAGAATGTTGTGGCATTGTAGAACTTGATACAAGATTCTGATATGAAATCGCTTGTGAGGTTGAACGAGGAGCCTTTAAATGGACCAGGACAGAAAAATCCACTAAAGAAGCTGACTGTGGAATCGTAGAAAACTCGGGATATGTCTTTATTTCCACTGTGTTAAGGTAACCTTGGCGGGAATCTTCAGTGGCTTCAGATTGCAAATTTAGAGGCTCATCATCATTAAAGACGTCCGGTTCAGAACCACGAAAGAAGGAAGGAAACCGCTGGCGCTGCCTATTTGTAGAATCTACACGAGGAAACTGCCGCACAATGGTCATATGATTATCTTGAGGCCAGTTGACTGGGTTTACTCTGGTTCTTCCACGAGGGTGGTCAGAAGATAATGGACCTTGAAATGGAATTTCCTTCCAAGTGGCTTTGCAAAGAGGGCATACAAGGTTTCCATGGTTGACGTTTGAGGTAATGCAATGAAAGTGAAACATGTGGGAGCACTCGGCTGTGAAGAGCGCATGACCATGCCCAGTTTTCATGGATCCAAGACAAATAGCACATGTTCTCTGAAGTAAAAACGTTGCATTGTCAAAAAAAGGTTGAAGAAGTGGGCATTACTAAGTCACCATACCACATTAAAAAAAGGTTGTGTATGAAGAATGATTTTGAATGTCAAGATTCAAAGACGGATGTTGTCAATTTGCAATATTCAGAAAAAGGCTATGTTTGCCCGATCTTATGTTATTAATTTGCAATATAATTAAATTTAATTTCCAATAGTTTATCGAGTTAAAGGTTGTATGGCAAAGGAAGGGATCTCAATTAAACAATGCCATCAAACCAATCAAACAAGATCTAAAGAATGACAAGCCACATGGTATTCGTTGAAGATAGAGCAGATTCAGATAACTGCATGTCTCCAAGAAAAATAGTATGTAAGTTAATTACTTGGATGCTACTAGATTTTAATAGATACATACTTTTTGGTTATACCACCGGTGTTCCAATGTTCCATCTAAATTTAGGGCTGGTCAAGAGACTCAAGACTCAAGTTGAACCCTAAATTTTGAAAACAAGATTGTATGAACTCATTTGATTATATAGCTCTATAATTGGAAGACTTGAATTGATTTAGAAGGTGATCCCGGATAGGCTCGACTGATAAGGAGAGGGCTGGCTACAAGAATAGTTCACTTCTTTAGATGGCTCGACCGCTAGGGAGAGAGCAGAGTGAATCTTTTGTAGGCTTTGGGTCATTCACGACTTGCTGGTGATCGGCTGTAAATATTAGGGAGATTGTAGAAAAGAGGGGACCAAATAGTCTATAGTAATATTAAAAGATTTAATTGAATTAAACATTGACAATGATACAATCTTATATAAAGCTTCATGGAGTTGTAAGATGATAAGATCTGATCCATGTAACTATCTGAAATAGTAGACAAAACACAGTGATAATTGTCGAACTTCGAATTATAGTTTCACTTTTAAGCGGGGGTGTAACTGACTAAATAATTACTAATTAAAAACTAATGGAGCATAATGTTAGTCATTCAAAAGATGCATACTCCAGGCTAGCATATTGTGCCTTCAAAATCATAATAGCCTCCTGAATTTGGTCATGTGTCAGGTCAAGTAAAATGAATCCAAATATTGGCCTAATATTTTGATAAAAATTCAAACATGTCAGCTTCAGGTTAGGTCAAATTGAATTTCAGATTTCACAGGATTTCTTGAGTTTAGATCAGGTTGGTTTGGTATTTTTGTAAAGAATTCAAAAGAACATGTCAGATTCAGCTTGGGATGAGTTGAATTTCAGATTTGTGGAAATTCTTGAGTTTGAATCAAGTTGAAGGTTTCTAAAGATTTTTTCTGTTAAAGCATAGGTGTTTAGAAAAGAACAGACTTTTTTTTTTCTTTTTTCTTTTTCCTTTCGTAGATGGCTCAGCCAGTTTCTAAAGGTTAACTGTGAGAACATCTCAAGCAAACTTACAAAATTTTATTTCCATCCAAAAGAAATAAACTTATGATGTAGGAGGATCCGAAGATTTTATTATTTTTTAGAGTTATTTTCCGCTTTTACATTTTTGGATTTTGAATCCGTTTAGAGCTTTTAAGATTGTAAGTCTGTTAAGAATTTTTCATTGTGGTTAGAATTTCTTTTCTTTCTTTGATCTTATGATTTTAGGTCTATATAAGTGTCTTGTTAGTTGATGTTAGAAAGAAGTTTTTTTGTTTAATAATATTTTGTGTTGTTTATTTTACTATTTCCTGATATTCCTATGCGGAATTAACAGGTTGTAGAAAATTGCTTCCGGTATTCATGCGCGAATCAATGAATTCAATAGCCCGCAAGATAATCACTATCTCGCCCGACGTCAGTTTGTATCAAAGTTTTTTGGATCCCATGGGTGGTCGTCATGGTCATGACGCAGGTTCCAACTAACGAAGCCTTGCACCATAATTGTAGTACCCAAGATGAGATACTTGGAGATTTACAGAGACAAGTCATGGAATTATCCCAATGTCTAGCTGCGCAAGATCTTAAAGGTCATAAATTCCCTTATCTTAATTCGAATTCCACTTTTGAAAACTCCTATCGCAATTGTGAAAGTCGTGGTTGAGAGGAACAATATGGAGATATTGGGTTTCTAGTTGATCTTCTTGAGTTTTCTGGTGAGCTACGGGCTGAGGAATTTGTTGATTGGTTTAACGAAGTGAAGAGGATTTTTGATTATAAGGAACTACTCGATCGTGTGAAAATAAATATGGTTCCCATCAAATTCAAGGGTCGAGCATTGGTGTGGTGGGAGCAGTTGCGACGCTCACAAGATAGACAGGGCAAAGTCAAGATCATCGATTGAGAGATTATGAAGAAAAAGATGAAAAGTCACTTTCTTCTCGTTGGATACACTCAATCTCTATCTCAGCGACTTCGTACTTTAACACAGAATGCAGGTTTTCAACGTGCCATACTTAGTGAAAAGTCACAGAATCGAAAGTCGATGATTAGGGGTGATAAAAACCGTTGGCCAACTTACCTTCAAGATTCATGTTCTATGCAACAGTCACTACATGACAATAATTTGTTGTTGAGGAAGACGTGGAAGATGAGACAGAGGTGACTAATGATCCAGTTTATGATGATGAAGACGTGGATGAAGTTATCGATAAAGCTGGCGACGGCGTGTTGCCGGTTTCAAACACTGAGAATTCCCTCGATAGAGGCACCATTGGCAGAAAACATCTTCTAGGTTTGAATTATATTCAAAATGATGAGAAAGAGGAGACTCCGGATGGTGGATTAGTTGAGGATGTAATGCATGTCATATTGGAGGACAGTGCGGAGAAGTTTCTTAAAGATGAGGAAGAATCTAAACATGTGATTTTCAACCTACGGATACAAAGGAGTTCACAGAGGCTCTAGTTGCTCGGTTGAGGTCAGCATGATTGGACAATATGAGAAGAATTTAACAGATTTGTCTCTAACTAGCTTGAAGAATGCGAGAAGAAGGGATTTTGGGTTATGGGCAATACTTGTAGGTTACAGAAGTTAAGATCGATCACCGTTAACCATTGCAACAAACTCACAAAGATAGGCTTGCAAGCTATTGCAAAAGGTTCACCTTTTCTGAAGCAGATCTTTGTCCGCAAATCTTGTGACCTATCTAATGCTGGTTTAGTTTCTTTTATTGAAAAGGCAAGGGCACTTGAGAGTTTGCATATCGAGGAACGGTGAATCTAAATGGTTAGAATTTGACAGCTAAAAAGTTAATGCTAAATGGCCAGAATCTGGCCAGCTAGAATCAATACATGCAAGTGTACACATGGGTATTTTAGTAATATCATATGTGTACATTAATTACATGCATGTACATGCATGCATTCTAATTGGAGGATAAAAAATTCTAGCTGACCAGATTCTGGCCAACAAGAATTACCGAAAGTTAGGTATTATTAATGATATTTACACATAACAAATTACTAATTAGCCCTAAATTAAATTACTGATTATTTCCGCCTTTTACTTTCTTGCAGAACTTGAAATCAGCTGGAAAATTTATTGGGAATTGTTAATAGCATTTGCCCATAAAAAATTAATAATTAGCTATTAATTATACTACTCATGATGACTTTAACTAGTTTAGAAAGTTGAAAATCACAACACTAATTTTATTTTTCTTCTTCTCTATTAAAAACTATGGAGACTTCATAAATAGGGATTCTTTGATGGTAGAAAGTTTTGGTTTTGATGACGAAAGTTTGTTCAAGGAAAATTCAGAACATGAACACCAATCCAACTTAGACGAAGTCGACAGTACTCAGATTGTGGAAGGATTCTCGAATAATTTAAATGTTGATGTCGGACCTTCACCGAATATGATATTTGATAGTATTGATAGTATGTTCATAGTTTATCAAGAACATGCCTGACTCAAAGGCTTTATCTTTGCAAAGAGAGCAACTCACAAGGTTAGTGGAGAAGATAAGTATGCAGTGATTATTTGTGATAGGGGTAGAAAATGACGGTTTGAAATTTCTTCAAAGAGAATAGATTGCCCATCTAGAATTAACGCAATCAAGCAAGTAAACGGGTGTTGGGTGGTTTCAAAAATATGCATAAACCACAACCATGATCTCAATCCTGAAATGTTAATTTTAATGCCAAGACATAGGTCTTTGTAAGTGAACATGAAGAGACAGTTAGAAGCTAACGACAAGTTCAAGCTGATCTTTCCAACAAAATAGATGACACGCATGCCACGTTTGGAAAGCAATTGACAGAAATCATGGATTTCTTAAAGAACCCTCCTGGTAATGTCAAAAAGGGAGAAAGCAGCTCAAGAAGACCATCTCCTCCTCCAAGTCAATCTGGAGGAAGAGGACCAAGTCACTCATCGTTTCATCCATATAGAAGATAGCCAATTATGTATTAATTGAATGTTATGCTTTATGCCAGTTCAATAGTTATTCAGTTGTTTATAAAAATCTTCTTGTTTAAATTTTGACAACACCAAAAAAGGGGGAAATTGTTAAGAAAAATAATTCATAGTTTTGGTGATGATTGAACTGAAACAAGAACTCATTTGGAGTTGAGAATCAAACTGATCTGATCCTTCAAGAAAACCATACAGATAATTTGATGATTGATTTGTAGCCAGACTATCTTTAGATTATATATTAATAAAGGGTTTAATCATGCCATCTTGGAAATGCAATTAATCATTAATATATAGAGAGAAATAATTTTTAAAAATTAAATATCAAAATAGGTGGAAAAGGATATAATTGATTCATAAAATATGATATTACTTGGACACCCTTAATAATGATCCTAAAAAATATAAAAAAGTTCATGCTAGCAGCCATATTCTAGCTATTTAGAACTGTCCATTGAGGAATGCCACTAGTTAACTCTTATGGGTGTCATTGGTGCTCTTACACGCAACCCAGAGTTGAAGTCACTATCTCTAATGAGAGGCTTAGGTATTAAAGATATAGATTTTGCTCCAGCCCAACTGCCATCATGTAAGTCACTTGAGTCCTTGACCATTCAAAACTATTCTGGTGTCATGATTGCTAGCTTACAAGCGGTTGGGAAAATATGTCAGGTTATAGAAAGTCGACTTTAGTTGTCAAGCTGCAGTCATAGATGCTTCGCTTATTCCACTGATCCAGAGCTCTGAAATAGGTATTGTGGGAGGTCAGATCTCCTAGTTCATAAAAAAATGGATTAGGAGATGGATCACTTGTTATTAAAGTTGGATCGTAGTCGCGATCCGACTGTAATTGATTGCGATTTCTCTCTGGATTCACCGTCCCCCTAGGTTGTAGTTTGGATCAGGACAGGTGGTCGGAGGCCGCCCCTCCCGGCAACCTGGCCACTTGTCCACCGCCAATGGCCTTCAGCCATCCGCCCTGACCCACACTATAACTTAGGGGGACAATAAACCCAGGGAAGGATCGCAACCAATTGCGACCAGATCGTGACCGCAATTACAAGTGGTTCATCCTTTGGTCTATTTTTTTTTGGACTAGAGGATTTGGTCTCGTATTATGGAGGTCAATTTAAGTGGTTGCGTTAATGTCTTTGATGCCCTGGTCAATATATTGGTTAAGGCACATGGAAGCACTCTCAGGATGCATAAGCTTGATGGTTGCAAAAAAACCACTGATAGAAACATCATACTTTCAATTGACTCTAACTTCTATTTGAACTGCAGCGGATGCTAAGTAGATTTTACTAATTTAGTGTCAGAAAATCTTCTTCCTCGGTTACCACTAATATTATTCTAAATTCGAAGATGAATTATTTTTCAACTTGGAGTGACTAATGCAAGATGATCAAAAGATTGTCTTTTTTTAAGTTATTTTTCTCTTTTATATTTTTAGATTTAGAGATTTTAGGATGATAAGTTTGTTAAGAATTTTTCATTTTTGTTAGAATTTTTATCGTTTATCTGAAACTTAGGATTTTGGATTTATATAATCATCTTGTTAGTTAATGTTAGAAAGAGTTTTTTTTTGTTTAATAATAGGTTCGATATTGTTATTTATTTTTTTATTTTTTAGTATTCCTCTATTAAAATGGTAGATGATTACTTCAACTAAGATAAAGTAGTTACTTGAGCAAGACGGTTTCATTCTCTTAGAAAATATATGCAAAAAATTATAAGGCACAGGAAGCAACCAAAAACAAAAGACTAGTCCTCACATGAGGCAGGCAGCCGCCCTTTCGAGGCTTGTGAAAGCACCAGCACATTAATAAAGAGAAAACAGAGGCGGTAGGGTTTCCCTTTTTGATTGGGCAAACTAAATTGGTCCTCAATTAAAAAGAAAAGAAAGATCGATAAAAGCAAACGCCAAAAGAGTATTCCACCTTCGTAGTCAATGTTTGAAAGTGCCTTGTAAAGAATTTAAAAATAAAAAGAAAGACGGCGAGCAAATTCGTATAGGAAGTGGGTAAAGGGTAAAATATGCTAGTAAAAAAAAATGAATAAGTTGGCGCTTCACAATTCGTCTCAATGTCAAGACGGAGAAAATAAATTATGAATAACTACTAATTTTTAGAATAATAATTAACACATAAAAAAAATATTTAAGTCGAGATTCGAATCCTAAACCGATGACAATAACTCATGCGTTAATCACTAGACCATCCCAAGAGGATGATAAAAGGGAAAATATGATTCGGCATTGAATGGGAAAAAAACAGAACAATTTTATGCTCGCACCGAAAAAAATCTACAGTAGAGAGACAAAGAAAGGAGTCGAGAAATCGTACCTTGGACGATCTGCTGCCGGATTTAGGTATTCGAAGGCCGTCGGAGGATGGCGTAGGCGTCGACGTCGTCCGCGATATGATCTGCGACGCGTTCATCGACGACTGCGGCGAAGATGACGCAGTCGCCGCGGCGACGGAGGCCCTCCGCCCCTCGGCGGACGCACCGCGGCGAACCATGTCGCCCTCCTCGTCGCCCATTGGTCTGGGGACGTGAACGCAGAGGTTCAAACCCAGCGTCCTCTTCGCGTTTCTCCAGGCGCTTCCCATCCTGCCCCCCTTCTCCTCTTCCTCACTCTCCTCGACAATTCCTTTCAGATCCAGCACGCAGAAGAAAAGAAAATCCCGCCTTTTGTACCTCCCAGAGCAGGATCCGATGTCGGAAGAAGATTCCAAAATACTCTTAAGTATTCGTCGACTTTTTCGCGTAGCATGGTCTTATACTAGGGTTGGTAGGGGAGGCGCGGAAGCAATGGGGTTGAGGCGGCGCCGACGGCGGCGGTGTGGGCCGGGTCAGCGATAGGAGCGGGTAAGAGAGGATGAGTTGGAGTCTCCTTCGGTGGCAGCTGCCATTGCAGACAAATTTTGACCTCGAAGGAGAAAAGGAGGAGAAATTATCCCAGCGGACGTGTTGAGGAGGGAAACGGAGGGAGGAGAAGAAATAAAATCTATAAAAGGAACCCGCTGAGAGTGGTTTTGACTTTTTGGAATTTGACCTCCATTAAATTTAAACATGTGCCTTATTTAAATCGTTTCTCATGCAAACACCAAAATTATACCCTAACGGCCGAACCTTCTTAATTTTGGAGGCATATATGAATGGAGGGTTAGTTTTGATAAATTAAGAGATGATTTTTTTTCTTAACGAGTGGTTGAATTATGCTAGATTGATGGACTGTTTAATTGATATAATTTGGATAGCTAATACTAAATAAAAAAAAAAAAAATCAAAATACAACATTGGGTTATGGTATAGCTAGCGAGAGGATACCATGTCGTCTAAGCACCCATAATTCGACTCATAATTAAAAATAACAATAGGTTAAATTTATATCAGATTTTATATCTTCCGTCTTCCTACGGTATAATATATTAATTCTCATAACCATATTAATTAAAAGATCAGATATCTTTTATCCTAATAATTTTTCTTCTTTCTATCTAACTATTACCATCAATGATGGATCCAGTAATTTAAACATGGAGGGATGATTTTTACACGGAACAAGGGACAGTATCTTCTATCTCCCAGTGGAACTCTATAATATTAAGGGTTCCATAGCCGGTAAAGGGGGGCGACCTGCTGATGCCGCCCCCCTTCTGGATCCGCCCCTGCCATCTAACATATTTCCAATATTAATAAAAAAATAGTTAATAATTTTTTAGATTATTTTTTCATATATATATATATAATTTAATTAGATATTGATAATTCCTCCTATCCTCTCGAATTGTTCGTCTAATTTGGATGAAATTGTTATTTCTATTCCTAAGTTTTGCATGATATTATAAAATCGAGATATTGGACTGTTACTAGTATTTATGAATTTATCATATATGGCTTGTGAATTTATTTAATAGAATTAAATTAATCATTTTTTAAAATTAATCTATTTGAAGGCTTGAATCTCAGGCCAGCTTAAAAAACATCAAAATTATGATCAATTAATTTTTGAAATTTTGTTGGAAGACTTTCATGCGGTCTCTAGTAAATATTAATATCGTCCAAATTTACACATTCCTGCTGACTCAACAGGGTGGCCAATGACAAAATTATATATATAAAAAAATCTCTCTTGTTTTTTCAAAACTACCAAAATCATAAGGTTTTATATTCTAACCATTCATCTCTAGCCCACAGGATATAAGTAAGGATCTAATTGTTCAAGTCCTTTTATATATATATATATATATATAACAAAAATAAATTTGGACGAGTGGAGAAAGTGAAAATTTCACCATGCGCCATGTTTCATGCAAGGAATTTGGATGAGTGCTATGTGTGTGACTGACTGACTCACTCACCCCCTCATTTTCATTTGAATAGTGGTCTACTTCGCAATCTTCGCTGCATGTTCCCACTCATTTTGACTTTGCTCAATCTCATTTAGAGAGACAAAATCCACTACCGCTACGGAAGTGGACCACTCAATTCATGTTGCCAACAGCTTGTGTTCTACTTTCTTTAGTCTGAGCTAGTGTTCGTCGTTAGCAATTTTTTCGATGGTCTTGGTCCGCGTAAAACAATCTTAAATCCAGAAATTTGTTAAGGGTGATTTTGACATTTGAAAAGTATTCAGACAGTGACAAAAACTTACAGTTGTCTTTAGCAATTTATCTTATCCTTCTCAATTCTTGTTTGTGTGAAACTATTATAAATGTAGTAATGATAAATTCAACATGCTTAAAATCATATGTAAAATATAAAAAAATGATACAGAAAATATTAATGCCATGTTTAAATTTGAAAGAACATGAGTGAAATATAGAATTTAAGATTATTAATTGTTTGAATTTACAAGAACATGGAGTTGTGCATGAGATTTTAGATTATGTGAAAAAAAAAACAAAGGAAGTTGAGAAAATGAGATGATATTTTTGGGACGAGAATGTTACGGATAACAATACAATTTAGAAGGTTGTATCATGAAAAGCATGGTTAATTTTTTTTTTAAAAAAAAGAAAAATATTCTTTAGATGACATTTAACGTGTCCCAAGAGAAGGTAAAGACGGCAAGGTGAGAATTCGGTTAATTGGATTATTTTGATATTAATTTTATATAATTTTTTATTATTATTTTAAATAAATTTAGTTAATTTGAAATAATCAATTCAGTTAATTTGATTTTAATAATATTTTAATTTAATTCGATTAGTCAATACTAAAACGATTTTTGATTAATTCAATTAATTTATGGATCGAATTAATCGAATATTTACTTTACATATAAATGTGTTAAAAATATATGGACAAATGAGTACCCAACTGATGATGATAATGCAAGTTAGAATGCATTCTAAATTAGTCAAAATCTTACAAAGGAAAATAGTATTGTTATTGAATTGTAGCAGTCAATTTCTTACTGCCAGCTATATACGAAAATAAGTAAGAAGGAAAATGAAAATTTCCTATATCTTTGTTCAATGTCATCGATCAAACGTGGCATAAAGAAGTTGAATGCACATGGCCGTCTTCTTAAGCATTAAGGAACTTTAATAATACAAACATTGAATGAAAAAACTTTGTCGACAAATTAGATTTAATAGTCTTCTAGAGAATTTCATTCATATGGACAATTTTAATTACTGTAATGATAATAAGTAGTAAATCTCAACTATTTGACGTCTATATTGTTTACTTACTGTTTAACCGTCCTTATGAATAGTGTCTTAGCAGCAAGACATTCCAACAGATTATGCACAAATTCTATCTTTCACATCAAGATTTATACGAATAGTGTTGCTGATTGTATTAAGCAATAGACATTTGATAATAGATGCCCGCAAGTGGAAAATCTATCAGTTGAGATTTCCACGCTACCTGAAAGCAACGCAAAACCACCCTCCTTGATCTATGCAAGCTATATGCTTATCTAATCGTAAGACAGGACATGATCTGGATGTAGCACAACTTGCAATTCTCAAAAAGGCATCGAGATAAGACCTAATCAAACATTCAATGTTTGTGAGAACTACTGACCGTCTATTCCGACAAGCTTGTTAATCTACAATAACTACGACCATATTTCATTCTCCATGGAAGCTATCAAACTATCAAAGCTAGTCACCTGAGATACATTGGGTGTCTGCGCTGATTTTAAATCAGGATCTTTACCCTGATCATGCCCTAGAATTTGATCCATTCTGTCATTTGACAAACTCGGCTCATATCTGATGGGACTACGATTAATGACAGGAGCAGAGCTAGTAGCTATAGTTGCATCAGTTCCATAAAGTAAATTATCACAATGCAGTGGTGGAGAAGGAACTAATAGAGACTGATGGTTATTGTTGAAGCCAAAGTCAGAAAGGGTAGGATCTTCGAGTTCAGATTGCAAACTAGCCAGCAGATCTTCCCAACTCTTCTCCATAATATCTGTTGCTGTTATCAAAGGTACTGTAGAACTTTCAACTTGGGCTACTGTACTCTCAGAATATAAAGTTGTTTGCATCTGATCTGGTATAACAGGCGATACTACCAAGACATCCTCAGATCTCAATTGCCCTTGATTGCAATAAGGAATCTGAGGTGACACTGTTGTATAAGTAGACTTCTGTTGCACAGCTCTTTGAGCTCGATTATGATGGGAAATATTGTTCTGGGAATGGCTAGCAATGACAGCAGATCCAGATTGCATAGACCCTAAGCTTCTTGATCTCGCATGAGAATGCATACGTTGAGAATTTAATGCAGGAAGATGGACCTCATTCTGCACATGTTGCAGCCTAGGATTAAGTGAGGGCCTCGTTAGCTGTTGGCCGAGTTGCAGGTTACGAGAAGATGCAATATAAGGTTGACATTGGTTTACAATGTCGGTTAGATCTGAGTTTGAGATGGTTGAGCATTTCTGGAGTGAACTTGATCTTAAAGGAACCATATTGGAATGACTTAGTGGTACTGCATTTCTGTACGTTGGGATATTAAATGAATCATTTGTTGAGTTCAGTGGATGTGCAGTGGTTGTGTTCTTCTGTTTGAAGTACTTCCTCCAAGATTTCCATCTTTCTTCTTTATCACTAGCATGGCAATGATCTCTGTCAAAATTACCATTGCCCCAATAACTGCAAGGGGCTGGAGAATCACAGACATAACAATGGCACTGCATTAGGTAACAAAATATCAGCCCATTGATGCATACGAAAGTACAAGAGAAAAATCTTAAATTTTCTAGTGTGTTAGGTATCTTTGACATATTGACCTGAGATTTTAATGTTTTAGGAAAATAAATATCAAATTTGAGCATAAAGGTAAGACTCACCAAGTGACAATACTCTCTGTGTGATGATGAGGCAAAAGGGTATGTAGCACACTGATCTCGTGAGTGTGGGTAATCACGGCAAGCCACCTATAAATGATAGATATGAGTTTTTTTTAAAAACAAAAAAAATGAAATCCCTACTCCATGCTTCATAAGATATGCAGCTTTTTTCACCAACAAAAAGATATGCAGCTCTAGGGCAAGGAGAAGCAACAATGTATTTGAAATATTAGCTGCAAAAAAGAATGTCGATTTTGGATAATCCAAAGTCTGTTTAAGTATGCAAAATGTCACCTGCACTGCTAGATTGAATGATTGAAGACAAGTAATTTAGTCGTTCATCATGACTCAGGAAAAAATACTAATAAAACAAATTAGTCACAAGAATCTTTCACTGTCAGCTTCATGTAAGCTTATCTATAGATGCCAAAATGAACAAGTGGCCAAACATCATATTTATGACATTCAATTAACAGTGAGGAACAGGATATGCAATTAAAACTGCAAAGGTTCTTGCACTTAGAATCAACCAAGTTGGCAGAAGGCAACTACGCTCGCCCCAACGCCCTCGCCAATCCGTCCCAGGTCAACACGGAGAAGGTAAATCACAGGTGGCTACTAACCCTTGGAATAGTGACTAGCGCATTAAGGAGATATTTACCTCGACTATGCCGAGATTTGAACTCCAGACCTTAAGTTGGTAGCACCTCATGCGCTAGCCACTAGACCGTGCCAAGGAGACTGCACTTGGAATCAACCAAGATAATGAACAAGAGCGTCCATCTAAAAGTACAAAATATGTTTTGCATGAAAAACTTTAATCAAGAATGTAAAACAAAAATAAATCTTTACATTATTATCATTTCATATTGGGCAATGTATATCCATTGCAGATAACAAACAGATTGCCCAATGCATAAACGTCATTTCTTTATGCTTTAATATATGAGATTGTATGACTGTACACACTATCCTTCACAAGAGCAAGACCATGGTTTCCGAAAACTTCATAGCAGCATAAGTAGTAACTAACACAAAAACTTTAACAACTATGAAAATGAAATGCCAACTAAATTAATTGTTTAATACAAATTATTGTCTTAATTTTTTTAAAAAAAAAACAGGTACTATTCCATCTAATTATTTTGTTTCTCAACTTGTTTACTAAGAACTAAGATTAATTTGTGCAGATCTCTCTGAATCCTTCTTGCAATCACCATATCTAATAGTTCAACTCTTTTCTTAAGTGTTCCTACACTTCCTATTACAAGTTGAAGTCCATTTATTAACTTGCACAATTCAGACTAATCCAAGAATTCTGGATTTTAAGTCACACTTGGAATATGATTGGCTCACTTCAGGACATCCTCTTAAATCCACTTGCAATTTGAGAAGCTTGGATGATGAAGGAACCTAGAGTTGCTTTAGGTAAGCACCTAGCCTTACAAAAACTCCATAACATATACACTGCACCATGTTCCTGACTTAAAACATATTCTATTTAATCACCGAGGAAAATTATTTCCAAGAGAGTAAAGCTTAGGCATCGAGTTACACCAAGTTCAAGAAATAAGCACTAGGAAGCAAGTTTCTAACGTGAATACTGCTGGTGTAGTAAACCTGGCAACTTCATATTGGATTAGCATTGTTTAATCTCCTGGCTATGAGATATTGACAAAATGACATGCAAGATTATCAATTTTTAAAGAAATATATATTTCTCATGTTCAACAGTATCAAAGGTTTAAAACTTCAATGAACAGAAACAGAATGCTTTAGAATGTTCAATGAGGAAGCTTTCAAGAATGATGCTACTACTGATCTATGCTAGGAGTCATGCAAGCATAACGAGCATGAAGCCAATATTTGAACAGATTTAAACGCATCGTAAGGAAAAATAGGGAAAAGGAAAAGAAACCGGAGTGATCCTTACCTGCCCCTTCTCCGCTAGGACAAGCAGATCATCATCTTCTTCATCTCCACCTAAATTCTTATCTTCAGCAGCTACGGCAGGCTTGTCCGGGTCTGCTTCCAGCACCAAGCACTCATCATCATCCTCATCGTCCCGCTTACTCAGACCCAAAGGCTCTGGGTTCAGCCGTCGTTTCTTTACAGCAGGGAGCGAGAACTCGTCCACTACGACAACATCGTCAGATTCATCCACCCGCCGCCCCACCGCGCGATCAAGCAGCTCGTCTACCCAGTCGAAAGAGCGGCGATCGGTCCTCCCCCGACCATAATCCTCCTCCTCATCGGAGCTTATATCGACGACGAAGCGCTCCATTCCCTTGGCCTCGACGACTCCAGTTGACTAAGAAAGGGTTTTCCAAGAGCAACTCGATTCCGCACAAAAAGCAGGTTTTTCCACATCTCGCATCCAAGAAACTTACAAATTCCCCGGGCCGCGATTATCAAAAAGTCCCATTCTCGCACAATCAAAAATTCACCCGACACTACAGCAAACACAGATCAGGCAAAGAAAAACAGCGCTTTACCGATTGAAATCAGCAATCACCCGAGATCAAACAAAGCAGCAGTCGACGAGAGAGGCGGCCTTTTCCCCTCGCATTATCTTGCCGGGATTTCCATCGGAGCAAAACCGTAGAGACTAGAGAGGCAGGGGAAGGGTTTCCGAGTTGGAACCACAACATATATCCTGCGGCTCCATCGGATCCGGATTTATTTCCAACTCCAGACCGATTCGATCTCGGAATTTAATTAGCCATCGAATTAAATTCGAAATAATAATAATAATAATAATAATAATAATAATAATAAAATCTGGTTGCAACCGCCGGTCGTAGTCCTGCCACAAAAGTTGAAAATTATTAATAATTAATTACGTAAAATGATATACAAATACCATGCTGATTCTCCATTTTCCCCCAAATATCAATGGCGTTGACCCATTCCTGAGTCTTGTGCTTCTAGAACCATCCCATTTTATTATCAAATATTTAATAATATACGTCACAATATTATATATCAGTATTTAATTAAATATCAATCATCATTTTATTTAGTCTTAAATTATACAAACTGTTTAATAATAATATAAATGGATAAGATAATCATAGATATAGTATGTTTATCCCATTTCCATTTAAAGGCTATCCACTTGTTATTTATTATTAGTTATCATGTTAAAATTAAAAAGTAAAAAAAAACAATTTTCTCCTTTCCATTTATGCTATAAATGAGAAAAATAATTTTTTTAAATATATATTTTACTCTTAAATTTTGAGTAAATTTTTCTAGTGTTTAATGAATTTTTTAAACACAATTTTGATTTAATTTTCTAGAATGCCCTGATGTTTTAGAAATTTTCACATTCATGCCATTTTACCCTCAATTAAACAACATTAGTACTTTATGAATAAAACTAAAAGCGTGATAAAAATGTGGCGTTGTATAAATTAAAATTGTCATCTTATTGTTTCATTAATTGTAAGGGCATAAATGAATGCGAATTGTATAATATTTTAAATTTTTACATTTCATAACTAAAAAAATATCTTTATAGAAAGCTTTTAATACATATTTTAACTTTTTCATTGTTAACTAAGTTACTTATTGGTTAATCAATACGAGTGTTTTGGTGATACTTTTTTTTTAAAGGATATTTTGGTATTAAGAAAATGTTAGAGCATTTAAAAATACCCAAAATTTTAGGCAATATTTTGACTATTTTAAATAGCATTTTACTTTACTAAGTTTATGAAATACTTAAATTAAATTACGTATCATAGTTTTAAAATCACTAAATCATATATCTAATTCTATTTTTATCCATGTTAGTATTATTCTAGTCAACTGCTACAATTATAACAATAAAATAAATTATCTATTTATGTTAAAAAATTATTACTTTCAATATAAAGATAAATTGATATTTAAAAATATGAATATAATTAAAAGAACTAAAATAGTTACATTATATAAATTAAAATTGTCATCTTATTGTTTCATTAATTGCAAGGGCATTGATGAATGCAGATGGCATAACAATTTAAATTTTAAAATTTAAAATATGATTTTAACATTTCATAATTAACAAAATATCTTTATCGAAAGCTTTTAATACATATTTTAAGTTTTACATTCTTATCTAAGTTATTTATTGGTTAATGAATACGAGTGTTTTGGTGATAAATTTTTTTAAAGGATATTTTGGTATTAAGAAAATGTTAGAGCATTTAAAAATATCCAAAATTTTAGGCAAGATTTGGACTATTTTAAATAGCATTTTACTTTAAATACTTAAATTATGTATCATAATTTTAAAATTATTAAATCATATATCCAATTTCATTTTTGTCCATGTTACTATTCTAGTCGACTTCTATAAATTATAGCAGTCCGAATAAATTATTTATTCATGTTAAAAAAATATTATTTTTAATATAATGAAATTGATATTTAAAGGTATGAATATAATTTAGAGAACTAGATTGCATTATATAAATTAAAATTGTCATCTTACTTTTTCATTAATTGTAAAGGCATTGATGAATGCGGATTGCATAATAATTTAAAATATGATTTTATTATTTCATAACTAATAAAATATCTTTATCAAAAACTTTGAATACATATTTTAAGTTTTACATTCTTATCTAAGTTACATATTGGTTAATGAATACGAGTGTTTTGGTGATAATTTTTTTAAAGGATATTTTGGTATTAAGAAAATGTTAGAGCATTTTAAAATACCCAAAATTTTAGACAAGATTTTGACTATTTTAAAAACTATTTTACTTAGGAAAGTTTCTGAAATACCTAAATGGCGTACCATAGTTTTAAAATCACTAAATCATATATCTAATTTCATTTTTGTCCATGTTACTACAATTATAAAAGTCGAATAAATTACCTATTCATATTAAAAAATTATTGCTCTCAATATGGTGGGTAAATTGATACTTAAGGGTGTAAATATAATTAAAAGAACTAGACGAACACATATAAACTTATTTCATTTCATTTAGAAATCAGTTAATAGATCTAAAAAATTCGGAATGAAATGAAATCAGTTCTTATATGTTTATCTAGTTCTTTTTATTATTCATACTCTCACATATCAAATTGCTCTAAGAGCAAATGATTTTTTTAATATGAATGTGTTGGAAAAATCTAATTTGAGTTAAAAAAGATCATAATTCTTAATATATTAGGTTAAATTGATATTTGAAGGAATAAATATAATCATAAAAATTACACGAGCTCATAAGACCTAATTTCAAGTCATTCCGAGCCCTCTAAATCTATCAACTAATTCTGATCGAATGAATATAAAGAGTTTCAATTAAAATTGATTGATCGACCTAGAGAGCTCAAAATGATGTGAAATTATGTCCTATGAATTGGTCTAATTCTTCTAATTGTATTCATGTATGCAAAAATCAATTTGATCTAATATATTGAGAACAATAATTTTATAATATGAATTAATTTTTCGGATACATTCGTTTTAAAAAAATCATCGCTCATAATATGGTAGATCAAAATTGGCTGATGTACTTAGCTCAGAATGATATGAAACTAGATCCTATGTGTTCGTCTAGCTCTCCTCTCTCTATATATATATATACTCTCAAATATCAATTTTATTTATTATATTGAGAATAGTATTTTTTGAAATATAAATTAATTATTTTTTTAGAAAAATAATCAATTCGACTGCTATGGTAGTCCATGGGTAACAAAGGGAAAATTTGCATGCAGTCCCCATTGGCAAACATAACTTTGCATGCAGTCCCTACTTCCCAAATTCTTTGTTTTCACTCCCTAGTCAAATATATTTACCTAATTACCCATGATATTTTTAGGTATAAAAAGTTCAAAAATCAGTATAATTCATCTTAAATTCAATACATTAAATTTAGAATCTAGTATATTTTTTTTATCAAATTGAGTTAGATTCTTTTTTCATCTTAATTGGATGGAAAATATATTAGATTTTCTTTAAATAATACTCAATTGGATAAAAAATATACTAGATTTTCTTTAAATGATAAATAGTACTGAATTTAGGAGGAATTATATTAAGAAAAAAGTTGTGCTCAATTTAATAGAAAATATACTTGATTCTAGTTTAAAGTGTTGAATTTAATAGGAATTATACCTGTTTTTAGACTATTTGTACCTAAAAAAATATGAGAGTTAATTTTGATAGAAAATATACATGATTTTCTTTAAATGGTACTCAATTGGATGAAAATATACTAAATTTTGTTTAAATGGTATTGAATTTAGGAGAAATTATATTAAGCAGGAAAAAATCATGCTCAAATTAATAGAAAATATACTTGATTCTAATATAAAATACTGAATTTATCAAGAATTATACTCGTTTTTAGATTTTTTATACCTAAAAAATATGAGAGATAATTTTGATAGAAAATATACTCGATTCTAGTATAAAATGCTGACTTTAAGAAGAATTAGGACATGATATTTACATGAGGGGAGTTGAAGCAAAGAAAACTTTGCATGTAGGGAGTGGAAACAAAGTTTTTTGGATAGAGAGACTGCATACAAAATTAAGAGTGAGATTGGAGATTTTTCTCCACTTTACCGTAACAAATATGACAGATGTAAAAAATAAAAATGAAATTGAATACATTATTAATTTTAAAATTAGAATATGTGATTTAAATATTTATTTTTTTAAAAAAATATGGTCGGCTAAAAAGTCGTATCTTAAAGCTTCAAGTCTCCGGAAAGAAATTTAACTTGCGTAAAACCGAAATTACCGTTGATCGTGTTAGGATTTTGCTATAAGTAGTAAAAATCTAGAGAATCTTGGAAAATATGGGCCGCCTCGTCGCCGACTACTCCATCCCTTTTTCCGTGCCTTGCCTCTCCTTCACCTCCGCCGCCGCCTCCTGGACCGCTCTCATCTCCGCGCGCTCTGACGATCATGCTGCTGCATTCCGCCTCTTCATCTCCATGCTACGCCGCCCTAAGCCTCCATCCCAGGCCAACCTCTCCGCCCTTCTCAAATCTGTCTCTTCCTGTCTGCCTTCCAGCCTCTTCTCCGGCCTCCAGATCCACGCGCTCGCCATCAAGCTCTCCCTCTCTCGCCTTCCCTTTGCCGGCTCCGCCCTCGTCCACTTTTACTCAAAAGCGCGGCTCCCTCGTGACGCCCATAATGTGTTCGAAGAAATTTCTAACCGAGACGATGTCTGTTACGGTGCGTTGATTGTTGGCCTCGCCCAGAACCAATGCGCCACTAGTTCTCTCAGAGCCTTCGCCGCAATGAGGTCTGATGTCGATGTGTCAACGACCACGTATAGCTTATCTGGTGCTTTCCGTGCGGCTGCTCACTTAGCAGCGCTAGAGCAATCTAGGATCATTCACGCACATGCTGTTGTCGCTGGGCTGGACACTAATGCGGTGGTCGGCACTGCCCTGATTGATGCTTATGGGAAATCCGGTATCACTGGTGATGCTCGGAGGGTGTTTGATGGAATGCTCACGGATGCTAATCTCGTTATGTGGAATGCAATGCTAAGCGTATATGCGCAACAAGGGAACACTGAGAGGTCAGTGGAATTGTTCAATGAGATTCTGAGACGAGACTTCCAACCTGATGAATACTCCTTTCTTGGGGTTCTGACTGCATGTAGCAATGCTGGGTTACCAGATGAGGCCAAGAGATGGATTGATTGCATGAACACTCGCTTTGGGGTAGTGCCAGGAATTGAACACTACACATGCTTACTTGGTGCGCTGTCCCGTGTGGGCCGTCTAGTGGATGCTGAACAGCTTGCTTTAACAATGCCTTGTGAGCCTGATGCAGCATTCTGGCGAACTCTGCTATCTGGTGCTGTGGTCCATGGTGCAACTGATGTGGCTGCAGCTGTTGGCCAGCGTCTCCTAGAGCTTGATCCCAAAGATGACTCAGCCTATGTCATGCTAGCTAATCTATATTCATCGGTGGGCAAAATGGACGAGACTGCTGAAATGTGGAAAAATATGAGGGACCATGGAGTGAAGAAGGAAGGTGGACGGAGTTGGATTGAAGTGAGGGGAGAGGTGCATGCGTTTATTGCAGGGGATAGGAAGCATGAAAGGATGGCAGATATTTATGCCAAGATCACGGAGTTGATGGAGGAGGTAGGCAAACTGGGTTATAATGAGATGGATGAGAGACTTTGGTACCACAGTGAGAGACTAGCAGTGGCATTTGGATTGGCAAGTGGATCAGCTCCCAAGGGGAAACCACTGAGAGTAGTGAAGAATTTGAGGATATGTAGTGATTGCCATGAATATTTCAAGTACGTAAGTAGGGTGATTGAGAGGGAGATTGTGGTGAGAGATGCTAATAGGTACCATACTTTTCAGGATGGATGTTGCACTTGCAAGGATTACTGGTGAATTGACTTCAGCTGTCACACTGGAAAGTGATACCAGCATTCTTCATCACCAACATCAGATATGTCTGCTAGGCTCCTCAAAGTTGCAGTTCTCTCTGTTTGCAAATAGATTTGTAACATGATGACTACCTCAAGGTTTGATGTTGATGCTTCCTGTTGTTTAATTTATTCTGGAGCAAGTGTGGCTGGTCTTGAAGATGACTGACAATTAATTAATTGGATGGATTTGTGATGTTGTTTCTACCAGAGCTTTGAGACTCGATACATTCTGTGTGCTGGAGATATGTAGGGGTTCATGTGGATATGGGACCTTTCCTTTCCAGTTCTCCATGAACTTGAGATGCAGTAATCTGGCAGATGCTGCTCATGGATAGCAGCAGCTCCTGGAAATTGATCCTAGAGATCATTGATTGATTCTGTTTACTAATTAGGAATAAAATTAGGGTTTAAATTATTTTATGACTTCAAGTTTAGACAGTTGTTAATGGTGTTTGAATTATTTATGGGTTTAAGTTTTAGAATTTGTCAAAAAAACACAATTGTAAACCAGGTAAATCTTAGCCTGGTATAAAAGGGGTTATATCCCTCATGTAAGAAGATTCTTTAATTCAATAAAAAAAATCTGTTCTTCGTTACTTCTGATTCTTTGTGTGAGATCTAGTTTCTCTGTATCAGATATTTATCCTTTATGCGACATCAATTGCTGTGACCTCTGTGTGAATTTTGTTTGTTTGATTTTTGTGCTGCACATTGAGCATATGACCTGCTAGAGGAAAAGGATGACAAGAATGAATATAGATAGATACAAGGATGGTGGAGAAAACATGATGGTTTGAGGAGTTAGATTGGACCGAGTAAGGTACATGTTGAAGTCAGGATCTCCTAGGAATTTTACAGACATTTAAATAGGTAAGGTTTTGACAGGTACATTGTGGCATGGGATGCTAATATGCACTATAATTTTAGGATTTATGTTGCTCTTGCAAGCATAAATGTGAATTTGAACTTCTGAATGAAACAAGTGTTAAGTTAGCATCACATCATCATAAATAAAAGTCCATATCCACTGACATTTTGAAATTTAATGCCCTTTTGAATTGTCTACAGACAAAGGAAGTAGAGATTGGTCTCTCAAGGCTAGTGCTGATGCTTCTTCTGGTTTGGACAGTGGTACACTGAATGTAATGGTACACCATCCTGATTCACTCTCTTTACTTCAAAAAATTCATGCTGCTAGATATACTAGTTTGTCATTTTCTTGGATCATTCAGAATTCAAGTGCTCTATCTTATTCATGTTGTCTATTCCAATATCTCTATCATGTTCCTGATTTCTTGTGTTTTTGTAAATTTCTTTCTCTTATTAATATGTGCTCTCTTTAAGATGATGCCAAGCCCATAAGCATTCTTTTCAAAGGGTGCAAAATGAGCAGTCTTAGAGTAGTTGTTACATGTTCGAAGTAGCTTATATTTCCCTGGTAGCTTATCTTGTTGTATTATTAGTACTAGCCAACCTTTCATTGGCTACTTATCCTGTTGTATTACTAGTAGGATAGAAAACTCTTCATTAGTGGAAACTTGCAGCCTCAAATGTTATTTGCCTGTTGATATTTAGTTCTTCTGTGCATTCATTTCTCCTACATCAATTTTAACACAGCTTTCAATTGGGAGACATCTCCTTACGGTCAAACCATATCGAAACTGTAAATGCTACACACTTGATTTCTGACCTATTACATGTAGAGCAATTGCATTTTGATTCAGTGGATCTGGCAACTGCTAAGATTGCAAATTGCAGCAAGAATTTTTCCAAAAAGAAATGCTCTTGCTAGTGCCTACCTTTGTATGAGACTTCTATACTGCACAATTCTTTTGTCACATATATCATACCACACTGCTATTCTTCGTAATAAGTTGCTAACCTCAAATCTTTTTTTTTTCCCCTGCAATGAAGTAGTGTTAACTCCCTCACCAAATTCTGTCTAGCAAGTTTGTCTGCCGCTACATCCAATATACTCGCATTTTGGCCTGATGTTATATTTTCCTAGAAGTGTTCCTTACTTTATCAACTAGGTTTGTTAGTCTTCAAATGAACATATATGTGCTCGTATTGGTTTAACTGGAAAACAACCATCTTGTAGTTCACATTCTACTGGATTATTATGATAGCAGCCACCAGGAAAGCTGGAAAGTGCATATGAAAATTTTGTTGTGTTATTCAATCTACGCAAATGCCATGATAAAGGGTAAAAGTAAAATCATATTCAACTAAATCTACTGATAGTGGTTATGCAAATTACAAGAGCAACTCTAGATATGTAATTATGTTTTCTTATTAAGAATTTGCTGCAATTTTTTATCTTCTTCCACAAAGCATCCCATATTAGAACTATTCTCCACTGGAGGAAAATATGACAACAAGAATTCGTTATCTCAAACTATCCGTTCAGGAATTGACCGACGATTTTGAGATGTTTCAATCGAAATACTTGATGATATCTCTTCAGGATATATCAAAGATAATTATGCAACTATGTTTTCTTTTTAAAGATTTGCTATTACTTTTTATGTTCTTCCACAAAGCATCCCATATTAGCACTGTTGCCTACTGAAGAAAATATTCAGCTACAAAAGATTGTCACTCAAACTAGTTGTTTCAGAAAGTTTTGAGATGTGCAAAGATTTACGAGTCTAATCATTCCCTGCCACTTCTCAACTATGTATCATATACAGTACTTCGACTAGTGGCATACATGTTCTCAAGATCCTCTGGGGCTTAGAGTCCCAAAGATTTATGCCATGGGATAACCATGCATGCATTATTATTTTATCCAGAATCGCACGTCTGCTGAAGTGAAACGTAATTGTCAGAATAACATTGCAGTCAGAGATGCCAAAACGATAGCTAACCTTTTTTCAGCATTATCTTTATAATTTGCATTCTGCACAAATTATCTTCCTTTTTATTTATATATTTTAAATTATCATCGCAATCAATCCTCTTGATATACTGTTTGACCCGACCAAACACTTTTAGTGGATTCCCTATATTCTTCTGTGTTTTTGACGTCAATCTAACACCTTGTTTGCCAATTGAAGTAAGTTACATTCGGATATTGCGTTTTGTCAACAGAATTAGAATAACCGTCATGTGATCAGAACTAGGCTTGTTTTGTCCATACACTGAAGTGAATACCACAGAGAATCGTTTTTCTTACTACTGAATCTTACTCAATTTCACTAGAAACGTTAAAATTTTTTAAACAGGGTCTGGCCCCAAGCTTTTAGAGTCAAACCTATAGTTGACAATGAAGTCAACGCCAAAGCTTTCTTTCTTCCATTTACGGTTTACTTTGTTCAGTTACTGGTTGAGTTGGTTATTAGTTTATAGAATTAAACCATGGTTAAATTATGAGAAAGATCGAAAAATTATCCTATCATAAGATAAGATGAGTAGCTTTAATTTTCTGATTTTACTCCCTTCAATAAAGACATTCTTATGTTAGGATGGTTCTAGGAATAATGGTGTCATGGTAGAATATCCAGATTATCATCTAAACATCCGTGGTTCGAATTCATGTATTTATAGAAATTTTTTCTCTAAATGAGGGATATAATCAAAGGATGTTAAATTTCTAAATTAGCCGTCGTGTACTCTTCTTGATTTATTCTGATAATCGATAAAATTTTTTAATAAGATCGATCTCCAGAGATAGTCTAACTGGGATTACCATTCTTTATGTCACAGGATGGCAGATTTCACCATTTGTAAAGATCCAACAGCGCTAAAAGTGCTATTAGTCTACGACGTCCTTCTCTCTATAAAGGTGATTGCTTTCTAGCCGGAACAGCAGCTTGTGCGACCTCAGCAGCTTCTCCTTCCTCTGTAGCCGATTCGACCATGTTTCCGGCTCCCTATCCACCCGCCGGCTACCGACACTTTGGCCAGCCGTCGACCATGGTCGCCGCTGGCGGTGCCGCTTGTGAAGCTGATTACAGCTTCGCGGATGGGTACTCCTTTGGCCAACCAAACCGCCAGCTGGCGGCAGAGACGATAGAAGTGGAAGCGCCGCCGCCAAGATTCGCTAGCGAGCTGCTCCAGCTCGGTGCGCTGTGCTACCGAGATGGGACCGCCTGCGGCGTCGGGGAATTTGTGGGTCCGGCTGATGTGGCGAAGGATCATCCGAAGCAGGACGACGGCTTCCTGTTCTGCGAACTAGAGCAGGCGGTGTCGCAGGTAATAAATTAAATTGACATTAAATTCCTAATTTTTGGAATTTCATTTTTAAATTTTCACAGTGAGTCTTCTAGTTGGAACTGTTCTTTAGATAGATTAAGAAATAACTATACTCTGTAATTAAGGAAGTATAATTTATTATTAAAATTTACAATGGATATTCAGATTGTCGCCAAGTAAAAAAAAAAATAATAATAATAATTCAATTGTTGCGTCAATCAATCTTGTGGAATGATCACAATCTACAAAAAAAGGTGATTCCTCATGAGCCATCCAGAAAAAAAACAAAACTGTTCAGAGAGTCGTATGATATTATGCAAGGACCAATCTATAGTAAGATTCTCCCAACTTCCGTCGTTATCTGCAACTAAATCAATTATGAGATAGAGGAAGAAAAAGAAAAAGAGAAAGAGGAAGAGAATTTTTCTAAAATATCTTATATTTTGCTTGTGATTCTCAATCGACAGTTTTTAGGATAAAAGAACTTAGTGCACATTTTAGCACTTTGAAATTAGTTAAACTGTTCGTTAATTTGCCTTGTGAATTAATCAAGGTGATCAGTGGAGACACGGCCGCAGTGGCAATGGAGGATTGTTCCTCCTCCAAAGATAAAGTAGGCCTCCGGCTGTCGCCGGAAGAGAGGAAGGAGAAGATCCACAGATACATGGAGAAGAGGAACAAGAGAAACTTCACCAAAACGATCAAGGTAATTCAGTCGATCATGCAACTGAATAAAACTTATAAATTGAAGTTCAAGTGATTCATCCTTTGGCTATCAGTATGCTTGTAGGAAAACATTAGCAGATACGCGACCGAGAGTCCGAGGGCGATTCGCAAAGCTTGATGAGCGAGGAGAGGAAACGAAGAGCAGCATAAGCAACCATGACTTTCACAAAGTAAGCGTGTCCTTGTGATCATTTCTATGGTTGCTCAGAGGGAAGCAAAAAAAAAAATTTTTGAAAGGGTGGTTTATATTGTTGTTGTAGGTGGCGGTAAAGGAAGAAGAGATGCTTGACTCGGACATTCTTGAACTCATCAGCGGCGTTAACTCCTTTGCGTATAATTGGGCGCTTGAATCTTGGATATGAGCGAGCACATGAATGATCAAAGAACTTTGGGTCCTTTTGCTCTCTTTTGTGGATGTCGACCATGAGGCATCCAATAAAATGAATGGAATGTAAAATGATATTTGGACACTAAAAGTTATTTTTTGTTGTCCAACTGAGGGGATTGGATCAACCATGTTCAATATGTAACCGGGTCGAATAAATGAACCTTGTCATCCCATTTGAATGGACAAATCAACTTGATTAGGGAGTTGATTAGCCCCACAAAGCGAAAGAGGTAGATCGAACCAAATTTGTGATTAACATGATTATATAATTGTGTTGTTCAATTGATCTGGCCAAAGAGACTAAGATGATTGAACTAACTTATAGCTAATTGGGAGAAGAGGTTCGATTGATCACACGAATGCCATTTGACCACCATCTCACTTTCTTCACCAATTGTCAAAATCTTAATATTCAACATCCTACGGGGTAAAGTTGGGCTTCGCCCAACAGATTCTGAAGGTATAGAAGTCTTTCTCTATAATTCATGTATCAGATAAATCTAAAATACAACTTAACTTATGTACACCCAGAGGTTCAATTAGAAAAAGGTCATTTGATCACCATCTCACTATCTTCACCAGCTATAAAAATCTTCATATTCAACATCCCAATGGGTAAAGATGACCTATTTCTTTTTTTCTTTTTAATAATCTAGGTGTTAAGTTTCACCCGATTAATTATAGAATTAGATGACCTTTTCTGGTTTACTTATTGGATAGTTTATGTTAGATAAATATTTTAAAAGTTGACCTCTAACTATACATAAGTAAGGGTATAAATGAATCAAGCTGCTCATAAGCTATTCGAGTTTCAATTTGAAAAACAGCTTATTCATGTTCATTCGATTAAGTTAACGAGCTAAGTTCGAGCCTAATATCAAGCTTTAAAACATTATCAAATCAAGCTTAACAATATTTGGCTCATGAGCTCATGAACATGTTTATTTAGATATTTGACACACGAATTTGATATCCTGCAAATCCGCCCGTGCGCGATGGGCATGGGCCACTTATATATATATAGTCATGTTGAGATGGTAGGCAGAGTCAAGGAAGAGCCGAGTCATTCCCTGAGTTTGTACAACCTCAACTACTAGTAGCAATCAACTCCATGGCGCTTCGAACCTCGGGTTGTTCGTCCTCGAGCTGCCCCTCGACTCGACGACATCTCAATTTTATGACGTTCTTGATCTGGGTCATCTATCTTCAAGCCACCTCCTGACTCAGGAGGTGGCACCCTGACTACATGACACTAAACTGAAGACAATGCCGCATTTATTTCAGGAAGTAGATAACACACATGTGGATCTTGGAACACGTGGAGAACGTAGGAAATAACTATCACTCTATAAAAGGTAGTCAACTCCTATGAGCTCTGGTACGTGAATACACACATACAAAAACCTTATGTAGGTCCGGTGATGCCGGTTAGAGAGGATGAATAGACTGCAATTAAAAGTTAACATTTTCTCTTGACATTTGAACTTTACAAGGGCAAAACACGTTAATTTAAATAAAAGAAATGCATAAAATAAAGTAAGAGACAAGGAGTTTACTTGATTATAATCGGGATGGTTGTTAATCCAAAGTAGTTGAAAAACTCTAGTAAAAGATCTCCTTTGATGAATGTAGAGTAGCATCTTACAATCGTTGAAAGTGTAGACTTAAAAACAGAAAAGAATTTGAGTACAGAGTGTGTTGTATTTGAACTTCAAGTACCAAAGCTCTATTTATAGCCCACTGATCGAAGTTAGCCATTGGATGATGTGACACCTCCAGGGCGCCTAGACTCGGTCTGGGTGCCTGGACATGGTTGGCTCGATCCACACCGCAATGACTTCTTTCCAATGGATCTTCGCTTCTTGGGCATCTGGACTTGGTCTGAGCGCCTGGAGTTGGCTGACGTGTATTCCAGTGCTGATCTTCGCTGCAACATTTCGCTAACTTGGCTGAGACATCCCTGACGTCTGGACCTGGTCTGGGCGCCTAGACAAAGTCAACTCATTAGTTGACTTATTCGGTTACTTGGGTGATTCTTCAGCCTTCCAGAGTTGAGCTCACCTAAACCAAACTCCGATTTTCTCCTCAAGCAGTCTTCCTCCCTAACTTCTTATTCCTCGGAAGTGCAATATGTGTCCTTCTTATCCGCAGGTGTATTCTTCCACAGCTCCTCATCCATCGGATGCACCAAGTTCATCGACTGGCTTCCTGTGCTGTCATTCTTACAAGTTACGTCTTCCACTCGACTTCTTGTGTTCCTAAGTCCCTACATACTTAGAAATAAGGGATCAAAACCGCAGAGCCTAACTTAACTCGGTTGATTACATCAAAACCAACTCAAGGTACTTATACCTTAAACATTCCATTTTCATTCTTCTTCCTCCTCTTCCGCTGACAACTGACTTGAACATTAGAGTGTCTATACTGAGTAACCCTCTGGCCGTTATTCTAACCATCTTTCTTTCATCTTCTTCTATCCAGGTTCCGGCAGACCTCCCTACCAATCCTTGTTAACACTAGGTAATTGGCAACTAAGGTGGCTTTTACACCTATTCATCGATGGTTAGTTCATCGACATTCTTTGGTAGGATCAAATTGACAACGTCTGTGGAAACACTAGGTTAAGAAATGAACTAAGATGTTAGGATGGATGACACCGGAAGACCCTACGTTACCACCATGGTAATGGAAAGATTTTGACAAGCTGGTAGCTGCGATGGTGCAGGTGATATTGCAAGGGCATCCCCAATAGCCACTCCTGCTGGAAACCCATTTCCAAACTGAGCCATAGCCTCGGTCGGTCGAAGCTACGTCGAGGCCTCATTAGAGGTTGCCCTGGCCTATAGGAATGCTCCAGATTGTGTTCCCCATGCCATTCGGTACATCGGTCATGAGGAAATCTTCAGGAGAGACCCCTCATCAGGATCCTTTGAAGGGAAAGGCTCCTACATCTGGTGGGAGAAAGGCCCCTCGAGACCCTCCGTTCTCAAGAAGCATCCTTCAGGACGAGTTACTAAGACATTTCGGGCATTGCATATAGGGGAATATAATGGTACTACTGACCCTGAGGATCATATCTATAAATTTGAAAATGCTTCCCTACTACATCAGTATACAGATGGTTTCAAATATCCAGTCTTCTTGACAACACTTTGTAGGATCATAGAAGTCGAGAGGGGAGGGTGAATCTTGATTGTTTTAAAATCTTTTTCTTTTTCATCATCGTAAAACCAAATTAGAGTAAAGTTGCAGTGGAATAAAAAGTGAGACAAATACTAAGTTAATTTTACTTGGTTCGTAGTCAAGCGACTACTACTCTAAGATCTGCAATCCTTGATCACTTTCGATGGGCAATCTAATATATTTCTTCTCTTTGAAAACTTTCAGAGAAGAAGCAATGTCATACAAGTATGAGATATACAGTAACAAACTATGCAAGTACAATAAATAATATTGAAAACAAGTATAGGAAATGAAGTGTCGGTTGTCGGAAGCCTCCCAACATCGTAGTTGTTGTAACTTGCACGATCAGTAGCAGCAAATATATGAATGAGCACAGAATGAATTGTTGATCGACTCAGACCTTGAGACCTTCTTTTATAGGCATCATTTGATCGACTGAAATCCCATTCTGTTGACTGATCCTTTTCGTCTACTAAACTCTGTGCCTTTCTTTGTTTGCTCTGATTCAATCTATCTAATCCCATAAATTATGATATTCGGTTGACTAATCCATGTTATTTGTCGATGGAACCTCTGGATTTCCTTTCTTAAGTGATCTGATCAATTTGTAATTGCTTACTAAAAATAGATTGGTCGACTGATCTCACTGATCCATCGATGGAATCTTGTTGCCTTCTTTGCCAGATTGCGATCCTTTACTGTTCTTATCCACTTGGATCAATCGACTAAACCAATCGGTCAACTAACTTTCTTTCTGTAAAACTAAGTTAGCACAATAAGAATACAAATGATAATGATCCCGCAAAACAGAGTTAGGCAATATAAAATAGAGATGCATGAATATGATAGTTAGGGCTGTCTTGATCTCAACTTAGAAGCTTCCGTTGGTTTCTTCAATTTGATCAACGCCTAAGATTTGTCCCGACTAGGATATGACCTTACCACTCCACTCTAGGAGCTTACCTCAACTTACTAGCCAAATATCTTGTCCTTCAGACTTGTTTATATTTCTCTGGTCTTGCTTAGTGTCTGATTAACCAGATCAACAAACCTGTTTGAGTTCGTGGATTTGGCAAGTGTCGATGTCCCTCATGATAATGCTTTAGTTTTATATAAAAGGTAAATATATATTATCAAAGAAATATACCAACATATAAAAATCAAAGATCCCTACATATGTCATGTTTGATGAAGTGTTAGATCTGTTAGGGGATCTGAGGTATGGTGTACAAGTGCTCACATGTGTACCATCTCTCTTATACATACAAATAGATCTCTCATCAATTATACCTTGGTTGATAACTTACCTTTCGCACAACCACGGGAGAGCAAGCTTCGACCGATCTCTAAGTCTTCGTTATCCATCATAGGCGGCTAGTCCGTGTCATTAGCACCTAACAAGCTCCATCCAAAGGTGACATCATGAAGCATACCATGACTCTATGTCGTATATCACATCATCATATCATATGCCACTAAACATCTGCCCATGTGTAGCACATGTGCCATCAAGCTAGCATCACTATCCATCATCCTCTAGTGGATTGACTCATCTAATGCGAGTGCTCATATCCTCAACTTGGTTTGTCATCACCATCACTGCCCCCACACACTTTTAGCAAGTTTTCAACTATTAATAGATTTGCAATGTTTTTACTATGAGTCATTTGCTATGGACTAGATAGATCATTCTGATGGATCTATTCACCCTCATAGGTTTTTTTAGCAAAGCATGAGCTATAAATGGATTTGGAAAGTCTTTACTGTGAGCTATTTGCTGCGGACTAGATAGATCATTAAAGGTAGATTTATTCACCTATATCCTCACCCCTTTATCAAGATGTACATGCTCTCATGCTCAATAAGTGTGCTCTCATGTAAATCCGTTCATCCCTCACTCACACAAAATCACTCCTCTCGCCCACCTACTCGAGATGTATTCCAAGTGTACATACTCTCATCTCCCCCTCCTCAGACCAGGGAGCATGTACCCTCCAAGGCTCCATGTAGCTCCATAGCTCTCACTCATGCTCCATGTGGCACTGTGTCTCTCAACCTCCAGCTCAGGTAATGATCCTCGTATCTCGATGATGCTGAAGGTCTTGCCCCAAGGCTCCATGCAACTACATGTGTCTCAGATCTCTAGGGCAAGTAAGCTTTGTATGATTACATATCTCCGAAGGCGCCAGATCAAGTACATTTTTTTTTATACCATGGTCGATTACTTGGGTGAACATTGTGTCTATCCCAAGTAGGGTCGCAGTTCTATACAATATGTAATTGTGGATGTAAATCCTCCAGACTCTTGGGTGGTGTGTCAAAATTGCCCGAGATGAGCTCCTATGCTACAAGACTACATGTAAATGCAGGAGGTAGGCTCCCAAAATCATGTAGGGGTCTATCATAAATATATCTGTACGCTGCTTTATATCAACTCCAAAATATATGCTTGTTATATGCAAGGTGACACTATCAAAATACAACTCGGGTCACTAAAATGCAACTCACACTCATGATGCTACCTAAAATGCCTAAATTGCACACCCTTCTAACTAACTTATATGTGTAGTATGTGTAGTAAATGCATACAAGTGTAAATGACACAACAAATGTAAAATGGGGTAGTAACCAAAACCTACATGCCCCCGGAGTGTCATCCATGCTTGAGTAGCTGATCTGAATATACCTTCACCGATCTATAGACGTGGGTTTGTACCTAACTAAAGACTTGATCTGCATCAAATCTAAGCCCCTCAAACATATTGCTGTTCCTCGCCCTCCAAACATGATGCACCAATATTAACATGACAAGGTGGCGTGCCGTGGTCATGATGGAGTGGCTATTCACGGTACTAGACTCTGGATGTCCTTAGCATATGTCTGTAAGTGGTCATCTCAGGTTGCATTTGCAACTATGTTCGAATCCTCCCTTGTAGTTGGCAAATAGGAGTACATCTGAAAAATATGTGGTCTAGTTCTAGTGTCTGCTCGTCCTGCTTGAAGGATGTGCACCATGTTAGGTGTCTCTATATGCATTTTAAAAATTTATTTCGTAAACAAGTAGCGTAAGCGTAATGGTTTTCTAAATTATTACAACACACAATACACATATACAAAATACACACATGCATAGACATAGCTATAGAAATTTTTATTCTATTGCTATGTCTACGCATGTGTATCCTGTATATGTGTAATGCATGTCGTGTAATAATTTAGGAAATTATTATGCCTTCGTTGCTTGTTTATGAAATAAATTTTTAAAACACGTATAGAGATACCCAACAGTGTGACCTGCTATGAGACTTCATATGGTTCTATACGAAGTAGTCACCTTTAACCAACATATAGATATTTACTCTCAACATTCCAATATTTTCAATCAGTGAAGACCAACTACTTGGATAAACCAAGAAGCATAACATATGCTAGTAGTACAGAATTGATGGTGTCCAATCTTATTAACTCATCGACTAAAGAATATTTCAATACGTATATGGAGATACCCACTAATTATGATTCAATCATAATTTCTCTCATGCTATGCATTGTATTATGAATTTTATTAATTGAGTTTAAGATCAATATTATATATATATATAGCACTATATACACCACCAGGTACTTCTATTGGGCTCGTGTAGGGAGACATCCATGTGCTAGTAGCCAGACGATAAAGGCATGACTCTGTTGAAGGCACCTTTGCCAGACTGTCTTCACCCATGGCTTTCTAGGCCTCGTATCGCTGAAGTGGTCGTAAGCCCTCTAGACACCCCTTTCCTCTGATTAAACTAAACCGTAAGGGTTTGGCTCACAACCTCTGGACTACTTGTAAATGTTAGAATGCAATCTCTGATGTGTAGTAATTTCTTTATGAGTCGGGAGTCTGTGTGCTTGGTCTGCCATGCCCATATCCCCATGTGCTATAAGTACGCATTGTGCACCCATCGTATCCACAGTATATCTTGATTGTCTTGTATCTACTATAGAACCTTAGCTAGCAGAGAGAGGTTCCATGCCTTTAAGTCCCTCAAGCCAAGACCACCTTCTTCTTTCAGCTGACACAACTCTGACTATACAATGAGGGGACTCCTGGTAGTCCACATGAAGGATCTGCAGATAGTATAAATATGCTCTAGAACTCCACATGAAAGTGGCATTATGAACATCTAGTAGCATTCCATGCCCTGAAGAACTGATGATATTAGTTGGACTTTTCCAACAAAAGAAAGCGTGTTCTTCGACCATGAATTGATTCTCCTAGTAAGAGCATCCAAGAGTGTACTATAATATGAAATCTTTAGCTTCTAAGAGGTTATGAGGATGCTTAGGTATTTGAAAAACATTTTCCCCACTTGAAATCTAATAATAGTCAAGATCCATTCCCATGTAGGAGTATCTATCTCTGCCATATAGCTGTTGGACTTAGCTAGGTTGGATGTGAGGCCGACTATCTAAGCAAACTCTGATAGGCAGTTAACTAGCTATTGTTGGGATCGATATGCCCGCTAGAGGGGGGGGGGGGGTGAATAGCGTCTCGTCGCGCGCTTGTGCTTGCTTCTTCTTGATATGCAGCGGAAAATACAATACAAACACAAACACCGCTAACTCTATGGATTTACTTGTTATCCACCTCAAAAAGAAGTGACTAGTCCAAGGATCCACACACTCACACACCCTCCACTATGAAATCACTCCTTTACGGTAACTACCGAAGGCGGAGAAGCCTTACAAGCTCACAATACAACATAAATACAAAGAGAAGCAGATACAAGGGAAGTTTTACAAGATTTGTACACCAAAGTCTAACCCTAGCTTCTTCTTCTTGTTGTAACTCGCCTCTTGACTTGGACATGCTTCCAAGAACCTTCAAGAACTAGCATTGCAAGCTTGGAGAAGATCGCTGTGAATGTCGCAGAAGAGTCGCAGGAAAGAATGCAAAGTTCTGGCAAAGAAAACGCTCCGCCCAGGCTTTATACAGTGCTCCCAATCGATCCAAATTAGTCCCAATCGATTGCCACGTCACATCTGCACAATCCCAGCCATCCATTGCTCGTTTCCTGCTCAACGGTCACTTCCCAATCGATCGACCGATCGATTGGGATCATCTAAATTGATCGACCGATCGATTCAAACTCATTCTGTGCTCTCGCGTCCGCGCGAGAGCTTCTCCTCTCCAATAGATCGACCGATCGATTGGTAGATCCCAATCGATCGCCTGATCGATTAGGAAAGCTTCTGTGCTCGCGATTTTCTGACCCTAATCGATCGGTCGATCGATTGGGCCATTCCAACAATCACAGTACACTCCAATTGATCTGCTGATCGATTGGAGCATGTTCAATCAATCACCCGATCGATTGAACACCCTGGACTTGACTCAAACTTAAGTCCAGCTTCCCAAACCCAACTCTCGGTCAACCGTGACCGATTGGGTTTGCACGCCTAGCATTTGTCTACTCCCGACCAACCTCGAACTAGCCTTCTAGCCTCCTCCATCAGCCTTGCGTCCCTCGGATATCTCCCCATCCTTCACGCCTTGCCTTCTGGAGCTTCCTTCGGCCTCATCCTAGTTGTCGGGTTCTCCTCGCCAAGTTGTTGGTTGCTACTCGGAAAATCTAATGGTTCTACTGTACAAAATTTTTGTACAAAGGTCTGAACCTTTTCCTAGCTACCATGTGTTCTTTTAAATTAAACTTGGATCGCCTGCGGAACTTAACACGTTTGATCCAAAGTTTAATCTATTTGTTCTTTTAGGTTTTGACTTGGATCTCCTGCGGAACTTAACACGTTCGATCCAAATCTCCTAGGTTATTAATTCCATTAAATATTAATTTCCAAAATTGACTTCCAGTACTGACGTGGCGAGGCACATGACCTTCTTGGATATGGGAGCAACCACTACTGACTAGGCAAAGCCTTTTAAGGAAAACTAATATTTAATTTCCTAAAATAACTTTAGGTCAACCGAAAAGAACAATCAAATCACAAGGAAAAGAAATAAAACAAAGAACACAATATCGAAAATAAATTCGAAATACTAGAATCGCATGCCTCTTGTATTTGGTATTATTTCCAAAAATAACTAGTATGATGCGGAAAGGAAAAATACTAGTTATACCTTTTAGAAAGACCTCTAGATCTTCTACCGTATTCCTCTTCTAACCTCGGACGTTGTGTGGGCAACGATCTTCCAAGATGAGGACCACCTAGCACCTTCTTCTTCTTCCTTCAAGTTTTGGCCAAGCACCAAAATCCAAGGATGAAGAACTTTTTCCACCAACTAAGCTCCAAGGGATGCAAGCTTTCTCTCCTTCTTCTTCTTCTTCTCCAAGTAGTATCCGGCCACCACAAAAGCTCCAAGCAATGGAAGAGTTTCGGCTACCACAAAGAGGAAGAGAGGGAGAGAGGATGGCCGGCCACAACACCAAGGAAAAGAGGGAGAGAATAATAGAGGTTGTATCTCATGAAGGCACCCCAACCCCCTTTTTTATATTCCTTAGCTTTGGTAAATAAGGAAATTTAATTACAATAAAATTTCCTTAACTTTCCTTGACATGAATTAATTAAGAAAAATTAAACAAAATTTCTTAAAACTCCATGTCTTGGCCGGCCACATCAACAAGACCAAACAAAGCAATTTCAATCAACAATTAAAATTCCTTATTTGTCTTCGGATTTTTTTTTTAAAAAATAAAATTTCCTTTTAAAATCCCTTCATGGTTGATAAAAAGAAATTTCTATAATTTTAATTATTTTACATGTGAATAATTTATAAAGAAGAAAAATAAAATATCTTTCCAATCTACAAATAAGGAAAGAGATCTAATCTCTTTCTTTAATCTTTTGTAGATCCTTTTAAAAGAGATATTTTAATTTTTAATCTTTCCAATAAATTATATCTTTCACATAAGAAATATTTAAAATTAAAATTCCTTTTAATTTAATGGGGGTCGGCCACCTAAGCTTGGGTTCAAGCTAGGGCCGGCCACCCATGAATCAAGGCTTGGCCGGCCCTAGCTTGATCCACAAGCTAGCTTGGCCGACCCCCTTATCATGGGTATGAAGGTGGGTATAGTACTCTATAAATAAGAGGCTACGATAGGGACCGAGAGGAGGAATTGATTTTGGTCTCCCGATAAAATTAAGCATCCCGTGTTCGCCCCGAACACACAACTTAATTTTATCAATAATAATTCATTCCACTAGAGAACTATTATTGAACTACCGCACCAATCCCAAATTATATTTTTGTGCTCCTTCTTATCATGAGTGTGTTAGTCTCCCTGTGTTTAAGATGTCGAATGCCCACTAATTAAGTGAGTTACTGACAACTCATTTAATTAATATCTTAATCCAAGAATAGTACCACTCAACCTCATCGTCATGTCGGACTAAGTCCACCTGCAGGGTTTAACATGACAATCCTTATGAGCTCATCTTAGGGACATTATCAACCTAGATTATTAGGACACAGTTTCCTTTTATAATCAACAACACACACTATAAGTGATATCATTTCCCAACTTATCAGGCTTATTGATTTATCGAACTAAATCTCACCCATTGATAAATTAAAGAAATAAATATCAAATATATGTGCTTGTTATTATATTAGGATTAAGAGCACACACTTCCATAATAACTGAGGTCTTTGTTCCTTTATAAAGTCAGTATAAAAGAAAACGACCTCTGATGGTCCTACTCAATACACTCTAAGTGTACTAGTGTAATTATATAGTTAAGATAAACTAATACCTAATTACACTACGACCTTCCAATGGTTTGTTCCTTTCCATCTTGGTCGTGAGCTACTGTTTATAATTTATAAGGTACTGATAACATCATCTTCTGTATGTGGCACCACATACTATGTTATCTACAATATAAATTAATTGAATAACTACAACTAAATGTAGACAATTTGACCAAATGTGATTCTTTATTCAAAATGTTTACAAAGCTTAGGCTTTCAGTATACACTCTAACACAAGTCACACTAGGACTTACCTTGCCAAGACCACATGCTTGGACTTACAACCTTTGCCAAGATCACACTTGGACTTTTCAATTGCCTGGTTCCTCACCAGGGCTTTCCTTTTACCAAGATCACACTTGGACTTTCCAATTGCCTGGCTCCTCACCAGGACTTTCCCTTTGCCTAGCTATACTAGGACTTTCTAATTGTCTGATCTCACTTATCAGGACTTTCACCACCAAGTCTGGTCAACACTGACCTACTTGTTGGGATTTTCGAGCCGCAAAAACCACTTTTTGCGTTGCGAAAACCCCGAAATCCCATGCCACCGGATCCGTGCGAATATTAAAAATTTTACATGTACAAGTTTCCTAATCCTAGATCTACTTTAGATCTACATGTTTAGGGTTATACCTTTGAAGCGAAGCCCTTCGCAAATCCCGCTCGTCTAAGTGTTGCCGGATCTCGAGTGTGTTCAAATGTACACACCTCTAGTAGTATCCACACAAACAAGAAGTGATTCTCAAACCACTCTAGATGGAGAAGAGAACACTACAAGTGTGCTAGCACTCCTAGGGCTCTCAGATGGGATTGGAAGAAGAAGATAGAGAAAAGAAAAGATAGAATGAATCTCAAACACTCTTCTTATTCTTCTATGTGACTATCACTCTATCTTTCTTCTTGGAACTAAAACTCACTAACCTTCTTGTCTAGCTTGGAGCTCTCGGCCAAGAGAGGAGAAGGAGCAAGATGAGAGCTAAGGAGGTATAAGCATTCAATCACCAAAATCAATGCCACAAATGAAACTCATATTCCTTTATGTGGCCGGCCACACATAGAATGCCAAGGGTCTTTGACTCTTGACATTCCATGCCTCTTGATCTCCTTTGATGATGTGGAGATGATGTGGCAAGGCTAGTCATGCCATGTAGGAAGAGTCAACCTTCATGATGTGACATTTGGTCAAGTCAAACTTGATGTTTCAACTTCCTATTTTGGTCAAGTCAAACTTGACCACTTCTCTTCTTAGGTGAGTTAAATCCAACCTTTGATTCAAGTCAATTTCAATTCAATGAATCTCAATTCATTAATATAAATTGACTCAATGAATCAACTTTAAATTAGACTCATTCAACAATTGAATCTAATTGAGTCTAACTCAATAAGTCTACTTTGGATTACTCTTAATCCAATTTTGATTCATCACATGAACCTAATCCAATTGGTTCATCATATGAACCTAATCTCCATCCATTTGTTCTTTGTGTGTAACCCAATAGGTTCTTGTAACGTTGGCAATGTTTCTAAATCTTATTTAGAAACATAAACAATGAGCGTCATCTAACAATACATCATTGGTACCCAAGTTACAAGAATGTTGAGATCCAACATCACCTTGTGACTACTAATTGTGACTCTTCACAATATATGACAAGTGTCCTTCTATCCTTGATATCTAGGTTGATCAATTTAAGGCATAGACAGTGTCATCCTCTGATCAATCTAAATCTTGAACTCCAAGTAGACTCACTATAATCAAATGAGCTCAATATCTCATATTGACTCATTTGGGTATGACCATGCACTTAGTGGTTTCACTCTATCAAGAATAACGATGTCACTCTCGTTATATAGGAGGGATAGTGTAACGCCCGAAAATTCTCAAACTTGCATTAGAATTATTCTATGATTTTTCTGGAATTTTTAGATATTTTTCCGGAATTTTTCCGAGTAGCGGAAGTAGCAAAAATAATTATAACCGCAAAATAGCTTAGGCGGGAATCAAACCCGAGACCTATGGTGTAAGGGATAATGCTAGTAACCAGTTGAACCCAGCAGGGCCGTGCTGAAAGAAGAGGGAATCAATTATATTTATAATTGATTTTGGGTGAATTAATTAGTAAATATAAATAAGGATTTAAGTGAGAAGTTTTAGATTATTTCTCACCGTAGTTTTTCCTCACCCGAAACCTAAAACCGCCGCACCTCTCTTCTTCTCCTCTTCCTCACGCACGGCACACCAAGACAAGGGTCAAGGGAACATCTTCCGGCGACGACTCCAACACGAAAAAGGTTCTTCTCCGCGAGAGGAACGCGAGGACGTAAGCGGTTCGTCGAACGGAGCAGTTTTCCGGAAAACCTAGCGGATAGAATCGTAAGAAAACCTTGCGATTGAGGTAAGAAACCCCTCACCTGCAGTATAATTGCTCTCGCTTGTTAGTTTCGGCGTTAGTTCAGTAGTTTTACAGTTTTCAGTTATAAGGTGTGCTCTAAGTGCACACCAAGCATTCGGTAGAATGCCCAGTTCAGAAGGATGCACCAATAAGCATCCTAACAGCATGTAAAATGTATTAGAAACATTTTATTCAGTTTATTATCAGTTATTACAGCTATATGGATCAGATATCCATTGGGTGGGCTCCCACAGTAGCCTCTAGGTTCAGATAACCTAGAACAGCAAAGTAAAATAAAACAGTATTCAGTATTTTACTTTTATTCAGTTGGCACTGTATTTGGATCAGATATCCATGGGCTGGACTCCCACAGTCGTCTCTAGGTTCAGATAACCTAGTAACCCTGCTGGATTCGGAACTTGCAATCCCGGGTCTCGTAGGGATGCACGCACAGTAAGTACAGTTGCCAGGGCCCCAACAGCATGTTTAGTATTTTCATCTATTATATGTATAGTTTTCAAATTTGAAACCAGTGATGAGAACACTAATTTAGCTTTCAGTTCAGTTCAGGTTCAGTTTACATGATTTGAGTTCATGTACAGATTTAGATATATGCATGACTAGTGCAGTTTCATGCTCAGTTTATAAGTATGTCATGTTCAGTTTAAAGCATGTTCAATTTATATGCTATGCCATGATTGTATGCTTATATGCCATGCTATGCTTAGTTTGTTCAGTATATCCAGCATAGGTTTTAAACAGCATGATTTAAAATCATATTTGCATCGTTGCATGTTTTTGTGAGGTAGATGGTTTCTTACTAAGCTTTAAGCTTACAGATTCTACTTTTCCTTATACTGCAGATAAAGGTAAAGGAAAGATGGACTAACAGAGGGAGCTGGAGGCAATGCAGAGATGGTGTGTGTGGCAGGAACTGGAATCAAAGATCTTTAGGGGACTTAAACATTCTAGCTTAGAAATATGAACTTTTAGTATTTTGCTTTTTATGCATTTTAAGTTGTTCGATGCTAGAAATTAAAGAACCATGCACTATAACAATTTAGATTGCTAGTCTTTTGTTATTGTAATGTTTAATATGCATTAGATAGTTGTAGTGTGAGGTTTTGGCACGAACCAGTGCTGAAATCGAGTGCTTCGGTGAAGACTCCCATCGGTGGATCGATGGGGTGTCAATCGATCACGGTCGATCGACGGTGACTTGCTCAAGCGTAGGTTTATCGGGGTTATCCGATCGATCCCGCGATCAGGTTCGACGGATCGATTCTTGGATCGATTCGGCCGGATCGATCGATCAATCAGACAATATCGAATACAGGCGTGCTAGATGATCGATCTAGATCGATCCAACCTATGTCCCGATGACGGGTGAAGATCGGATCGCGATCGGAGATCGAATCGTCCAATCGATCGATTGGTCGATGAGTTCCGATAAGAATGACGTTTATTTCAGCTAATTAACCATAGGGGATGTAGTATATGTTAGGTATACTTTAGATTACATCCTTCCGTACATGTAGAACCAAGAATAGTTATCAGTTAGCAACTAAAATTTAAATTAGATCAGTTTTTCGCACAGTTAGCACAGCATAACTGTAGCGATCGGCCTTACAGCCTAGTAGTAGAAGGCGGGTCGTTACAGATAGATCCCATCTACATCACTCACATCCCTCCGCATAATTTGTTACATACCCAGTAATCGCCTTTATATAGTCCACCCAGTTACGGGTGACGTTTGACGAAACCAAAGTATGCAACTCCTTATGTAGGGAACCATGGTGACTTCATGTCCAAGGACTAATAGTCATACTAATAGCCACATGAGAAAGTATATGACACTCATATAATGATCCATGATATTTTCTCATGGCGGGTCATTCAGTATACATTCTCCAATGCATACCCATGTGTCAACTTGATATCTCTATATCCATGACTTGTGAGATCAAGTCATCAAGTTGACCTACATGCTAGTCTCATCGCATTAACATTGTCCTTGAATGTTAATACTTGACTAGGAATGATTAAGAATATTGTTCTCTATATCATCTCACTATCGATTCAACCAATCGATTGATATAGATAAGAACCTTCTACTCAAGGATGCTATTATACTTAGTTATTTGACACTAATACAAGTAAGTATAATAACAAAAATAAAATGCCTTTATATACATAGGAATATGATATACTGAGTCCATACAACAATCATCATATGATTAGCTCTAGGGTTTTAACTAACACTACTTGGATTTTCACTCTTGCCAACCTTCCTGTTGGACTTATCTTTGCCTAATCTCCAATTAGGACTTTCCCAGTCAAGTCTCCTGTCAACCTTGACATACTTGACTTTTCTCTTGCCTAACCTCCAGTTAGGACTTTCCCATATGCCTAAACTTCAGTTTGGACTCACCCGGTCAAGTCTCCAGTCAACATTGACCCACTTGACTTGTCTTTTCATCAACCTGGTCAATCCCTTGACCATATCCACAATCGGACGATTGCTCCAGCAATCTCCATACATTGTCAAATATCAAAACTCAATTCCCAACTCAAGCTTGACCCAACTCAAGCTTAGTCAAATTGATCAAACATGACCTAGGAAAATTACCCCAATAGCTATGTAACTGAAGTCACATCTCCACAGGACAAGAGTAAAAGGTCATCTGCATATATCAAATATGATATCCTTAACTGCTCACATTTGGGATGAAAATGGAAATATGACTTTAATAGTATGTCGTGCAATGGAATGGAAGAGATACTCCATACATAGCCTAAATAGATATGGGGAGAGGAGATCACCCTGGTGAAGTCTTTTACCACCTCTAAAGAAGTCATGCATGATGTAAATGAGCAATATAGAGAAAGTCATGATTGTGATGTATTCTCTAATCCATACGATAAAGATGGCTGGAAAATGCAGTGCTGAAGCATATTTTAAAGAAATCCTCAGTACACTGAGTCAAAGGCCTTCTGAAGATCCACTTTCATGATGCATCTGTTGGTGCGGGAAGCATCCGACGATCAAACTCGTGTTTTGATAACGGCAAAGAATTCAAAGTTAAGATGTTTTGTAGTCTAACAAGTCTACTTGAGAATTTCAGGAATGTCCTAGCTGCGGTTAGGCAAAAGGGAAAACCCTAGGGGGTGGTAACCCTAGGTCATAGGGGGTGGTAACCATATGCGGAAAGTCTTGGCAGGTCGATGGCTTCAGGCAAAAGTCCTAGGGGGTGGTAACCCTAGGTGGAAAAGTCTTGGCGGGTGAAAGACTGGACTAGCCGGAAGCGGATGTCCAGTAGAAGTCCGGCGTCGAGTCTTGGAGAAAGTCCGATCGATCTGGAGGATCGTCTGTGAACAGTAAATCTCACGAGTGGAGTAGGTGAGGACGCGTTCCCGTAGAGGGAACAGTTGGCGAAAACCTAGGGTTTCCCTTGGAAACTTTCGGACATCCGAAGACTGTCATTATCACATCTATTATGTTTTATGTGCTAACTTTGTGATGCAGGGTATATTTGGGACTAATGTATCTTGCAGGGACCAAAGTGCAAAGATTAACCTCGGATGAACAGTGTCCGAGGCGCCTCCATGGAGCTTGGAGGCGCCGGGTCATGGCCTGTCTGTGCCGGTCACCGCGTGCGAAGTGTGGCGCCTTGGAAGGCGCCGAGAGGATGAAGTTCGACCAGATCAGATGTTATCCACGCGGAAGACCGGCAGGGCGCCTTGAACACCCTTTATAAGGGGTTTCACCAGCACTTCCGGATATCAAGTCTTAAGTGATTCAAGTGCTACGTCTTTGCTCCAAACAACGTTCCAAAGTGCTCGACCAGGAGCTCCGAATCTTCATTTCTTTGTCGTTGGTATAATTATTTATTGTCGTTTATTGTACTTCAACTTGTAATCTTTTATCGAGCTTATAGTTGTTGCTACCGGAAGCGATCAAGGATCGCGGGCCTTGGAATGAGTCGCCTTAGGCTCGAGCAAGTAACGATCGTGTCTCCGTGTTTGTGTTTATTTACATTCTCCGCTGCGTATTTTAAGACTATTCCGAGCAGCTAAATAGCCACGAGCGCTATTCACCCCTCTAGCGCGTCTCGATCCAACAATTGGTATCAGAGCGGGGTCGTCTTGAATCAGTGCAACCACTATTCGAGACAATTTTTTCGTGGTTTTGTTCGAGTCGATTAGAATTTAGCCTCATAGCTATATTCTAATTTCTTTTCACGAATCGATTTTCTGCTCAAAGTTGGTCAATACCACTTGAGCCTGTTATTCTTTTTCTCTTCCACACTACTAATCCAAGACTCGGTCTTGGAATAGATCTTGTTTTTTTTGTTCTTTTAGATCTAAATGGCCCAACAAGAAGGATATAGCACCGTTCGGTCCCCACTATTTTCCGGAGAAGACTTCGGATATTGGAAGGCGAATGGAGATATATCTGAAGATCGATTCGACACGGATGATCGTCAAACAGACTGAAGGACAGTGACAGAAGTCCAAGCACATCCTGTGAAAATTGGGAGCAGATTTATCAAAAGGTGGAAGCCGTAAAAGCCACCTGCACCATCCAATGCGGTCTTACCAAAGAAGAGCTCAACAGTCGGTCCATTCTCCTCCGCAGGAACTATGGGGGACGTCGAACTTCACGAAGGCACCTCGAAACCAAGGTAAGTAAGCGTGATTTGTTACTAAATAAACCGTACAATTTGAAAATGCGGGAAGGTGAGGCAAGCTTTTACACGAATTCAAGATATCCTCAATTCTCTACATGGAATCGGCGTAAGGTAGAAAAGAGAGACATAATAAGGTATGCCCTTAACTCATTTCCTAGAGTACATTGTGTGCATCAATGGTAGATGCCTCAAAGTCTCTAAGGATTTGTCCTCCTTAAAATTAGGCGAATTATTTAGTGAATTGAACTCCATGAACAAACTAATGCACATCCATCCGAGAAAGGGATTGCTTTGGTTGCAGGAGAGTCGAACAAGGGAATCAAGAGGGCAAAAGTTGAATCGAATCAGAAGCGAACCCGATTCGAAGATTCGGAAGATGAGACTGCCAATGTTTGTGAATCTTGTAAAGAAACTCTACAAGAAGAAGAAGGGCTTCAACAAGAAAGATCTCAAGAAGGCGGTTCAATCCAAGGAGGCTCAACAGAACTCAAAGACAAAGTTCAAGTCACTTGCTACTGCAACCAAAAGGGGCATATAAAAGCCAACTGCCCATCAAAGGAAGCCAGAAGCAAAGAAGAAGGAAAGTTCTAAAGGCAACCTGGGACGAATCCTCGGAGGACGAAGACGACGAACTCGACCAAACGAGTTTACTCGCATTGATGGCCCGGACGGATCATCGAGGCGAGTCAGGCCGACTCTAAGCAAAGCCACGGATCCGTTTCCGAAGGGCCAGACTCCGCTGTAAGTATTCCTAGGCTTAATAATTTAGTCAATTATTTACTTCGCAAATTAGCCAAGTCAAATTTGAAAATTAAGTCACTTTTAAAAGAAATAACCATTCTTAAAGGAGTAACTAACTCAAAATCTTTCAAAATCTTTAACTGAAGATTCAACTCAAGTACAACAACTTGAGAAAGAAAATTCAAATATGAAAAATCAGTTAAATGATTTAAAAATTACTTTAGAAAAGTTCTCTCTGGGCTCCAAGAATTTGGATCTAATTCTTGGAACACAAAGAGCCGTCTACAATAGAACTGGGCTAGGATATAAAAGTAAAAAGAAATATAAATCCTATTTATCCTTAATAAACAAACAAAGTAGTAAATCAGTCCAAGCATGGGTCCCCAAGTCCAAATTGATCAATCAAATTGGACTTGGCCAATACTGGGTTCCGAAGGATCAAATATACTACCTCGACAGACCATATCGAGGCCATGATCCAGGGAAAGCTAAAATGAAAACGATCTTAATTCAAAATTCAAAATTAAATTAAATCTAAAATTAAAAATCAAATTAAAAATTTAAAATTCAAAATTAAATTAAAAATCTAAAATTAAAAATCAAATTCAAAATTTAAAATTCAAAATTAAATTACAAATTCAAAATTCAACAAGTCGAAATTATGAAAAGTAGATGAAGGATCCAAACTAGCTGGCACCTCCAACTGAACTACCCGACAGGGTAACTGAACCTAATTTACCCGGAATGGGTAAAACAAGAATAGATTACCCGGTAGGGTAATTAAGATTAGATTAAAACGGGATAAGTTTAACTTCAACCACAGTACTGGTGAAGTTTTTGGATGATAGTATCTTAGGGAAGCTTGGGCATCGCATGTCTAGGAAGATATGGCTTCGACCTGGTGCATTTGGCCAAGTGGAACTGACCGAAGCTACCTTTAAATGGATCCTAACTAGTTAGACAAATGTTTTGTACTAAGTTCAGTGGGTAGGACTATTTGGGAAACCTCGAAGGCATGGTTACTTTAATGAGCTCCTTGTGACTCACCATAGCCCAGAAGTTTATCCAAAGAATGCATACTTGTTGAACCCAAAGCTAAACCTGAATCTAACACAAAGTTAAACCAGACCCTTGAATTCAACAATAAATCATCTCACATCAATTATAGGATTCCCTGATTGACAATTTAGATCGGGTGAGATGACTAAGAAATAAAATTATCTAAAAATCTTTTCAAAATCAATTTCAAAATTATTTAAAAATCTTTTCAAAATCAATTTCAAAATTATCTAAAAATCTTTTCAAAATCAATTTCAAAATTATTTAAATCTTTCTAAAATCAATTTCAAAATTATCTAAAAATCTTTTCAAAATCAATTTCAAAATTATTTAAAAATCTTTTCAAAATCAATTTCAAAATTATCTAAAAATCTTTTCAAAATTAATTTCAAAATTATTTAAATCTTTTCAAAATTAATTTCAAAATTACTTAAATTTTTTTTCAAAATTTTTTTCAAAATTATTTAAATCTTTTCAAAATTAATTTCAAAATTACTTAAAAATCTTTTCAAAATTATGTAAATCTTTTCAAAATTAATTTCAAAATTACTTAAAAATCTTTCTAAAATTAATTTCAAAATTATTAAAAAAAAATTTTCAAAATCAATTTCAAAATTATTTAAAACTTTTCAAAATTAATTTCAAAATTATTTAAAAATCTTTTCAAAATCAATTTCAAAATTATTTAAAAATCTTTTCAAAATCAATTTCAAAATTATCTAAAAATCTTTTCAAAATTAATTTCAAAATTATTTAAATCTTTTCAAAATTAATTTCAAAATTACTTAAAAATCTTTCTAAAATTAATTTCAAAATTATTTAAAAAACTTTTCAAAATCAATTTCAAAATTATTTAAATCTTTCTAAAATCAATTTCAAAATTATCTAAAAATCTTTTCAAAATCAATTTCAAAATTATTTAAAAATCTTTTCAAAATCAATTTCAAAATTATCTAAAAATATTTTCAAAATCAATTTCAAAATTATTTAAAAATCTTTTCAAAATCAATTTCAAAATTATTTAAAAATATTTTCAAAAGCAATTTCAAAATTATTTAAATATTTTCAAAATCAATTTCAAAATTATTTAAAAATCTTTTCAAAATTAATTTCAAAATTATTTAAAAATCATTTCAAATTTATTTAAAAATCTTTTCAAAATTAATTTCAAAATCTTTTGAAAATTAATTTCAAAATTACTTAAAATTCTTTTCAAAATTACTTAAAAATCTTTCCAAAATTAATTTCAAAATTATTTAAAAATCTTTTCAAAATTAATTTCAAAATATTTTCAAAATTATTTTCAAAATTATTTAAAAATCTTTTCAAAATTAATTTCAAAATCTTTTCAAAATTAATTTCAAAATTACTTAAAAATCTTTTTAAAATTAATTTCAAAATTATTTAAAAATCTTTTCAAAATTAATTTCAAAATCTTTTCAAAATTAATTTCAAAATTACTTAAAAAATCTTTTCAAAATTAATTTCAAAATTATTTAAAAAATCTTTTCAAAATTAATTTCAAAATTACTTAAAAATATTTTCAAAATTAATTTCACAATTATTTAAAAATCTTTTCAAAATTATTTAAACTTAAACTTCAAAATTATTTTAACTAAAATTTCAAAATTATTTTAAACTTAAAATTCAAAATTATTTTAAACTTAAATTTCAAAATTATTTTACAATAGAATAGAAAAAGACAATAAACATAGTGTCTGCTTCAATCACGCTATCCTTAATTCATTAAAAAGAAACCAATTCAACTACTTCATGTGTAGGAATTGGATCAATGGATGTTGGATAGTGGATGCTCCAAACATATGACTGGAGACAAGTTGAAGTTTACCAAACTCAAGTACAAGAGTCTAGGATCAGTTGCATTTGGCAACAACGGTAAACTTAAAGTAATCGGAAAAGGTAATATTGAACTTAGTTCCGATTTCGTTATTCGAAATGTTTTATTGGTTGACAATTTTAACTTTAATTTACTAAGTATAAGTCAATTGTGTGACAGCGGATATCTAGTTAATTTCAATAAATCTGGATGTCTAGTTAAAAATATTGAAAATCCAGAAATTAAACTTAAGGGACTTAGGAAAAATAACATCTACACAATTAATTTATCAATATCCTCTATAAAGTGTCTCCTGACACAACAAGAGGAAACCCAACTGTGGCACAGAAGGCTGGGTCACACACACACAAGACTTATTTCAAGAATGAGTCAAAATGGTCTAGTTAGAGGTTTGCCCAAATTAAAATTTATTGAAAATTCAATCTGTGATGCATGTCAAAAAGGAAAACAAACCAAGTCAACCCACAAGTCAACTAACCTAGAAAGATCCAACACCATACTTGAGCTCCTTCACCTTGATCTATTTGATTCACATGGAGCCAAATCACTAAACAAGAACCAATATTGCTTAGTAATAATTGATGACTACTCCAGGTACACTTGGGTAAAATTTCTAAAAACAAAAGATGAAACCTATGAAATATTTAGTAATTTTTGCAACTTAACGGAAAATGAAAAAGATACTAAAATTAAAAGAATAAGAAGTGATCACGGAGGGGAATTTGAAAATCATAAGTTCACCCAATTTTGTAAATTAAATGGATACCAACATGAATTTTCATGTCCTAGAACCCCCCAACAAAATGGACTAGTAGAACGTAAAAATAGAACACTACAAGAAGCCGCTAGGACAATGTTAAACGAATATGAGTTAAGTCACCAATTTTGGGCTGAAACGATAAATACGGCAAATTATATTCAAAACAGAATTTTAATAAATAAATATCACAACAAAACACCGTATGAACTCTACTATCATAAAATTCCCAATCTAAACTATTTAAAAGTATTTGGTTGTAAAGTTCACATTTTAAATACTAAAGATTACTTAGGAAAATTTACACCCAAATCTAACCAAGGAATATTCTTAGGATACTCCTCTACCAGTAGAACTTTTAGAGTATATAATCAAAATACATTGAAAGTTGAAGAAACAACTAATGTAATATTTGATGAAGAAAAAAACTTACCTAATATAAATACAAATATTAACACTAATCCAAGAGATGTAGATGATGATGAAATCCAGCCTAATCTTAATGAGTCTGAAGAACCAGTTTCTGACTCACAGATAAGACCAACTAGAATAAGCACCTCTCACCCACCTGACCAAATTTTGGGTGACCCAAACCTAGGAGTCAGAACTAGATCGTCCTATAGAAACCTTAGTCAGATCGCTCTAATTTCTAAAATTGAACCTAAAACTATAGAAGAAGCCCTACCTGATCCAGACTGGATCATTGCAATGCAGGAAGAATTAGCCCAATTTGAGAGAAACCAAGTCTGGGACCTTGTACCTAAACCCATAGATAAATCAATAATAGATACTAAATGGGTCTTTAGGAACAAGTTAGATGATCACGGTGATATAGTAAGAAACAAGGCAAGGTTGGTAGCCAAAGGGTTTAGTCAAGTCGAAGGCCTAGACTATGATGAAACCTATGCTCCAGTAGCTAGACTCGAGTCCATTAGGATGTTATTAGCCTATGCCGCCAACAAAGGATTCAAATTGTACCAAATGGACGTTAAGTCAGCCTTTTTAAATGGTTTTATCAAGGAAGAAGTCTACGTAAGCCAACCTCCAGGGTTTGAAGACATAGACTACCCTAATCACGTTTTTAAATTAAAAAAGGCACTATATGGACTAAAACAAGCCCCTAGAGCATGGTATGATAGATTATCTAATCACTTAATATCCAAAGAATTTAACCAAGGACAAATCGATCCTACTTTGTTCGTAAAAACTATAGGAAAAGACATCTTTATAGCTCAAATCTATGTTGATGACATAATTTTTGGCTCAACTAACTCAAAATTTCTAAAAGAATTTATTAAGTTAATGGAAAGTGAATTTGAAATGAGCATGGTTGGGGAACTCAACTTTTTCTTAGGCTTACAAATAAAACAAACAAAAGATGGAATCTACATTTATCAAACTAAGTATGCTAAGGAGTTAATCAAAAAATTCAGTATGGAAAACTCAAAAATTATAAATACTCCAATGGCAACCAACATAAACATTGACTCTGACCCAGAAGAAAACCAGAGACCCAAAATACTATAGGAGTGCCATAGGAGTTTACTTTATCTAATGCAAGTCGACGACATCTGCTTGCGAAGGTATGTGTGCAAGATACCAACCATGCAAAAGAGTCACACCTAACATATGTTAAAAGAATACTGAGGTATATTAAAGGAACTCTAAATGTAGGACTTTGGTATCCAAGAACTTGCACTTTTGACCTGTATGGCTATTCTGATTCAGACTATGCCGGGTGCAAGCTAGACAGAAAAAGTACAAGTGGTGGCTGCCAGATTCTAGGTCAGTGCCTAGTAAGTTGGTCAAGCAGAAAGCAGCATTGTGTTGCTCTATCCACTACAGAAGCTGAATACATAGCTCTAGGAGAATGTGCATCTCAATTGTTATGGATGATGCATACACTAAAAGACTATCAACTAGACTATAAAAATACTAAAATCTTTATTGATAATATCAGCTCAATTAATCTGACCAAAAATCCTATACACCACTCTAGGACCAAACACATAGAGGTAAAGCACCACTTTGTAAGGGATCATGTAGCTAAAGGTGAAATTGCACTCAACCACGTTGAGTCCAAATCAAACCTAGCTGACATTTTTACAAAACCCTTACCTGAACTTGAGTTCAGTGGACTTAGAAGGCAAATAGGAATGTGTTGGGTAGAATAGATATATTACTATTATTTTGTTTTCAAATTCTAGGAAAAACAGCTTTCAAAACTCCAATTTTACTAGACTTTCAAAAAGTTGGGTTTAGTCTAGAATTTCCCCCCAGATATCATGTTTCCCTAGAATTAAGCCAGAGCATCTCACAAACACCTAGGTTTACCTTGATTGTGATTGACAAACATAGAACGGCGTGAGATGCATAGGGTATAGCCTGGACTCAAGAATGCTTATATCTGTGCATCAATATGAGTCTGGGCGTTAAATATGCAATAAACATTAATCAAGTTAAACTTCTCCAGCTCTAGTCAAGTCTATCTGGACCTAAATAACTTAACTTGACTAACATAGTAAAAGCTATTGTCCTATAGACAATCAGCAAGTAACTAAAGGTTAGACAGTTGGCAAAAGATACTCGATTTCTTTTTCAAGAATGTTTTGTTCTCTATGACTCTGATACCTAATATACAAACATGACTTGTGCTTGGACTTAAGGACCAACTGAACTCAAATGAATAATCTTGTCCTAAAAACTTAAATTCCAATTGACCTTAACTTCCAAACTCTGTTGAATATTGCTAACTTTAATCATGTACAACTCTTTATACATTGCCCATTTTTTGAGTTATGGCAAAGGGGGAGAGTAGCAAAAATGTAAATGTAAAATTCAAGTTAAAAGTTAAGGGGGAGCAAAAGTTAAGGGGGAGCATATAGGGCAAATTTGCTTTAGTTACCTTGATTATCTATACTTAGCAGATTTGCCTGTGTTAAAAATGTCTATCTATTCGTTTATTTACTTAACTTTGAATTTGAGTTGCCATAATCAAAAAGGGGGAGATTGTTGGTGCGGGAAGCATCCGACGATCGAACTCGTGTTTTGATAACGGCAAAAAATTCAAAGTTAAGATGTTTTGTAGTCTAACAAGTCTACTTGAGAATTTCAGGAAAGTCCTAGCTGCGGTTAGGCAAAAGGGAAAACCCTAGGGGGTGGTAACCCTAGGTCATAGGGGGTGGTAACCCTATGCGGAAAGTCTTGGCAGGTCGATGGCTTCAGGCAAAAGTCCTAGGGGGTGGTAACCCTAGGTGGAAAGTCCTGTGCGAATCAGGTGAAAGACTGGACTAGCCGGAAGCGGATGTCCAGTGAGAAGTCCGAAGCGTCGAGTCTTGAGCAAAAGTCCCGATCCGGAGGATCGTCATCGGCAATGATAAATCTCTGAGTGGAGTAGGTGAGGACGCGTTCCCGTAGAGGGAACAGTAATAGAGTCGACCTAGGGTTTCCGGTCGAAACCCGTCGACGGACTTCAGACATCAAGAGCCCATTATCACATCTATTATGTTTTATGTGCTAACTTTGTGATGCAGGGTATATTTGGGACTAATGTATCTTGCAGGGACCAAAGTGCAAAGATTAACCTCGGATGAACAGTGTCCGAGGCGCCTCCATGGAGCTTGGAGGCGCCTCGGGTGCAAAAGCTGAGCTGGCTGCGAAGCATCACTGGAGGCGCCTTGAAGCAGGCAGAAGGCGCCTTGGAAGGCGCCTTGAGAGGATGAAGTTCGACCAGATCAGATGTTATCCACGCGGAAGACCAGGCAGCATGGAGGCGCCTTGAACAGCCTTCAAGGCACCTTGAACACCCTTTATAAGGGGGTTTCGACCAGCACTTCCAGATATCAAGTCTTAAGTGATTCAAGTGCTACGTGCTGCTCCAAACAACGTTCCGAAGTGCTGCTACTTGTGCCTGACGACCAGGAGCTCCGAATCTTCATTTCTTTGTCGTTGGTATAATTATTTATTGTCGTTTATTGTACTTCAACTTGTAATCTTTTATCGAGCTTATAGTTGTTGCCCACCGGAAGCGATCAAGGATCGCGGGCCTTCGAGTAGGAGTCGCCTTAGGCTCCGAACGAAGTAAACGACCGTGTCTCTGTGTTTGTGTTTATTTACATTCTCCGCTGCGTATTTTACTCTGACAGTTTTACGAATCGAACGAAATAGCCACGAGCGCTATTCACCCCCCTCTAGCGCGGTCTCGATCCAACAGTTTTACTCCTCGAGCCACGAATCTAAGTTGAATCCATGATTTGAGTTAGGCTTGCTGTCTGGTCATGAGGACCCTCCCAAATTGTATATATTCTCCTTGAAATGTGTCCCGCTCAATTTGGACCCCAAGTTGTGACTGGAAGTGTCTCATGAATTCCTGCACCACCTCCTCTAGCTTGAATCTAATTTCCCCATTACTTTTCTCAATAGCTACTATCTCCCTCTTTTTATTGTTTCTCTTTACTAGGAGTGAAAAAGGTGGTGCTCTTGTCAACTTCCTTAAAATATATGTGTTTTGCCCATTGTTGATAGAAAAGGTACTCAGCTTAGGTAAGCAACTCAACAACTTTCCTTGCTTCGTTGTACTCTTCATCGATACATTTCTGAGTCATAACCCTATGTTGGATTTCCTCTGGGTGATTTTGTGCCTTTTTTTGTCTTTTCTTGAATGTGGTGGTAATTCTAATGGTTTAGCTGACGAAAGGGTCTCTTGAGCAATAAAAGCTTTTGCTTCAACTTGTACTGAGCCACACCATTTGCAATACTCGTGTTTTCTTGATTCCAGTTTTTTTGCACCAGTTAGTTGAATTCTGGATGTGTCATCCACATGTAAAATTTGAAGGGCTTGGATTGTCTTCTGGGTTATAGGATAGAGACTACACATGAGGTATGATCCAATAATACCTTTGGGGGCCTGAACTCTGTAAAATTGCTCCTGTTCTGTTCTAACCATAATTTGTTTATCATAGCCCGATCAAGTTTGGGTACCACTAGTCTGTTAATCCATGTGAATTAAACTTCAGTGGAGTGGAAGTCCTCCATCCTTATCATGAGTGCAAAGTCCTGTGATATGACGAAGGAGGAGGGACGACCCCCATGTGGGTCCATAGGTCAAGGGAACTAGAGTAGGTGGCAGTCAAAGGTCCAAGGTAGGACAAGGACTAAAGAATCCGCCCAATGGAAATTCCCTCACTCGATCGACTAAGGCCGATCAGAACACTCTCAGGAGCCTAACTTCCCACTCGGTCAGATTTTTATGGAACTCTGCTCCCTGTCAACTCCCAATTAGTTAATGCCGATCGTACATGCTCTCAAGGGTTCATTGTCCCAATTTTCCAGTTGTTGACAGGGCTTTGCTTCCCGTTGTTGGTGCAGTTTGCACAAATAATCAAACTTAGATTTTGATGTATAATAAATGTTAAATTTAGACTTGTGATTTAACCTATTTATTAAGTGTGCAAGACTAAAAGACTTGATTGGACCTGACACTAGATTGAAGTCCAGTTGGGAATTGATAGGAAAACTAGATATGTTAATATTTGACAGGAAGTCTAGTTGGATCAGCATGACTTGACAACTGGCTGAAGTCCAGATAAAGCATCTGGTTGGAAGACCCGGTGGGTTAAGAGTTGAGTAAGTCTGCAATGGTAAGTGAGGTAAGCACTGAAGGAGAGTGATCCAGTGAGGATGAGCCTCAGAGGGGCAATAAGTGCTGATTCAACTTAGATTTATTTTAGAAGTCTAAGTTAAGACCATGACTAAATTCAGTTAGGACCCTTGGCAACCGGCTAAAGGGGGGGGGGGGTGAATAGCCTTATAAAGAAAAAACGAAAAATCTTTCCCGAACTTTATAGCTTTAACAAAATTAACACTTGCATAAAATATAAAAGACTGATTAAAATGGAAGAGACACAACTAATTACTTGGTTACAACCGGGGAGGTTGTTAATCCAAGGAAGATATAAAGCTCAAAAAAATTCTCCTCTGGGTAAAAAAGCCTTTTACAACAGTTAAATCTCACAGCTAGAAAGCTAAACTAAAACTGAATCAATTACAAGTGTCGTTTCTCTCTTTTTCTTGTTGTATCTAGCTTCTGAGAGTAGGGCTGCATTTATAGCCATGCTCGGGGTGCCTGGAAGGGTTCTAGGCATCTATAATAGGATAAACATTTATCCTCAATGCAGTGAGACGCACCACGTCGTAAATGGATAACTTTTGGTTCCGGGCACCTGAACCACCTAGAGTCCGGGCGCTCGGACCAGGTTCGGGACTTCCGCTTTGGTCCCGCTCGCATTGGTCCGGATCTTCTGCTCTGGCTCCGCTCGCTTGGGTGATCTTGGCCATCCGGAATATGGCTCACCCGAACCCAACTTCCGGCCTTCGAGCAATTTTCCATTCTGGCTTCTCGTCCCTCGGAAACGTTGTGTGCCTCTTTCTCGTCCGCCCATGTACTCTTCCGCAGCACCTCGTCCCTCAGACGCAACTGAGCCCGTCGGCTCTCTTCCGTGCCGTCCTTCTCGTTAGCTGCATCTTTCGCTCCACTTTCTGTGCTCCTAAGTTCTTGCACACTTAGACATAGGGGTTAAATACCAACAGGACCTAACCTGACTTGGTTGATCACATCAAAATAACCATGTGATACTGACAGATCCTGGTCATGGTAAGGTAGAGATTTAATTAATACTTATTTTTTATATTATATTTATTGTCCTAACTTAGTGGTGCAAGAAATAAAAGCTACAAGTTGGCTGGAAAAAGGACTTTCAGGCGCCTTAGAAGGGTCCTAGCGTTCGGAGGTTCAGGTACCCGGAGTGGATCTAGGTGCTTGGCCACACATGTAGTTGAGTTGGCGTGCTCTGATTGGTCAGCACATGTTAGAGTCCAGGCGTTCGGGGCTGGTCTAGATACTCGAAATTGGATAGATGCAGGACGAATAGAGCTTCGCCAAGTGCAGCCACGTTAGTATAGGCGCTCAGGGGTGGTCCAAGTACCCGAAGTTAGATAATTTAGCATCGAAGAAGGATTGGATAGGCTTTAGTTAAGGCGCTTAGGGGTGATCCAGGTGCCTGTAAATTCCTATATAAGAGGCTTCTGTTGGTTAGTCCTAGGAAAATCGTACCGGTTCCACTGTACAAAAATTTTGTACAAGTGTCGAACCTTTCCTTAAATAACCTATTGTGTTCTTTAGAAGTTAAATTAGGAAATGCAGACGGAACTTAACATCATTGATTTCAAATTTAACTTATCTGTTCTTGATGGTTTAGATTTGGATCGCAAGCGGAACTTAACACTATTGATCCAAATCCACCTATGTTATTAATTCCATTAAATATTAATTTTCAAAATTGGCTTCTAGGACTGCATGGCAAGGCACATGACCTTCTTGGATATGGGAGCAACCACCACCGCCTAGATAAAGTTTTTTAAGGAAGGCTAATATTTAATTTCCTTAAATAACTCTAGGTTTAACCAAAAAGAACAATCGAATCATAAATTCGAAAAACAAAGAAAACACAAACTCAAAAAATAAATTCGATAAACTAGATCTAATGCCTCTTGTGTTTGGAATTCTTACAAAGAGAAATAACTAGCATAATGCGGAAAACAATTGCTAATTATACCTTCTCTTTGTATGCTAATAACCTCGAGATCTTCTGTCGTATTTCTCGCCTCGCCTTGGACATCGTGTGGGTGACGATCCTCCAAGATGAACACCACCCAAAGAGCTTTCTTCTTCCTCCTCTAATATCCGGCCACCACCACTACCAAGGAAAAGAGAGCAAGGCAAAGGAGAGGGAGAGAGGGGCCGACCACACCAAGATCTCCAAGCAAGAGAATAAGAATTGTTGTTTCATGAGGCCTCCTCACCCCTTCTTTTATATTACTTGCCCAAGGCAAATAAGGAAAGACTTTTTACAAAAATTAAAATCTTCCTCATCGTTTTCCTTTTCCCTTTTAATTTTTCCTTTTCTTTCCTCTTGATTGAATCAATCACCAAATCATGGATTGGTTTTAATTTTGATTGACCGACCCCTTGCTTGGACACCAAGCAAGGTGGCCGACCACCTCATCAAGGAAAAAGAAAAATAATTTTTTTATAAAATTTTACAAGCTCTCTTATAATTTTCTAAAGTAGGAGTTAAAAAAGGAAAATTTGAAAAATTAAAACCATGTTTTAAAATTTAAAATTTTTCTTATAAAATATCCTTTTTTAACATGGTGATAGAAAATTTAAATTTTAAAACTTCTCTTCCTTTTTTTTTTCCTTAAACCATGAGGATGGTTAAAAAAAAGGAAAGTTTTAAAACTTTTAAACTTTCTTTTAAAACATGTGACCTAATTTAAATAAGGAAAGTTTTTTAAAATCTCTCTTTTAAAACTTGTAGTTTTCTACAAAGAGAAGATTTTAAAAATTCAAAACACCCCTCCTTGTTTGAATTAATGTGGCCGGCCCCCTCTTGCTTGGGTACCAAGCAAGGGACCGACCCCTTAAGAGGATAATGTGACCGACCATTGCTTGGTCACCAAGCAATGGACTGGCCCCCTTCTTGGACACCAAGATGAGCCTTTCTTTGGATGGACTTGAGGCTTTAATGAGGCTACGACAGGGACCTAGAGGAGAAATTAGTTTTGGCCTTCCGATGAGCTTGAGTATCCCGTGTTCACCCCGAATACACAACTCAAGTTCATCGATAATAACTCATTCCACTAGAGAGTTATTATCGCACTACCGCACCAATCCCAAATTATATTATGGGCTCCTTCTTATTATGAGTGTGTTAGTCTTCCTGTGTTTAAGATAACAAATGTCTACTAATTAAGTAAGTTACTGACAACTCACTTAATTAATATCTGAGTCCAAGAGTAGTACCACTCAACCTTGTCGTCATGTCCGACTAAGTCCACCTGCAGGGTTTACAAGACAATCCTTATGAGCTCCTCTTGGGGGCATTATCAACCTAGATTACTAGGACACAATTTCATTCTATAATCAACAACACACCATATAAATAATATCATTTCCCAACTTATCGGGCCTATTGATTTATCGAGCTAAATCTCACCCTTTGATAAGTTAAAGAAATAAATACTAAATATATGTGCTTGTTTTTATATTAGGATTAAGAGCACACACTTCTATAATAACTAAGGTCTAATTCTTTTATTCAGTCAGTACAAAAAGAACTTACCTAAAATGGTCCTACTCAATACACTTAGAATGAACCAGTGTAATTTATTAGTCAAGATAAACTAATACTTAATTACACTACGACTATTCTAATGGTTTGTTCCTTTACATCTTAGTCGCGAGCAACTGTTTATAATTTATAAAGAGCCGACAACATGATCTTCTGAGTGTGACATCACACACCATGTTATCTACTATATAAATTAATTGAACAATTACATTTAACAAATAAATATAGATATTGACCAATGTGATTCTTTTATTTTGAAAATAAATATTTACAAAAGCTAGACTTTTAGTATACATTCCAACAGCTTCGACCAACATGTGCAAAACAAGAATTCAGACAACAGTTTACGCGCTTCCTCAACCGTCTGACTACTCCGACTTCACATTACTACTGTGCTGTGTCACTACTACACTAGACTATTGTAGACGAACCGACACCAACACACGAGCTCACTAAATTCTTTATCTTTGTGTTGGTAATGTTTTTTATTATTGTCATTTAATTTATTGCATAGAGGAAGTGTAGGTTGTTACACTTCATTCTTCTTTCTCGTTGCACTTGATTACTCTATCAGGAGTTTTACTAGTAGAGAGTTTTAGTGAATTACTTATCGAAAAGATTTAAATGACCTAAGTCTTGAAGTAGGAGTTGTCGAAGGCTCCGAACTAAGTAAATCTTCGTGTTTTCTCTTTCTTACTTAGTTGTTTTATTTTTTCGCTGTGCACTTGCTTTAAAAAGTCATAAAGAAATGTTTTTAAAATTACGTGATTCACCCCCCCTCCTCTTCTGCTCTTACGTGCACATTGATACTACATCTGTCACCTCCCGATCAACTAATGTTGATAGGACATGCTCTCAGGGGCTCCTCGCCTAGTCTGCTAGTTGTTTACGCGGTTCTGCTCCCTGACACCTCCCGATTGACAAATGTCGATCGGACATGCTCTCAAGGGCTCCGTGCCCCAATCTGCTAGTCGTTTACAGGGCTCTGCTCCCCGTCACCTTCCGATCGGCTAATGCTAATCAGACATATGCTCTTAAGGGCTCCACACCTCAATTGCTTACAAGACTCAACTTCCCCTGAGGATACTTTCATCGCCCAATCACTTCTCATGAGAAATTGGGCTCCCTGTTCATGGCCCATCTTCTGACTAGCAGCCCAACCGGCCTCCTGGCTCTTGAGTCCATCTCGTCATTAATACAGTACATAGGGTTGTCAGAAAATCAGAAGATTATATCTTTGTACGGATACACAATACTCCCCTCATATGTACGATGGGACTGTAGGATACGGTGGAAGCATGATAATTAGATAGGTTATCAAGTGGTGATATGATGCCTCATTAAATGCAGAGATTACAGGAGACATTATATAAGGGGTCCCTCTCTGCTCGTGTAGATACGCGAGTTCACTGCTTTCCATATTACTTTACTATTCTTTTTCTTCTTCTTCTTCTTCTTCTTTGAGGATCCTAACTTGATCATCGCAGCAGCTATGCCAGGGAACCCTTGGTCTGCTTACTAATGATTCTTTCCCCTCCTCCCATTGGTGCTTGTCGATGTTCCTCGACGCTTCCCCGTTGAAGTCTTTTACTAGTCAAACTCCTAGCCAGCTCACCAATAGTCCACTTTTCACTACTTCCAGATGAGATCATTTTGAAAATCTATTGTAGTGCGGTTTTCATTGCCAATTACCAGGTGAAGAAAGTGTTCATAAATATGGGCAATTCTGTTTATATCATTTTCAAAATGGCTTTCGACTAAATACAGCTAGACGGGGAGGAACTTCATCCTATACGTACCCCCTATATGGCTTCACAGGGCTTGAGGTGTAGTTGCTTGGCCAGATTAACCTCTCCCTCCCTAGGGGAAAGAACCATTAATGTGAACTCAGTGTCCTTCATTATCATGAACACAGCTTCCGCCTTCAATGTCATACTGGGGAGTCCAACGTTAAGTACATTTCAGGTGGCAGTCTCCACTTTCCATCAGAAAATCAAGTTCCCGACAAGAAGTTGGGTCAAAGAGGTAATTCAAACTGACTCACGTAAGACTCGTTGGACTCAAGATACTACTGTCAAAGCCGTCCAAGTGGCGCCAATATCCCAATCAATGGAGGGCCATGAAAATGTATAAGTTCATCCCAACTAGCTAGATAGAGTTACACGAGTAACTATCGATCTCCCTTCTGGGCTTAAACAGGAGTTAGTTGCTTGTCTCTCATGAACCACGATATTTTCTCCTAGTTGTTAAAGGATGTTATAGGCATCTCCTCAACTGGGATGGTTTATCGGCTGAACACGTACTCAGATGTTTGACCAGTCCGACAGAAGAAGCAAAATTTCTCGCTAGAGTAGGACCAAGTGATTCAGGCAGAAATAGACAAGTTAATGAAAGTTGGCCATATACGAGAGGTTTAATTTCCAACTTGGTTGTGGTACTATTGTCCAAGCAGGGAGACAAATGGAGGATCTGCATTGACTTTTATGACTTCAATGTTACAGTTATATATGTCTTGTTCTTTTAACTTGTCTTTTACCCACTTGATTCAATACATGATTTATGTGTCAGTCTCCACTAGGTTGACTATGTCACACTTCGCCCAAGTTATACTTTTTCATCCTGTGGATTCAAATTACTCAAACATGTATTCAAAAGTACTATACTCTTGACATGTAATGCTTTAGCTAAAAACATTCAGTAACAATCTTAAAAAGTGATCGTAGGGTATACATCTTCTTTTGTAAGGAATGGTGAATCCTCTATATAGTATTCAAATACCTTTGGACACTTTAACTTATACCCAATTATCTCGTACTTACACCTCCTGGGAGAGCTTGTAGGGGATGAGAGTGATGTATAGATGCATAGATCCACCTTAGAAAGATATATCTAGTCCACAGCAAACGACTAGCGATAAAGATATCTCAAATCCATTTATGACTGGAGCTTTGCTAAAAAGCCCAAGATGGTGAATAGGTCTACTATAAAGGACTATATAGTCTGCAGCAAATGACTCGTGATATGGATAACACCAAATCCATTTATGGCTAGGGCTTTGTCAAAAACCCCAAGAGGGTACATAGGTCCACTATAAAGACCTATCTAGCCCACAACAAATGACTCACTATAAAAGTGCACCAAATCTGTTGATAGTGTAGGACCGTTAGATTCGATAGAGGGGGGGTGAATATCGATTCGAAAAGTCGAGTAAAAATACGCAACGGAAAAGTAAATGAACACAGTTGTTTACTTACGAAGTCGAACCTTTATCTTCGCGTGGTCCTTGACCACTTTCATTGGGCAATCACTAGCAATTCGAATATAGTTACAAAATGAATATAGGAAATGCTAATGAAAACAAAGAAATGCCGACAAAGAAATAAACTGAAACCGGAGCACTAGTCGCACGACCGAGAGGCGAAGGCAGGGACCACGGCAGGAAGAGTTCTCGAATGATGATTGATGATTTTTTTGAAGCGCAGCTTTTATATGTTCAAGGCGCTGGATCCCTTCCGGACGCCTGGAATGTGACGTAGCTGCTCAAACCGTGATGCTCCACGTGGCGACGACTCGGCTGGATATAATTTGCCTTCCGGGCGCCCGGACCTCCGGGCGCCCGGACCACCTTGTTCCAGAAAGCTCCCTTTTCCTGCAAAACAAAGTTAGTCCGAGGCAATATATAGCAACATAGATTATTAGCACATTTTATAATAGTATGAATTAGCACAAGTTAGTATGACTTAGATTCCGTCTTTCCGAGACCGGAATCTAGTCACGATCTCGACTTAGATATCCGAAATGGATCTAAGCCGGATCGACGCCTAATGTTCCCTTCCCGGGAACGCGTCCTCGCAGTCACTCCCCTCCAGTGACTTACCTCACTTACCTGCCAGACGTCCGGTCAGCCCGTCGACCCGCTTGGACTTCTCGCCAGCTATTCGTCGCCTCCGGTCAGCCCATCGACCTAGCTGGACTTCTGCCAAGCGTCCGGTCAGCCCGTCGACCCTATCCGGTCAGCCCGTCGACCTAGCTGGACTTCGTGCCAGACATCCGGTCAGCCCGTCGACCTGTCTGGACTTCCCCTGCACACTCGATCAAAGTGTCAGACAACAACAAAACTAACTTTAACCTATTTGTCATTCATCAAAACCTAGGTTAGACCGTTAGTGCTACCCGCACCAACAATCTCCCCCTTTTTGATGGAATGACAACCTGGTTAAGTTAGTGAAAGAACGCAAAAAAATAGGTACATCGGTTTTAAAGTTAGTTTTAGTGTTTTCAATTTTGGTTTATCTAACTTAACCACCTAACCCTCCCCCTTTGACATTCATAAAAAAAACAAGGGTAAGCAAAGACTACAGACAAGAAAAAAAATGTCAAGATAATCTGGGGGAGTTTAAACTTTTTGAAAACTTGTTTGAAGCATTAGCTTTTAGCTTTTAGAAAAAAAACTTTCAAACATAAGTGTATAAGTTCTAAATTTCAAGATCAAGTTTTAAATTTTCAAGACACGTTTCAACTTTGAAACGCTTTTCAAACATAAGTTTTCAAAATCAAAATTCCAAAACTAAGTTTGAAAAATCCAGTTTTCAAAACTGATTGAAATTAATTTTTCAACACTAAGTTTGTAAAAGATTCAATTTTCAAAATTAAGGAAAATGATTTTGAACTTTACTTTTATTTTTCAAAAATAATTTTGTAGAATTCTTTTTCCAAAATCAAATTTTCAAGGTTCAAAAGTACTAGTTTCAAAACCATGGTTTAAAATACTAGAAAAGTTCAGTTTTCAAGGACTAAGTAAAAAGGATAAAAAGTTTGTGATTTAAAACAAACAATTGTAGTTGATTTAAGAAATTTTTCACAATTTTAAACAGGTTGATTTTGAAAATTGATTTTTAAACTTTGATTTTCAAAATTAAGTTTAAAATTCGATTTGAAAAACTGAATTAGTTTTATTTCTCCCCCTGAACCTGACATAAAATTTTGAAAATATTTGCTAAATATATTCAAGGTAGAAAAAAAATCGAGGTAGAATTTTATAGAGAGATTTTAAAGAGAAGATTTAAAAAATAACACTTAAGGAGATAATTAAAAACCTCCCCCTGAATTTGATACTCCTTTAATTTATTAATCCTCCTTATTTATTACTCCCCCTTAATATAAAATTTTACAACCGTAACATATTTTCGTACCTAAGTGTTTTAGGCGATTGTATAATTATCTTTATAAAATTGTTCATTTAAATTTGACTAAACGTAATTAACGTTAGATTCAGTTGAAATGATAACACCTTTAGTGTAATGTTAAGTAAGATAAGTTGTTATTAATTCAATAATTAATCAATATTAATAATTTATTGATTAAATTTTGCTTGATTCAATAATTTAATATAATCTAAATTTTGTATTAATTGATGAAGGTGTTAGTTATAATTTAACTTTTCATTTACTTCCTTTTAAGTTGGATTAACTTAGCTTAAAGTTGGTAGTAGTTTGAAGTTAAACTCGTTATTAAACAAGGTTAAGTAAGGTTCAATTTAAGTCAAACTTTAATTATGTTTTAATAAAAATAATTAATATTTTAAAGGTTGATAAAAAAAAGTGACTTAGAGTAATTTTAATATTTTTACTAAGGTTAAACCTAGGTTCTAATCAAATCAAGCTTAGTTCTCAAATAAAGTAAAACTTAAATAGTCAAGTTCTACTTATTAATTACATAATTAAGTTTAAAGTTAAAGTTAACGGAATTTAAGGTGTCTAAGTTTTAAATGAATTTAAAAGAATTATAATTATTTTTATTTTTAAGGGATTTCTAACAGGATTTTAAAATGATTTTTATAATTATTTAATGACAATTAATATACGTTCAATTCAGTTTTGATTTTAGATTAAAATTAATATCAGTGATTAATTTAGGTTTAAGTTTTAAGTTTAAGTTAAAAATTTTTAAATTTTAATTTAAGTTTTAATTTTCAGTTAGGTTAAATTAAGTTGAAAAGTAATGTTTAAATTAAGTTTCTAATGAGTTTTAATTTAAGATCTAATTTTCAGTTGAGTTAAATTAAAAAATAATTTTAAGGTTAAAATGATGTTTAAGATTAAAAATGAGTTTAAAGTCAAAATAATAATTTTTAAAGTGAAAATAGTCTATAGAAATAATTTATTATTATTACTATTTTTTTTAAGTTAAAAGAATTTTATTATAGTGAAAAAATAAGAAGAATTTTTCAAAATGATACATAATTTTTAAAATAGTTTTAAAATGATTTAAAATAGTTTTTAAATGATTTTTAAAAGTTTTTTTTTTAAATAATTTTTAAGTTAAAATAATTTTTATGTTAAAATAATTTTTAAAATAACAATAATTTTTAAAAGGTTTTAAAAGAATTTTTAAAATATTTTTTAAAGTTTTTTTTTTTAAATGATTTTTAAAAGAGTTTTTTTTTTAAAGAGTTTTTAAAATAATTTTTAAAAGAATTTTTTAAAGTTTTTAAAATGATTTTTAGAAGAGTTTTTAAAATAATTTTTAAAATGTTTTAAAAGAATTTTTAAAAGAATTTTTTTAAAGTTTTTAAAATGATTTTTAAAAGAGTTTTTAAAATAATTTTTAAAAATGTTTTAAAATAATTTTTAAAAGAATTTTTTAAAGTTTTTAAAATGATTTTTAAAAGAGTTTTTAAAATAATTTTTAAAATGTTTTAAAATAATTTTTAAAAGAACTTTTAAAAGTTTTTAAAATGATTTTTAAAAGAGTTTTTAAAATAATCTTTAAAATGTTTTAAAATAATTTTTAAAAGAATTTTTAAAAGTTTTTAAAATGATTTTTAAAAGAGTTTTTTAAATAAAATTTAAAATGTTTTAAAATAATTTTAATATGTTTTAAAAGAATTTTTAAAGTGTTGAAAATGATTTTTAAAAGAGTTTTTAAAATAATTTTTAAAATGTTTTAAAAGAATTTTTAATGTTTTGAAAATGATTTTTAAAAGAGTTTTTAAAATAATTTTTAAAATATTTTAAAAGAATTTTTAAAAGAATTTTTAAAGTTTTGAAAATGATTTTTAAAAGAGTTTTTAAAATAATTTTTAAAATGTTTTAAAAGAATTTTTAAAAGAATTTTTAAAGTTTTGAAAATGATTTTTAAAAGAGTTTTTAAAATAATTTTGAAAATATTTTAAAATAATTTTTAAAAGAATTTTTTAAAGTTTTTAAAATGATTTTAAATAGGGTTCTTAAAATAATTTTTAAAATGTTTTAAAATAATTTTTAAAATGTTTTAAAAGAATTTTTAAAAGAATTTTTAAAGTTTTGAAAATGATTTTTAAAAGAGTTTTTAAAATAATTTTGAAAATGTGTTAAAAGAATTTTTTAAAGTTTTTAAAATGATTTTTAAAAGAGTTTTTAAAATAATTTTGAAAATGTTTTAAAAGAATTTTTTAAAGTTTTGAAAATGACTTTTAAAAGAGTTTTTAAAATAATTTTTAAAATGTTTTAAAATAATTTTTTAAAGTTAATTTAATTTTTAAAATAATTTAGTTTTAATTTGAAATTTAATTTTTAATTAATTCGAAATTTAATTTTAATTTGAAATTCAGAATTTAATTTGATTTGAAAATTAATTTAATCCTTATTCATCTCACCCGATCTAGATTATCAATCAGGGAATCCTATAATTTTGTGAGATGAATTAGATTTAATTACAGAGTTTGGTTTAACTTGTGTTAGATTCAGGTTTAGCTTTGGTCTCAACAAATAGGCATTTTTCGGATAAACTTCTAAGCTTGGTGAGTCACCTGGACATCATTAGAAGTAACCAACCCTTCGAGGTTTTCCGAATAGTCCTATCCACGGAGCTTAGTACTAAACCTTGGTCTAACCGGTTAGGATTCATTAAGGGTAGCTTCGGTCAGTTCCACTTAGCCAGATACACCAGGTCGATGCCATATCTTCCTAGACATGCATAGACTAAGCTTCCCTAACGTACTATCATCCAAAACTTCACCAGTACCATTTTTCAAGTTAAACTTGAACCCTCTTTAACTAGTCCTAATTACCCTGTCAGGTAGGTTGGTTTGGGTTACCCTTTCGGGTATGTTAGTTTTGGAGGTGCCAGCTATTCTGGAGCCTCCCCCTGAATTATTGGCCATTAATTTAGTTTTTAGTTCTGTGTTTATTATAGTTAAGTTTTGGTTAAAATTTATAATTTAAATTTAAGTTTTTAATTTTGAATTAATTAAATTAGTCAAATTATCTTTCTTTAAGAGAATATATTTAATATTTAAATTTTCTTTCAATTTCACTTTTATTAGGTTAATTGAATTATTTTTCGTTAATATCTTATTTTTAAAGTTTAAGTTTTTATTCATTTTTAAATTTGAATTAGTTAAATTGTTTGAATTATATTTCCTTAAAGGTTTATCTTTTAACCTTTTATTAATTGTTAATTTTGAATTTTTCAGATTATCTTTATTTAATATGTTATTTTTAACATTTAATTTTACTTTTGTTAAATTTAGTTTTGATTTTATTAAAGTGTTTGATTTTATTCTTATATTTTCTTTATTTTTTAAGTTGATATAATTAGTGGAATTTATTAGATTATTCTTATCATTAAATTTTAATTTTTTATTAATTAAATTATCTTGGGTTTGGATAGGATTTTCTAGATTAATATTGTCTAGATTATTAAATAATTTATTAATTTTATCTAGATCAGTATTGACTTTGTCATCTCTATCATTTGAGTTTTCAGATTTGTTTAGGTTCAAGTTTGAATTTTTTAAATTAATTGGATTTGTTTTATCAGATAATATCCTGGGGGAATTTTTGTAATTATTGTCAACTACATTATTTTCACATATATTTTCAGAAATAACCAGATCAATGCTCATATTTTTTAAACTACTATTAGCAGGGGTATTTTGGTAAATATCACTAACCTTGTGCGCAACCCCTAATTCAGCAGGCTTCTCCGTTGAATCTGACTCGAGTACAGATTCGACTTTAACTTGATCTTCTAGTTCTATCGGCATCTCGTGAAGCTTGATCAACTGGGTCCACAGCTCATATGCATTCTTGTATTTTTCTAATCTGCATAAAATATTGTTAGGTAAAACATTACAAATAATTTTACTTACATTTTTGTTCAGTTCCGAGTCTTGAGAAGATTTCCTCAATATTAGCACATAATCAAAATCTAAGCTTCCTAAGAAGCATTCCATTAATCGCTTCCAGTAGTTGAAATCTTGATCGTTTGGTGGTGGTTCGTGAGGGTTCCGTCCTTCTAGAAGAGTCATTATTCTTGCACACAGAGAAACAAAAAAAAAATCCCAAGACTTGTCTTGGATTAGCAGTGCTGAAAAAAAATAATATTTCACTATTTTTGGAAAAAATAATAAAATATTATTAAAATATTAATAAAATATTAAAAAAATATTTAAAAAAATATTATTTCAAAATTTTGAAAATGTAATATTTTTTAAATACTAAAGAATGGTGAAAAGATGGCGATGTATTTTTCAAAAACCGTTTTGGAGGGAAAAAAACGAAAGGCGTAAGGTTTTATTTAAAAGACAAACAATATCTATTTTTTTTTTTAAAAAACGACCCCCCTTTGCTTGATTGGTGGTTGCACCAAATTAGAGCGGTACCTGCTCTGATACCACTTGTAGGACCGTTAGATTCGATAGAGGGGGGGTGAATATCGATTCGAAAAGTCGAGTAAAAATACGCAGCGGAAAAGTAAATGAACACAGTTATTTTTTACTTCGTTCGGAGCCTGTGACGACTCCTACTCGAAGGCCCGTGGTCCTTGACCACTTTCATTGGGCAATCACTAGCAATTCGAATATAGTTACAAAATGAATATAGGAAATGCTAATGAAAACAAAGAAATGCCGACAAAGAAATAAACTGAAAACCGAAGGAGCACTTTTTCGGCGTCGCAGGAGCGTAGAGCAGCAGGACCAGCAGTAGAAGAGTTCTCAGAATGATGATTGATGATTTTTTTTTGAAGCTCCTGCCTGGGGCTTCTTTTATATGTTGTTCCGGGCGCCTGGATCCCTTCCGGGCGCCTGGAATGTGACGTAGCTGCTCAAACCGTGATGCTCCACGTGGCGACGGCTCGGCTGGATATAATTTGCCTTCCGGGCGCCCGGATCCCCTCCGGGCGCCCGGACTGTAACGACCCAATTTTCCCTATTTTGAGTTCTAAATATCCTTAAAAATATTTGGAAATGCTTTTAAAATATTCTAGAGATTTTTAGGAATTTTTAGAGTATTTTTATGTAATTTTTAGAGTTCGTTTGGTATTTTTACCAAGAGGAAGAAGTTATAAAAATAAAATAAAAGAAAAGAAAAATAAGTTTGTAGAAGCTGGGGTTCGAACCCAGCTCCTCGGCCCAAGCAGAACTCGGCCCGACCAACTGAGCTGTGCTCGATTTGTTAACTAGATATGAGAACAAATTAATTTAAGGTATAGTTCGGTTTAAACCCTAGTATAAGAAAAGGAATTTAGGTTTCTTTTCGGAAAATCAAACAATTTCTCTCAAAATTCTTCTCCTTCACGCGACGGCGCTCCTCTCGGGCGGAAACGCAGCGGCGGCTAGGGTTGGTTTTCCGGCGGCCGGCGAGCTCCCTTCTCCGCGGATTCTTCACAAGTTCGAGTTACTCTCGGCAAGGAGAGCGCGCGGACACAAAGAAGAGCCGAAACAACCACATCTCCGAAGCCCTAGAGGTCGTCTCCGTCGGTTGTAAGTCCAATAACGCTCGGTGAGTTGCTTCTCACCTGCAGTAGGAGTAGTTCCACGAGCTTTGATTCTTCTTTGTTTGCTTTCGGGATTTGTAGTTTGATTTTAGGTGGATTCATTCGGACTGGGTGATTTTGTTTCACTGAGTTGTTGTAGGAGTGGTTTCGGATTTATGTTAGTTCTTGTGTTGATTTTTGGAGCATGTTTCATGGAGCTTTTGTTTTTTTTACTTGCTGCCGTGAACCCGAAAGAAAGAAAGGGAAGAGTTAGTTCAGTTCAAGCGGGTGGATTAGAATTCCTTCCAAGCCTTGTAATTAGTATTGTATACTCAGAACTCTGAAGCTGATGAAAAATTTTATATCCATGTGGATAGGCTAGTTGGAACTCTTGACCATGACAGGGATGCCTTCCTAATATACTAACCTTCCATCATCTTGATATCATTGACCTTCTGATCTTATTGTAGAACTGATATTATTGATCCTGATGAGGAATCTTGGAATAGATTTAAGATTTTGCTTGCTCTGTTGTTAATCTGTTGAAGCATGTTTAGAGTTTAGAACAACTTTTTCTTTAACTTCATATTTGCAAGCAAGAACAATTTTGTATAGGGCTGATAACAGTCATAGCCAATTACCTCAAGCCAAAGTGTGCAGTTCCAGTACCTTTTAGTTACTGCCGTGCATGAATAGCCCTCATCTTAAGCCTATTGTTTAGATCTTGGTCAACATCTTAGTTTTGATTTCTTCTTGTTGTTTTAATGAACATGAACATCCCTTATATTTAGCATTTCAGTTTGCTTGGTTTTCCTTACTAGCTTGTCAAGCAGAGAACATAATTGTTTCCAGATTCTAATCATAACCATGTGCTTAGTTGAAAACTAGTATTCCAGGAAATACCCTAGATTATTCAGATGATATGCTCATAGTATGCAAATTTTAGTGCTTTATTATTAGATATACATGAGCAGATTTTCTAGATTCCATTGCATGCCTGGTAGTTGAATTTGTTTTACTTTCACAGCATGCTTAAGTCCTCATTACTACTTGCTTAATTGGGATATTTCACAGTTTGATCTTCTATAGCATTTCTAAGCATTTCTTAAATTGCATGCTTAGCTTTACTTTCACAGCAAGTTTAAGATGATTTATTTCCCTTTGCCATTAGATGTGCATGGTGATACCTTCTAGTCTCTTTTGCTATTAGAATATCTTGAGCATGCAGTTATTAGTTTCTTTGCTATTACATAAGCATGAGTTTCTATCTTTAAGAACTATAAGCAAGAAAGACTGAGGTTTAGACTTGATTTCAATTCCAGAAGATTGAATATCAAAAGCGCACACAAGGTGTTTGCTTAAATGCCAAGTAAGGGCAAGTATAAAGAAGTTATAGTTAAAAAGAAAGTATTTTACTTTTAAAGGGCATGTACCGGACACAAGGTCCAAGGGATGGGCTCCAAGTTGCCCCTAGGCACAAGGCCTAGAAGTATCTTAGTAGTTTCGGGATTAGCTACCTCGATTCTTATTAAGAATGCGCGCTAAGTGGTACAATGCCGGGCCCAAAAGTTATTATTTTGAAGTATTAGTATAAGTTTTGAAACAAATGAAACAAGCTTCAAATATGTTTAGAACTAGAAAGTTTAGTTTCTTATTATTTGCATGCATGAGTAGTTTTATTTGTTTCTTATTATTAGATTATTCAAGATGTTTAGCTTTATTTGCTTTCAGCATGTGATTATAATTTTATTCTTATGAGCATGATTAGCTATACATGTTTAGTATTTTTCAGTTTCCTTTGCTATATATGAGCATGAGTAGTTTTATATGTTAGAATTCGTTTAGCATGTTTTTATTTATATACATATCGAGGTTTTGTGAGTAGATAGCGCCACTAAGCTTTATGCTTATAGACTGCATTTCCTCCTACTGCAGATAAAGAAAGAAAAAGAAGGAAGGCGACAAGGAGATGCAAGAGGTGTGTGATGTGTGGACTATGGAGGTCCTTGGGACTTAGCTAAGGAATTCATTTAGTTTAAGAATGTGATTAGTTTGATTTCTTATTAAGTTGATAAAAAAGGATGTAGTAAGAAGTTATGTTTTCGGTTTTTCATTACCCGCATGATTTGAATTATTAAGCTACGTGGTTGTGGTTAGTTTTCATTTCTTATTAAAGCGTGGTTGATTGAAATATATTTCCAGCCGGTATATTATGCTTGTATTATGGAAAATGGTCACCGGATTTTTCGGTAGGGTTTTCCTAGAGATTTTTAATAAACCGTTAAGTAGAGTTAGTAGATAAGTAACGGTCATTCTTAGAGAGAGTAGTAGTAGTAGTAAGAAGAGTGAGTACATCGACCACCTTGTTCCGAGAAAGCTCCTTTCGCAAAACAAAGTTAGTCCAGACAATATATAATACTGCAACATAGATTATTAGCACATTTTATAATAGTATGAATTAGCACAGTTAGTATGACTTAGATTCCGTCTTTCCGAGACCGGAATCTAGTCACGATCTCGACTTAGATATCCGAAATGGATCTAAGCGGATCGACGCCTAATGTTCCCTCCCGTCTCCAAGTCACTCCCCTCCGATGACTTACCTCACTTACACGCCCGTGGTCCGGTCCCACTCTGGTGACCACGACTCGACTCTACGGCCACCTCATCGACCGGCGCAGCTTGGACTCGTCGACTATCCGCCAGTCATCGACCATAGCTGACTTCTGCTCACAGCGTCGTCCAGCCCGTCGACCCGCTTGGACTTCTCGCCAGCTATCCGGTCAGCCCGTCGACCTAGCTGGACTTCGTGCCAGACATCCGGTCAGCCCGTCAACCTGTCTGGACTTCCCCTGCACACTCGATCAAAGTGTCAGACAACAACAAAACTAACTTTAACCTATTTGTCATTCATCAAAACCTAGGTTAGACCGTTAGTGCTACCCGCACCAACAAATAGTTGGTCACTTGCTGAAAGTGACTTCATGGGGTCTTGGCTCATGACACTGGAGGAGATATATTGAGACGACTTGGAGTCACTGGAGACTCACGGACACGTAGGAGATGTGAGAGGCATGGAGGAGGTATCGAGCACTTGCTTGCAGGAGACACAAAACATAGTGTGGACACTGATGATGATGTAGACACATGAGTAGCATGGATAGAGATAGCAGACACTGTTGGATGATACCTCAGCTTTAGTATCTGGTACTGAGGATGAGCTTGCAGCCAGCATGTGCAGAGGAAACATGGATAGGTGGTACACGAGTGAGTACATGTACATGACCATGGTCCCCCTTTTAGATCTGATATTTCGTCAGACATGACATAAGAGGTTTTAGGATCACTTTTGTATGTTTGTGCATTTTGATGATATATATTTACTTTTTCATAAAACAAAATTAAGATGTCAAAATATAAGTCTTCATGACCAAGGTGACTTGAATACCTCAAGTCTAAGGAAACTCACACTTAAGTAGCAATAAGATCTTCATTGACATATCTATATATGTATAGAAGTATATGAAGTCTCATGGCAGGCTACTCCAATGAACTAGTTACCCTCAACTAGCACTCACGTTTAACTCTCAACATCCTAATGTTTTCAGCCAGTGAGGAGTAGCTGCTTGGTTAGACCAAGGAGTATAACATGTGCTAGTCTCTCAAAATTAATGATGTTAGAACTCATAAATTCATCGAATAGAGAATATTTCAATACATTCATAATTACATATATAGAGATGCTCACTAGTTGTGATCCAATCACAAGTTCTCTTATGTTATAATTGTATTGTGGATATTAATAAATGAGTTTAAAATCTAATCTACATCTCTCAAATATAACATGCATAACAGAAGAGAATGTCAAAAAGTTACTATGGCAGAATATTATCTGTCGATATGTCCTATCTCATAAACTCATCTCAGATAATAGTTGATAATTTTAGGGTCGCCGACTAAGAGAATGGTGTTTATCTTGGTGTCTTATCTACAAAGCAATTGGCAAGTGGACATGACCAACCAAGAAATAATTTGAGGACTCAATTAAACTGGACCATGTCGGAAGAAGTTGGGGTAGAAAAGTTGTTGAGTATTCTCTAGGCATACCGAACCATGCCTCGCAAGAGTACGAGAATAACTCTCTTCCACCTTATTTATTGTGGGGAGGCAGTCATCCCAGTGGAAATTGAGAAAATATCCATTTGGAGAAGCACCTATGGATAGGATAACTCCAAATAGTGGCTCCTGGACCTTTACCCGATCACGGAGACCAGAGAAAAAATGGTTGCTCGACTCATGGCATATCAATAGCGGATGCACCTCAATTACATTAGTGCTTCATCCCTTGTGCTTTTCAAGTCATAAACTTGATTTGGAAGAAGGTTATGCCAGTTAGAAACGTTAACAAGTGAAGTTCCGGGTGTTTTGCAAGTGAAGTTTAGGGGAGTACTATTTGGAAGATACAAGTAGCAAGAAATTTGATGGCCATGGAGTGCCAATCACTTGAAACTCTATTCATCTTAAGAAGATCTAGTATCTTCAAATTATATTTTCAGAATTATCTACGCTTTATATTTTCCTCTTTATCAATAAATAATATATTTTTTTTAGACTCAGATCCTATCACCTCCCTTAACTCGAACATGGTTGGAGTCGAGATCCCTGCTGTGATATCAATCTCTCCTTCGCATAAGGGTTGGGTGTATATTGTATCATCATATCCTTTTCAGGGCATAAACTCCTTTGACTGGGACATCGAGATCTTGGCTGCGATATCAACCCCCCTTCTCACAAGGGTCGAGTGTATATCGTATCACCATATTCTTTCTAGGGTCTAAACTTCCCTGACTCAGACATAATTAGGGTCGAGATCTCGGCTATGATATGAACCTCCCCTTCGCACAAGGGTCAAGCGCATATTATATTGTTATGTCTTTTTTAGGGTCCAAACTCTCTTGACTTGGACATAGTTGAGGTCAAGATCCCAGTTGCAATATCAACCTCCCCTTTGCACAAGTGTTGAGCGGATATCGTATCGTCATGTCTTTTTCAGGGCTCAAACTCGTCCGACTTAGACATAGTCAAGGTTGAGATCCTGACTACGATATCAACCTCCCTTTTGTACAAAGGTCAAGTGCACATCATATTGTCATGTCTTTTTTAGGGTCAAAACTCGCTCAACTAGAACATAGTCGAGATCTCGATTGCGATATCAACCTCCCCTTCGCAAAAGGGTTGAACATATTTCATATCATCATATTTTTTTCATGGCCCAAACTCCCTCGACTCAGATATAGTTGGGGTCAAGATTCCGGCTGTAATATAACCTCCCCTTCACACAAGGGTCGAGCGCATATCATATCGTTATCTCCTTTTCAGGGCTCAAACTCCCTCGACTCAGACATAGTCGGGGCTAAGATCCTGACTGCGATATCAACCTTCCTTTCGTACAAGGGCCACGTGCATATCGTATCGCCTTATCATTTTCAGGATTAAAACTCTCTCAAATCGGATATAGTAGAGGTTGAGATCCCAACTGCGATATCAACTTCCCCTTCATAAAAGGGTTGAACATATTTCATATCGTCATGTCCTTTTCAGGGCCCAAATTCCTTCGACTCAGACATAGTTGGGATCAAGATTCCGACTACAATATTCCTCTCCTTCGCACAAGGGTCGAGGGCATATCGAATCTTCATGTCCTTTTCATCGCCCAAACTTCCCTGACTCGAATATAATTGGGCTCGAGATCCTGTTTGCGATATTAACCACCCCTTAGCACAAGGGTCGAGAGCATATCATATCATCATAACCTTTTTATGGTCCAAATACCCTTGACTCGAACATAGTCAGGGTCGAGATCTCAACTATGATATCAACCTCTTCTCCTCATAAGGGTCGAGTGCATATTACATCGCTAATATTCTTTAGAGCCCAAACTCCCCTTACTTGAACATGGCCAAGGTCAGCATTAATGACGACAACCGAATAACAAGACTTGAAAGAAAATAAGATAATTAAGCTCAAAAAGATGAGGGATAACCAAACTTGAATAAATCTGTCATTAGATGGGGAAATTCATTACAGATGGATTTGAGGGTATACGATAGCAGAAAAAGATATCTAATCTAAGTCGGCCACATCTTCATATGAAATATTGTTAGTAATCTTTGATGAGCTGATACTAGGAGGGGGTACACTGGCAGGAAGGTTCCTATTTTCTTGCTATTATTTTACTGCCCCTACCATATCGTACTGGACTATCTCAACCAGTCGATTATTGAGCAAGTCGTAGAAGTCTTGCGAGCATAAGAAGACCTTCTTCTTTATCTCCTAGCCTTCATCTTCCTTGCCTTGATATGCTTGAAGCTCCACCATCTTACTTTCCAGATGGCCTCCAACACCACCTGCAACACAGATTTGGAGATTCTCAACACTTTAGCTTCAATTTTGGTTGTCTCCACCTCAACATGAGTAGATTCCAACTCATATGGCTAGGTCTCTGCTAGGGTGCTGGCCGAGTCAGCCTCCTGCTTGGTAGCTCTAAGGTCCACCTTCAACAAACCAGACTCAGCCCAACTGGCATCCAATTTAGCCTTAGCTATTGGTGCAAGAAGTATCATATAATCAAACCAGGTTTTGATATTTGCAAAGGGTTCAAAGTTGCTGTGTTGTGTCTAATGAGATTGACTAAGTATGTAGGTAGCTCAACTAGAAAGTCCTAGTAAAACTAGGCAGGTAAAAATCCTAATGGATATTAGGCAAGGGAAAAGTCATAGTAGATACTAGTCAAGGAAAAAGTCCTAGTAAGTCTACTAGACCAGATATTCATCAGAAGACTTGGTAGATCAAGCATACCAGGAGGGAAGTTCAGACAGATCTGGAGGACCAGACGTTTAGCAGGTCAATAGGTCTTGAGCATCGGACATCGAGATGAAGTCCTGGGGGTCAAGATCAGATATTGAGCAAGAAATTCAAATAGGTCTGGAGAACTAGATATTTGGCAAATCAAGTAACTTCTATTGAGAGAAGTGAGGACATGTTCCCTTGAAGAGAATAGTAGGCGTCGACTCGATGTAGAATTTTACTAAAAATTCAAAAGTTAGGATCGAATAATCGCAAGATTGTCAAGTTTACTTACTTCTAAATTATTTATTATTGTGTTAATCCATGTTTTATAGATTGTATAGTGGAATTCAAGGTACTATATTGTTTATAGAAAGCCATCATATGAATCAGTAAACTGAATGCCCATGTGTCAGCCAAATCCTTCTGTGTGTTGACATATCATCCGACATGGACCGGCTAGGTCTTAGATTGTTCATGTGGCATAGGATAAGGATTGGATAGCTAATGTGGTAAAAGGATAAGAGTTAACCTGTTGACGTGGTAGAAAGATTAATCAAGGATAAGAAACGAGTTGCTGACGTGGCAGAAGACTCTCATCGACAACCTAATGTGGCTGAATGGGAGTGGCCCAAGCTGGATTGATAGACTGATCCTGGGGATCGGTAGACCGAGTAAACCGGATCTGGATTTGATTTCTACGCTGATCGATATATCGATCATGCAGATTGGTAAATCGATCATGCTCTATAAAGAGGCCTCAGCCGAGATTCAGATAATCAATTCTCAAGTGCTCTAACTCTTGTCACGCTCCAGAAACACTACTATGATGCTGAAAAGCTGCTCCGACAACTGTGCTTAAGTTTCAAGTTTCTAATTGTTGATATTGTGTTTAATTGCTTTCGCCTTTCTCGTGCTTTATTATTTAAGGATGGTAAATGTGTTACCGCTGCTAGTTCTTTGTAAAAACGGATTGATAGTGAATTTTCCATCGGAAGATATCAACAATCGCGGGCTTTGGACATCGTTCTATAAAAGGTAGTCCACCCCTATGGGCTTAGGTAGGTGAACACACCCATCCAAAAACCTTAAACATCCCTTTTTTCTTTCTTCTTCCTCCACTTATGCTGAAAACTAACTTGAGCATCAGAGTTACTGTGCCGGGAACCCCCTAGCTGTTATTCTAATCTTATTTCTTTTATCTTCTTCTATCTAGACTCTCACGGATCTCCCGACCAATCCTCATTGTTACTAGGTGATTGACAACCATGTTGACTTCTACACCTATTCATCGGTGGTTCTTTGTCGGTGTATATATATATATATATATATATATATATATATATATATATATATATATATATATATATATCATGTACACCTAGACATGAGTGGGACACTCAAAAGTAATCTAGACACTTGAAAGTGAATTGATTCTATGTGCCCTTCCATGTCCGTCGTGCATGGCCACTCATCCACAACTGAGTGGTTGGAGTGCCCGAAAGTGATCAGGACATCCTGAAGTGAATGCACTCGAAGCACCCGAATCACTTCCGAGCGTCTCGACCACTCACTCACGGATACGCGTCACAGACGAACGATCGGGCAATATAACACTCCTCATATATCAGAATTGATATGTTGAATATAATATATATCACTTGAATTATAAATATAATAATATCTTAGTAATTATTATAATTAAATATCTTAAATGAGCTCAAACTAAGCCCATTTAACTTTAATGAGATATTTTTGAATCGAGCTCAAGGCATTCGCAAGCTATTTAATTTCATTACAAATCAAACTTGAGATTAAGAATTAAAGAGTGAATCAAACTAAAGCTGAGCTCAAGCTTAGGGGAAAATGAACTGAGCTAAGCTCGAGCCTCTTATGTCTCGGTTCGACTCGATTACACCCATGTTTGTCTACTTATTTATTTTCGTTGAATAAGTACTTTAACACTATACCACCACACATAGATCTTAGATCATGGGGTTCTTAAATGACTCCCAAATGGATCTTGGGTTCTTAATTGATTCCTAATCTCACAACCGAGAGGCATACTTCATCGGTGAGCAACACTTGGGGTTCTTGGCCGATTCCCAAAGGGATCTTGGGGCTCTTAATTGATTCTCAACTCACAACCCGAAAGGCAAACCTCACTGAAAAACAACATATGGAGGGGGCAGATGAAACTTGTCAAGGAAGATAATGCTAATGAGGTGGTTGATTAGAAGAGGGTCACTAGGGGAGCTACCATGAGGTGCAAGGAAAGGGGGAAGGAACATTTGGGAGCTTACCATGACTAGAGTATACTTGGTCGGACCTTGATGGATTGTTGGGGAGCTGTCGGAATTGGGAGGCTACCAGGATTGTGGGTGGTTGAAGAGGTGGAGCTGCGACTGATGGATCATAGGGATGATGACGACATGCATTAGTGATGAGGGATGTACAATTGTGGTTTTATCTTGTGATTGTAGTGCTTGATAGTGATGTAGGTTGGTGTCGTTATGCATACATTAATCCATTTGACAATGCTGCATGAGTACCTTACCTGATTGGGCTGATGTCTGGATATGATGGGCATGAACCTTATTAGTTTCAGTATGTTTCACTATACCACAAGACAACTTGTAACTATAATTTTAGGGGGGGGGGGGCAGACGGAGAATTGTGAAATTTCGAAAAAATCTATTGCTAGTGATCTTGTCTGAATCGGGGGAGATAACATGTTATGATTCTTTGACAATGTTGTCTCCTTGAGGGAATCTGGCTAGTGCTAGGGCCGACCGGACGTATACTAAGAACCTTATATTGGAGAAGTGGGGAGCTAGGCCCCGTGGGTCCCACTGGCACTGGGGCCAATCAATGTATGCCGAGAACCTTGCATTGGAGAAGTGAAGAGCTCAGCCTCGTAAGTCCAACCAGGTTGGGGCCGACCAGATGTATGCTAAGAACCTTGCATTACAGAAGTGGGGAACGAGCCCCATAAGTCCGATCGACGCTCAGGTCGACCAATTGTATTCTGGGAGCCTTGCCCTTGAATAGTGGGTAGTTGAGCCCCGATGGTCTGACCAGCACTAGAAACGATCAGATGTATGCTGAGAACCTTGCATTGGAGAAATGGGAAGTTGAGTCCCGTAAGTCCAACTGACACTAGAGTTGACCTGATGTATGCTGAGAACCTTGTATTGGAGAAGTGGGGAGATGGACCCAGTAAGTTTGACTGGCACTAGGGCCGACCGGCTATATGCTGGGAGCCTTTCGCTTAAAGAATGAGGAGCTGAAGCCCAAAGGTTTGACCGGCATTGGGACCAATCGACTGTGCGCGCCCTGACTTTGACTGTCACATCATCTTGACTTTGACTGCCATGTTACCATGACTATTGACTCCCCTATTACTTTTGGGGCCATTCAGAATGTGTCGTATCATAAGCATCTCCTTTAAGTCTAGTCGAATGAGGTTCATGACCGACTAATTAGACTTGAGTCCTATTATCGTCTAATCATTCGAATGACTGTTGACTCCTCTCATCATCCCTTGATGTTACCTTCAACAATATCTTCCTCGAAAAAAAAACCTGTTAGGCTTTTGAAATGTAAGGCAAGGTGGCGGTGATGCATGTGAGGGCATATTGGCAAATTAATTTGATTGTCTTTGTCCATCATAAATGCTAATTCCTAGGCAAGCATTACGTGTTCCACCAACTCCTCATTCTCCCATATGACATCTGATGCATGTATTTTCATACGGTCCAGTGATCTCTGATCTAACGGTTGTGACCAATTGGGCCATTTTGATCTGAGGGCTAGGCTTTAAAGGTATCTCTAGGTTCCTGTTAAAAATCTTAAGCTTCTTAGATCTTAATCCATTCGTGACTTATCTTCTTCCATTTTTTTTCTCTAGCGATTTCTCTCGACTATGTTCCCTTTCTCACGACCTTCGTTAGTAAGTGCTTTTTCCAATCTTCATTTCTTCTCGTCCATCCATGGCCCAATAAACCTTCACCCTCTAGTACACCTCCATTCGTTTTGATTTTGATAATTATAAACTTGAGATGATCCTTCTATTTCTAAAAATCCCTAAAAACCTTTATATTCTCATCCTTAGTCCACAAGATCGTCCCATTATCTTCCCTCAGGCTGTGTCGCCTTCTTCAAGGATTAACTTCAGGCTAGTTTACGCTTCCCTATCCCTTCCTTGCTATCTGAAATAAGCGAATACTTCCATATTTCACTCCAGCAATTCGCTCTCAACGCCTTTCACGCAATGTGTGGAATGACAATCCTGTTCTGCCTATATGATATCCCCTTGATCCTCGTACCTTTTATTATTTCTACTATTCTAAAAAATCAGAGCCCGAGGTTTTTTTATTTCAATCTTGTCCCAAGATAGTTTTCTTCATGAAACTGTTTTCATCTAATAAGGGATGAAAATCTCATTTCTTCTTTATCCAAGTGTCCAACCCCATGTCTTGCCCAACCAGTTGGCAGGCGAATATTTCTCCTCTCCTTGAGTTAGGAGACTATCACTGTGATCTTGCCTTTGTTTTTTGCTTTGGAGATGTTGGTCGACCTACAATTCAACATCCTTCAGCTGTAGGAGGGCCTTCTTTATATGTTTGGCCTGAGTCTAGTTCAAACCGTGCCTCCCATCTCTTTTGGTAAGAATGGCTAACTTAGTTTCTATGTGTTGGGTTGTAAGGTTGCAAACAAAGTCTCACATTGAAAACACATGAGAAAGATTATGAATTTATAAGGGAAATATATCTCTATTGGTATTAGAACTTTTGGGTAGAGCCTAAAAATAAAACCATGAGGGTTTAGGCCCAAAGTGGATAATATTATGTCATTGTGGAGATATCTAAATTCCTTTTGGTCCTAACAATTAGTATCAGAACCCGGACTGCCAGAATGCCAAACTGTCGATTGTGCATAAGAGCTATAGTTTAATTGAGCCATGTGAGTAGAATATTGATCTCGAATAAATGAAGTGGGGGTTCCTGTGTCTGAATCAAGAGGGCTAGACAACAGAGAAGAAGTCATAGTTACGATTAGGCAAGAAAATCCTAGTAGGTCAGGTGGATCGAGGGGCAGGAATACTTGGTGGGTTGAGGATCTGACGTGGGAAGTCTGTGGTCCTTTGTTTGAAGGGGGGATTGTTGGGTTGTAAGGTTGCAAACTAAGTCTCACATTAAAAATACATGAGAAAGATTATGGATTTATGAGGGAAAAATATCTCCATTGGTATGAGGTCTTTTGGGTAGAGCCAAAAAATAAAATCATGAGGGCTTAGGCCTAAAGTGGACAATATTATGCAATTATTGAGATATCTAAATTCCTTTTGGTCCCAATACTATGTTATCACTAACTGAGGTCTTTTCTATTTTTGTGCAGTGGAGGCCATATTCAAGGTGCTAGCTTCTGAGACTCTGCAAGTGGAAAAGATCAAGCTATATTGGTGAGACCAAGCCCTTCTAGTCGAGCGAAAAAATTAGTTGGCTGGCCTCACTGGAGAGGCCTTTAGCATCCGAGCGGGCAATACTGGCCAACGACAAGTGTGGGGAAAATTTCTTCCCTTGCACCCGCAACACAACTGAGGGTCAAGCGCAAGAAACACCATTCGGGCACTACCCAACCCTCAACTTCTGAGCAGACGCCAGCGACGGAAGGCACTCCGAACCTATCTTTGGAGCGGACACCAACGAGGGAAGGCAATTTGGCTTTATCTTCTGAGCGGACTCCTCTGGTTCTACCTACACGCATCCCAATCCCAAGGGAGTTAATTTCCTAGCCGACCGGGTCTCCTATAGCCCCGACTCCTAGGGCATCCTCCCCTCCCCCAACCATCCAGCTGGCGGGGGCTTCCTTCGAGCTTGAGCTACTCCGTAGGTCTAAGAGTCACTACCAATTCTTGGCTGCCTTTGATGTGCCCTCCACTCAGGGGTTAACTACATTTTTGGATCCACCTCTGGCCCATGGGTGGATACTCTTGAAAGGCCTATTAATAGAGCCATGGGAGATAGCGATGACTCAGACGGAAGGACACACTATAACGGGGATGGCAGATGGGTTTGTCCAAGACTTAATCATAGTAAGTTTCTACTGGCCTACCCCCTTTTAATTGGAACACTGCTGATGATGATTTTTTCTTTAGTTTTGGGAAGTCGAGATGAACATAACCCAAACCTTGGTGGACCTAGCTTCTGAGAACGAGGTGCTAAAAGGGAAGCTAACAAAATTAGAATCTTTTCTAGCCCCTTCTCGAATCCCCAGTGTGACTGTCCAATAGGGAGATCAGACGCAAATAGACATGCTAAGTGAGCTAGAAAGGAAGACCTAGGAGGCTCAAGAACTGGTGAGGGTTGAGGCGGCCAAAACACAAATATTGGAAGTTACCGTGAAAACAAATGAAGACAAGCTCCGATAGGATATGGAAAGGAGGGCTCAGGTAATAGCTAATTTGGATGAGAAAATTACTGAAACTCGGGTTCTCTCTAACAAATTAAAGGAGTTAGAGACTTTCCATGCCTCAGAGCTGGCTATGAAAGATACTGAGCTAGCAGCCAAGGCTTTGTCAGTGTCTGATCAGCAGAACAATATGAATGCTCAAAAAGCAGAATTGGAGTCCATGCGAGTTGAGCTAGAAGCCATGATGTCTGAACTGATGACCTTTAAGTTTAAGCAAGTGGGGACCATATCCGAGCTAGTGTCATATGAGGCTGAGCTAGCAGATTATCAGGAGGCGAGTTGAGTGGCTTACCTACAATCTCGTGACTTCCGACTTCAACTCATTCCATGTATTAATAAGACATTCCTTAATGGGGTGAAAGGAGCTATCAAGCGACTTAGGGAGGCTGGTTACCTAGCATTTGAGCTCCCAGCTCGCTTCCTAAATGGTAGAAGCTTCTGGATGAGCTCCCTACAGACACCATCTCCCATGTTAAATAATACTTCTCATCTTAATCGATCTTGTATTTTGACTCCCATAATCTCGTATTTTGGCCCTAATGCAAGCAACAAATTTATTTGAGCATGAACTTAAATTCACTGAATCTTATTTGCTCCATCTCATATCCTTGTCATTTCATGCTGGTATTTCTCTAAGTCTTTGTGAGCACTTATGTGTCCATGCATAGGATGGCTTATAAACGAGGAGAGAGATCCTTATTGATATGTTTGTTGGCATATCAGAATAATAATTTGCCTGTTACATCTATCATAAAGGCCCTTTTTCTACTATCACCACATGTCTATCAACCTCATTTTTCCAGATGTGATACCTGACACACAACTTTTTGTATGGAGGTCATGCCTCTCTCTCTCCTGACTATGATAATTAGCCCATGTTTTTATCCACATGATCCAATGATCCCTTTTAAAGAGATTTGCAGGATTTCTCTTTAAAAATCCCTAGGGATTTTCTCGTCCCCACTACCTTCTTCTTTCCACGACGCTAACTGATTCCTTGTTCTCGTAAGCTCTTGTAGACCCCTCCTTTCTTTACTCTCCTTCAATTCTATCTCCCAAGTCTTATCATGAATATTCCTTGCATGTGGTACACTTCACCTTAGATTTTAATGAGATAGATCTGGACCACATTCATTTTACTTATGTAGCTCCTGACTCCTGACACATGATTATGCCTAGTGACCAGGACCACCCCTATCTTCCCCCCACCGGTTATGTGACCTTTTTTAAGGACCAAGTCCTAGTTGGCATTCGCTTTCCCATTCCCACCTTTTCTGAAGTGAGTCGATATTTTCACATTTCTCTTCAACAATTAGTCCCCAACTCCATTAACTTTCTAGGAGGAGTCACAATTTTGTTTTGCTCATGCGAAGTTTCTCTGATTCCTCGAGTATTTCATTATTTTTACTATCCTAAACAAATAACTAATGATATTTTTCGCTTCCAAGCCCGTATGAGGACTATGCTTTTTGATAGAATACTTTATTATAGCAATGAGTCGAGGGACAAATACTTCTCCATTCGACTCCCCACACCAATATTTTGGCCGACCGAATGGCAATCGGATCTCCCAGTGGTGCTCGAGCTGGGTGACTTATGTACGGAGCTGACATTTAGTAAAGCTTCAGAGCGACTAGTTGGGCGATTGGCCGGCCTGAAGTTTGACATTTCTGGACTGCTCCAAGAGGGGCTCCTTTATATTTTCGGGCTGAGGGAAGAGCTGCAATTCTACTTTGGTGAGAAACTTCAACTCCCTTTCTGTTGGGACCGTTGGTGGCCGGTTATCAGAGGGTTGAATAGCCCTACACAATATAAAACCAAAATACCCTTCTCAGACTTTAAAAGAACACTTGCGTAAATTAAATAAAGAAAGTAACTAAAAAGAACGAGGCTCACGGATTTGACTTGGTTACAACCGGGGAGGTTGTTAATCCAAGGAATGGATCACACTAAGTATCTCCTTCAGACGGAGAAGCCTCTTACAGCAGTGAAAGCATAGAAATGAGAAGCTAAACTAAAAGAAGAGCGCACAAGTGTTGTTACAGTGATTGCTTGATTGATTTGAAAAGCTTTTGAACCAAGGTTATATTTATAGCCTTAGTCGGGGCGCCTGGAGGGTTCCAGGTGCCTGGAAGGGGATAAAACTTTATCCCCTTTGCAACGGATCATGGTCAAACGTGATCTGGTCAAAAGTCGCATTCCAGGCGCCCGGAAGGGGTTCAGACGCTCGGACCCTCAAAGTCAACTTTGTTGACTTTTTGTGGTCCGGGCTCTCTGCTCCGGTTCTGCTCGCCTCAATCCAGATCTTCCACTCCACTCGCTTGGGTGATTTCGACTTTCACGAGCAACCTTCCGCTTCGGCTTCTCGTCCCTCGGAAATGTCGTGCGCTTCCTTCTCGTCCACCCACGTACTCTTCCGCAGCACCTTATCCCTCGGATGCACTGAGCCCGTTGGCTCTCTCTCGTACCGTCCTTCTCGCTAGCTGCGTCTTTTGCTTGACTTCTTGTGTTCCTAAGCTCCTGCACACTTAGACACAAGGTTAAAATACCATAGGACCTAACCTAACATGGTTGATCACATCAAAACAACCTTCAGATTCCAACACTTTCTACCTTACCTTTGATTGAGACATTCGTTTTTTACTTTTACAGCAGAGACTCCGGCTAAGGCTTTAGCCTTAGGGACCTTATAAATGAGAGAAGCCGAGCTGAATCGATGAGGAAAAGTAATCTTGGCAGAGTGGGAAGGTCTGTGCCTAGCTGCTCTCAAGTGCCAGGAGCAACCTTTGATTCCCTTGACTCAGATGTACCACTTAGGTTCTGGTGCAAAAGACGTAGACTCGTAGCCCAAGCTTCAGTTGAACAAGTAGAGATCGAGAGGATAACTACACCTCCTGCTCCATCCGTTGGAGGAAAACCTCAATTGAATTTGACCGCCCTACTTCGGAAGGGCCATTTCCTTCGGGGTTGACCAGACCTGCTTACGCACCATCGCCATCCTCGCTCCTATCCCGACCAGCTGACCCAACTCCGGGCGCCTCTTCTTCAAGGCCCAGTACATTTCGTGGGTCCAAGTAATGGTTTACTCTTTCTTTTGATGTGCCTTCCAGAGAAGATGAATCTTGATCCCCGACCACCCTATAGGCTAGTGAAACTAAAAGGACTATTGGCAAAATCCTGGATGAGCATAGCAGGGTGAATGAAGAGACACTCAGAATCTGAGATTGCGGACGGGTTCCCTCAGGAAGCCATCGTAGTAAGTTCTTGGCTTCTTCCTTTTAGTAAGTAGGATTTTTAACATTGTTTCTTTTAGTTTCTTATGGCCAAGTTGAACATAAGTGTAACGCCCCGGCCCGGGCGGGCCCCACCCAAACCGAACCGAGAACACCACCAGAATTACCCATCGGGTTGACGACTAGCTCTACAAACCACCGGAGGTCCTTTCAGCGTGCTTTGTCCTCACTCACACGCATCCTGGAAAACTTCCCAGGAGGTCACCCATCCTCTCCTTTCAGCGTGCTTTGTCCTCACTCACACGCATCCTGGAAAACTTCCCAAGAGGTCACCCATCCTCAGATTTCTCCAAGCCAAGCACGCTTAACTTTGGAGTTCTTAGTTTGGGCTTCCGAAAAGGAAGGTGCACCTTAGTGATATGGATAGTACCATCTAACCTTTTAAGTCATACTTAACCAGAATCTCAGAACCGGGGTATTACAATCACCCCCACTTAAAGACACAACGTCCTCGTTGTGTAACCATGAATCACACCATAAACAAATCCCAGAATCTCCCTCGCTAGGTGGTGCCCTAGGTGCTCCTGCCACAGGCGCACTCACGGTCGCAAGGTTGCTCTGATACCATCTGTAACGCCCCGGCCCGGGCGGGCCCCACCCAAACCGAACCGGGAACACCACCAGAATTACCCATCGGGTTGACCACTAGCTCCACAAACCACCGGAGGTCCTTTCAGCATTTGGGCTTCCGAAAAGGAAGGTGCACCTTGGTGATATGGATAGTACCATCTAACATTTTAAGTCATACTTAACCAGAATCTCAGAACCGGGGTATTACAATAAGCCAACTGGTGGTGGACTTGGATCGAGCCAATAAAATTTTAAAAGATCGCGTGGCTAAGTTGGAATCTTCCTCATCTCCTACCCCGACTCCTGAAGTGAACAGGTTGCGCCAGAGGTACGAACCCAAGCAGAACTATTATTAGAAATGGAAAAAGCTCTAAATAAGGTTTGGAAGGCTATGAACAGCCAACATGCGGCCAAAAAGAAACTTGAAATCCTATTGCAGAATAGTGAGGACAAACTCCGAGCAGAAACAACAGTGAAGGCCAGAGCAGTGTCCAATTTGGTACAAAAGACTATTCTGCTAAAGGAATTGAAGGTTTCTCATGCTTTAGAGTCAGTCAAGAAAGCTAAGGAGCTAGCGGCCAAGGATCTATTGATACAGGTCCAACAAAGGACTTGGACACATAGGAGAGCAAACTAGATTCGCTACAAGCTGAGCTGGAGTCAGCCAGGTCCGAGCTGATGGCTTCTAAATCTGAATTAGTGGTCTACAAGTAGGGAGAGGACAATCGGTTTGCAGCTATAATCCTTCACCAAATTTGAGTAATATTAACCTTTGTACTTTGATCCCTTTGCATGCAAACACTGTAAACATGTAGCATTCACAAGTATTGTATCTCCTACTTTTGATTGTTTTTTGTATTTTGTTGTTGTTCCAACATCCCACGCCATGAGTGCAATATGTCATAGATGGATAGTTTATGTTTTCTGGGTGAGCAACTATAAGCGGGTGTCGGGTGGGCGGCTAAGTCGCACCCCTATGAATTGGTGTTGAGAACCAGGCCCATTTATAATATGTAGTTGTTGCGAGAATTAGGAAAAGTTGACCGGATGATCATTGGATGCATGAGCCCTACATATTTATAACTTGGTCGAGCGGCACAAAAGTCTAAGACTTAGGTGCATGAGCAAGCATGCTTATAACTCGGCAAGGCGACCTAACAACGTTGGGTGGCGCAAAAGTCTCGGCCTTAGGCGTGTGAACAAGCACACTTATAACTCGACCGGGTTGCATAACTTGGTCAGGTGATGTGAGACTGTGGCACATAGGCACGTGAGCAAGCATGCTTATAACTAGACCAGGTAGTGCAAGAGTTTGTGACTTAGGCTCGTGAGCAAGCACATTTATAACTCAACCGAGCAACCTAACTTGGTGGGCAGCATGAGTGTCTGGGACTTAGGTACATGAGCAAGCATGCTTATAACTCGGTCGGGCAGCCTAACTTAGCTGAGTGAGGTGAGAGTCTGAGACTTAGTCGCGTGAGCAAGCACGCTTATAACTCGGCCAGACAAAGCAAGAGTCTGGTACTTAGGCGCATGAGTAAGCATACTTATTGTTGGTTGCTACTGGGAATATCGTACCGGTTCCCCTGTACAAAAATTTTGTACAAGTCCTGAACCATTCGTAACAACCTATTGTGTTCTTTAGAAATTAAATTTGGAATCGTAAACAGAACTTAACATTATTGATTCCAAATTCAACTTATTTGTTCTTAGAGGTTTAGACTTGGATCGCAAACGATGCTTAACATTATTGATCCAAATCCACCCATGTTACAAATTCGATTAAATATTTATTTCAAAGTTCGGCTTCCAGGTCAAACGTGGCGAGGCACTAGGCCTTTTTGGGTATGAGATCATCCACCACTGCCTAGACAAAGTCTTACAAAGAAAACCAATATTTAATCTCCTTATAGGAACCGTAGGTTTAACCATTAAGAACAATCGAATCACAAGTTTGAAAAACAAAAGAAACACAAAATCGAAAATATGAATTCGATAACCTAGATTCATTAGCCTCTTGTGTTTGGTATTTCAAGATTTAAATAAAAGGATGAACTAGTTATGATGCAGAAACTAATAACTAGTTATACCTTTTATAATTTATAGACCTCACAATCTTCTGTCGTATTTATCTTCTTATCTCGGACGTCGTGTGGGCGACGATCTACCGAGACGAGAATCCACCCAAGCTTCCTTCTTCTCCTTGCAATTTTCGGCCACCAAGAATCTCCTAGAGATGAAGGTCTTCGGCCACCAACCAAGCTCCAAGGGATGCAAAGAAACAAAGCCTCCTTTCTCTACTTCTTCTCCAAGCAAAATCTGGCCACCAAGAGTCTCCTAGAGAGTTGATGCCGCCAGCCAAAGAAGAAGAAAAGGAGGAGAGGATGAGGGAGAAAGGGTCGGCCACCACCAAGGAAGAGAGGAACAATAGAAGATGTATTGTATTGTAAGGTGAGACACCACTACCCTCTTTTTATATTCCTTAGTCTTGGCAAATAAGGAAAGTTTAATTAAAACTTTCTTAATTTCCTTGCCAATGAAAGGAAAATTTAATTAAAATTTTCTTTTCTTGTTTCTATTGGCTGGCCACCTCAAATCCTCCAAAAAAGGAAAGTTTTAAACACAAAATTAAAACTTCCTAATTTGTTTCCAGAAATTTTTAAAATAAAAAAAAAAATGAGCATGCTGTAGGCCAAAACTGAGGTGAGTCACTTTATGTTTATCTGTCTTCAACTGAGCATGCTGTAGGCTCAGCACTTGTGAGGGCAAGCGACGAAGAGCAGCCGGTGTATTTTCTAAGCCACATTTTAAAAGATGCTGAATCTCATTACACCGGGCTCGAGAAGTTGGCCTTTGCTTTGGTTCTAGCCGCTCGGCGCCTTCGACCATATTTCTTGGCTCACACCATCATTGTCCGGACGAACAGCCCGCTAGGAAGAGTGTTGTTGAATCCAGAAGCATCCGGACGACTCATCAAATGGACTATAGAGTTGAGCGAATTCGATATCCAATACCAGCCCCTCTCGGCGATCAAAGCGCAATCCTTGGCTGATTTTGTGAGGCCAGAGCCGGAAGCCATGTGGATAATATATGTGGATGGGTCTTCCACTCGGCTCGGAAGTGGGATCATATTACTACTCACCTCAGGAAGAAAAGATGCACCTATCCGTCCGGCTAGATTACAAAGCTACCAACAATGAAGCGGAGTATGAGGCCCTTATAGCGGGATTGCAGGCCGGCATGTGGGGCCGGACGGGTGACACTTTATTCGGATTCACAGCTGGGTCTTATGGGCCATCCGAACGACGCCAAAAGAAGGGACGAGTCACACCGTTCCATTTGGTATCTGGCCGTCATTCCAGGAGTCCGCCGGATCCGAGCTCGATGATGACAACAAAGGAGGAACATGGAGATTTGGTAGAAGAGGAGAGGGCAAAGGCGTCCGTTCGGCTGATATCAGTGGATGAAGCAAAACTACAACCGCGGCGTCATTCCCGATCTTGAAGAAAGTTAAGCCGGTCGGCGACGTCGGCAAGCTTGAAGCTCCGTGGGCAGGTCCCTTCAAAATCATCGAGAAGCTACGCTCGGGTGCGTATTATTTGGAGGATGAGGAAGGTCGGCAGCTAGATAGGCCGTGGAGCGCGAACCACCTCCAGCCTTACCGAGCAGAGTGAAAGGTGTGCCTATGTAAATCATCCTGTGTACTTTTTTCGACTGAATACTTGAAATGCAGAAATAAAAAATCAAGAAAACGAGTATAAGGCATTGTCAACGAGGATCGAAGGCCCCGTACCGTTCGGACGGAGGTAAATTGTCCGAGTCAAAAGGCTCAATCCCGAAGACCCCGAGCCGTTTGGCTGGGCTGCGTATGGGATACGAGCGATGCTTGAAATAGAAGATCCCAAGTCGTTCGGCCGGGAAGGATATCCCGAAGACCCCAGGCCGCTCGGTCGGGCCGGGCTGCATACTATTATGGCAGGATGGGAAACCAAAACCCTGCGCTGTTCAGGATGATAGAGGGAGGTTATTGCCTTGTATTCTGAAGAGTGTCTTATGTTCTCCTAACTCCACGGGTGTTCGGGAGTAGGGAGCTAATGCAGATCTCCGCTGGTCACTAGGGAGCGAAGGCCTGAGCCGCTCGGCCAGGTACATTATAGCTGAGTACTACCTCGGGAGGCGAGCTTACCACATTTATGAGTACTACCTCGAGAGGCCCTCGAGCCGCTGTACATTATAGCCGAGTACTACCTGGAGCGAGGCCCCGGGGACGAGGCTGGCCGCTCTGAGCCTCGGCCGGTACATTTTAGCCGAGACTACCTCGGGAGGATTATATGAGCCAAGCGCCGATATGGTTTTCAGAAAGGCTCGACGAAGGCCCGAGGCCGTTGGGTGTGTAGTGTCTTGGAGACCGACGAGCCCGTCGTTAAAAATCGAGACCCTCCGGCCGGAAGATACGTCGAGCTCCGGCGTTAAATATCGAGGCGAGCCGTATAAACGCCGAGCGGCCGACGAGCCCGGTCGTTAAAATCGAGCCGCGACCGGCTATAAATATCCGCGCCCGAGCTCCGACGTTAAATATCGAGACGAGCCGTCTATAAACGCCCGGCGAAGGCCGAGCCCGTCGTTAAAATCGAGCGCCGAGGCTATAAATATCCGTCGAGCTCCGGCGTTAAATATCGAGAGACGCACCGTCCGAGCGGAAGGCCTTGCGAAAATCCAGCAAAACCCCGAGGTGAGGCGCGAAGCAAAAGATGGTTAATCGAATTAAAAATGCGAGCAAGCGATGCGCCGAATGGCTACTCGGTTGCATTATGAAATACATTGAAGACAATTCGCTTGTCTGGTATAGCAAGGTGCCGAGCGGGAGAGTTTTAAAGAACACTTAGTCGCGATGGGGGAAAAAATGCTTGGCCAACATAAAAGATGAGAGGAACAGAAGATTATCTATTATGCAAGCCAAAAAGGTCATTACAGCGATAAGTAGGGCCGAACGGCGGGAATACAAAGAAGTTTATAAAAGCTCTCCTCACACGTCAAAATCAAAAAGAGCGTCGGGGATGGTGTCCATCACACCCGCTAGATCCTCGGGGGGGATGGACAGATGATAGCCCATCGCCGCCTTGATTGCCTCCTCGAACGTGAGGGATATCTTGTCGGTAAACTTCTCTCCGAAGTCTTCCGAGCGGAGGAACGCCTTCCTCACTTCGTCCGGCCCAAGACTCTTTCAGGTCACCTTGGAGATCCTTCAAGTCTCCGTCAACCTTTGGAGATCAGCGAGCGGCCTTCCCGCTCTGTGGTCCTTGATGCGTTGCTCCAGCCCGGATCTCCACCTTCATGCGGTCCATATCATTGATGGCTTGTTCCGAGTGGTCGCCGTCTTGATCTCCTTGTCTCGTTGTTTAATCATTGTTTCAAGTCGAACGACCTTGCTCGCCATTAGCTCGCGTTCGGCTTCCGGTGATTTTTGGCCTTCTCGCGTCGGTGTGGCGCCTCGCTTTTGTTTCTTGCCTCCAATCGCTAATGGCGATCTGCTCCACCCAGAAGGTTAAAAACTTCAAATAGGAGAGAGAAGAGGGGGGGGAGGTTGTCGACGAGCTGCCCGGGAGTCAACTTGGCTATCCGACTCGAGCATCTATCCAAGCTTGTGCGAGAGGGCCCGTCGGGGTGATCATCCGGCATAGTATGTCGCCTCGAAGGGAGGCGCGAAATTTTTAAATTGCTCGGCTCGCTGAGATGGCCCGGTGAGAGGAGGGTAGCTCACCTCGCGCCGAGTCCTTGAAGGGGCGGCGGCACCTCGGTGCCTCGGAGAATCTGAGGGTCGGGTACTCGAGGAAAGCACCCTCACCCGCTCGGTTGTGGCTCATCAAGTGTAGAGTGTCGGTAGCCGGCGTGTCGACACATCAACGGCCCTCCACTTCAACCGGTGTAGGTTCTATATTGCCCGGCCTCATCATGCGAGGGGCGTCCAAGGCCTCGGGGACCGTTGGCGTCCCTTCACCTTCTTCGCCGGATCGGTAGGAGCAAGGCCCTCTGCCTCCTTGCTCGTCACCGCCTCAATCCGAGCGGCCTTCAATTTGACTTTCTTGGTAGCTCGCACGCCACATGACCTTAGCTGCAGAGCAGAAAATAAATCGGTTAGAACAAAATAAAGGGGAAGATAGGGAGCTTACTCATGCTACAAGGCGGATCGGCTGGAGTAGAAGACAAGCCGAATATATGCATTACTCCCGGGAGGAGCATCTTGTCAATATGATAGCGCTGACCGACTAGTCGTTCGGCTGCATGGAGATAGTCCGCGTCGCCTCTAAACTTGCCGAGCTCCGGTTGCGCGGGCATAGCCGTCTGCCACTTGGTGCGGAAAGTGGGCCGCTCTGGGAAAATTATCGAAAAGGATGAAGCCTATCCTAGACTGGAAAACAAAGGTGCCCCACTCGGCTTGCTTGGGATAGTAGAAGTAGTGGAAGATTTTTGGGGTTAAGGGAATGTCGTTCGGTTTGAACAAAACTACCACTCCGCTCAGCAACCTAATAGAGTTGGGAACTACCGCCGAGCGGAATGCGGAAATAGTTGCAAACTTCTAAGAAAAACTTGTGAGGTGGAAAACGTAGTCCGGCCAAGAATTGGTCCCGGAAGAAAACAACAGTGCCGGGCGGAGGATCGTGAGGCCGATCGGAAGGTGTGGCTAACACTATTTGGTGGTCGATCGGTAGGTCATATGCTCGAGTGAGGCGCAAGGCGTCTTCCTCGTCGAACCGACTTTCCATGTTCGAGTACCAAAGACCCGGAGCACCGCCGATCGAAAGGCCGAATGCGGGATAGAAGAGGAGGGTTCAAGCAATGGAGGAAACCAAAAGGATGATTATGAAAGAAGAATGCGGAGCGAGAAAAGGTCTTACGCGAGGGAGATGATCGGAAGCCGTGATCGTCGGAAGCTGAGCACAAGGTCGCCGTGAAAAGGAGGCAGAGTGTGGAAGCGAAGAAGGCAAATGCGCGGAAGCGGAGTCAAGGGCCTTATCGCCGGCGATCTCCACCGTCCGATCCGGTGGATCGGTATCGAGGTTGTCATCGATCGTCCGTTTCAAACGCGGCCGTCCCATCGGAGTAGCAACCTCCATACTCGACAAATGCACGATCGCCGCCGATGATTACTGCATTTAATGAGCTCCCTTACCGCGAGCACGTGGCGGGTAGTGGGAGAACAACGGACGTCGCCTCCAAGAAAATACAAGGCATGGACAAAGTATCGCCGAACGGACAGATATCGCCGCATGGATAAGCCTGGCTGAGCGGCCTAATGCAATGATCATTGTTCGGCAGATCGCAGTCGGACTTTGCCTCCTTCGACTAGACTCGAGAGGAAGGCAAGTGATCCGGAAAAATCCGGAACCCCATAAGAAGGAGTCAGCGATGGGAGGTCAAAGGTCCGATGGCTCGCGGGAAAAGGACGAGCCGCGGACTCGGAAGAAAGAAATCGATAGTAAAGGCACCGGTAGGGACCGAGGTCAAATGAAGCGATGCATAATGGCCGGCGGAAGGATGCTCGCCGAATTAAGGCCGTCGGACGACGGCAGCTGGCGTATGGGTAAAAGACGCGGTCAAGTCGTATAGCTATGCCATACTTCTAGTCTGACAACGGGGGGTCTGCCCTGTAGCAGTATGGTGTCAGGTAAGTTCTCTGACAAGTGCATACCGGGGTATGGGTTGCTGACACGTATGCACCTCGGTGGGCGTGCATTAGTTCCTTCTCCGTCCTATATAAAGAGGCTATTACTTCGCCAAAGGTACGTATGCTACAAGCTTGGCAGCCACTTTCTCCACCACTTACCTGACTTGAGCGTCGGAGGGTCGTCGCCGGGAACCCCTTCCCTGCTAGACTTTTGTGCAGGATCGCCGGAGCTTCGTTCGACCAGCCGGAGATTCACTCCATCGACTAGGAGCGTGCCACGTGCCCAGCGTCCTTTGGTTCAACGATTCGGACAGGATCAGAAATATATCAATCCTTTCTCTTAATCTTTTGTAGAAACTATAAAAGGAAAGATTTAATTTTAAACTCTCTTTTAAATCATGATTTCCACATAAGGAAAGGTTTTAAAAAAATAAAATCCTTTTAATTTTATTGTAGCCGGCCACCTAAGCTTGGGTTCAAGCTAGGGTCGACCATCTCTTGAAACCAACTCACCTTGGTTTGGCCGGCCCTAGCTTGGGCTCCAAGCTAGGCTTGGCCGGCCGCCTTAAGGTGAGTATAATACTTTATAACTAAGAGGCTATGACAGGGACCGAGAGGAGGAATTGGTTTTGGTCTCCCGATGAACTTGAGTTTCCCGTGTTCGCCCCGAATACCCAACTCGAGTTCATCAATAATAACTCATACTACTAAAGAGTTATTATTAACTACCGTACCAATCTCATATTACTATATGGGCTCCTTCTTATCATGAGTGTGTTAATCTCCCTGTGTTTAAGATATCGAATGTCCACTAATTAAATGAGTTACTGACAACTCACTTAATTAATATCTAGCTCCAAGAGTAGTACCACTCAACCTTGTCATCATGTCGGACTAAGTCCACCTGCAGGGTTTACATGACAATCCTTATGAGCTCCTCTTGGGGGCATTATCAACCTAGATTACTAGGACATAGTTTCATTCTATAATCAACAACACACCATATAAATAATATCATTTCCCAACTTATCGGGCCTATTGATTTATCGAACTAAATTGCACCCTTTGATAAATTAAAGAAATGAATATTAAGTATATGTGCTTGTTATTATATCATGATTAAGAGCACACACTTCCATAATAACAAAGATCTTGTTCTTTTATGCAGTCAGTATAAAAAGAACTTACCTTAAATGGTCCTTTTCAATACACTCAGAGTGTACTAGTGTAATTTATTAGTCAAGATAAACTAATACCAAATTACACTACGATTATTCCAATGGTTTATTCCTATCCATCTTAGTCGTGAGCAACTGTTTATAATTTATAAAGAACTGATAACATGATCTTCTGTGTGTGACACCACACACCATGTTATCTACAATATAAATTAATTGAACAACTACACTTAGCATAAATGTAGACATTTGACCAATGTGATTCTTTTATTTCAAAATAAATGCTTATAAAAAACTAGACTTTTAGTATACACTCTAACACTTATAACTCGACTGGGCAGCCTAACTTGGTTAGGTAGTGCGAGAGTTTGGGATAGGCGTGTGAGCAAGCACGTTTATTACTCGATCTGGCAGCCTAACTTAGTCGGACAACCGAGAGTCTGAGATTTAGGTGCGAGAGCATGATCGCTTATAACTCACCTGGACAACATGAGAGTTTAGGACTTAGGAGTGAGAGTATGCTCACTTATAACTTGGTCGGGCGGCACGAGAATCTGGGATATAGGCGCGAGAGTATGATCGCTTATAATTCGACTGAATGGCAAGAGAGTTTGGGATATAGGCGTGAGAGCATGTTCGCTTATAACTCGGTCTAATAACATGAGAGTCTAGGACATAGACACAAGAGCATGCTTGCTTATAACTCGGTCAATCAACTCGGCAGTCTAGGACATAGGCGCGAGAGCACGATCGCTTAGAACTCGGCTGAATGGCTCGAGAGTCTGGGATATAGGTGCGAGAGGATGCTCATTTATAACTTCGCTGAACGACTCGAGAGTCTGAAACTTAGGTGCATGGGCAAACACTCTTATAACTCGGTTGGGCGGTCTAACTTGGTCGGGCGGTGCGAGAGTGTAGGACTTAGGTGTTGGTCCCCTGGCGATCGGCTAGAGGGGGGGTGAATAACCCTGAAAATGAATGAATAGTCTTTCTCAATCTTCGGACTAAGTTAGACAAACACTTGTATAATAACAGAAAATAAATTCATAAAATAAACACAGAGGCAAGAAAGATTTACATGGTTTGCAATTAGAGGATTGTTAATCCAAGGTAAGTGAAGCTCACTATAAAGATCTCTTTTGGGAGGAATAGCCTCTTACAACATTGACAGCTCACACAGTAGTAGAACAGAAAGAGAACTTATTTACAAGTGTTGTGTATAACTACTGAAATTAGGACTATATTTATAGACATGATCCGGGTGCTTGGAAGGATTCCGGGCGCCTGGGTGTGGATAAAATTTTATCCATGACACAACGGATCACGACAGTGCATCGTAGATATAATTTTCTAGTTTGGGCACCCGGACAGGGCTGAACCAGTCGTCGACCAGGGCACGAGCCTGAGGCGCCTTCGCTAGCGTACTCTTCTGCAGCACTTTGTCCCTCGAACGCACTGAGCCCATCGACTCTCTCCCATGTCGTCCTTCTTGCCGATTGCGTCTTTCGCTTGACTTCTTGTGTTCCTAAATTCCTGTACACTTAGACACAAGGTATCAAAAGACAACAGGACCTAACTTAGCTTGGTTGATCACATCAAAACCTCCACGGGGTACTTACAATCTTCCCCTTTTTGATGTGGATCAACCCAAGTTATGTTAGGATAAAACAAGACATTAAATTAAATGAATATGAATATGAATATGCAAGTTTAATACATTAGATTTGCAATATTTGAAGAAAAAAAATATACCTCGCCTTTAAACTTAACTTCTAACTCCCCCATTTGATCATATTAAAAATATGGGCTTTGCTAAATTAAATTGAATTTAAAGTCCAAGGAATACACGAACAATGACAAACACTTAAGAAAAAAAATTTGAAATTTATTCTCGAAATTCTAATTTTTGTGATTGAAAAGTAATTTTTAAAAATTATTTTATTTGTTAAAAAATTCTAAAATTTTTTATAAAGGTTAAGCAGACATATCCAAAGTAGTAATAAAATTTTTATGAAAAATAAAATCAATTTAAGTAGTAATAAATTATTTACTATAGAAAGGTGAATTTTTCTTTAAAATGTCTAAAAATAGTTTTAAGATTCAAAAAATCTTGAGAAATTTTTTAAGATGGTAATAGAGTAAATATTTTTGCAAAAAAAAAATAAATTTTTAAAAAGTGAGTGTTCAAAAATTTTTAATATTAAAAATTAGTATTTTGATAAATAATTCAATGAAAATTAAATATTGGTCGAAAAATTTCAAAAATAGTTTGTTGGACAGAGAATATTATAAGTTTTTATCAAAAAATAAATTTTATAAAAATAACTCTGTGAAATATTTTTAAATTAAAAAAATATAATATTTGTTAAAAAAATCATAAAAATAATACAATAGTAAAAAAATTTTGAAAATTTTTCTACAGATAGGAAATGAAATCCCCTTTTTTGAAACAAATAATACCTAATTAATTTTGAATAGAAATTATATGAAGAAATTTATTTTATCACATTAGGCAATTAAAAGGTAAATATTGAATTAAATTAAAATTTGAAATATGCACAATTTATACTCAGTATGATTTTGGAATCCAATATAGGTTTCTTACTATTGAATTGATCAAGTATTTTCTAGGAATGTATATTTTTATTACTTTTTTTATTTGACTCTTATGAAATCTATAATACCAATTTAGTCCTTGATAATATCTAAAATTTAAGAATGTAGAATTTTTTATTTGTTCTTTTAAATTAGTATTTTTCATTTTTCAATTTTTCAGGATCCTCTATTAAGCAAGATTTTACCAAGATTCTTTTAATTTCTAAATTCTCCTTTTTAAAATTTTTATTTATAGTTTTTAATTTACACATTGATTTAAAACTATAATACAGTTGATCTGGAGGTAAGAGGCAATTCTTACTTACTATGTCAGATCTGAAGTTTGATTCTCCCCCTTCTTCGCAGCATGCATTTGATGTTCCTCCCCCTTCATCGATGCTAGCTTCTGAGGTGCTTTATTCTTTGTGACTAGCCATTAGAAGTAGTCTGGCGTATGTTTCTATTTCTGACTCGGATGATGAGTTTTCGTCCCAAGTGGCCTTGAGATCCTTGTGTTTGTTTTGCTTGGGTCCTTTATCTTTTTTCTTTTTGAGGTATGGACAGTCCTCCTTTATGTGTCCTTCTTTTTAGCACTGGTAGCATCAAACTTTTTTTCTATTTTTTGGATTTTTTTCTATTCTACATTTCTTTAAATTTATTATATATTTTTTTTAAAAAAAAACTTCCTTGTCATATAAGCTTCTTGATCTACTTCGAGATCTGAGTCTGACTCGGGTTCGTTCTTCTTGGTGACTTTTAATACCAAGTTCTGGCTCGACTCTTTTGTTGTACTTGCACATCTAGTTGTTAGGATGTATACTAAAAGCCTAGCTTTTGGTATAAACATTTATCTAGAAATAAGAATCACATTGGTCAAATGTCTACATTTATGATAAATGTAATTATTCAATTAATTTATATTGTAAATAACATGGTGTGTGGTGTCACACACAGAAGATCATGTTATCGGTTCCTTATAAATTATAAACAGTAGCTCACGACCAAGATGGAAAGGAATAAACCATTGGAAGGTCGTAGTGTAATTAGGTATTAGTTTATCTTAACTATATAATTACACTAGTACACTTAGAGTGTATTGAGTAGGACCATTTGAGGTCGTTTCTTTTATACTGACTTTATAAAGGAACAAAGACCTCAGTTATTATGGAAGTGTGTGCTCTTAATCCTAATATAATAACAAGCACATATATTTGATATTTATTTCTTTAATTTATCCATGGGTGAGATTTAGTTCGATAAATCAATAAGCCCGATAAGTTGGGAAATGATATCAATTATACTGTGTGTTGTTGATTATAGAAGGAAACTTTGTCCTAGTGATCTAGGTTGAGAATGTCCCCAAGAGGAGCTCATAAGGATTGTCATGTTAAACCCTGCAGGTGGACTTAGTCCGACATGACGATGAAGATGAGTGGTACTACTCTTGAAGCTAGATATTAATTAAGTGAGTTGTCAGTAACTTAATTAGTGGACATTCGACATCTTAAACACGGGGAGACTAACACACTCATAATAAGAAGGAGCCCAAAATGTAATTTGAGATTGGTGCGGTAGTTCAATAATAGTTCTCTAGTGGAATGAATTATTATTGATAAAATTAAGTTGTGTGTTTGTGGTATTTTATCGAGAGACCAAAACCAATTTCTCCTCTCGGTCCCTATCGTAGCCTCTTAATTATAGAGTACTATACCCACCTATACCCACCTTCTTACCCATCTCATAGGGGTCGGCCAAGCTAGCTTGGAGACCAAGCTAGGGCCGGCCAAAGTTTGGTTCATGGGTGCTTCAAGATGGCCGGCCCTAGCTTGGGTTCAAGCTTGGTGTGGCCGGCCCAAATTTAAATAAAAGGATTTTTATTTTTTAAATTTTTCTTATGTGGGTAACATGATTTAAAAGAGAGTTTAAAAATTTAAATCTTTCCTTTTATAAGATTCTACAAAAGATTAAGAGAAGAGCTAAATCTCTTTCCTTATTTGTAGATTAAAAGGTTGATTTTAATTTTGGTAAAAACTTTTCTTTTTAATAATGTTCATGATTTAAAAGAAAGTTTAAAAATTAAAAATTCTCTTTTATTAGTTTCTACAAAAGATTAAGAAAAGATTTGATATCTTTCCTTACTTGTAGATCGAAAAGAGATTTTAATTTTTAGAGATAACTTTCTTTTTTGGAAAATTATCCACATGTTTAAAAGAAAGATCTTAATTTATAAAATTTCCTTTTTATTAACCAATCATGAAGGGATAAAAATTATTGAAAAATTTTATAAATTTCCGGAAGCAAATAAGGAAGTTTTAATTTGTGTTTAAAATTTTATTTGCTTGGAGATTTGTATATGGCCGGCCATTGTAAATTGAGAAGAGAAAAATTATTTTTAATTAAATAAATATTTCCTTTTCATGACAAAAGAATTAAGGAAGTTTTTATTTAAATTTCCTTATTTTCCAAGACCAAGGATTATAAAAGAGGGGGTAGAGGTGCCTTCATGGGTGAACGACTCTATTATTTTTCTCCCTCTTTTCTTCCTTGGTGTGGCCGGCCCTTCCCCTTCTCTTCTCTCCATCCTTGTGGCCGAACCTCTCTTCCTCCTTGGAGATCAAGTGGTGGCCGGATTTTATCTTGGAGAAGAAGGAGAGAAAGCTTACATCCTTGGAGCTTGGTTGGTGGAAAAAGATCTTCATCTTTTGGAAGCATTGTGCTTGGCCGAAACTTGAAGAAAGGAGAAGAAGGTGCTTTGGTGGTTTCTCATCTCGGAAGATCGTTACCCACACAACGTCCGAGGTTAGAAGAGGAATACGGTAGAAGATCAAGAGGTCTTTCTAAAATGTATAACTAGTATTTTTCCTTTCCACATCATGCTAGTTATTTTAGGAAATAATACCAAATACAAGAGGCATACGATTCTAGTATTTCGAATTTGTTTTTGATGTTGTGTTCTTTTTATTTTTTTTCTTTTCCTTGTGATTTGATTGTTCTTTTCGGTTGACCTAAAGTTATTTAAGGAAATTAAATATTAACTTTCCTTAAAAGGCTTTGTCTAGTCGGTGGTGGTTGTTCCCATATCCAAGAAGGTCATGTGCCTCGCCACGTCAGTACTAGGAGCCAATTTTGGAAACTAATATTTAATGAAATTAATAATCTAGGTGATTTGGATCAAACGTGTTAAGTTCCGCAGGAGATCCAAGTCAAAACCTAAAAGAACAAATAAATTAAACTTTGGATCAAACGTGTTAAGTTTAATTTAAAAGAACACATGGTAGCTAGGAAAAGGTTCAGACCTTTGTACAAAATTTTTGTACAGTGGAACCATTAGGTTTTCCGAGTAGCAACCAACAATTGGTATCAGAGCTAGGGTTTTGCCTCTGTGTATTTGGTATTAGTTTAATTATGCACATGTCATACATAATTTAGGCAGGATAATAGTAGGATGTGCTAACTTTGTGGATGCAGGATCCAACTATTATGGCTTATAGATATTGTGTGTGTGATTGGACCCTTGGACATGTCAAGGGCATTTTATTCTGTGTGCATGATTGTATTATAAAATACAGCAGAAGCTGTATTTAGTTTTATTAGGATTTTATTTTTTGATCTAGTTACATGTACATTCCTTTTATGGAATATAGGATCGATGGATGTAAATTATATTTTATGTTCGATCTAGTTTACATGTACATTCCTTCGAGGAATATAGGATCGAAAAATGTAAAATTCTATTTATGTCACGGATCGAATCTTGCAAAGCGTGGAACCTTTTGAGGACCAGAGGCGCAGCGGAACAAGGAGCAAGATGGATGCGACAATTAGACCCGGTGGCGGTGGCCAAAGATGGCAGCAGCTAGGGTTGGCGACACACGAAGATAAAAAGCCATAATAGTTGAAAATTAGTTTTTCTATTTATTGCTTTTTATGTTGTGTTGTGTGTGCTTGTTAGTATGCATGCTAAGTAGGCTAGCATAGTCAAAATTCCTCACTTTAAATAACTAAGTGGGAGAGGGATTTATTTTTAAATAAATTCCACGGTCTCCATTACTGGTTTATAAGTGATGCAACAAGCTTGGCTCTGAGTGCCTTCCTCCATATCAGATGAGCTTGTTTGCGGATCACTAGCTTAAACTTCCATTTTGGATGACTATAGGAAGTTAATTAAGAGCGTGTGATCTTCCCCATCGGAAGGGGCACAATCTTATTAATGGACTTAGTGTCAAGTAATGGTAAACATTTAGGCACGTCTAATAGTATCCTCCCCATCGGAGTCACTGCTATTATTTGTGTGACCAAAGAAAACCAACTATTAATTTGTCAAATAAATAGGTTGACAAGAGAATAAAATTAAAAACCCCTCTTACAAATGTTTGATTTTGTATACGTCCACACTATCGTGGCATACAAAATTCACGGTGTTTGAGGTAATTTTATTTGTCATAAAGATTTATTGACAAGATAATTAATGGGTAAACCCCTCCTCTTACAAATGTTTAAATTTTGTATACGTCCACACTATCGTGGCATGCAAAATTCACGGTGTTTGAGGTGTTGGTGAATTTAAATAATATTATTTGAGGAATCAATGTTATTTTAAATTCAAAAATTTTGACCAAATATTTGATCAAAGAAAGATCAACTATTAATTTTATTCGTCATAAAGTAAAGTTGACGAGATAATAAAATTAATGGATAAAATCTCTTCTTTGATTTTGTATACGTCCACACTATCGTGGCATACAAAATTCATGGGGATTTTAAGGAATTGATCTTGACCAAATATTTTTGTGATTCTTAGGATTTAAAATATTTGTCAATTCCCTAGTAGTTATACTATAGAAAAGACTTAGTAGTCCCGATTGTAATAATTGGAAATAGGACTTGGACATTAAGGTAGTCTGTCTTTTTAGAACTAAAGAACAATATAAGTGTATTTAATTCATTAGTTGAAACATGTTTAGTGGTGTTATCTACCAGAACCTGGAGTGTAGATACAGATGCCATTAATCATGTCCACAATTCATTGCAAGGTTCCAGGAAACCTAACAACTAAATGAAAATAAAAACACCGTCCATATGGGCACTGCTGTAAAAGTGGCAGCTGTTGCAGTGGGAGATGTTTATCCTTTAATAGGAATAAAATATGGATTATTAGAAGTTGTCTTTACATACTAAGTTTAGAAAGAACCTGATTTCAGTTTCTAAACTATTATAGAATAGATATTGTGTCTATTTTGATAACAAAGCTGTTATCAAGAAAAATAGAGAAGTTATCTATTCTGGTATGTTGGTTGACAATTTATAATCCAATAACTCCCACGATGCAATAAATGGAAATTATAACACATCTTCTAACTTTAAGAGAAAGCAACCTTCGGAAATGAACCAATTATATCTTTGGCATCTAAGGCTAGGTTATATTAACTTGAGTAGGATTCATTGGTAGCTGATGAACTTTTGGGTTCATTAGTAGTGGAAATCTTTCCAACCTGCGAGTCTTCCTTGGAAGGAAAAATAACCAAGAAGCTTTTAGGTCTAAGGGGTATAGAGCCAAAGATATGTTGGAATTGGTTCGTTCTAATTTGTGTGATCCTATGACTATCCAGACAAGAGGTAGTATCGAATATTTTGTCTATTTTATAGACAACTATTCAAGATACAAATACATTTACTTGATGTGCCGCAAGACTAAGTGTTTTTGATTAGTTCAAAAAGTACAAGGCTGTTGCGAAGAAAAGTCAAAGTAAAAGTATCAAGACACTACGGTGAGATCGTAGTGGCAAGTACCTCTTTGGGAGAATTTAGGAGTCACTTATCAGAAGTAGGGATTCAATCCCAACTAACTACACCTGGTACACCCCAACAGAATGGTGTAGAAAAAGGAAGGTATATGACTCTTATAGAAATAAGTAAATTGATGATGAGTTATTTGGAAAATTACCAAATTTATTTTAAGGATATACTCTGGAAACGGAAGTGAACATAGTACCTTCCAAAGTCAGAACTCTCTACTCATATAGAATTGTTGAATAAGCGTAAGCCTATTTTGAAGCATATTCGGATTCGGGTAGTTCAGCACATATGCTGAAGAGAGATAATGATAAGTTGGACAGGAATTCACTTGTTTATGGGTTATCCTAGAGAAATGAAAGTAGGATTATAGTCTTAAAAATCAGAAGGTCATTGTTAGCATCAATGACCGATTTTTAGAAAAGGACTATGTAATAAATCACGTGCCCATAAGTAAATTTGTTCTTAAGGAAATAATAAAGGACATGTCTAACCTAGTACCAACTGTACAAGATGAAATATCACAAGAAACTGCAACATGTATCACAAATGATACACAATTGCAGAAAGTGTCTCGTCGTAGTGGGAGTGTTGTTAGGCAACCTAAAAAGATTCATGTTTTGGGAGAGTTTTTGGACTCGATCCCTGGAGGGCATGAACCTGATCTCCGGACATATGACGAAGCACTCCAAGATAAAGATGCGGCATCTTGGCAAAGAGTAATGAATAACAGAATTAGAATATATGTATTCTAATAAAATCTGGAAGCTTGTAGAACCACCAAATGGTGTAAAAGCCTTTGGGTATAAAAAGGTCTATAATAGGAAAAGAGGGAGGTAGAAACTTTCAAAGCAAGGCTTGATGAAAAAGGAAACTTTTTCATTGGTAGCCATGCTTAAATCTATCTGGATTCTTTTATCTATTTGGCAAGTGGATGTCAAGACAGCATTCCTTAATGGAAGTCTTGAAGAAAGCATCCATATAAAGCAACCAGAAGGGTTCATTGCAAAGGGCTAAGAGCATCTTGTGTGCAAGCTCAATCAGTCTATGGACTGAGACAAAGCTTCAAAGGTCTTGGAACATCCGGTTTATCAAAGTTATCCAGACCTATGGATTTATTTAGTAACCGGATAAGTCTTGTGTATACAAAAGGTGTGATGGAAACGTGGTGGTATTTCTTGTACTATACGTAGATTACATTTTTGATAGTTGGAAACAATATCAAGGTGTTATTGGAAGTAAGGGTATGGTTGTCCAAGCAATTCGTTATAAAGGACTTAGGAAAATAAGCACATATTCTTGGGAACAAGGTTCGCAAGAAAAGAATGTTGTGCTTATCTCAAGCTTTATATAACAAGCTCGTTTTAGCATGCAAAACTCCAAGAAAGGTTTTCTACCTTTTAAGCATGGAGTGTCTTTATCTAAAGAGATGTCTCCGATGACATCAAAGGAGATTGAGAACATGTAGGCAGTTCTTTATGCTTCAAAAGTTAGACAGCCTAATGTATGCTATACACGAGATCAGAAATCTGTTTTGCCAAGGGCATAGTTAACAGATATCAAAGTAACCCTAGACAAGGACATTGGACTGCAGTAAAGCATATATTAAAGTACCTTAGAGGCACTGGAGATTATATGCTAGCTTACAAGACAGTTAATTTGGTCCTTGTGGGTTGCACGAATTTTAACTTCCAATCAGATAGGGACAATAATAAGTCAACCTCGGGGTTTTGTGTTTACTTTAGGAGGAAAAGTCATAACTATGGAAGAGTGATAAGCATAGGTGTTTTTCTGGACTCCACCATAGAAGCTGAGTATATGTCAAGCCTTTGAGGTAGACATAAAAGCTAAATGACTCAATAACCTCAAGATGGACTTAGATATGATTTCTGGTTTGTCCAAAGATTATTACAATTCATTGTAATAATAGTGGTGCAGTAGCAAACTCGAAGAAACCATAAGTCTATAAGGCAAGTAAACACAATAGAGCGCAAGTACCACCCAATACGAGAAATCGTATAAACGAGGAGAAGTTGTTGCTACCTAGATTACATTAGATGATGACCTATAGATCTTTTCACTAAGGCCTTTAAGGCAAGAGCTTTTGATGAGCATGTTGAAGAGTTGGGAATCAGATGTATGGCAGCAGATATAGCAGCTTAGTCTTTTAGTATAAGTGGGAGATTGTTAGGATGTATACTAAAAGCCTAGCTTTTGGTATAAACATTTATCTAGAAATAAGAATCACATTGGTCAAATGTCTACATTTATGATAAATGTAATTGTTCAATTAATTTATATTGTAGATAACATGGTGTGTGGTGTCACACACAGAAGATCATGTTATCGGTTCCTTATAAATTATAAACAGTAGCTCACGACCAAGATGGAAAGGAATAAACCATTGGAAGGTCGTAGTGTAATTAGGTATTATTTTATCTTAACTATATAATTACACTAGTACACTTAGAGTGTATTAAGTAGGACCATTTGAGGTTGTTTCTTTTATACTGACTTTATAAAGGAACAAAGACCTCAGTTATTATGGAAGTGTGTGCTCTTAATCCTAATATAATAACAAGCACATATATTTGATATTTATTTCTTTAATTTATCCATGGGTGAGATTTAGTTCGATAAATCAATAAGCCCGATAAGTTGGGAAATGATATCACTTATAGTGTGTGTTGTTGATTATAGAAGGAAACTGTGTCCTAGTGATCTAGGTTGAGAATGTCCCCAAGAGGAGCTCATAAGGATTGTCATGTTAAACCCTGCAGGTGGACTTAGTCCGACATGACGATGAAGATGAGTGGTACTACTCTTGGAGCTAGATATTAATTAAGTGAGTTATCAGTAACTTACTTAATTAGTGGACATTCGACATTTTAAACACAGGGAGACTAACACACTCATAATAAGAAGGAGCCCAAAATGTAATTTGAGATTGGTGCGGTAGTTCAATAATAGTTCTCTAGTGGAATGAATTATTATTGATAAAATTAAGTTGTGTGTTCGGGGCGAACACGGGATGCTTAATTTTATCGAGAGACCAAAATCAATTTCTCCTCTCGGTCCCTATCGTAGCCTCTTAATTATAGAGTACTATACCCACCTTCTTACCCATCCCATAGGGGCCGGCCAAGCTAGCTTGGAGACCAAGCTAGGGCCGGCCAAAGTTTGGTTCATGGGTGCTTCAAGGTGGCCGGCCCTAGCTTGGGTTCAAGCTTGGTGTGGTCGGCCCAAATTAAATAAAAGGATTTTTATTTTTTAAATTTTTCTTATGTGGATAACATGATTTAAAAGAGAGTTTAAAAATTTAAATCTTTCCTTTTATAAGATTCTACAAAAGATTAAGAGAAGAGCTAAATCTCTTTCCTTATTTGTAGATTAAAAGGTTGATTTTAATTTTGGTAAAAACTTTTCTTTTTAATCATGTTCATGATTTAAAAGAAAGTTTAAAAATTAAAAATTCTCTTTTATTAGTTTCTACAAAAGATTAAGAAAAGATTTGATATCTTTCCTTATTTGTAGATTGAAAAGAGATTTTAATTTTTAGAGATAATTTTCTTTTTTGGAAAATTATCCACATGTTTAAAAGAAAGATTTTAATTTATAAAATTTCCTTTTTATTAACCAATCATGAAGGGATAAAAATTATTGAAAAATTTTATAAATTTCCGGAAGCAAATAAGGAAGTTTTAATTTGTGTTTAAAATTTTATTTGCTTGGAGATTTGTATATGGCCGGCCATTGTAAATTGAGAAGAGAAAAATTATTTTTAATTAAATAAATATTTCCTTTTCATGGTAAAAGAATTAAGGAAGTTTTTATTTAAATTTCCTTATTTGCCAAGACCAAGGATTATAAAAGAGGGGGTAGAGGTGCCTTCATGGGTGAACGACTCTATTATTTTTCTCCCTCTTTTCTTCCTTGGTGTGGCCGGCCCTTCCCCTTCTCTTCTCTCCATCCTTGTGGCCGAACCTCTCTTCCTCCTTGGAGATCAAGTGGTGGCCGAATTTTATCTTGGAGAAGAAGGAGAGAAAGCTTACATCCTTGGAGCTTGGTTGGTGGAAAAAGATCTTCATCTTTTGGAAGCATTGTGCTTGGCCGAAACTTGAAGAAAGGAGAAGAAGGTGCTTTGGTGGTTTCTCATCTCGGAAGATCGTTGCCCACACAACGTCCGAGGTTAGAAGAGGAATACGGTAGAAGATCAAGAGGTCTTTCTAAAATGTATAACTAGTATTTTTCCTTTCCGCATCATGCTAGTTATTTTAGGAAATAATACCAAATACAAGAGGCATACGATTCTAGTATTTCGAATTTGTTTTCGATGTTGTGTTCTTTTTATTTTTTTTCTTTTCCTTGTGATTTGATTGTTCTTTTCGGTTGACCTAAAGTTATTTAAGGAAATTAAATATTAACTTTCCTTAAAAGGCTTTGTCTAGTCGGTGGTGGTTGTTCCCATATCCAAGAAGGCCATGTGCCTCGCCACGTCAGTACTAGGAGCCAATTTTGGAAACTAATATTTAATGAAATTAATAATCTAGGTGATTTGGATCAAACGTGTTAAGTTCCGCAGGAGATCCAAGTCAAAACCTAAAAGAACAAATAAATTAAACTTTGGATCAAACGTGTTAAGTTCCGCAGACGATCCGAGTTTAATTTAAAAGAACACATGGTAGCTAGGAAAAGGTTCAGACCTTTGTACAAAATTTTTGTACAGTGGAACCATTAGGTTTTCCGAGTAGCAACCAACACTAGTTTCATGTAATTTTAAAGTCAAAAAAAATTCCTCTAGGTTACTTAACTCCAGGTCTTTCGAGATGTAGTAGACGTCTATTATCGAAGTCCATTTTAGAGTTCTAGGAAAAGCGTTGAGTGTGTAGCGTATTGTGTTCTGGTTGGTTACTGTTTCTCCAAGGTTGACCAGTCCGGTGATCAGCTCCTTGATCTTCGCGTGTAATTGGGATACCTTGACACCTTTTTCCAGTCGAATATTCGTTAGCTTGTTTCGAAGGATGTCCCATCGTGCAAGCTTCGCTTTGGATGTGCCTTCATAGAGTTCCAGGAATTTCTCCCAGAGATTATTAGCTGATGTGTAGCTTCCAATGCGATTGACTTCTTGAGGTGGTAATACACTTAGTAAGTGATATTCTGCTCTGCAGCTGGCTACGAAGTCACTTTGCTCCTTCTTCATCCAAAGGTACTCTTCTTTCTCCACTCCTTGTTGATCCTTAGGAACTATAAAACTATACTTAATTATTAATAGTATTTCAAAATTAATTTTTAGGAATACCTCCATTCGACGTTTTTAGTGTGCAAACTCCCCCTCGAACTTTGGCGGGATGAGGCTTGGTTCGGCCATCGATTTCTTTGATTCGGTTAGTCCTTTTGAAGCACCATTGCTCTGATACCAATTGTTGGTCCCCTGGCGGCCGGCTAGAGGAAGGTGAATAGTCCTGAAAATAAACGAATAGTCTTTCTCGATCTTCAGACTAAGTTAGGCAAACACTTGTATAATAACAAAAAATAAATTAATAAAATAAAGATAGAGACAAGAAAGATTTACTTGGTTTGCAATCAAAGGATTACTAATCCAAGACAAGTGAAACTCACTATGAAGATCTCCTTTGGGTGGAGTAGCCTCTTACAACGTTGGCAGCTCACACAGTAGTAAAACAAAAAGAGAACTCATTTACAAGTGTTGTGTCTAATTACTGAAATCAGGATTGTATTTATAGACCTGATCCGGGCACCTAGAAGGGTTCCAGACGTCTAGGTGTTGATAAAATTTTATCCAAGATGCAACGGATCGTGGTAGCGCGGTGCAGATAGAGTTTTCTGGTCCGGGTGCCTAGACCAGGTCCGGGCGCCCAGACCGGGCTGAACCCGCCCTCGACTAGGGTGTGAGCCCGAGGCGCCTTGGCTGCCCCGGGGGTCCGGGCGCCTGAACTGGGATGGACAATCAACCGCCTGTTGACTGTCCGTCGCTTGGGTGATTTCTGACATCCAGAATTGGGCTCACCCGAACCCATCTTCCGACCTTCTCCTCGAGCAATCTTCCGGTCCGACTTCTCATCCCTTGGAAATGTCGTGCGCTCCATTCTCATCCGCCAGCGTACTCTTCTACAACACCTCGTCCCTTAGATATACCGAGCCCGTCGACTCTCTCCCATGTCATTCTTCTCGCTAGCTGCTTTCACTTAACCCCTATGTTCCTAAGTTCCTGCACACTTAGACACAATGTATCAAAAGATAACAAGACCTAACTTGGCTTGGTTGATCACATTAAAGCCTCCATGGGGTATTTACATTAGGATCATGGGCAAGCATGCTTATAACTCGGCCGAGCGGCCTAACATGGCTGGTCGACACGAGAGTCTATGACTTAGGCGTATGGGCAAGAACGCTTATAACTCGGCCGAACGACCTAACTTAATCGGGAGATGTGAGAGTCTGGGTCTTAGGCACGTGAACAAGCACACTTATAACTCGGCCGAGTAGCCTAACTTGGTCGGGCGACGTGAGAGTTTGAGAGTTAGGGGTGTGGGCAAGCACGCTTATAATTCGGTCGATCGACCTAACATGGTCGGGCAACGCGAGAGTCTGCGAGTTAGGTGCGTGGGTAAGCATGCTTATAACTTGGCTGAAGAGCCTAATGTGGCTGGGTGGTGTGAGAGTCTAGGGCTTAGGCACATGAGCAAATACGCTTATAACTCGGTCGAGCGATGCGAGAGTCTGGGACTTGTGTGTAAGCACGCTTTTAACTCGGCCAGATGATCTAACTCAGTCGAGTGACGTGAGAGTTTGGGACTTAGGTGCGTGGGCAAGCATGTTTATAACTCGGTCGAGCGGCGTAACTTGGCCGAGCAGCGCAAGAGTAGGCACGTGGGCAAGCACGCTTATAACTTTGCCAAGCAGCCTGAGTTTGGGATTTGAACTTGGAGATTGGAGGCATAGTGGGGGAGGCACGGTGTATGACCCAAATAAGTTGGATAGTGGAGGCAAGGTGTATGACCCAAATGCCTTGGAGGGATAGTGGAGGCACGGTGTATGACCCAATGCCTTGGAGCTTAGAATAACCATGGTGGAGGCATGATGTAGGACCCAAATGCCTTGAATAGTGGAGGCACGGTGTATGACCCGAATGCCTTGGAGCTTGGAAGAACAATGATGGAGGCGCAATGTAGGACCCAAATGTTGATGCAATATTCCCTAGGTCAAGGTTGACCTGGTTAACCAAGCCTGAGTCTTGGTTTGAGTTTCGATGTTTGACAATATATTGGGTTTAGATGATATGGACAATGCAGGTGCAGTTGTTCATTTAGGGAGATTGTTGATACAATTCCCGTTTGGTCAAAGTTGACCAGTTAAGATTGTGAAGGAAAGTCAAGTAGGTCAAAATTGACTGGATACTTGACTGAAAGTCCTGGTGAGTGAAGCCAGGCAGAAGGAAGTCCTGATGAGTGAAGCCAGGCAGAAGGAAGTCCTAGTGAGTGAAGCTAGGCAGGAGGAAAATCTTAATGAGTGAAGCCAGGTGAAAGACCTAGTGAGTGAAGCTAGGAAATTGGGAAAGTCATGGTGAGTGAAGCTAGGCAGGAGAAATCCAGATGGGTCAAGGTTGATCAGACATCTGGTGAGAGTCTAAGTAGGTCAAAGGGATTGACCGGATACTTGGCACGAGGAAGAAAAGTCCAAGTAGGTCAGAGGGATTGACCAGATACTTGGCAAGAAGAGAAAAGTCCAAGAGGGTCAAAGGGATTGACCAGACACTTGGTGAGAAAGTCCTAGCTGGTCAAGGGTCACCGGATGCTAGGTCTTATGTATCAACAAGTCATGGTTGACTAGATGTTGGTTTAGGGGGCTTTGGACTTGGTTTTGGGCAAAAACCAAGATCTGGATTGATCAGCCGATTGATCCAGCAGATTTGGATTGATCAGCCGATTGATCCAGCAGATCTGGATCGATCAGTGGATCGATCCGGTGAGTCCCTGCGAACAGAACCCCTCTGGATCGATCGGTGGATCGATCCAGAGGTCCCAATCGATCAGTGGATCGATTGGGAGCTGCTGTTTATGCACGATAAGCCCTGGATCGATCCACCGATCGATCCAGGCTATTCCAGAGAGCACAGAGGCGCTCTGGATCGATCCGTGGATCGATCCAAAGCCTCCCCGATCGATTGGGAGCAATCCAATCGATCGGGATCCGACCGTTGGCGTCGATTTAAGCCGCATGTGTTCATTTCCTTCGGTAGAACTTCACCGATTCACTCCAGATACTCTCCAGCACCTCCATAGCTCTCTCCAAGCTCCAGATCGCCAGTTCTTGAAGATTCTTGGTGGCTTTTCCAAGTCAAGATGCGGATCAAAAACAAGAAGAAGAAGTTAGGGTTAGGGTTTTTATTGTACATCTTGTAAGCTTTTGCTTATCTTGTATTTCCCTTTCTTCTTCTTGTATTGAGAGTGTTGTAGGGCTTCTCCGCCTTTGGTAGTTACCATAAAGGAGTGTTATTCATAGTGGAGGGTGCGTGAGTAGGTGTGGATCCTTGGACTAGTCACCTCTTGTGAGGTGGATACCAAGTAAATCATCCTTGTTAGCGTTGTATGCTTTTGTTTCTTATATTTCCGCTGCATACCATCAAAGAAACGAGCAACGCCAACGACGAGCACGTGAAGAGCTATTCACCCCCCCCCCTCTAGCTACTTTTCGGTCCCAACAAGTGGTATCAGAGCGAGGCCGCTCTTCACCGGAATCATCGCCGGAAGGGTCAAGCATAACAAGAAGAGCTAGAGGGTGAAGAAGTTGAAGCAAAATTGTCAAAGTCAAAGAAATTCAAAAGCTCAACTTCTACAATGGAATTCCGAGATGGGCTCGGATTCGACACGAGGGTGGCTCCACCATACACTTCCACGAGCTTTGATTCTTGGAAATCAAGAATCGAAAATTTTCTTATGATGGAGATAGAGCAATGGTTTGCTCTTATGGAAGGCTTCAAGACTCCAACAAACTCAAAGGGCAAAGTTCTCAAGAGGAGCAAGTGGAGCCAAGAGCAAGTCCAAAGGTGCGAGGCCAATGACAAAGTGACTAAGCTTTTGGTCAATTTATTGCCAAGCACCATCCTTTCCAAAATTAGAGAATTTGAAGATGCAAAGGAATTATGGAGTAAATTGGCCAAGCTTCATGAAGAGATCCCCTCCACTGTACAAGAGCAAGAAAAATCCAGAGAGGGTGACTCTTTGGAGCAAGACCAAGAGGAGGACTCCAAGGTTGAGAGATGCTCAACCTCCGAAGAAGAAGTCCAAGAAGAAGCTTCATCTTCAAGGGAGTGCAATGAAGAGAACAAGGAGGGAGCATACTCCTTGTTCCATGTACAAGATGATGAAGCCTCCACCTCTAGGATTGAGGGGGAGTGTAGATCAATGAACCCGGAGCAAGAAGAGGCCTCCACATCCGGGTCAAGTGAAGAAGAAGAAGATGGTGCCACCTCCAAAATTCAAGAAATATCAAATGGAGGAGCAAGTGCCATCCCTACACAAGAAGGTATAAATGTTTCAATTAAAAATAAAAATCATATAATATGTTTTGAGTGTAGGGAAAGTGGGCACTACAAGAGCAAGTGTCTCAACTTGGCCAAGAAGAAGGGTCAAGTGACACAAAATGGCAAGGAAAAGCCCAAGGAGACCACCCCCGGGACAAAGAAGAGCAAGGAGCACATTGTGTGCTTCTTGTGTCAACAAAAATGGCATTACCGAAGTCAATGCCCCAAGGGGAAGAAGATGGTCAAGGCTCAAGGAGGCACTAGTCAAGGGGGAGCCTCCAAGGTAAAGAAGAAGGTAACATTTATTGAGCCTACCCCTTTACGTTATGGTGAAAAGCATGATAGTTCTAATTTTTATCATTTTAATGCAATTTACCATAAGAATAGAAAGCATGAGGGCATTAAGGAAAAGCATGTGGCCCTACATGCCAAGACTACCCAACCTAAGGTTAGGAAGGTAGATAGACATTTGGGCAAGAACACTAAGGATAATAGATACAAGCCCAAGAATAAAAATGCTCATAGATCAAATGAAAAATCAAATACTAAGGACTTAGTGAGGGAAAATCAAGTCTTGAGGTCAAGACTTGATAAATTGGAAAAGACCCTAAAAAGATTGGAAAATATCCTATTAGGGCAAAATGAGCATAACCCAGGTTTAGGGGTACAAAAGCCATCAAATGGCCATAGAGGTTTGGGATACAAAACCAAAGCAAAAAATGATGTGCCTAGTTATCATAGGGTTCCATATAGTTATGGAACAAACCCTAAGTCTAGAGGTCAAGTTAAGGATACAAGGGAAGATATCCCTAGAAGTATCTTTGCAACCAAAGTGACTAAGACTTCGAAGAAGTCTAAGAAAGTCACTAACAAGGTCACAAGGGAGGCTATCCCTAGAGTTGACCTAGAAAATGTGACCAAGGCTTCTAAGAAACCCAACAAGGTCACTAGGAAGGTATCTAGGGAAGTTATCCCTAGTGAGTACCTAAAGCATCCAAGGAGCACCAATAGGTGTTGGGTTCCTAGGAGCATCTTCTCTACCCCATAAATGGGTTAGAGAGTGTCAACTCCGATTAGAAGGGTAGTTAACCCAACTTAGAGGAAATTGACACTCAAGGAGCATTTTCAAGGTTTTTGTTAACCTTTGAAAATGAAATGGAATTATTATTTACTCCTTGAAAGAGTAAAATGTGCCTAATGATGGAAAATTTGTTTTTATCTTAAAATGGCATAAATTGGGAAAACCTAGAGAAATACCAAGTTGGGATTTTGGTATTATCTTAGAAATTTAAGGCAATCCGGACCTTGATTTATGTGATTACTCTTGAGGAACAATGGAATATGCCAACATTTGAGGATATGCTTAATTTTTAAGTGTCATAAACAAATCAAGAGAAATAGAAATGTCAATTTAGGTTTTGGCATTTCTTTGAAGCATTTAGGGCAATGTAGGGTTAACGTTTTAAGTTAAAACAAGTGGTATATTTTGAGTTAGCTAAGTGGTTAAGGATACTTAAAAAGGAAATCTAGGTATATTTTATTTATGCTAAACCTTGCCATGATTGTTTGCCCATCATATGCCATGACATCATGTCTATTTTTGCATTCATGTTTTATTATGAAAAATTCAAAAATACCATATCATGACATTCATACATCATGTAGTTATAGGATATTTTCTTTTGAAAATTATTTTCTTTTGATGTATGTCATAACATAATCATGCATTAAGTTTAATTCCTTGTAATTAAGGACAAATGTCATTTAACAACACTTATTAACAAGTGACATCCTAGGTGGATGTCTAATATCTCTAAAATGCCTAGATAGATATGCATGATCCCTAGAATAGGGCAAAACCAAAATCTCACATCTCACAAGGACTATAAGGTGACTTGTATGTGTTTTATTGCACATTAGATATAAGTGAGATGTTAGAAAGATGAATAAAACTCAAGATGCTGATTTAGTGCATTCTTTTGAGTTTTAGGGCCATCAAAACACATAGTTATGTGTTTTCCCATCATTGGGAAAGCTAATGTACAAGTTATGTGCATTAAAGCCCAAGGAATGTGATGGGATATTGGTTTTGAAAATTATTTTAAAAGGTTTTTGGAAAACCTTGGTGAAGGCTATCTTTTGATAGTAATCACCATTGAATAGTTAAACACAAACTTGAAGAAAATGCTAAAGTTTTAGCAAGTTTTCAAACTTGTGTCAATCTTTGAAAATATGATGTATTTTCATAGAAAATTATTTTTCCATGATAAAGTATGCCCTAAATAATGTCTACACGAAATTTCATGATTTTTGGATTTTTGTAGAATTTTCTAGGGGTTTCTGAAGTTGGCTGAATTTGAAATTCAGCAACTATCAGAGCTCCGATCGATCCATGGATCGATTGGAGTGTCTGAATTGATCAGTGGATCGATTCAGAAGGCAATTCTCGCCAGTAGAAGCTCATTGGATCGATCAGCCGATCAATCTACACATCTTGAATCGATCAGTGGATCGATTCAGCTAGGTTCAATCGATTGGAACCCAACTCCAATCGATCCAGGATTCTGATTTTGGCTGAGAAAGCTTGATTTCAGCATTTTGAACCTTGTTTAGTCAATGTAATCATTCCAAACCCCTCAAAATACATTTGTATATATAAAAGGGGTGTTTTCATGTTGAAAACAAGGATGGATTGGTTAAGGAAGACTAATTTGAAGTTTAAGTTGAGGTTTGTTTCAAATTTTGAACATTTGAACCTCAAAACTTCTAAATTTGGGTTTCCTTAAGGTTTAGGGATTCCAAGTCATTGTTGGTGCAATGACAGAAGTTACCACCATGTCTTTAGGGGGAGTGACTCTTTAAAGACATGAAAAATTATTTTTTTTGAACCTTGGAGGGTGGTTAACCTTCTTTAGAGAAAATGCTCATGAATGAGCATTTGAACTTGAAATGGGGAGTGGATATCCTCATTATTTCAAGTGGTAATTCAAGTGGTTATTGCTCATGGATGAGCAAATTGATGATAATGAAGGGTATGGGACCTTCATTATTGTGTTATGAGCAACGAGTGAAGTTGTAAACAACATTGGGTAACTCTTCAGGGGGAGAGTTTGTTCTTGATGTGTGCCCAAAGATGAGGGCATGTTGTTGATGTGTGTCAATAGGGGGAGAATGCATGATTAAGTTAGGCCTTCAGTACCTAAAGGGGGAGTTTACCCTCTAGGAAAGGAGGAGAATGAAGGGAACCATCATTCATATATTGGCATGAAGGGAGTTGAGGCTATGGGAGTAACCTAATTTCCTAACTTAACAAGAGGTATTGTCAAACATCAAAAATGGGAAGATTGTTGGTGCAATATTCCCTAGGTCAAGGTTGACCTGGTTAACCAAGCCTGAGTCTTTGTTTGAGTTTCGATGTTTGACAATATATTGGGTTTAGATGATATGGACAATGCAGGTGCAGTTGTTCATTTGGGGAGATTGTTGATACAATTCTCGTTTGGTCAAAGTTGACCAGTTAAGATTGTGAAGGAAAGTCAAATAGGTCAAGATTGACTGGATACTTGACTGAAAGTCCTGGTGAGTGAAGCCAGGCAGAAGGAATTCCTGATGAGTGAAGCCAGGCAGAAGGAAGTCCTAGTGAGTGAAGCTAGGCAGGAGGAAAATCCTGGTGAGTGAAGCCAGGTGAAAGACCTAGTGAGTGAAGCTAGGCAATTGGGAAAGTCCTGGTGAGTGAAGTCAGGCAGGAGAAATCCAGATGGGTCAAGGTTGATCAGACATCTGGTGAGAGTCCAAGTAGGTCAAAGGGATTGACCGGATACTTGGCACGAGGAAGAAAAGTCCAAGTAGGTCAGAGGGATTGACCGGATACTTGGCAAGAAGAGAAAAGTCTAAGAGGGTTAAAGGGATTGACCAGACACTTGGTGAGAAAGTCCTAGCTGGTCAAGGGTGATCGGATGCTAGGTCTTATGTACCAACAAGTCATGGTTGACTAGATGTTGGTTTAGGGGGCTTTGGACTTGGTTTTGGGCAAAAACCAAGATCTGGATTGATCGCCGATTGATCCAATGATTTGGATTGATCGACGATTGATCCGGCGAGATCTGGATCGATCGGTGGATCGATCGATCGATCGATCGGTCGATCGATCCGGTGAGTCCCCGTGAAGAACCCCTCCGGATCGATCGGTGGATCGATCCAGAGGTCCCAATCGATCGATGGATCGATTGGGAGTCTGCTTTTGCGCGATAAGCCTGGATCGATCCACCGATCGATCCAGGCTATTCCAGAGAGCACAGAGGCACTCTGGATCGATCCGTGGATCGATCCAAAGCCTCCCCGATCGATTGGGAGCAATCCAATCGATCGGGATCCGACCGTTGGCGTCGATTTAAGCCGCAGGTGTTCATTTCCTTCGGTAGAACTTCACCGATTCACTCCAGATACTCTCCAGCACCTCCATAGCTCTCTCCAAGCTCCAGATCGCCAGTTCTTGAAGATTCTTGGTGGCTTTTCCAAGTCAAGAGGCGGATCAAAAACAAGAAGAAGAAGTTAGGGTTAGGGTTTTTATTGTACATCTTGTAAGCTTTTGCTTATCTTGTATTTCCCTTTCTTCTTCTTGTATTGAGAGTGTTGTAGGGCTTCTCTGCATTTGGTAGTTACCATAAAGGAGTGTTATTCATAGTGGAGGGTGCGTGAGTAGGTGTGGATCCTTGGACTAGTCACCTCTTGTGAGGTGGATACCAAGTAAATCATCCTTGTTAGCGTTATATGCTTTTGTTTCTTATATTTCCGCTGCTTACCATCAAAGAAACGAGCAACGCCAACGACGAGCATGCGAAGAGCTATTCACCCCCCCCCCCTCTAGCTACTTTTCGGTCCCAACACCAAAGGCCTTGGATAGTGGAGGCACGGTATATGACCCGAATGCCTTGGAGCTTGGAACAACAATGGTGGAGGCACGATGTATAACTCGAATGCACCGGACAGTGGAGGTATGATGTATAACCTGAATGCCTTTAAGCTTGGAAGAACAATGGTGGAGGCATGATGTAGGACTCAAATGCCCTGGATAGTGGAGGCACGGTGTATGACCTGAATGTCTTGGAGCTTGGAAGAACAATGGAGGAGACATGATGTATGACCTAAATGCCCTGGATAGTGGAGGCACGATGTATGACCGAATGTCGTGGAGCTTGGAAGAACAATGGTGGAGGCACGGTGTAGGACCCGAATGTCCTGAATAGTTGGAGCATGGTGTATGACCCGAATGCCTTAGCTTTTCAAGTCTTTGCTTTGTTAAAATTAAGGATATATTTGAATTTTAAAATATAAAATTCACATTTTAGACTTATCTGTTGAGTGGACCTGAGTGAATAACCTCAACCTGTTAAATAAGGATGAATGGGCTGCTCAGTGTGGCTAAGCTGCTGGTCGAGGCTACCGAGTGGATGATAATTTAAAATTTATCTTGAGTAGAGATAACAAAAGGATTTGCCAAATGAAATTGCCACAATTTAAAAAATAGGAGGAACAGACGGCAAGATAATCGATCACGTAGGCGCTTACATGAAGCCGATAAGAGGAGGAGGAATTGGTTGGAAACCAGTCGACCCTTCCACTTGGGTGTTGGGGATCTTATATGGTCAGCTAGAAGGGGGGTTGAATAGATGGTGCCCCTAAATCGATTGCTCCCTATGTATTCATTAGTGCACAGCAAAAATCTAATACTAATATGAATACAAAAACTAAATACAATAAGAAAAAGAATAAGCAAACCGCTATACGCCGATTTACATGGTTCGGAGATAAAACTCCTACTCCACTGCTGTCCATAAGGTGGGAGATCCCTATCCGTCGGTGAATTACTCCCCGGAATACCTCCGACTAGCTCACGTAGCTCATTGTGGGTGGAGAAACCTCACCACAACTCTCACAAGTACTCTTGAGAAGTTAGGGCACTGGTAGACTACTAATAGAGGTTAACCACTTCTATTTCGTCAACCTTAACTAAGCTTCAAAGCCTTGGTTATATAGGCCATGGGTTAGAAAACCCTGTCTACCAGTCGACTGGTGTAAGTGTCAGTCGACTGCCCTCTGTGGAGATTCGACCGTTACATCCCAACGGTTCAATACCAATCAATTGGTGAAAGTACCAGTCGACTGCTCCACACTGGCTGAGAGAACAGAGACATTCTGTTCACTCCCCAGTCGACTGGCAAAAGTACTAGTTGATTGGTACCCCGAGTATAATCTCACACACTCGGACCCTCATCCTTACGACTCACTTGACTCTTCATTGTAGCCTTGACCTCTTGTCTTCAAGCCTACTTCCTTTGGCTCTCGTCCCTCGGATACACCCAAGCCCACGGCTCATCCCAATGTCATCCTTTGCGTATGCTTCGAAGTCGCTTCCCTCGGCCCTTGTCCTTGCTGCCTTGTCCATGGTTTCTTGGATGCTCTATCCTTCACCGGACCTAAAGCTATCAAGCTGAATCATATGTGTATCCTGCAAACCTGTACAACTCAAATACACATATCAAATATAAGGGTGAACCTAACTTAAACCCTTTGCCCAAATATCAAAACACATGGTCGTACGAACTATTGAGATTACTCCAACAATCTTTCCTTTTTTGATGATTAGCAATACATTTAAGCTAGGGAAAACAAATAGCAATAACACATGCTAAAAACAATGGACTTACATTGCCAAGGTTACACACATGGACTTACACCGCCGAATGAACTTACGTTGCCAAGGCTATACACTTGGACTTACATTGCCGAATGGACTTATGTTGTCAAGGCTACACACTTAGACTTATACCGCGGAATGGACTTACGTTGCCAAGGCTACACACTTGGACTTACACAGCCGAATGGAAAATGCAAACATGTATTGGAACCTATCCCAAGGCTCCCCCTATACCTAAGCTCTCCATTGAGCTAGGAATTTTACCACAGGGCTATTTAAGAACTTATCACAAGGCTCTCCATACATCTAAGCTCCTCATTGAGTTAGGATTTTCACCACCGCAAAAGTATTTCAAGTTTTCTCACTTAAATCTTACTTCTCCCCCTTTGCCTAATATCAAAAAGCTCCAACAATATCCCAATTGTCAAAACTTATCATCCAAAATGACTATAAACTCGTGTATTTATCTCTCTAAGGATCTTATACACCAATGTGAGTTGACCCGGTCACAAACTAATGTTGAAAACAGTTTCAGACTTGTATCAGTCGACTGCCAAAAGTAACAGTCGACTGCCCTTATCGAAACAAATCCACAGAACCATTCTATATCCGATAAACACTGTTACCAGTTGACTAGTAACTGTATCAGTCGACTGACACACTATTTTCAGTCCAAGCAACATTCTGAACCCAACTTCAAAAATGCGCCAAATATTCTACAGACATCCAAAAATCTTCAAATTTTGTGGAAATGTCTGTTTTACCCGTGTCTACCTAAAAAAATATATTCAAAAATATATCTATCACTGATCCCAAGATTGACACAAAATCTAAAACTATCTAGATGGTTCAATTGAACCTTGACCTAAAGTCATTGTTTTGACTTCCTCTTGATGTATTTGCCTATACTAAATCATAATGCATCCCTACGATTGGTTTATATGACATCTATACATCCAAACTAATTGTCATGCCATATGACCCCAATGTCATATTTCCAAGTATGAAACACAACCCAATTGTGCCAAATCTCTAGGTTTGAGACTCAAGTCCATTTCCAAAATCCCTTGGCGCATTCCATAACCCATCTAGAATCCCAAGTAATACCCATTTGAGATTCATTGGCCATGAGCCCCAAATTGACTCTTTGAGCTTCCCCTAGAGCTCTTAACCTTAGCCACCACCCTAGGTGACTCATCTATTGTGGCTAAACGACAATGATGCTCCTTAGAAGATTCCCTATCTTCTTGACCTTAGACATAACATCCTTGTCATAGTTATACAACCCTAGCATATTTCTTTTCCTTGGCCTTGGATGACTCTCCTTTGCCATTATCATTTGTCATCCTAGCATATGATTTCTCCTTGGCCTTGGAGGAACTAGATCGATATCCCAAACTCGATCTATCATTATTCAATTTTTGGCTATCCAACACCATACCTAACCCTCTAGATCCAACATTAAATCTTTCTAGGGGTTTCTCCAACTTATCAAGCTTTGTCTTCAAAGCTTGATTCTCCCTTTCTAGGTTCCTAAACCTAGAGTCAACATGTCCACCTTGGACATTCGTAGACCTACTCTTCCTAGGCATATGTCTCCACTTCTTGGGATTAATGCCTTGGTTCTCTATTACCTTCTTCCCCTTATGTAATGAGAATTTAACATGTCTAGAGTTATCATGAATTGGTCTCCTAGGGTTATGATCTACATTGACCCTATTTCTATTATGATATTTAAATCCAAAATTTTGCATGGATAAATAATAAAAATTATTTCTAGCATGCATGGGAGCATAAGAATTATAATTGCAATTCAGGTTAAGATATACCTCCCTTACCCTTGAAGCTCCCCCTTGACTTAAGCTTTGTTGGTGCAATCGACCTCCAAGGTTTTAATATCTGATAAATATGTTTAAGTAAGTTTAATGGAGCTTAATCATGAGAAGTCCTAGTCGTGGCTAGGTAAGGGTGGGAAGTCAACCGAGTGACTAGTCCTAACTGCGGTTAGGCAAGGGAAGTCCTAGTTGCAGGTTAGGCAAGGGAAATCTCGGTAGATCGTGGAAGCTAGGTGGATTCGATAGGCCTGGAGGACCTGATCCCTGGGTAGTCGAATACTGAGTCTTGGTGAGTGAAGCCAGGTGGAGAAAACCCTAGGGGGTGGTAACCTTAGATTCTGATGAGTGAAGCCAGATGGAGAAAATCCTAGGTGGAGATAACCTTAGATAACGAGAAGTCTTGGAGGAGTGAACTCTAAGCAAGGTTGATCAGATCGCGCGGTCGACCGGACCAGCGGATCTCGGTAAATCTAAGTTTAGGTTTACCATAGTATTCTATGTTACTATTATTGTTGTTGGCTAATGTAGTATTGCAGGAAAAGTCTTAGTGGATAAGATGATCAGACACTGAGCAGACAAAGTCCAAACAGATCTGGAGGACCAATGTTTGGTAGGTAAGTTGAGGTATACAACTAGAGGAGCGGCAGTGACGTCATGTTTTTGAAAGGAACAACCTAAGGTCGCTGATCCAACTGAAGAAATCGGGAAAGTTTCCAAGTTGAGATCAAGACAGTTAAACTGTCTATTATTTTTACTCATGCATTAGATATATTATTACTGTGCTAATATCCATTTTGTAGGATTATTGTCTAACATTGTTTTGCAGGTTCGGCCTGATCAGTCGACTGAACTCCTTGTTTGGTTGACCGAACAAGTCTGACCCAGAGCAAATACAAGTTTAGACCAAAGCAGAGCGATCAAACCTTGATCGGTCGACCGAACGAAAGGATCATTTGACCGAACCAAAAGATCGGTCGATCAAACATTGATGATTTGACACAGATCAGTTCGGTCAGAAACAGAGAAGGAAATTAAGCTGATCGGTCGACCGAACCAGTAGATCGATCGACCGAATGATCACCTCATTAATGCAGCATTAAGTGTGAATCTCGACGAATAGGGAAATTCTCTGTTCGATCGACCGAAGAATGTGATCGGCCGACCGAACACTTTAATGTCATTAAAAATCGAAGATCGAATCAGCATCATATCTCAACGAAGATGGAAGGGAGCTGGTTTGGTCGGCCCAACCTAATGATCGGTCGATCGAACATTGACGACTCTTATAAAAGTGAGCTTGAGATTCGAGGCTGGGAACAAGGAAATTAGATCTATTCAGAGTTCATCTCTACGCATCCATCAAGCAAGCTGATGTACCATCCAAGAAGTACCGATCGAGCTGTATCTTCTATCTAAGTAATCGGTATATTTATTTAACTTGTTTTGTAGTTAGTAAGATAGTAGATTGTTACTATTTTACTCATTTCATTGTACGATCTGATTCTCTCCGAGGTTTTTGGAGAAAAGAGTTTTAGCGGATTGCCCATCGGTGCGATCAAGGATCGCGGGTCTTGGAGTAGAAGTTGGCCTAGGCTTCGAACCAAGTAACTGAATTGTGTTTTCTATTTTCTGCTGCACAACTTTGATTTTAATAAGTCAAAGAAAAGTTTTTAAAAGTGCGATATTCATCCCCCCTCTATCACACTCTTTTGATCCTACAAGCTTTTCTTCTTCTCCCATTTCTTTAGATGCGCAAGCTTCTTCATCTCCCTCTTTTTAGGAAATTTGGTGTGGTAGTGTCCCTTCTCCCCACACGTGAAGCATACTATTTGTATCCTCCTCCTTTGGGTTTCTTGATTCCTACAACCCTTATTAGTATTTAAATTAACTTGAATGAGTTTAGGAATTATCTTTTTCTTACCCAATGGACACCTACTCTTGTAGTGCCTCTTCTCATTGCACCTGAAGCAAGTGATGTGGTCCTTTGACTTCACTTCGATGGAGATGCTCACTAGGTTGACTTCCAAGACTTCTTCTTCGCTTGTCTTGGAATCTTCTTCAACCTTTGAGGATATTGATGATGCTTCCTCATCCACACTTGCGGATGACATTTCTTTATCCTTCTCCTCTTTGGATGTTGAGAATGGCTCAACTCCCGTTTGCTTCTCCTCAACTTGAGCAATTAAATCCATCTCCTTGGGTTCTTCTTCTTCTTGTGTAGGTTTAGGTTCTTTCCCTAGAACCATTTTTACTTTGCTCCATAAATCATGGACGTTCTCATATTCACCTACACCACTTATCACATTAGACGACAATATATCTATTAAGATTGATATTACCTTTGAGTTTGCCTCTGATCGTGAGGTTTTCTCTTCCGTCCAATGTCATTGCCGGAGTTTCTTCCATTTCTTATCTTTTGGGACTTCGAGCGGCTCCTTGATCACCATCATGGTATCCCAATCCATGTCAAAGAAGACCTCCATCTTCATCATCCAAAATGTGATGTCCCCTAGGCTTTCTCCTTCATACTTCAGTAGTTCTATTAAGCCGGTCATCTTCTTAAGCGTTGCTCTTCTCGGCGGTTAGTCCGGTGAAGTGCGACATTGGCTTTGATGCCACTTGTTGAGGATCTTGTATGGCCGGTTAGAAGGGGGGTTGAATAGACGGTGCCCCCAAATCGATTGCTCCCTACGTATTCGTTAGTGCACAGCGGAAATCTAATACTAATATGAATACAAAAGCAAAAGACAATAAGGAAAAGAATAAGCAAACTGCTACACGCCGATTTACGTGGTTCAAAGATAAAGTTCCTACTCCACGGCTGTTCGTAAGTGGACGATCCCTATCTGTCGATGGATTACTCCCTGGAAGACCTCTGACTAGCTCACGTAGCTCCTTGTGGGTGGAGAAACCTCACCACAACTCTTACAAGAACTCTTGAGAAGTTAAGACACTGGTAGACTATTAATAGGGGTTAACCACCTCTATTTCGTCAACCTTAACCAAGCTCCAAAGCCTTGGTTATATAGGCCACAGGTTGGAAAACTTCACCTACCAATTGATTGGTGAAAGTGCCAGTCGACTGCCCTATGTAGAGATTCGACCGTTACATCCCAACGGCCCGATACCAATCGACTGATGAAAGTACCAGTCGAATTCTCCACACTGGCTGAGTAAACAGAGATATTCTGTTCTCTCCCCAGTCGACTGGTGAAAGTACCAATTGACTGGTACCCCATGTACAATCTCACGTACTCAGACCCTCACCCTTACGACTCACTTGATTTTTCGTTGCAGCCTTGACCTCTTGCCTTCAAGCTTACTTACTTTGGCTCTCGTCCCTCGGATGCACCCAAGCCCGCAGCTCATCCCAATGTCATCCTTCGGTATGCCTCGAAGTCGCTTTCCTCGACCCTTGTCCTTGCTGCCTTTTCCACAGCCCTTCGGATGCTCCATCCTTCACCAAACCCGAAGTCATCAAGCTGAGTCATATATGTATCCTGCAAACCCGCACAACTCAAATACATATCAAATACAAGGGTGAAGCTAACTTAAATCCTTTGCCCCAACATCAAAACACATGGTCGCACGAACCATTGGGATTGCTCCAACATTGGGTTCCTTGCTCAGTTGAGGACTCGTTAGTGATGCAACTAGGTCATTCGACAAAGGACACCCGACTGATACTTGTTGTCATTGCCCTAACCTCTACGCTCGGGTGGCTATTAATAACTCCAAGTCTTTGTTGAACCTACGTGGCCAGCAAAAGGGGGGATGAATTGCCTGTAAAAATAAAACTAAACCTTTCTTGATTTTTCAACTCAGATTAGTAACACAATTAAATTAAACCAATTGAATAGCTAATAAAATAAAAGATGCTAAAGAATTACTTGGTTACAATCTAGGTAGTTGTTAATCCAAGGTAAGAGAAATCACTAAAAAAAGTCTCCTTTGTGTAGCAGAGAAGCCTCTTAATAACTCCAAGTCTTTGTTGAACCTACGTGGCCAGCAAAAGGGGGGATGAATTGCCTGTAAAAATAAAACTAAACCTTTCTTGATTTTTCAACTCAGATTAGTAACACAATTAAATTAAACCAATTGAATAGCTAATAAAATAAAAGATGCTAAAGAATTACTTGGTTACAATCTAGGTAGTTGTTAATCCAAGGTAAAAGAAATCACTAAAAAAAGTCTCCTTTGTGTAGTAGAGAAGCCTCTTACACTCGTTGAACAATCAAAAATATGTTAAAAATTGAATACAAGAGTTTTTATTAATTTCCTAGTTCCAGGGATCTTTTTATAGCCCCTGGAAAATGTTATCCGCGACTTGAAGAGGCCTTCAAAAGGGTCCAAGGCACCTTCCATCGGATAAATTTTATCCCCTCAAGGATAAAATATTATTCTCAAGTAATGGCTAGGGAAGGCGCCTTCTATGGCTGGAAGGCACCTTCTATGGTTGGAAGGCACCTTCGCACTATTCATCAAAGGCGCCTTTCAAGCCATGGAAGATTCCTTCCATAAGGTATATCAGCTCCCATAAGTTGGTCACTTCGCATGGATGATGATCTGGCTAACCGGAGTTGAGCTTATCCGAACTCAACTCTGACCTTCATCTCGAGTAGCCTTCCTACCCGACTTCTCGCCCCTCGGACCATCGCACGCGTCCTTCTCGTCCATCGGTGTACTATTATGCAACACCTCGTCCTTCAAATGCATCGAGCATCTCGACTCCTTTCTCATGCCATCCTTCTCTCTAGCTGCGTTTTTTGTTTGACTTCTTGTGTTCTTAAGCTCCTACACACTTAGACACAAGGATTAAATACAACATAACCTAACTTAGTTGACCACATCAAAACTACTACGGGGTACTTACAATCTCCTCCTTTTTGATGTGCATTAACCCAAGTTAAAGTTAGGGTCAAACAAAATAATAACATGATTATGCAAACAAGTTGAAGTTAGAATAAAATATTACAATGCAATTAATTAACGAAGTTTACAAAATAAGTAAAAACTTTAAATCCAAAAAATATCATAACTTTCCCTTAACTTGTACCTATTTCTCTTCCCTTTATCACATCCAAAAATAAGGAAAAAAATACAACAAACAGTTAAATAAATTTTGAAAAAAAAATCTAGGGATATATTACAAATATTACTAGTAGGTCGACATTTTGTAGAAATAATTTTCAAACATATTCTAGTTTTAATAATTAAGCTTCTATTCTAACAAAAATAAATTAAAAATTACTTTTCAGTTTCAAAAAATCGTGAAACTTTTTATCGAATTTAAGCAGAGAAAGTTAGACTAGCAAAAAAAATTCATAAAATATATTATTCAATCTAACCGAAATAATTTATTTTAGTAAAACAACTAATTTTCAAAAAATAAGTAAAAAAATATCTTTTTTAACTCAAAAAATTCTATTAATTTTTTTGGATCTGGCAAATAGATTGTCTAATACAAGAAAAATCAAAGTTTCTGAATTTTTTATTTTCTTACATTTTTAATATTAAAAATTAATTTTTGAAAAATATTCATAATAAATCAGATAAAATTAAAAAATATATCAAATATTTTTGTTATAATAAAAGACATCATGTTTTATCCAAGAAAAATAAAAGATTTTAAAGATAAGTCTGAAAATTATTTTTAATTTCAAAATACTACTTCATTAATAAATTCATAGAAAATAATTTATCAAAAAATTATAACAATATTTCCTTTGACAGAAAATATTATATTTTATCACATAATAATAAAATTCTCAAAAACTAAGTCTGTGAAATAATTTTAAATTCCAAAATATAATTTTAGTTAATAATTTTATAGAAATTAAATCAATGGTAAAAAAATTTCAAAAAAATCATGTTTGTAAATCATATTTCCATTTCGCACCCAAACAAATTTTAGTAAAAATTAAGACCGAAAGATTAATGAAATAAATGACTTTATAAAAATGACTAAATTAATTAATGCATAGATAAAATTACTCAAGAAATTATTTTAACATAAATTTTTTTTATCCAAAAAATTAATCTAAGAATGATTTTGGAATCTAATATAGGTTCCTTCCTATTGGGTTTACTAAAAATTTCGGTGGCACATAATTTGTATGGATTTTTCTAATTTATCCCTGGTGATTTGTAATGTACCAAATAATTTTATCATGCTTTCTAAATTTTGATTTTTGAAAGTTGTTAGAACATGCATAGTTATTTTTTAATTTTTCTATTTGTACTTTCAATTTTTTGTTTTCTATTTTTAGATTATCAAACATATCTAAGGGGCATGAATTTGCTAAGTTTAATTTTAACCTAGCATTTTCTCTTTCTAATTGTTTTATATTCTTTATAGGCATCTTAATAAATTGAAATGACTTTTCAGGACATAGAGCATGTACTTTAATTACCTCGTATTTTGATGCTCCCCCTTTATTGTGGCTTTCTTCTGAGGTTTCTTCCCCTTCATCAATGTTCATCTCTAAGCTACTTTCATCTTTTCCTAGGTTGTCCACTAATAGGGCTAGTTCAGCGTATTTTTCAACTTTTAACTCCGATAATGACTCGTCCAATGTAGCTTTTAAGTTTTTGTACCTTGATTTGACTGGCTTTTTCTTCTTCTCCTTTGTCTTTAGCTTTGGGCAATCATCCTTGATGTGCCCTTCTTCGTTGTAGTTGTAATATCAGACATTCCTTTTGCTCCGAGAATGTTTCTTACCCTACACTTTATTAAATTTATTAGATTTAATAAATTTACTAAATTTTCTTACCATTAGGGTTGCTTCTTCTTTATCAATTGGCACTTTGGAGTCTGGATTGTCCATTCTTGCCTTCAAAGCAACATTCTGCTCCTTTTTCAATTTTGCACATCCAGATTCATGAAGTTCTAAAGTGGAAAATAAACTCTCTAAGGTTCTTATTGTTGGTGCAATCGACTTAGAATTGATCGATACGATTATGGTTTTGATGTGTGTGCCAAAGAGTTTAAGTTATGCTTTTATATGTATTTGATATGTGTTTGAGTCATGCAGGACTTGGTGAAACATATGAGGAACTTGGTGCGACTAAGTTTGGGAAGCTCATCTTAGGGATCGAATCCTTGAGTTGGTGAAGGATGGTGTGGAAGACATCCGAGGGACCGCCGGACGAGGAATGGAGTGAAGTTGAGTGAAGCGAACTTCAAGGCAACGCGAAAGGTGCATGGAGAGGAGCCATAGGTTAGGGTGCATCTGAGGGATGAAGGCTGAGGAAGAGGGCTTTAAAGGTGATTCCGGAAAGGATGAGTATGAGTGAATGTAAGGTACCAGTCGACTGGTACTAGGACCTAGTACCAGTCGGCTGGTCCAAATTCGCAAAAGCACAGCATGATTCTGTGCTCGACAGTTGTGAAGACCACTCGACTGGTGATGACACCAGTCCGTTAGTAGGATCGTGGATTCTGCGGAGTGTCGTTGGCTATATCCAACCGCTACACCAGTCGACTGGTGCATGGACCAGTCGACTGGTGTTGAGATGAGTTGACCTTGTGTTCAACTCTCTCCTCTTATTTAAGGGGAGTTTTGGGGCATAAAGGAGGTTACTGATCTAATTGCATACTCTTAGTCTTTGCCTTCAAGCTTCCAAGTCTTCTCTTCCTTTCCAAACCTAAGTTTCATCTTGTAAAGAGGAAAAGAGCATTGTGAGATATTTGCTCCACCAAGAAGGAGAAACCTCTAGTCGGAGATTGTCGGGGACTAATCCACTGAAGGATTAAGGGTTCGTCCACCACAAGGACAAACCGTAGAATAGGAGCAAGTAATCTCCGAACCACGTAAAAGGAATCGTGTTAGCAATTTGATATTCTTTCCTTATTATTTTCATTAGTTAGTTATATTTCCACTTGCGCACTAACCTTCTTGTAGAGAAGCAATCGAATTGGGGTGACCTAGTCTATTCAACCCCTTTCTAGCTGGCCACAAGATCCCCAACACTTACCTCTAGATCTTTTGAAATATAATAGGAGTCTACTATAGATGTCCAATCTTGTGTTATAGGAAAATCATTTAACGCATACCTTAAAGAATCTCGGTTTGTTACCTGTTCTCCAAGATTCGTAAGTATGGTGATTAACTCCTTTAGCTTGGCGTGGAGTTGTGCTAATGACTCTCCTTCTTTTAGCTAGAGGTTGGTCAGTTGGTTCCAGATCATATCCCATTTAGCGAGCTTGGCTTCAGACATACCTTCATGTAGCTCCATGAACTTCTTTCAAAGTTCCTTTGCTGATTCGTAGGTGCTAATTCTGTTGACTTCCTTTAGAGGTAGCACGCTCAGCGGATGGAATTTGACTCATTCATTTGCTACAAAGTTTGCTTGCTCCTTCTTGGTCCACTAGTATTCCTCTTTTTCACCTCTTTGTGGATCCTTGGGAGCTATAAAATCATATTTAATTATTAAAAGCAATTCAAAGTTTGTTTTAAAGAATACCTCCATGTGTTTCTTCCATGTCATGAATTTTCCCTCAAACTACAGTGGGTAGATGCTCGATCCGGCCATCGTCTCAGTGCTTCAGTTGGCGGTTATTCCTTCTAAGGCATTCTGGCTCTGATACCACTTGTTGGACCTATGCGACCGACAAGAGGGGGGGTGAATTGCCTGTAAAAAATAAAACTAAACCTTCTCTATCTTTCAACTCAGATTAGTAGCACAATTAAATTAAAATAATTGAACAATTAATACATAAAAGAGGCTAAAGAATTACTTGGTTACAACCTAGGTGATTGTTAATCTAAGATAAGAGAAAATTCTGAAAAAAAAAGTCTCCTTCGTATAGGTGGAGAAGTCTCTTACACTCGTTGAATGCTCAGAAATGTGCTAGAAAATGAATACAAGAGTTGTTATTAATTTCCTATGTCCCGGGGGTTTTTTTGTTATCCGCAACTTGAAGGCACCTTCAAAGGAGGCCTCTTCCATCGGATAAATTTTATCCCCCCGAGGATAAAACATTATCATCGGTTAACGGCTAGGGAAGGTACCTTCTATGGTTGGAAAGCGTCTTAGCACTATTCATTGAAGGCACCTTCCAAGCCATGGAGGGCACCTTCCATAAGGCATATCAGCTCCCATAAGTTGATCTCTTCGCATGGGTGATACTTCGGCTAACCGGAGTTGAGCTCAACCCAACCCAACTCCAACCTTCTCCTCGAGTGGCCTTCTTACCCGACTTCTCATCACTCGGACCGCCGCGTGCATCATTCTCATCTGTCGGTGTACTCTTCTGTAGTACCTCATCATTTAGATGAACCGATCTCGTTGGCTTTTTTTCTCGTGTCATCTTTCTCGCTAGCTGCGTCTTCCACTCGACTTCTTGTGTTTCTAAGCTCATACACACTTGGACACAAAGATCAAATATAACAGGACCTAACTTAACTTCGTTGACCACATCAAAACTGTCATGGGGTACTTACAGTCTTCTTATGATAAAATAATTGTAGTGAATCATCCAGTCTCTTTCATATCTACCTTTCAGATTCAGGCGAAGTTCCCACAGATGACTCCAAATTTACTCCTGTCTGAAATCAGGGGAGATGGCACGCTAGATAGATGGCTCTGCTATTTACCATGAGAAGACTTTGAGTTGGAAGAAGATGACGTTGAGCGGTCCTTTCTGCGCACATCACAGATAAAGCAAATGGAAACGTTAGAGTGAGAACTAGGGAGGGGGTCCCTAGAGAAGACACTTAGATGCTCAAGTCAGAATAGTAGCCAAATGGAGAAGAAGATGAACAGTAGAACTATAAGTGTGGATGTGTGTGTGAGTGCACGTGAGAGCGTACTTGGACAACAGAGAGGATCCCTTTTTATATCACCTTTCATAACCACAGTAATAATGTGATGATAAAGAATATCTGGTGTCAGAATATGTCGAGTAATGGAGAATGTACGGCTACCCTCAGAGAAAGGTTCCATTGCATGTGTATGTAAGAGTAGTAGAATATTTCCTAGTGAGTAGCTGTTATTTCTAACAGGTTGTGGTAATTTTCTGACAATATTGTCTCCTTAAGAGAATCCGGTCGGTACTAGAGCCGATCGGACGCATGTTGAGAACCCTGTATTAACGAAGTGGAGAGCTAGCCAGTAGATCTAACCAACGCTTGGGCCAATCGAATATATGCTAAGAACCTTGTATTGGCGAAGTGGGGTGCTGGACCCAGTAGGTCCAATCGACGCTTGAGGCGATTGAATATATGCTGAAAACTTTGTTTTGGAGAAGTGGGGAGATGAGCCCCATAAGTCCAATCAACGTTGGGGCTGACCAACTGTATGTTGGGAGTTTTACCCTTGAAGAGTGGGGAGTTGAGCCCTGAAGGTCTGACTGACACTAGAGACGATCGGATGTATGCTGAGAACTTTGCATTGGAAAGTTGGAGAGCTGGACCCCGTAAGTCCGACCGGCACTAGGGCCGATCGGATATATGCTGAGAAACTTATATTGGAGAAGTAAGGAGCTAGGCCCTATAAATCTAATCAGTATTAGGGTCGACCGACTATATACTGGGAGCTTTGCCCTTGAAGAATAGAGAGTTGAGCCCTAAAAATCTAACCAATGCAAGGACTGATTGACTGTACACATCTTAAATTTAACTACCACCTTACCTTAACTTTAACTAACAATTATCTTGATTACCAATCCCATTTTATCAACCCCATTACTTTTGGGGCAACTCACAACAAACCGTATCAATTAGAAATAACACTTTCTGGACTAATTTACTCCCTCTTATTTAATGGTTTTAAATGTTCTTAATTTTGCAATTGTTTTCGCACCATATCCAAATCTCGGCTTCAAACTCCCGCTGGAGTTCGCAATAAATGAACTGCACTGGACGGAAGGTTCTGCTGCATGCCCAATGCCTAAAGCCTTAAAGACCACCAGCTACTGCCGCCCCTGCTGCTGCTGGAGCATTGCACATGCCGTAGTCAGGACATCTAATGGCTTGCTAAGATCACTCACATACTGAGCCATTCGAGTTAGAAACAACTCCCGTGGCTTCATTCATTCCTTGGCACTGCACCAGCTCAGCGCCACCATCCATGGAATGTGTATGCATGCAGACCAAGCAGTGTGTTTCCGTAGATTTACATAGTTGATATTTGCCTGGATAATTACTTTCCTAGATTTTTCACTCCTTTTCAAAAAATATGAGACCACTAAGATGACGAGTTCATCTTTTACTCTTGTGCAGCAGATGTATTCTTTTTGTGGCTGCAGCATTTGCCCAAATCTTCCACCTCTTGTTTGCTGCATTTAGAAGAATAGAATTCAATGTTGTTAATTGCTGTTCAATGCCTTCAACGCATTTAAAATAGTGTTTTAAAATACTTGTTTTATTTATTTATTTATTTATTGCTCAAATGGACAAAAGAAGTGACTGACTCTGTTTTTTCCCATCTTCGATCTCAAATAAACATAATAAAAAGTAAATGAATCGGATGATCAAGCTTGAGTATAATAATATACTATACTTGCTCTCTTATGGTTATTTAATTACGTTTAAACACGAACTCCAACTATTATTAATGTTCATAAATAAAATTTATCAAAAAACAATCTATATATTAAAATTTATAGTAACTCAAATCATATAATTTTCTGTTATTTATATGATATTAAAAATGTACTAGTTGATATTAAAATTTTAACTAAACTATAAATATAAAAGTTTTTTTTATCGAGCTCAGTGATTAAAATGCTGCGTCCCAAGTAAAATGTTTAATAGATAAATTTATTAAGATAATCGAATAGCTTAAACATAGCTAAACTCAATTTATAGCTCAGGTCGTTAAAGCGCGAGAGTATTGAGTGGTAATTAATCTCTTGTTCAAAGTATCCATCAGTCAACTGTTTCCATACTGTGCTGAAGGGGTAACTATATAGCAGATTTATAGCATAAGAAAAGGGTTGTATCAAGATGAAGTTGTGGAAAATGCCCTTTCATATGGGGCATGTTCGGTATTTAATTTGTCGTCTTGGGATGGACTAGTGGTTAGTGCATGGGGTGTTGTCATAATGAGGTCTGGGGGTCAAATACTTCCTACCCTCCCTATGCACTAGTCATTATCTGGGCTAGTAGTCCCCGTGATTTACCTCCTCCGTGTTGGCCTAGGGATGGGTTGGAAGCGAGCAAATCATCTTTTATCACAATGTTCCATATTTAATTTATCTATCTGCATATAGTCGTAGGACTAAAGAAGTATCCTCGGAACGATCTATTGGCTAGCATATGAGGTACTGTTAACTTGAGATCTTTGAGATGGATTGACGAGGACGTTAAGGAAGAGTGCAGTCGTCTTTTTGCCAACGCAAAGAGACATGTGAAGCTCCAAGGATATAGTTGAGTTAGTTTTCATATGGTAAATTTGTATAATTAGCCAGAGGATTGATTCGCGGTGAAACCGATAAAAATACTCTCTCATATAATCATATAATGGCCACTCTATTAATTTTTTTTTTTAATTAATCTTTCTAAGTATGATTATGGAGTCGACCGTATGAATGTCTAAGGTTGATCTTGCAGAAAAAACAAATAGAAAAGCGAAGAGAAAAGTGAAAGGAAATCTAACTTCAAGCAAGATAAGCAAATTGTTAGGCGATGCAGAAGACCATGACTTGCAACTTGCGTCGCCATGGATGCGCTGTTTTTGAACAGTTGGGAATCATTAATTGTTCCTTCTTTCTTTCCTATAAATATTTGAGCTCTTCCTCTTCCTTTTTCCAACACAATTGCAAGCGTATAGTCTTCTGCACCAGCACGTATTAACAATGGGGAGCAGAAGCACGCTTGCGATGCTGCTCTGCTTCAGCTCTGTCGCCGCCTCTGCCTTCGGTAGGCAACTGGCCGACAAGAAGCTCGGCGAGGAATTCTTGTGGCCCATCAAAGGTGGCAGCTTTGGCAAGGGCCTCGGTGGCGGTGTTGGACTTGGTGGAGGAGGGCTTGGCGGTGGTTTTGGCAAGGGAAGTGGACTTGGTGCCGGCATTGGAAAGGGTGGAGGGCTCGGCGGCGGGCTCGGTGGAGGCGTGGGACTTGGCGGTGGTTATGGAAAGGGAAGTGGACTTGGCACTGGCATTGGAAAGGGTGGAGGGCTCGGCGGCGGGCTTGGTGGAGGCGTGGGACTTGGCGGTGGCATTGGGAAAGGGGGTGGGCTCGGCGGTGGCATTGGTAAGGGTGGCGGGCTTGGTGACGGCAGAGAGAAAGGAGCTGGGTTTGGTGGCGGCGCCGGCGGCGGTTTTGGCAAGGGAGGCGGACTGGGAGGTGGCTTGGGAAGTGGTTTCGGCAAGGGTGGCGGCGTCGGTGGAGGATTCGGTGGTGGTGGGTTCGACGGTGGAATTGGCGGCCGTCATTGAATGGGGTCTGCTGATATATTTAAGTACGCTGCATGCATGCCGGAATTGTTACAGTCCATGCAAAGTCTATGATCATTAGTTAAAAAATAAATTTAGGTTTGGCCGTTCGTTGCCAACTTAAATTTTTAGTATGCAATCTTCCTTTATATAAGTCTACTCTCTCATTTGTGGTCCAGTTAGTTTGTCATTTTGATGGTGAATCAATAAAATATTTTACGCAAGTGCAAACATGTTTGTACTTTAGCCCCGGGAAAGATACAATGGTTAGGTTCTTAAATATATAACTAACGATTTAAGGTTCTTAAATATATAACTAACGATTTAAGGTTTAAGTTTTCTGCACACACTGCTTGATATTTTTTCCTCCGGTAAAAAGTGAGTCTAAGAATACTTACTATCTAGATGAGTCTCCATGAACACTTCCTGATTTACTTTGATAGCTGATGGAAAATTTTCGTAGAACTAGACCGGTTACTTCCAGGATTAGTTAGTTACAAACAAAAAAAACATATTTATACTCTAAATTGTATTCTTCCAAGTCTAGATTACAGAGTGACAAAGAACAAAAAATTACGAGTGACAAAGAACAAAAAGGTGAAACGTTTGCTCGTTCCAGGATCAATATAAAGAAGATAAATCACGATGACTAAATCTTCCAAGTCTAGATTACATAAGAATTGGATGAGGATATGTAGCCACACGAGATTGAAGAATAGAACCAGGTCTCGAGTCTAACTTGTGTGTTTTGAAACTCTAGATTATGTGTTTTCTCAAGGAATCAAATGTCTCGAGTCTATCTACTCCAAATAGAACTCTCAACTTATGGAAAAAGGTGATGCAATCACCCTAGACGTCCTTCCAATCTACCCTAAGACATTTGAAAGGTTTCTCTTTAAGTGAGAGGGATTTTACTCTCTAAGTAACTGTTACCTAAGAAATTTTGATTTCTTACTCTCTTGTTATAATCTACCATCCGAGTACCAATTCGGCTATGCTCATAAGGGCCAAATAGAGCTTTCAGCTAACAATAGGTAACTGGTTTACCTCAGATCAGATCTTATATGAAATAAACCCATAACAAAAGTACACACTAATCCATGGTTGCCTTACCAAAATTTAAAGAAAAGATTAATCGTAGCTTGCCTGGAATGCATAAAAAGAATAACAACATCAAAAGAAGCGAGCCTGGAAATAATCGGGAGGTGCCTCATGATGTTTTCTCAATAAATAACGCTTGGTTCTCAATCTACTGTGAAGTGTGTTGCTCTTCAGAGCTAACTCGAGAGTGAAAACTATAGCTCGTCGTGAGTCGAGGGTTGATTTTTGTTCAGATCCTCTAGTTTTTGTTGTAGTTCCTATCACAATTTCCATCATTCGTACTGTAAGCTTTAAATTGATTTAAGGAAAGTTTTAAATTTGTCCCGAGTAAAAAATGAATTTGGGTACCTTCAACTTCTCTTCTTGACACAAGATAGGCGTTGTGAGAATTGCAGCATACCTGAAATAAGAAAAGAAATGGAATATACCTCACTGAACAAATATTTTGTGATAAAATAGCATTAAAAAATAACATACGAAACAGCTGTGAGGCAAGTGGTTTGAGGTAAGAAGTTACATACTCGCATCGGCTTGGTTCGTCAACATCCATAAGTTCATCTTTCAAGCCACATCTGAGCCTTATCTGTTTGTTGTATGGAAGTCAACAATTGGGAAGCAACATTGCTAAGGATCACAAAAGTGACCATTTAATGATGAGTGGTACCTTTAAACTTCTATCTGGACCATTCCAGCATCTGTCTCCATTTAAAAATTGCATCACACTGTAAGACTCTTCGAATCTTTCCCATCGCCTGATAATGAATCATGCAACAGAATTACATGAACCTCGGCCTTTTGGCATAAAACCTTTAAATAATGACAAATTCAAATTTTTAAGCGAACGTCACTAATTTCTTTCATTTGTCACATTAGTTGGCGTAACGATAAAGTTGTTGTCATGTGACCAAAAGATCACGAGTTCGAATCCTGGAAACAACCTCTTGCAAAAAGCAGGATAAGACTGCGTACAATGGATCCTTCCCCGGGACCCCGCATGGCGGAAGCTTCGTGCATCGGACTGCCTTTTTTTTTTATCACATTAGTTGGATAGCCCAGTCATTTTCCAGGTGAATGCCTCTCTTGATGAAGATAAATAACATGTATATAACTCGTCAAATCCTCCAAAGTTATTGTACCAATTTCAGTTCGTCAATATGGTTTGAGAACAAATGAAGAGACCTAATAATGCTTTGCAATTAAATAATTCCTTCAAATTATGACACGGTTTACAAGTGTTCCATGACGATACATGCCTAATCAGTTAACCAACTTTTTCCAAGGTCAGTTGTAGGGGTATACATGAGCTGAGCCAAGTTTCACAGTGTTCAAGCTTGTCATTTTCTTTACTGAGCTCAAGCAACAACGTTGTCTTCCTTATAATTTAAGAAAAATAGCTGATCTAATACAAGCAACTTTTATATATATATAACTGATATCCTGCGTGTTGCACATTGTGTGACTGTGCACGGCAGGATATCAGCGCAGTTTTTTTAAATTATTTTTTTTATTTTTAAAAATTAACATGTCCTCGAATATAAATCCCAAATATACCCTGTAAACATCCCAAATATACCCTGTAAACGCATTATTATAGTCATAAACCTCTAAATTGTTTTCATTTTTAATTTTTTTTTTAACTAAATATTATAATTCAATTGGAAAGCCTGAACCCTAGGGATAAAATCTTTAAAAAAATTTAACTTGAACACTATAACCCAATTGGGAAGCCTAAACCCTAGGGTTGCGTTTGGTTGGAGGTTATCCTTGATAACCTTGGTTATCCATCCAAGGTTATCAACGAAAATCCTGTTTAGTTTAAGTAACGATGATTCCCGAGTAATATTCCATGCCCGACACATTAGCAAAAGAGGCATGCAACCCGGAATCGGAAAATCTCGGAAAATTGAGATTTTTCTTGATTCTGGGTTAACGAATTTTTTTTACCAAAAATATCCTCTGATAAGAGAAACACGTGAAAAAAACACGTTTAAAAAAAAAAGGAAAAACTTTAAAAAATAAAAAAGACGTAAAAAATTTTTAAAAAAAAAGAAACCTAAAAAAATATATAAAAAAATTTTTTAAAAAAAAAAGAAACCTAAAAAAAGATATAAAAAATTTTAAAAAAAACCTAAAAAATAATTAAAAAACGTTAAAAAGAAAAAAAGGTAAAAAAACACATAAAAACATTTTTTAAAAAAAAAAAAGTAAGTAAAAAAACGTAAAAAAATAATAGAAAAACGTGAAAAAAGAAAAAAAAAAATTATATATATATAAATATATATATATATATATATATAAATATGGTTGGTTTTGTGAGGGTAATACAGTAAAATATTAAACTAGGTTATTCATTAAAATATTCAAACAAACAAGTTTTTGTTACATTGCCTAGGTTGAACCAAACAACATTCATTTATGTTTTATTCCCCATAACCTTAGTTATGTGATTACCTGGTAATCACATAACCAAGGTTATACATAATAACTTGAACCAAACACACCCTAGGATAAAGAGTTAAAAAAAAAAAACTATACTAAAAAATTTTAAGAATTTACCTCTAAGGTTCAGACTTCCCAACTGGGATATAGTGTTCAGTTAAAAGAAAAATTAAAAACGAAAAGATGTTTACGGGTATAGAAATGTATTTATGGGGTATAGTAATATATTTGGGATTTATATTCGAGAAAATGTTGATTTAAAAAAATAATAAATAAATGCGGAGATATCCTGCACGCACACTGTGCGACGCGCAGGATATCAGTGTGTGTGTGTGTGTATATAAGCTCAAGCTGAGCACTAAGCTTGTTCACGAACGTCCTAATGTCCTAATTATTTGATTAACATTTGATAACTCTTTCAATTTTCAAAAACATTATGCAGCCACCAAAAAACACAAATCTCTCATTGTCAAGAAACCAAAGATTCCTTGTCCTAGACAAACAAATAGTAACTTTACAAACAAGGTGAATCAGAGCTTACCCTAACTGTGTAGTGCTATGTCCTTCAACTTGGGATGCTTTTTTAAATGGGCAGACCTTGTAGACATACCTGGCAAAAACAAACGCAAAAGTCAAATTAAAGATTTGGAATGCATATGTAGACAAACAGAAAAAGGGACACATGAAAGTGTAAGTGCATACTTGTTCTGTTTTCTCTCAAAGCAATGATCATAAAACGAATAAAACTCTTTCTCCTTCCCTGGCAAAAGTAGTCAAGCTGAGATTAGATTTTTTTTTTTTCATTTATCAAATGGTAAGGATAACAAGATTGTGCACATAAAAATCAACAAAATGTAACAAACATGAATCTAGTAAACAATTTACTATCATACTACAAAAAAGAATCCAATGGCATCTCCAGTTTTGTAATGTTCCTCACCAGATAACATCATATGAAGTGAACTTAATTTTATATTATGAATGGTATCTTATAAAATATTTGGCCTACAACAATGGACGGCTTCCCAGACACATGTGAGACACCTAACAGAGCTACATTGACATATGATTTTATCAGAAAACTATGTTATTTGTCTTGATACTCACCAAAATCATGCTGTAGCTTCTCGGATAGACTGGAAATCCTTGATTGTAACTTGGACAGTTTTGAGCTTGCATCATCATACTCCTTATTCACTTGAGAAGACTCTGCAAATGTGTGAAAAAAATCAAGGAGCTGGAGATTCTCATGCCTCATGGATCATAGTTTAGGATTGAGAAACATGACTTACCTGATATATTTACAGGAGCCTTGAAAAAGTTGAATGTTTGAATGACATTTTGAACAGTGTGTTGTATCTTCTCAAGCCATGATAGGCTACCAGGAGTTGTATCTACATGCATTAGAAACAGATACTTAAAATATCATTACATATAGCATATTCTTACAGAATCAGGTAGTGTATGGTTAAAGCTAAATCATCAAACTTCTAAAACCTGGAAACTCTGATTTAAAATCTTTGTCAGAGTAACTGGAATCATCATGTTCAATATTATCTTTGCCATACTGCTCATCTGCATCATCTTCAAAATCATTATCATCATCCTCGCCCTCATCATTCTGGTGTCCATGGTCATCAATGTCAGAATGATAACTATCATAATTTTCTTCTTCTACCCTCTCAGCAAAATTATGATTTTCTTCCTCTTCCTCTTCCTCTTCCTCTATTCTATCATTGTGTTCTTTTGTCTCTTTGTCAGAGACTTCACCAGTCCATCTAGAGGCTACAAGGCGACCCAACTCTTCTCTTGATAAGCCCTCAGCTGTCTCAGGACTCTGCTCCTGTAAGAATCCATGATGAAACATGAAAGACAACTTTTATCCACGGATCTACGAATTTGATTGCTTTATAAGAAAGGATTCAAGTATCAAAGAATTCATGTAGTCAATAAGAAACATAAAATAGGATACAACAGAAGTCAATACACAAACCCTACCCTTAAATTGGCCACTAATGTGCCGTCACATCAATACATGCCCTGAGACCATGAAACAGTAGCTTATGAAGGCAACTAAAAATGAAAACTCATTAAAAAGTACAGTACAGTATTTCTCTCTGTAAACCTTCACCAATAACAATCATCCTTCAACATCATTGTCCTGATAGGTAAATCACTCATACTTAAGTTTCTAGTTTTGGATCAACCAAGAATATAACTGTTAGCATATTTGATGATTTAAACTTTGAACGTGCAATTGCATACTTAGGATCCATTTGTTTCGTGTAAAATGTTTTCAAGAAAAACATTTACTAAATTTCCAGGTGCTTGGTGCAATAGAATATCATAGTAAACAAAAAAATTCCTTTTAACAAGGAAACTTTCTTTTGGTCTAATTATTCTTTTGAGGAAAATGACTTTCATTGGAAATGGGTGAAAGTTTTTGGTCAATCAATTCAAGCAGGACAGATAGGTTGGTCATGCTGGGCATGACTAGGCAGACTGATCAAGCCAGGCAGAATCCAGCTGAGCAGATTGATGACCTGATCAACCCAACCTAGAGAGGGAAAATTATTTCCTTTTGTGTGCCCCAAACACAGTAAAATATTTCCAACAATACAACCAAGATCAAACAAGTACAAAATAATCTATTTTTTCCTTAAAAAAAATACCTGTAGTTTTTTTTTTAACTTGGGCTCATTGAAAAGCAATTCAATTAAATCGTAAAAAAATTAGATGCCCTCTCATACTTGGATAATTTTTATAATAGCATTCAGGTGATAAGCCCAAAATTACTAGTAGCACTTTTGCAGGCGATTTTTTCTCGTGAACAATGATTTTGTTTATACATGAGTAGAAGATTGGAATACTAACATTATCAACCACCCATATAAAAAAGATTCAAAGTTCAGAGTCCTCATAGATGAACAACTCTAAATTAGCTTCTTAGCAAATGCAAGTCATCTCAAATTTTGAACCAGCTGAAGAGCTGCAATCACTGGAAGATCCTTTATCTATCTGAAATGCAAACATTCTTTGACAAAATAGAGGCAAAAGATTCAGAAACACCCATTACCTGCTCTGCAGCATAGTCTGGATGGACCTCTTTGGCTCCAGTTTCCTCACTAGCTCTAGCTTTAAATGTAGCAATATCTTTGTCTTCTAGCACATGCTAGTAAAACAAGCCAAGAAATGTTTACCAAAACCAAAAAAAAACACAGAAAATTTCAGACACAATGATCTCCTGACAAGAGATGATCTTTTACCTGATTTGTTGCATGATCTGAAGGTACCACCTCATCACTTGCATGATCAGAACCATGATCATCTCTAATGTACTTTAGTGGAAGGAAATATATATTAATAAGAAAGAGAATAGTACTAATTTTAGCATCCTCAATATAGCAAATACCTGATCCACTGTGCGATCAGCAGGAATCTCATTCCCAGATTTGTACTCATTTCCCGCTTGAACTGTGGATTCATGCTGTACTTCTGTCTTGTCCTGATATAAGCATTAAAAATAGTGTCATTAAGATACTACTTCTGGTTAATCCTAGAAGAACAAGATAGAAATTGCTAGTATAATTGCTTGAAGATCTTGTTTCCACATATTTTCCCAAGGATGGACAAGAATCAAGTTCCAAGTGTTTCCTAACGTGATGTAGACAACTGAGAATAGAATGTTCCCATGTCAATTCATGGATATTTTTGTATATTTTGACATCCACGTTAGTTTCTACAGTACTAAATTTGTTTAAAATAGCACATGATTTGTTCTAAATAACTATTATCATGAAGTTCAGAGAAGAATTAAATATCAGATAACTATATTGATGTGATAAAGCTTCTTGGTGTATATTGTTTTTGAGATAATGAGTGTAGATAGAATAAAATCAAAGTTTGAATTGCATAAAGGAACTTCAGAACTAAAAAATTTAAGTGAAATAAAACTAGAAATTTGTTATAGAAAATATAGTTTCAACAAAAATTAAGATGACAATGAGTATATGCAGGAAGTATACGGTTGAGTCAATATAAGGCATGCTCAGGTGTATATGCAGTCCACCTTTATAAGAAATAACGTTAGCTATAACTAGTGGTGTCAACAGGCTATACTTAGTCCTAGCTAGTGCAAGCTCAATATGCCTGCAATTTTTTTAGGTCAGGCACAATCGGCTAAACACTTGTCATGTCATGGTTGGACAAGGCTGAGACACTGACCTAGCCTATGCACAGGAACAAGTACCATTAGGTTTGAGCTTTTTAATAATTATTTTAAATATTTTTAAGAAATTAAAAATAATTAAAATTTTAAAAGTAAAAAAAATATAAATAAAATTTAAATAATTTAATTTTTTTTTTTTTGATAGATTTGAAGGTGGTTGGGCTCAACACACGAGCACCGCAAGTGATGCCCAGCCCCAACTTGTCTATGGTTCATGGCACGACCCAAGTCGGTCAAGAGAGGTTGGCCTACCCCACTTGATGCTTCCAATTATAGTGATGATAATGTATAGCCACACCAATTAAAAATATATTGATTTGCATCTACTATGTAATACACTAAATTAATCAACCCAAGTAACCAATATAAACAAAATTTACATACATCACTTAATAATTAAACAAATCATCTTAACCAATACATAGTAAATCTTTGTATGTGTCTAACAGAACAAAAAAAAAAGTGCCATAAGCTATAGATGTTAACTTACTGCATGAGAAGCCAAATGGTCCTGATATGGCTATAAGAAAATATTATATGGTCCCTCACTGCATAAGCAATTTTGGTACTCACTAAGAATGAGATATAGATCAAATTTTGATTTGTAATTCCAGCTAGTGTATAGATGGTTCACAGAACCACATCCGATTAACAAATACCGACTTCATTTGAAATATTATGAAGTCAATTAATAGACTACATATACTAATATGTCTACAAGATGCCTCAATAGCCTACCCATCATATACAGCTATAGAACATTTATTCCAAATTTGTTTCTTATGCCAAATAAACAGTGATGCGGGAATGGAAGAGTAATTTTAGTATTTTTATTATTTTGCTGAGTTAGGTTTTTAGGGAATTTTAGTCTTTTGCATATATGTCACTTGCACCCTTGACCATGGAGAATGGAAATTGCTCTCGAAGAAACTTCTTTTGAGGGTATCAAAATGCGTCATTCTGATGAAGAAGGGTACACGCTAATTTATTGTTTTGCTCTGATACCAACTGATACAGCGAAAACTATTGGTTTCATTGATTCATGCAGAAATACCAGAAGCGATATTCTAAACCCTGTTGATTCCGCAAAATGTCAGGAGATAGGCAACCAAACTCATGTTTGGAAACGGCGCGGCCACAAATTCTTATTGATCAAAAACTATCTCAAACCAACTAAACAAGATGAATATATAGACTCCAACCCTAAATATGCAAATGACTAACATACCCTCAAAAACCTAAACTCAACAAAATAATAAAAAATACTAAAATTACTCTTCCGCTCCCGCATCAAACAGTCAACATAAATAGCCTACATCCTTCAGAATCTTTTCAGTCAAATATTCAATTATATGTCTTCCTGTATAGAGTTATAGACAATGAATAAATAGATTGTCTTTCTTTAATCAGTTAACTAGAATAACTTCCTTCCAAAGTTTTACAAATCAGCTTGCTTACTGCCTGATAACCAAACAGAGATCTACAACAGTACAAACCAAGACATCACCCAAATATTGCCAAAAAATGAGATAAAAAACTTGGTAATAAATCTGTACATTTGTATTGTGGATTTACTAGACTACTCTCCATGTCAGTTTTAGCTACTTAATGATTCTATGTTACTTTAAAACTCATTTGAGCTTGTAACACATTAGAATAGGATGTCCTTAGTTACACTCCACGAGATCTATCAATGCATGACCAACTCAGCTATGATAAAGTTATGAAACAAAGCATATTGGTTCAACGATAAAATTAACCTGACTAGTCCTTTCCAGCTTGTCCTGAGTCTCCTCAGTCAGATCTTGCGGATATTCATCAGATAATTTCTTCTGTTCATTTGATTTTGTTTCAGCTACTCTCTGTCTCTCTTCTTCTTTCTCCTTTTTCAAACGTTCTTCTTCCTCTACTTGCTTTATCCTTTCTTTATGCTCTGCGTAGAGGGTTAGAAAAAAAAAGAGTAGGACAAGAAACATTGGATTATGACATCATAAACTCTAATAAATATTGGTTAGAAACTTAATACTGACAAACTTAGAACTCATAGTAAATTCAAAGAATATAAAAGCCTCTTCAACATTCACTTCAACTGAGATAATGTCATTATGAAGATTAAATCGAGATAATTGAGATATTTCATACTAAAAGGATATTTCAATTCTATATTCTATTTGAATCAATGAACCATGTGAGAATAGCAAATAGGCAATTTTTTGTTGTCATGAGACATGTGAATGATGAATCATTATAATCAAAACGCATAGCCAAGTCAAAATTGACAATATTTTAATCATTAAACAAATATTTTTAATTGATGAGACTAGAACTACTGAACTTTAGTGCAGTTGCAAAGAGCACTGCACCTCTCAGTTTCTCAACTAGTCCTTTAAGTATCTTCTCTTCATTTTTCAGTTTTGATAGCTCAGCTTCCTCTTTCAGAAACGCTTGTTTTGCCTTTTCAACTTCTTGTTTACGGATAACTATACCATCCTGATGTCTTTCTATCTTCTTCTTCAATCTCTCTCGTGCTGCTTTCCCAGCTTCCCAACATGTATTTGAGCACTTTATATTGCCATTGTATTCATCACTTCCATCACAACAATCTACACAATATGAGCAAAAGATAGGCATAAACGTTCAAGGTACAATAGAAACCAAAAGGAACGTCATTAGAATCTAATGCAACAACGGAAATGTTATGAATTAATACCACGAGGCAATTGTTGAATAAAGTTACTGGTATATATCAAGGTACTTGCTCTCATTTCATCTTGTTCCAACTTTCTTAAAAACAGAATGATTCAATTTTTGCATGATCCTATCATACAATAAAGGTCTAAACATAGAACAAACAATATATTATTTCTTTGCAATTAATAGCTATAGTAGGTCAACAAAACAATAATTGGAAAATTGATGAGTTGATGAACCAACAACATCATCAAGTGACTGCATATTACAGCATAAAAATATGTGTGATACTTGGCCACAAGCAATCGCATTTATATCATATAAATGATTTTTATGCCGCGTGACTAAATTTTATATCTTTTTCTTAAAAAATCTATGTGCTTACAAAGAAACTTCCGCTCCAGATAAAGTCATTAAAGTGACAACTGAAAAGGAAAGAGAAACAAATATTGAACTTTACCACAAAGACCATCGTTTACTCGGGAGGAGAAGATAATCTGTGGAGTGTGGCCCAAGTTCCGGCAGTAGAATTTGCCTTCTGGACAGGCTGATGTACCTGCAAAACCCCAGCGGCAATTTGGCATTTTAAAAACAAATAGATCAATAATGGGGGAAAAAAATCAACGTTTGCTGGCTTCCTAGAGACATCCTACAATGTTCACGAAACCGACGGAAAAAGGAGAACTTTTTGGAACAATAGCCTCATCAGGCAAAAGAGACACGGACAAAAAGAAAATCCTCCTGCAGTAAGACTCACCCGGCTCGTCAGTTCCATCGACACAGTCGCAGAACTCATCATTCAGCTGTTGCTTGGTGAATTTCTTCGATCCGTCCTTGCATTTGATCACATCCAACTTATAGTAACCCTCATCTACGAATCAAAGAAGTTAAAATCAAAATAATCACAAAAATATCATGGAAAAACTCAGATGAAGCGAGAGATTACAAAAACGCAAAAAAATAAACAAATGCGATCGGGAGGAGGACCTTGGGGAGCGATTCCTAGAAACTCGCGAGCCAAGAGGGAGGCGAATCCACCGATCCACAGCGAGCAAAGACACGTGATCGTCAGAGAAAGCGTGATTCGATGGGTTCCCATCGATCCCTCTGCGAGAAAGCTTCGTCTCCGCGCTACGTAGGAGAAGTGGAGAACGGCGGCCGAAGGGTATCCCCGGTCGTACTCGTACCAGTTGGTAAACTTCCAGAACCACACTCGTAAGTCGGTGACTTCAACTCACGCATTTGAGCCGGTTCACTTTCAATTGGCGAAACCAAACCGGCGCGTTCCACTCCTCTCGAACCGGTTCGCTTTCAAAGCGAGCCGCATGTTAAATCAATTGGTGAACTTCAACTCACGCATTTGAGCCGGTTCACTTTCAATTGGCGAAACCAAACCGGCGCGTTCCACTCCTCTCGAACCGGTTCGCTTTCAAACCGAGCCGCATGTTAAATCAAAATAAAAAATTAAAATAATACTTTTATTTTAGTATTATAACCGTTATTAATTAATTAATTGCTAAAAGATATTAAAATATTTCAATTTAGCTCGATTAAAAATATTATTATAACAATGATTTTAGTGATTGATACGATAATATTTTATTAATTTTGATCTTTCTAAGAAGTTTTTGATAAATTTAAATAATATTGACTAACTTTTTAAAATATTTTTGATATAAAAATACTCTATATATAATATTTTTGATTAAAATTAAAAAATGTTTTACTTTAATGTAGTATATATATATATATATATAGCAATGATATGCAGAGAGAAAAAATCTCAAGAAAAAGTTCAAGGACACATACTTTTGTGGGCTCCATCATTTTATGTGTTTATCCTGAACTTTTCTTTGAGATTTTTTCCCTCTACATATCATTTTTCATATATATATATATATATATATATATATATATAATATGATGTAATTTTATTTTTTAAAAAAAAATTAACCATTGTGTTAATTAGGGATGTCTCATTTTTACAACGCTTGCTATATTAAGATGTAGTGTTTAGTAAGGGTATATATATAAAATATGATGTAATTTTATTTTATTTTTTTAAAAAAAAATTAACCATTGTGTTAATTAGGGATGTCTCATTTTTACCACGCTTGCTATATTAAGATGTAGTGTTTAGTAAGGGCTAGAAGTACTCCATATTAGGTCTATTAGGATGGGCTAAATTTAAAAGTATATCCATCATTTATAAAATTATTAGGCGTCTCATTTTCAATTAAAGTTAAATGAACGCCCTATTTAACATGAACTGTCCAAAATACTTTACTATTATCTGATCATTTAATAGTGTAGAAGATTATAATTAGTTTTTATTGAACATAATTTAATCATGATTGAACAGGTAAAAATTAATATATAATTTTTACAACATATAATAGTTATATGCTAACTTCTATACATTATATTTATAGAAGTTAACCAATAGTTTTTATAGGTGGTAGAAGATACTTGATAACTTCTACAACAACATTAATCTATGAGTATTTTTGAGATAAAATCATAGAAGAGACGTCCATTTGACTTAGTTTTTTTTTTAAAAGTGTGTTAATGTGATATTTTTCTTAATTTGGAATACCGTTTTAATTTTTGCCCTATTAATTGTGTTGGCTCATGCATTAGGGTTGCATGTTAGTCCAACATGCACCCAAATGAGCACTAAATTGAATTGAAGAGAGTCTTACTATAATGGTAAAATTGATATCATATGATTTTGAGGTCGTAGATTTGAGTTGCGAAAACAATCGGCTGCAAAATACAAAATAAAGTTACGTATAATATATCTATACGGTGATTACTAAGTTGAACCAATGACGTTACCCTTCATTTCATGGTTAATCAGCTCCACCACATAGGAGAAAACCATATTACTCTATAAGATGCTCGCCAACAAGCAAATTTCCTTGTCAACATCAACAAAAGAAGATGATAACAAAAAAAGAAGACATATTCATTGCTTTTTCAACTTAAACTTTTATTGATTCCTGGCATTATTTTTGATCAGGAAGGTGCTTGGAGGAGATATGCCACTAAGTGCCACAGAGAATCATCCAACAGTTTCGATGTTCAATTCAAATGTACTTCAAACAATATATTCTTGGATGATCACAAAGTAATAATCTAATGATGATACACTATATGTTATGCCCAACCCTGTCCTCATTCCCAGGGAATAATATCCACTCCTCGAGCTAATGGAGCAAAGTGTTGCTCTATTTAAAGATTAATTATCTCCTTATCAGTTAACTAAGCCTAGAAAATAACATATACGAAAGCATATATTACAAATTTACAAGTTCATAGAAGGATAGTGATGAAGTTGTCCAAGAACTCTAAAAATGAAAATAAATACTTTAAATTCGTGATTGAAAAAAATAATAATAAATCAGTAGTAAACTTTCAAGATTCCTACTCTCTCTCTCTTTTTTTTTCTTTTTTTTTTGTGTGTGTCGAAGGGATAACTGAATAAGTACCAAAACTTAGCGAAGGAGACAACATGGAATACAATACTTGTTCCTTGTTCCATTCCTTGCTTTCAAAGTGCACTCGAGAGCATCATATACAGTAGAGTTTTCTATTATTTACACAGTCAAACAGAGTTTTCAGACTTCTGCCATAACCAATTCATTTCAGGCTTAACTTCATTAACTATTTCTATCAACTGGATTTTTTTTAGCTTTCATAAATTTAAGGAAGTTCTTGACATGAGCATGAAGGTTCTTACTTCTTTATTCCTTTGGACATGTGACAAGCCAAAGGGAGCCTAGCAGAAAGTTTGTTGATGCAGAATATTAACTGAAGCCTTAACTTGTGAGTGCTGTGTTCAGTGATTCTAAACTCCCTTAAGGATTGCCTTATAAGGAGAGCCTTGGAGTCATCTCTCAGCACCAATGTGTCTCTCAGCTTCCTAGGAACAAGTCAGTTTGTCTGAAATGAAGCTCCCAAATGGAGTGTAGATCTACAAAGAAAGGAGAAAGCTGAAAAGGTAATGAAATTTTAGAAAATGAGACGACAAAGCCGATGATGGTCTCCATGATTTAGCTTGTCTCCTAAAATTTTCTTCCTGAATCAGATGTATCAGCATCAATCTTATCAAAGCCGAACTGGCCTCCTTTCTTTTAGGACACCATGTCCTTCAGAGAGACAATTGTTTTTGCAAAGAGGAAGTGCCTCAGGTGAGCCTGGACTAGTTCTTTCAGCCGATGCCAAGCCTAGATTAAAATGGACCCCTGAGCTCCATGAAAGGTTTATCGATGCAGTGAACCAACTAGGTGGAGAAGATGGTGAGCATAGATAGATGCAAGTAATTGTTTTCATGTTCAAGACTAAGAAAACATGTTCTATATGTATCTGGCAGAGGCTACCCCGAAGACGATCATTAGGCTGATGGGCATTCCAGGACTCACTCTGTATCATCTCAAAAGTCATCTTCAGGTCCTAACTACCATGCTCTAGAATCTCTCGTTTCATTTTTCAGAACTAATTAACTTGCTTTTGTCATTTGTCTTTTAGAAATACAGGCTCAGTAAAAATCTGCAGGCTCAAACAAGCACTGGAAGCATGAAGAATTGTAAGTGAACTCCTAGAGTTTATATATGGGCCTTCAAACCAGATACATCAGTTCCAAAGTTTTTACAACTTAATTGTAGTTTTTGGTGAGGACAATGGATCAGCAACAAATATCATGGCACCGGTGAACAAGTACGATAAGATTAGTGAAACTTTATATAACATGTTTCTCTAACAGTAAATATATTTCACAGAACCATGCAGATAAATGAAGCCTTCAGAATGCAAATTGAAGTTCAGCAAAAGCTACATGAACAACTCGGGGCAAGTCCTAATTCTCCAAAACAATTGACAACTAATCATAGTTTGAACCTTTTATTTTGAAGTCAATTTCCTTTTTTTTTTCTAAATGATATTCTGATAAAGGTGCAATGGACGTGAAGGTACAAAGACATTTGCAATTCCAGATAGAGGCACAGGGAAAGTATTTGCAGTCAGTGCTGGAGAAGGCTGAAGAGACACTTAGGCAGCAGAACTTGGGTTCTTCAGGGCTACAACTCTCAAGTGAATACACTGAAGGAAATGACATCCAACACATGCTACAACTAAATCCAACCCAACTTGTTGATTGCCCAGTGGATAGTTGGCTGACCACATCTGAGGGATCCATGGGGTTGAGAGCTGCTGCTGATCATCAAGAAGGGTTTTCCCTGAGCATCAAACAGTTTGGAGGACGATCTAAGTTCGAACATACTCAACACGCGTGGTGTAGTGATCCGATTGAGCTGAAGAAAGCTTTATCCATGTCGAAAGATTCAGCATCAAAGAACAAGTTTCTTGAACATCCAGTAACAAGAGAGAAGAAGTTGTACAGGACAGAAGAAAGCAGCGAGATGGATTTATTCTGCCTTACCACAAATTTAGAACTAAAAATCTATGAAGACAGTGGAGGTGCATCAGGCTGTAAGCAATTTGACCTGAATGGCTTCAGTGGAGTTAATACACGGAAAGGAGGCCCATTCTGAGGCAAAAAGTACGTATGGCTGTATCTAGGTACCACAGAGAATGCTTGAGAACAACTACTTGTCATTTGAATCTCTAGTATAGTAAATAAGAGTTTCAAAGCACTTTTCGTTTGTAGTAATGTTTCATTAAGACTGGTTAAGAAAATTAATCAGGATATGTTTTTAGCTAGATTTAACATAGTGAACATCCACTGATCCACAAGGTTATTCTTTCTGGTCATAAACAAGAGAAAGCCTTGATTAAGCCTCCTTTTCAAAGTTTGATCAATAGTAAGTGATACGGGATGTTACAGGCGGATCCAAATATGACGTGATCAAAGTCAATGTGATATGGCAGTCAAAGTCAAAGAGAGGTGACAATCAGCGTGTCACTCTAAATAGGACTTTGCTCTTCGCCCAACGCTTCAGTACAAGAACGATCGGGTCATGAGCTGGTCGAACCTAGGGGGCCTAGTGCTTCAATTTTGTATTAAGATATCTATTATGTATTCGATCATTAAATAGTCGACCGAGTTTAAGGGTTGTCTGATCTATCGCAGAGTCGGCCGGTCATATACTCGGCCAGAGTAAGGGGATCCAACTCCCCATTCAGCACAAGTCTTTCAAAATATGACCGGTCGACCGCACTGTCAGCCGACCCTATTATCGGCTGACCTTGAGGGTTTTCTCATATGTCAGTCCTCCTTTATATAACCGGTCGGTAATAACTCCGATCAGATTTATACAGCTCGGCATGCCCGTCTCTTATACGTACAAAAGATAAGTATAAAACAACTCTCCTTATAAACTCGATCGGGCTTCTAGATCTCTGTTTCTCACTTCAAAGGCAAGTTTTCGATCATCTGGGTGATCGGCTTAAAGTACCGATCGAATCTCCCAGGCCTCAGTTCCCCATTTCCCAGAGGCAAGTAACCCGGTATATGACCGATCGATCATAGAATTGACCGGACCTAAGGAACTTAGCTTCATATTACTTCTAGAGTAGATCTCCAACACCACCTAGTGCATAACCGAGCAGCTTAAGAGAAGGGTAGCTATACAATCAGCCGGTTTAAAGATCCGGTCGGGATACACTCAGACAACATGGTCAGAGAATCAACAACCTGCAACAACCATTTTGTCAAAGAATATTTCTCTATTGTAATATGAGCATTCACTATAATCTTCTTCGAAAGTGATTACACTTCCCATCAACCGACATCTTATGACAGCATATTCCTTCAACCGCCTCATTCATGGCGTAAGTTACAAAAGAGGTGCACAGATGGATAACGGAAGATTCCTCAGACGGTGGCGGTACATCTCGGCTGTACATCTTCCTATACCCGACAACCTCTAACAAACACTCAACATTCTTTGTCACCTCATGATTGTGGAGGTTATGAGAGCTGGTATATAAAGGGGGTCCTCTCCATTGGCTAGATACACGTCTTACGGTAGTCTTACGCACACATATTTACTATTCATATCTCCCTTTTCTTGCTCGAGCATTGTACTGATTTGAGCGTCGAAGAGCCTACGTCAAGGGCCCTCTCCCTATTTCCTGTCTGCTCTCTTTGGTATGTGCAGAGAGGAAAAGCCCATTTTTCTCTAATTCAAAGTCCTCACGTAGTCAACATCGCAGCCATCTAACCAGCAAACAAGATAAGTAAGCATATTTAAGAAACATATGGGATTTATACTTGGTGTATTGTTGCCAGATACGTGCATATGCAAGAACTCAAAATTTTATCCACAAGAACTCAAAATTTTATTTATTTATTAAATATCAATTATTCCAATTAAATCAATTCAATTTTAATTATAAATTTTGAAAATATATTAAATCGTTTTTATTAAATAATAAAACATATTAAATCACTTAAATTTTTATTTTAAAAAAAAAATAATTCAATTTCCAACCGAATTAATTATTTTCTTTTATCGATTCAGTTTTAATAGTAAAAATCAATCAGTTTAGTTGGTAAATAAACTCTAAATTTTATTTTAACAAATTCAATTCAATGGGTTCAGTTTTAATCAAATGCTCATTAACACATAACAAAAGTTTCTCAATCCTTTCTTCATCTTGGATCCAAAGTTGTTGGGAATAAAAGAGAAGGCAAAAACAATCCTTCATGAATAACAGCAGGGGAAGGTGAGGAGAAGTAGAACATTGTGACCATTAAAAGGAGGTGGGACACCTACTTAAAACCGTTAGGGAAATGAACTGAGGGACTATGGCTGGCAAAGTGATATAAAACTCGTTACAAATTTACAATTCACATCACAACGAATGGAGTTTTCACAAGTTGTAGCTTGGCAATTATAACTATTCTATGAACTTAAATCAACATCCAGCCTTCTCATAATCCAACTAGCTAGTCATGAATTGCTAAAAATGGTATTGATCTTTCTTGACCATGCAATTATTCAGGTAATAAAAAAAATCATGGTCACAAGATATTGTCTAAACACCAGAGATATTGACAAACTGAAAGTACAGCCCTCATAATGAGCAAGCAGAATAAGGTGGAGCATAAAGAGGGAATGGAACACCAACCTGGAATCGATGATCTACACTTGCCTAGAATTTATGTTCACGTAATTTTCTGATTGGTGTTGTCAACTGCTAGTCCTAAACACTTTGGCTCCGCTGGAATTCCTTTCCTATCTTGCTCTTGAAAGAAAATAGCTTTTTGATGTGGTTCCTCATAGACGAACTCGTATGTTGAGGGGCAGCAAGTAAATTGTTTTGCCTCGTTTCCTCCTTGCACTGATGTGAGATCAGGTTGTTACTAGTACCTGCTTCACTGAATGTTCCCATGCCATGACTCTTGATAGAAGATTTTAGAGCCACATGGAGAGGTTCTGAGAATGATATCAGTTTTTCCACTCCAGTGGCTTTCAGGCACACTGGACAGGGTGGCTCATGAATTTGATCCTTTGGAGTTGTCTCTTCCAAACAATCTGCATGGAAAACATGGTGGCATGGTAGTATGCCGGCGACAGGCATATCCCCGTTTTTGATGATCTGATTAGAACTCCACGGAGACTTCTGATGCAACGACCTCTTGCAAAGTTCACATTTCTGGTATGCTGCAGCGTCATTAGGGTATCTCTCATTCTCTACATCAATATTGTCTCTGATTTCTGTGCCATCCCCGTCAAACCTGAAATCGTAGCTGCTTGCGTTACTCCATCTAAATCCTTCCCTTCTCGAACTCATGCTGAGTTCTGAAGAAGCCTCCATCTTCTGGAGTTCAGTTAGGGCTCTATGGAACTTAAGCTCAGGACTCCATGTTCTCTCAGACCACATGGGTGAAGCCCTAATATCTTCCTGGTGCATTCTTGCACCACTAGAACTTGCTTCAGCTGTTCCTGGGACATCAGCATCTGAAACAGGATTCTGGAACACAAGTGGATAAATGGGCTTTGAAATGAATGACCACCTGTTCGAAAGTTGACGGGGTTGCTTGCTAGCAGATGACCATCTACTAGATTCTAATGGTGAAAATGGAGAGCCAATACTATCTGCCACAGAAACATATCCCTACAATAAAAAGAAGAGGGAAAAGGTTACTTTTTAGAATAATCTACATAAAGCCAGCCAGACATGATGGGAATTGATTTTCAGAGAAACAAACACCATGAGAACTCTGAATTAGAATGCTACCTCACTTCCTCTGGAGAATACACAAGCTTCAGGCCTCCCACCTAACAATGTAGAAGTAATTGAAGATTAGTTACATACTTAAACTTTTAAGGTTTTAACAAATCTATCATCAGCTTTCATTTTTAATTAATGCATAAAAGTACTAATTTTGTAAAAAAAATCCAGTCATTCCCAACCAAAAATAAGTATATTTTTTTATAATTTGAATCTTTATAAATCAATTGCCATATTAAGAAATGACATCTCGATCATTAGAGAATGTAATGAGGTGTCAAAATGGCATATGATATCACATGAAACATAATACTTTCGAGAATTAATCAAACATTACTTCAAACTTTTTCCAGGCTAAGTTTGTTACAAAATCACAAGTACATGATGCAATGTTAGAAAAAAAGTGTTTTTAAAACCTAAAAAATTCATGATAGTTATAGTAATTAACCCTAGATATTAAGAATTAAATGTAATTGGGACAGCAGTAAAGCTTCAACAATGAAACAGTATTCACAAACATTTAGAATTGAAGTGAGCCCCTAATTTGTTAGTATTTCTAAGTTTCTATTTTACAGGTGAAGTGAAGAGGAATACGGTAAAAAACCATGCTCCATCTCAGATGGAGCCATGTAGGCTCTTCTAAAACCAATAAAAAAACCAAAACTCACATGAAAAGAAAAAGAGTGATAGATCACTTGCTAATCAACTTGAGTTCAATCAAGTTCAATAACATATATGGATCTGACAATGTATCCGATTTATGAAGACATTTGAAAACAAGGTATAAAGTGATGTTTTTACTAACCAGAAATTAAAAACTGACACACTAGAACTAAACATTGTTGCATGCAAATTATTTAACAACTATGGTGTAGAAACTAATATCAAGTTGATTCTACATTAGCATTGTGTAAAACATAATCTATAGTAGAACAAAAGGCAAAGGAATTCAAGTTCGAAGCCAGAGAAAACATCACATTTCAAATTTCCCAGCTTCATAAAAGGAACATTTATCCATATTGTGGATGACCAAAGTTATGTTTACGGTTCTCAAAATGAATGATTACTTATGGTGATTCACAATAAATTCAACCTCAATATCTGGAAATGATTATAGGTGACTGATAATATCAGAACTAACTGTTACTGCATCTTGCTTTTTTAGCCTACCTGCTGTCTTATTTGACCATGTAAGCCATTCTTGGTTTTTGTAATGTCCTTTAGAAGTCCTATGTGGACAAATTTTGTGTATTTCCTTTTTGATTCACAAAACAACATCCTGCCCATACCCATGTAGTCTTTCTTCCAGAAAAACCTATGCCATTCTAGTCATTTTAAAGACACAGAAGAACAATTTGGTGGCAAACACAGAAACAATGGAGCACCATATCGATGCTGGAATCAATGTACCTTTTTTTCTAAGCCTGTACTTCCATACAAAATGTTTGACTTAATGAAACATATAAAATATGCATATTAATGTAACAATCTAAATTGTATAATCAACTTGAACAGACAGATAAACATGGAAAATTCAATCTGTTACCCATGACACACCTGTTATTCCAAAAAGGATTATTTCCAGTTACTACATTATTTTAAAGGAATATTTTACTAGGTGTTCTATTCATGCAGATTTTCTGAAATATAAATTTTCAAAAAAAAAAAATTCTAAATGAGCACAGCAGAACAATCATAAACTTACTGGCAACATGGTCATCACCATACAACCAACAAATTATTTTATCTATTTCTGATGACTGGATGAGAAACTATCAAATTTAAGGTAACTACTATATATTAACCTAGACAGTTATGAGAGTTTTACTAAGAAAATTACTTGCAAGATCACCAATCCAATTCCTAACCCGAAAACATGTATTCAGTTGTACATGCATAATGTATTCATGATTTTCTATCCATGCCAATCTATAATTGCAACTTATTATGTCTACTCTCCCTTTGCTCTTGATGACATCATATATGAACATATCCAAATCACGTGACTGTAAGTTTGCACAATATTGTATGTTTTAATAGTGAGACCTGCTTGGTTTTGTCCTTTGTCAAAAGGAGCCTATCTTTGAGCTTACATCAAACTGAGACTCTACGCTCCTTACCAATGTGGGACAAAAGCCTTTTCATCAGAGCCACCTAGACAGCTGAATGTCACATTCCCATCAAGGATGCCATGAAGTCATTTTGTGAATGTTGATTTGGGTCTTGTGGGTGTTGGGCCAACTGGATTATTGCTTGCTTTAGGATTGAAGTTCTCATGGTTTTACCCTTTTGATGAAAAGTGCCTTGAAGAGTGGGCATATCTTTAAACTTATAAGGCCTTGAGATTCAACACTCCTTGCTGAAGTGGAACTAAAGATCAGTCAACAAAATCTATGATAATTCCATAATGCATTTCAAACTTGCAACAAACTCCAATAGAATTAAACACTTCTAGACCAGTTTCCCAACTCAGACATGGTAAATTTGGTGACCTCATCTCAAAATAGTGCCTCCTAAATCAGGTACAAATGCCACGCAATGTTAACTAAATACAAAAATACGAGTAGAGAATTTATATAAAAATTAGATTGCCATAACCTCCTGAAAAAAATGGAAATTTTAAACATAGAGAGAGGAAATTTTGTCCTCGTAGTAAGATAGGGAAGCAAAAAACAATCAGATACCTCCAGTGGGTATAGAAAATTCCCCAAGATCATATCTATGCATACATGGTGTCCAGCAGCGTGGTTGGAGATGGTCAGATGGGCTCCCTGTCAAAGATACTGCCCCATCTGACACAGAATGGTGATGATTAAGGTCACAAGTTTGTCTGCCACTTTTACTACTCAGAGAGTATGAACTGCCAGTCAAAGGAACTTCATGGACTCTATTAGATAGTTCAGGTGGCTGAGAACTGCAGTCCCATCTCCTAGATAAATGAGGCGAGTAGCTTGAATTGGTTCGCCAGGGAGGATCATGTGGATCCATGGAGCCTGCTCTTCTGGAGGAATTAGATTTAGGTCCATGTGGCCCAGTGGCCACACAACAAAGAGCACCCGTCTTATCGATTTTATATGGTACGCAACAAATCTGAGGAAAGCAACACAGACCAATAGATTGAGAAGAGAAACTATTTAAAAATCATGGACGTATATCAACAGCCACCAGTGTTAACATTTGAATTTCACTTTATTGATAAGAAAACCTGTAACCTGTTCAAAAAATCAAAATCATTATCCTACAATGAGCTTAGAGGGTTATCCAAAACAACATATGACTAAGTATTTTTACCATAATATTCTTCCTCAGATCCTACAAAACGCACAACATATAAACAATTGCACTAGTATTGAGTTAACAATATACACCGAGAAAAGTCAAAACTTAAAAATCAGCGTGATATAAACAATTTGACAAAACACAAACAAGTTTCTTCATCAAACACATAGGTCCAATTGATTTAACGACTCAGACTGAGTTAGAGCAAAAAAAATAAATAAATAAGGTGGTGAAGATAAAGGACATGAATACGCACTTTGTTATGATCACTTACAACATTGTTCCTCTGCCAGGAAAAAAGTAACATTCTGCTGAATCAAAAACTTTAAAATAATAATAATTGACGGGATTAGGTCAAATATGGCAAATTGTCTATGGACTTCATTTTCACAAAGGGCAAGGTCAGCATACTATATGGCCAGCAGTGATAAATAAAATAACAAAAATAATCCATTTTGAATTGCGTAAAAGCGCCTAAACGAACTACGAAAGGCAAAGTTCCTCGGATTAATGTCATATGAATCAGTCTACAACCTCTCGAAGAAGAAAATAAGGTTAAAAGACCTTTCGACAAGCAATGGATTCAATAAGCACAAAGTTTCATCTTTTTTTGAAAAAAGAAAAGAAAGCTAAGAGATTGGACGAACGAGAATCAAACCGGCGGAATTTAGGGGAATGCTCGAGAAATTTCTCAAATCCACAGACAGGGCCAAACAACCGGGTGATTCAGAGGATGCAGGAAAGGGAATCCAAACACCTGAAAGTAAATCAAGACTCCAAGAGGGTAGTTTGCGTTTGCAAGAGGGAATCGAAAAGACGCGAACGAACAATCGAGGGAAAGTCCCAAATGGTCGTCTCCTTCCTCGGGGAGTCAGCGGAAGCGAACAAAAGTAGCATAGTTTAAATAAATTAAAGAGAATTGTTTACTTATACTGGTTTTCAATACACTTTTATTCACCTCCATTACTATTGGCAACTGTTGGATTTTGCTCTAGAGTAAAATATCTGGTTAAATATCTAACTACTCTATAAAAAAACTTACTGTGCTAAAATAAAATACGACCGTTGATACCGATATCACCCAGTCAAGTCAGGTCTCTCAACCGCCATCAGTGTCTCGCATAAATGCTGGATCTCTCGGTTTTATGGGGGCGTTTACTTGGACGAAAATAAGAGGGAAGTTTAATTCTTGTTAATTTGAAAAGATGGTGAGAGAAAGAAGGGAGGAATTTAATTCTTTCATTTTAGTTGTGGAGAAATTTAATGATAGTAATTTTCCAACATTAAAAAATTATGATTTTTATGATAATTACATGATAATACTTTTACTTATTTTTGTTTAATATATAATTTGTAATGCTTAATTTAAAACATCTACTATTTAAGGGTCATATTTGACCATACAAGAATAACTAAAACTAAGTATTTATTCTACTAAATATGAGAGCCCGACTTATGCTGTCTGATTCCGTCTGCGACTGAGTGCATTTCCGAACACCCAAACACATTCTGATCTCGGCCGCAGACAAAGTCGGAGAACACATCAAATCCTACTAAATATAATAAAAAATATATATATGATAACGCTCAAATGTAAAGCATGAGAATGTTTCATGAATTGGAAAAACAGAAAGATGGAGTTATTCTTTTAATAATTTAGTAGGATAATTATGGAACCAATGAGTAGGTTATATTGATGTCTTTATTGCATAGTAGGCGAGCATTAAATATCCTCCCATCTAAGAAATACCTCCCTTCATCTTGTTATACGATGAATGATAAGGAGCCGCGGGTGAGCAATATCATCTTTTTCTTCATTTATTGCATAGTGAGAAATTGGTACTAATTGCTCAATACAAAACATGTGTTTAACGTGTACCCATTAATTTGATGTTGGCAGCCAAACTTGTAGATAGTCTGCAAGCTGCTAAAACAAAAGAAGGATAATGTGTGTGCAGTTCCTGATACATTGTAGTTCTATCTTGCATTGGACTGTTGTCTTTTGAAAACATGTCAATCTCTGTGACAAAGAAACCTGATACATGCTAAATTCTTAGTCGACGCACTTGTAGTCTATCAATCTGTAACTAACAACACAGTACAAATCTGGAGGCAGGGGCAGGGTGAGGGGAAATGCCTGTAAGAAATGAAAGAATGGTAAAGGGGGTAATCAGAAATCTATATCTGCGCAAATCTTGACGAGCTTCACTCCCAAATCCTGATCTCTGATGACCAACTCAATGGCACGGCAGTCTGCTGACTCTCTTCCAGAGTATCATTCGCAAGCATCTGGACTTCAGGCTTGCCTAAAAAGAGCAAGAGTTGTCCATAGTTTAGAATTAGAGCTATACAGCGAGCTGCACATCACTCTGAATTTCATCAGCGGAAGCAGCCACAATAGCAGTAGATTTAGATGTCAAATTCTCTCGACTCAGTATGTCTGATCCTTGAAGACCCAGTACACTCATGAGGATTAGAATAGAAATAGTCCTCTTCTTTTGGTCGACCATGTAGGACCATCCTTAATGTTGGTTGGCCCATGCGGCCCTTGTGCAATTCCATAACAGCAGTCGAGAACTGATCCCAGGATACATTCCCATCCTGGAGAAGATCCAAAAGTTTTACAAGTTCTCTCCTATCCAACACGATTGTCTTACGAAAACCATTATACCTATGAACAAGAATTAACTGGCCATGAGATGCACAAGAGCAAAACAGATAATAATGAGATGAAACATATATACAAGAAAGAAGCATCATGTATTATAAAAAATAAACTAAGATTAAGAAATCTGTCAGTAATAAATTTGGATAATGAGCAAACCTGCGGTGCCCCTCTACTACTTTGGCCATATTTCCATCATAGGTAGGGACAAAGACATCACTTGCAACAGAAACCTGATAGTCCAATGCTGCCATTTGAGTTGAGTGGTTTTGGAAAGGGTTCAATTCCTCAGCACTAAGAAGCATTTCTTTCCTCACCTGAATTGATAGATTATGGGTGAGTATATCATATCCGCACCTGATGTAATAGTTGAAAGATAAATGTCTTACTATTCTCGGATATGCAGCCCTCAAAGAAGCCATCCTTCTTTCCCCACCATAGATTTCACCAGAGGCAATGTAAATTAGGGTGTCCCTTGTGAAACCTAGTGCTCGTAAAACTACAGCTGTTTCTTCAGGTGTAAGAGGGCACAAACCTTCTGATCTTTTCTTTTCTGATATTATTTCTTTCTCTTTCCACCATGGATAGGCATATCTTAAGATCCAATGATACAAAAAGGAGCCTTTATTATTGGTTGGTGAAAAAGAAAAAAAAATGGAACGAAAAGCGCAGTATAAAAAGGTATAGAGCACAAGAATGGCAAACCTCATCCTAGTGAGATCTTCAGTCTCTTTTGCAGAGCATCCATGTGTGCAACCAGAGAAAGAGAGCATATCCATCTCATATCGCAGGTGAAGAACAACGAAGAATCCACTTCTCTGGAGAGTTGAGACAAGTTTATTGCCTAGGGCTTCAATTGCAGGCGTAAATCTTAAGGCCTTGTAATTAACACGACAACGGAGTTTTTGGAGGTGTAACGGCAATCCATTATTTGCAAGACGAGCATCTGTTCTGTTAAAATGAACTACCTTGTGCTTCCTCACAAGCGGGAGAATCTGCAATTAACATTTCTTTAAACATTACTTATCTGGAATAGAAAATAATAACAGCAATGAATGAAAAGACTCTCTTAGCTAACCTCCTTCGAGTAGTATTTCAAACTAGACCAGCTAACAGGAGGCATTGAGAATGGTTCAGTGTGGATCTTTTTGCTAAACTTTTTAGGGAGCGCTCTTACTATCTTCACTTCATCTCTCAAAGAATTAATAAAGTGATCTACATTGAATATATCACCAAAATCACTGCAAAGGAAAGAAAGTATTATCCGAAATTTAGCTCCAGATCAAAAGAAAGAAGGCCACATTCACTAGTGAATGCTAACAGGGAAATTTATACCTAGGATCAGCCCAGAAAGATATTTTATCAAGTTCAGGAACTACAAGTGTTAGATTGAGATAGCGTGCTATAGTAACCATATCACATATCTGCAAGAAAACCCAATAACAGTCATAACACATATAAAAAGGTAACTTAAATTAACTAGTATGATCTGGCTACATAAAAAAAATATTTGGAAACATATGAATGATTCAGGAGACTACAAAAGGTAAGGATTTTACAAACCGCAGCACGCATCTGATTCAGGCCTCCATTGCATGACACCTTAAGATAACCATTGCTTTTGTAAAGTCCTGAAAAATGAAAACAGAAGATCATATCGTCAAACATGAAAGCTTCAGTTCAATTCATTGTATATTGTAGTCTCTGGTGATAGTGGGAGACATCCTATCAGATAAATGAGAAAATTAAAAAAAAAAAAAAATAATAGCTTCAAAGTGCTGGAGAAACTTGCAATTTGTTAGCATACTTGTTAGCAGCAAGGTTTCTATTAAGCATCCAATAACAACCAATATCAAATTTGATAGGCCACATGTACATAATTGATCAAATGAGAGTAGTATCATGATTTTATTTCATGATTGTATTTTTATTATAGGGTCAAACAAAAATTGAAAATTGAATCCTATTTAATACCATATTATGAGTAATAGAGCACAACAATCACAATTGATGTAAAAGAAAAAAAAGACTTATCGAACAATTCCATTCTAAAATTATTTTCATTTAGAATTCAAATGACTTGGAGATCAGGATATTTCATCGTTAATTGTTCCTAAAAGTAAACTATTGATCATGAAATCCACTCACATCAGCATCTTGAATCTCAATGCATCAATGCAAGTAACACATAAAGAGCAAGTCAATGGCAAAAATGAAAATAGAAAATGAAGAAGGCTTGGATTTAGAAAGACTTCTCAGCGGGGTGAGCAAAAATTCGGTTAAACCGATCAAACTGATCGAATTTAAAAACTAGGTTCGGTTTATTTGGAAATTCAGTTTTTTTCCCTGAAAAAACGGTTAATTCGGTTCAAGTTTGGTTTTGAAATTTCAAATTCAGTTAAACCGAATAGAATGAATTTTTTACCCGAATCAAATTTTTAGACCCTAAATTTTAGATTGAACCGAATTTTTATTAAGTCATACTGAATTTTTAGAAAAAATCGCTTTGTTCGGTTTTATCGAAAATTCGGTTCATTTTATTTGGTTTTTTATTGAAATCGGTTCGTTCGGTTTGTTTGAAAAAAAATTGGTTCAGTTCGGTTTTAATTGAATACTCACCCCTACTTCTCAGTCACCATCAACTTTACCCCACTAGTTGACTGTTAAGTTTAGATGTGGCAAGACTCCTTTTTAGTGTTCTAAAACTCATAAGTTGACTCACAGACATATAAATTTACAAGAGCCTATCAGCCAAGTTAAAGTGGGTCTTGTACTTGGATTACAAATAAAACTTGTGCTCCGAGTTGTATACTTGTGAACCCAATCTGATTTTACAAGTCTACTGAGCACCAATTGGCTCACTGATGGAGCATGTGATCCAACATAAATCTTATTTTTCTTAGCGTTGTCGTTGAATCTTGGCTATTCCATATGCTTGACGGCCCCAGTCCCATGATCAACATCACACTTTTCACCATCTTCTTCATTTTGCAATGACTTCTTGTAAGATAACCATCTCTTCTTCTTACTATCTATGATTGTTCCATCGTTCTCAAGTGTCAACTGATTATTTCTTGTGGCGTCGCCATCATTGTGTCCCTCATTCCTTCTCTTTTAGCAAAATGGCTTGATGATTCCTTGCCTCTTAGTTTCCTATATTGTTGCCACTTAGAATCCTAGTTACTTGCAAGCCTCTATTCATTAAGCTTACAGTGAGCATTGATTGTTACATTAAGCTTATTTCGACTAGTATCAATTTTCACATCTTTATTTGTGATGAAAAATATTAAATTTTATAAATTATAGATTACATGAGTCCATACACCCAAATCCACACCTATATAGGAACATGAGTTTGACAACCTTGTTCACCTTCTCAACCAGTGTCAGGTGTTTACCTCATCCTTATCATAGACTGACATTCCATACTGCTATAAAGAATTCATTTTTTTCTTTCTTTCCTTTTTTTCCAAAATCATATAGAATACAACTATGTTTTAAATGGTAGTGCATCAAGTCAAATTTATTATCATAAAGTCTGGTTAGGTACATATTATTTTATGTTCAAGACTTATCATATCAAAGGAAACGAATCATGAAGTGTCGAATTCCAACAATTATGAATAACTTAGCATAAGCAACATGAGGAACCACAAGTGAAACTATTCAAGCCATCCATAGCATAGGTAACTTGTTTGGTTAGGTGGGAATCCCACTCAGTAAAATCATCCTAAAGATGAAGTTATCTTACTCTCAAAATTCTGGTAACTAAGACCAATGGTATTGTGACAGTGTTATAATTTACATATAGATTAAAGTACTAGTAGCAAATAAATTGAATTAGCTCAAACATCAAGTAAAGGTTAGTGAAATATCAATGAAAAGATAAGGTTGATTTAGGTTATTAGCAAATGTATGATCATCAAGTTGATTAAATCACTTTTAGTCATCTTAACTAGAGTGTTCTTTGATCACTCCAACTGCTACACCAACTCTAATTGATACAGCTCATCCAATAAAGAATTTATTGATTGTTTCGTAAATAGTTCATAGCATTTAATCTATATTCTCATTTATCATCTAATGAAACTACTCACAGTTATTCTATTCATCTTTACTCATAATCTCACAAATCCATGCTAGCATTGTATTGTAATCTCTGCTAACACAAAGTTCTTATCCATTCCAATCACCCAAAATTTACCCTAGTAATGATCACGTCATCAATATAATTCTTTTAATAACTCTTCCAAGAAAACTGCAACTCATATAAATATCTTACATACTTCCATCTTAACTCTTCCCTCTGTTCTTTTCTTACTATTGAAACTGTTTTTCACATAATTTCATTAGATTAAATTTAAAAATCTTTAGTTTCTAAAGCATCTCTTCAAAAATTCAAGCTTTGAGTTTAATCTTGAAGTGTAGTGAGAAATGTTAGAAACCTATGTTTGCTGATAAACATAAAAAATTGTATCCATATTATTTCATATGTTCTTTAATATTTGTTTTCCATTTTTTTTTTTTGACAAATCCATTTTTCTTTAATAATTGAAAAAAATTTCAATTAGATGATGATATAATAGGAGATAGAGCTCAATGGCGTAAAAGGATTCATACAGCCGACCCCACTTAGTGGGAAAAGGCTTGGTTGTTGTTGTTGTACAAATCCCCAAGCCAAAATATATCAAAGAAGATGGTTCTGAACACCCATCATAGCTCACTCAAGTCCATGAGCCAAAACATATCAAAGAAGATGGTTCTGAACACCTATCATAGCTCAGTCAGGCCCATAAGCCAAAACATATCAATGGTTCTAAAGCAAAAAACAGAAGTTACATGACAGTTTTGTTGGCATGAAATTCTCTCTCACTGCAAACTTCTTACTGTCAATACTCAAGCTCTTTACGTCAATTTCAGCAGGGGCATGTATCCTTCATGTTATTCATATCTAGCACTTTATTTTCAATCAATTCTTATATCTTATGCAACCTCAATCTTCTATCAGGAGAATTACCTATCAATAGCAGTAAAGTTTCAGGGTTAAAGATTGGGAAAAGACAAGATAAACTTTTATATTACCAAATCAAGAAAGTAGAGGCATTTGTTGGAAAAGGGAACCTTAATTTCAGTTCATATCCAACTCCGATTATCAACGTCTAATTAAACCAAAAGATCAATATATCTTAGCGCAATCCACACAAACATAGATGAAAGAATACAGCAACGCAAGAAAAAGGGATCAAGAAAGAAGGTGCTCTTTCAAACAAAACGATGAGTAAAGAAGAAGAACCGAAACTAACTCCGAGGAAGAAGAGCTGGCGGGGAGGAGCGGGAACCGAACAGCGCGTGTTCTTCGCCATCAAGCACGGAAAGATTCGTGGAACCATTGAGATCTCTGTCGCCGTTGCCAGCAGTTGCGGCACCGCGGCCGTCGAAGCAAGCGGCAGGCGACGATTTGGGGGGACGCGGATGCCACACCGAAGTCAGCTGCATCAGCGCCGTCCATATGAGGATACTGGATCCCAACCGCAGGATCCACGTCCTCGTCGCCGTGCGCCGCCACCCGCCCGCACCAAAAGTCCTGCTTCCCGGAGGCAGCGCCTTCCTCGCCCTAGCCTCGTCCGCCATTAGCCCCCAAACAGGGAAAAAAAAACTCTATATCCAAATCGGCGACTGCATCGGAAACACAACGACAAATTAAGACCATCAAGAAGAGAATTTTAACACAAACACAAGACTAAATCACACAAATCGAAAAGAAAAAGGCGTGAAAGAACAAAAAAAGCTCACAGCTTTCCAGAGAATCGAGAAGCGAAGCAAGAAAGGAATCGAAAGGAGAGAAAGAAGAGGAGGAGAGAGGGAGTCGTCAAAGACGAGATCGCCTCGCCTTGCGTTGGATCGCGACGGTGCGCCCTACGACGATGGACTCGTCCTACTGAACAACGCGGAGTTGGTGAAAGATTTGAGTTGAGAAAAAAAAAGAAGAAATATCCGTAATATATATATATATATATAGATATATATATAGGTGTGAAAATTTTCATTTCTTCTTTCTTTTAAGCTATCGAGAAGGTAGAAATTTAGAAAAAGGAACTAGAAATTTATTTATTTTGATCTCACGAACTCGTAATAAATTTTGCACATCCATTTCAGAATAAATCTATATCATTCTGTTCGAAAATGGGAGGATAGAAAATTAGGAATATTACTACTCTATTAATTGGCTATAAAACGTATTCTGCTTTATAAAATAAGTAACATCGGTATTAAATTAGGAAAGGAGTCCCGGTGTTAATCTTTCAATGTTCAAGTCAGTCATAAGAAATATAGAAGAAAGCGAAGCAACAATAATGCAAGCGTAAACAGTAATAACGCGTACCTCCACCAATGATGAATCTCTTTTATATAGAGTTCTAGCGGGCAACATGCATGCTTCTCGAGGCGTGGGCACGTTCTCCAATATGTCTTATGAAGGGACTTGTCAATAGGGATGCTCACGGATCGGCTTTGTTTGATTATTGGGGTAAAAAATTATCCGACTCTACTAAATCAGATAATGATGCAATATCAGGACCTACATTGGGCATTATATCCGGCAGTTCTTATGTATCAGATATCCGACGGATTGTCAGTGATTTGGATATCCGACCCTATATCCAATGAAATATTAAATATAAATACAACAAAAAAATAAAATATTTTAAAATGATAATAGACATTATTCATTATACGTTGTAGCAGCTACAACGTGTAGTAGCTTATCGGCAGTAGCTGCTACAACGTGTAGTAGCTTATCAATAGTAATTGCTACAAGTAGGGGTGATCGCGGATCGGGTTGGTTCGATTATTAGGATAAAAAACTATCTGCCCCTACTAGATCAGATAATGCAATATCAAGACCCTACATCTGGCCCTATATCCGGTAGATTTTTTTTCCGATTCGGTTCAGGTCAGTATAAGCGGGTTTGACGGTTTGGAGGGTTGACTATTCACCCCTACTTGTCAGGAAAATACCTCTGACACTATAGCTTAACAGAGCATGCATATCACTAACAATACAGTAGAAATTTCCGCTGTATGATCCGTCTGTCGACCATGCCTCGTGTTAATGGCACTATCTCCTAAAAGGATATCGAGAGATACGACCATGGTCTTGCTACTTGGCCGAGCAGGATAGTCACTCGGTCGAGACTCCTCAACTCCGTTGATGGCCAGGTCCAGCTACTTGGACGAGCAGAATAGCCACTCGGCTAGGACTCCTCCGCTCTGTCGGCTTCAGAGAGATGATAAGGGTCCCGTTGCTTGGCCAAGCAAGGTAGCCACTCGGTCGGGATTCCTCTGCTCTGTCGACCTCAGCTGCTCTTTCCTGCGGTGACTGTGTAGTAGTTTGCCCCTCCCGTTCGGACAAGCTCTCTAGTCTCCTTAGCGTTTTCCTGCTCAACACTAAGCGTCTGACTATCTTACCATGTTATCCAAGCTAGACACTTGGCTCGTCCGGACACTTATTACCTAACTGACCTTTGTAGTCTCTTGCCAATCGGACCCTGATTGCCCCGACTGGTCATTGTAGTCATCCTCCGCTTGACCACCGTATGCGAGCTTGTTGACACCTTGGCGTTAACCACCTTGACTTTGACCTCCACCTCGACAATTGACCCGTGCCTAGTGGGCCCCCCTCTATCAGATACGCTCCCAAGTTTCTGTTTAGAACAAAAGTTCACGTTGTTCGGCTTTATTTCGCCAGGCTTGATTTATAGGTCACTACAAGAAAAAAGCCTAACAATAATGATTTTTCATCATTGTCGTAGCCCCTTTAGAACTGTTGTTAAATGTCGCATTGTTAAAAGGGGTGCCTAAAGACAACAGTTTTTAACTGTTGTCTTTGAAGGCAAAGACAACATTTTTACAACGGTGAAAAACTGTTGTCTTTTCCTTCAAAGACAACAGTTTTTCACCGTTGTCTTTGAGCGTCTACCTTTAATAACAGGGTCTTCAACAACAGTTTTAAACTATCTACAACAACGGTGAAAAATCGTTATTTTTTTTAGATAAAAAATTAAAAAAATTAATACACAATTTTCCCATATTATAAATCATTCAAAATACTAAATTTCAAAATAAAATTTAATATACAATTTTCTAACATTCAAAAATAATATATATAATATTCTGAAGAAATTTCATAAGCAACCTACAAAATGATAACACTATTAAAACAAAGGTAGAACAATATAACACGAGATTTTCTACTTAGATATCGGTGAAGAGGAAGGATTGCAGCTCCTAGTGCTCCTTAATTTGTTAAAGTCTCTCCATTTTTTTAGCTTGTCGGCATTCTTCCCAATACTCTTGAGGATACCTATTCGAATAAAGATATATATTACAAATTAGAAATTAAACTGTACACATGATTCTAATTGCACTGCATAAATATTACATAACTATAAAAACCATTTGATATAGTCATCTAACAAAAGTGCAAAAAGCGTTATCTATGTAACATAAATGGTAACCTCTTGAAACAATATGGTGACTTTTAAATTTCTTATTAAGCAGAATTTTCATTATATGTCACTGCATACAAAGCTTCTATTATAAACCATGCAAACATTATTTTTCCCAGTAATCAAGCAGTATTAATACTAAAAGGTACAATCTAATGCAAACATTTCCACACATGGATATGATGCTAAGGAGTAAGTCATACATTAAATTCTAAAAGGGACCATTAAAGGAAAGAATGCCTTAAATAAAAATGAATCCAGAAAGTTACCATAGGCTTTGGATTAATACTTTAAGTTTACATTGATCATGAGCTAAATCATAAAAAGAGAAGTGGAATGGCATGTTACATCAGTTGACTTTCTAATCTTTAATTTAAGTTTCACCATTTAAAGAAACAAGTCTATTTCTTCCTCTTGGAATCTCAAGATCTATTACATCATCAAGTTGATGCATAGGATACCAATTTAGATGTTAGCATCTTAAAAAGTATATTCCTCATCAAATTTGTGTCCTCACCTTAAGAAAATCTGGAATATACTATTTTAAAGTCATGAACGCGTTAAGGTTTTCACCAACTATAGTAGGAATGACTACAGTAATTACCTGAAACAACATAAATCGTTAGTTTTGAAGGGAGAGTAGAGAGATGTCATGTAACTTTTAGAAATCAATGCAACATAATCTTAAAGAATAACATTATAGCAGGATAAAGATGATAAAAAGAGCAGTAGAATGAAACTAAAAAAACCACCAAAGAGTCTTTAATATGTACAAAACACCTTTTAGCTTCATGTTGAATACAAAGTGAACATAATCGAATGAATCGAGATGCAAATATTGCAAATGTAAGTTAAGAAAAAAAACTAAGAAATGATAAAGTAACTGCAATTTAATCTAACTTATGATTTAATTCTCGATTTGGAGAAGTAAGAAGTGTAAGCTTTTCTAGATCACCATGTACAGAAACTGAAATATTAATAGGGCCATTACTTGTCAACACATGATGTTCCTAAGAGGAAGAAATGGACTTTAGAAATAAGACCAAAGAACAAATACATTAACTGCAAGCATAGAATATGCGTGGGTGATTACATCAAAGGTAGACTATAAACATTTTTAATTAAGAAAATGAGGAAGGAAATGAATGGAGGAAATGAATGAGATTTTCTACTTAGATGTCGATGAAGAGGCAATGGAGTATATGATTTCTTCTCCTTAGCCTTTACTTTCCTTTGAACATTCTTCCTTGATAGTGATCTTCAAAATTATATTAATTGTCAAGATGCATGCTATAAAACTGTTCAAACAATCACTTAGATAAAGTATACTGATACAATTTTTGATACTATCACTATAAGCCAAGTTTGATTTTCAAAAACTCATTTTAAATGGGAAAGAAAAAACACAAAACTCTTATATGGTACAAGAACAAAAAAACTAATTATTTATCCTTAGAACTAGATGAATAGAGACACGTGTTAAAGATGGTCAAGTGATATGCAAACACAAGCAATGGGATTGGTAGTGTAAAACATACAAGTACATACTTTAACTTGTTGTCAATTTGAGTGTAAGCTTCCAAATAAGAGTTGTCTATTTCATAAACTACAGTAGCATAGTTAGGCAATTCAAAGGTCTGGGAATTATGACTTTAAAAATGATGACAGTAGAAAGGGGAATTTCAACAATGATGAGCTTCTGTTCGTGAACTAAAAAATAGTCGAAAAATTTCATCTTTATGTTTAGACATTCAAAGAACAAGATAATATCATGTATGCAGAGGTAAAATTCAATGAATAACCAAACAACACAACAAGAAAATTGTTCATTAGCGGTGTAATATTTTCATCGCTAAACCAAACAAATACTTACCTTTCACTCATATATATGGTCATGTTATCAGTAGAATATTTTTTTGAAAAAAAAATGCACCATTAAAAATGATCTCGGAGAGAACATGAACCTCACAATCAATAGGAAGAAAATCATAAAAAGGATGGAGAAAGAAAAATAACAAGAAGTCGCAATTGTAAAGTTTTCCTAACCTGTAAGGTGAACAATCTATCACTGCCAGCTTTAGAAAGGAGAAAGCCATTAGCCGACAAAAAGGTGATCTTTTTCCACACAACACCAACAAAATACCACTCGACAAAGACAGCTAACAAAAGAGATTCAGAAGCACACCTCCCGTTCGTGTAACCATTAATATCAGAGAGAGCCGCAGAAGTTTGGCTAACATCCACTTTGTGTCACAAGCAGCGATGGCAGCGTTGAAGTATATAAAATGAAAAAAAAAAGAAGAAAAATAACAAACCAGAATTTTGTTACAGGGCAAATATACTGGAACTGATGATACTCATGAACAATTATGCCCATATTTACAGAGGATGAATTCATTCGCAGATACCAAAATCCATCAAATTCCTTCCTTCCTGAGATCTTATAGTTTCAGTCATAGTCAGTTTGAGCAAAAGAACTGTCCATGAACAATTTCAGTTTGGCATCAGACGTCTCTCCACAAGATGTTGTCATCATCCACATCGTGAGGCTTCTCAAGCGCTGCAACCTTAGACCTATTACTTCCCATCACACTGCCTCTTCCCCTCTCCGATTGCTGCGGCAGCTCACAGGCTTCACTGACTGTTCCATGTTTTATGTCGGCAGGAGGGATGAAACAGTCAAGTGAGAGGCCGGGAACGTTGAAAGCCACTTCATCGATCATCCATTCCTCCTCCATTCTAGTCTTGCTGTGGCTCATCGCCACTTCACCGAACCGGAAAAGATTGACGACTGAATGCCCAGAGTGTGCGATCATCACGCCCTCGACCAGGCGATAGTCATCGATGGAGGAGTTAATTGAGGTCTCCCAGTACACAGCATCGCCTCCGGCGCTCGACTGAATCCAGGGCCGTCGCGCACTACGGCAATATCACCGTCAAGGTCGTATGTCTCCTGAACCTCCAAAAATCTCCGCGTAGTCGTCGGGGCGGGAAGGGAAAGGAGAGGCGGCGAAATGGGGAGGACCTCCGAAGACGTCAACGTAGACTGACGAAGCAGGCTTCTTGGAGACACGTTGCCCCTCCATGGTTGGGAGGAAGAAGAGGCGCGGTTAGGGTTTTGCTTGTGCTTTCCTCCATGGCTGGGAGGAAGAAGAGGCGCGGTTAGGCTTCTTGGAGACACGTTGCCCCTCCATGGCTGTTGACGAAGTTGTAAGGAAGCGCCGAAAAGCAACGAGAGCGACGAGGAGCGTCTTTCGCGGAGGAGTCGCGGAGGAGGAGTCAGAGATAGGTTTTTGTTCGTTTGAAGAGTCACAGAGAAGTGGATTTTAGGTTTTTTTTCATGAAGTTAAAAAAACTGTTGTGTTTTTAGGATTCAACAACATTCAATAGACAACAGTTTAATAAAACTGTTGTATATTATCACATAAGTAACACTAAAAGATAATAGTTTTTTAAAACCATTGTCTTTGACACACATTAGACAACAGTGTTTTGAAAAACTGTTGTTATTTAAAAAATATTGTGGTGAACAACAACAGTTTTCAATAAAACTATTGTTAAATGGAAAAAGACAACAATTTATTGAAAAACTGTTGTCTATTAGGTGTGGTTAAATCCAAAAATTCTTGTAGTGGGTGCTGCTCGGATCATGCCTACGAAGGCAGATAGTGAATCAACCGCTTGGCAGTGTGATAGCCCACACTCTGTGTCAATCGGGACGATGGGCGACAACACTTGGCAAAATTTTTCTTTTCCCTACGCTCTCTCGGATGAGTGCCCTTTCACAGTAGCTAACATCATCCAAATTTCTTAAAGACCATACAAATCTCTGATCATTATGGCCGAGCACGTGGTCATGCCTTTTAATTAAGCCTCATTAATGTCTTTCGTTAGTTGAACGACACGTGTCCCACTTTCTGTCGCCGCACTTTGATGTGACAGGTGAATATCCGCTAGTGATGTGACAGGTACCTTTTCAAATTCTACTGTCAAATCTTCTCTTGGTTTGTCGAACCCTGGATTGGACGGCTCAGGCGATCGGCCATGAGGTTTATAAACCTCACTTGCATCACCGACTTCTTCACTTTGCGTACCTTCGTCTTCGAGCCTTCTGCGATGCTTCACCTTTTCTTCTTCTTCTCTGGCGATCTTTTTTGTAAGCTTCTTTATCTTTTCCTTATCTAAATCCGTTCGTTGCTTCTTCCTGCCTCTTTTATTTTCGATGGATAATTCTTCGCAACCCCCCGTCCTTGTCCCTAGGCTCTGGTATACTTCCATCGAGTCCAGGTTCGACGAGAACAATATTGAAAGTCTGAAATCCATCTATGAATTTCTATCCGGCTACCAAGTTGTTATTCCTTCTACGTACGATCGGCCACACGAACTACCCGTGGGTTTTTTGTGCTTTTTTAGGACTAGTTCGTCGTCGGACTGCGATTCCCCGTTCATCCGTTCTTCTTCGCTATTTGTAAATATTTCCACATTTTTCTTAACCAGTTAGTGTCGAACTCCTTTAGGCATTTGTGCGGGGTCGGTGTCGTGTTTTATCTACACGATATTCCTTTGACTTCTCGGCTCTTCCATTATTTTTATTATCCTAAATTGTCAGAGCCGGGAACCTTCTTGTTTCAAGCCCAAGTGGGCTTGGTCTTTTTTGATAAGATGTCGTCCTCCAATAAACATTGGAGGGACCATTACTTTTTTCTCCGGTTTCTTGAACGGCTAGACTTCCCGATCGGCTGGCAGATAGAGGTGACGAATCCCCCATCGCTTGGGAAGTATAAAAGTCGATCGGACTTTCTCCAGGTAACTTCTAGTTTGGCCAGTCAGAAATATCACATTCACCGATTGTTGTTGGAGGGCGTCCTTTACGTGTTTGGCTTGATCCCGATTCGCACACGGCTTCCGTCCAGCCTAGGTATGCTCTTTCTGTTGGTGTAGTTAGTACTAACGGTCTAACTCAGGTTTTGATGAATGACAAATTAAGTTAAGTTAGGTTTGTTGTTGTCTAACACTCTGATCGAGTGTGCAGGCGAAGTCCAGACAGGTCGACCGCCTAACCGGATGTCTGGCACGAAGCCCAGCTAGGTCGACGGGCTGACCAGACGCTTGCCACGAAGTCCAACTAGGTCGACGGGTTAACCGGATAGCTGGCGAGAAGTCCAGACGAGTCGAAGGGCTGATCGGACATCTGGCAGGTGAGTAAAGGTAAGTTACTGGAAGGGAGTGACTGTGAGGACGCGTTCCCGGGAAGGGAACTTAGGTGCCGATCCGACTTAGAACCATTTCGGAACTCTAAGTCGAGATCTTAACTAGATTCCGGTCTCGGAGAAACGGAATCTAAGTCATACTCCTTCTGTCTAATTATAAACTGTGCTAATACTTTATTTTGCAGGATATACATTATATATTTGTCTCGGACTAACCTTGTCTTACAAGAGAAGAAGTCTCTGGAGAAAGGTGGTCCGGGCGCCCGGAGGCAAGTTTTATCCTGATCGCGGTGTCGACACGTGGAGCCCGCTGGTTGGGTCAGCCATGTCATGATCGAGGCACCCTGAAGGTTCCAGGCACCCCGAACCCTCCTATATAAGGAGGGTCAAGGCTGAAGCTTTAACAACAACTTAGAATTGATGATCTGCTCTCCTACGCTCCTACGACGTTGCGACGCTACTTTGACAAAGCTCTGCTCCTTTCCTATTGTTTTATATTTGTCGGTATTTTATTTCTTGCTTTTCTGTACTTAATTCTTGTAATCAATTATTCAAATTGCTAGTGGATTACCCAACGAAAGTACTCGACGAGTGCGGACCTTGGAGTAGGAGTCGACACAGGCTCCGAACCAAGTAAAAAGAACCTGTGTTAGCCTTGCTCTTTTCTACTTTACTTTTCCGCTGCATTTACTCTTTTCGAACGTTTTTCGATATTCACCCCCCCCCCCCTCTATCGAAATTCACGATCCAAGAAGTGGTATCAGAGCAGGTACCGCTCTGATTTGGTGCAACCACCAATCAGACAAGGGGGTGATCTGTTTTAAATTTTTTTCTCTTCTTTCGGCTTTCAGTTTTTCGTATAATTCCAAACTGGTATTATTACCTTTTTGGAATTTTTTTCGTTGCAGTTAATCTAAATTGGTGCAACACCAATTTAGTTTTCTTTATTAATTCTATTCCCTCCCGCACTACTAAATCCAAGACCAAGTCTTGGAATTTTTTGTCGCTACTCTCCTGTGTGCATATTAAAATGTCGCAGCTTGAGGGCTTCAGCACAGTGCGACCTCCCCTATTCAATGGGGATGATTTCCCGTACTGGAAGAAGCGGATGGAGGTGTATCTCAAGACGGATTTCGACCAGTGGCTTAGCATCACAAAAGCCTACAAACCGCTAGTTGACAACTCCAGAAATCTGCTTGATCCAGAACAATGGACGGCAGACATAAAGAAGAAGGCATCAACGAAGAACAAGGCGATCAACACATTGCAATGCAGACTGACAAGGGAAGAGCTGAACCGGGTAGGACCGCATCAGAACGCTAAAGAGCTATGGGATAAATTGATCGAGCTGCACGAAGGAACTAGCGACGCTAAGGTAACAAAAAGGGATTTGTTGTTAAATAAAATCTTTAATATAAAAATGCATGAAGGAGAAACGGCGAGTCAGCTGCACGCGAGGATCAAAGACATCCTCAATGGGCTCCATGCGATAGGCCACCAGATGGACAACAGAGACCTAATCAGGTACGCATTAAACGCATTCCCACGCAATAGTTTGTGGGCATCCATCGTGGATGCCTACAAAATTTCTAAGAATTTATCTAAACTTAAATTAGATGAATTGTTTTGTGAATTGGAGTTACATGAGCAGACTAACGCTGGAGCCAAGAAAGGTATTGCTTTATTTGTAGGTTCCTCCAAAGAAAAGAAGAACAAGCCTAAACCTGAAGAAGACTCTGACCAGAACTCTGAAGATGAAGAACACCTGGTGAACCTGGTAAGGAAGATGTTCACCAGGAGGAAGAGAAGCTTCAACAAGAAGGATCTACAAAAGATCAGTTCTCCAGCCGATTCGAGGAACGTAACATGCTTCGGATGCAACAAAAAGGGCCACTACAAGAATGAGTGCCCAAGATTGAAGATCGATAAAACGAAGCTTACAAAAAAGAAGGCTCTCAAAGCGACGTGGGCCGACTCCTCCTCGGATGAATCGGAGGTCAAAGATCAGAAGCACCAGAGCCACCTTGCACTGATGGCCCGCGAAGCAGAGTCGGAAGACGAATTGGAAGACGGGTCTGAACCCGAATCGAGCCACGAGTCCGTACTCATTTCCGAAGGCTTCGAAGAGGTACTCCTTGTTAGAATGTATACTAAAAGCCTAGCTTTTGTAAACATTTATTTTGAAATAAAAGAATTACATTAGTCAATATCTATATTTATTTGATAAATGTAATTGTTCAATTAATTTCTGTAGTAGACAACATGGTGTGTGGTGTCACACACAGAATATCATGTTGACGGTTCTTTATAAATTATAAACAGTTGCTCACGACTAAGATGGAAAGGAACAAACCATCGAATAGTCGTAGTATAATTAAGTATTAGTTTATCTTGATTAATAAATAACACTGGTACACTCTAAGTGTATTGAGTAGGACCATTTAGGTAAGTTCTTTTTTTACTGACTTAATAAAAGAACTAAATCATAGTTATTATGGAAGTGTGTGCTCTTAATCCTAATATAATAGCAAGCACATATATTTAATATTTATTTCTTTGACTTATCAAAGGGTGAGGTTTTGCTCGATAAATCAATATACCCGATAAGTTGGGAAATAATATTACTTATAGTGTGTGTTGTTGATTATAGAAGGAATCTGTGTCCTAGTTATCTAGGTTGAGAATGTCCCCAAGAGGAGCTCATAAGGATTGTCATGTTAAACCCTGTAGGTGAACTTAGTCCGACATGACAATGAAATTGAGTGGTACTACTCTTGGAGCTAGATATTAATTAAGTGAGTTGCCAGTAACTTACTTAATTAGTGGACGTTTGCTATCTTAAACACAGGGAGACTAACACACTCATGATAAGAAGGAGCCCATAATGTAATTTGGGATTGGTGTGGTAGTGCGATAATAACTCTCTAGTGGAATGAGTTATTATCGATGAACTTGAGTTGTGTGTTCGGGGCGAACATGGGATACTCAAGCTCATCGGAAGGTCAAAACCAATTTCTCCTCTAGGTCCCTGTTGCAGCCTCATTATAGCCTCAAGTCCATTCAAATGTAAGGCTCTTCTTGGTGTCCAAGAAGTGGGCCGGTCCAATGCTTGGTGACCAAGCAAGGGTCGGCCACATCCTCTTCTATAGGGGTCGGCCCTATTGCTTAGTAACCAAGTTAGTCGGGGTCGGTTACAATAATTCATACAAGGAGGGTTATTTTGAAGTTTTAAAATCTTCTCTTCGTAGAAAACTATAAGTTTTAAAAGAGATATTTTAATTTTTAAAACTTTTCTTATTTGAATTAGGCCACATGTTTTAAAAGAAAGTTTAAAAGTTTTTAAAACTTTTCTTTTTTAACCATCCTCATGGTTTAAGAAAAAAGAAGGATAAGTTTTAAAATTTAAATTTTCTATCACCATGTTAAAAAAGGACATTTTATAAGAGAAGTTTTAAATTTTAAAACATGGTTTTAATTTTAGAACTTTCCTTTTTTAACCCTTACTTTAGAAAAGAGAGCTTGTAAATTTTATAAGAGGATTTTTTTTGTAAAATTTTAAAAAAAATATATTTCCTTATTCTTGATGTGCTGGTCAGCCACCTTGCTTGGAGCCCAAGCAAGGGGCCGACCAATTATAAAAAAATCATCATCTAATTGATTTGGTGATTGATTCAATCAAGAGGAAAGAAAAGGAAAAAATAAAAGGGAAAAGGAAAAGCTAGAGGAAGATTTTAATTTTTATAAAAATTCTTCCCTTATTTACCTTGGGCAACTAATATAAAAGAAGGGGTGGGGAGACTTCATGAAATACAACAATTCTTATTCTCTTGCTTGGAGAACCTCAAGTGGCTGGCCCTCCCTCTCCCCTCTCTTTTCCTTTTTGCTCTCTTCTCCTTGGTGGTGGTGGTGGTGGTGGTGGCCGGTTTTTAGAGAAAGAGGAAGGAAGCTTTTGGGTGGTGATCATCTTGGAGGTTCGTCGCCCACACGACGTCCAAGGCGAGGCGAGGAATACGGTAGAAGATCTCGAGGTCATTAGCATACAAAGAGAATGTATAATTAGCAATTGTTTTCCGCATCATGCTAGTTATTTTTCTTTGTATGAATTCCAAACACAAGAGTCATTAGATCTAGTTTTTCGAATTAGTTTTTCGAGTTTGTGTTTTCTTCTTTTTCAAATTTGTGATTCGATTGTTCTTTTTGGTTAACCTAGAATTATTTAAGGAAATTAAATATTAGCTTTCCTTAAAAGGCTTTGACTAGGCGGTGGTGGTTGCTCCCATATCCAAGAAGGCCATGTGCCTCGCCATGCAGTCCTGGAAGCCAATTTTGGAAATTAATATTTAATGGAATTAATAACATAGGTGGATTTGAATCAATAGTGTTAAGTTCCGTTTGTGATTCAAATCTAAACCATTAAGAACAGCTAAGTTAAATTTGGAATCAATAATGTTAAGTTCCGTCTGCGATTCTTAATTTAACTTCTAAAGAACACAATAGGTTATTTAAGGAAAGGTTCGACACTTGTACAAAAAAATTTTGTACAATGAAACCGGTACGTTTTCCTAGGACTAACCAAAAATTGGTATCAGAGCTAAGGTTTGCCTCTATGTGTTTAGAATTCAAATAGGTTATGCACATGTCATACATAATTAAGGCAGGATAATAGTAAGATGTGCTAACTCTTTGGTTGCAAGCTCCAACTATTATGACATTTAGATATTGTGTGTGATTGGTGTTGGTTAGTCCTAGGAAAACGTACCGGTTCCACTAGACAAAATTTTTTTGTACAAGTGTCGAATCTTTCCTTAAATAACCTATTGTGTTCTTTAGAAGTTAAATTAGGAATCGCAGACGGAACTTAACATCATTGATTCCAAATTTAACTTATCTGTTCTTAACGGTTTATATTTGAATCGCAAGCGGAACTTAACACTATTGATTCAAATTCACCTATGTTATTAATTCCATTAAATATTAATTTCCAAAATTGGCTTCCAGGACTGCATGGCAAGGCACATGGCCTTCTACCGCCTAGACAAAGCCTTTTAAGGAAAGCTAATATTTAATTTCCTTAAATAACTATAGGTTTAACCAAAAAGAACAATCGAATTACAAATTTGAAAAATAAAACAAAAGAAACACAAATTTGAAACAAATCCGAAAACTCTAGAATCATATGCCTCTTGTGTTTGGTATTTCCAAAAATAACTATACAAAGAAAACTAGTATGATGCGGAAAACAATTACTAGTTATACATTTCTTTGTAAGCAAATAACCTCTTGATCTTCTACCGTATTCCTCTTCTAACCTCAGACGTTGTGTGGGCAACGATCTTCCGAGATGAGAACCACCAAGCACCTTCTTCTTCCTTCTAGGTTTCGGCCACCAAGAGTCCTTCTTGATGGATAGGTTCGACCACCACCAATGCTCAAGGGATGCTAGAGACTAGGCTTCCTTTCTCTCCTTCTTCTCCTTGCTTGATCCGGCCACCAAGAGAACTCCACCAATGAAGAAGTTTCGGCCACAATAAGGAGAGGAGAGAAAAAGAAGGGGTCGGCCACACCACCAAGGAAGAGAGGGAGAAAGAAAAAAGAATAGAGTCGTTAGCCATGAAAGCACCTCTGCTCCCTCTTTTATATTCCTTGGTCTTAGCAAATAAGGAAATTTTAATGAAAAACTTCCTTAATTCCTTTGCCATGAAAAAGAAAATTTTAATTAATTAAAATCAAATTCCTTTTTTCAATTACAATGGCCGGCCACTTCTTAAGCTATAAACAAGGAGAGTTTTAATTATAATAAGAATTAAAACTTCCTAATTTATCTCCAAAAATTTATAAAAAATTTCTCCAATAATTTTTCCCTTCATGGTGGATTATAAAAAGGAAATTTTATAAATTAAAATCTTTCTTTTAAACATGTGGATGATTTCCAAAAAAGAAAGTTATCTCTAAAAATTAAAATCTCCTTTCAATCTACAAATAAGGAAAGATATCAAATCTTTTCTTAATCTTTTGTAGAAACTAATAAAAGAGAATATTTAATTTTTAAACTCTCTTTTAAATCATGAACATGGTTAAAAAAGGAAAGTTTTCTCAAAATTAAAATCTACCTTTCAATCTACAAATAAGGAAAGATTTTAAATCTTTTCTTAATCTTTTGTAGAAAGCTATAAAAGGAAAGATTTAAATTTTAAACTCTCTTTTAAAACCATGGAATCCACATAAGAAAATTTTAAAAATAAAATTCCTTTTTATTTTATTTTAATAGGGCCGGCCACCTAAGCTTGGGTTCAAGCTAGGGTCGGCCACCTCATGAACCCATGAACCATACCTTTGGCCGGCCCTAGCTTGGACTCCAAGCTAGCTTGGCCGACCCCTATAGAATGGGTAAGAAAGTGGGTATAGGTGGGTATAGTACTCTATAATTAAGAGGCTACGATAGGGACCGAGAAGAGGAATTGGTTTTGGTCTCCCGATGAAATTAAGCATCCCGTATTCGCCCCGAACATACAACTTAATTTCATCAATAATAATTCATACCACTAATGAATTATTATTGAACTACCGCAACAATCCCAAATTACATTTTGGGCTCCTTCTTATTATGAGTGTGTTAATCTCCCTGTGTTTAAGATGTCGGATGTCCACTAATTAATTGAGTTACTGACAACTCATTTTAATTAATATCTCAATCCAAGAGTAATACCACTCAACCTTATCGTCATGTCGGACTAAGTCCACCTGCAGGGTTTAACATGACAATCTTTATGAGCTCCTCTTGGGGACATTATCAACCTAGATTACTAGGACACAGTTTCCTTCTATAATCAACAAGACACATTATAAGTAACACCATTTCCCAACTTATCGGGCTTATTGATTTATCGAACTAAATCTCACCCATTGATAAATTAAAGAAATAAATATCAAATATATGTGCTTGCTATTATATTGGGATTAAGAGCACACACTTCCATAATAACTGAGGTCTTTGTTCCTTTATAAAGTCAATATAAAAAGAAACGACCTCTAATGGTCATACTCAATACACTCTAAGTGTACTAGTGTAATTATATAGTTAAGATAAACTAATACCTAATTACACTACGACCTTCCAATGGTTTGTTCCTTTCCATCTTGGTCGTGAGCTACTGTTTATAATTTATAAAGAACCAATAATACGATCTTCTGTGTGTGACACCACATTATCTACAATATAAATTAATTGAACATCTACATTTGATATATATAAATGTAAACACTTAACCAATGTGATTCTTATAAATGTTTATACAAAAGTTAGGCTTTTAGTATATACTTCAACAATTGGACCCTTGGACATGTCAAGGGCATTATTTTGTGTGCATGATTGTATGTATCATTGTTCGATCTAGAATACATGTACATTCCTTTATGAAATATAGGATCGATATTTGTAAAATTCTATATTTGTCGCGGATCGTATCTTTGCGAGGCGTGGTGCTATTGGAGGACCAGAGGCGCAGCGGAATAAGAAGCAAGATAGATGCGACAACTCACCCAATGGCAGTGGCTAAAGATAGCAGCAGCTTGGGTTGGAGCATACTAAAGACAGTGAAAGGAAAATGTCATAATAGTTGGAAAATTAATTTCCAAATTTATTACTTTTATTTACTGTGATGTCTATGTGCATGTGATGTATGCTAGCATAGGTTAAAATCCTCATTTTTAAATAACTAAGTGGGAGAGAGATTTTAATAAATCTCATAGTCTCCATTACTGGTTTGTAAGTGATGCAACAAGCTTGTGTGTTGGCTCTGAGTGCCTCCCTCCACAACGGATGGGTTTGTTGTGGATCACTAGATCAAACTTCCTTTCTGGATGGTTATAGGAAATTATTTAGGTGCGTGTGGTCTTCTCCAACTGAAGGGGCACAATCCTATTTAATGGACTTAGTATCAAGTAATGGTATACACTTAGACGCATTCAATAGTATCCTCCCCAACGGAGTCACTGCTATTGTTTTGTGTGACCAAAATGAAACCAACTATTAATTTTATTTGTCATAAAGTTAGGATGACAAGATAATAAAATTGATGGGTCACACCCTCCTCTTACAAATGTTGAATTTGTATATGTCCACACTAACGTGACATGCAATATTCACGGTGATTTGAGGTGTTGGTTAATTTAAAATAGTATTGTTTGAGGAATCAATATTATTCTAAATTTAGAGTCTTGACCAAAGTTTATTTTTGTGATTCTTAGGAAGACTTTCAACCCACTGGCCATTATACTGAAAGAGAACAAACTTACTGGTCCCAACTATATTGATTGGAAAAGAAATCTGGATATTGTTCTTACTGTTGAGAGCTATAAGTTTGTACTGACTGAGGCTTGCCCTGATGCACCTGACGGTGACTCTACCCCAGAGGAGATTGAGTATCATAAGAAATGGGTAAAAGCTGATGAGATGACGCGGTGTTACATTTTGGCATCAATGTCAAATGTATTGCAACATCAGCATCAAGATTTACCAACAACAATCTCAAAGAACTCTTTGGGCACCAGTGCTAGGTAAGAGGTAATGAGAAAGTTAATGACGGCCACCATGTCTGAGGGAACACCGTGAGGATCATATCCTCAAAATGATGGTCTATCCGAACGAAATACAAGTTCTTGAAGGAAAAATCGATGGGAAACCCGGTCGATATAATTCTCCAAACGCTACCGAAGTTTTGGCGCACTTTGAACTATAACAAGAACAAAGAGAGTATCGTTAGTGGAACTTGATAGAACTGAAAGGTATATTTCATCAAAGTTCTGATTCACTCAAAATGGTTCTACTTCTAAACCGAAGGTAAGAAGAAGAAGAAACAAGTCTTTTCAGAGGGTGAATAAACCTCGAGGACAAAAATTTGGAATGAAGAAAGGCAAGTGCTTCTCGGATCGGACATTGGAAGGCTCCTCGTAGGAATCGAACAATAAAGGTATATCTCATGCTCTAGTAGTTGAAACATGTTTAGCGGTGTTATCTACCAGTACATGGTGTGTAGATACCCCTAAACCCGACGACTATTTGATGGAGAGATAACCGTCTACATGGGCAATGCTACTAAGGTGGCGTTTGTTGTAGTGGGAGACGTCTACTTATCTTTTGATAGGAATAGAAATTTGGTTTTAAGAAATTGTCTTTATGTACCCAGTTTTACAAAGAATTTAATTTTAGTTTCTAAACTGTATTTGGATGGATATTCAGTTTCCTTTAGTAACAATGTAATTATAAACAGAAATAAAGTGATAAATTAAACTTAAATTTCTTTTAAAATTTATTTTTAAAAAATTAACTTAAATCTTTTAACTTAAAAATTTATTTTAAAAATTAAACTTAAATTTCTTTTAAAATTTATTTAAAAAAAATTAACTTAAATCTTTTAACTTAAAAATTTATTTTAAAAAATAAACTTAAATTTATTTTAACTTAAAATTTTATTTTAAAAATTAAACTTAAATTTTTTTTAACTTATTTTAAAAATTAAACTTAAAATTTTCTAACTTAAAATTTTATTTTAAAAATTAAACTTAAATTAAAAAAAAAAAAAGAGGTCGAGGCTCGGGAGGTACCCAGGCGCCCGGACCACTCTATATAAGAGGGGCAGCGGGCGCTGATAAGCATATAATTTACTGTCACGAATGGGCTTATCAAATTAATAAATATATTTCACTGAACCCCTTAATTAAACAATAACGTTGTAGTAACGAGCCCAGGATCGCTCTCAAGGAACCAACGATGATATGTAATCTAGGATTGTATTTTTATTCCTATTTTTGGGGTTTTCGATATAAAAATGGAGTTGGGGGTTTAAAAGCTTTAAATCTAAATCTAACAAAATTAAAGACCAGAAAATAAGAACTAATCTAATGCATAAAGTAAACCTAACTAGGTGTCACCGATTAGTCCAATACGCATTGTCACACTACGTAATGAATTTCATCAACAACACACTAAAACTAAGGTATGAAATAGCTGGACAATAATGAAACCTAATCTTAAGCAACAATTAAAATCTTAACTACAGAAACTAAACCATTCAACAGTGCTACAATTAAGCTAAAGCAGAATTAAGAACGATTTCAAACTCTATTGAAACTAAATTACCCAATGCACTTGAATTAAAACAATTAATCTAAAGAACTATGATTATTGAATCAAAACATAATAAACTGAAATGTAAATCTATCAATAGTAAAAAGAATGCAAAAGTTAAACCCTAAACCATCTCTACACCAAATCAATTCTCACAGCAACTTCTCCTTGCCGTCACACAAGGAAACAACGGAGAACACTCCAACTGTAATCGGAGAAGACAATCTCAATAGCTACACTCAGCTCAACCTTTACCAGCACCATCGGAGACCACTCCAAACGGAACTAATGAAGATCGAAGCTGCCAAACTCTGGAAATCTGCAAGTCTGTGACTGCAACCTCAGATCTGAAATGGAGCTGATGGTGGATGGATTGTCGTCGGGAACGGTCCAAAAGCAGTGGAGGAACACCGCCAAAGCTCACGGATGGAATCGGAACCACAGATTGGAGGAACACCTCACAATCGGCAGCGGCAGAAGCTAAGAGTTGCGGAGCAGAATTCTCGCCGCAGGAACACCTTGAAGCGAGGTCAGATCTTCAGGAGATGGTAGCAAGCAGCTGAGAACGTCGTCGGCGATGAAGTTTGCCGGAAAATTGATCTAGAGATCGAGATGGGGTCGGAATCTCGGAGAATGCCGCAGGACGCGAAGAACGGCGCTGTGGAGAATCGACGAACAACACGAAGCACTGTAGCTTCTGTTTTGAATCTGATCTGGATCTGGATGGACGGCTGAGATGATTCCGGGCTAAATCAACGGTGAAAAGTCATCCAAATTCCGATCTTAATGTACTGATGTTGATCTAGGGTCTGGATCTACCCTCCCGTAGGTCGGATCGATCAGATCATCACTGGATGGCCCGGATCTGCACAGTCTTCATTGAACGGTCCAGATTAATCCGGCTGGATCAATGGCTGGATGAACTCAGATCTGGATCAAAACTTCTGGATCTTCATCAATGGCTTAGATCTGCTCCCCATTAGGTTGTATCGGCCAGATCTTCAACGGATGGCTCAGATCTCTCCTATTCTTGATAAACGGCCCAAATCGACCCAAAGCTTGATCTTGTCTTTTGAACTCCGATTCGAGCCCAATTCTGGTCTAAATAGATCCAAATCTAAGATCCTTTGATGCCTACAAAATAATAATCAAATATTAGCATCAAATAACACCAAAAATAATATAATTTGTAATTAATTCCAAAATCTATGCAATGCACAAAAATGTAATGTAACCATGATTTAAACTATGAAACCAACATCAAAACCATGCATAAATGGATCAAAATAATGCAGTAAAATCATGATTATCAAATCCCCCACACTTAGTCTTGAACGTCCCGTGCAAGTAAAGAAAACTAAAAATCATCTCCATAGAAATTTCCCTAGCAATACCTAAAAATGGTAAAACGAATTTAACTAAGATCATCTAAAGATCACTAACAATCATGAATACAATCCAAACAATAATCAGTAGGTATGGTAGTTTCAATCCAATCGAAAAAATTAAGCAAGTTGCAATCTCACAAGGAATTTACCTAATCTATCTCTCACACTCAAACATGTGTATAAGTGGAGCTCACTCAATGCAACTCACAACATTTCACTACCATAAGCTTGCTTATTTTCTAATTCTCCACCACTATAAAATATAGCATACATGAATCAAAAGGAATTTATCATGAAGAATTGAAATGGAAACAAGAAGAACAATTTAAGTGAATGAAGTGGCAAAGGAAAAGGCTTAAATGAAGAAAATGAGAGAATGAGAGTATGGGAGGAATATACTTGATGAGTTGACCATTTGATGTGAAAAGAGATGAATACCATTTGTTTTTAACAATTCAACATATCAAGCTAACCTCCCCTTCAATTTGATGGCAAACAAAGAATCTTGATACTCTTTTGATACACTCTTTGGATGTGCCATTTTTCTCTTCTCTTCTTCACTGTTTTTTTTATCACTGTTCTTCCACTTCAATTCTAGCATTTTGAAACAAAAACAAACTCACATTAGCTAATGGAAAATAGCTCCCTCCCCCACACTTAAAACAATGTCCGTCTCGGACAACACAACACAACATGTGTCCAAAACTTGAAGTCACTGTTTCTCTTTCATTTTAGCTGCAACTTCTGTTCTTTGTATGTTATTGCTGATTAAGGTGTATATTCAGAATTAAAACTTGAGTGCAGCAAGAAATTCAGAACTGAAAACAGAACTGAAAAACAGCATTTTGACATCTCCATTCTGGATTATGAAATCTGTGACCCAAATAGCAATTAGCAATCATTGCTGGAATTCAAATGTAAGGATATCAAATAGCAATGAAATAGCAGGAGCTTCATTTCCAGTAATTTCCTTATCAGGCAATCCATTCCCTTATTTTCTACATTTGTAGTTCTGTGGGCCGAACAAATTTCCAGCAAATCACATAACTGTTTAAACACTACACTGATTTCCATTCTTTTACTTCCGAGATTACTAGAGTCAGCCTTATGTATCACTGATCCAGCTCTTCAAATTCAGTTCAAACATATCAGAATTTGCTTCCAGAATCAGCTTCAAAGGGATCTTCTAGCCACTGTTTCTTCAAAGGAATCCATACACTTGCAACAAGCAGAATAAAATCTGCGGTTCTGTTAGCAGCATTAAAATCAGCATGAAGTTGATACAAACTCCTTGTTTTGTTTAGTTAGAATTTGATATCATATAAATTATCTTTAGAATAAAATACCAAAGGATTTCATTTTCCAAACTGACGTTACAATGAATCAAGCTACTGGAAAATTTCTAGAAATTAAGTTTGAGTTTCTGAATTATGATTCCAAGATAGCATCATTGTAAATCATTCTAGAAGAAACTCTTCTTTTCTTCCTGCACTTGTTCTGGAATAGACAGATATTGAATTAAATCCCAGAATATTCATCCAGCAAATTCATCATACACTGAAATGTGCCCCATCAATTAAATAACCAGTGACCCCAGAAGCTGTGTGAACAGCTAAATCAAATTGATGTTCTCCATTATTATATGAGAGCAAAATTAAAAGAGATTGCTTCAAAGGAATACGTTGTTGAATTGTTGTAATTTTACAGAATGTGCTGAATTGAACTCTGAAAATTAATAAAATGCCAATCAGATATTGTGTGCCAACCTGTGATGCAAGTTCCTGAACAGTACAAGACTAAGAAAAACACTTGATCTCTCAACCTCTTAAAAGGTGTATCCACTCTACTCAGGTGGAGAACTGAAATGAAATTAATAACCGCTGATAACATCTCCAAATTCTTAGCTGAAAATTTAGTGTGAACACATTTGTGAAACTCGAAATTGAATTCTGTGAACAGATTTGTTACTGAAAACTGAATCAGTGATTTCTTTCAGAATTTGCAGCTCCATCCATCTCTGTAATTAGAGTAAGATCCAATATTGGCACAAGCAACTTCACCTTACTTGCAAATTTTTATGTACATTTCAAAATGGCTTACTAATCCTTTGATAATTAACAACAGAGTTAACTTGACAATAAAACAATTTTAGTGCCTTTTCAAAATTCTAGATTTTCAGGAATTCTGAGATTATACTAGGCATTCAACTAACATTCCAAAGCTTAATCTTGTAATAACAAAACTGAAGTGCAGTATCTGCAGTAACAACACAAAATTCAGAGCTAAAAACATAACTGAAGATAATTCTGAATTTCGTTTTCCCTTCACCATATAAATCTTTCTTGCTCTCCATAATAAGAAATTGCAGATTTACAGCTTATAGTACCAGAAATCAACATTTCCAGAATTGAAACTTTAAGTTTCAACATTGGGATTCAGAATACTTCCAACTTTAAGCAATAAAGAATTTAGCTCAGATAAAGAACTAATATGGTACTGCAATGGTAGAAGATTGGCACCCTAATAAATTCCAACAACAGCCCTCAAAGCAGTTCAGTTTCCAGATTCCAGTTCAAACATTAACAATTTTCAGTTTCAGAATTTCAGAACTTAGATGTGCAGATTTTCAGATTTTCAACTATTGAAACTTGAATACCATTCGTGAATGAGGAATAAAGGTTTTCATTTGTAGCATTTACTGATCAGAGGGTTATAAGAAGAACTTGGCACACAATTGATACTTCAATTTCAGGATCCCTCTCTGTTTTCTGCAGTAACTATTCCTGTAGATTTCTGCAAGTTTCTAATTTTTCAGCCTTCCACCTCACTATTTTGAGTATCAAGTACCACCCTTCCCATTCTTCATTTACAGAATTTATGATAACATCGTGAAGTGCTATATAAATAGAATGATATCTACCAATTAAATTACAAATCCTACTTCCCAATGTCAGATTTTAGCAGCTACAAAAACCACTATCTCAGTTCTATTCCTGCATTTTCTTGAATTGATTCAGTAAGTTTTAGCTCTGAAGTTCTGATCTAGAGTTTGTAGAAGTCATGGAAGGAGAAGAACACCATTTGTCACTGAAAATACAAGAGTTTTACTCGAGTTTCTCAATGATTTTAGAGCTGCTTCAAAAAGTTTGGTACAACATTGATGTTCAGTTTCTGAAAAATTCAGAAATGGTGGACTTAAGTTTCAGCTCCAGAAATGCACTTCAGCAGAATAATTTTCAGGTTAAGTATCAACACTTTCATTTCTTACAACCTCAAAGTTTCGCACACAAAAAGACTTGCTCCTGACCAGCAAATAGGTTGAAAAGATTGCACCATTACATTCTTGCACTTCACCAATTCCAGAAACGTAAAACACCACTTGGCACACTGGAAACTTAACTTGGTAATTGGTACATACTTCCACAGCTTTGTGATTCAGATTCCAGCAACTAATTTGAGAAATCAGATTCTATGATTTTTCTTTTTCTTCTCTTTTGAGCTCTTCACTGATTAAAAAGCATTATAAGAACTCAGCAACACACTTTCAGAATTTTCCTTTTAAAAATTCAGCTTCCAATTCTAGAGTATCAAAATTGATAATCCAGGAAATTCCATAAAGGTTATTCAACTTCAGGTTTTCCAAATCAACCAACAATAAGTTCATCTATGAAAATTTCTTGAATTTGATTTGTATTACAAATGGTTCAACAATCAGATTTGGTGTGGAAATGAAACTTAACAATTCTGTACCAACCAGTAGCATTTTCAGGAATCACATTCACTAAATTCTGCACTCCTTCAATTGTATTTCCTAGGTTATAGATAGAACTTTTCCCTTGATTAGCTGGAAAGTTACACTTAACTTTGTATGGTTAAAAACAAACCCAGAACTTGGTATCACAGCAACAACCATTTCAACAATCAATCATGTCTGTGGTTGTTCTCACTGCTGCAATTCAGTGCATACTACATTTCTGCATATCAAAATTCAATATCAAGTTCTTGCAATTGTTTCTTTTTTTTTCTTTCCAAGCCTTTGATACAATTTGGAATGATTTCATGGACTTGTTTAGCAATCCAAATTCCAGAATTCACAATATGTCTCCTAGAGTTTTGAATGTATCAACATAGTATCAAGTCTCAAAATCCAAAGCAATTTGAGCTTACTCTTGACATGATAAAACTCAAATGATGGATACATTTAGCATACAATCTAAAGAGTACTTAATTCATAATAGCATTCTTCCAAAACTCCATCATTAGCATGAATTTTCCCAACCATTAACAAGTGCATCCAAAAATTCAAAAACACTACACACCTCCCCCACACTTAATCCTTTATCATCTTGCAAAATCTAGCTCATCAAGTATTTCAACCAAAGCTCTCAATTAAAGAATGACAAGCAAAGATGATCAAGAATTAAAGTACTAGATAAGAATGTATAAAGAAAATTGTGCGGAAAGGAATTGGGAAGTATGAAGGGAAACAAAATTGACAAAATCCTCAATTTCCATGCATACCAATGTTATTGTGACTTTGAAAAGAAACTAAGCAAGTTCTAGAGTTTAAATTGCTATGATTGCATGTCACACAAAGATAAAATAGTGTTTAGGCTTAAAGTGACCCTCTCTAGGTATTTTTATGCAATCAAGCTCAACTAATCAAATTGGAATCCACTACCATTTTAACCAAAATCATGTAAGTAGAGTATCCAATCATGTCAAATGACCTAAAGTTGATGATCAAATTTAAGAGACTTTTACCATCTTAAAAGTATCACTAGAAAAATTCATGGAGAATTTTATTCAAATGACATGCTATGTATACCAAACTAAATGTAAAGTATGGAAATAAAATTGCAAAATGTATAAACAAAGTGCAAATGCAAAGTATTAAACTAAAGACACGTATAAAGAATTTATTAAAGGAAAACTAAACACAAAGCATGAATTTAAATGCAAGAGTAAGCAAAATTGGAACTAACTCCCCTTTAATTTCCGGTGGTTGAAGAAGGTTTAGCAAAAGAAGCCACCCCGGAAGTGAAGTACTTTTGGTTCCACTTAAATTCTTCTTATTAATCCTTTTTCCCTTCAAAACTTTTTCCGGAGGTCGTAGACGGTTCAGTTTTAATACCCATTCCGGAAGCTCATGTTCTCCTACCACATCAATAAAAGAAAATACCTCCCACACACATGTGGGGTAAAAAGAAAATAGGAGAAAATTAGTGTGGGTAAAAGATATTTCAAGAAATGATTCACATCTAATAAAATCAATAAATGACACCTCTATAAAATTCTCTGAAAAATTACACAAAATTCTCACCTTGTCATCTTGAAAGGTACCTGGAGTGGTGCTTGTTAGCTCTATCTCATCAACTAATGGCTCAGACTCCAGTTCTGGTGTATGTACATCTTCATGTAGTGATTCTTGGGTGCTTGGCTCCATAGCACAAGTCCCTACACTTACATCCTCCATTCTTGGTGATTCTTGAGGTAATGCTTCCAGTAAGCATTCCCCTACACTTAAATCATCTTCTGCAACAAGACCTGCATCATTCACAACATCTAGAGCAGCATCATTAGTAGTAGAATCAAAAATAGGTTCAACTACATCATCACAACAATAAAAAGTAGATAAAGAATCTAGTGAAGAAGTAGATGCAGTGTCAGGCCTGACAAGATCTCCACAATCCATCTCCTCACTGGCTCTTTGTTTTTGTAACTGGTTGATGGATGATGCAATTTGATCTAACTGGCTCTGTATGTTTTGTATCCTTGAAAATTGTTGCTCTTGATGCTCACTCATTTGTTGCATAATTTCATTAAATTTCCACATTGATTCTTCAATTTGTTCTTGTGCATCCTCATACTGATATTCAGGCGCATAAATCCCAGACTGAGGCTGATAATAATAACTCTGACTCCAATCTCCAAAATACGGATAATATGGATCCATGGTCACATAAATTTCCTGTTCTTACACTGAAACACTATCAAATAAAATCAGAAGACTCAGGAACAAATAAAATCAACACATGGATATATAAGCATGCAAGCAATCAAATCAACAAAAAATTTTAAATTTTTCCAAAATAAAGAAGAATCCTAAAATTACCAAACATTGCATATCTTTCCCCGGCAACGGCGCCAAAATTTGATAAGCATATAATTTACTGTCACGAATGGGCTTATCAAATTAATAAATATATTTCACTGAACCCCTTAATTAAACAATAACGTTGTAGTAACGAGCCCAGGATCGCTCTCAAGGAACCAACGATGATATGTAATCTAGGATTGTATTTTTATTCCTATTTTTGGGGTTTTCGATATAAAAATGGAGTTGGGGGTTTAAAAGCTTTAAATCTAAATCTAACAAAATTAAAGACCAGAAAATAAGAACTAATCTAATGCATAAAGTAAACCTAACTAGGTGTCACCGATTAGTCCAATACGCATTGTCACACTACGTAATGAATTTCATCAACAACACACTAAAACTAAGGTATGAAATAGCTGGACAATAATGAAACCTAATCTTAAGCAACAATTAAAATCTTAACTACAGAAACTAAACCATTCAACAGTGCTACAATTAAGCTAAAGCGGAATTAAGAACGATTTCAAACTCTATTGAAACTAAATTACCCAATGCACTTGAATTAAAACAATTAATCTAAAGAACTATGATTATTGAATCAAAACATAATAAACTGAAATGTAAATCTATCAATAGTAAAAAGAATGCAAAAGTTAAACCCTAAACCATCTCTACACCAAATCAATTCTCACAGCAACTTCTCCTTGCCGTCACACAAGGAAACAACGGAGAACACTCCAACTGTAATCGGAGAAGACAATCTCAATAGCTACACTCAGCTCAACCTTTACCAGCACCATCGGAGACCACTCCAAACGGAACTAATGAAGATCGAAGCTGCCAAACTCTGGAAATCTGCAAGTCTGTGACTGCAACCTCAGATCTGAAATGGAGCTGATGGTGGATGGATTGTCGTCGGGAACGGTCCAAAAGCAGTGGAGGAACACCGCCAAAGCTCACGGATGGAATCGGAACCACAGATTGGAGGAACACCTCACAATCGGCAGCGGCAGAAGCTAAGAGTTGCGGAGCAGAATTCTCGCCGCAGGAACACCTTGAAGCGAGGTCAGATCTTCAGGAGATGGTAGCAAGCAGCTGAGAACGTCGTCGGCGATGAAGTTTGCCGGAAAATTGATCTAGAGATCGAGATGGGGTCGGAATCTCGGAGAATGCCGCAGGACGCGAAGAACGGCGCTGTGGAGAATCGACGAACAACACGAAGCACTGTAGCTTCTGTTTTGAATCTGATCTGGATCTGGATGGACGGCTGAGATGATTCCGGGCTAAATCAACGGTGAAAAGTCATCCAAATTCCGATCTTAATGTACTGATGTTGATCTAGGGTCTGGATCTACCCTCCCGTAGGTCGGATCGATCAGATCATCACTGGATGGCCCGGATCTGCACAGTCTTCATTGAACGGTCCAGATTAATCCGGCTGGATCAATGGCTGGATGAACTCAGATCTGGATCAAAACTTCTGGATCTTCATCAATGGCTTAGATCTGCTCCCCATTAGGTTGTATCGGCCAGATCTTCAACGGATGGCTCAGATCTCTCCTATTCTTGATAAACGGCCCAAATCGACCCAAAGCTTGATCTTGTCTTTTGAACTCCGATTCGAGCCCAATTCTGGTCTAAATAGATCCAAATCTAAGATCCTTTGATGCCTACAAAATAATAATCAAATATTAGCATCAAATAACACCAAAAATAATATAATTTGTAATTAATTCCAAAATCTATGCAATGCACAAAAATGTAATGTAACCATGATTTAAACTATGAAACCAACATCAAAACCATGCATAAATGGATCAAAATAATGCAGTAAAATCATGATTATCAGGCGCCCCTACCTTTGCACCTCTTCTCTTTCACTCTCGCCAAGTTCTAACCGAACTTCACTGCGAGAGCGATTAAATTCAAAATTTTCGTTCGGTTAATACGCTGCCGCGAATCAACCGAGGTCGTCATTTCTAAATAATATTTTGCGATGGCTCCTCAGTAAAATTCTTTTCCCTTGTCTAAATATTTAATTTGTTGCATGCTAGTTTGTTTGTTACTTAAGAATATTTTTTTAATGTAGAAAATGTTCTAGCTGGTGCTGGGCCCTCGACTGCTAGCATAGATCCTAGGTTTCCCACTGACGAACTTAGGGTTAAGTTTGAGTCAACCATTTACGTAGCCATTAGGACTAAGTGTCTAGATAGAGCATTCTTCTTACGTTCTTGTGTTCCAGTTATAGAGGTGATTAGCCACTATAACTTACGGAACCTTGTTTACTGTACCGATTCAGTAAACATAGATTTATGTGCTGAATTCTATAATAACTTAGTGAGGGTAGATGATCTCACTTACGTTACTAGGGTAGCTAGTACAGATATGACACTATCCCCTACCATTATCCAGGACTTCTTAGGATTACAACCATCTACGTGTCGCTTTCAGTGTTACCCCCCTAGGGATCTACCATTTGGTGATCTCTACTCACACATCACCCTGGATATGATTTATTCATATTTTTTTTGGAGGGGAGTGTGTACCCACCGTCACTATGTTTAGGTCAGTTGGCCTTCAAGTTCATGACTATGCACTGTATAGGGTCTTAGTTTACTGCATACTACCATTATCCACTCGCGACATAGCGATGATGCGTCCATTCCATTCCTTTCTATTGTATGCACTTTGCCATAGACTAGACATAGATATTAGTCTACATATATTTTAGACCATTATCTACGCAGCTGGATATGTCACCAGCGCTCGAGTTCATATGCCATATTATCACATTTTGACGGCATATTTCGCTCACCGTCAGATTAACGTCACCCGAGGTAATGTTCGGGCCATGACTAAGTTTGACGTCATAGGATCTAGGAGTTTCTCATTAGCAGGTGTCTACGTAGATGAGGATGACGACGTCATGTCTTGGCGGAGGGGGCCACAGCACCAACCGGACCCAGATGCTCAGGAGGCAGCAGAGCATGATGAGTTTATGGTTGCGCTATTCGGCGACGATGCTCCAGCTCTGGCACCATCTCCACTTCTAGGTCGAGCACCCCGTCCTACACAGCGCACTCTAGGAGATCGAGTTGTTGGACTGGAGCTATCCATGACGAGTCTTCGGCAGGAGGTCTCGGACCTGACACGAGACGCGAGACAGGACATTTCGGATATGCGACGAGACGTGCGACAGGATATCGCGAATCTTCGACATGATCTATCTAGTTCCCGCGAGGATGCCCGGACTCGTCACGCTGAGTTGATCGAGATGTTCCATTCCTTCGGAGCCAGACCACCCGGATCACACCCCTCCTCTTCATCTTGATAGACATCCCGACAATTATGTATATTTTATCATTATACCTTGACCTTGAGTTATGACATTTTTGACCTCACCTACTTAGGTATATCTTAATATAATTGATTCTGACTTGTTTAATAGACTAGGAATTTTAAAATTGTTTTAAAAAATTATCATTTTTCAAATTCTAAGGTAAAATACTTTTATGTTTTCAAAACTTCCTTTAGAATTTCAAAACCATTTTAGCCTTAGACTAAAAAAATTCCCTTAGGAATCATGTTCCCCTAGGACTAGTACTTGAGCATTTCGCCAACACCCTAGGTTTACCTTGCTTGTTGATCCTGTCCGAATGCTGAATCAACGAGCGCTGGGCACGTGGTGCTCTCCTAGTTGATGATGTGGCTCTCCTGCTGACTGTGTGGAGCTCCGGCGAACCTGCAAAGAAGTCGGGCCGGAAAGGGGTTCCCGGCGACGACCCTCCGATGCTCAAGTTAGGCAAGCGAGTAGTGAAGAAGTGGCTCCAAATGTTGTAGAAACTGCGTGCCTTCGAAGGATGAGAGCCTTTATATAGAAATCAGTGGAAGGCGGGTGCGATCGATACCGAGAGTACACGCGCCTTGCCGACCAAGTAAAGGCCTCGGCTGCGAGCTTTACCCGACCGGCACTGCCATACCCGGACACGGAACTGCGGCGTCTGAGTAATGCCCAGAGCCATGAAGGATGCCTTGTCCTTTTCACCCATCCTCAGAGGTCAACCGCCAGCCCATCCAATGATAGTTCACTGAGATTCTCATAATCGCGAGAATTCCATATGCTACTTTACTTCGTCGAAAGATTCCGTCGCCTGCATTTTGTCCGTCGAACGGGAGCGGCTGGAACCTCATCCCCGTTGGGGCGCCACATTTCCACACCACCGCCTACTACTGGCGCCGCCCATCCTTCTCCGGCTTACTACCGTCCTTCTTCCGGCCGACCACCGCCCTTCGATCATACCGAATTTCAAATAAATCCTCTGTCGAACGCCGGATCACCGCTTCCCTCTAAGTCTGGGTTTTAAGGAGGCGATTAATCAATCGATCAATCGAGTTCGGGTTTCAAGGGTTTATCTGCAGTAATTATCCTCCGCTGGCTTTTGTGATACAGGCGGAATAATAAAGAACATTTCTTTGATCCTCTCAGAATTTTTGTGGCTAATCTTTCATTATATCGAGTACGCCATAATGCACTGGGACTTACCATGGCACACTATCACATCAGGACGGCGTGGTCGTGGCGATTTAGATCTGTATGGCTCGATAATGAACGGCTAGATGTGTGCTTTGGGATCCTCGGACCTGATCCAACGGAGGCCGCCCGCCTCGCCCCTATAAAATCTTCGCCCACTCCTAAATCTTCGCTCCTGCCATCCCTCACGCTCTCTCTCCGCGCGATCTTGGTTATCTCACTGCCTCTGCAGTCCAGCGATCAGTTCTGCTGCTGCTTGATCTTCTTTGTCTCTTGATCTTCCTTCTTTCAAGGCTCCCTTCCTTCCTGTTTCTGCTTTCACTCCACTGCCCTGCCCTCTTTATCTCCACATCTGTCATAGCTCCGGTCCCGGCCAAATCGTCGGCTATGCTCTTCTTGTTTTGCTCTTTATCTTCAAGACTGTTTCATCCCCAATCGCCGAGCTGGTTCTTACACTTCATCATGCGAAGAAGCGACCATCGGACACAGTCTACAATGTGCCCATGGTATTTATGTCTGGCTCCTGTTCCTGGTTTTGATGTTCTGCTGGCAATTTTGAAACTCTCTCCGATGATTTTCTGAACTCTTTGCCACTGCCGTCAGTCCGTCTCCGCACACAGATGTCCCGCCTTCTTTGTTACGGCGTTTTAAATTTTCCGCTCTGCCTCCATCCTTTCATTATAAAATGTTTGTAATTTCGCCTCGCGTGTCCAAAATCCACAACTCTAGTTAGACCAACACTTTCTTCGGGTCGCTGGGTTTTTTGAAAATACCCACAACCGACCCGCCCTTCATGTTCGAGCTCTGACTAGTTTCTTTTTCTATAAACAAGCACATCCAGGTAGCTGGCACAATCGATTCAGTATTTTTCTCGGTCCAGATGCCTAGTCTCTTTAGCCAGCCCTTCCAAAAACACTCGAATAGGGTATTCTCCCGAGAAATGACCAACTTCGACCTCAGTGGCGGTCGGGTGCCTACTACCCCTCGAGCAAGAAAATTCCGAGACAGGCCTGACTACCTCGGCTGCTGCTTAATATGCCCTGTTGCATACTCGCCCGCTCGACATCCGAGCGTGATATAAGCTTCATGAATGGTGATGTATTTCATCATCTTTTCCCGGTCAGAGTCCCACACATGGACTCTTCGCTTCGTTCTCCTTTGAAATTTAACTTCATGGCATATACTTTGAGAGCCCTTCTCTTCCTATGCACACGTGATATTTCATGGATTGGAATTCTAAAGAAAAGAAAAGCTAAGGCACTCGAACGTACCTCGAACGTATAAATAAATGGAACTCGATCGGCGGGAGCTCGTAAGAACGAAGAACACACGCGTCGTCCTCGTGCTCACATGCACCAGCCCGGCAGGCCCAGAGCCGCCAGCCTGCAACCCTTTTGCGAGCAGGCGTCCTGAGCGCTCCCTCGGGAGCCCTCGCTCGGGTTTCAGCTCATCCGAGCTGTGTCGGCGTGAGAGACCCGTCCGATCGGCCAGGCGCGGCGCGTCGACCGTTCAAGCGACGTCCGGTCCGGCGGGCCACATTGATGCTCAAGTGCTCGCTCATGCTCGCGGAAAGCTGCTGGCGTAGGTTCGTGTCGTTGAATGAATGGACGGAGCCGGAGGCTATGAGGCTATCGAGGCTACCTTAGCTTCCGCCCGACGCCGTCGTTGCCACCATCCTCTCTGATCTCGATTTTTGCGGCCGTGATTCCCGAAGTCCTGACCTTACGGACCCTTCGACCATTCGACGAGTCATCTCCAGCGGAAGATCCAAGCAATGGTGGACGAGAACAGCCAGGCTCCGGCAATCATGGGCCCGGCCTACCATCACCTTAAGGTCCACTTGATGGCACGTCAGCATCGGCGCCCGTCGAAATGTTAATCCCCTCTAATCTCACGGTTAATCCCCTCAAGGGCCACTCTAAGCCGGTGGGGTTTATTTTCTCTCCCAGTGTGATTCCTTGATTAGATTCGCTATGACTTTTTATTTCTTGTCGGACGGGAGAGGAGATTTGTGTGCTGTCTCGCTGCCTTTTGGTACGTGAATGGAATTAACTAAGGCTAAAGGCTGCTCGCTGGCGTCCGGGTCCGTCCTCGACCAAGCCTCCTAAAAAGGCTGAAGAACATTGTGGTTGCTCGTCGAAGGTGCGCCCTAAGCTTTGTAAACATTCATTATGAATAAAGAATCACATGTGGTCAAAATATGCTAAGTTTAGTTGTTCATTTAATTTATATTCAGGAGATAACAAGATGCGGTCATACATATCTAGTAATGTTATCAGCGACTGTTATAAATTATAGCGATTATGTTTCGGAATGGAAAGAAAAGACGAACCATTGTGGAAGGTCGCAGTAATTGTATTAGTTTATCTTCTGACTATATAATTACACTAAGACACCGTCCGCGATGAGAGATCATCATCATTCGAGGTCGTTTCTTAATATCTTGACTTTATAAAGGAGGAGAGGCGAGACTTACCCCTCAAACATTGGAAGCGCCTCTCACTAATATATATATATATGTTTGATATTTATTTCTTTAATTTATCGACGGGTGAGATTTGGTTCATCAATAAACGATAAATCGAAATTCAGTATTCATATTGTAGATGTAGAAAATTCCTAGTGATACTAGGTTGATAATCTCAGAGGGCTCGTAAGATTGGCACACATGTTATGAACAGACTTCTATACACTTACATAAGGTGAGTGGTACTACTCTTTGATTAAGATATTAATTAAAGTAACTCGTTTAATTACTGGACATTCGATATCTTAAACATGTGAACTAACATGTAACCTAACACACTCGTAAGCAAAATGAAATTGGGATCATTGTCAAATGATAGTCAGCCTCTAGTTCTAGTTCTCACGAATTATCATCACGATAAAATTAGTGTCAGGTGTCCGATATGGGATGCTTGTAATTTTATCTGGGAGACAAACAATTCCTCCTGTCCTAGCCTCTTCGCCTCTAGCCTCTATATAACTTAAGATATACCCACATTACATACCCACCCACCTAGGGGCCATACAAAGAATCGCAGTTTGTTTGCGAGTGTCTTGCTGCTACTTAGCTAGGCCACTATGGGAAGCCTCGTTAAGAGCCCCGACAACCCGAGCCAAAGTAGGGCCGCCATAATTAATAATTAAAGAAAATTTAATTTTAATGTTTATTATTGTGGAAGATTTAATTTAAAGAAATTAAAATTAAATATCTTTTTGAGATTTACAAAGATTAAAGAAAGAGATTTGATCTCTTTCCTTATTTGTATAGACTCTCGACTGTTTTATTCTTTAAAATTATTCACATATGTTAATAAAATTAAAATTATAGATATTTCCTTTTATTACCATGAAGAGATTTTAAGAGAAATTTTATTTTAATAATTTTCGAACAAATCAGGAAAGTTTTAATTGTTAATTGAAACTTGTCTAATTCTTGATGTGGCCGGACATTAGAGTTTATTTGGGAAATTTTATTTTATCTTTCCTATAAATGTCAACGAAATTAAGGAAATTTTATTTAAAACTAATTAGCGCCTAGGGGTAAAAAGAGGGAAGAGTAGTGGCCTCACACGACCAACCCCTCCTGTTGCTTTCTCTCCTTTTCGTGTTGTGCACCTTACCATCACTCTCCCTCTTCCTCTTGTGGTCCGGTAGTGGCAATACTTCATCTCTTTGAGTTCTTGGTGGGGTACGGATTGGAGAACTTCGAAGAAGAAGCAAGAGAAAGCTAGCATCTTGAGCTTGTTAGTATTTTGATTTTCTTGGTAAAGTTCTTCCTTCAGCTACCTAACCTTCGTCGAGGAGAGAGATTGTGGTTTCATCATGCTGATCGGGCAGATCAACGTCACATGAAGAAGAGAGAATCAGAAGATCGAGAGGGTTTTCTGAAGCATAACTAGTAATTTCTATCCGTCCAGCATCTTAGTTATTTACGAAATAATAATACCGAGAGGCTTACGTTCTAGTATTTCATGTTTTTCAAGTTTGGTTCTTTTCGTTTTCGTTTTCCTTCAGTGATTTGATTGTCCTGTTAACTATATTTAGAGGAATAAATATTAGCTTCATAATGTAGGTTGTCAGCCTTTTAGGCGTCGCCTACGTGCGATGGTGCCCGCCACATGGAGAACCTTAAAATTAAGATGTTAATAATAATAAGGAGACTTGGGTTTCGAGCGTTAAGTCCAGCAAGAGGAGATCCAAAGAAAGAAGATTGGATCGAAGCGTGTTGTTAAGTTAGATTAAGTTTTGACATATGTGTTAAGTCCTAGAAAAGGTGTAAATGTGAAAATTTTTATGCTATAGGCTTTTCCCAGAACCAAGAGCTCAGATTGTGTGTTAAGCCCATGCTTTAAAACTAAACAGCGATTACACGCTAGCCGTCCGCACACACAGAGTCGTCTTGGCTGACATAGCCACCAATAACCCCGCCACACCTACTCACACTGTTTTCCGACTTGGAGAGAGAGCGGGAGGCTCGGGGCTCGAGCAGATCAGAAGTGTGAAAGGGGCGAGACAAGAGGCGGAACTCTAAGTATAAAAGGCTTCAAAATTCAAAACTGTGTTTCACCCCGGCCTTTCTTGATGTCATGTAGTCGAAGTCGAGGCCGAATGGGCCTCGCCGGCCGCTTAGCGAACCTTCCGCTCCGATTTCGAAATTTCTCGGCGGATACTCTGCCACCGCCTAGCGAGCCGCCATCCGTACATATCTATATATCTTAGGGTAGGACTCCTGACCACCACCACTCTATCCATCCTACCACGACATCTGGCGCCGGAGGACAACTTTGGCCATAATAGGATATAGTCGGGGCTCGGAAATGATCCTTTTGATCCTTTAGATAATTTAAAGTTTTATTTTTAATGTCAGAGCCTCTCTCCTCCTCCTATGCAAAGGCTCGCCGTGTCGCTGGCCTTTACCCTATCAGAAAGGAATATTGACGTGTACCGACCGGCCTTCATCCCTATTAAATACTGACAATATTCACTTATAGCAGATCAGCTCGCGATGGCACCTGAAGATGACGACCTTTCGAGGCTACCGAGCGAGAGCTTAACGGGTAGACTGGCCGCTATGACGGAACTGCATCCTTTTTCCTCGGACACCGAACATCTTTTGCCCTCGTACGGCCGGTTCCGAGGCGCGCTTTTTACTGATATCCATCGCATTCGGTCTTCCGCTCACGGTCTTCCGGGTTTGACGCAGCGATTCTCCGATATTTAACTGAACGGCCTTCCGTCGGCTTGATTTGTTTATAAACGCTTCAGCCGGGCTCTATATCCGTTATGCGTCATTGTCTCTAACGGCTCGACTTGACTCGACTCGACGGCCACAGGTTTAAATAATAGACGCCTTGGTCCTCGATATTAACGTAGAGCTGACGGCCTTCCCCCTCAGCGGTTTATGTTAGACGCCTAGACCCGCGTGCCTCGATATTTAACGTCGCTCGGTCAAGCTCGCGGCTTCGGCGGGTCCGGGCGGACGGCCCGCTCTCTCGATATTTAACGCCTGAGCTCGTAACCCGGATTTATTTACGAACCTCGATATTCCGCTAACGCGGCGGTTATAAAGTCGACTGAGAGCGTTGCATTGCGGATATCGGCTCTCGATATTTAACGCCGGAGCGCGGGAGCTCGACGGCCGAACGACGCAGGGGTTTCGAGATCGAGCTTTTGGCTTGTTGGCTCAGGATATACGTCCGTCCGGCGAGCGTCCGGCGTACGCTTTTTACTCTTGTCGAGCACTTGGCTCTACAAATCAGCGCAGGCGCCTTCTTGGCCGTTCTGGTTCTAATTTACCAATAACGGAACCGAATCTGGTTTTGCTGAAAGGCTCGCGGATAATTTCCGGCCGACGACACAGGACGCCTTCTTACGATTTTCTTGTGACGACGTTTACTTGTTTTAGTCTTTTCTCATTTCGAGTACAAGTTGAAAAATAGGATGATTCATCATTGGTCACAAGCACCACTTGCGCCGAGGTGGTGGTCGCGCTACTCGACTCCTACTATGCCGTCGCCTGTCTTGGTCTTCCAGTAGTAGGCGAATCTTTCGAGTTTCAGGGCGCCCGCCCACTGGCGAGCTTCCCGTGTTGTCACCGGGTCTTGACTTCTTCACAGCACCGCGAACGCATGACGGAGACACGTCAGTTGGGCTTCATTCGCGTTGCCATGTCACCGCATGCCCATCGACGACGACTTGCTCGCAGCTTGGTCGAATCGATCCATCCACCATGTTCTCCAGTCCATCTCTCGATCGTAATTAATTTCCGCAAATCCTTCGGCCGACGCCGCTCGGCGACTTGCCAGCCCGACGACGGTCGACGGAAGCTCACAGACACCACCGACGATGAAAGGGTGCCTGCTCCTTCCCTCGTTGGACGACGCATGAACACACACCTCCTACCCAGACCTCCGGCCACGCACGTAAGATCTCTCGATTGACCGATGACTACTTCCTTCGACCGCGGCGTTGCCTTGGGATAGGCGAGACGAAGCAGTGTTCATAGCTTTTGATCTTGAGCAATGAATGCCACCCATTGAAACGAGGGACGAACATGAGTCGGATTGCCGAACCGATGCGCGAGATCCGGTGATCTTCTTGGACTCGACCATTTTGACAACCTGATCCACTCATAGGTCGGACCCATATATCCGCTGTACCAGGCCGAATCGATGAGTCGTAGTTTCATCCACATCGCCACCTCTCCGGCAACGCCGTGAGAAGGCGAAATCGATTTCGAAAGTTGTCGTATATACATACCACGGCAAGGCCGGGAACGTCAGTCTATTCAAGCTGATCGGCCATAAGTTGGCGCGAGTATCCGGCTTCTAACAATCGTCGTCTGACGATGATCAGATTGGCACTTGACGGCAGGAGATTTGACAAAAGGCGGAGATCGCATTTAAAGTGGGACGGGAGAAAGTTTAGCCTTCTTGTAGAGTTGTGAGAGAAACTGGCCTTCCTGCAACGATGTGGCTCCCTCGGACGGAGTAGCTCGGCGGAGAAACCCACATGGTCCTCCGGTGCTGGCGAGGCCTCCATCAGATCAACGTACCACCACGAAGATACTTGTTCAATCGGGTTCGGGCGGTGACTGGGCCGCTCATTGAGCGGTAACAGGCTCTCGGTCTACGGGGGTATTCTCGGGGGTGGATTCCAAGTGAAAGTTCGACTTTTTCTCAGCAGAGGTCTTCGTGTAGTTTGAGCGACGAGTTGCTCCGAGCTACTATGGGCCGTTACGCTACGGCGATGGGCATAACTTGGAGCGGGCCGTCGGCTGTACACGACCGGGTTGTCTTCTTATCGCTACATACCGCGTCGTTATTCGTGGCTCTATAATCGTGGAGCACGGCATCTTTTCTTGGGAGATAGCAATACATAATAAATCATCCCACGAGAGTGGACGATCCGCCTGATATATCTTGGCATTCCATGCCCGCCCGGGCTTTTATGCAGCCAATGTAAAATAGACAAAAGAGCTCGGCTTTATCGCCCGACGGGGCTGGTACGAATGATTAGAGTCAATTCTAAGCTGTACTCGTCCATTGATGAGCCGTCAGGACAGGGCGCCGTTCAGCACGTAATCGATCCCGAAGGGACTATTCGTCGATGGTATGAGCCAGATGCATGGAAGGCCCAACGACTTGAGAGCAACTTCCTTTGAGGGTGGCGGCGATCTTTTCAAAATATGGCGAGAATGGCTCGGAAGGTAGGTTCTCTCTACTTATCACTAGTGTCTTGCAGCTTGCATTGTAGACAGAGTAAGCTCTGCATGACTTGGGACTTCGAGAGAGTTCAAATTGCTTCAACGTTCTCCATCCTAATGAAACTTTGTGAGATTTTGAAAATGGAAGGCTCTACGGCTCCTATTACTTGGCCGTCTGGAGATGAATCAAAATTAGCACTCAATGACGAGTCAGCCTTTAGATTCTTGGGCGTATATTTTGTAATGCTTTCACCTTGATCGGATTTGTGACCCTCACCTTCAATACTCCGCCTATATGTCAAAGCGCTCCTTTGCTTTGTGGCTCAAACACTCGATTTAGTTAACGCCTAGCATCTCCCGTCTCCTCCACATGAAGAGATCGCCATTTGACGCTTCTGACTGATGAGAATGTTCCGTATACTTGTACTTCCGCCCTTCGCGATTCCATTTGAACACTGTGCTCATCAGCCGATATGTCCCTCTCTTCCAGAAGAAAGTCATCGCACATATATAGTACGTATGTGTCGTGCTTCGCCCGGCCTGCCTTACCGAACTTCTTCTGGTCTTGGGCAAGTAGCGGCCTAATCGATGTCTTAGCTTCACGCATACATCGGTAACTCCGCCTGTGGAGTCCACAATTGATCGATTCTCGGAGGATAAAAGTCTTCTGGCAAGCTTTGTCTGAGTTCTGTCACGACCTCCACTTGTTCCTTGCTTGGATACTAACTATCGTGACGAACTGCGAACCTCAGGCAGCTTCTCAACCTCCGCCTGACGATCCGCGCTGCTGGATGATGACAATTCCATTATTGGCACTCTCCATCCGCGTCAAAGCGGTCCGTCCGAAGCCCGCGCAGCGCCTTTATTCGTGAATTATCCGTCGGGCGACACGCACCGAAGACATCACGCTTGGAGGCATTCGACCGGCGCGCTCCAGCATCCGCGCGCCGCCGAGCCGCGGTTCCGGGTCGAATGTGATCACTTCTTTTTCTTCATAAACCAAAGAGGGAGGCTTTCGCGCGCCCCCACCGATCTCGAGAATCGGAATCCGCGTGCAAATCCAAGATAGATATGTCGCCGATGTAGTCTCGATCCCCATCTCCCCTCACTTCGTCCTCGGAGAAAGCTGACGACGCCGGAGCGGTCGCCGCGGAGTCCCAAAAGTTGCTGAGTCATTGGACCACCAGACCACCAACACCGAGAGCCCTTTCCTCGCGCCGCCTTCTCGAAGAGATAGCCCGGTACCGAACCTGAACCTACGTAAACCGCGAAACTTCTCGTATGTAAGGGGCTAGCCACGTTGTCAAAGTTACTCGGCTTGATTACAGTATTGATATTGAAAGCTCTACGCGGTGAATAGTATTGATCACGAGCCAGGCCGCTGACACCTTCCAAGTCTCCGCAAGCTTATACAGGCTCCTCTCCAATCTCCCGCACTGACATTGATTGATCTGGGTTGTGCCACGGCCTCGACGCTAGCTGCTGCTAGAGCTCCTTGTCACCACATGATGTTGATTTCACTTGAGCGGTCTCACTCTCTCCTTCCCTTTCTTCCTCTCGTCTTTTAAAGACACATCTTATGAAATAGGATCTCCTTCGAGAAGCTCATCGCTCAAGTTATGAGTTCTCCTACCTCCGTGTCGCCTTGTGAGGGGCGATCCGACTACGCAGGATGAGCAACGAGGAAGACTTCACAACCCTTGGTGTCCGTCGTCCGGGGAAGGAGCATAACATGGGTCCATTTCTTCTTCTCGCTTGACGCAGCTTGGCTGCGTGGGCCTAGCGACGGGACCTGGGCGGAGGTTGGCTTCGGCCCGGTCGGTGGTCCTCTGTGGGTCACGAGCGAGCCCAGAGAGCTTCAGAGGGCCCGCTCTCTCGGTTTTCCTTCGCCTTCCTCGCTTCCACGCGATTCGCTCGCCGGTCAGTAGCGGGTGTATGTGGTCGTAGTCAGGGAGATTTCCTGAGTGATCGGAAGAAATCATCCCCAGAGCATTCAAGGAAGGCGTTATCATCTATGGTCATTTCGCTGCCTCTAGCACCAGCGGATATAAGCTCGAGCGAGCCGAAAGCTGCTCTCTTTCTCTTGTCGCATGGCAATGGCGAGTGACACTGTTTGCTTGATACGCACTGCGCACATGAAATAAGGTGCCGGTTGGATGGGCTTCAGGAACAGTCTCCATTGGAACGGCCGTCGGTGGTTAGAAACCTCCATCACATCCGTATATTCCCGGTCGAGTTGACTTACCTGATCATCCGGGACGGTGGTCATGTATAGCGGATCTGCGGGGCACATATGGCTGCTAAGAGGATCCTTCAAGATGGCCTTCTGAAAGAATTGACGATTGACGCTCGGGCAAGGCGTCCGATCGAGCTTATTCCCGCACGCACATCGGCGAAGAGCTATTTAAGAGCCCCATCCGTTACGCGCGCGCTTGGGAGGAGTGCGGATGGACCGGAACGGTGGAAGTGGGGGGAGTCTTCACTCACGATGTTGGCCATGTCGTGTCGGTCGGTGGTCGCACCTTGTTTGTCGTTCCTTCGACCGAGCGGTGCCTTTGCTAGGCTGATCGACGGTTCTTAGCCTCGTGTCTTTGCCCTTGTCCGGCTTGCCACATTGTCTTCGCATGGCCCGGATTCGCTTCCGAGTTCCTTGGACGATCTGGAGTCTTCGTCCCACTGTCAGGGACACGCGGCTTTGATCTTTCAACAGCTGCCAACAAGTGCCTCCGAGCTCTCCTAGATGATGCACCTGGCGGTAGCCCCTGCTCCAGAGAAGGGCGGGCCGAAGGGGTTCGGACGCAAGATGCTCAAGCAAGGCGAAGATGTTGAAGAACGCGTTGTAATCTCTGGCATCAGACGAGAGCCTTTATAAAATTATTGTGAGTGCATGTCACAGGTGCACACTATGCCCTTTAAAGTGCCTCTGTCGGGCTCAGGCCTTGCACGATAGCTGCCCCATCGATCGCCATCGCGGACGCTGGGATCAATCTGCTATAAGGTCGTATGCGGCCTACGCCAGTCTTAAGACGTGATATCAGTAAGTAGAAGATGTTTCCGTTCTCCTTCCTACTCTGTCAGCAGCAACCGCCTCGGCCTTCCCACAAGGCCGGTCTACGGCCAGTCGGTAGGTCAGGTACTACTGCGGGAGATTTCTGATAAGCATGTTAGTCTTATATGCCGCCGTGTGATCTGGCCTCCTTCTCACGGTGTCGATGAAGATCCTTGCACGTCGTTCACGCGACATTGCACCGGTCCCGGACATTCCGACGTCATCTGCGCTGGCGGCCCCGCTCGGTCCGGCTACCGCCGTCGCCGTAGGGGTGACTTGCCCTTGCTCCACCTGTATACGTGAATGGGGTCCCCTCTGTGCTGTTCGAACCAGGATCATGTGATGAGCATGAGGGTGAGACGAGATGATATACTAGCCATACCTGGACTTAAGATGCTTTCTCATCGATAAGCGTACTACACATTAAAACATTGTAACTCGTTGCCTACCAAATCATTGAATCTATACCTGACTTAACCAGAAAGCGCTACTGATATCGCTATTCTGATAGTTAGTAAGTACCTAATTGGTTAGACAACTATTTTGAATGTCAAGTTTAGGGGGAGGATTAAATTATTTTCATACTTAGCACTAAAATTATTTTCCCCGCTTTAAAAATAATGTCTTTTCTTAAAAATCTTTTTAAAATCTGATCTTTGGAAATCTAAATCTACTTTTATAAACTAGCTTTTGAAAAATAAATTTTAATCAATTTTGAAAAGTAGATTTTTCAATTTTTGATTTTGAAAACTCATGTTTGAAGAGTGTTTCAAAGTTGAAACCTATTTTAAAAAAAAAATTCAAACTTAGTTTTGAAATTTTGGTTTTGAAAACTTATGTTTGAAAAGTGTTTCAAAGGTGAAACTTATTTTAAAAAGTTTTTCAAACTTAGTTTTGAAATTTTGGTTTTGAAAACTCATGTTTGAAAAGTGTTTCAAAGTTAAAACTTATTTTAAAAATTTAAAAATTCTTTTTAAACTTAAATACTTATGTTTGAAAATTAGACTATCTAAACTTAGCTTTCCTAAACTTATACTTGAAAATTAGCCTTTAAAATTTTTTTTAGAAAATTATCTTTGAGTTTGCAAATTCATTTAATTTTGTAAAAATTATCTTTAAAAATTACTCAAAATGTACTAAATACTAAGTTATGTTGCTAAATTAGCTATTTTTCAAAACTTAGTTATTTTACAAAATTTAAACTCCCCCAAGTTAACTTGACATCATTTCTTACAATTTTCACTTTGTCTGTATTCTGTATTATTGATTGCTTGACTTATGTTCTTATTTGATGAATGTCAAAGGGGGAGGAGGGATAGGTGGTTAAGTTAGAGCAACAAAATGTCAAATTTAAAAACTAACTTAAACCTTAAAAATCATGTTTTTTTTTTTGCATAATTTTTTTCACTAACTTAACCAAATTGACATTCCATCAAAAAGGGGGAGATTGTTGGTGCGGTTAGCACTAACGGTCTAACTCAGGTTTTGATGAATGACAAATTAGGTTAAGTTAGGTTTGTTGTTGTCTAACACTTTGATCGAATGTGCAGGCGAAGTCCAGACAGGTCGACCGCCTAACCGGATGTCCGCACAGCCCAACTAGTCGCGTCGACTGCCAGACAAAGTCCTACGTTGTCCAAGATTGGGAACGGGAAGTCCAAGTCGGACAAAGGACTGGACGTCCGACAGGAGTAAGGTAAGTAGTTGGAGGTGAGAGACGCGTTCCCGGGAAGGGAACTTAGGTGCCGATCCGACTTAGAACCATTTCGAAACTCTAAGTCGAGATCTTGACTAGATTCCGGTCTCGGAGAAATGGAATCTAAGTCATACTCCTTCTGTCTAATTATAAACTATGCTAATACTTTATTTTGCAGGATATACATTATATATTTGTCTCGGACTAACCTTGTCTTACAGGAGAAGAAGTCTCAGGAGAAAGGTGGTCCGGGCCCCGCAAGTTGATCGGCGAAGATGATGGCGGAGGCGTTGACGGCGATCAGAACTGACAGGGCGGCGAAGGCGCTGGAGGTGTCGCCGATGGCGGCGAAGCAGAGGATGATGGCCCCGGGGGCCCGCCTGGTCCGGTTCCACCGCTCGATGTTGCAGGACCTTCGTGAACCGGAAGAATAACAACGATCAAAAGCGTAATTATCACGAATGCATAAATTAATTTTAAGAGATTAAAGAAAGGACTAGGGAAAGAGAAATCACCCATCAGTGAATAATTGGATGCTTTCTACTAGTTTTGCCTTCATCTCCTTTCTAATAAATCCTTCACCCTATCAAAATTCACGTATTTTGGATTAGTTTTGTAGGATAGTGAAAGCCTTTTTCATGTTGAATTTTGTGCTTATCAAGCTTCGTGCAATCAGATCATAGCAATCACGTGTGTTGTGTGTCACCGACTAATGGAAGGAGCAGAATAATGGCGTTCATGTTTTGCCTTTTATTACCTTTAGGCGATCGGCCACTATATGCTACATGACATGTGCCCTTGGCTCCTGGTGTTGCTGGGCTCCTCCCGATCAGGGCCCCTTTAGGGGTTGATGGCTACTCGATGGTCGCCTCTCGGGCGTTGTTGGGGACTAGGCAGGCGCCTCATTTCTTCTGGCCGCTTGGGTTTCTTCCATGTTTATATATTTCGTGGCCCTCCTGAGCAGATGGTCGAAGTCCTTTGATGGATTTCGGATAAGTGATCAGAAGAACTCCCCTTCGGCGAGGCCCTGGGTAAAGGCGTTCACCAATACTTCTGCGAAGATCGAGGGAATGACCATGACTACCTGGTTGAAGTGCTAGATGTAGGCCCTTAGTGCCTCCCTAGACCCTTACTTCAAGGAGAACAAATTGATGTTGATCTTCTGGTGACGGCGACTATTGACAAAGTGGTGTAGAAATGCCGCTCGAAAGTCTTTGAAGCTGCAGATTGATCCGTTCGACAATCTCTTGAACCACCGTTGTGCTACTTCAGATATGGTGGTGAAGAAGGCCCGACACTTCACCCCATCGGTGTACTAAGGAAGTGTGGTCACGTTGTCAAACTTGGCCAAGTGGTTGTCCAAATCGGTAGTTTTTTTGTATTCCCTGACCGCCAGCGGGGTGTAGTGCCTCGGCAGAGGGTCGTCCAGAATCCCTTGAGAGAATTGTTGGTTGATCCGTTCGGGCGAATCATCTTCTCTTGGTGCCTTTCCTTTTCGCGCGTCCCGAATGTGTGCGTTATTCGAGGAAGACCCCCGGTCCTTGTCTGCTCGACCCCGTTCCTCTTATGGAGTTTGGAACAACGCTCGATGAAACGGGATCGGCGCATTGTGTACCTCACCATATGTGCCAGTCGGCTTCTTGTTTTATCCCTGAACAGATACGTGATCCGCTTGGTCTCCATATCCGTATCTGCTTGGTCTCCATATCCTGCTTGATGCACCATCGCTGATGTTGCGAGCTCTGCGCTTGGCACTCGACCAGCGCTTATTGCTATTGCTACTCCACTATCTTGCCGCTCGGGCTTGTATAAGCATATCGAACTCCTCCTTTATCAGCGTTACCGTGATGAGCCGTTCAGCGTCTTCCATCTTCTCGTTTCAGATGCAGACTACCTTCCCACAGACGACGCCAAAATGATTCTAACTGAAAACGGGAGGATGGAAAGCTAGGGATGTGGCTACTATGCTAATTGGCTATAAAACGCGCTCCGCTCTGCAAAACAAATAACGTCAGTGTTGAGTCAGGGAAGGGGTCCTCGGCGTTGGCCCTCCGACGCTCAAATCAGTCACCAGAAGTGTAGAAGAAAGCGGAGCAACAGTAACGCAAGCGCAAACAGTAATAACGCATACCTCTGCCGGTGATAGATCCTCTTTATATAAAGCCCTAGTGGACAACATGCACGCTCCTCGAAGAGTGGGTATGTTCTCCAATATGTCCTATGAAGGGACCTGTCAGGAAAGTACCTTTGACATCATACCTTAACAGGGCATGCATATCCCTGACAATATAGTAGAAGCTTTCGCTATACGATCCGTCTGTCGACCATACCTCGTGTCAGCGGCACTATCTCCTAAAAGGATATCGAGAGATACGACCGTGGTTCTGCTGCTTGGCCGAGCGGGATAGTCGCTTGACCGGGACTCCTCTGCTCTGTCGGCTTCAGAGAGATGATAAGGGTCCCACTGCTTGGCCGAGCAGGGTAGCCGCTCGGTCGGGATCCCTTCGCTCTGTCGATCTCAGCTGCTCTTTCCTGCAGTGACTGTGTAGTAGTGTGCCCCTCTCGTTCGGACAAGCTCTCCAATCTCCTTAGCGTTCTGCTGCTCCACATTGAGCATCTGGTTGTCTTACCATGTTATCTGAGCTAGACGGTTGGCCCACCTGGACACTTATTACCCGACCGACCTTTGTAGTCTCTTGTCGATCGGATCCTGATTGCCTCGACCGATCACTGTAACCGTCCTCCACTTGTCACTGTAGGCGAGACTTTTGACATCTTAATATTAATCATCTTAATTTTGACCTTCACTTTAACAATTGACCCATGCCGGATGAGCTCTCTATCATTGCATCACTATACATTGAATATTCGAGATTGCTTGGAAAGCATGTTAGCAGTCACATGCTTGAATTAAAATAAAGGTAGTTGCAATGGCACTCCACTCCACATAATTAGAGTTAAGAACTCCAAACAAAAATGAAAGAATTAAAAAGCGCCAAAGCTAACAGAGCTCTTAATTAATTAATCAGCAACTAAAAAAAACTTAGAAATTAATTTTTGTTCACCAAATTGCGGTTGAGCAAATCAATCTATATATAAACGTCTTGTGGCGTTTTGACATTGCAGGGAAAATAAAGGAGAAAGAAATATTCTGACAAATACTTAGCATTGTTAAAAAATTCAGTTAAATTATCTGTTGGATATAATTCTATTAGTAGATTTATTTGTAACTTGGGCATATGAATAAGAATCAACTTCATTTATCTAACTTAAGGTTATTAAATTTTAAATTATTAGATGTGAGTTTAATATGTAGAATTCTGTGATCTGGTTCATTCTATAGGCTGATAACAAATCAAATTACTTATATAAAGGATTAGTCCAAGAGTTTAAGATATCTTACCTATTGACCAAAAGGGTTCAGCGTCATTAATCCTAATCCCCTTGAAAGATTTTGACTCTTCAAGCAGATTTTTTATCACTATCTGTTTATGCTTCATATTGTTATGCCATATTTTCGTTGAAATAAAATCCATGTTTATTCAGTTTTTAGAATTTATGTTACAACTTGAATAATTATCCAGTAATTTGCCTACCCCTCTCAATTAGTTGAGTTCCGGCTGCAGTTATGGTAAATCATACCATTTCATATTAACTATTTACAACTATGCTTTTAGGAATTTTATTAAAGGATTGAGGCCCATTGCATGCCACACTATACGCCAATAAACAAAAATTCTATGGCTGAGTTGAGAGGTGGTTAGCCAGCATTCAATCTTTTGTTTATCAAATAATCTAATGAATTTAATTGGATAATTTTATATGACTCCTTTGCTGGTTTGTTGTATGAAACTAATTATACTGCTTTTAATAATTTTACTAAAAAATTATTCTTCAAGCAGAATATCAAGTCTTTTGGCCAGGACAAGCATGGATCAATATCATGTCAAACTTTTGTGCACTGCCAAAGCACCTACGATTGCAGAAGCAAGAATCCAAAGGAAGCCATCTCTTGATAGGGCATACTCTTTCCATGTTAGAGGTCCATTGATTTGGCTCAGAACCTTTTGGAACTGCAATCTTGTTTCTTCGATTGTACCAGAATTATCAATGGTTATATCCGCCTTTTTTCTCTTCAAATCCAGTGCCATTTGTGCATTTATTTTGTTTCTTGCTTCTTCTACGGATATGCCGTCTCTTGCCGTGAGGCGAGACACCTGGGTTTCAGGATCAACCCATACGACGATGATTGGAGATGTTCTTCGATCCATCTTAGCCTCAAACAACAATGGGATGTCAAGGATTATAACCTTCGAGCCCTTTATCCATAGCTTCAGTACTTCCCAAAAGATGCCAAAGGATATATATGGAGCCAATAGACTGAAAATAGGAAGGAAATAAAACATGTCAGTTTTGGATGAGTTTTATCAGTGGTTCCTTTGTGATTTTACCATCTGAAAAAGTACTAGGAACTGGAATTTGATCATTCCAGGGCAATTCAAACAAAGAAAGCTTATAGGGGAATCTACCAATATACACCCCTATTGATATTGTTTTTAATCTAATGACGCTCCATTAATTGATTTTTGTCGAATAGTGCCCCTCGATAATTTTCTTCCGGTGTGAAACTCAAAAATTATCTTAGTAGGTGCAAAAGAACTCAAACAAATCACTTATCAGTGAAAATCATGCCCCACATCCATTGTCATTCTGTACCAATCAAAAGCAAGAACTCCCAAGGATCATTTTAAGTGCAATAACAAACAACTTTGAGTGAAAATCGTAAAGGTGATTTTGAAATCGACTTGTGGATTTGAACAAGACATTATATAGAGTTCAAAGTGCAAAATGAAGATTTTAGGTGCAAAGGAACTCAAACAAGTGGATTTTTGAGTGAAATTCATACCACAAGTTAATTTAACAAGAGAAAATTTTGGAGGGTTTTCTGAAATTGAAGAGTAAAACAAGAAGAAAAACAGTGAGAGGCGGTATTTGATGAAAAACTAGAGGTGGTGGCTTGGTAATAACTTGCTAAAAGGGCATCAAATTTACATAATTAACTTAACAAAACTAAATATTACACAGTATGAAGACACAAAAAAAAAACAAGAAGAAGAAGTTGCATGAGCATCCCCCAAACTATAGCAATGTGTTATCTTCGTCCAGAAATTACTAGGTTTAAAATTTATACTAAACCATCTTTAACATGCCACTCAGCAATGAGAGTGAATGATTTGATAATTCATAATAACTGTCAATCCCAGTCACATTAAACCTAGTTCAAGGTAACCGAGGTAATTTGTTAACTCCTTATTTCATTGCTCATTACAGATGCTCTCAAGAGTCTCTAATATTAATCCATCTTTTGGACAAGCCACTCAGCAAAAAGAGTTGATCATTTGATGGTGCTAATACATTTCCATCCCGGTCAAATAAAACTAGTTCAAGGTCATTTGCGTATCTTGCCTAATGCTAATTCTGATGCCCATTAAAGATGCTCTCCTTTTTTCTAATATCGATCCAACTTGTCATCTCTAAGTTTATTTGCAAACTGCTATGGTTTGTCTCTAATGACAGTAGAGATAAATTTTCAATAAAATAAAAATGCGATATTTAGATAAACTGCATTCAATCCCTATGATTCACTTTCTTTTACGGGATGTATAAAGGTCATACATGCAAATTCCAAAATCTGAAGAGATTCTAGCTAGTGCAATGCAAGGGGTATCCTGAAATTCATTAGAAAAAATACACAAGGATTTTACCGATTCAAAAGCTGGCGTTTTGTTGGATATGTGAATACAATTTGACCCAAGCGTGCTCTATCAATTTCCCCATTCTCTAGTAAGATATCGTTCCCAAATGCCTTTACAACTTTCTTCCAACCTCCAGTACCTTTCCTCACTACATCCTTCATATTAAATCACCAAGAACCAAGAATTAGCAGGGGGAAAGAACATAAGAAGACGAGCCAGAAATTCTATCATAGAATTTCCAGTCAGAGTGATCAAAGAACTAAAATTGGCTATGACGAAACAGATTTGGATTATTTCACGCGATGAAACTACTCGACAAATGAGTTCAAATACGATCGAAGAATAGAACTTCGGCGGATGCGATCCCATTTTGGTAACAGAGAAGTTGTTCCAAACTCTTTGAAGTAAGACATAACAAGGAGGAAGGGGGAGATTACCCGGGCAACGACGTCGGCATCAACAACAGGGAGGCCTTCGGATTTGAAGAGATTGGAGATGGTGCTCTTCCCGCATGCAATGCCTCCGGTCAAACCAACCATCCTCATCCTTATGGCCGGAGCAGGGAAACGGCGGCGGGCGAGGTAGAAGTGTGGATTGAGTGGAATCGGGAGCAGGTTCCCAGGTAGGGTTTGGATCGCTTGTTTATTTGCAAATTGCATCAGTCTATTGGCATATTGGCATATCTTCAAAGGTTTTTTTCCCAAAAAAACAAAAAGCTACTATTTTTTTTTTTAAAACAAAAATTAAAAGAGCATCCATAATTTATAAAATCATATGGATGCCCTATTTTATAACATGACCTACTTAAAATATTCTTACGATTATTTGATAACTTGACAGTGTAAAAGTTACATGTATGTTCTGTGTAGCAATTGATAGCTAGTTTTCATATGGTGTATAAGTTATATGCTAATTTTTATAATATGTAAATATTCTGATGACTTAGTATTTATTCTACCATGTATACGTCTAGGGCGGTAAATAAGTTGAGTCGAGCCGAGTTTTGGGGTATTCAAGGTTGTTTGATAAGGTAATCAAGTCAAGCCGAGCCGAGTTTAAAACGAACCAAGCTTTTGAAATGAGTTTCAAGCATGACTTAATTTATTTTTTATGAGCTTGAACTTGTTTGAAATTTGGCTTGAGCTTGGGTCATTTAGATATTATCAAGCTCTCAATTCAAGCTTGGCTTGAGCTTGGTTCAAGCTTGGTTTGAACTTGGTTCATTTAGATGTTATCAAGCTCTCAATTCAAGCTTATTTGATTGTTTAAAACTTTTAGTTGTTTGATTGATTAGTGAGCTTGATAATTTAAATTTATTTATTTTATTATATTATTTATTTAGCATATTGAAAAGAGTTTTATTAATGAATATGGTTCGTGAACATTATTTATGAATGTTGTTCACGAACATTATTCACAAACGTTGTTCACGAACATTAACGAGCTGAACACATATGTGTTCAAGTTTGTTTATTTAGCTTAACAAGTTGTTCAAACTTGTTTGTTTAATTAATCTTATGTATATTGAACGAACATAAACAAACTCTTACCAAATCGAACATCAAACTTGTTCACGAACGCTTGGTTCATTTACAGTCCTACATACGTCTATGTATCTATATGTACCTCCCTCCATATACGTGGAGCTATTAGAGGGGTCGTTAATGTAACATATCTATATTTTTTACAATATGTAAAAACTATATACTAATTTTTACATAGATAATTATAATTAAATAATGTTCATTTAAAATATAATGAATCTCTAAATAATTATCAATTATTTTTATTAAATTATTATTTTAATTAGATTATTATTTAGAAAAGTAAAATTAAAATGATATAAAGTGAATGCTACTAGTTACCATCTATAAAAGTATATATTAATTTGTACACAGTCCATTAAGATCCAATAATATTTATTTAAAATATAATAAATATCACCTCCCTGGGTTGTTTTGCTCATTGGCATATTGAAAAAAAAATATTCTTATTTCTTTTACCCTGCCGTGGAGCCTCACTGAAATGGACCACCACCGGAGCTTGCTTAGTTTAAATTCAGATAAAAATAACCTTTCCATAATAATTAAATTAATGTTGGAGCATTTGGTGGCCACTTAGACTAACTTATAATGAAATCAAGACATGATCAAATTGTTGCTTTTCTCGACTTTACAGCCATAAAAATTGACTCATTGAGTGTTGCCGAGAGAAGTGGAGTTGAAGCAACAAAGACAATTATTGTTGAACTGCGCAGAGTGATGGATTGAGTGTCTTCCTGGTTGCATAAGGCAACAAATAGAGGGAACCTGACTGCAGTAATTGAATCAATGAATTTGCTCTCTGATGCTATTGATAGGTCATGCCGGCCGCATCATCTGCAATCTGCCCTTTAGACACAAATTAGGTATAAATATGATGCTAAAAGGAATTTCACACATTCACATCCAAGAAAAAGAAACATTAATGAACCATGGTATAATTTTCTGACATTTGTCAGAGTGAGTCTTATTTCATTGCATAAACTGCAAAGTGAATGCTTGGAGCTTGACAATTGCCATCAATATTCATCAAATTGTACATCAAGTTTAGCTCTACATCTCATCCAGAAATCAGGCCTGAGTCCTACTTCAGAGAGATGAGCTCTTGGTTTCCACCAGTGATCAGCTATAATTCACTAGGCTTATATCATCTTCAGGGGATAAGAGAGAGAAAAATCTAAGCGGATAGAATAGCAGGAAAATATAGTTACGTGCCATTTCTCAATGTACAAACATTTTATGAATCAACCAAACAGCAACGCCAAACATGCCATTGATATTGATCAGATTTAGTGCCAAAAAAAAAATCAGTTACTCTGCTCTTGGTTTGGAAGGACTGATTCCTTTTCTGAAGCAGGATGGCCTATGTCAGAGTGGTTAGCTTCAAATTTCTTCTGTGCCATTTCTCTATGTAGCATCGCATTCTCGCGCATCACCTTTACCATTTCTTTGGCATGTTTTTCTTCTTTCTCAAGCTGCATACTCATTAAGAGCTCGGCACCTTTATCAATTGGTTTGAAGTACTCTTCTATTGCAGCTTCCTACACGTATCACAATTTACAAGGATAAAAACATTCATTACTGAACAAACTGAAGCAATCAGCATAGACTGTTCTTTCAAATTCACTTCAGTCAGTACTCTGTTTAACCCAAAAGAAGCTAAGCCTCGAAATTAAATTGCCTACAGGTTTCTTTTTTGACATTTTACAATCACAATGGTTAGATGATAGTATCCATAAGTTATAGGAAAAAATGCCACTTAGCACCACTATTTTTCATTCATTTCAAAGGTTGCTTTCAGAAAACCTGAGTATGCACTGATAATGCAAGCAGAGATGGAGGCAAAGGATGAGACTGAACCAAAGTTGGAAACGCCAACCCATCCAACGCCGAAGCCCTAAGCGCCAGCGGCAATTAAACTTTGAAGCTTCGTCTGAAATGCCGAAGCCCCAAGCCTTCGTCCAAAACGCCGAAGCCCCAAGCCTTCGATTGAAGCTTTGTCCAAAACACCGAAGCCCCAAGTGGCGATTGAAGCTTTGTACGAAAGGGTGAGGGAAAAAAATTGGAAACCCTAAATCAATTTTTTGTATCTATTTTTTTCGATTGAAGCTTCGCCTGAAATAATAATTTTTATATCTATTTTTTGATCTTACTAATTATATTATAATGATTAAAGTAGTTTTTTTTTTGTCATTTTTGCAGGTTTTATTGCTTTGAAATTTTGAAATTGTACATGTTGCTCCTCTTTTGTGTAAGTTATTTTAAATTACAACTTTATTTTGGAATGGTACGTGCTAATCTATTTTTGTAGAAGTTGTTTTACATTACAATTTTATTTTAATATTTTCCATTGTAGTAAGTTAAATTATCATTATTTTTTATTAAAAATTAGAATATATGTGTCTAAATAGAAACCGTTATTATTTCATATATTTAGATCAATGACTATATTTTTTTATAATTGATTGTCTAAAAAAAATTTTGCCCCCCTCATATAATTTTTCCGGCTCCGTCTCTGAATGCAAGCATGCGTAAAAAACATTCCTTGCTTGTATATTTGATGAAATCCATTTGGACAAGAAGAAGCACTGTCTTCTCAACTGATAATCAAACATGTTATGATACTTCCTTTTCTCCTTCCCTTTTGTCATATCTCATCTCTTCTCATCATAACGAACCTTTAACAATTGAGTCCAGCTTAGCAGAATGATGGATTTGTTTTAAAAAAAATGCTGCATTGCTATTTTGACATTTCCATCATTTGATCAGAACCAAATTGAGCATCATCAATTTTTGGGCTGACACAAGTGAATTAATTTTTTTTCATTGGTTCAGTAGCTAATTAGTCATTAGAAAACGATTTTGCAATGTCAAACTCTATCCATGTACAATATTTTTCTTAAAATCTTATCAATCAGATAGACAAAATATTATGCCCTTGCATAATATTTGGTGATTTTTAAAATAGTTACTCGTAGTAATTTAAAAAATTGTTATTTATTAGAAAACCAAAAAAATGTTATTTATTTACTTGGATATACTAATTAACTATGAAATTTACAAAAAAAAAAATATCTAAATATACTAATTAACTATGAAACCACTAATATATTTAACAATAATTATTATGCATAAGTTTTGACCTGTCAAAGATAAGTGATTCATTCTGCAATTAGACATGTTACACTATAATTGAAAATATGGCAGGCAAATAAGACCAAAGACGAGTGTATTTAAGATAATAGAATTGATTTGAAAGATTCAAGCATTACTAGCAATATAACAACGTATAGAGTTCCATATAAATTATAATTTAAAGAATTGGGCTTGTGATGCTTGTTTGCAAATGATGCATAACTACTACACTACTATTCTGCTAGTATATAATCTGGAGGGTGAAAGTCTCTTAAACTGTTTTTTAACCTACTTTTCATCACCTAATATCAAAAGGCAATAGAAGGAATAGATAAGCAATAAATGGGTAGGAAAAGAATTTCTAAAGGGGAAAAAATGACGATAATAAGGTGCATATACATCCTGTCACTAAATTTACATATTTAGCTAGTTTTTTTTTTTTTTTTTTTTTTTGTATGATGTGAAATAACCTAAAGACACAAACATAGTTTTGAAATCATTTTTTTACGAGCATAAAATAGAATTGCACAAATCAGATGCTGAGATAAACAGAAAATGCAAAACATATGTGAATAAGATAATCAAACAGATTGTGACTTACTGTTTCTTCCAGCTGTTGGTTGAGTGCTTGCATTTGCTCAACCATTTGTCGAACTTCTGACAATATGATCTGCTCCGGTAACTTTCGTAGTGCTGCCTTCTTAGCCTGTGCCTAGACAAGGAAATAGGTAAAATTATAGGCAGGATTAAGGAGAAATATTAAAAATTACAGTGAATTTACCAAAGAAACTCTAGTACGGTGTTTCATATGAGAAAAAGTGAACAGATCAAGTTATATTTGTTCTTCCAGATCCTTAATACAGTTATCCAATGTCTTAATCATCATCTAGATTAATGAAAATGAGAATTTTTTAGTACAACTTTTTCATGAAGAGTTATATAAACTTAAACAAGGTCACAAATCCATAAAACAAATTGTTTCCTCCTCCAAAATAGTCCACTCTATCTGTTCATCCATCAAAACATTTTTCCATTTGAATGGCACTTCTACAGATAGTTGTTAGAATCATGATGTGAAAGAATAATTAGTCAAGGAAGTTCCAACTTGAGATTTGGAAATCATAGCTTCAAAAATACATTTCTTAATCTATTACATAAAACTATACAAAGACATAACCCTATTTTAGGTTTAACAAGCAGTTGTTTCAAACAGGGACGGTAAACCAGCTTACAATTCTAACTGAAATAAGCCAACAAAAATTTTCTCCAATTATAATTTCTCTCTATGATTTTAAAAAATTCAGCGTTTCAACAAAGGGCATACCCAAAGTAGCAGAATATCCAAAGGGCACACCAAACTTTTGAATGTGATGTGATTTCAGTTGACCTGTCACCGTCATACGCTTTTAGACAAAGTACTTGACAGTTATAGGATAGATTGGAAATGACTCCGGTCCATTAGATGTGATTGCAGTCAAAACATTTTTGGCGAAAAGAATTTAATAGCTAAACGTGTTTGACAAGGCCTCAAATTCATGCCAAATGATGCCTAATCAACTGAAATAACATTTTCTCAGCTGGCATTCTGGACTTTAGTGGATTAATGGTTTGGCTGGTAATGAAATGGATTGGCCAAAGCATATTTTGGGAAACAGGTGTGACTTTGGTAAAATATGGTTTAAATTTAAGTCTTTCTCCCTCTTTCCTTCCATACAAGGAAATAATTGGATGGAAAATATTTTGCAATTATTTCCGTATGAGTTTACTCCCACCTTTTTCTTTCCCTACTAGTTTCTTTCTTGTGTAGGAAAGAAAGGCCAAATGTCATCCAGAACCTTTGAGGTAGAAATCAAAGTATTTTTTTTCCTAAACTGTTAAGTGAGCATTAGAAAGAATTGCCCAAATAGATAAATTAGCTATGTTATAACAGAACTAAAACCACAAGAAACTGAAACTTTACCAGCAGTCCTACTATATTGTGTAATTAAACAAATGTAATATACCTGTTCAAGTTGCCTCTGAAGTTGCAATCTATATGTTCGGATTCTTCTTTCTTCATAACCAGATAGGACTTTCACCAAAAACCAAGTCCTCCGTCCAAACTCAACTAATTTATCCATCCTCTCGTGACACTATGTATCTCTGCAACACATTTAAGGACTATAAGTTAATAAAGGGTAGTTGTTTGTATTACTTCAGTCATGTCCATGCTACAATTTTAGCTTTATAAAAAGTACAAAAGAGCAGTAATGTGCAAGAGGATTTAAGAAAGAATAACGAGGCTGATAAAATTGGAGTCTCCTTCCTGTTTAGATTATATCATATCAATTGAAATACTGAAATAATGTTGTGTGATAGAATATGTTTATTTATTTAATTAAATTATTGCACCATCCTTTCAGTCTTTTTCAGTTTGCTCAGAAGTTTTTGGACTGATGTTTCTCTGCCAAAAATATCCATAACAAGGATTAATGTAGCAAAAAGCGATTCGCTCGCTCCCAACGCCCCCGTCAACCCATCCCTAGGCCAATACGGAGGAGGTAAATCACGGATGGCTACTAACCATTAATGCAGGTAGCCAAGGCATGGGGGAAGGCATGCTCGGACGCGTCGAGTTTCGACCCCAAGAACTCATGTGACAACGCCCCATGTCTCAACCACTGCACCACCCTGAGGGAACTCCATAACAAGGATTAATGTTCAGTCCCGATGTTGTCAAAGATTGGCACCTGGACCACCCTAGTATAGCAGGGGCGCCTCAGCGAGCCGTTGTTGGGGATGACGTTCAGAATCTACATCAGCAACACTCCAGACGCTCGAACCAGTCTAGGCGCCCGCGCAAGGATAAAGTTTAATCATCAAGCCTTTAAAGAGCCGTTGCGAAGCAAATAAGATGCACCACTGGGGCGCCTGGACCTGCTCCAGGCGCTCGGAGCTGCCACATCAGCCAACGGACGAATTCGACCAGTGAGTTATAAATAGAGTCCTTATCCTCTTCATTTAGAACAACACTCGTTCGTATTCTCTAGATCTATTATTTCTTTACTGTTTGTGCTTAATCGCTGTAAGAGACTTCTCCGCCTTCATCGAAGGAGTTTATTAGTGCTTTTCAACGCCTTGGATTAACAACCTCCCCGGTTGTAACCAAGTAAATTGCTCGTGACTCTTACTCTTCTTTTTATGTTGTTTATTTCGAACTATCTAATGTGTATTTGTCTTTGCTAAGAACAAAGCAAAAGAAAGTTGTAATTTGATTTGCAGGCTATTCACACCCCCGCCCCCTCTAGCCGGCCTCACTAGGACCTTTAGCTTTTAGTGTTTCTAAACTAAATTTAGCAATCCAAACAAATTAGATTCTAGTAGTGTTATGCAGATGAAATTTGTTACCGAGTTCAATTGCTATGTCGTTGTCTTTGGTACTATTTGTTTGTGCTTGTTTGATGCTTCATATTTGATTTTAGTTTTTAATTGTTTACTTCAAATAGACAAGGTTTTTCTACCAGTGTTTTGGTTTGTTGCTTTTCACCTATTAAAATTCCAACAATGTTTCAGTTTTTGTACAGCTTTATCCAGTATTTCAGGATATTGATCTGTAGCTATAGTGTTTGGTTGCATAATATATGTTGTCACTTCTCATCTAAAATTACCAAATAACATCAAGTTGTTTGTTCATACATTAAGGATACTTATTTTGATGTACAAAGATGATAAATTGCTGCTTGTATATAGGAAACTAATATACAAGTTTCTAGTTCTACAGATCATCAAGATCAAAAAAATGAATCCACAGGTGGAAACTAATATATTGTACCAGTCAAAACTTTTAATTCTAAAAAAATTCATATGTTGAAATAGTTGTGCATGCCAATTTTTAGTAACACATGTTGAGCAGCTAAGAAAATCCAAGTTATATTGAAAACTGGTAATGTAAGTGCAACTGTATATAATACTAAACCTGAGAATGTAATTAAATTCATTGGATTTTGTTGTTGAACTTTTCTGCTTCATCTTTCATTCACTCTCCCTACAACAAAACTATAGTTCATATTCCAGCAGTTGTTTTAAGAAAGGTTTGTAATTATAACAATTTCCTGTGAACGATTTATCCAAAATATGGCATTCCCAATGTGCTGGGTTTGTTTTTGTAAATATGATATCAGTATCATTGCAGCAGTGCATCTTAGATCATGGACTTGTGAAGGGTGGCAAATTGAATCAAATAGACTTAAATGGTTATTGTTGCTTGTGACCCATGGTATATTTAGCTTGAAAAAAAAGGAAGAAATCGTACGAATATCCTTGAAACAGTCCATCTTCGATCATGGCATAAAGCGAGAATGGCAAATTGAATCTACAATACCAAAATGAGTTATGTGTGACTTGAAAAAAAGTAACTTTTCTAAAACCAAGCAAGACACAGTCCGCCTAATTCGTTTAAGATGGTGATTACTCTTTTGCTGTTCCTTCCATACCCGCATCAACAAGACACAACACGGGTATGGATACAAAATACAATTTTTGCTCGTCCGACTCGTCCTGTCCTCAGAGGACGATCAATTAAACATAAGAAGAATAAGAAACTTAAGAGGAAGAGGCGGAGGAAGGAAGGAAAAAAAAAACAACAAACTAACCTGGAATCAAGCCCTAGCGCAGGCCGGAGAAGCTACTATGGGGCGGAAGTGTGCGGGCGACTAGGCGAGCAGGCCAGTAGGCGGCCAGGCGAACGGGCAACAGAAGCAATCGCGGAGAGAAGTGCGGGCTGAAAGCAAGGGGGCGACTGTGGGAGGAAACGACTCGCGATCCAAACCTCCGGAGTAAAAGCCTACAGAATGGGGCGTCTGGACTCTGGAGGCCGGGTATAGGAGATCATAATGTGTGCTATATGGAACATGGATCAGTTTAAAAAAACCCCTTATAACTTTTTAAATTTCCAAAATGTCGTCAACTTACAAAAATTCTCGTTTCTTCCCCAGCCTCTTCCTTTCCTCGGCCTTAACCTTCGGCACACTCGTGGACTATCCCAAACGGGCCAATCTTCCCTCATCCCCTCGGCGGCTTCCGCTTCTCCTCCCTCCCAACTCCGCCCGCCTCAAAACACTCGGCGAGGGAGACTGCAGTCGCCACTTTCGCCAAGAAAGGCGCGGCCTTTCCTATGTTCCTGCTGTCAGAGCTGTGGCCGTGGACTCCGATGAGGCTGGCTTGCCTGACCCTGTCCAAGAGGTACACTTCTCCTTCACTTCTGTTGGTAGGTTAATCACCATTGGTCTCAAAGCTTTTTTTTTTTAACTGTATGAAAAGGTTGATGCGCAGATGACAGGTTTCAGATTTTCGTGTTTTAGCTTCATCTCAACAATTGTAGCAATTTGTTGACAGCTCGGCTTTTAAACAAGATGCCTCAGTTTTTTCCCTTGGTTGAAAGATGAAGCTTTATGTGCTTGTCAGCATCCATATTCTCTATCTAAAATTTAAGATAAATAATTTATTTTATTAAATTTAAATAATTCACTATATATTACATCAATTATTTTAAAATTTTTATCATTTTTAATTTTTTATTATTTTTTTTATTATTATTATATTTATGAAATGAATGATTTCTATTATTTTTAATTTTTTATTATTTTTTTTCTTTTTTTTATTATTATATTTATGAAATGAATGGAAGGAAAGATGGAGGGGAAGAAAAGAGATTAAAAAGAAATATTATTTTATTTTTAGAGTAGTGATTTCATTTCCTAAATTTAAAGAATCATTATTCATCAAATCTAAATTTAGATAATGGATAGGATAACTGATATAAAAGTTTTTTAGTTACCCAATTCAAAATTTATGATAAAATTTTTGAATAAGATAATTGATATAGGTGCTCTTAAATTCTAGTTCCTGAATACTATTAGAAGATAATTACTTGGACAGACATAAGTATATTAGATTAGCTGGATAATATGAGAACATAACTCAAGGTGCATGCCTATCCCATGGCATTCAGATAGTGCAATCTAAAACTGCTTTGGATACGGTGCGTGGAGGGTGGTCCAAAATAACGTATGATGGGTAGTTAAAATAATATGATAGTTCGTAAAAATTAGAATGTGTATAGTTGAAGGGATCATTTTTAACGGGGCTCAGTTTCTTAAGGTTCATTCTTCATGAGCATAACTTTTAATATATATTCGATTGGTCCTAGAGTTAATCGGATCTTTAGGGCTCAGCTCTTCATTTCTCATGGGTATGACTCTGACCCAGAATATACCTGATTGGCCCCAGAGTCGATCCGAGCTCTCTACTTTTCATGGGCATGGTCTCAGCTGTTGGTTGTTACTCGGAATATCGTACTGGTTCTCTTGTACAAAAATTTTGTAGAAGTCCTGGACCATTCCTAACAACCTATTATGTTCTTTAGAAATTAAATTTGGAATCGCAAACAGAACTTAACATTATTGATTCCAAATTCAATTTATCTGTTCTTAAAAGTTTAGACTTGGATCACAAATGATGCTTAACATTATTAATCCAAATTCACCTATGTTACAAATTTGATTAAATATTTATTTCAGAGATCGGCTTCCAAGTTAAACATGGCGAGGCACTAGACCTCCTTGGTTATGGGAGCATCCACCACTTCCTAGACAAAGTCTTTCAACGAAATTCAATATTTAATCTCCTTATAGTAACCCTAGGCTTAACCATTAAGTACAATCGAATCACAAGATCGAAAAAACAAAAGAAACACAAACTCGAATCATAAATTCGAAACCTAGAATCGTTAGCCTCTTGTGTTTGGTATTTCAAAATCCGTACAAAGAAAACTAGTATGATGCGGAACAAGACAACTAATTATACCTTTTTTTATAACTAATAAATCTCACGATCTTCTATCGTATTCCTCTTTTTATCTCGGACGTTGTGTGGACGACGATCTACCGAGACGAGAATCCACCCAAGCTTCGTTCTTCTCCTTGCAAGTTTCGGCCACCAACAATCTCCTAGAGATGAAGAACTTCGGCTACCAACCAAGCTCCAAGGGATGTTAGGTAACAATGCCTCCTATCTCTTATTCTTCTCCAAGCAAAATCCGGCCACCAAGATCTCTCCAAGAAGATGATGTCGCCAGCCACTTAAGAAGAATAATAGGGGAAGAGGAAGAAGAGAGGGTCGGCCACCACCAAGGAAGAGAGGAATACTAGAGGATATATTGTTGTAAGATGAGACACCTCTACCCTCTCTTTTATATTCCTTGGTCTTGGCAAATAAGGAAAGTTTTAATAAAAACTTCCTTATTTTCCTTGCCATAGAAAGGAAAATTTAATTGATAAAAAATTCCATTTTCTTCTATGGATGTGGGCGGCCATATCAAATCCTCCAAGGAAAGTTTTAAACACAAGATTAAAACTTCCTTATTTGTTTCCGAAAATTAAAATAAAACTTTTATAAATTAAAATCTCTCTATTAAAATATGTGGATGATTTACAAAAAGGAAAGTTTTCTCTAAAATTAAAATATTCCTTTTAACTACAAATAAGGAAAGATATCAAATATTTCTCTTAATCTTTTGTAGAAAGCTACAAAAGGAAAGATTTAATTTTAAAACTCTCTTTTAAAATCATGAGGATGATTACAAAAAGGAACGTTTTATCAAAAATTAAAATCTTCCTTTTAACTACAAATAAGGAAAGATATCAAACTTTTCTCTTAATCTTTTGTAAAAAACTTATAAAAGGAAAGATTTAAATTTTAAACTCTCTTTTAAAACTATGGCTTCCACATAAGAACATATTTTAAAAAATAAAATCCTTTTAATTTATTGTGGCCGACCACCTAAGCTTGGGTTCAAGCTAGGCCGACCACACTTCAACCCCTCCAAGCCATGTATTGGTTGGCTCTTGCTTGGGCTCCAAGCTTGGCTTGGCCGGCCACCTAAGGGTGGATAAAAAGGTGGATATAGGTGGGTATAAGACTTTATAAATAAGAGGCTACGACAGGGACTGAGAGGAGGAATTGGTTTTGGTCTCCCGATGAACTTGAGCTTCCCGTGTTCGCCCCGAACACCCAACTCGAGTTCATCAATAATATTATGAGTTATTATTGAACTACCGCACCAATCTCATATTACTATATGAGTTCCTTCTTATCATGAGTGTGTTAATCTCCCTATGTTTAAGATATAGAATGTCCACTAATTAAACGAGTTACTAACAACTCACTTAATTAATATCTAGCTCCAAGAGTAGTACCACTCAACCTTATCATCATGTCGGACTAAGTTCACCTGCAGGGTTTACATGACAATCCTTATGAACTCCTCTTGGGGACATCATCAAACTAGATTACTAGGACACAGTTTCATTCTATAATCAACAACACACCATATAAATAATATCATTTCTCAACTTATCGGGTCTATTGATTTATCGAACTAAATCACACCCTTTGATAAATTAAAGAAATGAATATTGAGTATATGTGCTTGTTATTATATCATGATTAAGAGCACACACTTCCATAATAACAAAGGTCTTGTTCTTTTATGCAGTCAGTATAAAAAGAACTTACCTTAAATGGTCTTGCTCAATACACTCAGAGTGTACTAGTGTAATTTTATAGTCAAGATAAACTAATACCAAATTACATTACGACTATTCCAATGGTTTGTTCCTATCCATCTTAGTCATGAGATACTGTTTATAATTTATAAGAAATTGATAACATGATTTTCTATGTATGACACCACACACCATGTTATCTACAATATAAATTAATTGAACAACTACACTTAACACATAAATGTAGACATTTGACCAATGTGATTCTTTATTTCAAAATAAATATTTACAAAAAACTAGATTTTTAGTATACACTCTAACATGAGCATATGCTCAATCGGCCCTAGAGCCGATCGGACTCCTAGGCTCAGCTCCCCACTTCTCGTGGGAATGACTCCCAGCATATGCCCAATTGGTCCAATAGTCGGTCGGACCTCCGGTGCTCAACTTCTCACTTCTCATGGGCATGACTCCCAACATACACGTAATCGGCTCTAGAACCGATCGAACTCCCGGGGCTTAGCTCCCCACTTCTCATGGGCATGGTTTCCAGCTTACACCCGATCGGCTCCAGATCTGGACGAATCTCTGTGGCTCAGTTTCCCACTTCTCATGGGCATGACTTTCAGCATGCACCCGATCGGCCCTAAAGTCGGTCGAACCTCCACGGCTCATCTCCTCACTTCTCATAGGCGCGACTCTCAGCATAATCTCGATCAGTCCCAGAAACGGTCGAACCCCCGAGGTTCAGCTTCCCACTTTTAAGGGGCATGACTCCTAGCATAAACTCTATTGGCCTAGGCCGATCGGACTTCGACAAGACTTGGCTCGATCCCCACCCCACATGGGCATGACTCCCAACCTAAACCCGGTCGGCTTCAAGCTGATCGGACTCTCTCTCGGAGACAACATTGTCTAAAAATCACAACCACTTGTCAGAGAATAACGACTACTCATTAGAAAATATTCTACTACTCTGACATATACACACAACGGAACCTTCCACTGCTTAGGAGATTGTTGTCGTACATCCTCCACTACTCGACATGTTCTGACACCGAACATTTTCTGACGCCTTATAATTGCGGAGGTTATGAGAGGTGGTATAAAAAGGAGGTGCTCGCCATTGGTCAGGTATGGACACACACATCTACAATATTGTTCTATTGTTCATCTTTTTCCATATTTTTCATCGGAACTATTGTTCTGATTTGAACGTTAGATTGTCTGTGTTAAGAATCCCCTCCCCGATTCTCGCCTTGATGCTCTTGTTTGCTCTTTTTGTGACATGTGCAAGTCCGTAGTTTCCAACTCTATATCTTTCCTTTGTCAACATTTTCATTTCCTCGTCGATCACTCATATACTCAATTTTCGGACCGGGTTAGATTGATAAAGGATTTCATATACAGATCTGACACATTTCAGATGTGTAAATGAGAAGAATTATGTTTTTTTATATTTTTTGTTTTGATGAGAATCAGACGGTAGGAAAACCCAGAAAGTATTACTTTGTAGTGGCCAATGAAAAATTCATGCTTGATGAGGAGGGACATTTCAAAGAGTTATTGTTTTAAATGAGCTGAAATTTTGGGGAGCTTAGCAAGGAGCAGGATTTCTGGATTGTTGTTGAGCCCAAATTCTTAGACAAGTTTCCTAGCATTACAGAGCAACTAAACCGACCGGTTGTAGCTCGTCTCCACAGATGGAACTTAGATGACATAATTATGCTTGCTTTTTCAATGGTTTAGCTGTTATTCATTTCAATTACATTCATCTTGGCATAATTGCTCTTCTCATCTTTTTGCCTTTTAGAAAGGTTAAAGGTCCCAGAGTTGGACTAAAAGGTTAAAGGTCCCAGAATTGGAATGTTTATGATGGTCCTTTGGCGATCGACTAGAGGGAAGTGAATAGCCTGCACAGTAAAAATAAACAAATGCCTCTTCTCTAACTTTACAGCTTTATTAGTCTAATACCTGCATACAAAAAACAATGATAAAAGATTGAAAAAGAAGAGACACAAAAGGGTTACTTGGTTTACAATAAGGGAATTGCTAATTCAAGAAAGTTGAAACTCACTAAACAATCTCCTTCAGGCGGAGAAACCTCTTATAACCGTTGAAACATTCAATTATAGAACAAAACTCAAGAGGAATCAAATACAATTGTTGTTCTGACCATCTAGGATCAGAACTGTATTTATAGGCCTGGTCGGGACGTCTGGAAGGTGTCCAGGCGCCTGGAGGGGCATAGAATTTTATCCCTGTCACAACGAATCACACCACGTTGCGAAATGATGAAGTTTTGATTCCGAGCACTTAGACCTATAAAGTCAACTTCCAGTTGACTTTTTGGTTCGGGAATTCTGTTCCAGTTCCGCTCGCTTAGGTTTGGGTCTTTCGTTCCAGTTCCGCTTACTTGGATGATTTCCGCCATCCGAAATAGGAACTCACCTGAACCCATTTTCCAACCTTCTCGAGCAACCTTCCGCTCCGGCTTCTCGTCCCTCGGAAATATCATGTGCCTCCTTCTCGTGCACCCACATACTCTTCCACAGCACCTCGTCCCTCGAACGCACCGAGCCCGTCGACTCTCTCTCGTGCCGTCCTTCTCGCTGGCTGCGTCTTTCGCTCGACTTCCTGTGCTCTTAAGTTCCTGCACACTTAGACACAAAGGTTAAACCACAATATAACCTAACCTGACTTGGTTGATCATATCAAAACTACCTTGGGATACTAACAATCTCCCCCTTTTTGATGTGAGCAACCCCGAGTTAAATTAGGGTGAATTACAAACAAATAACAGTTATAAATATTTGCAAGTACAAAAATTATAAAAAATTGTATGTCCTCCCACTAGATTTAATCTTCACTACTCCCCTTTTGATCACATTAAAAATTGGGTACTTTAAAATGCTACTTGGAAAGTCTAAACTGAAAAGTTTAAGGGAACATTCCAAAAAAAACTAGATCTATAAAGTTTGTTTTAAAAAAAACTTTGAAAAAAATTGCTTAAAAAAATTGGATTGAGAGAAATGACTCTCGAGATAATTTCTAAATTCAAAAATATAAACAAGCATAGAGTAATAATGTGTTAAAAAAATTTAAAATTTTTCCTTTAATAGAGAATATGATATACTTTTAGAGAAAAATAATTTTTGCTGAATAATTAAAAAAAATAACATTAAGAAAAATTTAAAAGTTTTTTACAGATAAGTGATAAAGTTATCTTTCTCGGAAAAATTAACTTCTAATTAATTTCTAACAGACATTTTGACAGACACTTAAAAGCATTAGTTAACAATTCAATGCTTCACAGTTAGTAATTAAATATGTATTTCAGTAATTAGCTTTTAGGCTGTGGCGAGGCACTAGACCTTCTTGGTTATTGGAATAACAACCACTTCTAGACAAAACATTTTAATGAAAGTAAATATTTAATTTTCTCTCTAAAAGCCCCAAAAAATAATTAATCTAAATATGATTTTAGAATTCAAAATAAATTCCTTCCTACCGGATTAATCCAAAATTTGTTAGGAATATATTTCTGTGATATTTTTCTAATTTAGCCTTTATGAAATCTAAAATGTCAATTAAGTCCTCGATCATATTTAAAATTTCTATCATTAGTATGTAGAAAATTTGAGCATGAATCATCTTTTTCTAACATTTTAATTTTATCTTTTAATTTTGTATTTTCATCTATTAGTTTTTTAAATTCTTCTTTTAGGCATGCATGTTCTTTCTTTGACTTTATATACCTTGTTCTCTTTTTATATAATGATTTACTTACTATTTGTATACTTTTAAATAATTATTTTGGAGGAAGCTTACTTATCTGACTTACCATATATTCGTCAGTGGACGCTCCCTTTCATTGTTACTTTCTTCTACAGTGTCTCCCCCTTCATCGATGCTCTCGATGCTCATTTCCGAGGTGCTTTCGTCATCTTCGAGTAGGTAGTTGGCAATTAGTGTTGTTCCGGTAATCTCCTCGGATCTGGATGCTTTTACAGACGAGTCGATATTTGTAGCATAATCAGATTCTTCTTTCGTTGATTTTTCATAGAACTCCAAGAACTTTTCCCAAAGTTCTTTTGTGTTTTGGTAGTTGCCGATTTTGTCAAGTTCTTGAGCAGGAAGAACACTCAGTAGGTAGAACTCGGCCTTACCATTTGCTATGAATTTGTCGCGTTGCTTTTGAGTCCAAAGATGTTCCTCGAGTTCTTTTCCATCTTTACTTTTGGGGACATCAAAACCAAATTTCATAGAAAGCATTATATTAAAATCAGTTTGAAAAAATACCTCCATTTTTCATTTCAAGAATGAGAACTCCCCCTCGAACTTTGATGCGTTGATACTCGGTCCGGTCATCTCTTGTGCTTCGTTGAGCGATTAGTCCTCCTGAAGTTGTAGGGCTCTGATACTACTTGTTGGTCCCTTGATGATCGATTAGAGGAGGAGGGGGGGGGGGTGAATAGACTGCACAGAAAAAAAAACAAACAAAAACCCCTTCTCGAACTTTACAGCTTTATTAGTCTAATACTTGCATACAAAAAAATGGTAAGAGATTGAAAACGAAGATGCACAAAAGAGTTACTTGGTTTACAATCAGGGGATTACTAATATAAGGAAGTTGAAGCTCACTAAGCAATCTCCTTCAGACGGAAAAATTTCTTACAGTAGTTGAAGCACTCAATTACAAAACAAAACTCAAGAGGAATCAATTACAAGTGTTGTTCTGACCATCTAGGACCAGAGCTGTATTTATAGTCCTGGTCGGGACGCTTGGAAAGGGTCCAGATGCCTGGAGGGGGAAAGAATTTTTATCTCCATTGCAACGAATCGCGCCACGTTGCGAAATGATGAAGTTTTGATTCTGGGCGCATGGAAGGGTTTCGGGCGCCCGAACTAGGAAAGTCAACTTCTAGTTGACTTTTTGGTCCGGGTCTTCCGTTCCGATTCCGCTCGCTTGGATTCGGGTCTTCCACTCCGGTTTTGCTCACTTTGGTGATTTCGGCCATTTAGAATAGGGTTCACCCAAACCCATTTTCTGATCTTCTCAAGCAACCTTCCGCTCTGGCTTCTCGTCCCTCGGAAAAGCCTCGCGCCTCCTTGTCCAGCCTTCTTCTCGTCTATTCGTGTACTCTTCCGCAACACCTCGTCCCTCAAACGTATCAAACCCGTCGGCTCTCTCTCGTGTCGTCATTCTCGCTAACTACATCTTTCACTCGATTTCCTGTGCTCCTAAGTTCCTGCACACTTAGACACAAGGGTTAAACTACAATAGAACCTAACCTGACTTGGTTGATCATATCAAAACTACCTTAAGGTACTAACAGTTTTTACGATTATATACTTTTGTTGTCTTGAATAGGGAGAGAGAAGAGAGGAATCAAATTTCTGGTTGTAGCTTACTACAGGTAAAATCAGAGGGATGCATGAAGAGAAATTGTTCGACTTGACGAGCTGTTCAATGTACTATCAAATATCAATTCAACCGTTTCGTTCATAACCATTGTGTATGGCCTCTTGATTCTCAACCCTAAGCCCCCACTTCCCAAAGATTGCCACCGAAAAGTGGAAGTATGATTAAGTTTACTTTAGTTACTGATAGCGAAAGTGTCTTTTGTTGAGATTACTAAGGAAACTCTGCTGTTTGTGACTTTGTCAAAAATCTTTACTTACAAGGTAGATTTTGGAAACGTGTTGAGCCATCTCCTGTTTCCATCTAAGATTTGGAAATCTTTAACCAGAGCTTCTTCTATCTACATAAAATTTTCCAAGAACACTACATTTGTGCCATTGATTCTTTGAATTTTGGACAATTTATTGGATATCTGTTACTATGCATTATGAGCTTAACATAACAAGAGATTTCAAGAACAATGAAAAGTTATTTCAATGACTTCCACAGGTCCATGAAACTGAGGCTGGACAGGGTTTTAACAGACCGCTTTTAGGCACACACACTAGACGAAGCTCTGGCTTATGATCCAATCGATCTAAATTTCGGCAAGCCTGAGAAGTGGACCGCACCATATCCAAAATATGAGTTCGGATGGAAGGAACCCTTTTTGCCACCAGGATCCAACAAAAACTCTCAATAGATTAAACAGTCCGGAGCAAGTTTTCGTCAATTTGACATATGAGGGAAGGATTTATTATATGCTATCTTATTTTACTTTGCAAAAAGACTGTATTCAAAACTCGAACATGTGACATATAATACAAACTCATTTATTGGAAGTCACTCAAATGGGGTGATATTCAAGAACAATTTTTTTCATGAATGTTATAAGAATGCTGAAAGGTACTCTCATTGTTTTCCTTCATAAGATCAATAGGAAGATAGTCCACTAGACAATAGTGTAGCAGTAGGTAACTTTCTTAAATTTTTAGATATCTAAAGATCAGTTTTAATTTTAATAATTAATGGATGATTTTTTTTTTAATAAACAGTTAACTTAAGAACATGGGCCTATGGGTCTGCGAACACTTTAGAGAAATTTTTTTATAAAATCTGTTTCGTTGTCACAGAATTAATCCAAATTGAATTTAGGGTGTCAATTAAAAAAAACCCCAGAAGGTAAACTATCCTGAAACTTTCACCACCATAAATATCTACTTCTTTTGCACTACTAACAAAATACTAACGAAGGTCAGTTAAGTATGAGTTATATTCAAGATTCCAGTGTACTAAAAAGAAAAATGAAACTGTCACATAAACAATCCAGGGCCGTCTCAACTCTTCTTGATATCAAAAAAACATAAGGTCTTAATATTTTTAAAAATAAATATTATTAAAGATTTTTTATTTTATTAGTTATAGTAAAAAGTAGAAGTTGTCACCCTAGTAGCTTAACACGGTCAATCTTACGATTATCTATGAGAAAGTAAATCAGGAAGCTGTAGTTGACTACCGTGAGAAGAGCATTTTTCTCGACTTTATCGAGATTCAACCCCTTACCCATTGTGCACTAGCCAACTCAACCATGTCCCGGGGTGACATTTAATTTTATTAATAAAATTTAAAAGAACAGTTTAATATATTGCCAATAATAATTTATATAATTGGAAGTAGTGACAAACTATGCCACGTATCATAACATTTTCTCACGCCAAACTTCACTTCTTTATTAGTAAAATTTAAAAAATAAAAAATATTTATGTTAACTAATTTGGAAATGAATAATAAATTATTATAATATTATTAATATGTATTTTAATTGCTATTTGAAAAAATATCAATCAATTTTAACTTTGAGGAAAGAAAGTCTTGACACAACAATAAAATTATTGTATGTATAGTGTTCCTGTTGGGAAGCTGAGAAGACGGACCTATCGGAATGACCCGTCTGGAATGTTGACCGCATCTCTATGACCCGGATGGTGAACTGTCTTCTATGTTGACCAAGTTATCGGAAGACCTCCGGTCAACGCTACTTGCAGCCAGCGACCGGGTTGCCCCGGTCTGGTACCCCGATGCTCGAGGGGGATCACGTGAATATATAAGCAATCGAATAATAGCAGAACAATGAAATAAATGTAGGACGAGTACGATAACGTACCCTGGCCCCGGGGGCACCCTCGGATGGATCGGTGAGCTGGTCGCACTGTTGATCAAGTCGTCGCGACCCTGAAGGATAGATGAATGTGTCAGCTGAGGAGCTGGATCTGCCCACTGGGAGCCGAGCGTGACCTAGATCCGGCAAACAACAGGCCGATTGAGAGATAATAGCAGCACGCCGGTCGAGAGATGACGTCGGCACGCAGGTCGGTATACAATATCAGCACGTAGGCCGAACACACTACAACGACGTGTAGGCCGAAATACAACGGTGGCTCGCAGGCCAGCACAGTACCAAAAGCGCTCGTCGACGTGGATCGGAGAATGACCATAGCTGTGAAATCAGTGGTGGTCATGGATCAGCCAATGGATGCCACTGGATGCGATAACGCCCGACTCAGGAAGAAGGCGGCAAGAGGGGCTCAGATCTGTCCGCGCGTGCGTGAGGAACGGAAGAGGACTGCTGACCTCAGATCTAGCCGGCGTCGGAGGCGACAGAAGGGAGTGTCGGCACCGACGACAACGAAGGGGCGTCGGCCTCGGAGAAGAGGGGGGTGGCGGCTAGAGGTTGCTGCCGACGAGAGAAAAGGAGGAGCATGGGTGGCGCCGGAGGGCGCGCTACGTGCGGAAGGCGATGCCGAGTCCGTCCGGTGGCGGCGCCACGAGGAGGAGGGGAGTGGCGGCCGCGGGATGCGTTGCGGAGAAGGCAACACCGACGTATGAGACGACTCCAGCGTGCCTGAGACAATGTCATGAGGACAAGGGGTTGCCGGCGTCGGACTTGGCCAACGTCGGAGGCAACGAAGACGGATCTTCCTCCTGGCGGCAGAAATAACCCGAACCAACCCCTTCCTCCTGGTAGCGGCACTGGAGTGAAGAGGTCGGGGGAAAGGAGGTAGAGGAGAGGAGCGACCGGTGGCCGACGTCGGCGCCGGCGAGGAGGGAGGAAGAAGGTCCTCTTGGCGGCGAACCAAAAACGCGAACCAGGCCCCCTAAATCCCGTGTGAAGAGTGCACTTTATAAGCACTAAAACCCTTAATGTGTCAAAGGACCCAAATGCCCCCTCCTCCCTAATTCCGCCTATGCCCTAACATGCATCCGCATCATATAGAAATAGGTTCGAGTACTAGATATAGTCATTATGTAAAATAGACTCTTTCTTGAAATTTGTATTGGAGGGAGCTTTATAAACCAAATTATCTTTTATTAATTTTAACTTTGATAAATTATTAAGAAAATTTATTTAACCAAAATTAGTTAACTAATAAACATCAACAACGAATTATTAAAAAATTAAAAGAAAAAAAAAATTATAACGAAGGGGTAGATAGAAAAAAATAATAGTGTAATATTAAATTTTTATTAAAAAAATATCAATTAAATATAACTCATAAATATTTAACGAATAAAAAAATAAAAACGATCTAAACTTTAATCTATTAAAAATTATTAATTATTGATTAAATAAAAAAATTTAAAATTACTGACTAAATATAATTTCACTAGCAAAAAAGTTAAAATTATCAATTAAAATAAAATTTGACTAAATTTAATTTAATCATAATTTTAAATATTTAATATATAACTTCATATATATTTTTAAATTAATTATATATATATATATATGAAATTTGATAGGTCCTAATATAATACGGGCTTTAGGTATAGGTGTTAATGATTTATGCTTTGAGAGGTCCTGAAACAATCCTTCTAGAATCGGTCTCATAAATATGGGAGAAAAAAAAGTACATGCTAACCCTAAATACAGTAATTCAGAAGGGGTGGTTTGGATAATTGGAAAAGGGAAAATGACATGTAGGGTTCGGGTTCCTTTAACAACTGGCTTCTTCCCGTCTTCCTTGGTTGGGTCCCTTTTTTTCCAGTCAATTTTCTTCGCTTCGTCTTCGCGTTCTGTGTCTCCCCTTCTCCAATTTTCAGTATAAACCCTAGTCAAAACCTCACTCGATCCTTTGATCGGCTCTAATTAGAGAATTAGATTACTGTTTGTTTCAATTGGGAGCATGAATCTTTTAGATCTTTGATGAAATTGCGGGTCTCCGGCGGCCAGATCTGTGGCTCTGAGCGATGAATCTGCCGCCTGTTGCCCTCTGGAACGGCAGACCGGCCGCCGCTCGTGATGCTCCGGTCAAGTTCTCCGAGCACATCACTTCCACCAGGAAGACAGTCCCAGCGGTGGGAGGGAGTAGACGCCGGAGGAGGGTCGTTCGCATACGCTGCACCGACGCAGACGCCACCGATTCCTCCAGCGACGAGGGGGAGGATAGTGTCCTGGCTCCTCCCCGTCGTCGGATTAAGAGGCACGTCCAAGAGATAGGGATCGAGGCGGGCGTCCGGCCCCTCCCCCGCCGGTCACCGACGCCCAAGCTTCCGCGCGAGGCGGGGACGGATGAGTCCGGACAGAAGAGGTTCCGCGGCGTCCGGCAGCGGCCGTGGGGCCGGTGGGCAGCGGAGATCCGCGATCCTTGGCGAGGGAAACGGCTCTGGCTCGGGACCTTCGACACGGCGGAGGAAGCCGCCGCCGTGTACGACGCCGCCGCCGTCAAGATCAGAGGCGGCAAAGCCGTCACCAACTTCTCCTACCACAAAATTCCCCCCTCCTCCACCGACAGCAGCAACTCCTCCTCCGCTCGGGATGACTCCTCCGACAACCCCTTCTCCTCCCCTACCTCCGTCCTCCGCTACGGCTCGGACCCCACCCCTTTCGACTTCCTCAGCTTCAGCAACGTCGACGCCTTCGGCTTCAGCGTCGACCCTCCACTCCACTTTCCCGAGCTCTACCTCCCGGTCGCGGAGCATCAGGCGGCGGACGAGGAATTCGCCGAGTTCGACGCAGGCGACTTCCTCCCCGAGCTAGTAGCGCCTCAAATGACGATACTACCCTCGTCTTAATATCTTAAATTTTTGAGAGTTAAAAAAAAAACAAAAAGAAAAATGTTCAAACGTGAGCGAAGGTGTGGAGTTGTATTATTATTATTATTATTATTATTATCAATCGTTGTGTGATGGAATAAGTGTGGAAGCGACACTTTCCTTGGATTGCACGATTTGGCGTGTAAAGTTCGTATATTCATATTTAATTCCACGTGTCCTTTTAAAAAACAGAGATATTGTCGTCCAAGATCGTGCTACGTGTCCGTCGGACGGTTAGCGACGTCCGTGACGTACGCTCCGGATTGAGGAAGCAGAAGGAGGCGGGCCCGGCGGCGGCCACGATTTGTCTGCCGAGGAAATGCCAAAATTACCCGCGCTGATTTTTTTTTTGTTTTTCCCCGTCCCCTCAATTTGTTCTTCGAGGCTTCGAGCTATCCGCAGAACTTGGAAAACTTATGCAACGGTCCGTGATTTTTTAATTAGTGGATAAGATTTGATTGTTATTGGTGTTATTATTATGTATTTTTTTAATATAAAACTGCACCTGCTCACTCCCACTCGAAATCACACGCCAAGACATGAAATGAAAGTTGTTAGTATCTTGGCTCCACGGAATATTGTTTAGGCAGTGGTGTTGTCAAGTATCCTGCCTCCGGCTGGTGTCTATGATTCTGCCAATTTCCAAGCAATTCAACTGGCCCCTGCCACCTTGGGGGCTATCATGCACGATGGGACTGGTTCAATTATTGCAATTAGCCATTAAATTGATGAGTCCATTCAGTTTGATTAAGTCCAATCATGAATGGAGAAAAATCCAATGTGATTTGACTATGATTTTCAGACTCTTTGAATTTTATTTGCCTCCTTAGATTGGGTCTGTTCTTGTGCGTGAGTGAGGATGACCGAAACAAGAAAAATGAATAGCATGAATAACACGATTATAGGCACAAGCATGAACAACTTGTTGCCGCAATGAATGCTTCATTGCAAGTGAAGGAACAATGGATCTGACTCATGATGGATGTATTCCCATCTCTCTCTCATTTATGTAGGAGAGATAGAGAGAGGTGAGGGTCAAAATCAATCTATGAAGGAGTAACTATATCAACTATAGATCTGATTAATCACGAGGAAGATTATGTATTTTCAAGATTAATGGAGATGAACATTTAGATTCTCAAAACTTTTAAAAGATAAAGAGAATAGTGAAGCTGGTAAAGTGGCTTCCAAATCAACTAGATGATATGGGTCACAATGAATAGATTTAGAAGATGACGTATTAGTTAAAGTTAAGGTGATATAATGGTTAAAGACAAAATAGGAGCATTTTATACCTGGTTATGTTGATCGTCCAGCCTCAAAATTCTCGAATCTTGCCCGTGCAACTCCACAGCAGAACGTCCGGATAAGGACAATCGGGTGTGAACTTGATTGAATATAAAGATTTTAAGATTTTACTCTGAAAATAAAAAAGTTATGTGTTCGGCCAGTTAATGGTCGACCGAATTTAAGGAAAGTCAGGTCGGGCAAAGGGTCAGCCAGGCTTAGCAACACTTAGCCTCACAAAAATATAAATCGGTTGAACGAGGGCCGATCGAACATAAAACTCTCCGTGTACACTTGGCCGGCTAAAGACCAGAATGACGTAACGACGTTTAGCCTTATAAAGGTCATAGTACAAGATCGGTCGGATGAAGGCCGAACGAACATAAGGTTTTCTGTAAATACCTGACCTAGTAAAGTCCTGGTGGACCCAGAGATACTTAACCTTATATATATCTTTTAATATAAGATCGGCTGGATGAAGGCTGAACAAATATAAGGTTCTCTGTGAACACCCGACCAGCCAAACCTCGGGCAGGCCCAGAGATACTTAACCTTATATATATCTTTTAATATACGGTCAGCCGGATAGAGGCTGAACAAACATAAAAGTTCTTTGTGAACACTCGGTCAGGTAAAGCCCGGCGTGTGTGTGTATATATATATATATATACACACACACACACACATGATTGGCCAAGTAAAGCCCGGACGGACTTAGAGACACGTGGTATTAGAAAACTCTTTATATAAGATCGGTTGGACGAAAATCGGTCGAACACAAGGCTTCCCTTATATGTTTGGGCGGGTAAGACCGGGTGAGCTTAAAGACAATTATCCTTAGAAAACTCTGCATATCCTCTTGGCCAGGCATAGGTTGAACGACTTTAGTTACTTAATGTCATCTTGTCTCTAAAATAAAGCTCTAACATACATAATCTACCATGTGATTTCTTGAATGAAGTTTTGGTACACTGTGTGCATTATATTAGAACAGATCCTTGCAGTATTTAACATATGACAGGGCAGATTGATACAATGACAAGCAATATAGTCAGCCTTATGGATATGTCGAGATACTATAACAGAATACAATGACAAGTAATATGCCCGGCCTTGCAGACCGACCGAGATATATTCAGCAGACAAACAACTGACAACATTTTAACAGCCTGGTATAGTTGTCGGGGAATATTATTCTTTTAGAAACTCCTCCAAAGTCTATCTGATTTCTCATTGATGATTCATCTATAATGACATCTCTCTCCAACGACTTTAAAAAAAGGTTTAAGTTATAAACGACAAAAAAGGTACATCTGTGAGTAAAAAAAAGATTCCTCAGAAGCTCTTCGAAGAACTACCTAACAAACTCTGACGCGTGAAATCACCTCATGGCCACGGAGATCGTGAGAGGTGGTATACAAAGGGGTTTTCTCCATTGGCAAGGTACGCAATTCTCGCATCTGAGACCTTCATTCGCGCATCTACTACTGTTCATCTTCTACTTGCAAGGAAATTATACTGATTTGAGCGTCGGAGGGCCTTGCCAGGGACCCCTTCCCTGATCTTTGGTCACTAATACTTCGTTGGATCGTCTAGTGGTGAGCAAGATTGTTGATGAGCTTCATCCCATATCAGAGACATTCATCAACAAACCATCCACTTGAGCCAGCGCATAATCTCCTCAACCTTTAGACATGATCAAATTTGACACCGTTTGTGAGAATCTTCACTTGAATATGAAGCAACGAGATGGAGGAGGCGGGAAAACTCAACACTGTCACCTTAACACAAGAAGATCTAGAGTTGGTCATCAACGCCAAAGTGCAAAAATTACTTCAACAACAATAACAGACCAACACTAGTGGCATGTTGCCACCACCAAATTTGGTAGCGTCAACGACAACTCATCAAAGGGAGAGAGGAGTTCAAGAGGAAGCCCTTGCTCGGTTGCTTCCTGCACCTCTCTCACCAACTCGGTGCCCCAAGCACTTTTCTGCATATTATTTGAACAGTTGTGCCAAGGAAGAGCACTCCAGGAATCTTCTGGAGAAGCACTTGTACGGGATAGGCGCAAGGGAAAGTGGTTGTCGGATGATCCATTGCCCAAACATTATCAAAATCTGAACATAGGAAAGTATTCGAGGATAACCGACCTAGAAGATCATCTCCTCAAGTTTGAGAACGCTGCCCTCCTTCAACAATTTACGGACGACGTTAAATGCTGAATGTTTCTCACCACATTCGGTGGAGTAGTCCAACGATGGTTCAAACGATTGTCAGATAATTCTATTCGTTGTTTCAAGGACTTCTGCAAGGTATTTCTTCATCACTTCTCCAACAACAGGTGGTATCACAAAACCCCTTGGAGCCTTTTCTCACTTAAACAGGGGCCCAAAGAAACCATCTGAGCCTATATCAAGAGGTTTAATCAGGAGGCTATGGATGCTCTCATGGCTACCATCGAGATTTTAGTGAGTGTCTTTTCTAGGGGATTCATTGATAATGATTTCTTTTGAGATTTGGTTAAAAAACTTCCAGCCAACTTTAATCTGATGATCGAGTGGGCAATTGAATTTATCAATGTCGAAGAAGCCCAGGCTACTCGAAAGAAGGAGGGTACCACACCCGCTCCTACTCCAGCCACTGAGCGCCCGGAGTTACCTGCCCCTCCACCCAAAAGACCTCTGGCAGGTCCTCAATATCGTCATCAAGAATCGTGACCCCAAGCCGTACAACACGTGGAGGTCCCTTGGGAAGCTCCACGAAAGTGGTGCATGTATCATCGGACAGCCACCCACAATATGGAGGATTGTTACACTCTGCAGAATTGGTGAAATGACAACCTAGGTATCATCAGTATTCACCAACCCCAAATCGACGACCGTATCCACAACAAAATAGCCCGCTTAAGATTGAGTAACGAGCGACCGAGCAACAGCAGGGAACCCTACAGTGCTAGGTCGAGCAAATCCATGTGCTCGCCTGAGTACAGCAATAACAATCTTCCGCTCGATAAGAAGAAAACCGTAGTAATGTCGCTCGAGGTAATATCAACATGATAGCTGGAGGGTCAATTAATGATGATTCTAACTGAGCAAGGAAGTCACACGCCCGGCGTCTCATCATTCATGAAGTCGAATGTAATATAGAGTGAGCGACTGGGTCTGAAATCAGCTTCGGGCCCAGAGATCTAGAGGGAGTAGAAATACCTCATGATGATCCCTTAATAATTGAGGTTATTATAGCCAATTACAATATATCTCATATTTTTATTGATACAAGTAGCTTCGTTAACATTATCTTCATATAAGCATTTGACCAGCTGCAAATCAATCCAAGTGAGCTTCAGCCCATGACAACTCCTCTATACGGGTTCACGGGTAATGAGGTTCAACCACTCGACCAAATAAAGTTGGTCATAGCCTTAGGAGAGGAGCCCCTGATGAGAACGTGTCGATTGATTTTTATAGTGGTGGGCGCACCTTTTGCCTACAATATTATTTTGGATTGACCGGCCCTAAATAAATTCTGGGCGGTCGTTTCAACCTTTTACCAGAAGATAAAATTTCTTGTGGACGACTAAGTGGGGGAGGTCAAAGGTGATCAACTGGTAGCGCGCAAGTGCTACGTGGAGATAGTGAAGATGAACGCCAATGTTACTCAAAAAATGCAAAGGATGGAGGCTAATGCTATCTAAGAAAAGTCGCCCGTCCTAGTGTATGAAAAAAGGGAAGAGGTAAAAATTTAGGTCGGTCGATCGGAGGCCACCACTCGGATAGCGGTCGACCTAGCTCCTGATCTTAAAGCCGAGTTGGTGGAGTGCTTGACACACAATAGTGAAGTGTTTGCCTAGATGCCTAACGAAGTAACGGGTGTATCTCTAACAATCATGGAGCATGTACTCCATGTCTATCCTGATGCCCGTCTGGTCAAACAAAGAAAGTGAGATTTCAGGGCCGACCAAAATAAAATCATTAAAGAAGAGGTGAACTAGTTACTGGAGGTGGGCTACATCAGGGAAGTGTAGCTCCCGAGTTAGCTGGCTAATGCTGTCTTGGTTTCCAAGCCTGAGAACAAGTGACAGTTTTGTATTGACTTCAGAGATCTTCACAAAGCTTGCTCGAAGTATTATTATCCACTACCCCGCATCGATCAAGTGGTTGATTCTACCTTTAGCTATGAATTCATCTATATGTTGGACACCTATCAAGGATATCACCAAGATCCTCTTGTCAAGGAGGACCAAGAAAAAGTCAGCTTCATAACTATTGAGGTACTTATTGTTATAATATTATGTCGTTCGGACTAAAGAATGCAGGAGCTACCTATCAAAAACTTATGAACAAGGTATTTCAAAAGTAATTATTAGGCGGAACATGGAAGTTTACGTGGATGATATCCTCATCAAGTCTCTTCAGCCGGTAGATTTGATCGGTGACATAAAAGAGACTTGCAGAACTCAGAGGTAGTACGGGCTTAAGGTCAACCCTTGCAAATGCTTGTTTGGGGCTAGAAACGGAAGTTCTTGGGTTACATAGTCACTGAGTGAGGGATCGAAGCTAATCCTAGCAAAGTACAAGCTCTACAGAACATGACTCCCCCACGCAACTTGAAGGAAGCCCAAAAATTGACTAGCCAAATTACCGCACTATTTACTTCATCTCCCGATTGGCTGATTGAAGTCTACCTTTCTTCAAGATACTTGGTCGAGACACCAAATTCCAGTGGGATGCAGACTGGGACAAGGCCTTCGAGGAGCTGAAGAATTCTTTATCGGATATGCCAATCCTAGATAAGCCAATAGTGGGTGAAACATTGTGGGTTTACTTGTCGGCTAATGAACATGCTATTGGTTCAGTATTGGTGAGGCAGGAGGGAAAAGATCAACAACCTGTGCACTTTTTGAGCCATTTATTAAAGGGACAAGAGTGCCACTACACTGCACTCAAGAAATTGGTGTATGGATTGGTCTTGGCTGCTCAGAAGTTACGTCCTTACTTTTTGTCGTATTCAATCATCATATTAACTAATAACACTCTGGGGCGAGTGCTCGTTAACCCTGATGCATCTGAAGATTTATCAAATGGATAACCAAACTCAGTGAGTGTGATATATAATACCAACCTCATGTAGCCATCAAAACTTAAGTCTTAGCTGACTTCATAACAGAAGTACAAGGCCCTAAAACTGAGGAAACATGAAAGATATATGCAGATGGATCCTCTACTCGGCAGGATAGTGGGATAGTTATTCATGTTATATCGCCCAGGGAAGATCAAATGTAATTATCTATTCGACTAAATTACCAAGCAACCAATAATGAAATACAATATGAGCATTAATAGCAGGATTACATGACGTGCAACATGTAGGAGCTGCCCGAGTTTTAATCTACTCTGATTCTTAGTTGGTAGCTCAACAATTGTCCGATAACTTTGAAATTAACAATGAGCTGCTTAAGTTATATGCAACAGTATTTGACAAATTAAAAGTTGAATTCCAGAAAGTGACCATACAAAAGATTTTCTGATCAGATAATCAAATAGCAGATGAGTTAGCCAAATTAACTTCTGCCATAATTCCCTAGAATTTGGATAAGCCCGTGGAGCAAACATTATTAGTGACCTGCATTGAGCGACAGGCTAACCTGGAGCTACAGAGTGACTGAGAATGCCAATCATCTTATTCTTACAACAGGGTACTGTACCCACTAATGACGAGCAAGCACGGGTACTTAAGAAAAGGGCTAGTTGGTTTACTATGATTGGAAATCATCTTTATAAGAGAGTCTTTTCCTGTTCTTTACTCAAATGCATCGGGCCAAATGATTTACAGTATATTTTACAAGATATGCATCAGGGTTCCTATGGAAGATATGTAGTATATGATTGGAAATCATCATTATAATTTAATGCATCTTAATTAGTAAGGGTTTGTTTATCTTGTCAGAATCACTAGAACATCCCGCATCACTCCACAGAATTTCTTATAACTTCTATAGTTTCTTGCCTATTTTATCAATCGGGGATGGATATAGTAGGGCATTTGCCCTTAGCATCTGCTCGGAGGAGATTTTTACTGGTAACAGTAGATTATTTCTCAAAATGGGTAGAGGCTAAGCCCTTAGATAAAATAACTGAGCACATGATTATTAAATTCTTATAGTAAAATATTATCTGTAGATTTAGTATTCCGCATAAGCTAATTTTCGATAATGGAAGACAATTCTAAGACAGAAGGATCAAAGAATGATGTCTAGGGTATGGTATTACACAGGCCTTCATATATGTAATTTATTCATAAAGCAATGGAAAAACTGAAATAACAAATAGAAAAATTATCAAAGGGCTCAAGACTAAATTAGATCATATTGGGGGTAGATGGGTGAATGAATTACTCAGTGTATTATGGGCGTACCACACAACTTTCCAAGAATAAATAAATATAATAACTCCTTTCCACTTGGTGTATGGTGGTGAGGCAATGATCCCAATCAAAATAGGGATAGAATCTGATCGTAGGTGCTTGTATGATGAAGATAATGTCAATTGATGTCTTATGGAGCTCGACCTGATAGAAGAAATTCGAGACAAGACAGTAGCTTGGCTTATGTCATACCGTCAAAGGATGAGGTAGAATTATAATAGACAGGTTATTCCTAGATTTTTCAAGTGGTTGATCTAGTCTAGAGCGCATCAAGCTAGTCGGGGACGTTAATAAACTGGAGTTGCAATGGGGAGGACCATTCATGGTGGTACAAAAGCTCGCCTCTAGTTCTTATTATCTAGAAGATGCTGAGGGTTGGAGGCCGAACAGACCTTAGAGTGCTAACCATCTACAACCTTATAGAGTTTAACAAGTATGTCTGTAACTTACTCCTGTATTTTGTTCAACTTTTATACATTCAATAAAAAATACAGGTGGATTCTATACAGTCGAACTCGACTTTAAACTCTACATAGTCAACAGTCAAACTGTGACTTTAAACTCTACACAGTTGACAGTCGAACTGTGACTTTTAACTCTATACAGTCGAACTTGACTTTAAACTCTATACAGTCGACAGTCAAACTGCAACTTTAAACTCTATACAGTCTAACTCGACTTTAAACTCTACATAGTCGATAGTCAAACTGCAACTTTAAACTTTACATAGTCGATAGTCGAACTGCGACTTTAAACTCTACACGGTTGGCAGTCGAACTATGACTTTAAACTCTACATAGTCGAATTACGATTTTAAACTCTATACAGTCAAACGACGATTTTAAACTCAAGTTATAAATAAGTATTCATTATAGATGAACTCTAATATCAAGGGCTTATGTATGTCCAGCCTGTTTATTTCGCTCGGCCTTATGTTCTCGCCCAGCTTATAATTCAGTCCGGGAATTCCTTATGAAAATTGCTTATAGAAGTTCGGCCTATTTATTTCACTCGGCCTTATCTTCTCACCCATCTTATAAGTCAGTCCAGGAATTCCCTATGAAAATTGCTTATAGATGTCGGGCCTGTTTATTTCGCTTGGTCTTATATTCTTGCCTAGCTTATAATTCAGTCCAGGAATTCCTTATGGAATCTACTTATATATGTTCAGCCTATTTATTTAGCGCGACCTTATGTTCTGGCCCAACTTATAATTCAGTCTGGGAATTCCTTATAGAATCTGCTTATATATGTCCGACCTGTTTATTTAGCGTGATCTTATATTCTCGCCCAGCTTATTGCACAATCCAGGTTGAAAGCTCAATTGGTTTATTTCTTTCATCTGAGAATTCATTATGAAGATTACTTGGCAATATATGAAAGTTAAGCTATCTTACTCGGTGTTATGGCTGTGCTTAGCATTTTATATGGATTAACATATACTGCACAATGAACACACATGGGATATAATCTTATCAGCAACATTGGTGGTTCTGATGATACGTAAGGAGAACAAGTATACCGAATAATATTTCATACCTAGTAGTATTTAATGATCATTTTCATACACAGCTTGCATACATAGATTAGTATTCAATAATATCTCATACACAGCCTAGTATTTAATAGTTACATTGTTGGTGCAGCGGGGAACGACAAGAGGGGGGTGAATTGCCTGCAAATAAAAATTACCCTCCTCAAAGCTTTTCAACTCTAAAATAAAGCAACACTTAATAACAGAAAGAGAAGTGAAGACAGAATCTTAACCTGGTTACAACCAAGAGGGTTGTTAATCCAGGGCGATGGAAAGCGCAGTAAGAAACTCATTCTTTGAAGGCGGAGAAGCCTTGTACACTTTGAGAGCACAGAAGTTACTTAAACAGTAATTACAGAGTTGAATTTCGTATAAAATCGTTATATTGAATAGCTACCTGAGACCCCCTTTATATAGGGGTTCTAGAGCTTATCAGTTAACTTGAACCTTCGAGATCAGGTTTGACTCGAGAGGGATCGGTCGACCGATCCCCAGGTTCGGTCGACGGAACCTGCTGTACCTACTCAGTCTTCCGTTCAGGTGCAGTCTCTGAGGATGAGCTTTTGTTCGGTCGACCGATCGGCCAACGGTCTTCCAGCTGAGTTGGCCCGATCATCTTGCTCGACTAAGTCTCTGGATTAACTTCGGTTCGGTTCGGCTCCTTGGGTGATTGCGGCCATCAATAGGGCTCACCCGTCGGCCTTCTCCCTCGGCGGGCTTCCGTCTCGCGCGTTCTTCTCCGAGTACTCTTCCAGGCTCTCTTCGAGCCCGCCGGCTCCTTCCCGTGGTCCTTCTCGCTCGCTCGCCGACTTCTGGCTCCTAAGTTCCTGCACACTCAGACACAGGGTTCAGACAAAACGCAGGACCTAACTGACTTGGTTGATCACATCAAAACTACCACGGGGTCCAACAATCTCCCCCTTTTAATTTGATGTGCATCAACCCAAGTTCAAGTTAGGGTGAAACAGACACAAAAAGTAATTTTAAAGAAAAATTACTAAACTAGCATATTAAGCATAAGTTTTGCAATAAATAAAATTGCAACACTATTTAGAAAAATATTAAAAATTTAAACTTTTAATTTTCCTAACTCCCCCTAAACTTGTATTCTTCTCTCCCCCTTTGATCACAGCAAAAACGGGGAAGCAAGTTCTTACGATAGTATTATAAAAAAAAATTAAGAACCATTATTTGATTAATTTTTCAAAGTATTATTCAAGTGTTATGAGAGTTTTTAAAAATATTGTACTCTTTCAAGCATTTTAATTCTACTTTTAATGCTTTTTCAGAAAGTTAATTAAACATTTTTGTTTCAATATTTCAGCTTCCAGGTTGTGGCGAGGCACTAGGCCTTCTTAGTTATTGGAGAAACAACCACTTCCTTAGACAAAGCCTTCATAAAGAAAATGTTTAATTTTCTCTCTATAAAGCTTTTAATTTTAAGAGATTAGTTTAGCACAGATTTTGGAACCCAATAGAGGTTCCTTCCTTCTGAATTAATCAGGAATTTAGGTGGTACATAGTTTCTTGGTATTTTTCTAATTTGACCCTGATGATGTTTAACATACCAGTTTAATTTTTCATATAACCTTATTTTTGATTTTGGAAAAATATTTACTTTTAAACATGCATCGGATTTCAGTTCTTGAATTTCATTTTTTAACTTTGCATTTTCTAATTTCAAATTTTCATTTTCCTTCTCAAATTTATCTAACTCTTTAGAAAGTGCTTTAATAAAACGAAAGGACTGAGTAGAGGCAAGATTGCGTACCTGACTTATCTGATTTGGAGAGGCTTCCCCTTCAGTGCAACTTTCCTCTTCTGATGTTCCTCCCACTTCATCGATGCTCATCTCTGAGCTTGACTCTTCTTCTGGCTGATGATTAGCTAGTAGAGCTAATCCTGCGAATTCTTCGACTTCTGACTCGGAGGATGAAGAGTCGTCCCATGTTGCCTTCAGATTTCTGTGCTTGGGTCGAGCTGGCTTCTTGCTTCTTTCCTTATCTTTCTGTTTGCTCTTCAATTTTGGGCAATCATCCTTGATGTGCCCTTCTTCATTTTCGTCGATTGACGCTTCGGAGTCGGGATCGTCCTTTTCAGCTCGTAGGGTAATGTTGAGGTTTGACTTCTCTATTGGTTTTTCTGCAAGTCAAGACTCGTGAAGTTCGAAAGTTGAAAATAAGTTTTCTAAACTACTTACCTCAAAGTCCTTAGAGATGTAGTAAGCATCTACTAAGGATGCCCATTCTGAAGTCCTCAGGAAGGCATTGAGCGCGTATCGGATGGAATCCCGGTTGGTTACTTCTTCTCCAAGGCTCGTTAGTTGCGTTATCAACTCCTTGATTCTTGCTTGGAGTTGCGCTACCTTCTCGCCGTTGTTCATCCGGAGGTTTGTTAGTTGTGTCCGGAGGATGTCGCGCTGCGCCAGCTTCGCTTCAGAGGTACCTTCATGAAGCTCCAGGAATTTCTCCCAGAGATCTTTCGCTGAGTCGTAGCTTCCGATCCGACTTACCTCCTGAGGTTGCAGAACGCTGAGGAGGTGGAATTCAGCTTTTCCGTTGGCGACAAAATCAGCTTGCTCCTTCTTGCTCCACGTGTTTTCTTCTTTGTCTTTAGGAGCTGCAAAACCATATTTCATAGTAATTAAAATATCAAAGTCTGTTTTAAATAATACCTCCATTTTTCGCTTCCATGTAGCGAAATCTCCGTCGAACTTCGGGGGATGAATGTTCATGCCGGCCATTGTCTTGATCTTAGTGCTTCAGACGGCGGTTAGTCCTTCTGAGGCTGTCAGGCTCTGATACCACTTGTTGGTGCAGCGGGGACCGGCAAGAGGGGGGTGAATTGCCTGCAAATAAAAATTACTCTCCTCAAAGCTTTTCAACTCTAAAATAAAGTAACACTTAATAACAGAAAGAGAAGTGAAGACAAAACCTTAACCTGGTTACAACCAAGAGGGTTGTTAATCCAGGGCGATGGAAAGCGCAGTAAGAAACTCCTTCTTTGAAGGCGGAGAAGCCTTGTACACGTAATTACAGAGTTGAATTTCGTATAAAATCGTTATATTGAATAGCTACCCGAGACCCCCTTTATATAGGGGTTCTAGAGCTTATCGATAACCTGATCCTTCGGGATCAGGTTTTGACTCGAAGGATCGGTCGACCGATCCCGGTGTAGTCTCTGTGGATCGAGCTCGGGTTCGGTCGATCCTTTGTTCGGTCGACGACGCCCTAACCGAGTTGGCCCGATCAAACCGCCTGGTCTGGATAAACTTGGTCGGCCGATCGAAGGTTCTGGATCGCTCACCAATGGTCGGCTACACGGCGTGGCTGACGTGTCCTGTGGTTGGCTTCGGTTGAAGAAGGGGATCGATCAATAGGTTCTCGGACCGATCAATAGGATCGACCGCGTTGACAAGTCAACTCCCAATTGACTTGCTCGCTCCTTAGGTGATTGCGGCCATCCGAATAGGGCTCACGAACCCAGCCTCTTCTCCTTCGCCCTCGAACATCGTGCATATTCTTCTCGCTCCGAGTACTCTTCCCCAGCTCTCTGCGAGCCGTCGACTCCTTCCTGCAGCCTTCTCGCTACTCCGCTCGACTTCCTGCGCTTCTAAGTTCCTGCACACTCAGACACAGGGTTCAGACAAAACACAGGACCTAACTAACTTGGTTGATCACATCAAAACTACCACGGGGTTCAACATACATGCCCCTGTAGTCAATCGAACTTGCTCAAGAGATCACATGAGAGCTCTCTGAGAAGTCGATGTTGGTCTATAGATTGATGAGAAGGTTCTGAGGATAAATGATCGCTCTCTTGCAACTGTTGAATCACTCCCCCCAGAGCATAGTCAAGTGTCCCGGAAAATCTCCTAGCTAATTTTCTCTTAAAATCAAGGGCATCTAAATAAACTCTCTGTTAGAGTGTATACTAAAAGCCTAGCTTTTGTATAAACATTTATTTAGAAATAAAGAATCACAGTGGTCAATATCTATATTTATTTGTTAAATGTAATTTATTCAATTAATTTATATAGTAGACAACATGGTGTGTGGTGTCACACACAGAAGATCATGTTATCGTTTCTTTATAAATTATAAATAGTTGCTCGCGACTAAGATGGAAAGGAACAAACCGTTGAAGTAGTCGTAGTGTAATTATGTATTAGTTTATCTTGACTAATAAATTACACTAGTACACTCTAAGTGTATTGAGTAGAACCATTTTAGGAAAGTTCTTTTTGTACTGACTTTATAAAAGAACTAGACCTTAGTTATTATGGAAGTGTGTGCTCTTAATCCTAATATAATAACAAGCACATATATTTAATATTTATTTATTTAACTTATCAAAGGGTGAGGTTTAGCTCGATAAATCAATATGGCCGATAAGTTGATAAATGATATTACTTATAGTGTGTGTTGTTGATTATAGAAGGAATCTGTGTCCTAGTTATCTAGGTTGAGAATGTCCCCAAGAGGAGCTCATAAGGATTGTCATGTTAAACCTTGTAGGTGGACTTAGTCTGACATGACAATGAAGTTGAGTGGTACTACTCTTGGAGCTAGATATTAATTAAGTGAGTTGTCAGTAACTTACTTAATTAGTGGACATTCATTATCTTAAACATAGGGAGACTAACACACTCATGATAAGAAGGAGCCCATAATGTAATTTGGGATTGGTGCGGTAGTGCGATAATAACTCTCTAGTGGAATGAGTTATTATCGATGAACTTGAGTTGTGTGTTCGGGGCGAACACGAGATACTCAAGCTCATTGGAAGGCCAAAACCAATTTCTCCTCTAGGTCCTTGTCATAGCCTCATTAAAGCCTCAAGTCTATCCAAATATAAGCACATCTTGGTGTCCAAGAAGGGGGTCGGCCCAATGCTTGGTGACCAAGCAAGGGCCGACCACATTGTCCTTTTAAGGGGTCAGCCCCTTGCTTGGTACCCAAGCAAGAGGGGGCTAGCCACATTAATTCAAATAAGGAGGGGTGTTTTGAATTTTTAAAATCTTCTCTTTGTAGAAAACTACAAGTTTTAAAAGAGAGATTTTAAATTTAAAAACTTTCCTTATTTGAATTAGGCCACATGGTTTAAAAGAAAATTTAAAAGTTTTAAAACTTTTTTTTTTTAACCATCCTCATGGTTTTAAGAAAAAGGAAAAGAAGTTTTAAAATTTAAATTTTTGTAACCATGTTAAAAAAAAGGAAATTTTTTAGAGAAGTTTTAAATTTTAAAACATGATTTTAATTTTTGAAACTTTCCTTTTTAACATTCACTTTAGGAAATTGAAAGAGAGCTTGTAAAATTTTATAAGAGTTTTTCTTTGCTTATAAAATTTTTACAAGGATTATTTCTTTCCTTTTAATTGTGGCCGGCCACCTTGTTTGGTGCCCAAGCAAGGGGCCGACCAATCAACCTTTAAAAAGACTCAATCAAATTAAACCCAATCAAGGATTGGTGATTGATTCAATCAAGAGGAAAGAAAAGGAAAAATAAAAGGGAAAAGGAAAAACAAGAGGAAGATTTTATTTTTTGTAAAAGTCTTTCCTTATTTGCCTTGGGCAAATAATATAAAAGAAGGGGAGGAGAGACCTCATTAAGGATGCTATTCTTTTCTCTCTTCTCTCTAGTTTTCTCCTAAGGGTCGGCCCTTACTTCTCTTCATGCTAGGGCCGACCACCTCTTGTGGTTCTTCATTGTGGCCGGATACAAGAAAAGGAGAAGAAGAGGAGAAGTAGGGATGATAACAACTCTTATTCTCTTGTGGAGTTCTTCATTGTGGCCGACTCTCTCCTTATCCCTTTTCCCTTGTTCTCTTTGGTTCCTAAATTGGTGGTGGTGGCCGAATACTAGAGGAGGAAGAAGAAAGCTCTTTGGGTGGTGTTCATCTTGGAGGATCGTTGCCCACACGACGTCCAAGGCGAGGCGAGGAATATGACAGAAGATCTCGAGGTCATTAGCATACAAAGAGAAGGTATAACTAGTAATTTTCTTCCGCATCATACTAGTTATTTTTCCTTTGTATGAATTCCAAACACAAGAGACATTATATCTAGTTTTTCGAATTTATTTTTTGAGTTTGTGTTTTCTTTGTTTTTTGAATTTGTGATTCGATTGTTCCTTTTGGTTAAACCTAGAGTTATTTAAGGAAATTAAATATTAGCTTTCCTTAAAAGGCTTTATCTAGGCGGTGGTGGTTGCTCCCATATCCAAGAAGGCCATGTGCCTCGCCATGCAGTCCTAGAAGCCAATTTTGAAAATTAATATTTAATGGAATTTATAACGTAGGTGGATTTGAATCAATAGTGTTAAGTTCCGCTTGCGATTCAAATCTAAATCATTAAGAACAGATAAGTTAAATTTGGAATCAATGATGTTAAGTTCCGTCTGCGATTCCTAATTTAACTTATAAAGAACACAATAGGTTATTTAAGGAAAGATTTGACACTTGTATAAAATTTTTGTACAGTGAAACCGTTACGATTTTCCTAGGACTAACTAACACTCTCCTCCTTGCATCTATGCGTTCATCTTCCTCATCTTTGTACATAGATAATTCATCGCAAGCAGTATTTGCTTCAGTCTTTATAGTATCTAACTGGGCTTATAGGAATTCTATCTGAGCTTCTTATACCTCTAATTCTATCTGTTGCTGTAGAAGCATAAAATTCTTACTAGATAGCTCTTGAATCAGCTCAGGAGAATGAGATGCATGTCTAATTTTTAACTCTTCTAATAAAGTAGTTTTGTGAGCTAAATCTGAAAGGGCTTTCTCTTTCATTGCTTTCTCCACTTGGAGCTTGGACTCATTACTCTGTAACTGGAGCTCTAAATTCTTCTTGTCTGTCTCTTGAGATTGTAGTAATCGGCGATAGTCTTGTTAAATTTTCTCCATGCCAGTGATAAGCTCAACTTGTGCCTCTATTTTTCCCTACAATTGGATCATTTCATTACTGGGAATAGTAGGAACGCCTGTAGCTCTTCCACCCGATCTTTTAAAACTTTGTTGGCTCTTTTCAAGTCTATAGCCAGTTGACTCAAATGTAAACTTAAGGTATAGAACTGGATGAAATAACAGTAAAGTTATATTTCGCAACAATAAGCTAAGGAAATTTAATCAAGGACTTATTGCAATGACATTGTGGTTGTGTTCATTAGCACACTCGGAAATTGCATTCCTTTGTATTTGTCTCTGCGCTTGTAGCTAGGACTCAGCCAAGGGACCCTTCAACTTAAGTATCTCATAAGGTAAAAAAGAGGTAGGATTTAGTCCTTGTTAGGATGGTAACCCATGGGATTGCTTGAAGAGACATGGAGAGCTAGTTGAAGTTGTAGACCCTAGAGGAAGAGTAAGAGAAAGCTCGGGTGATTACGAGGGATCAAGAGTTGATTGAGCGGGTAAAGATGTTGATATTTGCCCAGCTAGCTCAGGATTTTGCTCGGATATTAATCTTTCAGACACCCGATCAGTCGATCTCCTACAAGGGGTCCTCCTGGCGCAAGAATTAGTTGAGGGAATGATTAAGGCTCATAATGAAGTTGGTGAAGTAGTTGTAGGATTTGATGTTGTCTCAGTGGGTTGGATAACTCGGGAAATCGCATGAGACATAGGTATAAGAAAACCCAATCTCATCATAGCAACTGTAAAATGAGAACTATTATGTTTTTGAGACCTGAGTTCTTTACCTCGGGCAAAAGAATCTTAGTCGAAGCGAGGGAAGGTTATAGGGAGAAATGCTCTTCAAATAGCTCTAGGCCTGAAGCCGCCTCTTGGAGCCTTTTGCGATGGACAACCAATGGCATATCCAATTCTGAGGAGCTGGAGGAAGGCTCTTGAGTCGTCTCAGCTAGAGGAAGTAGACCAATAGACGCGGAAGTTTGACCAAATTAACGCTCCTTCAGTAAATCTTCTCTTAATTTGTTTAAGACCACTCTGATTAGCCAAGTGTTCTTATATAGGAAAACTGGAAGAATGACCTCCGCTATAAAAATAAGTGAATATTAGAAGTTTCTATAATAAATGGTAGAAGAATTACCACTGAAGATAAAGATTTTTGCTTACCAAAGGTGGCACTTAGTTCTAAGTTAACCGGAGTGAGCCCAAAAATAAATAGTAAGTCTTGTATGGTTAAGGCGAGCAAGTTAAACTTTACACCCTTTAACTTTTCTAAGGCTTCACGTAGAATTGGATCTGTAGAAATGTTACTTAGATTAGGGAGGGGAGGAAGATCTTGTTGCTAGGCCATAGGGTGAGATAGAGAATGTGAGAGACATATGAAAAAATATTTATCTCTATATTCACCCTGGGTTAGAATTCGGTTAAACAAAATTACTTTAGCACGAGCTTGGAACTTAAATAGACCCTTTGTCACTTAGCGAGGGCAAAAAATAATAGTAAAATAGGTGAGGAGATAAGGGGGCATTCAGTAGTCGAAAGATAATGACCACACCACTTAAGATGTTGAGGGATTGGGGAATAAGTTGGTGTAATAGAATATTAAAATATCGACTAACATCAATAAAAAAGGGATGCAAGGGAAGATGAAAGTTTGATAGAACTTGTTCCCTAAAGATGACAATACTCTATGGTGGAGGATGGTGAGGATGGTCTTCCGGAGTAGGGATGACCATATAGGAAGGGATATCATGGTTGAGATTGAGGTCATATGTATCGTCAAGGGTGAAGTTAGAAGAACATTACGCATGCCACTCATTACTCTCCGTCATTCTTGAAAAAGAGAAAGACTGTTAAGATCAATAATGAGAAGGGAGAGGAAATTAAGTAGGAGAGAAAATGATGAAGACGAAGATGAAAAAATTAGGATTTTTTCGTAGAATGTTTATAAAGATTCTTTGAAAAGATTTTCTAAATAAGACTGTCAGATTATAATAGTAAAAAAGGTGGGATTGGTCCTAAGTCGTCGATAAAGCCGTGGGCAAATAAAAAGTCGTACACCTATAGTGATGCATCTACACGTGTCACCAATAAAAAGTCATATGCAGTAACTGATTTGATGAGCTCTTAATTCGAAGTGATAGTTGTTGGTTGGTCCTAGGAAGATCGTACCGGTTCCACTGTACAAAAATTTTATACAAGTGTCAAACATTTCCTAACAACCTATTGTGTTCTTTAGAAATTAGATTCGGAATCGCAAACGAAACTTAACATTATTGATTCCAAATTTAACTTATCTGTTCTTAATGGTTTAGACTTGGATCGCAAGCAAAACTTAACACTATTGATCCAAATCTACCTATGTTACAAATTCAATTAAATATTTATTTCAAAAATTGGCTCCCAGGTCAAACATGGCGAGGCACATGACCTTCTTGGGTATGGGAGCATCCACCACTGCCTCGACAAAGCCTCTTAACGAAATTCAATATTTAATTTCCTAAAATAACATTATGTTTAACCAAAAAGAACACTCGAATCACAAGATCGAAAAAATAAAAGCACAACTTCGAATATCTAATCCGAAAATCTAGAATCATATGTCTCTTGTGTTTGAAATTCATACAAAAAAAAATTAGTATGATGCGGAAAATAATTACTAGTTATACCTTTCTTTGTACGCAACGACCTCTTGATCTTCTACCGTATTCCTCTTCTTATCTCGGACGTTGTGTGGGTAACGATCTACTGAGATGAGAACCACCCAAGCCCTTCTTCTTCCTCACCAAGTTTCGGCCACCAAAAATTCCTCCAAGGATGTAGAGGTTCGGCCACTACCACCAAACTCCAAGGGATGCAAGAAACAGAGCTTCCTTTCTCTCATTCTTCTCCAAGCAATATTCGACCATCTTCCAAGCTCTAAAGGATGAAGAGTTTCGGCCAAGGAGAAGAAAGAAAAAGGAGAAGGGAGAACTAGAAGGGCCGGCCACACCACCAAGGAAAAGAGGAGGAGAATAGAATAGAGTTCTTAGCCATGAAGCCACCCCTACCCCATCTTTTATAATCCTTGGTCTTGGCAAATAAGGAAAAATTAAATAAAATCTTCCTTATTTTCTTTGCCGTGAAAAGGAAAATTTAATTAATTAAAACTTATTTCCTTTTCTTAAAACAATATGGTCGACCACCTCATAATCCCAAACAAGGAAAGTTTTAACAAGAATTAAAACTTCCTAATTTGTTTCCAGAAATTTTAAAATAAAAATTTCTCTAATAATTTATCCCTTCATGGTTGGTTATAAAAGGAAATATATAAATTAAAATTTCTTTATTAGAACATGTGGATGATTTCCAAAAAGGAAAGTTATCTTTAAAATTAAAATCTCCTTACAAACTACAAATAAGGAAAGATATCAAATCTTTTCTTAATCTTTTGTAGAAACTTATAAAAGGAAATATTTAATTTTAAACTCTCTTTTTAAATCATGAACATGGTTACAAAAAGGAAAGTTTTATCAAAATTAAAATCTTCCTTTCAATCTACAAATAAGAAAAGATATCAAATCTTTTCTCAATCTTTTGTAGAAAGCTATAAAAGGACATATTTAAATTTTAAACTCTCTTTTAAAACCATGGAATCCACATAAAAAAAATTTAAAAATAAAAATCCTTTTAATTTTCTTAAGGCTGGCCACACCATGCTTGGGCTCCAAGCATTGGCCGACCACCTACTCGGCTTATCCTATTAGTCTTGGCCGGCCCCTAGCTTGGGTTCCAAGCTAGCTTGGCCGACCCCATTAGGATGGGTATAAAGGTGGGTATAATACTTTATAAATAAGAGGCTACGATAGGGACCGAGAGAAGGAATTGATTTTAGTCTCCTCATGAAATTAAGCTTCCCGTGTTCGCCCCGAACACCTAACTTAATTTCATCAATAATAATTCATACCACTAAAGAATTATTATTGAACTACCACACCAATCCCAAATTACGTTTTGGGCTCCTTCTTATTATGAGTGTGTTAATCTCTCTGTGTTTAAGATGTCGAATGTCCACTAATTAAATGAGTCACTGACAACTCACTTTAATTAATTTCTTAGCCCAAGAGTAGTACCACTCAACTTTATCGTTATGTCGAACTAAGTCCACCTGCAGACTTTAACATGACAATCCTTATGAGCTCCTCTTGGGGACATTATCAACCTAGATTACTAGGACATATTTTCCTTCTATAATCAACAACACACACTATAAGTAATATCATTTCCCAACTTATCGGGTCTATTGATTTATCGAGCTAAATCTCACCCTTTGATAAGTCAAAGAAATAAATACTAAATATATGTGCTTGTTATTATATTATGATTAAGAGCACACACTTCCATAATAACTAAGGTCTTGTTCTTTTATTAAGTCAGTATAAAAAGAACTTACCTTAAATGGTTCTACTCAATACACTTAGAGTGTACTAGTGTAATTTATTAGTCAAGATAAACTAATACCTAATTACACTACGACTATTCTAACGGTTTGTTCCTTTCCATCTCAGTCGTGAGCTACTGTTTATAATTTATAAGGAATTGATAACATGATCTTCTGTGTATGACACCACACACCATGTTATCTACAATATAGGTTAATTGAACAACTACACTTAGCATATAAATGTAGATATTGACCAATGTGATTCTTATTTTTAAATAAATGTTTATACAAAAAACTGGGCTTTTAGTATACATTCCAACAATAGTGTTTTTATCGAGGCAAGTTACCGAAGCAAACAAGGTGTTCTGTGTAATTTATCAAGGTGAGGGTATAATTAATCTTTACTAGTCTTAAGCTCGAACGAGTTTTCAAAACATGTCTAGGAAATACTAGGTGAACATGCTAATTTATAGTGAACATGTTTAATTTTGATCAATCCCAGATCCACTTACTTGAGTAAATAATGAGTAGCATGGCTAGTTCTTTTTTTAAGGCATACGATCAAACCAGTGTGAGTTTAAATAAATCTCAAGTTTGGTCGATCATATGAATGGATGTCCTGAACCAGATGTATGACACATGTGATAGTTCGTTTTGCCCAAGCGAGCAATCCAAAAAGACATAATCTCAGCTCACCTAAGTTTTTGCCCGAGCGAGCGATGGAGGTTGCACAGTGAAGTTTTGTAAAAATAAACAAATAAATAGAAACAATAAATATTAAAATATGGTCAATGAGTTTAATCAAATACTGGAATAGGCAATAAGAGTCTAGTAGATGTTAACAATCAACTTGAACATAAAAAAGAAAGATTAAGAAAAGCAAGGAAATAAGTCGGAAGAGGCAGCATGTAGTATCTTCTTATGATCCAAGAAGCTGGCTGGAGGATTGGTGATTAGATATCCACCCTCTTTTAGTTGTGCCATTGCTCTATTGGCTCCGAGAACAGGAGCCTTAGAAAAGGAGTCAACAATGGGCACATTGAACTCGCGAGTGTTGAAAATGGCAGTCTTCCTCGCTTCAAAACGCTCGTCCTCTCCCGCCCGATAAGTTGTCAACGTCACCTGGGTGGTTCTTGCTTCCATTTGAGCGATTAGTAGATTAGCGAGTAAGGAATCTTGCTCAGTCTTTTGAGTCAGCAACTTAGCTTCCTTGGCAGCTAGCTCGGTTGCGTGAGTAGACTTTAATTCAGACATTTGAGCGCATAGTTGCTTATTCTCAGTAATCTACTCATCCAGTTTCATTCTCATTTCTTCCCGAAGGTTCGCTTCCGATTGAAGTTGAGCCTTGAGAGTTTTTGAGGAGGTCTTCCATTGAGTCGCTTTCTCATGCTCAGCTTCAGCTAGTTCTTAAGTTTCTTTTAGTTGAGTAGATTGTTCTTTTATTCGCTCGGAATTTTGTGTAAAAATTGTTACAGAGGCTTGTTGTTTTAGCAACTCATTTTCTTTGGCCAAGACATGTAGATGCTAGGCAACACCAATGCAAATAACCCAACGCTAAAAGATAAATATAATTAGAAGCATTCGAAATAAGTTAAGAATAGTTGATCAATCTGTTGGTGACCGTTGGTGGTCGGCTGTCGGAGGGGTTGAATAGCCCTGCAAAATAAAAATATCCTTCTCGAACTTTTTAAGATAACACTTGTATAAATAATTAAAGACTGAACTTAAAAGAAAAGAGACGTCGGAGTTTACTTGGTTATAATCGGGGAGGTTGTTAATCTAAGGAAGATGATCGTACTAAATTCTCCTTCAGGTGGAGAATCCTCTTTTACAGCAGTGTAAGCACAGAAAGAAGGAAGCTGAACAAAACAAGAAAGCGCACAAGTGTTGGTACAATTGCTTGTTGAATTGAAAAGCTTCTGGACCAAGGCTATATCTATAGCCTTGGTTGGGGGCGCCTGGAGGGTTCTAGGTGCCTGGAAGGGGATAAAATTTTATCTCCTTCGCAACGGATTAAGGTCAAACGTGATCTAGTCAAAAGTCGGGTTTCGGGCGCTCGAAATCGCTTCGAGTGCCCAGACTGGTTCGACAACACAGTTGACTTTTTTCGGTCCGGACCCTCTGATCCGGTGCTGCTCGCCTCGGCTCGCTCTCTTCGCCCACTTGGGTGATTTCGCCAACCGAAAATAAGACTCACCGATAACTTCGACCTTCTCCCGCCGCTTCGCGCGCTCTCTTTCTTGTCCTCGAAATCTTGTCATATGCGTCTTTCTCTCATCGCATCACCTGCATTTCATGTCGCTGTCTCGACGTACCTTGCAGCATCGTCTCTCTTCGTCTCGTCCGGCCCTGCAATGCTCAGCACCGCACGCCGTCCCGAGCAATCGTCCACGCCTGCCTTCTCAAATGTCTCGCTCTTCGTCCCTCAGATGCCCGGTGGGTTCACTGCTCAGCCTTCCTGCGTGTCTTCTGTGTCGTAGACTTGCACATAGGCTCGCGCTCGCCACATGCTGCACACCTGTACACTAATTTAACTTGTTAATCTAATTAATCACATCAAAATAACTGGGTCCCCACCTTGATGTGAACAGTTAAGGTAGGATAAATCAACATAAATCAAGAGTAAATTTTGCATGCGAAAAATTTTAATCTACCTCCCCTAGACTTAATATTTTCCTTCTTCCCTTTCCACAAAAATGGATATCACAACAAGTCTATGAACTTTAAATGAAGATTATTTTGATATCACAAAAAGAATTAAGAAAATTTTAAATTCTAAGAATCACAAAATAAAATAATTTAGTTAAAACTTTAGAAATTTCTAAGTTTAGAGAAAAAAAAAATTTGAGTAATTTTCAAAACATGTTTGAAAGACTTTAAAACATTATCTAATTTCAATTTAATACTTTATCAGTTAGTCAATTAAATATTTTATTTTATGACTTCCGTGTAGGCACCTTCTTGGTTATTAGATCATCAACCACTTCTAACAAAGTCGATAAGGAAATTAACGCTTAATTTTCTCTCGAAAGTGCTTCGCCTAAATTAACGCAGTAAGACAAGACTTAGGAACCCAATATAGGTTCCAATGATTAATTAGATATTTCTTAGATATTTTTTTAAATATTTCTAATTTGTGGTATCTAAGGTACCAATTTAATCCATAAAATTTTCTAATATGTTGATTATATTTAATTTTCAACTACTTGTATTTTCAAATTATCATTTTCAAATTTTAATTTATCATTTATTTTTAAGATCTCCTATAAAATTTATTTAAAGTTATTTTCTTTTTTAAAAATCTTTAGTTAATAATTTAACAAATTTAAACATTTGTTGGTGGTGGACTGACATCCGGACGATCCTTGACGTCTCCCTCCCAGAGCTATTTTCCTCCAAAGACTCTCTTGATGCTCATGGATGAGCTTTAGGTGTGCAATAGTGCCCTGTCTATAGGGGTTGCCCCATTCTTGGTCTCTTCTTCGAGTACGACGACTTGTCCATCGAGTTGAATCGCTTTCTCGGCTTTCGGGAACTTCAAGACTTTTCCCGAGTTCTCTGCACTTCTTGTAGTGACCAGTCGAGATCCTCCACCGAGTATAAGAGATATTATTCACCGCTTGACATGAAATCGTCATTGCTCCAGTTCGTTCGCTTTCAATTTCTTCTTGTTCTTCTTGTGCTTCATAACCATATTTCATTATTAGTAAAATCAGAAATCTATTTTAAGAAATACCTCATCTCTCTTCGTGCTTCCAAAACACGAACTCCCGAACATTGGTGGATAGTTCAGACCATCTCGTTGTGCTCCGCAGTTAATCCAAGGAAGATGATCGCAATAAATTCTCCTTCAGGTGGAGAAGTCTCTTTTATAGCAGTGTAAGCACAGAAAGAAGGAAGCTAAACAAATAGGAAAACACACAAGTGTTGTTACAATTGCTTGTTGAATTGAAAAGCTTCTGGACCAAAACTGTATTTATAGCCTTGGTTGAGGCGCCTGGAGGATTTCTGACACCTAGAAGGGGATAAAATTTTATCCCCTTCGCAAGGATCACGGTAAAATGTGATCTGGTCAAAAGTCAGGTTCCGGGCGCCCGAAATCGCTCCGGGGCTCGGACCACTAAAGTCAACACAGTTGACTTTTTCTAGTCCGAGCCCTCTGCTCCAGTATTGCTCGCATCGGTCCAGATCTTCCGCTCCACTCACTTGCGTGATTTCGGTCAACTGAAATAAGGTTCACCCGAACCCAATTTCGGCCTTCTCGAGCAGGCTTTCGCTTCGACTTCTCGTCCCTCGGAATCGTCGTGTGCTTCCTTTTTGTCCACCAGTGTACTCATTCGCAGCTCTTCGCCCCTCGGACGCACCGAGTCGGTCGGCTCTCTCCCGTGCTGACCTTCTCGCTGGCTGCGTCTCTTGCTCCCCGAGCAATCTTCCGCTCCTGCTTCTCGTCCCTCAGAAACACCGCACACTTCCTTTTTATCCGCCGGTGTACTCTTCCGTAGCGCCTGGTCCCTCATACGCACCGAATCCGTCAGCTTTCTCTGGTGTCATCCTTCTCGCTAGTTACGTTTTTCGCTCAACTTTCTGTGCTCCTAAGTTCCTGCACACTTAGACACAAGGTCAAAATACCACAGGACCTAACTTAACTTGTTTAATCACATCAAAACAATATGGGGTTCCAACACAATCTATAATACCTTAGTTTGCTCATAAGAAAATTCGTCCGCCAATTCTGTGGGCGTGAGTTCACTAAGTTGAGTCTTAGCCTCTTTCCAAGCCATGATTAAATGCCCTCCTAATAATGTTGGTAGAGTAGAAGGAAGGAGAGACGTGGAAGAAATCGAAACTTGGGCAGAAGGTAAGGAAAAGATAATTGATGGTTGTAGGGAACATTCTGGATCAGCCAAAGTAGCCCTTGGGCCAGGAGATATAGAAGGAATGGGATCTGAAGAGTAGTTCGGTAGGGAAATATCTTCTTGAGTTTATGCAGGAACGGTAGTTCGGTTGGTTCAGGAGATGGTTCTTGTATTTCCTCTCAAGTAGGATCCGCCTGGAGGGATTTGTTTGCCTTTTGGGAGAAGGTGTGAGAGTTAATTTATGCCTTTTGAGTTGTCTCTCGGGAGAAGTTGCCTTCTCTGGAGAAGAGCTCACAGGGGTTGGAGAAGGTTTTGAAGGCAACTTCCCGGATACTCTAGTTGTGCTCGTCTCAATCCCACGATCTTCAGAGGCCTCCTCAGAAGGAGGGGGTACTGGTAAACCCCGCTTGGCCAATAATTCCTTTTCCTTGGCACATAGCTCAGCCTTTTTTAGATCGATTGATTCATCGATCAAGGATAATAGAATAGTCCACTGTATAAAATAAAAGATACTTTAGTTAGAGAAAGTGTAAGCATCAAAGTTAACAAAGCTTACCAAAGGAACATGACAGTCTCTTTTGAATGGGGCTTAAATCAAAAAGATATAAAAAAGCCTCCTGTAACCATTTGTAAATTTTAAAATATTGATGGCTTAGTTTGGGGAGATAAATAGTAAACACATGATCCTTTTTCAATCTTGTAGGATCAGGAAGAGAAAAGGAAGCTTGCCAAGCAGTAAGTCAAGTGACAGAATCAGGTATTTCTATCAAGAAGAAATGAGATTTCCAACTCTTATTCGAAGATGACATATCCTCAAAGAAGACTACTTTAGGTTAAGATTGGAATAGGAAAACCCAAATTTTGATTTTTTTTTTTTTGGATAGACAAACAGATAAAGATTACAAGGAGTAGGAGGAATTACGAACAGGTGGAACAACATAAACATCCCACACATATAACAGAATACATTCAGTGTAAATTATTGTAGTGAGATGCGAAAATACTGACTTACTTCTGATAAAAATGGGTGAACAGGAAAACGTAAACCAACCACTCATTGATGGGGGAAGAAAGTCACACGATTATTAGGAGGAAGATGAGGATGCTTGTCCTAGGAAAAAGACGAATGCGGTAATTGGGAGGAATTTCATATCTAGAATAGAGATAGACTCTATCGGAGGCATCGAACTTCGAAGAGGTAAGAGTATACCATAGAGCGAAAAATTCATAAGCCATGGTAGAATGAAAAGTAGACAGAAGATCAGCGACTTATTGGGCGTAAGGTTAAGAGTAGAAGAAAGCCGAGAGGAAAAGAGATTATTGGAAGGAGAGATTGAAGAAGATGAAAGACAATGCGGAGAATGCATAAGGTCTAGGGTTTTATAAGGAGAAATTTAGTTTTCACCATTAGATTAAAATGGCTTGCATAAGGATGATCACTAATTTGCGAAGTTGAATGTGACATTGTGCCATACGAAACAGCAGATGTCAACAAATGTCGCAAAGAATGAGTATCGGGGCCACATGATATTTATCCATAAATGAGCATTTATGTAGGACATGACAATTGACACATTTTGTAGTCAAAAATACCTTTTCGTGTGTCGTCAGTACTAGCTCTAGCAAGGAGCGGATCATTTTTTGAAAAGATCATCAAGTGCCTAGAAGCACGATCAAAAACATAAACCTTGAAAATCACTAGGTATAGAAGGAGAACGAGCGAGACTAAAACTCGAGTCCAGTCAGCCAACTACGTCTCCTTCGACTAGACTTGAAGGGGAGGCTAGTGATACGGGTCATAATGAGCGGATCTAGAAGATGACGTAGTAGTTAAAGTCAAGGTAATGTGGTGGTCAAAGACAAAATGGATGAGCATTTCATACCTGGTTCTGTTGATTGTCCAACCTCAGAATTCTCAGATCTTGCCCGTGCGACTCCAGTGCAGAACGTCCATATAAGGACAACCGGGTGTGAACTTGGTTGAATATAAAGATTTTAGGGTTTTACTCTGAAAATAAAAAGGTAATGTGCTTGGTCAGTTAATGGCCGACCCGGTTTAAGGAAAGCCAGGTCGGGCAAAGGGTCGGTCAGGCTTAGCAATACTTAGCTAGCCTCACAAAAATATAAGATCGGCTAGACGAGGGTCGATCGAACACAAAACTCTTTGTGTATGCCCGGTCGGGTAAAGACCGGGCAGACGTAAAGAAGTTTAACTTTATAAAGGTCTTAGTATAAGATCGGTCAGATGAAGGCCGAATGAACATAAGGTTCTCTGTGAACACCTGGCCCGATAAAACTCGAGCGGACCTAGAGATACTTAACCTTATATATATCTTTTAGTATAAGATCGGCCCGATAAAAGCCGAACGAACATAAGATTTTCTATGAACACCTGGCCGGGTAAAGCTCGGGCGGACCCAGAGATACTTAACCTTATATATATCTTTTAATATTGTTGGATCGTGAAAATGCTAGAGGAGGGGGTGAATAGCATTCGAAAAATTCGTAATTAAATTGAGTCGAGTATGCAGCAGAAATACGAAAGACACAATGCTAACACAAACTAATTTTACTTGGTTCGGAGCCTTCGTCGACTCCTACTTTAAGGCCCACACTCGTTGAATACTTTCGTTGAGTAATCACTAATAATTCGAAAATATGTTTACAAAATGAGTACAGGAACTTGCAAAATGAAATTACCGACAACAAGAAAGTAAAGACTAAATCGTTAGTTGTCGGAGAAATTTCGCAGCGTAGTAAGAGTGTCTTGGAAGCAGCGCGCACAAGAGCAATTGTAGCAGAAGTTGTTGTTATTTGCTCCAGGTGATAGCCTCCTTATATAGGAAGCTTCGGGCGTCCGGATCCCTTCTAGACGCTTGGAGCATGACGTCGGCCCAGCCAATCAGCGCGCTCAACCCTACGTCGGGATAGAATTTGCATTCCGGGCGCCCGAATCCCTTCCAGGCGCTTGGACCACCATTTTCCAGCAACTCAATTTCCTGCAAGAAAATGTTAGTCCGAGGCAAATGCAAATTATACTACCCTACAAAATAAAGTGTTAGCACAATTATAGAGTAGTAATTAGATTCCGTCTCGCCGAGATCAGAATCTAGTCGCGATCTCAACTTAGATTCCCGAAATGGTTCTAAGTTAGATCGACGCCTAAATTCCCTGAGTGGGAATGCACGCATCCTCACCAAGTCACTCCCCTCCAGTGACTTACCTTAACTTACCTGCCAGACATTAAGTCAGCCTGTCGACCTGTCTGGACTTCGTGCCAGCTATTAGGTCAGCCTGTCGACTTAGCTAGATTTCGTGACAGACATCCGGTCATCCCGTCGATCTATCTGGATTTCGTGCCAACTATCATGTTAGCCCGTTGACCTAGCTGGACTTCGTGTCAGATATCCGGTCAGCCCGTCGACTTATCTGGACTTCTCTTGCACACTCAATCAAAGTGTTAGATCACAATAAACCTAACTTAACTTACTTTGTCATTCATCAAAACTTGAGTTAGACCGTCAGTGCTAACTGCACCAACAAATATAAGATCAACCTGATGAAGGCCGAATGAACATAAGGTTTTCTGTGAACACCTAGCCGGACAAAGCCCAAGCGGGCCCAAAGATACTTAACCTTATATATATCTTTTAATATATGGTCAACCGAATAGAGGTCGAATAAACATAAAAGTTCTCTATGAATACCTGACCGGGCAAAGCTCGGGCGGACCTAGAGATACTTAACTTTATATATATATATATATATATAGTTCTTAATATACGGTTGGTCGGGTAAAACTCGAACGGACTTAGAAACACGTGGTATTATAAAACTTTTAATATAAGATCGGCTGGATGAAGACTGGTCGAATACAAGGCTTCCCTTGTACGCCCAACTGGGTAAAGACCGGACAAACTTAAAGATACTTATCTTTAGAAAACTCTGCATATGCACTCGGTCAGGCACAGGTTGACCGAGTTTTAGTTACTTAATGTCATATTGTCTCTAAAATAAAGCTATAACATACATAATCTACCATATGATTTCTTGAATGAAGATTTGACACACTGTGGGCTCTATATTAGAACAGATCCCTGTAGTATTTAACATATGAAAGGGCAGATTGATGCAATGGCAAGTAATACGGCCAGCCTTATGGACAGGCCAAGATACTATAACATAATACAATGACAAGTAATATGGTCGGCTTGCGGACTAGCCGAGATATATTCAGCAAACAAACAACCGACAACATTTTAACAGCTTGACATAGTTGCCGGGGAATATTACTTTAGAAACTCCGGCGTCTATTTGGTTTCTCATTGATGATTCATCTATAACGACATCTTCCTTCAACGATTTTAAAAAAGATTTAAGTTATAAACGATAAAAGAGGTACATATGTAAATGCAAAAAAGATTCCTCGGAAGCTCTTTGAAGAACTACCTAACAAACTTTGACGTATGAAGCCACCTCATGATCACGGAGATCATGGGAGGTGGTATAAAAAGAGGTTCTCTCTGTTGACAAAGTATGTAATTCTTACATCTGATACCTTCATTCGTACATCCACTATTATTCTTCTTCTACTTGTAAGGAAATTGTACTACCTTGAGCATCGGAGAGTCTTACCAGAGACCCCTTAATTCCTTGAGCTTTGATTACTAGCACTTCATTGGATCGTCTAGTGATACACAGGATCATTAAGAAGCTTCATTCTAAATCAAAAGATCAACCATTAGTCAATAAATTATCCACGTGAATTAACATGCCATCTTCTCAGTTTCAAATAGGATCATTTGACTTAAATTGACATTCAAGCAACAATTAAAAGACTACTGAAATTAAGTTAGGCGCATAAGCGCATTCAACCTTTTTAAAAGTTAAAATCCTTATTTATTTCTTTTTCTCTTTTATTTGTAAATACACCCTTAAAATTTCATTTTTTTTATTTAATTCCAAAAGTCTTTCCCTTTTCGCTTGCCGGAAAAAATTCAAAAGCGCATAATTCCTCGCCTAGTAGTCAATAGAGCTGCTAGGCGAGCCGGTCCATAGCAAGGTAGATGGATCCGTGGTGGGTTAGTTATTTGACAGAGCGGGTAATTTTATCTTCTTGACGAATTAAAAAATTCCAATCTAACTCAAGAAGATGGGTAAGTTAGGCGGATCAATCCAAAGTCCACCATAAAATTATATATATATATATATATATAAAAATAAATTAAATATTTTTATTTTAGTTTTAAGTTTTACAGATATTTTTTTCTCAACCTGTACCCGTTGTTTGACTTATACGAACCGAGGGCCAGACAGATTGATTTATTTGGACCTGTCTTTTAAATGAGTTAATAAAATTTTAATCATCATACTTAAATTATTTAGTGAGATAAATTAATTGGATGGATCCAATCTAAATTAACTGTCCTAATAATTAATTTATCAAATTTTTTTATCCCCTCAAAATGTAAATATGATCATATTATCATCATATCCTCTCGAATGGGTCCAGTGACTAGCATATGAGGTGTTGTCATAATAAAGTATGAGATTCGAATCTCGATAAAGCCGAGATAAATGTCTTCCTTATGTGCTAGTCACTATTCCAAAGTCTAGTAGTTGTCTATAATTTATCTCCTCAGTGTTAACTTTGAGACGAATTGACAGGGAGATTAAGGATGAACGTATTCAATTTTTTTTTTTTATCACAATGCTCATATTATCATTATGAAATATAGAGGTCCAATCCTGACTAATAATTAAATGTATCCTCTCTTATATATCTTATTTAACTGCCTAGACCAGTAGACATACATGAATTATTTCGTGTTGGTCAAGGATGAACTGACGGAGAAGCGGGGACTAGCAAAAAGAAAAATGTCCCGTCGAAACCGCCTATGGATGCTTGCTGAACTCCCGGGGCAAATACTTGCATGGTCGAATAATTGTTAAATTATATTAGAAGAGAATTCAGCAATGGGCTAATAATTTACCGGGGTAAGATTATGGGTTCAGCCCATTAAGAAAAATTGGGCTTCGATCGGCTCTTTCTAGAACCACCGACTTTGGGATAATCGACTTAGCAATACGTGGTTGTTACAGTGTCGATCAGTCTGCTCCGAGGAGAACCTGGAGCGGGCTCGATACTTCGAGTCGTCGGCCTGAAATAGGTAACTATTCCTTTCCTCACCATGAATTCGGCGACGTCACCGCGACTAATTCGTCCCGTGTGTTCTGAATTTGTTACCATATGAGAAAGATCTCACATTTCCCCGTATTTTCCATTAAAATATGCCCCTTTTTTGATTAGTTGTTGCTGATCATTGCTATTTAGTGCGCCTCTCTGTGTTCATATATCGCCGCATGGTTGTTATCCGTTTACATGGACGAATGGGATATGATGGCCAGTTCTACGTAACTTTTGGGTTTGCCTGTTGCGAATTAAAGACGACTAATTAGAGATCGGGAGATATTAGATGGCCTTTGATAACGTAGCTTATAGGTGCGCGAAGAAAAGTTTTTAGCTGATTTAGTCATTTTCAGTAATTCTTATATAAGCTGGAACTGTCAATGCAGCAGAAAGAAGAAATGTCTTGGAGTAGCTAATATTAGAACTTTTGGAAGATATATCGGTTCACTTTGGAGGGGAAGGGCAATAACTTGTGCTTGGAATTTAACGTCCCCTTCCTATTGATCGCCATAATGGAATGACTATGTTGATGTGACAGATTGATAAAGAACAATAAAGTGGAGACATTGTGCCCAAGAAGGTGCCTTTCCTATCAATATGACAAGTATCAAGGAAATCTATGATATTTCCATATTATTTAAGTGGCAAAATCTTTTTAACAGCGCAATTATTTTTCTTGTAAAAATTTGTGTTTAATGCATTATGAGACTGCTATGCCTGGGTGTTGATTGCCTGCGACATCTAATGACCAAAGTGAAAAGTTGCTGGTAGGTGAATGAGGTTGAGTGGATAATTCCCCACACGATACACGCATTTTGAGGCATTTAAAGAGATGCCCAAGAACAAGATTGTTCTCCTTGCTAGCAACAATTGCCTCAAGGTTGAGATGTATACAGCTGCAAATTAGGGAAGATTTATTGATTATAGGCAGTCTGTTCCTCGGTTCTCTACTTACTGCTGTTGGCAATCTAGTGACTTGGAACAACAAAACATAAACTTTTCCTAGATTTAGTTCTGGAGTGAAATACAAAGCCTCTAACCATAGACCATATGTGGCTCTCCGGCTTAGAAATTTGTTTTGGTACAGTTTAACATAATGAAAAGCTATTCTTCAATGTTATATTGTGACAACAAAGCAGCCATCAAAATGGTAAACAACTCCGTGCAATGCAATTGTACTAAGCTATTAAAGTGTATTGACATTTTAGAAGGAGAAGCTGGACAGAGGAATTATCTTGATTACTTTTGTCAAATCATATTAGTTAGGTGATGTGCCTACTAAAGGCCTACGGAGTAAAATTTTTCATTACATTGTAAGCAAGATGAGCATTAGCAATAGTTCTACACAATTTTTAGGGGGAGTGCTAGAGTAGGTTGTAATGATTGACCATTATGGTGCCTCTTTGTAAAAATTCAATCAATATCATTAAATAGTGAGATTAGCATAAACCTAATTTGATACCTTAATTCACTTTCTTCAAATTCATTTATTATTAACAAAATGAAACCTCAAAGATGTATGTATGGAATAAGATACACTACATACATATGCTCAATAAGTTAACTAAGATTGAAAATAAATATAATCTTATCGGCGCTAGAATATTTCACAATTAATGATATAGCTATTTGATTTACATGAATTATCATCTTATACAAATTAAAATCTCTGTCTGCAAAGCCTTTTTTAGTTCTTTTTTGTGACATGAGAATCATCCCCACGCTGCAGCACCCACCCATCCATGCATTATAATATCCTTATCATATGCTACTGGATCATTTCCTAAGATTTCTGACCATTTATTTTTAGTGGTTGTTGACCCCACCTAGTAGGATAAGATTTGGTTGTTGTATTTTTATTGGCTGTTGAGATTTATTTTCATAGTTATTATCTAGTAAATTTTTCCTCTCATGGGCTTTTAGTAATACAGACCTTGTTCTTTTTTTCACAGAAGCTGATATAAATTGTTGTTTTGGTTCCTTTCTCAATTCAAATGGGAAACTGTGTAAGGAAGGTAAGAAGTTATCAATAGACAATATCGAAACCTTCTCACTATTTAATATAAACAAATTATGTATTTGTTGCCACTGTCTATTCTTTGCATCTCTGACTTGCATCTTTCATCACTATTTTGTTAACATCCTTGCTATATTGGTGGATGATTATCCTGCATTCTAAATATTTTGCTTTTCAAAATACATATGAGTTTGAGCTGGTAATGCTGATGTTAGGAGCTAATTTACCAAATCTAGCAAAAAAGTTAGTTACCTCATACGTCTATTTTTTAATGTGATATGAAATGTAGAAGAATGAAGCTTAACTGATGCACTATGAAGGATGGGGCATTAATGTATATCTGGTTTAGCTTCCTAGTGAGTTTGTTCAGATTGTAGGGTGATAATGGGGGCATCATGTTGGCAGCCATGTCTGTAGCTTGAAGCAATTTGTATTGTTACTTTTTGTCTATTCTGACCCTATGCAACCTACCTCTTTCTATTTATGCCTTTATAAGATACCTCTGCACAATTCTGATTTTAAGGAAATGTTGTTGAACCATGTTAAAAATTCTCTCTCTCTCTCTCTCTCTCTCTCTCTCTCGTTTTGTGCTAGTAATGGTATGAAAATGATCGTCTCCTGACATGAAATATCTATCCAACTTTGGACAGTGATGATATGGATCATTTCGTTGTGACTTTGGATGTGTTTGATCCTCATCGCTTTACTATATCATAAGGATCATTGAATGAAGAATGAGGGAATCTGATGTGGATTATTGCCTCTTCAGAAGTCTTATGTGAAACTAGTAACTGGAAAGAAGACACCCTTTGTCCATTATGTTGCTAGAGTTTTCGTGCTTGCTATTGCTATTCATGGTGAGAGTTTTACTGTATGAAAGTTGTTGAATATATATATGTTGTGCATCATTGCAAGAATTACTGGTCCTTTTGTTGTAGGACTCGAGACATTACTAGTGAGTTTATCATAAGAGCTCCCATATTACAATGTATAAATCTATTAAGCCATCCTTATTAATGTTGTGGTTGCTTGTTTTCATTAAAACTTTTGTGCTAATATATCTTTGACATTGAATTTTTGCCCCCACACTAACCATCTGATCCAAGAGTCATCCCTGGACCACCTGGTTAACATATGGAAATATGGTCCTTGCTTCCTTTTTTACATTCAAAGCCCTAAACTTATTATCCTCTTTCTTAGTCATGTCAATGTGACTAGTTATATTACTTTTGCTAACAATGTTATTAACAAATATTCTTGTGGTGTTGCTTCCAATTCCATTTAATGGTGCAATATGTTTGAGCTTGGGAAGGAGGGATACTAAGAAACAAGATAATGTATCCATAGAGAAGCACATATTGTGCTTTCTTAACTCAGCAGAGTAGTCCATGTCAAGCCTATGCAAGTCATTTAATTGTTGTTAACAGGAAAATGACATGCCAAAAAATTGTTCCAAAGTTGAAAAAGTTGGGATTTAGTTAATAAATTTTTAAATGAGAGCAAAAAAATTTAGACATGATGATTGAGTGTGTCAAGGTAACTTTTGACAAACTGGCCTTGTAGGATTAATTTTTGTGGATTAATATTCTTATGCGGCAAGAACAACTCTTATGGTTTTGAACTACACATACACTCTATATAGAGTTATTTTTTGAAATAGCTTGGAATCTTTAATTGCTTATGTACTCACTTGTTCCTGCTATAGTAGATTAGTTGAGTCTCTTTTAATAATGGAATTTATAGTTTGTTTCTAAAAATATATGGAATTTTTTTGTTATTTCACATTATTGTTTTAAATAGTGAATTGAATTTCTTGGTCAATATCTAATGCTGAAATTTTTATTCTATTTCTCTGGACCATATCTTTGTTGAGTATATATCTATCACTCTTATAATTTCTTCCCTATTTGTTAATTTTTTTACATTATCTTCCCTTTTCCTTTTAGAGTGAGGCAGCTAGTGACATGGATGATGAGATAGACATGGGAGGTGGCAATGTGCATGTAATAACAAGCAAGGGTAACTGGGAGCAAAAGATTTCAGAAGCAGAAAAACAAGGCAAGATTGTAAGTGATTGAAAAGAAAAAGGCTTGTACATTCTTCAGACCAAGGAATATGGCTAAAGAGATTTCACAAAGCATCCAGCATATATTTGAAATGATCTGTCATTAACACTTGCATATGAAGGTTTTTGAGTCTAGCGTGTTTCTGTTATGTGAATTTGTCCCCTGAATTTCTGCACAATTCCATCCAAAATGGTGTTACCTCGTTTTTTTTTAGTGTTACATGCTGACATGATAGATATGAAATATTGGAATCGTATTCGATTTCATTCTAATTTCATAGTATTTTGAATGACCAGAACTTAGTAATTCATTAAAATTTAATAACCAAGGATTTTATTGCAGTTCTGATAATTCAAGGAGATCCAAAGAAGAAATGAAAAGACATATTCATTACATTAAGAACGGGATTGGACTAGGGTAGTAGATGACAGAATTGTTCATATTTGTAGCCTTGGCAAAATAATGTTACGTGAATTAGTAGAGTTTGAAGAAGGAACAATAGGCATTGCTCTGAATATGAACCAAACAATGCTTGCATTATATGTTGGGCAGTGCTTTGATGATACAAGAAGGTAAGTTTTGTAAAACAAATAGGTTGAATTGTCTCAGATACTCATGAGTGAGGGTTACTTGAATATATTCTATCCCCAGATCAAAGTTTAGAGAAACCTATATTATTCAAATGATTATTATAATAAATAATTCCTAAATAAAATTCCATTGTAGGGTTTATATCCTTGGATGAGATTTTACTATGGTCATTTTACTTCGATCTGATATAACTTTGGTATTGTAGCTGATGTACAACTTTGTGAAAAATAATTGGAGGCTTTTAGTTGATTTCTACCAATAGATGCCTATTGCTCAAATTGTACTTAATGTGATTAATATTCAAGTCATGCCATTTTAAAGAAACTAAGATTCAATTAGTGGGAGTAAGAAAACTTTCAGGCTAATTGTTGTAATTATAAATGGATACCCAAAATTTAGGTGGCGTTTGGTTCTCTCCTAGGAATCGGAATGAGAATGAGTATCATAGTATTACGGAATGGGAATGGGTATGAGCTTGGGTATCATTCTAAAAAATAATGTTTGGTTAGTTGAATATTTTCAATTGGAATGAACTTAAATTTCCTTTTTTACCCTTAGAGAAAAATAAGAGAAAAAAATTAGATGGAAGAGAAAGTTGAATGTGAGATAAACATATGATGAGAGAGAATGATGAGAGAGAAAGTGTGATGTGAAAAAATGAAGAGAGGGAAAGTGTGATGAGAGAAAATGAGGAGAGAGAGTGTGATTGGAGAGATTGAAAAGTGAAAAAGTATGATGAGAGAGAAAGTGTGTTGAGAGAGAAAGAGTGATGGGAAAAAATGAAGAGAGAGAAAGTGTGATGAGAGAAAATGAGAGATTGAGGAGAGAAAGTATGATGAAAAAATGTGATGAGAGAGAAAGTGTGATGGGAAAAAATGAAGAGAGGGAAAGTATGATGAGAGAAAATGAGGAGAGAGAGTGTGATGAAAGAGAATGAAGAGAGAGAAAGTATTGAGAGAAAATATGGAGAGAGAGTATAGTAAGAGAGATTGAGGAGAGAGAAAGTATAATGAAAAAATAGGAGAGAATGAAGAAAGAGAAAATAATGAGAGAGAGTGTGTGATGAGAGAGAATACAGAGAGAAAATGATAGGGAATGTGTGATGAGAGAGAATGAGGAGAGAGAGTGTGATGGGAGAGAATGAAGAGAGAGAAAGTGTGATGAAATAAAATATGGAGAGAGAGTATGGTAAGAGAGATTGAGGAGAGAGAAAGTATGATGAAAAAATGAAGAGAGAGAAAATAATGAAAGAGGGTGTGTGATGAAAGAGAATACAGAGAGAAAATAGTAGAAAATGTGTGATGAGAGAGAATGAGGTGAGAGAAAGTATGTTGAGAGAGAAAAAGTGATGATAGAATGAGGAGAGAGAAAGTATGATGAGAGAGAACAAGGAGAGAGTGTGGAATGAAAGAAAAATTGAACAAATATACTAAGGGTATTTTCGTCCAAAACTTAATTCTTATTCCCATTCCATCAAAACCCAAGGGAGGGGTGAGTTTCATGCATACCCAAGTTTTTGGGTTTCATTCCAAAATCTTGATTCCATTCCCATCAACCAAACACAAGGTTTGGGAATGAATCCATTCCCTCATTCCCAAACCTCTAAACCAAACGCTACCTTAATTTGGTACTATATTTTGTTGTATAAAGTCAAAATGTCATACAACATCATAAGTGAGGTATTAATGGTACCAAGGTGGATAGAAAACCATCAGATTTCCAATCTAAAGTCAAAATGTGCGTTTTTTTTTTTAATTAGTTGTACAATCAAATCTCTCTCTCTCTCGCTCTCTTTCAAATCTTCTAGTGGCACTCTAATTTTGTCTTGCGGAGAGTTGCAAGTGGATTATGAGAATTTATAAACTTTGATAGCTAACTACTTTTAGGCTGAATTTAAGCATTGGATCTGTGATTGACAACGACGACAATAACAACCAAGCATTTTCCCACTAGGTGGGGTCGGCTGTATGAATTCTTTTACGCCATTAAGTTCCATCTCTTACTATATCATCCTCTATATTTAAATAAATTTTATCTTATTTTATTGTTTCTAACCAAGTCTTTTTTGTTCTTCCTCTTCCTCGTTTGATATGCATGTTTATCATAGTTTCACATCGCCTAACTGGAGCATTTATTGATCGTCTAAGTACATGCCCGTACCATCTTAAACGTGTCTCTCGGAGTTTTTCCTCAATAGATGCAACTCCGAATTTCTCTCTAATGCTCTCATTTCTTATTTTGTCCATCCTCGTATGTCCATTACTTCTAATATTGCTAAACTTAAATTTCATATATTCTGTTTTTAATCTACTAAGCTTAAAACCTTTTCCTTCTAACTTTTTCTGTCAAGATTCTAGTTTAGCATGTACTTCTTCACATGTTTCATCTATCAAAATAATATCATCCGCAAACAACATCATCGCAATACTATGTCTTGAATGTCTCCAGTGAGTTCATCCATAATTAGTGTAAAAAGATAGGGACTTAGAGCTGATCCTTGATGTAACCCTATCTTTATTGGAAATGTTTCAGTTACTCCGTCTGAAGTATTTACTTTGGTCGTTACATCTTCGTATATATCCTTAATTAGTTCAATATATGTTACACTAACACCTCTCTTTTCTAGAATTCTCCATATAATTTCTTTTGGGACTCTATCATAAGCTTTTTCATGTGTAGATCTTATTTTGCTCCCGATATTTTTCAATTATTTGTCTAAAAAGATGAATAGCTTCTATTGTCGACCTTCCCGGCATGAATCCAAATTGATTTTCGGTCATGGTCTCCTTAATCTTTTTTTTTCTATTACTTTTTCCTAAAGTTTCAGAGTATGACTCATTAGTTTAATACCCTTATAGTTTGCACAATTTTGTACATCTCCCTTGTTCTTATATAAGGGAACTAGAGTACTTATCCTCCGTTGAACAGACATTTTTTTCATTTTCAATATCATGTTAAATAATTTTGTAAGTATTCAATACCTTATTTCCCTATGCACTTCATAACTTTATTTCCCAACGGCTTTTCGTGCATTTCATTTAAAGTTTATTTTACTTTTTGAAATTTGAATTCTATGATAAAAATTAAAATTTCTATGCTCATTTGACCTACTTAAATTATCTAAGTTAAGTTGGTCACCTAAACCTTCATTAAACAGTTGATGAAAATACCTCTTCCACCGTTCTTTTATTTTTCAATCATTTACTAATACCTTATTATATTCATCTTTAATACATTTTATTTGGCTAAGATCTCTTTAGCTATTCTATAAATGTCTCTTTCCCCTTCTTTTGTATCCAATTGTTGATATAATCGTTCAAAAGTTTTATTTTTTGCTTCACTCATTACTTTCTTAGTTTTTTTCTTGGCTATTGTATATTTTTTTAAATTTTTCTCGTTCTTACAAATATATAATTCCTTATAAGCTATTTGTTTTTCCTTTACTTTCTCTTGTACTTTCTCATTTCACCACCAAGATTCCTTACTTAGTGGTGCATGTCCCTTTCACTCACCGAGTACACTCTTCGCTACTATTTTCAACTTTGATACCATCTTATCCCATGTTGTATTAGAGTCATCGTATATTTCACCTAATGCTTATACTTCTACCTTCTCCTTAAATATATTTTGCTTTTCATCCTTTAACTTCCACCACTTAATTTTAGGAATCATATATATTTTTTTCTATTGATACTATGTTTGAGACGTATATTCAACACTACTAACCTATGTTAGATAGTTAAGCTTTCTCCAGTGATAACTTTGCAATCTTTACAAATTTTTCTATCTTTCTTCCTAACCATAAGAAAGTCAATTTGTGATTTATTATTCCCACTTTTTAATGTGACTAAGTGCTCTTCTCTTTTCTTAAAAAATTATATTAGCTATTATGAGGTCATATGCTATCACAAAATCTAATATAGTTTTCCCTTTTTCATTTCTTGTTCCAAACCCATAACTCCTATGTACCCTCTCATATTCCTCAATTTTTACTCTGACATGCCAATTTAGATCACCTCCTATTAAAATAATTTCATTTGACATAATATTTTATAATATTTCATCTAAGTCATCCCAAAATATTAATTTGGTAGCTTCATCTAATCCTACTTGTGGTGCATTTACAATAATTATGTTCATAGTTTCTTTCACAACTATTATCTTAAGGACTATGATTCTATCTCCATATCTGACTACTCCTACGACTTCAGTGTTTAGTGAAGGGTTTACAATAATAGTCACTACATTTATTTGATATGTGTACTTGAGTTGTGCGAAGTGACACATGTGACTCGGGTTGACGGTCCGAAGGATGGAGCATCAGGGACAAGGACAAGGCCAAAGCCGAGGAAGCGACTTGGTACCGAAGGATGGCATCGGGGACGAGCCGCGGGCTTGGATGCATCCGAGGGACGAGAGCCAAAGGAAGTAGGCTTGAAGGCAAGAAGTCAAAGCTGTAAAAGAAGCATCAAATGAGTTGTAAGGGTGTAACACCCCTAGAAAGCCTAGATAAAGTAAGGGCAATGAGAGTACGAATGTAATGTGTAGATAGTCTACGTTGAATATTAAGATGGGAAGGATTTAGATGATTAAAACTTTATGAAAGAAAATAAAATTGAGAATATAAATCATCTATGCATGATTTATAATGTATGGAATTAATGTAGACAAAAAGGAAGAAATATGAGATAATATATACATGTATGAAATATTTATGCATAATGCATAATATTGTAATATATGAGTTATTATGTACAAAAGAAAATAAAATGTTAGAAGAGAGATTGAACCTTGGATCTCTTGTAAGGAACATGTATAGGATACCAAAGGGGATAGGAGAATTATTGATAAGGAGAGAAAGGATTAAGTAGTTAAGAATAAGAAAGGATTCTTTCTACTTAAAAGAAAAAGGAAGTAAAAAGAAATAAAAATATACATAACCAAGTTTTGAACCTTGGTTCTCTTATGGATGCATGCATGTATTAACCAAGTGGGATAGGAGAGAATATTGTAAGAGGAGAGATAGGAATTTTAATTAAAGGAGAAAAAAGAGAGAGATTAAGGGAAAGAAAAGAGAGAACTCAAGAGGCATATCTCTAGAATATTCTTGTCATTTAAGGGAAGAAATGAATAGGGAGGATGAATCAAGTCAAGTTCCCTCCCCTCCTTTTAGTATAAATAGGCATGGAAGGGGGCTTCAACTTCATCCTCAACCCACTCATCCTCCTCTCCTCCCTTTGTGCCGAGACCTCCCTCTCCCCCTCTTTTCTTCTTGTTGCCGAGCAACACAAGAGGAAGGAAGCTCCTCTTCCTCCTCACTCCCTCCCTCTTCTTTCTTTCTTGTTGTTGCCGAGCAACACAAAGAGGAAGAAGCCTCTTCTTCCTCCTCCTCTCCACCAAAAGACCTAGCCACTCCTCTCCTCCATTGGTGCCGAGCAAAGCAAGCAAGGAAGAAAGGTCCAAGCAAGTTCTCAACTCTAGGAAACTTAAGCGAAGAAGGTAAGTTTCCCCTCACCTGTGGTACAAGGCTTTTATGTGATTTTCGGATTTATAAGGATTAGAAAACCTAGGAAAGAATTTAAGAAAATTCGGCTAAAGAAAAGGTTTTCAAATCTAGGATGATTTAAACAAGACCTCATTTCATGATAAGATTTTCTATGCTATGTAGAAGGATTCCTTTCCATGATTTTATATTGATATGATGTATGATCAGAGGAGTATCTAACCTTAGGATTTCAACCAAAAATATTTTAAAGAGGTGAGTAAGATTATTGTCTAACCGAACTAGTGCAAAGGTTCCTTCTATGAAATGCTATACATAATGTTATGTAATATGCCATGATATGTGATAGCATAGGAAATGCTAAACATAATGAGGAGAAAATGAAATTATGTTATATGCCATGATATGTGATAGCATAGGAAATGCTATACATAATGTTATGTAATATGCCATGATATGTGATAGCATAGGAAATGCTAAACATAATGAGGAGAAAATGAAATTATGTTATATGCCATGATATGTGATAGCATAGGAAATGCTATACATAATGTTATGTAATATGCCATGATATGTGATAGCATAGGAAATGCTAAACATAATGAGGAGAAAATGAAATTATGTTATATGTCATGATATGTGATAGCATAGGAAATGCTATACATAATGTTATGTAATATGCCATGATATGTGATAGCATAAGGAAATGCTATACATAATGAAAAGAAATGAAGTTATGTTATGATATGTGATAGCATAGGAAATGCTATACATAATGTTATGTAATATGCCATGATATGTGATAGCATAAGGAAATGCTATACATAATGAAAAGAAATGAAGTTATGTTATGATATGTGATAGCATAGAAAATGCTATACATAATGAAAAGAAATGATGAAAAAGAATAAATGCATGAAAGATTGTTAAGGACATGATATGATAGTTATGCATGATAAGTTATTTTTATGGTTTGTACCAAGGGTGAGCTCCGTAAACGCCCCGGGGTCGATGGAGTAAGACTCGGGCCTCGTCAGTAATGGGCCTTTGAGTGCCCTAGGTCGATGGAGTAAGACTCGGGCCTAGTATGTATGTATGGTAGGGTTCAAGACTTGCTACCTTGGACCTATTTAAGAAGCGCGCGCATTATGTATGTGGTACAAACCGGGATCCCCTCTAATGATGATATGAATTTCAAGTACTTATAAGTATAAACTTTCAAATTCATGATGCATTGCCTACATATGTGCTTGAATTATCTGATGATATAATGTCATGATATGAATATGATACCCTTGTATGTCGTATGCTTATGATACTACGCATGATATTAATATACGATGATTTTCGGTTTTAGTGAGTAGGAAAGGAACTTACTGAGCCATGAGTGCTCACAGCTTACTTTCCTTGTACTGCAGATAAAGAAGCTGGATGAGCTAGAGGAGCAACAGGAGGAGCAGATAGTGATGTGTGTGGTGGTGGCTCGGCAAAGAACGATCCGGACAAATTAATATGATTAGTTATAAGTTCAATATATGCACATTTGAACAAATCAGAATATGTGATATTATGCTTAATAAATTAAATTCTTAAAGTTTTTATTCTTCCGCTGTTATAGTAAAACATGTACGTAAGTAGTATAAGGACGTAGCGCCGCCTTTGGTTGGGTAAGAAGGGCGGGCGTTACAGGTGGTATCAGAGCGAAGTTTTGCCAGCTCACTACACACACATCAAGCTCCTTCTTGTTGCTCCAAGTAAGTACCGTTGCTTAATTCATTTATATGCGAACATTTGTATGATACTCGAGGATGCATGAATGGTAGCCTAGGAAGGATACCTTGAGCGATGCAAGGACCAGTCGACTGGTAACGGGCAAATCAGGTTCTGATTTGTTCCAAGCTCTATAAGAAGGAGCTTGATATGGCCGGCCAAGGCGACGAAATTAGACTTGGTTAAAGCCTAATTAGTAGTCACAAAAGTGCTCAAGGTTTCCCTTGTGTCCAAGAGGTCTTGGTGAGTTTGTGGTAAGGTTTCTCCATCCACAAGGAGGTTTGAGCTAGCCGGAGTTTTCGGGGACTAATCCACCGACGGATTGAGGGATCGTCCACCTTACGGACACGTCGTGGAGTAGGAGCATCATCTCCGAACCACGTTACATCGAACGTGTTAGCGGTTTGGTTTGCATTTCCTTTCTTTGTCTTGTATTTAGTTTAGCTTGTTTGTTTTTATTTGTATTCCGCTGCGCAAGCTAACAATAGTGTAGGAAGCTAACGATTTGGGGGTGCCGTCTATCCAACCCCCCTTCAAGCCGGCCACCGATCCTCCAACAATTTTATCCCCTTTTCTAACTACTCCTACAACTTTATCCTTTAACAAACTATCTACAATAATACCCACTCCATTTCTTTCTTTACTCTTTCTAGTGTACCATAACTTAAAACCTGAGTTCTCTATCATCTTTTCCTTTTGCCTACTCATTTTGTCTCTTGTACATACAAAATATTAATTTTTCTCCTAATCATCATATCTACTACTTTCATTGATTTACCAGTGAGAGTTCCTATGTTCCATGTTCCAAATCTTAAATTATTAGTTTTCCTATCATATTGTTCTCATCCAATCATGGTGTGATAACTCTTGCCTATTTAACACTACACTCAAGTTCTCATGGAGATGTAGCGGTCTTTGCTAAGATGTTATAGTCGGACCCTATAACGCGAACTCTTACATATTTAGCATTACACCCAAGTTCTGGAGATGTAGTGGTCTTTGTCGAGATGTTATAGTCGGACTATAACGTCGGACCCTGCAATGCGTTCCTTCCGGGGAACAACCTAGCATTAGCACAATAGTTTAATAGATCCATTCATTGAATATTTGTTATAGTTTTAACGCTGGCTGACAACCTAACTTAATCCTCTTCCTTATCCAGGCTTGGGACTGACCATGACCGGTCGTCATGGGCGGAGTTTGGATCTGTGATTGAACCTACCAAAATTCATGGATCATGAATCCTTATATGTGGCATTAGAGCTGATCTAACCTTATACACGATTGGTTGCTGGGAAAAAGCTACTTGTTTGATGGTGGAACCATCATTAGGCTATGTCTCAATTAGAGATTCTAGGATATGAGTGTTAATTTAAACTTTAATAAGATATGAAGCATTGAGTGAGCGAAGTTGTGACGTTCTACTTTAGTCCCACATATAGAATTGTGGGCTAAAGAATGATTTTATTGGATTAGATGATCATTTTTTAACATTCCTTTGTGTTTGGATCATTGACAACTTTAACAAGGGTGACTGACAACTCTGTATAGAGTTCAATTTTATGCTCACAAGTTTTGCTTGGCAGTGGTAGAGCACCCTTGTTGTTGATGGGTAACTGGATTAAATTGGAGAGGATTAGTGGGAGGGCTCTAATTTGTAGGAATGGCAAGGTGTTAGTACCCACATTTTTTTGGTATTACCCGAACTTAAACCTCATTAAATATCTGCTACTCGGGCCCATTTACATATCCACTATAGATGATACATGGGTACCTGCAATTTTACGCAAACCCAAATGTGTCTTGAACTCAAACCAGACTTAAATGGCTCTGATTCTTGTGGGTAGCCGATTGTCAGCTACCCATTGCTGTCCCTAATTTTCTTGCCATTATTCCAACGAAATCCTTTACCCTCATTTACTTTGGTTGGCAGCAGAGAATATTCGTCTTCCTCCATGATGGCTATAGGAGATTGGGAAGGAGCAAGGGAGAGAAAGGGAGGTAGAGGCTTAGCTAGAGGGAGAGATTGTTTTAATTTGTAAAATAATTAAAAAATGATATTTTGTTCTGAAAAGAGATGCTGGACTTTCCAGGCAGCTGTTCATCGGCCTCTGTCAAATAAGTGACGGAGTGATCTCAGTGACTTGTAATAGCTAATCTAAAACATATTCATGAAAAAACTCATACCCAATTTAAATCTTCTTGGGTAATTAGTTCAAAGATCTCCATAGAAGTTGTAACATCACAGGTTGAGACTAATTTTATAATTCTTCACGTGTAGCTTATTTTTCTTTTACCATAGAACTTGAATGTTCCTATATGATTTTCCACAGGTTGTAGCAAACTTCAGTGCATCTTGGTGTGGCCCATGCAGAGTGATAGCGCCTTTATATGCAGAGTTATCTGAGAAGTATCCTTCACTGATGTTTTTGACCATAGATGTTGATAAACTAATGGTAATATCTTCTTTTATTTAAATTTCTTTACAATCCAGTCCATATTTAAATTCTAGTTCACTTATTATAATTCTTACTTTTTCTCGAGAAGCCTGGCACATTGTGCTGGCATAAGGTCATTATCCTTGTTTCTTCCTGCTAATTCGTCCTCATTTCCTTTGGTGTGGTGTTGCCATCCTTTGGTTGTTTGAATTATTCCATAATCCTGTGCTTGTGTGAATTATCAGTCCACTTATTGTTGTTCTTGCATCATTTCCTTGAGAAAACGGGCACATTGTGCTTGCATAAGGTCATTACCCTTGTTGCTTCCTGCTAAATCATCCTCATCGCCTTAGTTATGGTGTGCGATCTTGATGCTTGTTTGAATTACGATTGGAGAATAGAGATATCTGTTACTCAAGGCGGTGAACATAGTATGTTATGGATAATCACATCAAACTCTAGGTAAAAATGGTGAATCAGTTTGTGTCAATATGTTGGAAAGCTGAATTAGCTTGTAGTTTTGGTAGGGACTTACTCTGTATGATATAAATTGCAATACAGGTTTCCTAGATAAGCTCATAATAAGTTTTTTTTTAAGACTTGAGTTTTGAATTTGTCTTTATGTTATTTGCTGTGTCTTGGTATCATAGTACCCATACCTCCTGTGGTTATTGCAATCCATAGCACTGCCAGATTGAAAATTGCTCCCACTCAGTGTTCTGCTAGATGATTCTCTGAAGAAGCGTGTACCAATGAACAAAATTTCGTTCAGTGCCGGGCGGAACGGGCGAAACTTACCGTTTCGCCCGCGCACCGAAACCGGCACCGGACGAGCGACGGTTTCGTCGCATCGTGCGTGGTGCGTCACGCGCCAGGAGGAGTCGGGAACAGCATCGCCAGAAGCTTCCGGCGTCGCCGGAAGCTTCGCGGAGCCTGTTCTGGCGCCGCCGGAATCTTCGCCGGACTCCTCCCGCGCAGCCGGAGGTGTCGCCGGACACCTCCGGCGCAGTCGGAGGCGGGCGCGGGCGAGTCGCGGGCGCTGGGTCGCGGGAGCAGGCGCGGGTCGCGGGCACAGCACTGTGCAAAATTATAATTTAAATAAATTAAACAATTCCTATTTAATTGAGATATTTTAAAGAGACTTTCATGAACCCTAATTAAATTATCCCAACAAAATATAAAGATTCAAAAAATTCTAAAAAAAATTTATATATAAAATATAAAAAATAAAAAAATATATTTAAAATTTTAAAAAAATAATCAATTTTATTAAATAATATTCTGAAATTATTTTTACTATTTTAAAATTTTTAAAAATTCTAAAAAAAATAATTTTTATAAAAATTCTATTAAATCAAATTTATATTCTTATATATATATTTTAATTATTTTATATTTTTTACTGATTTAATGTTTAAGTAAAATTACCGAAACCGTATCGGCACGGCACGATACGATACCGAAACCGTATCGTTCCGGTCTTTTAAATTAAATTTTGGATCGCTGCGGAACTTAACACGTTTGATCCAAAACTTAATCTATTTGTTCTTTAGGTTTTGACTTGGATCTCCTGCGGAAAATCACCTTAAGTTATTAATTCCATTAAATATTAATTTCTATAATTGGTTCCCAATATTGACGTGGCGAGGCACATCCACCACCGACTAGACAAAACCTTTTATAGAAATCTAATATTTAATTTCCTAAAATAACTTTAGGTTAACCAGAACAATCAAATCACAAGGAAAATAAAACAAAAACACAACTTGAAAACATTCAAATACTAGAATAGTAGATGGTATTATTTCCAAAAATTACTAATATAACTGATGATGCGAATACTAGTTATACCTTTTAGAAAGACCTCTTGATCTTCACCGTATTCCTCTTTAACCTCGGACGTTGTGTGGGCGCGATCTAGATGAGAATCCACCAAGCACCTTCTTCTCCTTTCTTCAAGTTTGCCAGACAAGCTTCCAAAAGAGGATCTTTTTCCACAACCAAGCTCCAAGGGATCTAAGCTTTGTCTCCTTCTTCTTCTTCTTCTCCAAGTAGTATCCGCACACAGAGCTCGAAGATGAAGGTTGGCCACCACCAAGGGAGGGTTGTTGGCGCCTGACACCAGAGAAAAAGAGAGAGAGAAATAATAGAGGTTGTTCACCGAAGTCTTCTACCCCTCTCTTTATAATCCTTGGTCTTGGCGAATAAGGAAATTTAATTAAAAACTTCCTTAATTCTTTTGCTGAAAAGGAAAAATTTATTTAATTAAAACAATTTTCCCTTTCTAATTATAATGGTCGGCCACACTTCAAAACAAGGAGAGTTTTAATTAATTAAAACTTCACACAATTATTTCTCCGATAATTTAATCCCATCTGATTGGTTTATAAAAGGAAATTTAATAAATTAAAATCTTTCTTTAAACGTGGATAAAAGAAGTTATCTCTAAAATTAAAATCTCTTTAATCTAAGGAAAGATATCAAATCTTTTCTCAATTATAGAAACTAATAAAGAGAATTATTAATTTTAAACTCTCTTTAAATCATGAACATGGTTAAAAAAGTTTTCTTAAAATTTAAAATCCTCCTTTAATCAACAAATAAGGAAAGATTTTAAATTTAAACTCTCTTTAAACATGTAGATGATTTACAAATAGGGAAAGTTTTACCAAAAATTAAACCATCCTTTTAATCTACAATAAGGAAAGAGATTAATCTCTTCTCTTAATCTTTTGTAAGAAAGCTATAAAAGGAAATTTTAATTTTAAACTCTCTTTAAAATCATGATATCCACATGAAATAATTTTAATAAAAATCCTTTTAAATATTCTAGTGGTCGACACACCTAAGCTTGGGACCCAAGCTTTGGCCGACCCTACATACTCATCCACTTGGTCTTGGCTAAGGGTGGCAATTCGGTTCGGCTTCGGATTGACGGGTAAGAAGGTGGGTATACGGTGGGTATAAATCTATATACTAGAGGCTACGATAGGGACGAGAGGAGGAATTGGTTTGGTCTCCGATGAAATTAAGCATCCGTGTTCGGAACACACAACTTAATTTCATCAATAATAATTCATTCCACTAAAGAACTATTATTGAACTATCGCACCAATCCCAAATTACATTTGGGCTCCTTCCTTCTTATTATGAGCATGTTAGTCTCCCTGTGTTTAAGATATCGAATGTCCACTAATTAAGTGAGTTCTGACAACTCATTTAATTAATATCTAAGTCCAAGAGTAGTACTACTCAACCTTATTATCATGTCGGACTAAGTCCACTGCGAGGTTTAACATGACAATCCTTATGAGCTCCTCTTGAGGACATTATCAACCTAGTATCTCTAGTACACAGTTTCCTTCTATAATCAACAACACACACTATAAGTGATACCATTTCCCAACTTATCGGGTTTATTGATTTATCGAACTAAATCTCACCTATTGATAAATTAAAGAAATAAATATCAAATATATGTGCTTGTTATTATATTAGGATTAAGAGCACACACTTCCATAATAACTGAGGTCTTTATTCTTTTATAAAGTCAGTATAAAAGGAACGACCTCAAATGGTCCTACTCAATACACTCTAAGTGTACTAGTGTAATCATATAGTTAAGATAAACTAATACCTAATTACACTACGACCTTCCAATGGTTTGTTCCTTTCCATCTTGGTCGTGAGCTACTGTTTATAATTTATAAGGAACCGATAACATGATCTTCTGTATGTGACACCACACACCATGTTATCTACAATATAAATTAATTGAGCAACTACATTTATCATAAATGTAGACATTTGACCAATGTGATTCTTATTTCTAGATTAATGTTTATACCAAAAGTTAGGCTTTTAGTATACACTCTAACAGTATCGGCACGGCACGATACGATACCGAAACCGTATCGTTCCGGTATCGGACCGAAACCTCGGCACGGGTCGAAATTTTAAACCTTGGCGTACACCATTTAACCTTGCAGTACCAATTTCAGAACATTCTTAGTTGCTTAAATTTTTGTCAGGTTTCTAAATTGGTCATGAACTCGTGATAAAGATTAGTAGAGTTTCTAAATGCTAAGGTTGCAAGTGTTAGGCTTTTAGCTCATTGAAACTGCTAAGATGTTTTTCTCTTAGTTATCTATGCAAAGTTTTGGAAGAGAAGAATACCCACCATTGATTTAAGATATACAGTGTTATTGCTAAAATACCTCCAAGCACGGGCAGCACAGAAGTACAAGTTATATTTAAATAGCTTTTCACATGACAATATGGACAACCAGATGCAGCCCAGAATATCTTCTTAACTTGCATCTCATTTTCTCTTTTCCTGCACTCAATTAAAGTTGAAATTTACTTAGAACCGTATATATTTATAATAGCCAAATGTTGTTCCGCTCATAGACATTCTGATTTGCTTTGTTTAGTATATAAATGCCAAGGTGAATCATTCTACCGCGCAATATGATTAGCAGCAAAGCGTGCGAATCAAACATTATAAATAGAGTGGATTTTAAGCTTATGAATTATCTTTTAGGAATTTTGTTCCATAGATTATATATATGATATACACTTTTCAGGAATTTAGCTCCTCATGGGACATCCGAGCAACTCCAACATTCTTCTTTCTGAAAGACGGGGAGCTAATGGATAAACTTATCGGTGCTAATAAACCAGAGCTAGAGAAAAAGATAGCTACCTTTGCTGATTCCTCAACTCAGTGCTCCAAGGACACAGCTCTATGATGAGAAAGCATTGTACCTTTGTATCCTTGTGTGTGTTTTCCTCTTTTTCGCTCTCAAAACTAAGGTTGGATTTCTTGATTTCACAGGAAAACACCATTGGCAAGGTTCACGCAGGCTGCTTACTACCTTTTAGTACTGGAGAAACTTGTCGAGGCTATACATACTGCTATACATACTGTAATTCTTTTGATGTCTGTGGTGAATAGACGGTAGTCATATTGTAGAAGTGGTGCACGCGTATTACACTAGGAAATGGTGGTATTCGTACCATTTTGTGTATGTCAGGAATTTTAACTTTCTAAGGAAATGAGGCATTGAATTAGTGGCCCAATATTATTCTGCGTTCACCATTTGTACAGCCTCAAGGCTCAAGGTTTGTAGTAGTAGAATATCATGCTCTAAATTAATTATTTTTTGATAATTCAGATGCTTGGAATGTTAAAAAAGGAAGGAAAGAGGTTTTATATCTAATTAAAAAATAGTTTATCGATAAACTGATGATCTATTATTAGGATAATTTTACATCTAGTGGATAATATCTTAATTCCCAATCTGATTTATCCATCCTTTACAGTAAATTAATACTTGGAGATTTCTTTTTCCAAAATAGAGTTAAAACTAATCTTAATCTTATTTTTTATTTTAATTTTTTTTTAGATCAGATTGAGCACGTGGGCAAAGTCATTCATGAACCAAGCCAAATCCAACACCAACCTGTTCCCTCGTAGATCATGTTAAATATGACCTAAAGAGGGTTTGCCCTCATGAATGATATAGTGATAAAATATTTAAAGAAATAAATAAGAGGATTAAAATTCAAATAGTAATAGAAATGAATATTTTAAAAGTCTAAATTTACTCGGGGGATGAATTAGGATTGAAGATAACTTTATTTCTTCAACTCGAGTGAAAGACACAAGGTAATCTATAAATTAATTTAATTATTGAATGCTACTGATAATATAATCTTTGATAAAGTTGATAAATAAAAACATGCAAGCTTATATTGATGACAAGCTAATGTAGCTAATGAAAGGAGGGCTAATGTCATCAGAAGAGAATAAACGAAAAAAAAAAAAATGTAATGTCCAACTCTGTGTGCGGTCTTCAGAATGAATCCACCATTAGTGGAGTAAGCAAGTCTTTTCATGTGGAGAAGAAAAAAGTAAGAGCAAGTGACCTTGCAGAGATCTTGGCTTTTTTTCCTATTTGAATGAAGAAATGATATCTTCGATGAAATTAGTTTTAAAGAGGAAAACGTGACATCTTGCAGTGAATGCATTTTTGACAGTTTAAAGAAGCTAGAGTAAAGACAGCTCACAACAGTTTTTAGAGCAACTTTACAGACAATTTTCAAGCAAATCGAAACCGGACAGAGACAAACATAAACATAGAAGAAAAGGCTGATAACGAAAATAAAACAAACCAGATGTTGTAATACAAACTGCAATACCCAAGCATTCCAGCTCCATACTAGTCTTTCAGCTCAGAGGACTAGGCTTCTGAAGGAAAGGAGCAGGCCTCACGTACGTGAACCCTGGAAATTCATTCTGTCCGGTCACGGGGCTGGCAACTGGCGAATCTAACACCGGCATGTTTGTCCACTCCTTGTCGAAATTTGCAATGCAAGCCTTTCCGGCAACATTAGGGCGGAAGCTAGGCTGGATCTCACGACGCTCCAGCTTCCTCCAATTAATTGACTTAAACCACTTGTGGTTCTTTATCTCATTGCTGCCACTAGGGCCACTTCCGAGCCGCTTGCCTGCTTCCTTCTGGAGCAACTGAAAGGACAAAGAGAACACCTTATGAACTTTCCACAGGATGGAATGTGAGATCAACAAGGATTCCAAGTTTAATCTAGCAAGCAATGCTGCAAACTTACGCCTTTGAGCAAGGAATGAGCTTCACTGGACAAGTAAGCTGGCAGCTTAATTTTCTCCTTCATTATCTTCTGCTGCATTTTCTCTCTGTTGTTACTGATAAAGGGCGGCTGCATATTCCATTGGTCATATTAGAATAGATAGAGGAAGATAGGATAATAAATGTATAGATAGGTTTATAAGTAGGCTTAGGCTAAAGATCAATTAATCAGCAATACTATACATATTTGCCAATTTTTGTACATCTAAGACAAAAGTTGAGTGATTTATAGCTCCAAAAATGTTGAAGTAGATACTTTAAGCCATACACAGAGTTTCTATTAGAATTTGCTCAAGCTAGAAAGATTCTAATAAAATCAATTTAAACAGCGAAATCAGCATAAGGTAACTTTTAGCAACAATTTTGCAAGATCAGTGAATGGAGAAAATCACGAACCTTCCCAGTAAGCATCTCAAACAATAAAATCCCAACACTCCACCAGTCAGCAGCTTTATTATGGCCTTTTCCAAGCACAATCTCAGGTGCCATATACTCCAGTGTCCCACAGAGAGAGTTTGATCGAGTATTTTCATCAAACTCTTTTGCCAAACCAAAGTCAGTTATCATGGCCTGAGGAAGCATTACCAAATTGAAGTCATTCCTGGAAACAATGGAGATAAGTGGTCAACAAAAAGGGGTAAACAGATCCTCACATGGCCATCCGCATCCAAAAGGATGTTCTCAGGTTTGAGGTCCCTGTGCATTACACCATTTGCATGAAGATGGGTAACAGCAGATATTATTTCAGCAGCATATATGCGAGCAAGATCCTCTCTGATAACGTAGTTAAAAGTAAGTTGACATAATAAGGCGCATTTGAATCTTGTATACAGAGAATAGATTAAGAACATATGATCACCTGAACAAGCCGTGATTATAGAGCTGAAAGAATAGATGCCCTCCGTTTACAAAATCTAGCACAAGGTATAACCGGTACTTTGTCTGCAAAGATCAAAGGAAGACAAGATGAAAATGTTCAAAAGTCTGTGATAGCACATATTTCATCATAAAGAACAACATTGTAGCGTTTCATCCATACTTGGAATTGAGTGGACATAAAGCTGCTTTGACAAAACCAATAAATATTTTTATTTTTCTTAAAAAAAACTCACTGATAAATTGACTGTCAATTGATTAAAGTGAATAACAAATAATATTTTTTATATCATTGTTGAGTAGTTAGGAAACAATACACAAGCAATTTCTTTAGTGATAATGACATACTAAAATGGATATGCACACAGTATTGGAAAAAAAACTAGAAAAAGAACATAGGAAGCAATTAAGTGTATCTTCAATAATGATAAAAAGGAGAGGAAAATGTAGATGAGACTTGAGAGAACAAAGAGATTATATAGTTAGACAAGTTGAATCCCCCACAAGACATCAATCAAAAAACTGCTTAACATAATAAGAAATGATTTACAAGAACGGATATTACTAGTGATGTAATTTACAATGTTATCATCTCCAAATAATTGGGCTTTGTGACGCATTGTTTTTAAGTTGTGTGTCACTGATCAAGTTCAATCTAAAGGTGTGATAGGTTCCAAGTTATTAACACATTTTATAATGTTTTAGTAAGAGAACATTAATTTAGCATCTTGAAGAGGCAAGAAGATAGTGGTAGTAATTGAGATTTTGTCAAGTTTACTGAAGAGTGTATTTGCAGTATCTTTAGCTTAAAGATATTTTAAAAATACTACACTTGGATACTACCAGGTGCATAGCAAGGCATCTTTATTCAGATTGAGGCTAAGAAATCTCACTTTTTAATTGCTTGATGATGAAAAATAAACAAAGCACTCAATTTATAAGAGTTACCAAGACGGTAACATGTTATTGTACAATAATTATTGTCAAATAAGTATAACTGATAATTTCACCAAAATAACTCTTGAAAAAAAAGGAAAACGGAGGAAAACTACTAGTTAAAATTTCCTAGACTTACCCTACCACAAATCTATATAATGGCACGATCCAAGACTCATTCAAATACCAAAATTGAGCAGTGTTCAATATTATATCCTAGATGTTATCGGTATACAGACCAAAATAAGTAAAGAGTTGACAATGATATCGCACCTGGAATGAATACCTAAGTTGTACTACAAAAGGATGATCAACTTTTGTTAGTATATCTCTCTCGGCTTTCATGTACTCAGCATGATTGTTTTCCACAATTCTGTCCTTCCGCATTACTTTCATTGCATAGATTTCAAAAGTGCCTTTCTTTCTCACCTGAAACACTTTCCCAAATGCCCCTTTCCCGACAAGCTTCAAAACCTCAAAATCATCAAGTCCAATGCCCTCGCATTTCTCAGATATGGGTTCGTGCTTGTCTCTGATGCAGATTGATGAATCCTGGTCATCAGCCTCCCCAGTTGCACACTCCAAAAGATCCAAGGAGCTATCACTCTCGTGTATTGTGAGCTTGCTAAGCTGCAATGATTGGCTAACTGGAGTTGAAGGGCCCACTAATGAATGTGATCGTTTGTGAATAACCATTGGGTCATCATAAACTGTCTCACTTGAAACTGATGCAGTATTATCAGGGATGACAACATGTAAGTTAACAGAGGCATGAACTGGGACAGGACCGAACACATCAGAAAAATCAAATTCCAAGTTTTCGGAGGCCACAACATCAGGAGAGACTGCTGGAAGAAGTATCTGCATCTTTAAGTTCTTGTGAACATTGACCTTGGCGACACAACCTACCTCAGAGGAGACCATTTTTTAAATTGCTAGACTGATTTCAAAACTGATGTAGTTGATTTTGGTTTCCCTTCCACTAAATCAGGCAAACTCCACAGGTCTCCAAGACAACTGATGAAGAAGGAGTCCTAACAATGGCCTTCAATAACTGGAAATCCACATAAATAATAGGAAATCCCAGAAATCCTGGCAGTGAGCAAAGAAGAAGCCCAGAGCTGATGTTGTTTCCCACTGTAGAGGAAACGGAAGATACCACTGTATTTCTTGAATTCATGAAGATCAAGTTGCCTAGAGATGTTTAACAGAAAAGAAAAAGACACATCAATCAAAATCAGAGAAATCATATTGACCGAAAATTACACTTCAATGGATGGAACATATGGCAGAAGAAAAATAAAATTGCACACTCCAAAAAATAGATGTAGGATGAATAGTCCTTTTTCCTTGAAGTGTTAAGGACAGTAGAATTAGAAAGTCCTACCAAAGGATTGTCTGGCATATTGTAGCTCATACATATGAAATTAGTAAAGGTTCTTTGAATCAATATTAACATAATTCATCACCAATAAAACTTCAAAATTGTAATCAGGACTAAGGTTCAGAGACCTAGAAGGACCTGACAGTTCATCTAAAAATAAATTTTATGTGAGATGCTGATATTTGAGGAAACCAGCAAAATAAATGAAGGCACTCGATAGCAATTGCCATGACTTAGCCCACACGACAAAGAGAAAAGAACTAATATCCTAAGCTTCTCCTAAGTAGTCAGATAGCTAATCAGGCACGCCTCTTTTCAGGTAAATGCTTAAAACAAAGGAATATCCAAAGCAGATCCTAAGAAGTCCCTTGCAGCAGGCGTGAGATACATCCCCAACCGCAACTTCAGCATGAAGGCATCACAAATCCCCTTCTTTCCCATCTTCAAAGCCAAGATTCATGTACGCATGAATATTCCAAGTTTTTCGTTCTATACTTGACAAGAAATCGACTCGGAGAAAAGCTTATCGTCATAAAACGCATAAAATTAACAAAACAAAGGGCAAGAAATACGTAAAAACGAATTTAACAAGAAAAATATCCCCATATCTTAGCATAGGAGCAAAACTATTACCCGATCTAGATCAGAGGGCACAAACTAAATAGAAATTACTTGAAACACCCAGATTTCCCACAGCATCCATGCCCAAGAAAGAACAAAACTTTCTTTCGAATCAGGCCAAGCGAACGCAGCTACAAGCACATGCATCGTACCAGGACAATCATTCAAACTAAAATGCAAGGTAAACAAAAACATCTAAAGAAATATAACTGATTTGCAGTGCGACTGCAAGCACAATATTGCAATCCAAGCACCCCCCAAAGCTAACCCTAATCTCAAGGAAACCCCAGATTACAACGAGCAGACACCAATCGATAGAGGTGGGTAGAGGAGAGGCAAAGTCGCAAACCTTGCGAGGCGGAGCGATTGATCGGAGCACGGGAAACCGCGGCGGGCGATCAATTGCCGATCTCCGAAGCTCTTTTATATTTATTTCGCGTTACAATGAAGCCCACCGGATCGTTCCCACCCCCAGCCGAATCCTTATCGGTGCAACGTGGCAACGAATTATTGGTGGAGCAGTTTAAGCCATGCGTATATTGGCATATGCGCAAAGCTTGCCTGGCCTTCGACGAAAGCCGAACCGCTCAGCCCGTGCGGACGTCCGTACGTTATCCTACAACAATTCAGATTGGCATCCGTCAGATCTTTATGTTGGCTTATCCGATCCGTTTATATTACTGGGTCCGTGGATGACACGGAAAAGGTGGGTTACCGTCGCGTGGACGCACGATATTTGTATGCGAGTACATTGATGGGGATCGAGAGGGGCGGCTGGTTACGCGTTCCCGCATTCGTTGACCAAGTTTGGCGTCTGATATTAATCGACCAGATGAATTTTATTAATATTCTGTTGATTTATACAATATTAGAACAAATTAAAAATTTTGATCTTAACTTTGGATTTTGACAACATCTTAGCGGTAAATTAGAGAAAAATCCTCAATAATAATCATAACTTTACATGCAATCTCCATGCCTAAAAAATTTTGTTTACACTCCCTACATGCAAAGTATTACTTGTTTCAACTCCCTCATGCAAATATTGATACCTAAATTATATAATTCTTCTTAAAGTCAGTACTTTATATTAAAAATTGAGTATATTTTCTATCAAAATTATCTCTCTTATTTTTTAGGTATAAAAAATCTAAAAATAAGTATAATTCATGTTAAATTCAGCACTTTACACTATAATCTAGTACTCTATACTAGGATCGAGTATATTTTCTATTGAAATTAATCCATATTTTTTAGATACAAAAAGTCAAAAATTGAGTATAAAAAATCCAAAAATGAGTATAATTCTTCTTAAAATCAGTACTTTATATTAAAAATCGAGTATATTTTCTATTAAATTCAGCACATTAAACTAAAATCGAGTATATTTTGAGATGAAAAAAGAAATGAGCTTAGATAATTTATGGATAGAAATTATATGTAAAATTATGTTTATCAATAAGAAGTGCATGCAAATTTACCCATATCTTAGTGCACTGACTGACAACCAAAGGATTAGGCCCGTAAATGGACTGATTATTTATTTAACATTTAATTTAATACAAATTTATTGATATTTATTTAATATGTCTAATCAATTAAATAAATAAATTTAAATAACTCTTTACCGCCCTGAGCATTACGACGTCTTCCTGTAGAAGATTTGTGATCACAAATGAAACAATCGTTGCCAAAATGCAATGCTAAGAGCCTTTTTGAGTAGTTCGATTTGACTGCAATTTTTAGCTCGATCAATGACTGGGACTAATCTGACCAAATCAGACGAGTGAAAGGATTCTCCAAAGCAAATCATGAAGGCAATGATGACTTCGCAGCAAATAGAAATGGGAACTACTAACGTCCATGTTACAGCTGAACATCTAATAAAAATGATTAAATCAACAAACTACCATATCAGACCTCTTAGGAAGACTAAGAGGCTGATAAATGAATATTCAATTCTGACCACCTATGCATCACAAATAAAGCAAAGGGTTCAGATTTTTCAATTGGCAGGAGGTCAATTGATTAAGTTCTGAAATTAGTCATCAGCTCAACAGCTGCACAAGTTTAATTGATAGTATGCAGTCTCTGGATGCCTGCATCACCTAATTACCGCAACAAAGCAAACAGTGATGTTGATTCATTAACAGAACTTCCAATGGTTGTTGCAGTTTACACAAGTTACAAAAGTAGTCATTGGTTCATCAGCGGAACGTGTTTGCAATTGATAGTATGTGGTCTTCCTTTGCCCACACCGCCCGCATTTGAACTGATCGGTCGTTGCTTTAGGAGCTGATCCTCTTTCACATTCAAACAAGGCCTTCTCTTTTATCTGTCTATTCACCTGTTTCCTCTCGTCGCTAGCCATGTCTTCTGGAGCCAAAGTAACTATGTCCTGTGGCTTTACAAGACCAAGGAGGACTCTTCGTCGGAAGTCTTTGTTATTGTTGTCCCTCAAATTGAACATTATAGACCTGTATTTGTGTTTTTGAGAACCAGTTGAGAGGCCTAACTTCTCAAATAAAGCAGATTCCATAGACACAGCTACACGAATAGGGTCAGATGCATCAACTTCATCCAGGATGTTCCTCACTTCATCTAATTTGCTCTCAGCTGTTTCCTTAGAAACTCGCGCAAAGGCTTCTGCAATAAGCTCTCGGATCTTATCACGTGCAGGATTGTTACACTTTACCATTGAAGACAGCTTCAATGAGCCACTGCCTAATCGAGGTTTCTTTGAAATATATTCTGCACTCTCATCCGTGGAGAAACCATCCCTCTTGTTTGATTCTCCAGTGTTTGTGTGCCCAAATTTACTAGAATTGGTATTCTCTAATTTGGCAGATCCTTGTTTGCACATTCTGCTATTCTGTTTTTCCCCGTCACAGTCTACCCTACCAGCTTCAACACATTCAAATTTTGAAACAATGTTGCTCTCTGTTGATGCAGCTTTTGGAATCCTGTCCGCATTAAGTTTCATTGCTCGCTCAGTGTCCTTTTCAACCTTTGGAATATTTTTTCCCTCCGAGGCTTCAGATTTCTTATTATCTTTTGATGCCTCCTGAACCACTAGTTTCTTCCAGAACTGAAATAAATCATTTGCCACAGTCCGAATCTCATCATGGGAATGTTTTGTCAGAAGGCGAAGTTTTTTGCCAACCTGAAATATAAAACTCTATTACCATCATTATGCAGAACTTCCAACCATTATCCAGTAGGTATATATACAAGGTAGAAGAATGAGGCCCACATTCTTGGCTCCAAACAAATAAAGAATGAACTTGAATTCATCAAAAAACAATCCTTTGTAAAGAGGAAAATCTACCGTTAATTTTTGCATATAAATAAGGGAGAATAGTCAAGCTCCAATTCAATGGACAAAAAGTTCAAGGATCTAGAACATTCAGAAAATATGAATAAAATAGACAATTGCAGTGGTACATGCATATGATCCTTTATCAAAAAAATTTGTTGATGGTTACCTTAATTGGGAGGGAGGGAAGCCACCTCATCATTCATCTTATTCTTTTGTACAAGTGTACATGTGCTTCTTATCTACAGATTTTAATGATGTTCCTCCTAAGAGTAAGCGCTTAGTTGGAGGAAAACTACTAGCTTTGGTTACAGGACAGCATTTATCTAAGAGGCATATCAAACCATAAGTAAATGAAATACAACTACTTTCCTTTGTTCTCATCAGAAGTTATCTGCTTGGACAAAGAAACTAAGACCTGCGTGTTGAGACCCAAGAGGAAATAGCTTCAAGGAAATTCATTAAGTAAAAGTTTACATAATTTGCTCCATTATTTATACTAATAATATTGCATATCTTGACGAATAACAGAAGTGCATTTTTTTCAATCCTAGCTGTTGTTGTTTATTCTACAATACCTTCATAATTACAAGATTTATCCTTAGGCAAAAAAAGACACATGTTGTCTTATACATTCTTTCAAAATATTCTCAACCTTTGTTCTTCGAATTTATTCATAGTCAAACAAAGAAAAACCAATACGATGTGCTGTTAAGCTGTCTGCATGTATCACACATATGCGTCTAGCCCCTACTAAATCATGAAACACACTTTGGTTCCTATGTTTCAACTCGAAAACTTAAATTCATTAGTCAAGGTTCAACCCCAATGTATTCCAGCGTCTTAAAACTAAATTCCTGACCATGACTCAATGACTATTGCTCACTTTATCCAAATCCATCCATTTGGATCTTCAATCCTCAAATTCTTCAGTTAAGGCCTTACTTCAACATACTTATGCCGATAAGCTAAGTGAAAGAAATGCCCCCAGCAACCACCAAATGTAGATCAATGAGCTCCATAGTATGTTGTGCACCCTTGCTCAAGCTCAAAAAACAAAGTTCAAGTCTTCAAGTGTCCCATCAACCTTTAACATATTTCCCATGCTTTTGCTGCAATTTTTTCTTTCATGTAACAATTGACATGATAAAAAACATAAATGTCTTATATTTGACAATTATATTAAGCTCCTTAATTGAAGATTCTCTAAATTTATTTAGAGGTAATTAAAGTTTTGGAGCTCACATGAATAATAAAACCCCAACTTAAAGAGGTGAATTTGATGAAGATCAATCATATCTACTATTGACATCCTAAATTATCTAACTTTAATAAGGCAAAGCGCATTTTCTAACTCACAAAATGCATCTGCACATGTCTGCATACCTGATATGTGTTGCACTATGTCAATTGCATAATGTTTGGCTAGGTTTTCAGAAAAAACAATCCATTAAGGAACCAATCTATTACCTTTAACTAGGCTTGGTGTTTGTTGGTGTTAATACAACCACTACATAATCGACTAAAATCTCTCAGTGATATTTATCGTCTGTAGTGTTTCTAATTCGGTGGAGCCATCAAGGCATGGATCTTGTAAACGCCTAAACTCTTGCATGAGTTCCTAATTTGGCAGAGGCATCAAGAGATTGACTAACCAAATTGAGCTTGGTTAAATCAACCTCCTAGTGATAGTTTTTTGTTTTTCTTCTTGTCTCACATTACTGCCTTCTTTATGTACCATCTATTTTGTTAAGTGTTTTCTCATTTTTTGCATACAACAAAAACAACCATGAGTCATCATTGAACTCTAAGATGTATTACTAGTAATACATGTGGATCTACCCTTTTCTAAGTCTACTCAAACAATTAAGACTACCTACTACCCTCCAACTTATTTATCAAGGTTGGGGATTGGCATTGGAATGCTATAATTCCACTGTCGTCTATTGAACAAACTTAATGGGATGCTTTTGTCTATTGTTACTAAAAACAGAACAAGTTTCAATAATCTTGACGATAAAAATAGAACAAGTTTCAATAATCTTGACGATAAAAATAGAACAAGCTCTCGTATGATCCATAACAAACCAGCAAAGTTAATAACCTCACGGATCATTCCAAACCTAAAACTCTGTATCAGGTCGATACCCAAATGCACCCTGATAAAAATACACCAAATCTCCATAACTAGGAGCGGCAAATGAGTTTCCAAAAGATAAAAAGATCGAAACTTTCTAAACAAAATAGGTTCGAAAACAACAGCAGGAACAGCGATCCGGTCAAATAAGTCCCGGTACGAGAAATGCAGCTCGGAAGGACCTCATTACCTGAGTGGCCACCAAATCCTTCGTGGTCACCGGTATCTTCTTCAGCCTCCGAAGCGCACTGACACATCGTTCAACCTCCGTGCACTCCCCGCCGGTCTGGACCTGCTCCGCCGCCTTTTTTGCAGCCTCGAACGTCTCCGAGAGCTCCTCCTCCATCAGGGCTGAAAGAAAGGGGAAAGTAAAAGAAACCAAGAAACATGGCAATGACGCAAAGGATCGAAAAGGGCAAAAAGAAAGAAAACTGAAGGGAGGGAGGGGGGACGAAGGAGAAGGCGCAGGAACGAACCCTAGCAAGCGAAAGCGGCGTAGGGGCGTCTGTTTGTTTCAGGGGCGTGGGACGAACCACTCGTCGGCTTCTCCGACCACAGTGTCAATAAGCGTTTCGACGTATGTATATATAGAGAGAGGGGAAACTGGAAGATTCTGAGATTCACTGCATCGAACGGTGGGAAAATTTGCACGATGCTTTGAGGACTTTTGTAAAAACACATAAATAAACAAAAATAATAATAATATTGTAGCAGATTATGCAAGTTATCATAATATAATTTTTTATTTAATTTAGTAAAATCTGTTGGAATCCAAGGTTATTTTGGTGTGATCAACAAGTTAAGTTAGGTCCTGTGTTATTTTAACCTTGTGTCTAAGTATGCAGGAGCTTAGGAGCACAGATACTCGAGCGGAAGACGCGGCTAGCGAAAAGGACGACACGCGGTGCGTCCGAAGGACGAGGTGCTGCAGAAGAGTATCCCGGTGGACGAGAAGGAAACGTGCGGTGGTTTCGAGGGACGAAAGCCGAAGCGGAAGATTGCTCGGGGAGCAAGAGATGCAGCTAGCGAGAAGGTCGGCACGCTGGTGGACGAGAAGGAAACACGCAGCGATTCCGAGGGATGAAAAGTCGGAGGGGAAGGCTGCTCGAGAAGACCGGAAGTTGGGTTCGGATGAGCCCTTTTCCGGATGGCAGAGATCACCCAAGCGAGCGGATCCGGAGAAGAAGAACCGGACCGAGGCAGGACTGAACCAGAGAAGAGGTCCTGGACGAAAAAGTCAACATCTGTTGACTTTGGGCTCCGGGGCGCCCGGACCAGACTTTTGACCATGATCGAGATTTGACTCGATCTGATCGTTGGGGGATAAAGTTTATCCCCCAGGGCGCCCCGACCAAGGCTATAAATATAGTCTTGGTCCAGAAGCTTTTCAACGAACTCATAACTGCAAATCCAATGCTTGTACGCTTTAGAGTTTTAGTTGAGCTTCTTTCTTTTTGTACGTCAACATTGTAAGAGGCTTCTCCGCCTGAAGGAGATTGATATTGGCCTTAATCTTCCTTGGATTAACAACCACATCGGTTGTAACCAAGTAAACACTCGTGCCTCTTATTTTATGCTTTTTAATTTACTGCTTAATCTATTTATGCAAGTGTTAGATTAAAGAGTTCGAGGAAGGTTGTTTTTGTTTTTATTCTATAGGACTATCCAACAACCCCCTCCTAGCCGGCGCAACGGTCCTACAAGTGGTATCAGAGCCGAGACGCTTCAAGAAGGACTAACCGTCATCTAAAGCAACAAAACGATGGCTGAAGCTAGCGTCTACCCACTCGCATTCGAGGGGGAGTTTGTTTTATGGAAGAAACAAATGGAGATATATCTAAACTCTGATTTCGGTATTCTTTTAATAATGAGAACTGGTTTTGAAGCACCAAAGACAACGAATGGAGAAGAACTCGATAAACGCCTCTAGAACGAGAAGCAACGTAACGATTATATGGCAAATAGTCGTGCAGAATTTCATCTTCTAACCGTAATACCAGATGAAGATCTCGACAGAATCAGAGAATACAAAAGCGCAAGAACTTTGGGAAAAGTTCTTGAAGATTCATGAAGAATCAGAAGAAGTCGAATCCGAGACCAAAGAAATTGCCGAAACAGCAATCATAGCGGAAGACCCACCTAAAGATGAAGAAAGCTCATCCGAGATAAGAATCAAGAAAGGGGGAGAGTCTCCAGAAGAAAGCAATTCAACAGGGGAAGAACCAACGGCCGATGAGGTAAGTAAGGTATGGCTGAAACCTTCTAAACAATTGATTAAAATAATTGAAAAGTTGCCTAAAGATTTTTACGAATTAGAAATTGAATCGTAGAAAAAGTTTTTCGGATTAAGAAATCTACTGTCAAAAGAATCATCAAAAGATTTTTGCAAATCAGAATTTTTGTTGTCAAAATATTCTTGTGAATTACAAAATATTTTGTCGAATGAATTCTGTAAATTAGAAAATATCTTTCTGAAAGAATTTTGCAAAGTAAAGACATTGCCGAAAGAATTTTTACAAATTATATTGTCGAAAAATTTTATTAAGTTAGAATTTATACTATCAAAATATTTTTGTGAATTAGAAATTCAAAATATAACAAAAAATATTAAGTTAAAAGAAATAGCTTGTCGATTAAAGAATCTCGACAAACTAATAATTGAAATTAACATGATACAATTTTTTGCATATTTAATATTAGTCGCTTTAAATCTGAAAAAGTGTAATTTGAGAAATTATAATAAAAAAATGAAAATTTAAAACTTTTTGATAAAAGCATTAGAATTAAAAAAATATAATAATAAATTCTTAGAAAGTTTTTTTTACATGTTCTAAAAAAATTTTATGCATAAAGTTTTCTGCTGAGAGAATTTTTAATTTTGATGACGAAAACTTAGAAATTTTCCAAAAGTTATGTTTGATTTAGAAATTTTCCTTGCCTTAGAAAAATTTTCTAGAAAATCATTGAAATAGATTTTTATAATTTTTCTAAGTGTCAACCCTTAGATTTTTCTTGCAACCCCAATTTTTTTATGTGATCAAAGGGGGAGAAGAAAAATTATAAGTCTAGGGGGAGGTAGAAAATTGGAATTTTTTGAAATTTAATTTTTTTCTATCTTGTTACATGTTATTGCAATATAAATTATTTCATTATTCATGTCTATTTTTAACCCTAGCTTAACTTGGGTTGATCACACCAAAAAGGGGGAGATTGTTGGAACCCCAAGGTTGTTTTGGCGTGATCAACAAGTTAAGTTAGGTCTTGTGTTGTTTTAACCTTGTGTCTAAGTGTGCAGGAGCTTAGGAGCACAAGTACTCAAGCGGAAGACGCAGCTAGCGAGAAGGACGACACGCAGTGCGTCCGAGGGACGAGGTGCTGCGGAAGAGTACCCCGGTGGACAAAAAGGAAGCGTGCGCTAGTTCCGAGGGACGAAAGCCGGAGCGGAAGATTGCTCGGGGAGCAAGAGACGCAACTAGCGTGAAGGTCGGCACGGGGTGCGACCGAGGGACGAAGACTGCGGATGAGTACGCTGGTGGACGAGAAGGAAACACGCAGCGATTCCGAGGGATGAAAAGCCGGAGCGGAAGGCTGCTCGAGAAGACCGGAAGTTGGATTCGGATGAGCCCTTTTCTGGATGGCAGAGATCACCCAAGCGAGCGGATCCGGAGGAGAAGAACCGGACCGAGGCGGGATTGAACCAGAGAAGAGGTCCCGGACAAAAAAGTCAACATCTGTTGACTTTGGGCTTCGGGGCGCCCGGAGCAGTTCGGGGCGCCCGGAGCCCTCCGGGGTGCCCGAAACCCTTCCGGGCGCCCGGACCAGACTTTTGACCAGGATCGAGATTTGACTCGATCTGATCGTTGGGGGATAAAGTTTATCCCCCTCAGGGCGCCCCGACCAAGGCTATAAATATAGCCTTGGTCCAGAAGCTTTTCAACGAACTCATAACTGTAAATCCAACGCTTGTACGCTTTAGAGTTTTAGTTGAGCTTCTTTCTTTTTGTACGTCAACGCTGTAAGAGACTTCTCCGTCTGAAAAAGATTGATATTGGGCTTAATCTTTATTGGATCAACAACCACATCGGTTGTAACCAAGTAAACACTCGTGCCTCTTATTTTATGTTTTTTAATTTACTGCTTAATCTATTTATGCAAGTGTTAACTTAAAGAGTTCGAGGAAGGTTGTTTTTATTTTTATTCTACAGGACTATCCAACAACCTCCTTCTACCCGGCGCAACGGTCCTACAAAATCTATCTATTTTATTTTAAAATTTAGCATTAAAAAAATAATGTATTATTATTTACTATTACCTAATTTGAGATTTATTTGTTAGGTTATAAACCTTTAACTTAGTTCCTCCCTTATTAGAGTCTCATGGGACGAATCCAAAAACTTAAAGTTGGAAAGGGCTTGAACTTATTGTTTGTTGGACTTCGGGTAAAGGATGAAAAGTCTAGATAAAATAAGAATTGGGACTTCCTATTATGGACGGCAACAATTATGATTATTTATTTTTCCTACTATTGACATTTAGCTAAAGACGAGAAATAAAGTAAACTAAAAGATTAAAAGATTACCCAAATAGAACAGTGGGAACTACTATTGATTTGCAAAGGGAAAAAAAACAAAACAATTACAAGGGTGAAAGGAAGAGAATGGAAATTTTATCCTCTTTTCTAATAGTTTCGGCTAACTCTGATGATAAGAAAAGATAAAAAACGGGTTGCTCTTGTTTGAGAGGAAGAAGGACTAGAGTCTATAGAATCATTGTTGGTCGGTAGAAAACAATAAAAGGAAGGGAAGAATGAGGGTTATTATTATTGAAAAAAGGAAGAAAAAAAGAGAGTTATAGTTGGAAAAGAAGTAGAGAAATACCTAAAAAAAAAAAGGAAAAAAAAGAATGAAATACCTAAAAAAAAATAAAAAAAAACATAAGAAGAAGAAGAAGAAGAAGAAGAGAAGCTGGCATTTAGAGGCAAGGCAATATGAGGCATAGACTTGATCAATTTTTTAATTTTCCCCCCATAAATATAGGAGTTGGTACAACATGCAACATCATAAATGTTTGTTATGACACTTTGGGAGCTAAAGTAGGGGTAATTAACTCAAATTGCTTCGTCTTGTTGATATGTTGCAGCAGAAAACTCGAAGTAGTACTAACACTAATATTTACTTGGTATTCACTTCCTTGATGTGACTAATTCAAGGATCCACACAATGCACACATTTTACTATGAAGAACACTCCTCAAAAACAATCCAGAGGTGAAAAAACCTCGTACAAGTTCACATACAATAATACAATGAAAACAAAATATAAATACACAATACAAATAAAAACCTTACTTTCTCGATCTTTTGTTACTTAAAATGTCTTTTGTAAACTCGAAAATGCAGCAACACTTCTCTCGGAATCTTTCAAGAATTGACGATGAAAAAGAGGTGTTGAATCCCCTATGAAAACGTCTTTTTTATCTCGAGATCTAGAGTTCCCAATTAATTGACTTTACTCCCAATCGATTGTCACATCGGATTCGTCCATTCAAACCTCGCAAATCGATTACCTAATCGATTACGCAGTTTCAATCGATCACTTGATTGATTCATAAGCTCACTATTTGCTCGCGACTTTCTCCCAATCGATTAGGCACTTTCCCAATCGATTCAGCACAACATTGTGCTTCGTAAAACTCTAATCCAATCGATTAACTGATTAATTAAAGAAGACTGAATCAATTAGCCAATCGATTCAGCACCTCTCTGTGCTCTCACGACGATTGCCCCAATCGATTGGGAAATGCTTAATCGATTGCCCCAATCCATTCAGTCCTTCTCCTTTCTCGTGACAAATAACTCTCAATCGATCACCTGATCAATTAGCTTTAGGTCAATCAATTATCCAATCGATTGCCTAGTCCTAATTCACTTAATTTGAGTTTAGGGTTTCCTCATCTAACATTCAGATATTTAACTAATCGATCATGCATATGAGGTATAGACTAGTAAGAAACTCCTCATATCTTATTTGAAGATATGGGGGTGTCCTGCTTATGCGATATCAGACAAGTTAGATGTCAAGTCTGATAAGTGTTTATTTATTGGATACCCTAACAAAACTAAGGGTTACCAATTCTATCATCCCTTGGAACAAAAAGTGTTTGTTTCAAGGCATGCTACCTTTCTAGAGAAGGAATTTCTCTTACAAGAAGCAAGTGGGAGTATGATTGAACTTGATGAAGTTCAAGAGACTCTAATAAACACTAATGAGATGCCTAGTCAAGAACCACAACCGATTATGACACAGCCTCCTCGTAGATCAGGTAGCTCACGCAATATTCCTAAGAGATATGGATCTCTTATAAGAGAATTGAATGATATGTTACTCATTGAAGATGAGGAACCTACTGATTACGAAGAGACTCTGAATAGTTCAGAAAAGGACAAGTGGCTTACAACCATGAAGTCGGAAAATAAATTCTATGTACGAAAATCAAGTTTGAAACTTGGTGGACCCACCTGAAGGCATTACGCCTATAGGGTGCAAATGGGTTTTCAAGAAGAAAACCGACATGGATGGTAATATTATTACCTACAAGGCAAGGTTGGCGGTGAAAGACTATCGTTAAAGGCAAGACATTGACTATGACAAAACTTTCTCACTTGTGACCATGCTTAAATCCATTCGGATACTCCTGGCCATATCAGCTCATCATGATTATGAGATATGACAGATAGATGTGAAAATAACTTTCCTTAATGAAAATCTGCTCAAGGATGTGTATATGACATCACATCTGTTAACAAGAATAAAGTATGCAAGCTTCAACAGTCCATTTATGGACTAAAGCAAGTATCCAGGAGTTGGAATATCCATTTTGATGAGGCAATCAAACAATTTGATTTCTCACAAAATCCAAACGAACCTTGTGTGTATCAAAAGGTTAGTGGGAGTATAGTCGTATCCTAATATTATATGTTGATGACATATTGCTTATAAGAAATGATGTGCCAGTTCTACAGTCAGTTAAAGTTTAGTTGTCCAATATGTTCTCCATGAAATACATGAGAGAAGCAACTTACATCCTCGGGATGAAAATCTATAAAGATATATCGAAAAGGTTACTTGGTCTTTCACAGTCGAAATATATAAACAGAGTGCTAAAACGATTTAGGATGTCTGAATCTAAGAAAGGTTTCATACTTATGAGGCACGGAATTCACCTTTCGAAGTCTATGTGCCCACGCATAGAAGACGAGAGGATTTGCATGGATAAGATACCTTATGCGTCCGCAATAGGATCTATCATGTATGCTATGTTATGTACAAGACCTGATGTATCATATGCTTTGAGTGTTACGAGAAGATACCAGTCTGATCTAGAAAATGGATCATTGGGTGGCTGTCAAGATGATCCTTAAGTACTTAAGAAGAATTAAGGATACATTCTTAGTTTATGGAGATGGTGATATGACTATATGCGGATATACCGAAGCTAGTTTCCAGATGGACAAGGATGACTCCAAGTCCCAGTCTGGATTCATATTCATATTAAATTGAGGCGCAATTAGTTGGAAAAGTTTCAAGCAAAACACTGTTGCAGATTCTACCTGTAAGGTGGAATACATTGCAGCTTCAGAAGCAGCAAAGGAAACGGTTTGGATCACGAAGTTCGTTACTGAACTTGGAGTGGTTCCATCCATTATTGAACTATTACCTATTTACTATGAGAACACTGGAGCCATTGCGCAAGTAAAGGAATTGAGGTCTCATTAACGATTAAAACATGTGTTTCACCGTTATCATCTGATCAAGGAGATCGTTAGTAGGAAAGAAATACAACTCGAGAAAATTCCCACTGAAAGGAATCTAGCGGATCCTTTAACAAAGGCTTTATGACAAAGCAAGTTTGAGAGTCACGTGTTAGTGTGTGCACTTATGTGCCAAGACACTGCTTATGTATTTTGTGGATAATTATTTAATAAAGGCAAGAATTTATCATTAATTATTTACTTTTCTATACGTATATGATTAATGATAAAGTCTCATAGATTAATCGGTATATTAATCTGAAAACAGTCCTTGATCGGATAGATATCTAGAGGGGACATGGATATCTAGATCAACGCTGAGTATGACTAGGTCGAGATAGACCGGAGGGATGGATATCCAAGTTGTACTTGGGGGTGCCTTGAGTTTAGAGGTACACTGAACACGACCCGCTCAAGAGGAGACCACATATTAAGCATCATTGGTTATTCCTCTTATGAACGAGTGTAACTGATCTTTTGACTTGAGACCTTCATTTATTCTATGCGTGGAGTTATGTGTTTTGACGTCGTTAAAAGCAGTCTTTAATCAGATTGTGATTAATACGGTAGTTGGGTGTATGACAAAACATAGAGAGAATAGTTTTGAGTCAATAGAGGATTCATCGCTCTCTTGGATTAGGAGTTAACATCCTGGCCGCTTGATAGAGATATTAGTGACTCAAAATCCATGGCCATGGGAGGAATTATTTATCATTCAAGAGGAGTTTATTATATCTTGGAAATCAAGTAAAACAATTAATTTGGTAATGATGCATAATGTATCGAATTAATTGGGATGTAGGTTTTAGATGAAGAGATTGAATTACACAGTAATTGGTTCATAGTGGTTTACAGTTTATGACTGATATTAATTTTATCACGTTGGGTGGCTAAAAACTGTTGCTAGACGGTTACCTTAGTCTGTGTATGGATTTACACTGCCTTCGTGTATAAAACCTAGAGGGTCGCATGCATAGCACGTAGACATGAACAATGGTATCGGAAGCTAGTCGAGATCAAGATCAAATATGGATTTATTTGATACAAAGAAGAGAGAATTCGAATAGTTATAATCATGATGATTAATGGAGAATTCGAAGAGTCATCATAATGATAATTAATGAAGAATTTGAAGAGTTATCATAATGAAAGTTATAATTGAAGAATTTATGGAGCCTATAACTCTTCATCTTCCTTATTGATGAAGATCATAAATGATGAATTAATTGAAAGCTTAACTCTTCGTATTCCTTGGAAGCTATAAATAGCCATCCTCGGAAAGATTCAATAAAGGAATCATTCTCTCCGAGTTTCCCTCGTCAACTTCTTCTTCGTAATCCATGGCCACCTGGTTGAAACACTGGATGTAGGCTCGGAGGCTCTTTCTCGGCCCTTGCTTCATGGAAAATAAGTTGACGCTGGTCTTCTGATAGCGTCGACTGCTGGCGAAGTGGTGGAGGAATGTCATTCGGATGTCTTTAAAGCTCCGAATTGACCCGTCCGACAGTCTTCGGAACCAACGTTGGGCCAAGCCGGACAGGGTGGTGAGGAAGACCCTGCATTTGACTCCGTCGGTGTATTGATGGAGAGTAGCGACATTGTCGAACTTACCGAGATGGTCGTCCGGGTCGGTTGTGCTGCTGTACTCCCCGATTACCAGTGTGGCGTAGTGCCTCGGGAGCGGGTCCTGCAAGATTGCTTCGGAAAATTGGCGGTTAATCCGCTCGAGAGATGACCCGGTCTGAGGTGCCTTGCCCTTTTTAACATCCCGGGCGGGGGCTTCATCAGATGACCCTTGATTGACTTGGGCTAGCTCGGACGGAGTCTAGAACAGGGCTCGATGGAACGGAATAGGGGCAGGCGGCGCGTCTCCTGGTGTGCCGGTCTGACCTTTATTCTGTGCCCAAGTGGAGTACTGCTCCGGTCGATCTTCTTGAGTCGCTCGGCCGCCCGATGCCGAGGTCGCCTGCTGCGCCATCCGCTCGGCTAATGTTATTTGCTATTGCTGCTCCACTATCTTTGTTGCTCTGCGCCATCAGCTCGCGAAGTTCCCCTCGAACTTTGGTGGGTAGATGCTTGGTCCTGTCATCTCGTGTACTTCGTTTGGCGGTTAGTCCTCTTGAAGCATCCTGGCTCTAACACCACTTGTTAAGACCCTTGGCGGCCAGCTAGAGGAGGGGGTGAATAGTCATTGCACAAAAACAAAACAAAAATACCTTTCTCAAACTTAATTAAAACACTTGTATAAACATAGAAATAATAATAAACTAAAAAGACGAGGTTCAAAATATTTACATGGTTGCAACTGGGAAGGTTGTTAATCCAAGGCAGATGAAAAAGCGCACTAAAAATCTCCTCTGGGCAGAGAAGCCTGTTGCAGCATTCAAAGCCAACAAAACAAAGCTAAACTCAAATAAACTCAAGCACAAGTGTTGTTACTTTGTAATTGTTGTTGTTTTTAGCTTCTGGGAGCAGAGATGCTTATATAGCCCTACTCGGGGCGCCTGGAAGGGTTCCAGCCGCCTGAAATGGGATAGAATTCTATCCCCGACGTAACGTTCAAACGACACGTCGAAATGACTAAGAATCGAGTTCCGGGCGCCCGGAAGAGTTCAAACGCCCGGAGTCCGGGCACCCTCAGTCATGGCGCCCCGGCCTAGTCCGGGCGCCCCGGTCTAGTCCGGGCGCCCTGAGGCTAAAAATCAGCATTGCTGATTTTTTGTCTCGGTCTCCTGCTCCGGTTCCGCTCGCATCGGTCTGGGTCTTCCGCTTCGACTCTGCTCGTTTGAATGATTTCGGTCATCCGGAATAGGGCTCACCCGAACCCAACTTCTAGCCTTCTCCTCGAGCAAGCTTCTGCTCTGGCATCTCGTCCCTCGGAATCGCCACGTGCTTCCTTCTCGTCCACCAACATACTCTTCCACAGCTTTTCGTCCCTCGAACAACTACATCTTTTGCTCCTCGAGCAATCTTCCGCTTCGGCTTCTCATCCCTCGGAAACACCATACTCTCCCTTCTCGTCCGCAGTGTACTCTTCCACAACACCTCGTCCCTCAAATGCACCGATCTTGTCGGCTCTCTCCCGTGCTGTCCTTCTCGCTAATTGCGTCTTTTGCTCGACTTCTTGTGCTCCTAAGTTTCTGCACACTCAGACACAGGGTTAAACACAACAGGACATAACTTAACTTGTTTGATCATATTAAAACTACCATGGGGTACCAGTAAGTTTGATCTTCTCGGTGTGGTAGAGCACAGCGATTGGTCAACCCATGTTAGCTGTCTAGGCGCCCGGAGGGGGTTCGGGCGCTCAGAGGTGGATAAACTTTGAGGATGAAATTTCGATGAGAACTCGCTGTGTTAGCAAAGTCCAGACACCCGAGAGGGGATCCAGGCGCTCGGACGGACCTATAAAAGTATCCTTCTACAAGTAGCTTCATAACAACATTTACTACAAGTTTTGTTCTTGCACGTGCTCCTAGAAGGCTCCGACAATCATGAAAAGCTGCTCCGACAATCAACGATCAAAGAACTCTATTCTTTCTTTCTTATTATCGGTAATCTTTTATTTTTCAGTTCTTCTACTTAAATCTTTATAACTCATTTTTGAACTGATAGTGATTGTCTAATAAAAGCATTCAATAAGTACGGGCCTTGAAGTCGGAGTCGTTGAAGGCTCTGAACCAAGTAAAATTGACTTGTGTTAGCATTTGTACTTTCGTGTTCCTTTTCCGCTGCGTACTCTCGATTTCTGAAAAAGCGACGAATGTTATTCACCCCCCCCCCCCCAAACATCTTTACGATTCAACAAGATGTATTAACAAATTTAAGCAGGTGATCCTTAGGGTCGGTTGCCTCTCCATATTCCCTGATCGACAAGGGTCAGAAATGAACTGGCAGTTTGTCTTCCAAGATCTCTTGAGAGAATAGTATGCTCGCCCGCTCGGGGGAGCTACTGACCATTAGAGCTTTACCTTTATGTTGGTCCCGGGCCGGTGCATTTTTAGAAGATGATCCCTGAGGCCTTTTTTCTCGGCCCATGTGATCAAGGGGCATTCGGAACAATGCCCAGTGATATGCAATCAGTGATAGAAGCACGAGCGGAAGGCTAGTCGGTTGCACGGGTGCTTACAGGAAGGTGGCCTGGGGAAGGTAGATAGGTTGGAACCCGGTTAGGCCTTCCACTCAGGTTCCGTGTTCTGCAAGCAAGTTGCAGATATAGCCGGATCATTCGGCAAAGGGCACTCGGTCGTCGCTTGTTGATGTTGCACCATTCTAGCCGCTTGGGTGGCTATCAATAGTTCTAAATCTTCTTGTGTTAGAGTTACTATGGTGAGTCGCCCAGTCTCATTCATCTTCACGTTCCGGATGCAGTTGAAGTTTCCAGAAACGGTGCCAAATATGATCCTATCCAAAAGTTGAGAAGATAGTGGGTTGGGAAAGGTGGCTCTAAGATTGTCTGAACTAAGACTCCTCGCTGTCCAAAAAATAACTCTGAAGCGCTCTTGCATGTCAAAAAGAGCATTAACACTCGGGTTAAGGAAAAGGTCCCTGGCGAAGGCACTCCAACGCTCAAGTCAGTGATCTTATCAAGTAGAGTGAACAATAGTATGAATGAGGGTGCATAGGCCCACCACAAAGGCCTATCTAGTTCGCAGCAAATGACTCATAGTAAAGATACATCAAATCTGTTGACAGCTGGTCCCTTGCTAAAAGTGATATCATGAGACTCGGAGATGACACGCGGTGGCCTAGGCCCATGACATAGGAGGAGGTTGATAAAGGTTAGGAGGGGAGACATCGATGGCTCCTAGACACATACTTGAGACACATGGTATGGAGGGTACAAAGACACCCATGATGGTGAAGTCAGGACGGACGACACAAGACAGAGCATGGCTAGTGGTGATGAGGAGACACGAGCAGTATGGACAGAGATCATGGGTGGTGCTTATTGATTCCTCAGCTTCGGTATCTTATACTGAGGATGATCAGATAGCCAACATGCGTAGCAGAGTGTGAGAGATTGTACACAGGTGAGCATATGTACACGATCGCAATTCTCCTTCTGGATCTGACAGTTCATCAGACATGACATAAGAGGCTACATGATCTTTTTTTGTATGTTTGTACATTTGTGATGATATATATTTACCTTTTCATAAAAAAAAATAATGGCTATGAACGTGTGTAATCACGTAGCCTCGTGTACCTGTGTCTGTATATAGAGACCACTTTTATAGTATTACTGTTTATACATGAATCTCAAAGTGTTTTTAAAAAATGACATACCATAAAGATGCTTTGACATCGTTTCTGAAATAGACCCGCAATCCCTACGATTAACAAGATAGAAACTTCTAGTGTACAGCTTATAGATAAAATATTCTCTATCCTCTGTGGCATAAGATGACAACAAGAAATATGAGGTCATTAGGTTGAGGGGCCTACCACATGCTTACTTGGCAAGCCATTCGAGTTTCTCCTGCGACCCGAGCATCGATTGTTTATAAGGACAGGCAGATCGGATTTATGAAGGGTTGCTAGGTATTCGTCCTCACTCGACTTATCTGTTTGGCCAAAGAACCCAATCGGATCGGGCATCCAGTTTGTCTGATTTGACTATAGTTCCGATCGGTTAGATTGCTCGACCGATCTGATTAATCATGATATCTTCGAGTGGAAAAGAAGTCTTCGCTTTGGCAAGTGTTGACTCGTCTTTAACTATGCATCAGTATCCAGTAGATCAGTGCCTGACGGACCCATCGGTTTGGTCGGACAAACTCTCGGTCGTGACGATCGACTGCACTGGCTTTGAGGGTGACGTCTCCTTGCCTTTGACTACCACGTTAATCGATCTTCTTGACTTTGATCCGACTCAGAGGCTCCATATCATCCACTGTATCAACTCATATTTCAGATTAAAAAATATTATTTAGAGTTTTGTTTTTTTAGAAATTCTGAACATCTTTATTATTAGTTTTATTACGAATTTTTTTTTAGATTTTAGCATTCAAGGATATTTTCCATCGTTTACAAATTAGAGTTTAGGATTTGTTTAATTATTCTGAGACCGTTTTGGTTGATTAAGAATATTTTCACCGTCTCTTTCTTTAAAAACGACGAGCTTGCTTTCCTGTTTTCTAGTATTCTTCAATCCGTTGATTCGACCATTCGCCTTATTCTATACGAGTCATTTAGATAGCAGTAGTCCGAGATGACCCCAAGGTCGATCCATTCAACAAGATTACAAACTATAAATGTATCCAATCGATCAATCGACCAGGTTAGTCTGGTTCTATCAGCCGGTTCGATTAGCGATCGATCTATCGGTCAAACTGCCCCGTTGATGTGCGACAGTGAGACATGATTCTGCTACACAAACAGGAAGCACCCATCGAATTCATTCATTATCATGCCTGATTCTTCTCTGCCTCAACCTTGGCAAATAAATAATGTGACAAAAAAGTTTTCTAGAAAATCATGGCCCTGTTCTGATTGTGTTCAGTCATGTCCCTGGTTCGTGGTCCAAATCTCTTGGTTAATAAAATAAGTAGATTTCCGGCTAACCGGAGATCACCTTCTGCTCAACGTCAAATTGTCTGATCAGTTTTCCACTGTTGGTAGTTTCCGATTATCCGTTTAAATTCAAATTATAATTTTGAGAGAACAATGAATTAAGGAAGAAATGACAACTAATTATTACTAAATTACAATTACGATCTGATCTCCTTACCGGAAAATTTGTCTTCCTAGTTCGAAGGGTGTCGTTGAATGTGCAACTGTGGTCCTCACGTGCGTGGACGTGTCCCCACTCCAAAGGCGCCCAATTGAAGTTTTCCTGCCCTGTGTACGTACCTTTCAGCTAGCTAGCACTTCGTTGGAGAGTTGAATTCATCGATGAGAACTAGTCGAAACACCACGACAAAACCAAAAGCTTTGATCATTCTTTCCTCAACTATTAATTCTCTGGTCCTGTTTGATCCATAAACTTAATTAACGCGTCTATTATTCGCAAAGTTGTTTTCTTACACGGCTTTGACTATTTGTCATCTATATCGATCTCTTTGATTTATAGTTGCGTCCACACTCGAAGGGAAAGTAAATGAGCGAAAATAATTAGGATACTCTTTTTTTATATTGAAATAATAATAAAAACATTTTTTTTCACTTACGATTAAAACAACCCCTTCATTCCCTTTTTTTTTTTTCGTTCCCAGGATCATGATATCACAGTAGAATATCTAGATTATTACTTAAATACTCGTAATTCGAACTTTAACTATGATATATTTATAGGAATTTTTCCTCCGAATGAGAGGCATAATCAAAAGATGTTGGGCTTCTAGGTTGACCACCGCGTGCACTTTCCGATTTACCCTGGTAATCAATGAAAAAATTTCGTAGAACCGAACCGATTGGATTATATTTTTTTCTCATTTTTATTCTCAAAATTATCTTTACTTTTTAGGCTAATTATAATATCTACTGTTATAAAGCCTACACCATGTAATTTTTTTTTATTTCAACTCCCTTCCATCTCTTTAACACACACCAATTTATTTAATTATCTATATTTTTTAAAAAACAATCTAAAATGAGATATAATTACTCCTAAATGTAGCATATTTATACTAAAATCTAGTAAATTTTCTATAAAATTGAGCATGACTCTTTTTCCATCTAACGATTGATATACTTGATTCTAGTTAAATAATGTTAAATTTAAGAAAAATTATACTATTATTTTTATCTAAATTCAGCATCATTTAACTAGAATCGAGTATATCAATCTATAGTTAAGTGGAAAAATAGTCATCGGTAATTTGATAGAAAATATATTAGATTCTAATTTAAATGTGTTGAATTTAAAATTAAAGACTTATATTTCATTTTAAACTTTTTATACCTAAAAAATAAGGACAATTAGGTATATCAGTGTATATTAGGGAGTTAAAGCAAAGAAAATTTTCTAGAGAGTGAGAATAAATGTTTCTGACGTAGGGACTGAATATAAAGTTGAGTTTATATGTGGAGAGTTTAGAACAATTTACCTTTAAAAAAATGATAAATCATATAACACCAAACTTAGGAGGTCCAATAGTTGACAATTGTAGTTGTTATACAATATAATATTAATATTAAAGATCAAGTATCTATTTTATAACAATTACTATTTATAATTACTATATTATAATTTGATTAGAGATGAAATATTTATATTGTAGTTATTGTCAAGGGCTAAATCACGTTCAAACCTACTCGGGCTGTAACCCGGGGGGTCCGATGGCATTTAAAAAGGGACAAATTAGGATTTACCATGGGAGAAAGAAAAAAATGCGAGAGAAAGAAGAAGCAGCTTGGGGTAATGATGCCAACGTCAACGATCATAGCCCACAGCCGTATGATGGAATATTATTTTCATGATAAATAAAAATAGTACACCATTTTCCAAAACAAAAATAAAATGAGACGGTAATAGGATGGAATGTTGTTTCGATTTTGATGATAAATAATTGAAAAAAAAAACGCTCTTTTTACAATTTTAATAAAAAAATGTCTTTTTGATTTTTTTTTCCCCAAAATAAATAAATAGCATCAATTGGAACTAAAATTATTGAAAAGTTGACGTTAAATTATTATGATGGTTCAATGTATCTTAGAAATTAATGTAACACATGACGTAATTAAGGACCTCATATTTTAGACTGCAAACAGGGGAGCACGAGGTCAAAGTTCAAAGTTAAAAACTAAAGCTTTCAAACTGCTAGTGAGATCGACATGCCGATGCATCAGTACCATAACATTGCAACGCAAGAGGGCATAAACAATCGGAAAAGCATTAGCATTGATAATTTTATTGATTCAAAGATAACAAGATTACTTACATGACACGAGGAAAATGCGAGTGCCAAGTAATTGATGAAAATTCCACGCAATCTGCCGCATTGTGGAAGAGTTCAAAGATTGTTTTAGAACAAGAGAGTCACCCCAAAGACTCAAGAATGCGACCGAGTCCTCCCTTTCCTACCCATTCAATACACTAACGTCTAGAAAATAAGACTGCTTTGATTTAAAATGACCTCCATTTTCGCTGTTATGTATCCATTTCTTCTTCTGATTCAGTGGCACAGAAGCAGTGCGAGGTTCATGGAGGCAGCCTTGTCTCAAATCCTTGACGCATGCAAGCTTGCTAAAGAACTGGAGGGCAGCCTTCTCTTCCAGGTCGACGTTGCATCCGATGCACATTACCTCTTGGGATCTTGCGAGGAGATTGTTGGTGCTTTCAACAGAGCCATCCAAGGATTATATACCCTGCAGAACCAATCTTCTTGCAGTGTCCAAATGCTCCTCATGAGTGCCTGTGAAGGAACGGGAAATCCTCTGTGCGCTGGCATGCCGGCGCAGAGATCACTGGAAATTCAGCCGGCAGTGACAGAGTTTGCAGGTGGCTCAAGCTATGTCTACTCGGCAGCAGCATCGGCTCAGAGAGGGGGCAGGTGTTTGGTGCAAAAATCTTCCAAGAAGAGGTGAAATGTTGAAAACTTGATGTCTTACTCCAACTCCTTTGCATGTTTGCCAACCACCAATATGGAAGAAAGTTAACGATACTATTATGTTGTAGCATAAAGTATTGGAAAGATAGATCATACCAGTTGAATTTGCAGAAAGGAAGGCACTTTGGTAAAGTTGGTGCCGGCACATCCTAACATGGAGAATGCTCCTGATGACGGATATACCTGGAAGAAGTATGGTCAGAAAGTGATACTTAATTCGAGGTTTCCAAGGTATTTTATATATCCTTCTGTAAGTGTAGTACTTATTGATAATTTAAAATTCAAAGCTATCTCAATTTTCCGCAACTACTTCCATTTCTGGATCACTTTAGGCTCCTAAGAACATTTGTGATTGATTTGGATACGGATCAATGACATAAAATAAATTACTGGTTCAAAACTCAACACATTTTAAGTGACATGAAGTTTTTACCTAATGCAGAAGCTACTATCACTGCACCCACAAGAATCACTATGGTTGCAAAGGAAAGAAGAAAGTGCAACGGCTTGATGATGATCCATCCACACTTGAAGTCACCTACTGCGGTGCACACACTTGCCGCACTTCTCCGACCCCAATAAGGATCCCCAATGAGCTCATGCCAAGTGCTGTTAGCAACAGCAAGAATGGTGAAAATAATATGCAAACAGTAGCACCAGAAACCACATTGATCCAACTTCGTAACTGGTTCAACAGAGATAGTAGCAATAGATACATAGAACAGATGCAGGGTGGTAGAGACATTGATTATTCAGTGGCAGAATTTGCAGATGCCATGTTCAATTCAGGGAGCAGTAGCAGTACCTTGGATGTCATCTTCACACAAAGCCAAGGGAAACTGCGGGCGTTAGACCCGTTCTTTTAGACACCAATTGAATTTTACTTGTATCACAATAAATTTGTATATTCACTGGATAATTCGATACTAACTAGAAGCACTGAGGTCTTGTAACTTCTGCTACTCTACACTGAGTCTGACCTTGTGCAGTTATCCTCATCACTGATTCTGAATTTCTCAATGAGGAAAACTTATTTTTGTCGTGTGGATGAATGTCTCAGTGATACAAAAAGTAGCTACTTGTACTTTTTATTTCTTTAGTGAAGAAGTCATACGACATGTTTACCACGATTTATAAGAAGAACCCAGTGACACACAGACTTTGCTATTTCCTCTTGGAATACAGAGAATTGATAGCAGCAGCTTCAACTAAACTATGCCAGTCAAACAAGCTAGAGGTTAAGCACATAACTATTAGTAATGAAGAACAGCCTACTTGTGGTGCTGGTGATATTCTTTACAACTTTCATGAGTACTATTTTCATGCTGAAAAGGCATCAGTTTGATGCGAGAGTTCAAAACAAAAGAAGTTAAATTGCCCTCCAATCATTACCACAGGATTCTTTCAAGACGTACAAAATTCAGCAAATGATCCAATGATGCCATCAGTGGAGGAACACATTTGTAACTTAGTAAAAGTTTGGGTATCATCATGCACTTCCATAATTCTAGAAAACCAAGACTCGGGGAACTATATACCAGCTTTCTTTTTCATTTATTGGCATCCCTTTTTTAGTGTTTCTCACTTCTCAGCAGTGCTCAGTATGCTGCTTGGACATCGATATGATGATCCATGTAATCATCCGCAACAGCCCATCCTGCTTTATCCCCATCCAAATTTCTAAGGGTTCAGAAGTCGAATCCAATCGTGGTATCTGCTAATTGCAGAGTTTAGATACCTCCCAGCATTTTTGCCTACTAAATCGGCCGAGGAAACCACCATTAAAATCTTCAAGAAAGCAGGAATCTTCAACATAAAAAACTCATCTTTACACGGAAATAAAAATCCATACCATAACCTAATGCAGCACGCTCAATCCATGGCGAGAGACGAGAGAGATTCGGACGACATACCTACAGCGCGATCGCGGACATCGGATCACCTTCTCTTCGCATACTACAAAACAGCCAAAGAGCAAAGGATCCATGGCGACCTAAATCAAGAGGAAAGCGAGGGGGCTTTGGGATGGGATCGCGAATTAAGCAACGACTCGAGACACGCCTTAGGGTACTAGGATTTTAAAATAATAATAAATTAGTTTTTTTTTTCTTTTTTGACCTTTTAAAAATTAGGTGTAATAATTATAGATTTATAGGCGAAGATTAATTAATCACACTTAATTTGATCAGGCATGAATTTAATTTGTAGATGGATTACACAATTAAGCATAGAGTATCCTCTCCCTTCATGAAAGGACTTTCGCAAGCCCCTCAAAACTTTGAACGAGAGGATCAGAACGAAGAACATTCATGCACACGCATTTAATTTGGTCATAATTATGATAATTAATCAGGGAGATATAAATTAATTATCATCCATGTCTTCTTCACTGTCTTCTCCATAGAGACAACTGACGGCACGCTGCACTGCTTCCTTCACCGCTTGCGCTTCCATGCTTTCAGCCTAATTAATCATTCAAATTGAAATTAATATACACTTGTAGCAAAGATTAATTGATAATCAATCAATTAATTAAAGCATCTTAATTAATCACTTCTCTTCCAACAGCCACTAGACGAAATGCATCAGTGCAGGAGGCCTTTGCTTCCACCACATGAAGACCCAACTGCTCGAACGCTTCTAGGACTGAAGCAAGCAGTCCGGGGCAGCTCTTCTCTGAGCACACGTTGATCAGGAACCCTTTCTCTAGGGTTTCAACGATCACCTTTGATTGTTAATCATGCAACAAATAAAAGAAGGAGTCAATAGCTAGTTAGACATATATATCACATCGAATCAGCTGGAAGACAAAAGGTGATCGATCGATGACCTGAGGCGAGCACAGGGAGCCGTTGTTATTTTGCAGCACTTGGCTCTGTGTGCATGCATTAATCTCTTGCTTCAATCTCCCAACTTTCTGCTTCAAATCTTGGATGTATTTTGAGGCATCCAAAATGATCGAGGACTTCCTCAGCTGCCATGCCAAAGAGATAAACTAGTTAACTAAATCTATGAATCAAAGATAATGAAGAGCCATATAAATGTGTGTGTTACTGCATGAGAGTTGGTGAGTGAGCGGAGGAGTTGTAGCTTCTCATGGAGTGCAGCTCTCTTTTGCTCCCTCGACACCATCTCCCTCTCTGACCCTAGCTATGACCTCCTCCCTCTGCGATGGGCACCGGCGGGGCGAGGCTTATAAAGAGGCGAAGAGATTGTATGCGATCGATCGTATATATCCACATGTACTTTGCCTCAAAAATTACCTGAAAAGTAGGACATTCAAAAGTACTAAACTACCCTCCTTCTTCCTGCTTAATTTCGGCCGGCCCACAAACATTCCCTTGCGGCGGAACGACGTATGGTATAGCACTATTAACAAGCTAGCCGTCGTGGTTAGTTTAAGCGCGTGGTGTTCACAGGAGAGGTTAGGGGTCGACGTGTCTCTCGCGCGGGAAGCGCCAGCAGGGTAGCGATGGCGTTGGAAGGAGAGGAGGAGGCCTGTGGATGTTTGGCAATGCATGGGACGTGGTGGTGGTGGTGGTGACCGGTGCGGATGAGCCGTACGCGTGCATCCAAATCCTTCCTCACGGGGAGGATTCATAGTTTGTTTGTTTCCGCGCCCGATAGACGCGGTTCCCTCGTCGCGGCCCCCGACGACGTCGAGGTGTCGACGCGCCATTGCAATATCGTTCAACATTCAAATGAAGAATTTATATATATATATAAATATATAAATATGTCAGGGGTTATGGTCACATGAGAAAGGAAGAATATGAGGGTAGCTAGCTGCTCCCTACCATGCTCTCGTGAACAATCAATCTTACGAATAGTGTTCCTGCAATTGACATGCATAGCTGACAAGTTGTGGCCATTTCACTGATCACGATTACAAAAAAGGTTGCCTTTGAGAACGCTTTGAGGTTGTCTCCTTGTCTTCACAGTTAACACGTTTCGATTCCAATACCAATACACACACATATACACACGCTAGCTGCCGGGCACAGAGCACGTACGTACCGACGCTGGCTTTAATTAACTACATGCACCGGATCACATGTGTGCGTTCTATTCCCTAATCATCACAATCCAACAACGCATACGTCCACGCCTCTTGTCCCTTTCCTCCCTGCGTGCAAACTTTGTGTTGCGTCAGTTGGCCAGTTGGGCCTCGTCCCCATTCCCAGTCGAGTCCATCGACTAATTTGAGACTTCTTCCATCGTGCATGGGAGCTAGCCAAGTTGTTTGATTTTAGTGCTGTGAGATGAGATAGTGAATTAGGGTTTCCCCTATACCCTAGTTGTTGATGTAATGTTAGATTTTTACGGTTGGCTTGAAATGGTATACATCGGTTTCCCGTATTCTAAAAGCTCACTGAGCCTTTTAGCTGTTTATATATGTTCATACTCTGTGTTTTGGACCTTCCATATCGATGGATAGTTGTTTTAACATGAGATAACTTTCTAGGGTTAAAGTAATCACCAAGATCTAGTTTGATCATATGCCAATTTTGCTCCTTGAATGATAACTATATGTATATATATATTTTGTAAGTATTCACAGATCTAGTTTGATCAGTCAGATGCCAATTTTGCTCCTTGGATTTTTTAGTTGTCTCTGGCCTAATACGTCCAACTAACTTTCGATCTATTGAATTCGATATGAATAGTTAGATCACCATTTATGTTGGAATCTTAAGTTTAGCTCCGACGAATTAAACACTGGCCCACTAATGAAGAACTGAGTTCATTGAGCTAGTGGAATTAGTCGTCAATTATATTGGATCATAAAAAATACTTGTTAGGAATGTATCAACAGTCGATGAATTCGAAAACAAAAACAAAAGTTTCAGCGTCTGAGATGTTTTTGATGAGTTGTGAGAATCTTTTTGGTCCCATAATTTTGGTTCATCCATTGGCATTTTTCCACAACAAGCGAGGAGAAAGCTAAAAACACTTTGTGAGAGCACATCACCAATGCTCGTGACACAATCAGTTCCATTCCTCGTGAAGCTTGAAAGACTAATATTTTTGTCTTTTATGAACTTCACCTCCAACTTCATTGGAAAGCATCTCCCAAATAAAGTTTCAAGAACCAATAAAATATAGTCAATATTGTGATGAAATATGCTCATGTCCTTGATCTTGTCTCTCATCTATCAGTAATAAAAGATTAGATATATGACAGTATCGATCAGTAGAGTACTAGTTTGTGTATGTGTTGCACAAATTGATTTATTGTTACTATTTAGCTAATTAAATATATATCTGATATTATAAGGATTGGTCACATGAGTTTGGAACGAATGAAAGTACAGGATCACATGCATTTGAAAACAAACAAGAACAAATTTATTATGTACCCAAAGATTTGGATGTCGTGTTTCGTTGCAGTAATTTTCGTACCATTTCAATTTGCACCAAAGTAGATAATGATATTAATAAAATAATACCAAACACTATACAAATTTGGTTGAGTTGACCCCACTCTTTTGGACTTATTGGACAAGTGAATTTATTGAAAGCTTACTATTTTAGTAATCTCAAACCTCAATTGAAAGCATGGTCTATGTAAACTCTTTTTTATATGATTAAGTATTCATTAAAAAGATCTTTCACGCTTTAATTTTACATAAACTTTAAGTTTTTGAACTTAAAGATAAATTTGTAAGTCAATTTGATGACAAAAAAAATAACAAAATTATTCACAAACAAAGTTACAAATCAATTTACATATAATTTTTGAATAAAAAATAATTATTTAAATTACTCCATAAACTTAGATCTTGATTATGAAATTTTATTTTAAATGATAATTTGCATCATCTAATTTTTTTTCTTGAAATATATATCAGGACCAATATGCTAATATATATCTCTAATCTAAAATAGATAGATGGAATTAAGTTTTATTTTATTATTTGTTTGGATTATTTTCTAGCTAAATTAGCCCTTTAAATTAAGGAAATTAATTATCTTAAGCATTCTCATGAAGTATAAAAAAACAATAAATCCAATCTGAAATATAATGATCCTAAAGAACTTATCATGATACAGTGAATAAGGAAAAATTCGGCCCATAGAAAAAGGGGTGAATGAGCTTGTAGAGGTGGTCAAAGTTCACGGTTGGTCAAAAAGTCAAACAGCTAGTCTATAGAGCTCATACTCTCGATCGGCCCTACTAATTGAATAGGTCACATGTGGACCCTACTCTCGGCTTAGACCGGACTTACTTATTAGGGACCCAACTCCCATTCCCCGATCGGCTTTGTCGGTCAAACAAATTCCTCGTGGACCCCACTCCTGGCTTAGGCCGGACTTACTAGGGATCCAACTCCTCATTCTTGATCGACTCGCTAATCAGATAGGCTCTTTAAGAACTCTGTTACTGACATGAATCAGATTCAACAGGGACCCAGCTCCCTCACTCTCGATCGGCCTTGTCGATCAGATAGATTCCTCATGGGCCTCATTACCATTGTTGGCCTGATTTTCTCACTTCTCTGTTCCCACTTCCCCGATCGGCCTGACCGATCAGAAAGGCCCTAGAAGAGTCAATGAGGGCTTGCTCGACCACCACAACCCTGTTTCCTTTAATATTATTACGGCCCAATTAGGCCATATACATAACTAGGCTCTGTGAAAAGCCCACATAGCTAGCAACCCAAGAGGTCTCACGACACAAAAGTACAATTATGGTCATTACTATAATGCATGGGTTTGTTAGAGGATCATACCTATGTACGGATACTTACACCACCTACGTGCAGATGTGATTGATGAATGCAGTATAAGCATGATGATACTGTTGGTGCAGGAAGACCAAACGATCGAACTTGGGTTTTAATTTTGTCAAAGGGCCCAAAGTTAAGTTGTCTTGTGATCTAACAAGATTGATTGAGCTTGCAGGAAAGTCCTAAGTTGTCTTAGGCAAGAGTCCTAGTTGATTCTAGGCGGGTGGAAAACCCTAGGGGGTGGTAACCCTAGGTCTTAGGGGGCGGTAATCCTAGTTCGTAGGGGGTGGTAACCCTAGGTCCTAAGGGGTGGTAACCCTAGGTGATGAAAAGTCCTAGCTGCGGTTAGGCAGGTGGAAAACCCAAGGGGGTGGTAACCCAAGGTCCTAAGGGGTGGTAACCCTAGGTTATGGAAAATCCTAGGGGGTGATAACCCTAGGTCCTAAGGGGTGGTAACTCTAGGCTATGGAAAATCCTATGGGGCGGTAACCCTAGGTCCTAGGGGTGCTAACTCTAGGCAGAAAGTTCAGTCGGTCTGAAGGACCGACCTGACAATAGATAATCTCTCCTAAGAGGAGTAGATGAGAATGCGTTCCTCGGTGAGGGAACAGTAGGCGTCAGTTCGACCTAGGGTTTCCGAAGGAAATCCGAAGTCAAAACTGGACAGTCTGAAGGCTATCAAAGTTATTCATTTACATATTATCTGCTATGTGTTAACTCTATTTTGCAGGAAGACTAATGATTCTGCAGGTTGATGTTTGGCCTGGATCTGTCGACTGAACCTGGGGATCGGTCGACCGAACCTCCAAGCAAACATAGCAGAGTTCCAGCGAGTGGACTAGGTTCGATCGAGGGATCGGTTGACTGAACCTCGAGATCGGTCGACCGAACCGGGGATAAGCAGTGACGTGGTCGAGCCGAGTTGATCGGACCAGATGTGATGGGGATCGGTAGACTAAACGAAGAAAGTATATCCGAGCAGAAGAATCGAAAGGCGGACCGATTCAGGCGAGATCGGTCGACCGATCAGGAGGATCGGTCGATCGATCGACGACAGATCAAACCCAATCCCGAGATCAGGGGATCTAGATCAGATCAAGCTCGGCTATAAAAGGAGGGCTCGACCAGGTGCTTCAACAACAATTCTTGAAGAACAACTTGAGCTCTTGCACACACTCCGAAAACATCTAAACGCTGCTCCGACAACGATCAAGCTAGAAATTCTATTTCTCCAAGTCGTTGGTAACAAGTTTAATTTTGAGCAATACTTGTAAGCTGCATATTTATACTTGTACTAAATTTCCGAATCAATAGTGATTGTCCAATGAAAGCGATCAACGATCGCGGGCCTTGGAGTAGGAGTCGCCACATGCTCCGAACCAAGTAAAAGAAAGCTTGTCAACATTGCTTATCTTTTCATTCTTTATTCCGCTGTGTATTCTGTGTGTTTTCTGAAACGAGTGAAAAAGCAATGCGTGTTATTCACCCCCCCCCCCCCCCTCTAGCACGTCTACGATCCTACAATTGTTATCAGAGCAAGGCCGCTCTGAATTAGTGAAACCACCAATCGAGCAGAGGAGGTTCTTCTTTAAAAAAATAAACCATATACCATTTTTTTTCTTAAAATAGATTCTTACGTCATTAGTTAATATTAGCAAAATATCGAAGTTACCAAAATCTGTAATAATATTTTTTTAATATTTTATTTTTTTCAAAATTAGTGAAATATTTTATTTTCTCTTATACTACTAATCCAAGACCAAGTCTTGGAACATTCATTATTTTTCTTATTGTGTGCAAGATTTCTCCTCTTTAATGGCCTACCAAGAAGGCTCCAGCACAGCTCGTTCATCTCTTTTCTTCGGTGAAAATTTCTGTTACTAGAAGAGTCGAATAGAGTACTATTTGAAGACTGAGATAGAGATGTGGATAATCATCCAAATCGACCTTACACTTCCACTCGACGACGCTGACAAACTAGTATCATGCGAAAACTGGGACATGAGTCTAATGAAGAAAGTCTAGGCTGATGCCAAGGCGACTCGAGCCCTACAATGCGACCTGACAAAATAAGAGCTAAACCAGTTCAGCCCCTTTAACAGCGCAAAGGAGTTGTGGAATAAACTAATCGAGTTACACGAGGGCACTTCCGATACTAAGGTAAGTAAAAGGAATTTAATTTTAAATAAATTGTACAAGATAAAAATGTAGGATGGCAAATATGCAAGTGAACTACACGCATACATCCAAGACCTTCTCAATGGCCTCTACGCAATCAGTCAAAAGGTGGAGAACTATGACATCATAAGGTATGCACTAAACGCTTTTCCGAGGAATCCATTGTGGGCATCAATAGTAGATGCCTACAAAATATCCAAGGATCTCTCGACAATTAGATTAGATGAATTGTTTTTAGAATTTGAGTTACACGAGTAGACTAATGCATTGTCAGGTGAGAAAGGTATTGCTTTGATTGTAGGTACAAGCAGAACAAGAGAATCAAAAATTAAGCGCCGAACAAAACCTGAATCCGAAGATGAATCGGATCTTGAAGACGAAATCACCACCGAACTAGTCAAATTAGTTCAGAAAGCATTAAAGAAGAAAAAGGTGACTCAATCAAACTCGAAAACCAAGTCTGAAGTTATCTGCTACTGCTGCAGCTAGAAGGGACACTACAAGCCTGACTGTCCAAATCAGAAGCAAGGAAAAAGGAAGGCGTTAAAGGCAACGTGGGACGAGTCATCAGGACAGTCGGACGAAGAAGAACACAAGCAAACAAGCTTCCTCGCTCTACCGGTACAAGCGTACATTGTCGAAACTAAGTCCGAGTCTGAAACCGAGAGCGAATCAGAAATCGAGTCTGAGAGAAGTCACGGATCCGTATCCATTTTTGTAGGGCCAAACAGCACTGTAAGATCTTCTCATGTAGATAAATTGTACAATTTAATTAATTATTTAATGTGCAAATTAGCTAAGTCAAATATCCAAGTCAAGTCACTCCAAAAGGAGGTAACAACCCTTAAGGAAATGACTAGACCAAGTCCCTTGACCAAACCTATTCAAATTGAAACTTCAACTCAAGTTCAACAGCTTGAGAAAGAAAATTCCAGTTTGAAAGATCAAGTAAAAGAACTAAAGGGAACATTGGAATGGTTCACCTTGGATTCCAAGAATCTTGATCTTATTCTTGGAAAACAAAAGGCCATATACAATCGATCCAGACTTGGATACAAGACTAAATACAAATTCAAATCATACTTATCTATGGTCAACAGAACAAATAGAAAATTAGTCCAAGCATGGGTCCCCAAGTCAAACTTGATTAATCAAGTTGGACTTGATTAAGATTGGGTCCCTAAGGATCAAATCCACTACCTAGATAGACCCTATCGAGACTATGATTTAGGGGGACCCAATAAAAAGATCATTTTTTATCATAAAATAGAATTATCTAATGTTTGATTTACTACATTTTATTATTCATGCTTACACTAGAGTAGATATATAAGGACTTAGGTTTGATTCACACTTGACTAGTTAGACCTAGGATTTTCAGAAAAGATATTAAATATTTAATTTCTTTAAAAGGCTTTGTCTAGAAGTGGTGGATGATCTCATATTTAAGAAGGCCTAGTGTCTCGCCACATCCTAGAAGCTAATTATAGAAATAGATATTTAATTGACTAATAGTTAAACCTTAGTCTAACTCAAAATGTTAATCAATCCTTAAATTGAAATTTAAATTGAAGATTAAATTAACCATCTCACAAAACTATTAAGGTTTCCTGATTGAAAATCTAGAAAAGGGTGAGATGGATTTATGTTTAAAATATAAAATAGTTAACCTAACCCAAATTAATTAAACTTAATTAAGTTAACTAAAATTAATCCAATTAAACTAAGTCATTTTAATTAATAATCTAATTAATTTAATTAATTTCTAATCATAATTAATTTTAAAATGTTAATTATTTTTAAATTATAATTAAATCATAATTATTTTCAAATCATAATTAATTTTAAAATGTTAATTATTTTCAAATTATAATTATTTTCAAATCATAATATTCAAAATCTAATTAATTTCAAAACAATAATTTTAAAAGCTTAATTAATTTCAAAGGCTTAATTAAATTCAAAATCTAATTAATTTCAAAACTATAATTAATTTCAAAAGCTTAATTAATTTCAAAATTATAATTAATTACAAAAGATTAATTAATTTCAAAAGCTTAATTAATTTTAAAATTTTAATTAATTAAAAAAACTTAATTAATTTCAAAACTGTAATTAATTAATTTTCAAATATTAATTAACCTTCAAATCTAATTAACTCTCACATATTAATTAACTTTCCAATTTTAATCATTTTCAAATGTTCTTCAAAGTCTTAATTATTTGCAAATAATATTCAAAATCTTATTTAAATTTTAAATCATAATTAATTTTCAAATCATGATCAATTTTCAATTTAAAAATCTTAATTAATTAATTAATGTCAAATTCTAAATTTTAAATTTAATTATTTTCAAATCTTAATTAATATGTAAGTTTATAATTTCAAACTTAATTAATTTTCAAAGTGTTAATGTTAATTGATTTTCAAATTATAATTAATCTTCAAAATTTTAATTATTTCCAAATGCTAATTAATCCTTATATTTTAAATTTTGAAATTCAAACTCATTCAAAATTCACACATATATTTTAAAATCTCAAATTGTGTATTTTTCCCAAAATTAAACTTAAATTATATTTGAAATATGATAAATTATAGATAAAATCATCTTTAAGATTAACTTAACTCCATCTCACACAAACTGATAAACTAAACATGCTTGATAACCTAGAAGGAATAAAATAGAAAATTAGGAAAATAAATAACAATTTTTTTATTTATTTTACATGATTGGACTCTAGATCATCTGTTTTTGACATTAATTAAGGGAGAGTGTAAAGAAAATTTAAGAAATTAATTTTCATTTTGTTAAAACATTATTTTCAAGATTTCAAAAAAAATTTAAAAAAAAGGAAGCTCAGTTTTTAACTATTTTTGCAAATAAACCTTATTTAAAAAAGTGAGCTCAAATATTTTTTTTTAAAAAAAAAGTTTTAAGTTTGTGAAAAAGTGCTTGGCTACTCTTTTTATCTAATTTTTTTTTAAAAAAAAGTTGTGTCTTTATCAAAATATTTTTAAAAGTTAAATTTTTTTTATAAAAAACTTTTAAAGCTAAGTGTTTATCAAAAGTACTTAACTAAACTTTTACCAATATCTTTTTAAAGTCAAGAACTTAACTAAGTTTTTATCAAAGTTTTTTTTTTAAATTTAAAAAAAACTAAGTACTTAACTAAGTTTTTATAAAGCTAAGTATTTGATAAAGTTTCTTTTTAAAGGAATCATCTTCTTAGCTAAATATTTTTTCAAGGAATTCTTTTTAAAGTTAAGTTTTTATTAAAATCTTTTTAAAGCTAAGTAATTTCAACGCTTAAAAATTAGCTAAGTTTTTTTAAATGCTACCTTCAGGGGAACTTAAAGTTAAATAGAATAAATATTTTTTTTCTATCTTTACATGTAAAACAACCTTCTCTCTATTTAGTATTATTTTTTATTTATGTCGAAGGGGAAGAGAAAAGTCAAAATTAAGAATTTAAACATAATTTTTATGAAAGAGAGAGCATAAGGGAGTTTTTTTTATAAATTATTGTATTTATGCTCATGCTTAAATTTCTTTATTTATTGTTATGTTTTACTAAACTTTGAACTAAATTGTCATAATCAAAAATAGGGAGATTGTTGGTACAGGAAGTCCAGTCATTCTGGAGGACCGATCTAGCAACAAGTAATCTCTCCTGAGAGGAGTATGTGAGGACGCGTTCCCCGGTGAGGGAACAATAGGCGTCGGTTCAACCCAGGATTTCCGAAGTCAGAACCGGATAGTCCGAAGGCTATCAAAGTTATTCATTTATGTAACGACCCAATTTTCCCTATTTCAAGTTCTAAAAAGTCCATAAAAATATTTGGAAATACTTTTAAAATATTCTGGAGATTTTTAAGAATTTTTAGAGTATTTTTACGTAATTTTTGGAGGTCGTTTAGTAGGGTTACAAAAAGAAAGAAGTTTAAAAAAGAAATGTTGAAGGTGAGATTCGAACCCACGACCTCGGGTCGGAGTGACCCAAGCAAAACCGGCCCAACCAACTGTGCTAGCGGGCGTTGCTTATTAAAGAAGGGGAAATATTCTAGTTAAGCAGTAGTTAATGATTAGGGAATAAATAGGAAGAAAAATGGTTGCAGCCGAAACTCGAACCCGTGAGCTGCGCCTTAAGCAAAACGCAGCCAACCAACTGTGCCAGCGGCTGTTGTTAATTAAGGAAAGAACGGATTATATTTAAGGTATAGTATTTAATAAAATAACCCTAGGTTATAAAAAGAGGTTAAGTTAAGAGAGGAAAACCTAAAATTTTCTCTCAAAATTCTTTTCCTCTTCTCCTTGCGTGCGACGGCACTGCTTCTGCCGAGCGAAGGAAATACGAAGCTTTAGCTTCGTCTCCGGCGGCCGGCGAGGGTTTTTCCCGGTGAGATCTTCACAATCGCGAGTCCCCTTCATCGAGGAGAAGGTGTTGCCGCAAGGGATCACGGGAATCTTCACCTATCCGGAACCCTAGACTTCTCCTTTCCGGTTGTAAGTCCAAGATCACTCGGTGAGTTGCTTCTCACCTGCAGTAGGAGTAGTTCCCTTCGATTGGTTTTCGATTGGTTTGGTTTCTTGCCACGATTGTGGATTTTCCGTGTAGCCTTGCCATGTTGTTCCCTTTTTTGTTAGGGTTCTGTTTTGTTGAAGTTTTAGAAGCATGCGTTTTGTTTTCCTTGCTTTTAAATTCTGTAGTAGCAAGAATTAGTATCCTGTTGCTAGATATGGGATTTGATTTTATTCTGTGATGTTCTTGAAGTAACTCAAGGTTTCTGTGCTTGATTCGGTTGAGATTTTAGAGTAGATTTTGTTAAGTGTATAATGCAGATTTAGTTAAGTGTATAATGCAGATTTGATTAAGATCACAAGTGCAGATTTTATAAGTTTAATATGCTGATTTTTGTTAAGTCTAGTATAGTGAAGATTTTTGATATTAGATGAGTGGGGAAACTGAGATAATTGAAATCAATTTGGAAGTTTAGATCTCCTCATAGTGCAGTTTTAAAAGATTATAGTGAAGTTTGATTAAGTCTTTAGAGTATACAGATTTGAGGTTCTTTAATCTGAACATGAGGTTTAGATAATTTGCTTATGTTAAATCTGAGCATGAGGTTTAGATAATTTGCTTATATTAAATCTGAGCATGAGGTTTAGATAAATTGCTTATGTTGAATCTGAGCTTGAGGTTTAGCTATGCTACTTCCATTCAAGTATATGGATAACATCTGTGCTTAGCTGATTCTAGAATTTTAAATGGAATACGAGTTATAATATCTTTATTGAGTGAATTCCAGATAAGCTGTGTATTAGTCATATTATGGAAAGGAAGTTTGAGAGACGATGAAAATCTGTACTAGCCAGAATATGTTTTCTTTTGTTAAGTTTCTTTGCAGAATTTCTGTTAAGCAAGTGCAGATTTTGTTAAGCTAGTATGCAGATTTCTATTATGCAGATTTTTATCAAGCTAGTATGCAGATTTTTGTTAAGCATTAGTATAGATTTCTGATAAGTATTGTATGTGTAGATTTCTTTTGTATTCTATGCATGATTATGTGTTACATAGTTAGTTTCATTTATAGATGCATACGAAAGATACCCTAACAGTATTTTGGGTTTAAGGAAAGTATAAGAAAGATAAAAAAAGGAAAGAAAAAGGCCAACGCCTTAAGTAGATCCCAAAGTCAAGACTTTAGGGATTTTGGCACACGAGGTGCTTATTAAAATGCCAAGGCATTTAAAGAAGAAGTAAATAAGATAATAAGTATTTTACTTTTAAAGGGCATGTACCGGACACAAGGTCCAAGGGATGGGCTCCAAGTTGCCCCTAGGCACAAGGCCTAGAAGTATCTTAGTAGTTTCGGGATTAGCTACCTCGATTCTTATTAAGAATGCGCGCAAAGTGGTACAATGCCGGGCCCAAAAGAAGTTTATTATTATTTTGAAGTATTAAAGTATAAGTTTTGAAACAAATGAAACGAGCTTCAAATCTGTCTAGAATTAGAAAGTTAGTTTTCTTGTTATTTGAAGCATGCAGTAGTAGTTTCAATTGTTTTCTTGCTATTAGATTATTCAGCATGTTTAGCTTTATTTGCTCTCAGCATGCAGTTATAGTTTTATTGGTTTATGAGCATGATCATCTATACATGTTTAGTATTTCAGTTAGTATGATTCCTTTATTGGATTTTGAGCATGAATAGCTATACATGTTTAGTATTTCAGTTAGTATGATTCCTTTATTGGATTTTGAGCATGAATGGCTATACATGTTTAGTATTTCGGTTAGTATGATTCCTTTATTGGATTATGAGCATGATTAGCTATACATGTTAGTATTTCAGTTAGTATGATTCCTTCATTGGATTATGAGCATGATTAGCTATACATGTTTAGTATTTCAGATAGTATGATTACTTTACTATTTATGAGCATGAGTAGCTTTACATGTTAGCATTCAGTTTTAGCATGTTTTTATTTATATACATGCATATCGAGTTTTTGTGAGTAGATAGCGCTCACTAAGCTTTATGCTTATAGACTGCACTTCTCCTACTGCAGATAAAGGAAAGGAAAAGATTTAGCAAGGAAGGCGACAAGGTGGTGGTGATGAAGGTGTGTGATGGCTGGACTATGGGGAGATCAAGAGTTTGCTAAGGAATTGTTAAGACTTTTCTGTTTAGAGTTCTTTAGTTTTCTTTAAATGCTATTATGAGTCAAGATTGTAATTAAGTTTATTCCGCAGTTGTAGTTGGGTTCTATTGATGGAGTGATATTGTTGTTTGCTATTATTAGGGTAGTTTCCTTCCTTTATTTGTGATATTATACTGCGTGGTTGTGAAGATATATGTTCCAGCCGCCTGTGGCTGAGTATAGTTTGTTTGTATTGATGATTTAGTCATCGGTACAGGGGAGACTCTGTCGAAATTTTTCGGTAGAGATTTCTCGTGGTTTTTAATTATACCGGTTAAGTAGAGTTAGTAGTTAAGTAACGGTCACTCTTAGAGAATAGTAGTAGTAGTAAGAAGGGTGGTCGTTACAGTTGGTATCAGAGCAGGTCCCATTCTTCAGCATCACACACATCAACATCATCCTTGCCGTTTTCAAGTAAGAAAGTATTTAAATTCTTTCTTTATTCTGCTTTCCTTATTATTAACTGCAGTACAGAGTAATTGCTTATGAGTACTTAAGTAAGATAGAAGTTATTGTTTTTCCTTTCTTGATCCATATATATGTATGTTTAGGAAGGATAGAGAAGATAGCAAGTCTCTTTCTTTGCATAATTAGATGGCAAGAAGAGAACATCCCCGTACCGTTCATATTGAGGACCAAGTTCAGGAGAACGAAGAGCCCAGAACCCCTGGGCCTATTCTCTCTGAAGTTGTTGCTCAACTTCAGAGACAAGTAGCGAGCAGCAGCAAGTGATTGGCAATCTAATGGCCAATCAGAAGCCAGCTCCTCCCACTCCCCCAACCATTAATGTGGAGACTCCAGTGGTGACTGAAGTCCTATTAGTTGCCCTGGAAGTCGCCACAACACCTAGAATACAAGAAGCATACCTCATCCAGTGGCTGAAACTGAAACCAGAAAGCTGAGCCCTGGGGTGCCCAGGCTTGGTTCAAGACACTTGAGAGCACAATGGAGCTTCTTGACTGAGAAGGTTGATACCATTAAGTGTGCCTCTTTCTGCCTATCTGGAGATGCTTGTATGTAGTGGGAGCGAGTTAAGAGTAAGAGAGCAGTCAACCAGATGAGCTGGGTTGACTTTGAGATAGAGTTTTACTAAGAGTTCTTCCGCCAACGGATCACCAATAAACATTATGAGGAGTTTATAGAATTTAGACCAGGTGACCTACCAGTAGAAGAAGCGGTTAAAAGATTTAACAGGCTAGCTCACCTTTGCCTAGAGTTAGTAAGTACAGTGAAAGAACGAGTCAGACTGATGCTCCTAATGCTGAGACCAGAAATAACACTTAATGTGAGTAGTGAAACTCACCGACCATAGATTGGTGAAGAGCTAGTCAGCAGGGCATTAGTGAGCACTATCTGAACAGCAACAAGACACAACAAACGTAACACGAGTCAGTCAAGATAGAAGACAAGACAGTGGGGAAACAGAGACCCCAATCAAGTGATCAGAACTGGAGTATAGAAGAGGAAGAAAGACCTAAGTAGGAGGAAGTTCGGGTAGTCTGTGAGTATCCAGAGGTATTCCCAGAAGAGCTACCTGGACTACCTCCCAGCAGAGAAGTGGAGTTTGAGATTGAACTGATTCTTGGTACCGGTCCAATTTCAAAAGCTCCGTATCGCATGTCTCCAGCAGAGCTGAAAGAGTTACAAGAACAACTTCAGGAGCTGCTTGACAAAGGTTTCATCCGCCCTAGTCATTCACCATGAGGAGCTCCTGTGTTGTTTGTCAAGAAGAAAGATGGATCTATGCGGATGTGCATAGATTATAGAGCTCTGAATCAAGTGACCATCAAGAACAAGTATCCACTGCCTAGAATCGATGACTTATTTGATCAATTGAAAGGGGCAACAGTGTTCTCCAAGATAGACTTGCGCTCTGGGTACCATCAGTTGAAAGTGAAGGAAAGTGATATACCCAGAACAGCAGGACCAGATACGGACACTATTGTTGGATCGAGATGTGCTAGAGGGGGGGTGAATAGCACTCGTGGCTAAATCATTTTTCGATTATCGGAAACGTAAGAATTATCGGAGTAATTAAGCAGCAGAATAAAACAAAACAAACACACAGAGACAGGAGGATTTTTACTTCGTTCGGAGCCTTGATCGACTCCTACTCGAAGGCCCGCGATCCTTGATCGCTTCCGGTGGGAAACAACTATAAGCTCGATAAAATGATTACAAGATGAAGTACAAGTAACTGGAAAAACTAGTTATACCGACGACAACAGTAGAATTTTGAAATATTTTGACTGGAAATGATTACAATATTTTGTAAAGATTTTAAAATAATTTTGAAATGATTTTGAAAAGATTTTAAAATAATTTTGAAAAGATTTTGTAAAGATTTTAAAATAATTTTGAAATGATTTTGAAAAGATTTTAAAATAATTTTGAAAGGATTTTGTAAAGATTTAAAATAATTTTGAAATTATTTTGAAAAGATTTTAAAATAATTTTGAAATGAATTTTGAAAGGATTTTAAAATAATTTTGAAAAGATTTTTAAATAATTTTGAAATGATTTTGTAAAGATTTTTAAAATAATTTTGAAATGATTTTGAAAAGATTTTTAAAATAATTTTGAAATGATTTTGTAAAGTTTTTTAAATAATTTTCAAAAAGATTTTGAAAAGATTTTAAAATAATTTTGAAAAAAAAATTTGTAAAGATTTTTAAAATAATTTTCAAAAAATGTTTTAAATCAATTTTAATTTCTTAGTCATCTCACCCGATCTAAATTTTCAATCAGGGAACCCTATAATTGTTGTGAGATGAATTGAGGTTCAATTTAAGGGTTTGTTTTAACTTTGTGTTAGATTCGGGTTTAGCTTTGGGTTCAACAAATAAGCATTCTTTGGATAAACTTCTGGGCTATGGTGAGTCACAAGGAACTCATTAAAGTAACCATGCCTTCGAGGTTTTCCAAATAGTCCTACCCATTGAACTTAATACTAAACTTTGGTCTAACTAGTTAGGATCCATTTAAGGGTAGCTTCGGTCAGTTCCACTTGGCCAAATGTACCAGGTCGAAGCCATATCTTCCTAGACATGCGATGCCCAAGCTTCCCTAACGTACTATCATCCAAAAACTTCACCAGTACTCTTAACCCATTTTAATCTAACCTTAATTTCCCTGCCGGGTAATATACTCTTAATTACCCTTATCGGGTGGATTAATTTCGGAGGTGCCAGCTATTCTGGAGCCTCCTCCTATGTTATTGGTTTACGTTTTATTAAAATAAATAAAAGGTACTTGATTATAACTTGGTTTGTACTATTTAAGTTTTACTTTAGATTTATAACCCAAGTCTAGATTTCGTGATTTGACTAAATTATTAACAATCTTCTCTAATTTATCAACTTTATCTTTTAAAATATTATTTTGTATTTCTACTTTTCTAAGAGTTAATTTCTTATTTTTATTTGAATTAATTTTGTTCATTACATTATTAGCATGCATATCTAATTTTGAAGAGAAATCTATACTAGAGCAAGCAGGATTAGTTAAGCTAGTGCGATCATGTGTTGCAAAAACTGGATTTTCATATAATGTAAATGTACTAACCTTGATTTCTCCCTCTGGATTCTTGGGTCTTCTTTCTGGGCATTGTCTTTTGCAGTGACCCATTAGTTTGCATTGGAGCATTTGATGTATTTTTCCCTCCCGATCATTTCTCCTTCTCCTCCGATTGTAGGTCGAGTCTTATGAGTGGGGCAGTCGTTTCTATAGTGCCCTACACTTAAAACAGATTATGAGAGATTTACAATTTGAATTTACAATTTTACCTTTTAGATTCGTGATAGGATCCTCCCCCTTGACTGTTGCCATTTCAAATTCTGACTCAGATTCAGATATCTCGTCTTTGGCCATCAGTGCTATGATATTGGTTTGCTCTGATTTTTCTGAGTCTGGTTCGGAGGTTGACTCTGAGGATTCAATTTCAAATTCGGACTCAGGTTCTATTCGATCTTCTAACTCTGAAGGGATCTCATAAAGCTTGAGCACTTTCTCCCAAAGCTCCTTAGCATTGTTGAACTTTCCAACTCGATCAAGATCTGAATTTGTTAGTCCGCATAGGAGAATGTAAGTTGCTTTTGCATTTGCCTCGAATATCCTTATTGTTTGTGCATCCCACTTGTCACAAGTGATGAGTACACCATCTTTGGTGGGGAGAGTGAATCCAATATGGACTATGGTCCATATTTCTGCTTCGGTCTGGTCTTTCCAGTATCTGAAGTTCTCGTCAGACAGCAGTGGTAGGGATGTGGAGTTGTACCCATCTTCGTAGGCCATTAGAAGGAATCTCGTAAAATAAACACAATAAAACTTGTTCCAAGACTTAGTCTTGGATTAGTAGTGCGGGAGAGAAATAAAGATAGTAATCCAGGAATTTCGAAAAAAATAATAAAATATTATTAAAATAATATTAAAAAATATTACCACAAATTTTTGGAAAACACAATATTTCACTAATTCCAATCAATGGTGAAAAGATGAAAATGAATTTTTTGAAAACAGTTTTGGAGGGGAAAAAAACGAAAGGCGTAAGGTTATATTTTCAACCTATACAAACGACAAAGCCACGAAAAATGCTTGAATGGTGGTTGCACCAGTTCAAAGCGACCCCGCTCTGATACCAATTGTTGGATTGAGACGTGCTAGAGGGGGGGTGAATAGCACTCGTGGCTAAATCATTTTTCGATTATCGGAAACGTAAGAATTATCGGAGTAATTAAGCAGCGGAATAAAACAAAACAAACACACAGAGACAGGAGGATTTTTACTTCGTTCGGAGCCTTGATCGACTCCTACTCGAAGGCCCGCGATCCTTGATCGCTTCCGGTGGGCAACAACTATAAGCTCGATAAAATGATTACAAGATGAAGTACAAGTAACTGGAAAAACTAGTTATACCGACGACAACAGTAGAATTTTGAAGCTTCGGGTCGTCGGAGACTTGTTGCAGCACTTCCGGGAGTCTTTCGGAGCAGCACGTTGAAGAGAGAAGACTTGGAATTCGTTGTTCTGGTGCTGCTGCTCGAGACCCCTTATAAAGGGTGTTCAAGGCGCCTTAAACATGCCGAGTCACCCGCGGAGATCAGCACAGACTTGGTCGAACTTCATCCAGTTCAAGGCGCCTTCAGCCTACCCAAGGCGCCTTCAACCTTCGACCCAAGGTGCCTTGAACTTCATCTAAGGCGCCTCCAACTTCGAGGCGCCCCAAGCTCCATGGAGGCGCCTCGGCTCATCCGAGTTGTAACTTGCTCCTTTGTTCCCGCAAAATGTGTTAGTCCCAAACACATACTCGCAAAACAAAGTTATCACGTAAACATAATGAATGATAATAATAAAGGTTTTGACAGCATTCGAACTTTTGACTTCGGTTTTCAACCGAAACCCTAGGTCGACCTGACGCCTATTGTTCCCTGAACACGCCCTCACCTACTCCACTGGAGGACTGGACTTTTCGCCTAGGGTTACCACCCCTAGGACCTAGGGTTACCGCCCCCTAGGGTTTTTCTCCACCTAGGGTTACCACCCCCTAGGACCTAAGGTTGCCGCCCCTTAGGGTTTTCCTCCACCTAGGGTTACCGCCCCCTAGGACCTAAGGTTGCCGCCCCTTAGGATTTTCCTTCACCTAGGGTTACCACCCCCTAGGACCTAAGGTTACCGCCCCTTAGGATTTTCCTTCCCCTAGGGTTACCACCCCCTAGGACCTAAGGTTACCCCCCCCCCTTAGGATTTTCCTTCACCTAGGGTTACCACCCCCTAGGACCTAAGGTTACCCCCCCTTAGGATTTTCCCTTCCCTAACCGCAGTTAGGACTTTCCTGAAACCTTATTTAACCACGTTAGATAACAAGGAGTCTTAACTTTGAATCCCTTTGCCATTATCAAAACTGAGGTTCGATCGTCGGATGCTTACTGCACCAACAACTATGAATTCGTAGTCATGCCTTTTGGTGTGACTAATGCGCCTGCAGTTTTTATGGACCTGATGAACAGAGTGTTCAGAGAATAACTTGACAAATTTGTCATTGTGTTCATCGACGACATTCTAATCTATTCCAGAACCCCAGAGGAGCATGACACGCACTTGAGAATAGTATTGCAAACCCTTCAGCAAAAGCAGCTTTATGCTAAATTCTCAAAGTGCGAATTCTGGTTGGAGTAGGTGGCGTTTCTAGGTCACATCGTTTCTAGAGAAGGCATTCAAGTGGATCCAGCCAAAGTAGAAGCGGTCAAGAATTAGAAGAATGCCAGGGAGATCAGAAGCTTCCTTGGTTTAGCTGGGTATTACAGGAAATTCGTGGAAGACTTTTCCAGGATAGCCTCTCCACTAACAACCCTCACCAGAAAGAACAGGAAGTTTAAATGGTCAGATAAATGTGAGCAGAGTTTCCAAGAGCTCAAGAAGAGACTGACCAGTGCTCCTATCCTGACAGTTCCAGAGTAGACAAAAGAGTTATGCTGACACACGCCGTAGGCCACTTGAATTTTAAGTAGGGGATTCGGTCTTTCTCAAGGTCGCTCCTATGAAGGGAGTGATGAGATTTGGCAAGAAGGGTAAAATAAGTCCTCGTTATGTAGGACCTTACCTAATCATAGAAAGGATTGGGAAAGTAGCTTACAAGCTGGATTTACCACAGGACATGTCAGCAATACACAATGTGTTTCATGTCTCCATGTTAAAGAAGTGCCTCCATGACCCTAGCCAAGTGATTGAGCCTCAGCCAGTGCAGATCCAAGAGGATCTTAGTTATGAGAGTAGACCTACACAGATAGTGGACAGAGCAGTCAAGAGACTAAGAAGCAAAGAAATACCACTAGTGAAGGTCGTCTGGCAGAACCAGAAGCACGAGGAAGTCACTTGGGAGCGGGAGGACAGTATGAAACAGAAATATCCAGAACTATTCTAAGTTCGAGAACGAACTTTTTATAAGGTATGGGGAATTGTAACGACCCAATTTTCCCTATTTCAAGTTCTAAAAAGTCCATAAAAATATTTGGAAATACTTTTAAAATATTCTAGAGATTTTTAAGAATTTTTAGAGTATTTTTACGTAATTTTTGGAGGTCGTTTAGTAGGGTTACAAAATGAAAGAAGTTTAAAAAAGAAATGTTGAAGGTGAGATTCGAACCCACGACCTCGGGTCGGAGTGACCCAAGCAAAATCGGCCCAACCAACTGTGCTAGCGAGCATTCCTTATTAAAGAAGGGGAAATATTCTAGTTAAGCAGTAGTTAATGATTAGGGAATAAATAGGAAGAAAAATGGTTGCAGCCGAGACTCGAACCCGTGAGCTGCGCCTTAAGCAAAACGCAGCCAACCAACTGTGCCAGCGGCTGTTGTTAATTAAGGAAAGAACGGATTATATTTAAGGTATAGTATTTAATAAAATAACCCTAGGTTATAAAAAGAGGTTAAGTTAAGAGAGGAAAACCTAAAATTTTCTCTCAAAATTCTTTTCCTCTTCTCCTTGCGTGCGACGGCGCCGCTTCTGCCGAGCGAAGGAAATACGAAGCTTTAGCTTCGTCTCCGGCGGCCAGCGAGGGTTTTTCCCGGTGAGATCTTCACAATCGCGAGTCCCCTTCATCGAGGAGAAGGTGTTGCCGCAAGGAATCACGGGAATCTTCACCTATCCGGAACCCTAGACTTCTCCTTTCTGGTTGTAAGTCCAAGATCGCTCGGTGAGTTGCTTCTCACCTGCAGTAGGAGTAGTTCCCTTCGATTGGTTTTCGATTGGTTTGGTTTCTTGCCACGATTGTGGATTTTCCGTGTAGCCTTGCCATGTTGTTCCTTTTTTGGTTAGGGTTCTGTTTTGTTGAAGTTTTAGAAGCATGCGTTTTGTTTTCCTTGCTTTTAAATTCTGTAGTAGTAAGAATTAGTATCCTGTTGCTAGATATGGGATTTGATTTTATTCTGTGATGTTCTTGAAGTAACTCAAGGTTTCTGTGCTTGATTCGGTTGAGATTTTAGAGTAGATTTTGTTAAGTGTATAATGCAGATTTAGTTAAGTGTATAATGCAGATTTGATTAAGATCACAAGTGTAGATTTTATAAGTTTAATATGCTGATTTTTGTTAAGTCTAGTATAGTGAAGATTTTTGATATTAGATGAGTGGGGAAACTGAGATAATTGAAATCAATTTGGAAGTTTAGATCTCCTCATAGTGCAGTTTTAAAAGATTATAGTGAAGTTTGATTAAGTCTTTAGAGTATACAGATTTGAGGTTCTTTAATCTGAACATGAGGTTTAGATAATTTGCTTATGTTAAATCTGAGCATGAGGTTTAGATAATTTGCTTACATTAAATCTGAGCATGAGGTTTAGATAAATTGCTTATGTTGAATCTGAGCTTGAGGTTTAGCTATGCTACTTCCATTCAAGTATATGGATAACATCTGTGCTTAGCTGATTCTAGAATTTTAAATGGAATACGAGTTATAATATCTTTATTGAGTGAATTCCAGATAAGCTGTGTATTAGTCATATTATGGAAAGGAAGTTTGAGAGACGATGAAAATCTGTACTAGCCGGAATATGTTTCTTTTGTTAAGTTTCTTTGCAGAATTTCTGTTAAGCAAGTGCAGATTTTTATCAAGCTAGTATGCAGATTTTGTTAAGCATTAGTATAGATTTTGATAAGTATTGTATGTGTAGATTTCTTTTGTATTCTATGCATGATTATGTGTTACATAGTTAGTTTCATTTATAGATGCATACGAAAGATACCCTAACAGTATTTTGGGTTTAAGGAAAGTATAAGAAAGATAAAGAAAAGTATAAGAAAGATAAAGAAAGGAAAGAAAAAGGCCAAGGCCTTAAGTAGATCCCAAAGTCAAGACTTTAGGGATTTTGGCACACGAGGTGCTTATTAAAATGCCAAGGCATTTAAAGAAGAAGTAAATAAGATAATAAGTATTTTACTTTTAAAGGGTATGTACCGGACACAAGGTCCAAGGGATGGGCTCCAAGTTGCCCCTAGGCACAAGGCCTAGAAGTATCTTAGTAGTTTCAGGATTAGCTACCTCGATTCTTATTAAGAATGCGCGCAAAGTGGTACAATGTCGGGCCCAAAAGAAATTTATTACTATTTTGAAGTATTAAAGTATAAGTTTTGAAACAAATGAAATGAACTTCAAATCTGTCTAGAATTAGAAAGTTAGTTTTCTTGTTATTTGAAGCATGCAGTAGTAGTTTCAATTATTTTCTTACTATTAGATTATTCAGCATGTTTAGCTTTATTTGCTCTTAGCATGCAGTTATAGTTTTATTGGTTTATGAGCATGATCATCTATACATGTTTAGTATTTCAGTTAGTATGATTCCTTTATTGGATTTTGAGCATGAATAGCTATACATGTTTAGTATTTCAGTTAGTATGATTCCTTTATTGGATTTTGAGCATGAATAGCTATACATGTTTAGTATTTCGGTTAGTATGATTCCTTTATTGGATTATGAGCATGATTAGCTATACATGTTAGTATTTCAGTTAGTATGATTCCTTCATTGGATTATGAGCATGATTAGCTATACATGTTTAGTATTTCAGATAGTATGATTCCTTTACTATTTATGAGCATGAGTAGCTTTACATGTTAGCATTCAGTTTTAGCATGTTTTTATTTATATACATGCATATCGAGTTTTTGTGAGTAGATAGCGCTCACTAAGCTTTATGCTTATAGACTGCACTT